>NC_067401.1:244999572-247399572 GCF_016432865.1 Antechinus flavipes
TCCAGTTTTTCCCCATTGCATATGATGCTTACTGAAGGTTTTAAATATATGCTCCTAACTATTTTAAGGAAAAGTCCTTTTATTCCTATGCTCTCAAGTGTTTTTATTAGGAATGGCTGTTGGATTTTATCAAATGCTTTTTCTGCATCTATTGAGATGATCATATGGTTTTTGTTTGGTTGGTTGTTGATATAGTCAATTATATTAATAGTTTTCCTAATATTGAACCAGCCCTGCATTCCTGGTATAAATCCTACTTGGTCATAGTGTATTATCCTGGGGATGATTTTCTGTAATCTTTTTGCTAATATTTTATTTAAGATTTTAGCATCAATATTCATTAGGGAGATTGGTCTATAATTTTCTTTCTCTGTTTTCAGCCTACCTGGTTTAGGTATCAGTACCATATCTGTGTCATAAAAGGAGTTTGGTAGGACTCCTTCAATCCCTATTTCTTCAAATAGTTTATTTAGCATTGGAGTTAATTGATCTTTAAATATTTGATAGAATTCAGATGTGAATCCATCTGGTCCTGGGGTTTTTTTCTTAGGGAGTTGATTGATAGTTTCTTTTTCTTTTTCTGAGATAGGAGTGTTTAGGATATTTACTTCTTCCTCTGTTAGTTTAGGCAAGCTATATTGTTGGAGGTATTCTTCTATTTCATTTAAGTTGTCGAATTTATTGGCGTAAAGTTGGGCAAAGTAACTCCTAATTATTGCTCTAATTTCCTCTTTGTTAGTGGTGACTTCTCCCTTTTCATTTTTAAGACTAACAATTTGATTTTCCTCTTTCCTTTTTTTAATCAGATTTACTAAGGGTTTGTCTATTTTGTTGGTTTTTTCATAGAACCAACTCTTAGTTTTATTAATTAATTCAATAGTTTTTTTACTTTCAATTTTATTGATCTCTCCTTTTATTTTTTGAATTTCAAGTTTAGTGTTTGATTGGGGGTTTTTAATTTGTTCCTTTTCTAGCATTTTTAGTTGCAAGCCCAATTCATTGACCTTCTCTTTCTCTATTTTATACAAATAGGCCTCTAGAGATATGAGATTTCCCCTTATTACCGCTTTGGCTGCATCCCATACATTTTGGTATGATGTCTCATTATTATTGTTTTCTTGGATGAAGTTATTAATTATGTCTATAATTTGCTGTTTCACCCAATCATTCTTTAGTATGAGATTATTTAGTTTCCAATTATTTTTTGGTCTACTTTCCTGTGGCTTTTTATTGAATGTAATTTTCAATGCATCATGGTCTGAAAAGGATGCATTCACTATTTCTGCCTTACTGCATTTGAGTTTGAGGTTTTTATGTCCTAATATATGGTCAATTTTTGTATAAGTTCCATGAACTGCTGAAAAGAAGGTGTACTCCTTTCTGTCCCCATTACATTTTCTCCAGAGATCTATCATATCTAATTTTTCTAGTATTCTATTTATCTCTTTGACTTCTTTCTTATTTATTTTGTGGTTTGATTTATCTAATTCTGAGAGTGCAAGGTTGAGATCTCCCACTATTATAGTTTTACTATCTATTTCTTCTTGCAGCTCTCTTAATTTCTCTTTTAAGAATTTAGATGCTACACTACTTGGTGCATATATGTTTAATATAGATACTTCTTCATTATTCATTCTACCCTTTAGCAAGATATAGTGCCCTTCCTTATCTCTTTTGATTAGATCAATTTTTGCTTTAGCTTGATCTGAGATCAGGATGGCTACCCCTGCTTTTTTGGCTTCACCTGAAGCATAGTAGGTTTTGCTCCAACCTTTTACCTTTAACCTGCATGTATCACCCCGCTTCAGGTGTGTTTCCTGTAAACAACATATTGTAGGATTCTGGCTTTTAATCCATTCTGCTAACCGCTTCCTCTTTATAGAGGAGTTTACCCCGTTCATATTTATGGTTAAAATGACCAATTCTGTATTACTTGCCATCTTGTTAACCCCGGTTTATGCTTTTCTCCCTTCTTACTCCCTTACCCCCCTTCCCAGTATTAAGCTTGTGAGCACCACTTGCTTCTCACAGCCCTCCCTTTTTTAGTATCCCTCCCCCCCCTTAGAGTTCCTCCCCCTAACTTACCCCTTTCCCTCCCAGTTACCGTATTCCCTTCCACTTAGCTTATTCCTTCCCTTTTCACTTTTCCCTTCTCACTTTTCAATGAGGTGGGAGAAGTTTCACCATAGATTGAATATGTCTAAAATTCTTCTCTTAATGCCAATTCTGAAAGCAGTAAAATACTCACTATATTCATCCCTCTCCATTCTTTCTCTCAGATATAATAGGTTTTCTTTGCCTCTTCATGAAATGTAGTACCCCCACTTTCCCTTTTTTCTGGTACAATGTCTTTTCCACATCTAGTTTCTAGAACAAGATATACATGTATTCTTTATACATCTTTATAGCCGAAATATAGTTCCCAAGATTAATCTTTACATTTTTAGATTTCTCTTGAGTTCTGTGCTTGTAGATCAAATTTTTTGTTAAGTTCTGGCTTTTTCATCAAAAATAGGTGAAATTCGCTTACTTCGTTGAATGTCCATCTTCTTCCCTGGAAAAAGATGCTCAATCTCGCTGGGTAAGTTATTTTTGGTTGCATACCAAGTTCCTTAGCCTTTCGGATTATCATATTCCAGGCCCTTCGATCCTTTAATGTGGATGCTGCCAGATCCTGGGTGATCCTTATTGTGGCTCCTTGATACTTGAATTGGGTTTTTCTAGCTGCTTGCAGTATTTTTTCCTTTGCCTGAGGGTTCTGGCATTTGGCCACTATATTCCTTGGTGTTTTGATTTTAGGATCCCTTTCAGTAGGGGATCGATGAATTCTTTCAATGTCTATTTTACCTTCTGTTTCTATGACTTCTGGGCAATTCTCTTTGATAATTTCCTGGAAAATAGTGTCCAGGCTCTTTTTTTCCATCATACTTTTCTGGAAGTCCGATGATTCTCAGGTTGTCTCTCCTGGATCTGTTTTCCAGGTCTGTTGTCTTCCCCAGAAGGTATTTCACATTCTTTTCCATTGTTTGATTTTTTTGGATTTGCTTGACTGATTCTTCTTGTCTCCTCGAGTCATTCAATTCCAATTGTTCGACCCTGATTTTCAGTGAGGTATTTTCTTCACTCACTTTTTTAAGATCGTTTTCTAATTGTCCAATTGAGTTCTTTTGTTCTGTGGAATTTTTTTCCATTTCGCCAATTTTGTTTTCCAGTTCACCAATCCTATTTTTCAAGGATTTGGTTTCTTTATCCACTCTCTCTTTAACTGACTTCTCCAGGCTCTTTTGCCAAGCCTCCCTCTCCTTTTCCCATTTTTCTTCTAGCTCCCTTGTGAGAGCCTTTTTAATTTCCTCCATGAGATTCATCTGTGCTGAGGAACATATGATCTCCTCCTTTGGGGATTCACCTGGGGACTGTTTGTTTTTAGTCTCCTCAGGATTTGGAGTCTGCTCTTTATCTGTATAGAAGCTGTCAAGGGTTAAATTCTTTTTCAGTTTCTTGCTCATTCTGTCTAATAATCAAAGACAAACTATCAAAGAAACAGAAGAAAAAAAACCCTTGAATGGAGGCTGCTTTCTTTGGGGGAGAGGCAGGGTAGCCGTGAGGCACGAGTCCTACTGTGCTATGGCGCCTGCGCTCTGAGATCCGAGCGCGCTGAGACACTGTGGGGGAGGGGTGGCCAGGTCCCGAGAGACTCCAGCTGTTTGGGGTTGTATTCTTCACCCTCGGTGTTTTTAGCTTTTCTGCTGGGCTGCTGACTTGCTGCCGGAGCAAAGTATCTAATCCTGTAGCAAAGCTCTCCCCTCAGAGACGGCTGCGATCACGCCCCACCCCCTCTCCACTCTGCTCGGCTCTGAGCTGCTTTCTGTGCTCTCGCTGCAGTTGCTGCCCGCAGACTGCTTCTGATCTAAATACCGTCCCCGCCCTCGCGAAAAACAGACCTTTCTTGACGAGTCTCAAGGATGGTTTCTCTTGGTAAGTAATTGGATGTTTTTTTTCAGTTGAGCATTAATTCAGAGGCATGAAATGAAATGGATAGTGAGAGAAAAACATGGAGGTTACACAGCAGTGTGTCTCCTCTCCGCCATCTTGGCCGGAAGTCCGATTGATTTAAACTTGAAGTAAATGGTCAGTATCTCCAGCATTAATTAATGATGATCTGTTGAGAATGGTATGGAAGTATACAGCCCTTATCACTAATCAGTGTGGCACCATCAGCACTACATAACTGAGATGCACCAGAGGCCTTTGGATTGTAAATAATCTTCAGTAAATAACCTCATAAAAACAATTTGCATTTTTAACATCAGTATAAAACTGAATTTCATTTGCCTTTTTTACAGAGCCAAGAATTCTGTATCTCTATAAGTTTTAATTGTATTTGACTCTGAGTAGAATTTAATGCTACCTTTTTAGAGATGAATGAACTATCCTGCTGGTATACCCTATGGAGTTCTTGTTTTTCATTTAGCAGCTTCTGAATTTCCCCATAATTTTCATCAAACCAGTCTTGATGTTTGCTAATGTTCTGACTTAGATGAACAAATGCAATGCTGTACCCAACTCTCTAAAAACTGCCCACTCCTTTTCTGCTCCAATGTTGCCAATATTGGCTCAACTTATCCTCCAAGTTGGTAACAAATTGTACCTTCAAAGAGAAGCATTCTAATCTGCTGACATTAATGCTCCTAGTAGTCTTTTTGCTTTGGAACTACCAGTTTTGTGGAATGTGAATATCCATCTTGCAGAAAATAAGTCTCTGATCAGTTGATCAGTCCAGCACTCTGCCTCACGCATTACCTTGGCAATCCTATCTCTTCTTCTTGCAATTGCATTAAATGCCAATATTTGCTGTAAGGGCAAATCCATCATGTTTACTTGCATTTAGGTAAACAGAATACAGTGTGGTCATGATTAAGGTCATAAGATGTACAAATCTTCAATAGTAAATGAACATTGTTGTTGCTGTTTACAATTCCATTTCTCCTGAGGACTCCCTACCATGTCTGATAATCTGAGTCTACTTTAGCATTAAAGTCAATCAGAATAATAAGCTTGTCATTTTGTGGAACCTTGATGATAAGAGACTCCAGGTCTTCATAAAAATTTTCTTTAACCTCATCAGGATTCATCATGGTGAGAACATAAGTGCTGATGATAGTTGCATGGTGTTTTCCTGACAGTGGCAATCACAATATCATGAGGCTGTGATTCACTCCTTTTGGAAAGCTTGTGAGCTTGTTTACTAGATTGGTTTTGATTGCAAAACCTACACCAGCTTCATGGCACTGGTGAAAGATGAAGTCTGGAATTTGGCATCTTCCTTTGTGTCTGTGACTGAGAGCTATGGTGGAGAGCTGCTGCTGAGAGAGAGCTTTCTTTCTTTGAGACTCCCTTAACTACTCCAGTATGATTACATCACTACATCATACTAAGCATGCGCAACCATATTGAGCATATGAAACTGTAGAACATTATATCACCATATTACCCTAAGTATATGCCTACTAGATTGATTTCCATTAAGTATGTGCTTAGTAGGTACTTAACTATAAATACCCTGCTGTCCTTGATTTAAGTACCCCTTTTCAGAGTTCCTGTCCTCTATAGTACTTAAGTGAGGCAGACTTTCACAAATTTATCAGTCTCACTCTCTCTTCTAAAGCCACCAGTGTCTGGTGGCAGGACAGAGTCGAGATGACTGGTGATGATTCAAGATGCTATGAATGACCCTGTGGTCTAATCAAGCTCTAAGTATTCTACTAAACCTGCTTTACTTATGTACATGGCCATTGGAATAAATTGCTTTCATCTGCATATTCTACCTGGGGAAGTCCTTACATGCCTGGGTAAACTAACTCATTGCAGGGTTTAAGATCCTTTGATTATTCTTAACCTGGTTTAGTCTGTCAGACTAACGATTTACAGAGGTGTGGCCATTGTGCAGCTTCTTGGAGGCATAGGTGAGAGTTAGGTGGACACCAAGGTGGAAAGCAACCCTGGAAAGGTCTTGGAAGCTGTCACACCAGAAGTACTAGTCTTCCCTGAAAACACCTTATAGCCAGCATGGTTAATGGTTTTTAGTTCAAGTTGTTAAAGGACTGGTTAGAGGTGCTAGAGAAGTGTAGTCTGAAGTCAAGAATGGTTAGAGGGGGTATGATCCTTGTATTTAAACATTTGAAAGACTGTCATGTGGAAGAAAGATTAGAATTTTAGCTCTTGGTCCCAGAGGAAAGGAATAGAAACAAAAGATAGAAACTGAAAACAGGCAAATTTACTTGAATATCAGGGAAAAAAAAAACTTTCCAACAATTGGAACTGTTCAAAAATGTTCAGAGAAATGATTATTTTTGTCATATAGCAATAATCAATTATTAATTGAAGTTACAATTTCCCCTTTTCTATTTAGTTATACAGAACTCAGTCCTTTATAGTTTATTCAGTTAGCACCTGAAGGTCATTGATGATAAATGAGATTGCCCAAATCCTTTTGGTACATGCTTTTTGATTTCTACTCAACAAGAGACCTTTGGAATCTTTACCTTAGGAAATAAGCCCCTTTCTAACTTTGGGACCTTTCATTATAATTTAGAGTGATCTAGCATTTGAAGGAGAAAACCAAACAGCAAGATCTTGGTAGAGATTAATTTTTTTGTCCAGATTTTTGAAGGTAACTGAGTATCATGATTAGATCGTACTCTCTGAAAGAGGAACTGAAATTTTTTCCATCTCCTCACTAACATATTCATTTTCTCATTAATTGTTAACCAATAAGAATTGATTCTCACTTGTTGGGAATACCCATTCTTCCATGGGTATAGAAGTATCAAGAGGTCTTCATGAGAGGTCTTTGGTTTATGAGAAAAAACCAAATGACCATGTTTTTATTAATTTTTCACTAGCTATAATTAACAAAATGATCAATTATCCAGAAATTATGTCTCTCAGACATTTTGTACTTCACAGTGAAATGGGTTGCTTAAAGAGCTAATAAATTTCCTCTTACTAAAACTTTTCAAGCAAATGCTTGATGACTATTTTCAAGGTATGTTGTGGAGAATTCTTGAATTTTTGAGTGAATGAAAAACATTTATTATGAACTTTCTGTGTGCCAAATTGTGCTAAGTATGGGAGGCATGAATTTTTAAAAAAGCTTTGTTGTTCTTACTTTCAAAGGACTCACATTTTAGTTGGAGAAGAAAATTGTATTGGATTAGAAAGCCTCTGAGATTCTTTGTAAGTCTGAGATGCATCAGGATATATTTGTATATAAATAAAACAGAATGACTTTCCAATTGTACATTTCAGGTTTATTTCCTAGGGTACACTAGATTAATTGAGTGGGTGAGGATGTTGTGTTAGTGAAATTAAAATAGGCTTCTTAAATTAAGGTCTGCAAACTTAATTTTAAAAAAATGATAACTAGTTTCAGTATGACTTCCTTTATAATCTCATGTATTTTTATTTTTTCATTTAAAAAACATTCTGAGAAGCGATCTATAAGCTTCACCAGATTGCCAAAAGGATCTGGGACACACAAAAAAGGGTAAAACCCTTAAATTAAGGTCATAGGCCAATTAGTTTTTATCAGTTTCAAAGCCACAGGCTATATTCCAAACCTGATTAACCATCTTGTAAATGTAATTGTATTTAGCTCTGAGGAGACCTAGAACAAATAAAGGTGGGTCAGTCAGTCATCCATGGATGAGTTAAAAAACAGAGGATATGTGACCTCCTAGGCCTAGGGGGCCCTTTTGTGATGAGTATCATTTAGCAAAACCTGGTATTTGGCTGAAAAACAACTCAATTTCTTGAATAAAGGATAAAATTACCTTTATTTTTCTCTTGTAGGCTATAAGTTCCTGAGTGGAGGAATTGTGTTTTTTTTTTTTTTCAGTATCCCTGGTGCCTAATATGTAGTATGTGTTTAATAAATATTTGTTGAATTGAATAGCAACAATAAATATTTGTCAAGAACCTGCAATAAAAGTACAAGGCATAATTATTACCCTGGAGGAACAACAACATGGTAAGTGTAACTAGGCTTAATGTACAAGAAACAGCTGAAGAACAATAAAATGAAGGATTGAACTAGATAATCTTTAAGGTTTTTTCTTCTAGTTTTATGTAGTAATAAGGTTAGGAAATTATCTTATTTGCCTTATTTGTACATAGCAGATTGTATTACTGCTAAGGAGTAATTTGAGGGCAAGGGTAGTAAGAAAAAAGAGGTGAACTTGAGTTGGGTCTTGAGAATAGAGAAGAACTTAGGTAAAGGGAGATGATCAGTAAGGACATTTTAAATGGGTCAATTATGTAATGTTAATAATATACACATTTATACACACACACACACACACATACACACACACACACACACACATTCACTGCCACAGCCCCGCTTTGATGCCTGGTCAGGGAACCAAATGAATGTGGTTAGTGGCAGTGCAGAGAGTTGTGAGAACTCCTCTTTGGTCGATGCAGGTCTAACGTGAAAGAATTCACAAACCTGAAAAGTTTGACTGGCAAAAGGAAGTTTATTGGCACTGAGAAATCAGCTTTTGCTAGGAGACTAGGAGATCATATTTGAACTCAGATCTTCTCCACTATTTTGAACTATATACAGTACTGTATTCACTGTGTTACTTAATTGCCTATGAACATGAAACATGACATTAATAACAGGCATTTGTTTTTTAATTGAAGATTTTTTATTTTCAAAACATATGTAAGGATAATTTTTCAACATTGACTTTCGAAAAACCCTGTGTTCCAATTTTTCCCCTTCCCTCCACTCCCTTCTCTAGATGGCAAGTAATTCAACATATATGTTAAACATGGTAAAATATATGTTAAATCCAATATAGGCATACATAGTTATGCAATTATCTTGCTGCACAAGAAAAGTCAGATCAAAAAGAAAAAAAAAAGAGAAAGAAAATAAAATTCAAGAAAACCACAACAAAAAGGGTGAAAATGCTATATTGTGATCCACCCTCAGTTCCCACATCCTCTCTCTTGGTATAGATGGCTCCCATCACCACAAGATCATTGGAACTGGCTTGAATTATCTCATTGTTGAAAAGAGCCATGTCCATCAGAATTGATCATCATATATTCTTGATCAACAGACATTTGTTTAGTGCCTACTATGTTCTATCTACCTACTATATAGGTATATATGTGAATATATATGTATATACATATACATGTATATACATATTTATCTATCTATCTACATACACATATATACTTATATAGTATTGTCAAGCTTTCAAATCTACTGCAAAAATCCCAAGTCCAAAGGACTGGCCATGTAGTTCACATGACAAAGACTCACTTATTTAACAGACTGTTATTAGAGTGGCAAATGTGTTTGTGTGTGCATGTGTGTGTTTGATATTTGGCTTTTAAAAAGTTTTATTTATATATTTGTTTTTACATACTACCACCTATCTACGATAATAACAAAGCAAAACAATTACTTAAAACTAATAATGTAGTTAACTTATTTGAAAGTGCAGGCACCATTCCACATCTATAGCATCCCCCTTCTATTTAAGAAACATTTTTAATTAAGAGAAATTTGTTATATCTCCCTCTCACATATGACTCTATTTTTAAAAAAGAAAAAAAAGTCAGATTCCTTGTAACAAACATAGTCACTTGAAAAAATTCCCTCATTAGCTATATGAACATATTTGTATATGTGTATACATGTGTATAAAATGTATATATGCATGTATTGTGTATTTATTTATATAATATTACATATGTATATACATGATTATGTTATATATTTTATTGTTTGTCCTTTGTACTCAAGGAGGACCAATGACATTACAATGTTGAGGTCAAGGTGTAATGTGTTCACTTGTTCCTGGTCAGTTCAATGAGTGTGGAAGGCTTTACCACAGGTGGGACCCTGTAAAGGGCTGAAACTCTGAATAGTTGCACTGGAATCAGACAACTGAGCACTTAAGGCTAATTACCTATTGGATAGTACTCTATTAGCATATGCTTGGAAAATTGGCCTTCCCACTATTCTGTGCTGGCTCTATCTTTTGCTGTATACAGATAATTGTAGGAGGAATTAGGGGGTGGAGTAAGACAAGCCAGAGTCACTTTGGAGGAGAATGTGGAGAAGGGAGATTGATAGGTGAAGAGCTTGTGGCAGTTTCGTCCATCTCCTTTACTTCTCCCCCTAAAGACCAAGGACTTTTGCTGATCGTAACTCTGGCTGATCCTGAGGTCAACAGGCAACTGATGTGGATGTCAGAGGGCCCAAATAGTCTGCATGAACATTTGTAATTCAGATGTCTAAATTTGTGTCTATGTCTCTAAATTTGTGCATCTCATGTTTCTTTTGATCTCCTATAATTCTGCTTTGTTCATATAGCATAGTTCCTTCTTTGATGCAGGCACTTCATGCTGGGCAATACTGTGCCAGGGTCTTATAAGTCTCATAATCACTACTTTTCAGAGAGATCTTGAGATTATCCTTGTACCCCTTTTTCTGACCTTTATGTGAGCATTTGCCTTGAGTTCCCTGTAAAATAGTCTGTGACAAATGGGCATTTGAGCTCCATAACTCCATGACCTTGGAATTGGGTTCTTTGCAGTTTGAAAGTTTGGCAGTTCAGGTCATGAGAAAACTTCAGTGTCTGGTACCTTGTCTTGCCAGGTGATCATCAAAATCTTCCAGAGACAATTCAAATGGAAGTGATTCAGTTTCCTGGCATGGCATTAGTAGACTGTCCAAATTTCTCAGGTGATCAACAATGTTGTCAGCACAACAACTCTACCTTCAGTTTGATAGACAGCCCTGTCACTCCCATATTTTCTTTTGAAGTTGTCCAAATATAGAACTATTCTGGGAATGCATTAATCTCATCATCTATGTGTACATCCCTGGAAAGTACAGTGCCAAGGTAAATGAAGTTATACAGTATGGTGAACTATTGTCTTCTTGAATTTCAGGTCCATATTAGTACAAGTGGCAGAAAATTGATCTATATTCTATTGCATCTCAGAGTCAGAGGCTGCACAGATTGTACAAACATCTGCAAATAAAAAGTTGCATGCAAATTCTTCCTCCACTTTAGTCATGGCTTGGAGCCTTCTCAGGTTAAATTTTATGTGTGTGTGTGTTTGTGTGTATTATGCACTATAAACCCATTATGCCTATATAATGTAATGTAGATAGCTCTAGACATGTTATTTTACCATGTTAGGGAACTCTCATTATAGAAATTCTGTCTACCTATGCAGATCAACAACTTGTCATTTAAGAATTTGTCTGTGGTCATAGAATTATTATTATTGGAAACAGAACTTGAATACAGATCTTCCTAATTTCAAAGCTATCTTGCTAACCATTATGATGTACTGATTCTTAAAAAAATTTTTTTTTAACCTTTTAGAAATACTCGGGGCTTATTTTCTTTTGCCTACTCAGGACATATTTTGTTATGTGTCAGTTAAAAATTGACCAATTAATTATAATTATTTTCTAAACAGTTAAAAAAAATGTGTTTCAGATTCTCTCCCTCCACTTTTCCTTTCCATAACCCACTCACTGAGAAGGCAAATGGTATATTAATTACAAATGTGAAATAATTCTAAACATATTTCCATATTGCAAAAAAAAGCAAATAAAAGTGAGACAAATGTTCTTCAATTTGCACTCAGATTTTAGTAGTTCTCTCTTTGGAGGTGGATAGCATTTTAAAATTATGGGTCCTTTGGAATAGGCTTGGATCACTGCATTGATCATAATAGTTGTGTCCCACTATCTCTATCTATTCTTTATCCCTCTCTCTTTTTGTCCTGTTCTTCCTGAACAGTCTATATTGCTTCTGATATTTACCTTTCCTAATCCACTCTGTGCCCTGTCATCCTCGTAAATTTCTTATCCTCTTCCTCTCTTCTCTCTCTGAGGAAATTATATTTCTATATCCAACTAAGTGTGTGTGTGTGTGTGTGTGTGTGTGTGTGTGTGTGCATGTGTGTGTGTGTGTGTGTGTGTGTGTGTGTTTTCCTTCTCTGAATTGATTCTGAGGAGAGTGAAGTTCGAGCATTGCCCAACTCTCTCCTCATTTTCTCCACGAGTATAAAAACTTTTCCTTGTATGCCTTCTTTATGTGAGAAAATTTGCCCCATTCTATCTCTCCCTTCTCCTTCTCGTAGTGTATCCCTCTTTTTCACCTTTACATAATTATTTTTGAGATCATCTCAACATAATTGACTCACATCTTCATCCTTTGTCTATGCATACTTCTTCTAAATGATTGAATAAAGTTCTTAGGAATTAGATGTATCATCTTCCTATATAGCAATGTAAACAATTTAACTCTATTGAGTTCCTCATGATTATTATTTCATGGTTTTTATACTTCTCTTTGGTTTTGTTTTTGAATGCCAAATTTTCTATTCAGCTTTGACTTTTTTATCAAGAATGCTTGGAAGTCCTCTATTTCATTAAATATCTATTCTCCCTCTCCTCTCCTGAAGAATTATACTCAGTTTTGCTGGATAAGTTATTCTTAGTTGTATTTCTAGCTCCTTTGTTTTCTTTAATCTCAAATTTCAGGCCCTTAATTTGTTTAAATGGAAGGCATTACATCTCATGTGATTTTAACTATATCTCCACAATATTTAAATTGCTTTTGACTGGTTCTGATATTTTCTCCTTGATCTGGGAGCTCTGGAATTTGCCTGGGATTTCATTTTGGAATCTTTTTCAGGAGATGACTAGTGGATCCTTTCAATTTTTATTTTACTCTTTGTATCTAAGATATCAGGGTAGATTTCCTTTATAATTTCTTGAAATGTGATATCTAAGCTCTTTTTTGATCAAAACTTTCTTAAATTATCTCTCTTTGATCTATTTCCAAGGTCAATTGTTTTTTTTTTTTTTTCTGATGAAATGTTTCTCATTTTCTTGTGTTTTTTCATTAATTTGAGTTTATTTTCTTGTTTTTTGAAGTCTTGTAGAGTCATTAGCTTTCACTTGCCCAATTCTATTTATTAGGAAGTTCTTTTCTTCAGTGATTTTTTTGTTCTTCTTTTAATTTTAGGCCAATTTTTTAAAACTATTTTTTCATCAGCACTTTTTTATCTTTCACCAAACATAATTCTTTTTTCATAATTTTCTTGCATCACTCTCATATTTTTCCCCAAATTTTCATTTACCACTCATTTCTTTCTTTAATTTCCTAGTAACTCTTTCTGTTCTTGGATACAATTAATATTTTTTAAGATTTTGATAGTTGCTTAATCATATTGTCTTTTATCTGAATTTATATCTTAGTCTTCCTTGGTTCTCCTTAGTCTCCCTAGCTCCTAACCACCCTATAAGCTATTTTAGGTTCAAATTTTTTTTGGGGGAGAGGGGCGGGGGGATTATTGTTGTTATCATTTCCTCAGTCTATTTCTTTACTTTGAAATTTATGCTAAATTGTATTCTCTTAGCATAGGGGTGGGGAAGTACTATACTGGTCTTTTTATTGTAATAAGTTTATTTTATTTTTTTTTTCCTAAAGCAATTGGGATTAAGTGACTTGCCTAGGGTCAAACAGCCAGGAAATGTTAAGTGTATGAGGTCAGATTTGAACTAAGGTCCTTCTGACTTCAGGGCTGGTGCTCTATTCATTATACCAACTAGCTGCCCCGTAAGTATATATGTTTTAATACACATTCCTTTATCAATCATGTTGGGAGAATAAAATCAGAGTAAAAGGGAAAAACTATGGGAGAAGTAAAAAAAAACACACACACAGACACACACACAGTAAAAAGAAATGAACACAGCATATGTTGATTTACATTCAGTTTCCTTAGATCTTTTTCTGGATGCAGATGGGCATTTTTTGTCCAAAGTCTATTGGGATTGCTTTGGATCACTGAACCACTGGGAAGAACTAAGACTTTCATAGTTGATCATTCCGCATTCTTGCTGTTATTATATATAATGTATTCTGGATTCTGCTTGTTTCACTCAGCATCAGTTCATGTAAATCTTTCCAGGCCTTTTTATGATTAGATTGCTCATTATTTTTTATAGAACAAAAATATTCAATTACCTCCATGTTGTCCAGCCATTCCCCAATAGATGGATATCTGCTTATTTTTTACTTCTTTGCTACCACAAAAAGAGCTGCTACATTTTTTGCACATGAGGGTCCTTTCCCCTCCTTTATAATTTCTTTGGGCTACAGACCCCAGTAATGACACTTCTGGGTCAAAAGGTATGCACAGTTCCAGATTATTTTCCAGAACGATTGGATTGTTTCATAACTCCACCAACATTGCATTAGTGTCCCAGGTTTCCTACATCCCCTTCTAACATTTGTCATTATATTTTTCTATCATTTTAACTAATCTGAAAGGTGTGAGGTGGTACATCAGAGTTGTTTTAATTTGCATTTCTCCAATCAATACAAATTTAGAGCATTTTTTTATATAACTATAAGTGGCTTTAATTTCATTATCTGAAAATTGTCTGTTTATATCCTTTGATCATTTACCAATTGGGGAATGACATAAATTTGACACAGTTCTTTATATATTTTAGAAATGAGAGCTTTATCAGAACCCTGGTTATAAAGATTCTTTTCCCCAGATTTGTACTTCCCCTTTAATATTGTTCCTGTTGATTTTATTTCTGCAAAACCCTTCAATTTAATGTAATCAAAATTGTCCATTTTGCCTTTCATAATGTCCTCTAGTTCTTCTTTGGTCATAAATTCTCCTTGTTCTTCTAATTTGTTTATGGTATCATCCTTTATGCCCAAGTCAGGTATCCATTGTGACCTTATTTTGGTATGTGATATGAGATGTAAGTCTATGCTGAATTTCAGACATATTATTTTCCAGTTTCCCCAGCAATTTTTGTTAAATAGTAAGTTCTTATTTTAGAACCTGGAGTTTGGGAATTTATCAAATACTAGATTGATAAATGCTTTGATTATTGTCTTGTGGGTATCTAATCTATTCCATTGATCTACCACTATTTCTTAGCTAGTACCAAATGCTTTCATTTTATAATATAGTTTTAGGTTTGGTACTGTTAAGCCACCATCCTTTGCAATTTTTTTTTCATTAATTCCCTTGATGTTCTTGACCTTTTGTTCTTCCAGATGAATTTTTAAAAATTATTTCTAGGTTCTAGAAAACAATGTTTGGGTACTTTGATTGTTATGGCACTGAACAAGTAGACTGATTTAGGCAGAATTTTTATTTTTATTATATTAACTTAGCCTAGCCATGAATAATTGATGTTTTTCCAATTGTTCAGATCTGATTTTATTTGTGAAAGAAGTGTTTTGTAATTGTGTTCATATCATTCTTGGTTTTGTCTTGGCAGGTATTTTATTTTGTCTACATTAATTTTAAATGGAATTCCTCTTTCTATCTCTTGCTGCTGAGCTTTGTCAGTAATATATAGAAATGCTGATGATTTGTGTGGTTTATTTTAAATTTTATTTTATATCCTGTAATTTTGCTAAAGCTTTAATTGTTTCTAGTGGGTTTTTGGATGATTTTCTAGGATTCTCTAAGTATATTATCATATCATCTGCAAAGAATGATAGCTTTATTTCCTTATTGTCCATTCTAATTCCTTTAATTTCTTTTTCTTTTCTTATTGCTAAAGCCAACATTTCTAGTACAGTGTTGAATAAAAGTGGTGATAATGGGCATTCTTATTTCACCCCTGATCTTACTGGGGATGTGTCCAGTCTTTCTCCATTATAAATAATGCTTGCTATAGGTTTTAGTTAGATACTGCTTATTATTTTAAAGAAAGCTCCCTTTATCCCTATGCACTCTTGTATTTTTAATAGGAATGGTTAGTATTTTGTCAAAAGTGTTTTCTGCATCTTTTGAGATTATCATATGATTTCTGTTAGTTTTGTTTTTGATATAGTCGGTTATGGTTATAGTTTTCCTGATATTGAACCAGCCCTGCATTTTTGGTATAAATCCTAGTGTATTATCCTGCTGATAAATTGCTATAATCTCTGCTAATGTTTTATTTAAAATTTTTGCATCAATATTCATTAGGGAGATTGGTCTGCAATTTTCTTTCTCTGTTTTGGCCCTTTGTGGTTTAGATATCAATTCCACATTTGTGTCACAGAAAGAATTTGGCAGGACTCCTTCTTTATCTATTTTTCCAAATAGTTTACATAATATTGGAATTAATGGTTCTTGAAATGTTTGGTAGAATTCACTTGTGAATCCAAATGTCCCTGGAGATTTTTTCTTAGGGAATATCTTAATGACTTGTTTAATTTCTTTTTCTAAAATGGGACTATTTAAGTATTTTATTTTCTCTTCTGTTAACCTGGGCAATTTATATTTTTGTAAATGTCCATCCATTCAATTATATTATGACTTGCTGCCATAGATTTGGAAAAAATAGCTCCTAATCATTGCTTTAATTTCTTTTTCATTGGTGGTAACTTTACCCCTCTCAATTTTGATGCCGGTAATTTTTTTCCCTTTCCCTTCTGATCAAATTAAACAAAGGTTTTTTTTTTTTTTTTTTTTTTTTCAAAAACCAACTCCTAGTTTTGTTTATTAGCTCAAAAGTTTTCTTAGTCTCTATTTTATTAATCTCTCCTTTGAGTTTCAAAATTTTTAATTTGGTATTTAATTGGGGGTCCTAATTTGTTCTATTTTTAGGCTTTTTACTAATTCATGCCTAATTCATTGATCTCCTATTTCTCTATTTTAATCAATTAGCTAAAAATTAGCTAAAATTTTCCCCTAAAAACTACTTTGGCTGCATTCCATATATTTGGTATATTGGCTCATTATTATCATTTTCTTGGATGAAATTATGGCTTGTTTCTGTGATTTGTTGTTTGACCCAGTCATTCTTTAGAATTAGATTATTTAATTTCTATTTGGTTTTTAGTCTATCTTTCCTTTGGCCTTTATTGAATATAATTTTTATTGTCTTGTTGTCAGAAAAAGAAGCATTTACTATTTCTGCCTTTTTGCATTTGATTGTGAGGTTTTTATGCATGAATACACAATCAATTTGTGTGTAGGTGCCGGGTACTGCTGAGAAATCATATATTCCTTTGGCCCTATTCAATTTTCTTCAGAAGTCTATCATATCTAGATTTTCTGGGATCCTTTTAACCTCCCTAGTTTCTTTCTTTCTTTCTTTCTTTTTTTTTTTTCTTTTCTTTTCTTTTTTTTTTTTTTTTGTGTGTGTGTGTGATTATATTTGTCTGACTCTGAGACAGGAATGTTGAGGTCCCCCACTAGAATAGTTTTGCTGTCTATTTCTTCCTGTAATTGGCTTAAAATCTTCTCTAGGAATTTGCTTGCTCTAGCACTTGATGCATACACATTTAAAATCAATACTACTTCATTATTTATTGTATTCTTTATCAAAATGCACTTTCCCTCCTTATCTCTTTTAATAAGATTTATTTTTACTTTTACTTTACCTGAGATCAGAATTGCTACCTCTGCTTTTTTTTTTCCTTCAGCTGGAGCATAACAATTTCTGTTCCAGTCTTTTACTTTTACTCTGTATGAGTTTCTCTGTGTCAAATGTGTTTCTTGTAAACAAAATAACATAGATTCTGTTTTTTAATCCACTCTGCTATTTGCTTCCCTTTTATGGGAGAGTCCATCCCATTTCCATTAACAGTTATGGTTATTAGCTCTGTATTTTGCTCCATCCTATTTTCTCCCATACATACATACATACACATATATATACATTTTTTTAACCCACTCTACCCACTACCCTATCTTCTATCATCCTTTCCCTACTGTTTCTGCCCTTACTTCTATACTGTCCCTTCTTTGTCTTTTCCTCTTTCTTCTAGTATTTCTTTCTAGGATTAGATAAATTTCTATACCAAACTTAATGATTAAATTTTTCCCATTTAGAGCCAAAACTGATGAGATCAAGCTTCAGACAATGTTCACCTATCCCTCCCTTTTCCCCCCTCAATTGTAATAGGTCTTTTGAGCCTCTTGGTTTAAACTAATTGTCCTATCATACCACCCTTTTCCTCTTTTTTCTAATATAGACAACTTTCCACCCCTTAATGTCTTTTTCTTTGATGTCGTCACATCAGAGTCCATTCACAATCACACCCTCAGTTCATGTGATGCCCCCATTTGTCTGCCCTAGTGACAGATACATTTATCAAGTGTTACAGATATTGTTTTCCCATCTAGGGATGTAAACAGTATATCCTTCTATTTATCTTTTTATAGATTTATTGTCTGCGTTTGTTGATTAAATTTTCTGTTTAGTTTTGTTTTTTTTTTTTAATAGAAATGAAAAGATTCATTGAAACTCATTAAAGTTCCATCTTCTCCTCTGAAAGATGATATGGCGTCTTGCTGGGTAGTTAATTCTTTGTTATAACCCCATGGCTTTTGCCTTCTGAAATATGGTATTCCAAGCCCTTTGATCTTTTATTGTATTTTTTATTTTTATTTTATTTTTACATGTTAAAATCTATATTAAATCCAATATGTGTAAACATATTTATACAATTCTCTTGCTGCACAAGAGAAATCAGATCAAAAAGGAAAAAAAAAAATGAGTACAAAAACAAAATGCAAGTAACACCAACAAAAATAATGAGAATGTTATGTTGTGATTCACATTCAGTTCTCATAGTCCTCTGTCTGGGGATAGATGGCTCTCTTTATCACAAGATTTTTGGAACAGGATTGATTCTTTATTTTAGAAGTCAGATCCTGAATAATTCTGACTGTTGTTCCTTGATATTTGAATTGTTTTTGTTTGACAGCTTGCAGTATTTTTTCCTTGAGATTTTAATTTTGGAGCTTTGCAACAATGTGCCTTGGAGTTTTCCTTGTGGGATCTTTTTCCAGAGGTGAACAATGGATTCTTATAATGAGTATTTCCTTCTCTGTTTCTAGAATATTGGGACAGTTTTCCTTAATGACCTCTTGTAGAATGTGATTTGGCTCTTTTTTTGGTCATGGCCTTCAGGTAGGCCAATAATTTTTAAATTGCCTTTTCTGGATCTATTTTCCAGCTTAGTTGTTTTATCAGCGAAATATTTCATAGTTTCTTCCATTTTTTTTCATTCTTTGTAGTTTGATTGATTCTTTCTGTCTCACAAAGTCTTCCATTTGTCCTGTTCCAGTTTTTTTTTAATGTATAATCTTCAATTATCTTATGCATTTCTTTTTCCATTTGATTTATTCTATTGTTTAAGTAGTTGTCTTCATCAGATAATTTTTTTCCTTTCTTTTCCAAACTGTTAATTCTCTCATGCATATCTTTCATTTCTTTTTTCATTTTTTCTTCTATCTCTCTTATTTGTCTTTTGAAATCTTTTATGAGTTTTTCCAAGAAACCTCTTTGGGCTTGCGGCCAATTTATTTCATTTTGAGATTTCTTCTGTGGACATTCTTGTCCTTGTCTGTTTATGTTTGGTCTTCCCTATCACCATAATAGCTTTATGTGGTCAAGATTCTTTTCTGTGTCTTGCTCATTTGTCTTCCCTTTTCTTTTTGTATTTCCTCTTTATTTTTATTTTTATGGTTGAGCTCTGCTCCCAGGGTAAAGGGGGTGGTGCTGTCCCAAGCTTCCTGTGCCACTTTGAGCCTTGGCTTTGAACACAGGGTACCCCTTCTGTTTGTTGGGAATAGCTTTGTTCAAGCTCTGTTCAAGAAACAGCCTGGTTTCCGTGTGCCTTCTGAGTTGGGACTGAAAGCTGCCCCACTGATTTGCTTCTTTACTGAACTAGGACTGGGGGTCTTAGTTCCTGATTTACTGTGATTAAGATCCTTTCACTGGCTTTCGCAGAGTCTGTCTAACTTGGGCTGAATATTTTTTTTTACCCCAATTAGATTGACCTTTCTTGAAGTTTTCTCTATCTTGAGCTGGAGAACGGTCATTCTGTCAGACTCTGTTCAGAGGGTTGGTCTCATGTGGTATTGGAAAGAAACTGTGAGAGCTCAAGCAACTTCCTGACTTTACTTTTCCACCCAATACTTTCCTACCTGTACTAGTCTTTAGGTTATTTTTTTTTTTATCATTTATTTATTTATTTATTTTTGTGCTGCTATTTTTAGAGCTATTTCTGCGAGTCTGCGAGTTTTTGGTGCTTCTAAGGTGATATGATTCCAGAAGACATAGGTTTACTACTCTCCTGATCTATGTTTTAGAATCTATCCTAGAAGGGTCCCTGATCCCCTGTAACCACAATCATATGCTTCTTTTGGTTCTGAATTGTGACTAGATCCTCTACTTTGCTGAAGCTATAACTGCTACTCTTGGTCCTGGAACTGTGGCTATCAGACTGATCACAAGTCTTCCTTTCAGTTCTGGAACTGCAATCCGGAACTTCTTATAGGTAATAGAGTTGTCAATTAGCACCTATTGCATCCAGGACCAGCAAAGGGTACTCTGTAATTTATTCCTTATCAGTTGTTTGACTCCCTTGCCATCTTTTAACTCAAATCTTCTGAATGTGCTGGTGCTGTTGCTGTCCCAGAAGTCTTCAGGGTCCATTGCTGTTGTTCCAGCCATGCTCCAGATTTGTGCCCACCCCAGTATTACCAATCTCTCATGTAGGCTTCCTAAGTTATTTATGCTGGGAAAAAATGTCTTTCCCTAAACTTTTGCAGGCTCTGCTTCAAATCAAACCATAATTTGAAACATTATTTTTAAAATTAAGAGGACAATGTTCAGGGATTTTAGCTGGGTCCTAGCCTATACTTTACCATTTTGGTTTTACCTGTGTCATAGACATGTATATGTATATCATAGGCACATATGTCTAAGTCTGTACATGTCTGTATATATGCATATGTATGTTGCTGTGTGAGAGAGAGGGAGTGAGAAGAAAGAGATGAGAGAGAGAAGAGTGAGAAAAAGGAGGGAGGATACAATAGGAAGAGAATAAGTACAAATATCTTTTTGTTGTTGTTCATCCATTCATGACCTTTTCTTGTCAGATACTGGAGTAGTTTATCATTTCCTTCTCCAGTTCATTTTACCATGAGAAAACTGAGGCAACAAGGATTGAATGATTTCCTTAGTGTTATACAGTTGGTAAATTTCTGAGGTCAGGTTTCAATTCAGGACAGTGAGTTTTCCTGACTCTAGGCCCACTTTTCTTATTTACTTAGCCAACTAGTAGCAAATAATTACTTTGTAATTAATTACAAGATTAGAAAGTCAGTCAGTAGCACTTGAGATGGTGGAAGTAGCAATGGCTTCTTTTCCAGAGTAAAGCTTGAACTATGTCTTGAAGGAAGAGAGGGAAGGAAGAAAGAGATAAAGTATCTATATGAGGAACAGAAAGAATGTCAGTTTGATTGATTCACAAAATATCAAAAGAAGAGTAATGAATCTGGAATGATAAACTGAGGCCAGATTGTGTTTTACAAACTAGAAGACTTTGTATTTTGTCTCCAGTTGATGAATGGTCAAAGGATATGAACAACTTTCAGATGACAAAATTAAAGTTGTCTATAGTCATATGGAACAATGTTCCAAAATCACTATTGATTAGATAAATGAAAATTAAAACAACTCTGTGGTACCACCTCATATCTCTCAGATTGGCTAAAATGATAGGCAATTTAATGATAAATGATGATGGAATGTGGGAAAACTGGGACATTAATGCATTGTTAATGGAGTGGTGAAATGACCTAACCATTCTGGAGAACAATTTGGAACTATGCCCAAAGGGCTATAAAACTGTGCATACTCTTCGACTCAGCAGTGCCATTAGTGGGCCTATCATAAAGGAAATCATAAAGGAGGGAAAAGGACCCACATGTGCAAAAGTGTTTGTAGCAGTTATTTTTGAGGTAGTAAAGAATTGGGAAAGGAGTAGATGTTCATCAAGAAGAGAATGGATGAATAAGTTGTGATATACGAAGACAATGGAATATTATTGTTGTATAAAAAATGATGAACAAGCTGATTTTAGAAAATACTGGATTTACATAAGCTGTTGCTGAAATAAGAAGAACCAGGAATACATTGTACACAATAACAGCAAGAAAGTGCAATGATCAACTATGAAACACCTGGTTCTCCTCAGTGGTTCAGTGATCCAAGACAATTCCAATAGACTTTGGATAAAACTAAGGAAACTAAATGTAAATCAACACATGCTATGTTCACTTCTTTTTACTGTTTTTTTTTTCTTTCTCCTATAGTTTTTTTCCCTTTTGCTTTTATTCTTCTCTTAAAACATGGTTTATAAAGCAATGCATATTAAAAACAAATAAGATTTAAATGTCAAAAAAAGACAAAATGTATCCAACTGGAGTTGTTTGAGTAGATAAATGACACGGTCGGTTTCTTGCTTTAGGAAAATCACTTTGTATAAAGTGAAGTGAGTAGAGTGGACTAGAATAGGGAGAAGTTTGCTGAAGGAAAATTACCTGGAGGCTGTTGCAATAATTCAACTGAAAGGTGATGAACACCTGAATAATGTGGATATTTATGTGAGTAGAGAAAAGGCTCAGATCTAAAGAGTTTCCAACAAGAAGATTTGGCAATTACTTGGATATTTCTGCAGTATAAGGGAGAATGAGAAGTTAACTTTCTAATAAAATCAAATTGATGTTTATTTTAAACTTACAAAAATATTGAAGTTAACTCAAATTATATACTTTTGTGGTGTCAATTTTTTTGAATTTTATGAATTTTATGTATGTGTGTATATATAAACAAGATTGAGTTTATTTGTCAGACTGGTACATCCCCATTCACCTGAATAAACTATATAGTAAAAAAGATGGAAAATACCTACTTTTGCTCTTGCTTTATGTACCTTCACTTGCCAAATATTACACACAAATCTAAGGTATGATTTGAGCATTGTACAGGCAGAACTCAGAACCTGTTACATAAATTACATCTTGTCTTTTAGATGGTTTAAAAATTAGGCACTTAAGGACTGCAAAATCTGTGGGGTGTTCAGGAAGTGCTGTTGGCATCAGCAGTAATCAGGAAATAGCAGGGAAGGAAGTTTCAAATGGAACCAGTCTTACCACTAATTAAAAGACCAACACCTATCTTCAGGTAGAAGCAGTAAAACAAGAAACCAGTTCTAGCCTCATCTCAAATGAGGAAAGTTAAAGGAAAAAATAGACCTTTATTTTCTCTGTGATTGTGTATCTAAGATATTCACATCTACATAGAGGAATGAAAATATTTAGATTAAACTTTCTCTGGGAAGACTTGGTCCCTTTGGCCCTAATTACTACTCACTCTGTATTATGCCCTTTCTCTGCAATGATCTTGTTGATGTTTGGGAATTATATAAATAATATTGGGCTAAATTGGCATTGCAGTTTTGTTGATCACTGGAGGTTTCTGTGTATTTGACATGTATATTTGATTTCCATATCTTAATTAGGATTCAAGTTCAGACCTTGACCTTTCTTTAATGTGGTAGTATGATAGTTAACTCTGTAGCTTTATGTAGCTACTTACAAAAGAAATAGTTTCTTTCTGACAGTCTACTCCACTAATAAATTATTAGTTTAACAATTTAATATCATCAGTAATTAATTGTAGTTGATGCTACAGGATCAAAGACATATTTATATACTGTTCTCAGTTGAAATGCTTGTTAGCTGCAGAATGTAAGTAGTTAGGATTTAAATAATAACTTGCTTTAGAAACAATTCACTTACAGATGAAAGGAAAATATAAAACTGCAGAGTCTGAAGGGAAGAGATATTTCTAGTCCAATCCATACCTGAACAAGGATTCTGTCTACAACAAACCTGACAAATGATTATTTAGTCTTTGCTTATTGACTTGAAATAATGAGGAACTAGCACCTCCCTTGGTAGCTCATTCTACTTTCGAATAGCTCTAACAGTTAGATTTTCCTGACATCAAGCCTGAATTGTTCTTATGAATTTTCAACAATGACTTTATTCAATCCTCTTATGTCAAGAAGAACACATTTAATCTGTTTCCCAAGTAAAATTTAGAAAGGCATTATACTTTGTTAAATAACCAGAATTATATCATATAAAACAATTGTATATTCAAGGTACCACTTGGACAACATCACTTGGGAAAGTGAAAAATCAGCAAAAATTTCTCTTGAAGGGAGTACAAATGGACTCATTGAGCCCATCTCTTTTAAGATTTCAGTAAATGTCTTGAATCATGTTTGATTGTTGAGTATGTATTTTTCTCTTCCATTTCTTTTACTATATAGCTCACAAAAATGAATAGAGATATATCTCAGATTGACAAATGAGCTTAAACTCTTTTTACAATCATACTTTTTGATATCAGGATTCAGAATTTGGAAAGATATGCAGTCTTACAATGATTAGTTTCTAACTTAGAAACCACTTAAGAAGATGCAGAAGGGAGGAATGGAAGATAATTGTTTTTAAAAAATAATTATGCTTTATTTCAATATTTATTTTTAAAAAACTGAATTTCCATTTTTTCCCCATTCTTTAGCATCTCCACCCATTAAGAAGGCAATGAAAGATAATGTTAATTAAGGGATGGGCAAAGAAAGGAGTCTTAACTAGTAAATTAGGAGTAGAAAGGATAGAGAGGCCTTTTAGGGGTCGTATCAAGAAAATTCCAGGAATGGTGACCCCCTAGAATGTCAACAAGGATTACTGCTTTTTTCAACATTGTCCTGTGTGGTATTTTTTTTTTTCTGTAATGAAAATAAGACAACTGGTAACAGAAAATCTGATTTGTTTGTGAATCCTTGGAGATACTTTTCTCAATAGCAGGAGCAGTAAATGCATGGTGCATATTATCAGGAGTTGGATGTGTTATTTGGTTGGGGGTTCTGAGTGTGCTTGGTAGGTATGTTTTGTTTCATGAGGTTCTGTAGTAGCAGCCCATGCTATTTCTTGTTCTGCCTTTAAGTTCAGAAAAGATATTGCTTTATTAATTAACTTGTCAGGAAATATAATATATAATTTGCCCACTATGTGGTGATGTGATCAAGTGACCAAACTGGTGGTCTCATCAAGGTTTCTCTGACACCTCTGGGTTTTCTCTAATTCACCAAAGTAAGTCACTCTTCCAAACCAAGTGGCTCCAAATGTCTTGGCAAGAAGTAACAGTATCTGCCCAAGGTAGACTTGCTTCAGAGTTGATGGAAAGTAATGTGTGTGTGTGTTTTTATAGCTAGTAGATACATATTTTCAAGAAATATCTATGGCTCTGATTCCATTCCATATTTGGGAACTCTCCTAGCTCATTCTTAACTACCTCTTTATACTATACAAGATTCAACAGTATGTGGAAACATTTTGCTTTTAAAAAATTAATAAAACTGCCTAATAAAATTTGTGATACACTTAGACATATTGCCCTTCCACATCCCTGAAACTTTTCCAATTCTAATAAATCATGAAAAAGTAATGGAGGGAGTGTGTTATTTTCTAGGGTCCAACTCTTGGTTCTGGAGTAGGATAGTGAAAACACAGGAGAAGCTTGAGGAATGCTGCTCAAGTTTTATAAAGCTTCCTTTATTTCTTGGTCTATATTTTCCTCTGTTTGTTAGTTCCTAATTGGCTGCTCCTCAGTCCTGGAAGGCCCCCTCATGCTGAGTTCTCTGTTCCAGTTCTTAGTCTAGTTTCTGTTGAGGTGCAATTCTTTTATTGTCATTACTCAATTTCATCTCTGCCCCAGGGCTTATGCCTATAATATGATGATTTGCAGGGTCAATCTCAGCTCTCTCAGCTCTGTTATTGGTGTCAGCTGCAATGGCAATGAAAAATGGATTACATTGTAGTAGAGAGGATTTTATGAAAAAAAAAACACTTGCATAACGTTTGTTTTCTAAAATGTATGTGGTAAAAGAGGGTAGGGGGAGGAGGAAAAAGGGAGAGAGGAAGGGAAGGAGAGCACAGTGAGGAAGAGGGAGGAAGGATACATGGAGAGAGGCAGAAACAAAGTAAAAAGAACTGACCTAGGAATCAGGAAATTTGAGGTTCAAAACTTGCTTCTGACACATACTGGTTGTGTAACCTTTAATAGGATAGCTAGGTAATATAGTGGAGAGAGTGCCAGCTCTAAAGTCACAAAAGCTCATCTTTCTGAGTTCAAATCTGGCCTTATATACTTGTTAGCTATATGATCTTGGACAAGTCACTTAATCCAGTTTCCTCATCTGTAAAATGAGATGGAGAAGGAAATGGCAACCCCCTATACTATGTTTGCCAAGAAAACCTCAAAAGGTTTTCTTTTGAAATGACCGGAAAAAACAAAGCAAAACAAAGCAAAACACCTTGAGTAAGTCTCTTAACCTATCCATGTTTTAGGGAGATCTCTCAGACTCTAAGTTGAAGAGAAACTACTTACCTGCATTGATAGGAGTTTCCTCATTTGGGAATTTCTGATACTGATAATATCACAGATTTAGTATGTAACCCATGGTTGGATATGTTTCTGTGGTGTATGTGTGTGTGTGTGTGTGTGTGTGTGTGTGTGTGTGTGTGTGTATGAGAGAGAGAGAGAGAGAAACAAATAGATTCAAAAAGACATTTTAGTAATGTAATAACAAAACTCCCTTTTTAAAGGAATTTTTAAAAGAAAACACTTATGTCCTTTAAAAATAAAGAGGTATCAATATAGTGGCTTAACTTTTATGATGACTTCCTTTGATAGTATTATTATCAGACCTGAATTAAAATCTGGTGTCTAATATTTTCTACTTATCTGACCTTGGGCAAACCAGTGAACCTCTCATAGCCACAGTTTCCTCATTTGTAAAATTAAGATTTTGGGTAATGGCCTCTTGGGTCCCTTTTAGCTCCAGATTTGTGATCACATGAATTTCTTCTCCCCAGTGTTTAGGACCAGTTTTATTTCCCTTGAAAAGAAAAAAAAAAGAAAAAAACAAAAACACAGTATTTGTCTATAAGCTATTAATTTCTGTCTAAAAGGTTCTTTTGTTCCTAAAATTTCTCATTTCCCTCAAAATTGAATATTTTTAATGATCCCCATTTACCTCTTTCTTTAAAAAAGATACTAGCTTTTTTTCAAAATGAGTTGATAGACCTCCTATGTCAATAATCAATTAAAATTTTAGTCAATTTTTCTGAGTACACAATGCCCTGCAGCCTTTTTTCCATGCTTATTTGTTTGACATGTGTATATTTATGAAAGCTTCTCCTTCATTAGCAATGTTGAGTGGCTCTCTCCACCCCCATCCCCATTAAATGTATTAAGTAAAAATATCCTTGATACAGGTAGAAATGATAGTATATATTTACTGCATGAGAATTGCATTCATTTTATTCCTATCCTTTATCTCACCTTCATTGCCTTCTCTGTTGTGCTAATATTTACATTTTGATGCTTACATTGTTACATGATCCCATTGGTGTGAATACTTCCTAAAGTTTTTCCATTTGAATTCACAGACCTTCTGAAACTGAGGTTAAGAAATTCTGTTTAAGAGAAAGTATGGCAGTAAGCAACTTGTGATAATTAAAATCACTTATAGTTTTATCACTGAAGTTTGATCCAGACCAACTTGTTTCTATTTGTTTTTGGATCTAGCTAATTGTCCATCTATAATGCCTGTCAAAAATGCACATATTAAATGACTAATCTGAATCACTTATATAAGAACCATACTCTAGAAGATCTCTATTATTTATTACTTTGATTTTCCTGTATACGTATCTATGTATGTATCCTTTGTATGTATCTCCTTTAAGTGTATCTTGAGGAGGATGCCTTAGTACCTTGGGATTTCATGCAATCAAGTAAAATGTTATCTACAAACAGGGGTACTTGTAGAAGCTTTTCATTGATAAGAAATCCTTTGTGCATTTGGATTTTGTGCCAGACATTACTGACATTGACAAGCACCTTTAGTCTATATTGTCTCTCAAATGTAAATCAAAGTGACCTGAAGTTTTACCACATATACAACAAACTGACAGGTGACAAAAGATATCTGAACATAGTCAATATTGTAGGGGCTGTTGAAAAAACCACTGTGCTAATACAGAATTTTTCCAACTATTCTGGAAGACAATTTAGAATTATCAATCACAGCATAGGTTAAGTCCTTACTATTTGTTAGGTACTGCACTATATTCTGGGGATTCAAAAATAGAATGAAATAATCCCTACTCTTAAAGAATTTACATTCTAATGGGGAAAATAAGTATATGTCTTCATGTATAAATATAAATAATAACAATCATATATATACATTTATATATATACATATAAATATATGTATATATTATATATATGTTTATGTTTATGCACATATTTATATTTATATAAGTATAGTAGGGCAGCTGGGTGGCTCAGTGGATAGAGTGCCAGAACTGAACTCAAGAAGACTCTTTTTGAGTTCCACTTTGGCCTCAGAAACTTACATGTGACCCTAAACAAGTCTCTTAATCTTGTTTACTCCGGTTTCCTCCTCAATAAAATGAGTTGGAAAAGGAAATAGCAAATTACTCTAGTAAATAATTTCATTTGATTTTTACCACAATCTTGAGAAATAGATGCTATTGTTATTCCATTTAAGGCAACCAAGTGGCGCAGTATATAGAATCCTAGACTTTGAGTTAGGAAAAGCAAAGTTCAGATAAAGCTTCAGACAATTACTATCTGGGTTACTATGGGAAAGATCTGCCACAGTTTCCTCATGTGTAAAATGAGGATTATAATACTATTTACCTGTTATTATGAGGATCAAATAAGTTAATTGTAAGTTGCTTTTATATATCTTAAAGTGCTACTTGTATTATTATTTCATTAGCGAGGAAGCTGAGCTATACCATCTTGATGCTTATACATATAGAGGAAATATTAATAAAGAGAAGGTAGTTAAATATGAGGTAATTGGGGGAAAAAGGCATCAATGATTTAAATGTTCATAGTTTTTGACCCTTTGATCCCTCTGCTAGGGATATTTATGAAAAGAGGTCAGAGATAGAAAAGTCTTATATATAAACCCAAACACCTATAACAATTTTTTTTTTTTGGTAGCAAAAAAGAACTGGAAACAAAATAGATGCCCATAGATGGGGGAATGGTTGAATAAATTGTAGTACTAGGATGTTATGGAAAATTCTGTGCCTTAACTCTATGTGTGAAACAGTGCATATGTTATCAGACTGAGTTGATGTATTAATTTTGCTGAATTTCTATTTTTTCTTCTTCTCATTTTCTTTTTGGTTCTATAATATAAGGGAAAATTTTCTGGATATATACTTAGAAATGAAAGTGGTGTAAAAACCAAAGCTATAATAAAAATTTAAAAAAAGAATATAATTCTGTTATGGCATACAAGCTTTCACCCATTTCTATAAATTCTAATTTGTCCATAGCAGAGAAAACCTCCTTTCTGTCACCATATGGATATGTTCCAATAAGATGTTTTTTAAAGTTGAAGAACTATTATTGAAGTTGAGTAAAGCATAGTAGAATATGAATGTTTTAAACCCTCTATACTGAATGTGCCTTCCAAAGACTTGAGGTTATCTAATTGCATTTTTTGGGGGAATAATTTAGAAAAGGAATATTTTATAGTCTTACACCTTTGACCAGAATCATTTAAAGGAAAAAAAAATGTATACTGTCACATAAATAGGTTTTGTGTTAAAACATGTAAATGGATGAATATCTGACATTAAAAAAAAATCTTCTTGAATACAATCTTCCCTCTCCTCCCTCCTATATAATTGCTGAAATGTAGTCCATGTCTAAAAACACCTTTTAAAAGCTATCTTGGATTTCTGCCATATAAAAAATGTATTTATAAGATAGTACAAATTAAATTTAATCTTCCTCAGTATCCACTTTAACTTTCCCTTTTCTAAACAATAATCAGAAAGAAAATTAATTTCAGGTAAAAGAATAAGAGATTTATTTCCTGTATTAGAATGTCATCCCCAGGACTGTTTTATTTATTTATTTTTTATTCCTAGCACTTGAGAGGCATTATGTCATAGTGGCTAGGCATCTGACTTTAAAACTAGGACATCCATTCAGCTCTTGCCTTTAAGACTAATTATAGAGAATTGGATTGGTTAAAGTGAATTTCCTGTCAGTGAGATAAGTCAAGTTTCTCTCTTTAGTGCTTGGCACATAGTAAAGTCTTAATATATATATATATATGTATATATATATATATATATATATATATATATATATATATATATATATATATTTGTTTATTCCTTTCTTGCCTGGCCTACTTTAATATTTTTCTAATTGGATTCCATATTTTTTATAATTTCTTTGTTCAATTCACATGTCACTCATTAGTTCAAAAATCTTTAATGGCTCCCTATTGCTTCTAGAACCAAACAAGACAAAACAATTTCCCCCCCACCTTTCCCCCAAACACTACTACCCTTAAAGCCTACCCAACAAACCCAAGGTCTTTAGATCAACATCTAAAGCCCTCCAGAATCTGGCTTCAATCTAACTTCTTAATTTTATTTTTTATTAATCTCCTGCATAAACCTATGTTCTAACAAGAATTCCATGTTCCACATTCAGATATATGATCACAGAGTTGCAACCCATAGTTTTAGAAGTTTTGTTCTACTGAAGCCAAAACAGAGATATTGAAAGGTAAAGGGGAAAGCCTTCAGGTAGAAAAGACATTCCCCATCCTAAAATGGGAGAAAATAATGAATATTTTAATTACCTATGAAAAGGTCTAGGAGACATACAGAGTACCTTCAGGTGCTTTTGCATAAACCTCCTAAAAACATTTGGGAGCTAAAAATTAATGAACTGAAACTAATTACCCTTAAATAATATGGAGTGAGAAGCAAGCTTTCTCTCATTTTCTGCTTGGATTTGACAAATAATCTCAGAGCTAAGACTCCAAAGGCAAATAAAAGAAGCTTCTGCTGATCTTAACCTAAGGATCATTATAAGGATCATTATCCTAACTGAAAAAGCTTCATAACGCTCTAGCTGGAAAAAAGCACAGGATTCATTAGCCTAGTCAGTGTCTGAAGGTGGAAAAAGACTTCAGATACCCATTAAGTGAGACCTGGAAATAAATGGATAATTTCTCTAATAGAGATATCAAGCCCCGAAAAAAAATCAAGGGTACTCCATAGCTATCTGGTATTATCCAGTGCTATCTAGTGACCATGTTCAACAGCAGCATGAATGGTATGCCTGACTCTTTTCATCAGTAGTGGAGCATGGTAACCAAACAACACAGTCCCCAAAAGACTTGCTTGATCCATCCCAGGAGCAGATTGGCCTGTCCAGGCATGAAACCAGTATTAGAATTAATCCCACATGAACAGTGGGAATGACTTAGATTGAACCAATTGGTGGTGATATGAGTTGGGCTTATTTTCTGAGAACTCGAGTTTTGGTTTTTTTGTCTTTCTGCTTTCACAAACTCATTCAATAAGCTTGTAATACATTCTTTCCTAGTTTTCATCTCTCATAATCCTTATATTTCTTTGAGATTCAGTTCAAGTGTGGAAAATATTTTCCTTTAATGTGAAAAGGAGGAAAAAAAATCTTTTCTGGCCTTTTGTAATTAGATTGGATAAAATATTTTTTCCCTAAATATCTCAAACATGAAACAGTAAAAGAAATTCTAACTTTATGCTTATGGATGCATTCCTGTTTGTTGCTTGCTTAGACAGATCTGAGGAAATATGGATCCTCCCTTTTGTTAGACAAGTCATATGGAAATTGATGACTTTTGACTAAGAATTTAGGTAATCCAAGTCATGTACTCCAACACTCTCATTGTAATATAGCCCATCCTCTCATTGTATTGATTATAATATTAATCACTAATTAATTGTTAACCAATCAGACTTGATTACCACCCCAACAAATACCTTCTCATTGAAGATCATATAAACCATGAACCTTCTGCCATGAAGGATATATGATCTAAGAAAGAGATACCCAAATGGCCATCTCTTTATTAAAATGATGGCATTATTAATAAAATAATTAAATAACCTAATAATTATATCTCTGTTGAACTTTTTAAATTGCCACCTTATCAAATAAGAGAGGGAGATAAAAGTCTAACGTTTATTCAGAGCCATGTTTTCATGTTGTATGACAGTTCTCTCTCTAGATGTGGATAGCATCTTCCTTTGTCTATTTTTTATAGTTAATTTGGGTATTTGTAATATTCAAAAAGACTTATTTACACAGAATTGTTCTTAAAACAATATTGCTGTCAGTGTCCTAATAAATGTCTAAGAACAGAATTAAAATCAGATCTTCCTGATTCCAGAGTGAGTATTTTATCCAGTGCACATTTGCTACTTCTGGTTCTCTTAGTGTTGTTTGGATACACATGGAGTACATGAGCTCTACATTTGTTCTTCCTTCTTTCTGGTGATGTGATCCATGTAATTTTTTCCCCAACTATCTCTCTGAAGAGATTCTGGGAAATTCTTTTTTTTTTAACATTCTTTTTTTTTTAATTTAAAAAAATTTAACTTTTTTATTAATTGAAAGTTTTAATTTTCAAACATATGCAAAGATAATTTTTCAACATTCATCCTTGCAAAACCTTGTGTTCTAATTCTCTCCCCCACCCCATCTTTCACTCCACCACCTCCCCTAGATGGCAAGTCATCCAACTTATGTTAAACATGGTAAAATATATGTAAATTGAATATAGGCATACATATTTATACAATTATCTTGCTGTACAAGAAAAATCTGATCAAAAAGGAAGAAAATGAGAAAGAAAAATAGTTCAAGCAAACAACAACAAAAGAAGGAAAAATGTTATATTGTGATGCATACTAAGTTCCCACAATCTTCTCTCTGGGTGTAGATGGCTCTCATCATCATAAGATCATGGAACTGGCCTTAATCATCTCATTGTTGAAAAGAGATGTGTCCATCAGAATTGATTATCATATAATCTTGCAGCTGCCATGTACAATAATCTCCTGGTTCCACTCATTTTACTTAGTATCAATTCCTAAGTTTCCCTAGGTCTCTCTGAAATCATTCTGCCGATCATTTCTTATAGAACAATAACATTCCATAATTCACAGTTAAAATGACTAATTCTGTATGTCCTCCATTTTATTTACTCCAAGTTACCTTTTCTCTTCCTTTCCTCCTTTTCATCCTCCCCAGTATTTTGCTTCTGATGCCCATCTTGCTCAAACAGCTTTGCCCCTTCACAGCACCCCCTCCTCTTATATCTTTCCCCTACTATTTCTGTTTTCCATTAGCCTTCTCTTTTCCTTTCCCTTTTCCTCTCCCACTTCCCTATAAGGCAAGGCAAGTTTCTCTGTGAAACCAAATACATCTAATATTTTCTCTTTGAGCCAAATCTGAAAAGAGTAAAATTCATACAATGTTCATCTCCCTCCCTTCTTTCTCTCAATTATAATAATTCTTCTTTGCCTTTTCATGATATGAATTTCCCTTATTTTAACTCCATTTTCTTCTTTTCCCAGTACAATTCCTTTCTACCTCTAGTTCTTTTTTTTTTATGTTATCATAATAAAATCATATCATACCCACACTCTCTAATTATTCCCACAACAGAGATATAGTTCTCAAGAGTTCTTTCTTTTTTACCTTTTTATGTTTCTTTTGAATTCTGTATTTGGAGATCAATTTTTTTTTTGTTCAGCTCTGGTCTTTTCATTAGAAATAAATGAAATTCACTTGTATCATTGAAGGTCCATTTTCTTCCCTAAAAGATAACACTCATTTTAGCAGGATATCTGATTCTTGGGTGCAATCCAAGTTGCTTTGCCTTTTGGAATATCAGATTCTAGACCCTTTGATCCTTTAAGATGGAAGCTGCTAGGTCCTGGGCAATACTGATTGTGGCTTCTTGATAGTTTAATTATTTCTTTCTGGATGTTTGAAATATTTTCTCTTTGATTTGATAATTCTGAAATTTAGCTACAATGTTCCTTGGAATTTTTATTTTGGAATCTCTTTCAGGAGGTGATTGGTAAATTCTTTTGATGTCTATTTTACCTTCAGATTCTAGGACATAAGGGCAATTTTCCTTGATGATTTCCTGAAAGAAAATGTCTAGGCTCTTTTTTTCATCATGGTTTTCAAGAAGTTCAATAATCCTTAGATTGTCTCTCCTAGATCTATTTTCTAGGTCAGTTGTTTTTCCAATAAGTTATTTTACATTTTTTTCTATTTAAAAAAAGTATAGGTTTTGTTTGACTGATTCTTGATGTCTCATTGAGTCATTCATTTCCATTTATTTAGTTCTAAGTTTTAGTGATTTTCTTCAATTACCTTTTTAAAACTCCCTTTGTATTTGGCCAATTAAATTTTTAAATGAGTTGTTTTATTCTATCGATTTTTTCCATTCTACAAATTCTGTTTTTCAAGGAGTTGTTTTCTTTTTATATTTTGTCAAATCTATTTTTTAAGGAGTTATATGCTTTTCCTATTTCATTAAAACTATTTTGGAAGTAATTTTCTTCAGATAATTTCTGTGTTTCCTTTTCCAAACCCTTTTGCAAAGTTCTCATTTTCTTTCCCTATTTTTCTTCTAACTCTCTTTTAAGATTCTTTTTGAATTCTTCCAATTCATATCCAATTCATATCACCCTTTGGGACTTCATCTGGAGATGATTTGCCTTTAGTGTCCTCAGGGTTTGAAATCTGTCCTTCTTTTTCTCCATAAAATCTATGATCAGAGTTCTTTTCGCTTTTTTGCTCATTTTCTTTAAAAAAGTTGAGGTCTGCTTTTAAGCAAAGAAGATATTGTCCAAGCTTCCTCTACAGGTGACAGTAGTTTCACTGGATCAGTGCTGACCAATTTCCAGTGCTGGATGGTTATGGCCAGGTCTCAATATTCTGGGATTTAGGGGTTCACTATTTGGCCTTTGTATTTTGTGTTGGATGTTTTGCAGCTAATCTGCTGATCTATTTCCTTGCAACCAAGACAGAGTAGCCAATACTGCTGTAGATTCCTCCTGGTAAATTCCCCTGCACCCAGAGCCCACACCATCCTGAGTCTCTGTAATACCTGCACGCAGGGTACCTGTGCTTGGCTGTCTGTGCTCGACCTACCTTCCTCTGTGCCCAATTAAAACAGACCTTTGTCTGAAAATCTTCCAAATTATCTTCTGTTGGAAATTTGTTACACTTCAAATATTTGTGGGTTTTTACACTCCAAAACCACTCCAGAGGCCCAATTTGCTGTTAATTTGAGGGACATGAGGAGAGCTCAGAAAAATATTTGTCTCCTCTCTGCCATCTTGGTTCTGCCTGGCAATTCTTTATTGATTTTAGGGCAAGCCTTTTCATGTCTACCATGCATCTTTCCATTGCGCATACACAATCCTTTCTTTTCAGAATACAGTATGAGGGAAAGGATATTTTTTTCTTTTTTGATCAGCTATAGAATAAACTTTTATTGATAAGCCTATTTAAATTTAGACTGATCTTTGGGGAAAGATATATGTATATGTCTTTAAACATATACTTGAAACTTTGAGTACCAATATTCAATCTACACATTCTACTTATAAGAGATTCACACTTAAGGAAAACATCATTCATATATTGTTATACTCTTTTTTTTTTCAAGAGGGATATATCAATCATTATTTTATCTGACTGTAGAGAAGAAGAGTACATTTAGTATTGTCTCTTCTCCCCTGAGGTAGCTGTTGAGCTTACTTGTACAAAGTACTGACAGATCTTCTAATGAAGGATTCAGCAAATAGTAGGTGTTGCATTTGATGATTTGTTGGTTAAATTACAAAAACAACCCCTGCAAATAAAGAACATATTTGTTGTTTTAATGTACTCATATTTTTAATCAAGAAAGACATCAACTCCCCCACACCTCAACAAAACAACTTAATGAATCTTTTTCCTTGGAAGGAATAAAAATCTAAACATAAATATACCCACTTTTAAAAATATATCCACAGTTTTCAATCTTAAATTAGAAGGGCTTTCAAAGAAACACCTGAAATAGAGTATGGCAGATCTAGGAATTTTGTTTCAGAGTTATTTTTCTGTGACTTATTTAAGCATTAGCATATTCTTTTGTAAAATTTTTATTTTATTTTAAACGTTTATATTCTTATATTTTTATTTGATTAAATATTCCCAATTACATGTACATTTTAAAACATCATTAAAAAAATTTGAGTTCCAAATTCTCTCCCTTTCTCTTGTCTCTTCCTTCCCTCCACCCCCCACCTTGAAGAAGGCAAGCAATTTTATTTTACTCATACATATGTGGTTATGTAAAATATATTTTCATATTATCCATGTTGCAAATGAAAATAAAAACAAAATAAACAATAAAAATTAAGAAAGTAAAAATTCATATTCCAATCTGTATTCAGAATTCATCCCTTCTCTCTTTGGGTGGGCAATAGCATTTTTCATCATGAGTCTTTTGAAATTGTCTTGGATCATTGTATTGATCAGTGTAGCTGTCTTTCAAAGTTGATCATTTTTACAACATTATTTTTTACTGTATACAGTGTTCTTCTAGTTCTCCACATTTGACTTCATGTGAGTTCTTACAAGATTTCCTAGGTTTTTACAAAAGCATCCCTCTCATCATTTCTTATAGTATAATTGTATTTCAGCCAGTCATATGTCACTGGGAATATCAATTTTGCCTCATATGTGATTATGGTAGATCGTTCAGACCATTGTTTGTAATAATTTTTTTTCTGATGTTTAGACCTTTTTGAAATGACTGAATCATACAATTTTATTTTTGTGATAAAATGAGTGCAAAAGGTTTGGAAAATGATGAAAATAATAGAATTTTAGGGTTAGACAGTACCTCAGTAGGATCTAGTCAATATCTATCAAACTTGTATAGGCTGTATAATACCCCAAACTATGGCCTGAATCTGAATAAAATGTAACTGAAAGAAATGTTTAGCAAAATAAGTAAAAATACAACAAAGTGTAGATGTCAATTTGTGGTATTCTTAAGGATCCCTTCCTATTTCAATCTAACAACACTGCTACATCTAACCTATAACAACAGTAGATTCCTACTACATCATAGTTGACAAAGCCTCACCCAGACTTTGCTTAAAGAATTTTAGTGATACATTAGCAATACATTGTGTCCTAATAGGATGCTCCTGCACTTAGCAGTATTCTAAATTTTCCTCTTTGCTCTGCTTATTGGGGCTTGATAGAACTACCCTTTTTCTTTCCCATGACAACCCTTCAGATACTTGAAGACAGCTATAGTGTCTTCTTTTAGACTTTTCTTTATTAAGATAAAATCCTCAGTTCTTTCAAATGATCCTTCTATGTTATGAACTTCAGGTTTATTACAATTTTGTTTTCCCTTCTTTAGATACTCTCCAGCTAATAAACATTGTACCCGAAAATGTAGCACTAAAATCGGATACAAAATGTGTCCTAATAGGGCAGAGTTCAGTGAGACTATTATATCCTTATTTCTAGAAGCTGTATTCTCAATGCAGCCCCAAAACATATTAGCTTTTTTTAGACTAAAAAAGGACCTTTTCATGAGGCTTTGTAAAAAAAGTATCTTTTTAAAAAAGAATTGTGACAATCTATGCATAATAATTTGCATCTACTGGAGAAATGAGATAAATATTGCTCAGGGTGATAATCTGACATCATTTCACATATTCAATCAAATAAGCATCAGATAATCTGTCAGTGCTATTGCTTTCAGTACTTGGACAAAGAGATTTTTTTTCTAAAAGATGATTCTGTTAAAGGGGAGCTTGAGGGAAGAGAAGTGGTAATTGTATACCACACCGTAAAACACAATCACAGTTTGAGATCTTTACATCATACCTCTAGGCTAATTTCCACCTCTATCGAACCTAAATTTTCACCAGCTTGAACAAAAAGCAAAGGAAATGTGAAAAATACTACAGAAATTTAATAAACCTCAGCAAAATGTTGCCTGTCTTGGTATAGTTTCTTTAAGTCGCAGTGATCAAAACTTGGTTCTTCCTTTAGTAAGATGTTTGAATGAAAGTATTAGAATAGATGAGAAAGTCTTTGAATTTTACATTCTGTCTCTTGAGACAAGTGACCAAAGGAATGATCATTTTCACAAACCCCAGCAGCCCTGCCATGAGATTGTTGCCATGCCCCTTGATAGGAACTTCAAAAATGGAAAAGTTTTCTGTATATCTTTGAAAAACTTCAACAGAATATGTTACAGCCCATATCAGTTTATAATAATTGCTTTAATAATGCCTTTACTGGTTTTGAGTTAAGATAAAAATCATCACCAAAAACATTCAGACTTTTTCACATGGCAACAATTTTTACTGAATTGGGATATGGACAAATTTTGTCCAATTAACAAGTTTTCTGAGAATGGCATAAAATTTTGAAAAACTTTAATAAGATTTTAGATATAAAAACATTTAAAAATCAGTTTAAATGTACTTTGTTAAAACTTTTTTTAAATTCTAATTTATATTAACAGTTGGTTTTGTATCTTACTACTACCATATTTGTTTTCCCACAAATATTTATTAAATATTTTCTTTGATTTTTTTTTTTTTTTTGGCACTGTGTCCTGGCAGAGAAATGAAGGTTCTAGCAGAGAAATCCTGGCAGGGAAATAAAAGGGGTTATTGCTGAGAAGAGAATGTCTTCAGAGTTGGCAGGGGTCCTGACAGGCAGCTATACCAAGGAGAGAGAAGTTCCTTGACAAAACATAATCTTGCTTGGGACCTCCGCAAGTTATGAGTTTAAAATTGCTTTTTTTATGAGACCAATTGAATGAGATTCTTTCAATGTTGTTACTGTCCCCAGGCTTAGATTTCCAGTTGAATGAGAGCACTTAAGTTTCAGTTAAGTAGGAGTGGTCCTGGATTAATTTTCAACTCAATAGAGTGTGTAGCTAGTCACCACCAAGATAACAGAATAAAGCCACTTAACTGCCCTGAAGGGTGAGTCTCTGTCAGGAGAGTTTCTCAGAGCTCACCCTATGGCTCCCCCCACAAAGTCAAAGAGGACAATTTCAGGGTTCCCCCTGTCATAGGGACCATGTGATTTAGTCTCAATACTGAAAAAGCTTCATCCAATCAGTCACATTCGATAAGCATTGGGGAAATCCCCAATATCCTCCCAAACCCATTTCTGGTAGAGCATACATTGTCTGAAAGATTAAATAAAAGAGCCTATTTATTTTCAATGGGACTATTTCTGATGTACAGATGTGAATCTTATTTCTCCCGGAGCTTCATTTGAATATTTGTACTTAGATTAGAATTTTGAACAAAATTCATATTTTTGTTTCTCATATAAGAAAAGTATTTAAGAAAATAAGTGTTTATCATATTGATTGTGATTAAATTCTAGTGTGGTATTACTGTATTGAGTTCTGAATACTTTATATTTTTTGGAAGATAAGTCTTAATAAGCACTGAATTGAGAGGATCTACAGAAAATATGTCAGTTTTTCAAAAGTACTTGATTTTTGGCTGATCTTTTAAATGAATTGTGTCATTAAAATTATCTTTACAACTCAATCACTTAGCTTCTGTTTGCTTTAATTAAATGGTTCAATGTCAAAGATATGGTTTTATTAATGGAATTTACATTAAAGAAGATTTCATTACTATCTTTGCTACTGCATCTTAAGGACTACTAGACCTTTCCATCTCATTTAAAGCTGAAAAGTCTTATTTTTTTTTTTTTGTCTTTTCATATTTCATTTCATCATCAGAATATGAGCTTCTTGAGAGAAAGAATGATCTTTCATATTTGTATCCCAAGTGTTTAATACTGTACACATAGTGCTTAATAAGTGCTTTTTATTCATATATATATATATATATATATATATATATATATATATATATATATATATATATATATGATGTGATGCATACACACAGACACATGTCTATCTATCCCTCCCATAGAATCATCCATTGGCTTTATGTAGAAAGGAGAAAAAAAGTTATTACATAAAATCAAAATATTATCCCTTTCTTTCAGTATATATAATATTTCACTCACATAGTCCTCTATGTCTGCAAAGAAATTAGGTTGGGTAGGTGCATTTTCTCAACCCTCTCTATAGGGAGGTTATTTGGTTATAACAGCATTCAGTTTATTTTTTTGGCTGTTGTTTGTGTTTATGTTGGAAGCTCAGAGTTCATTTTGTTTTCTTAGTTCTGCTTATATCACTTTGCATTAGTTTATATGTCTTCTCATGCTTCATTGATATATTCACACTCATTATGTTGAGTTATCAGATATGTGTTGTGCTGTTACCTCTGAAAGAATTTAGACTCAAACAGTCTCCAATCTAAGCAAAGACATTTTAATGTGATTTATCCAAGCTCCTAGAAGGAGTTATCAGTTCAGCAAAGCAAGAGTAAATGGTACTAATCACATTACAAAATATGTAAATTTTGAGGTCATAGGAAAAGATTGTTAACGTGAGCTACTTCTAAAGCCTTGGTGAAATTGTGTGTGTGGTTCCCCAGAATACATCCAGAAAAACCCACTTAGGGGAGTATTAATGTATGGCAATGATGTTATAACTAGTTTAGATTCACCCAAGGACAACAAAGAGAGGTAATTGCCCAGGCACCTTTTTTGGGAAAGGATTTTTTGAGGTTTGTGGTTCAATGTCCTTTACTGAAATTACATTCTTATTAGCTGACTTTTGTGTTATGTTTGTGGGAACCATCAAGTGGTTACTTAGTGATGTGATTACAGAATATGCCGGCTTGTTAATTGTTCTAGTGAGACTCTTGATTAATGATTTCTATGGTTGGGGACAACTATCAGAATGTCATGAATTATATCTAATGATAGAATATTGTCTATTACATTCTTGTATAACAATCTGTTAAGCCATTCCCCAGTTTGAACATCAATTTTATATCCAGATCTTTACTACTACAAAAATGCTGCTATGAATATTTTGGTACAAATAGGAACTTTTCTGCTGTCTTTGGTCATTTTGGAGGATATATCTAGTGGTAGGATGTCTCTCTTTATTTATTTATTTATTTGTTTGTTTGATTGTTTATTTATAAGAAAGGCTACTTTTGGAGTTGTATAATAAAAGGAACCAGAGCATGCCAGGCAGGCACAGTAATACAACTGTATTGTTGATTGAAGTATATACCATCATTTCCAATTTGAGATGTGAAGTGAAACCTCAAGTTACTTTGATGTATGTTCTTTTTATTAATGGTTTGAAGCATTATTTCATATGGTTAGTAGTAATTTTCAGATCTAGTAAGAATACAAATATTGTATAACCAGTATATATACTTATGAATTTAGTATTTTTATTGTAATGTTATTCCTGTTAAGAAAGGCTATCTGACAAATTTATAACTTTGACTTAACTTCCATAGCTATATGATTTTCATATAATACATATAGTAAGAAATATTGTTTTCAAGATCAAAGTTTCTAATTTTTGGCTCAAAAATGCAATTACTAATGATTTGGGCATGCCTTATCTTTCCAATATTTATCCTTATTATGCCCAACATTATTTTACCACTTCAATCAGAACAATCTCTCTGTCAAACAATATTTCTACTACTTAAATTTTGCTTTTAGTATTCTGCCTACCTAGTATGCACTCTTCTTTTTTTATACAATTTTCAATGTAGCCGCTATCATATTTTATTTTACATTTCATTTTTGCCATGAGGATTTATTTAATTATTTAGTCTACATCACTATTTTTCTTTTCTAACCCCTGACCTCCCCCCCAAATAATTTGTCAAATGTAGCATTTAATTGTAGTTAGATTTGGATATTTAAATATTTTACCCCAAACATGAGCATAAGATATAGTTCTTGAGCTTTTTGTATTTTCCATAGAATATTGTACAGTAACCCTATGGACATAATATAGATTCAAAAACAGGTGAATGAATAAATATGTAGAAACCAAAGCATAAAAAATTAAATGGTAATCTGACTTATTTAAGGCCATTCAATGAAGCAAAGTCAGATATAGAATTACATTTCTTAATTTTTTAAAAATTGTGTTTTTTTCCATTTATGTAGAAACAATTTTCAACATTTTTTTAAACCTTGAATTCTATACAGAGACTGAATGTGGTTCAAGATATAGTATTTCTTTTGGTTGTTGTTTGCTTGCTTGTATTATTTTTCTCAATATCCTCCTCACCTTTTGATCCGATTTTTCTTGCTCAGCATGATGAATATGGAAATATGTTTAAAAGAACTGCACATGTTTAACTTATATTGGATTGCTTGCTTTCTATACTGTCTGAGACATGATTCAAACCCAATGTTTTGTGATTCTAACTCTAATACTCTTATCTTTTGCACCACATTATCTCTGTAAGACCTGAACTTTATCTAAGGTGTTATCTATTTGGAGGCAATTTCAAATCTTCATCCATTAAAAAATCAAAGTGAAAAGCATAAGCCATTGAAATATTGTGAAAGAAAGGAAGAAAAAAAAGGATCAAGTACCAATTTTCTTTTTATTGTTCACAATAAAGGAATGCTAACTCTGCTGTTGTTACATCGTATGTATGCTAGTAAAATTATTTTTTTGTTTTTATGGAAGCCTAGACAGGCTTCCAAATCATGACACCCAAATAATTTACTTTATTACTTTGTCCCCAAATATCTAATAATGATAGAATTTATGAATTACATTGCTTTTTCAAATTTGACTTAAGAGAAAGTGTAGCATTTTAAGTAGGGATTTTTGCCTCACAGTCAGGAAGATATATGTTTACCTTCTGTTTCTAACACATATCTTTGGATGTGTTAGACAATTTAACCTCATTGTCTATTTGGACAGGTCACTCAATTTCTTTGCTGTATTTGACACTGTTGATCATGTCACCTCCCTACTCCTTAGACACCAGGGATTCTGTCTTATCATTAGAATCAAATATGGCATTTAAAGTTCCTCTGGTCCCTTCCTACCTTTCAAGTTATCTTGTATATTATTCTCTTCTATGCACTCTAAGATCTGGTTCTGTTGGCCTACTTGTTCTTTCTTATACCTGACCCTTCATCTCACATCTGTATGCATGGTAAGCTTTCTCTTTTTACTTTGTCCTTCTTACTTTTCTTGGCTTCCATAAACACTTAATTCAAGTTCCATTTTCTAATGTTAGCCTTTCCTGACCTTTCCCACTTATAGATGTTAATGATTGCTCTCTGAGATTACATTTGCTTTCTAACTTTGAATATATTTTGTGCATGCATAAGTTATTTATGTGTCATGTACTTATTATATATAAGCTCTTTGGAAGGGAACTTTTTTATCCTCTTTCACTTCCCTATCATTTAGGTTTTAATGGCTTAAAATGTGTATAGGTAGTTGTCTGTTTGTTGTCTGTTTTGGCCTGAAACTGAGATTTTCTCCTGTCAGATTGACATTTTATGATGGTAAATTAAGCCATCTTTTGTCTTAATTCTTACTTAGCCCTAGATCATTAAACAGTCATTATCTCAGACAAACTGAGAGCTGGGAAAGATTTTAATTGAGAAAGATTGAGGCTACCCACTGCATCATGAATCATCACCAGTCATACTTTTAGAACCACTGGGTTAGATGATCTCTAAAATACTTAGTTCTGGATCTTTTGATACAATTAACTCCATCTTATAGATCAAAGAAGTGATAGTCTTGCATTTAATAAGCAGAGCTGGAACTTTTGTTCCCAGCGATCTTTCCTTTTTTTAAAATCACATAGGTATTTTTGTTTACTATGGGGTTAAGGGAAAGATTTGGGATTTTGTCAGAGAAACTTTCCCCATCAATGCTGACTGAATCATAACTTTGATTTAGTATCAATGATAACAATGACTAGTGATGAGGTCTTCAATATTGGGTTTAGCTAGCAAAGGAATTAATACAAATAAATCACTAAGGCAGACAGGGAGAAGGAACTGAAAGAGATCAGTTTAACTCGGTGGTCCCATCTTCTGGGTAGAATTTTCAGTCTGAAATCCAAGTTATGTCAACCCCCTGAGACCTATCTTCTATAGAGTGTCCAGAGGTCTCACCTTGCTGTGCCCTGTCAGAAATTCCAATCATGTCCCTGAAGTTAAATTTTACCCATAAAAATCTACATATGGGCCATCCCATGGCTGTTGTCCTCCTTCAGGTCAATATATCCAGGACGTTCTGTCTCATGATGTCTTTTCCCTTCCCTCTTCCCCCATGTCACATATTATCTCCCCTAACTCTATTATGCTTCTCAACTCCATTTTCCCTCTTTAAGTTAATTAACTCTTTTAGAGTGTTCTATTATGCTTCTCAACCCCATTTTCCCTCTTTAAGTTAATTAACTCTTTTAGAGTGTTAAGTGCCTTTTAGGATTTGACCTGTCAACTAAGAATTTGCCTTAACTTCATGAGGTGCTCCCTTTATACTGGGTAATTGTGAGTTCCACTGAGGAACTTGTCTTTCATATGCTCTGTTTCATATTTACCATTCCTGGTGTCTATTGTGTCCCTTCATTTTGTCTGTAACCTATTCCTCTAAATAAATTTACCTTTTGCCAAAGAGAATGGCCATTGTGAATTGTTCACATGGCTGAACCCCAACTTTTGGTGCCTATCATCATCTGGTATCTACATCATCCATATCAATTAGCATTTCTATAGTGCTTAAATATTTTCAGATATCTCATTTTATTCTTGCAACAATCTCAGAGAAATAGGTACTAATATTGTCTGAGACCAAATTTGAAATTGGGTCTTTCTAATCCCATAGTCAACTGTCTATCCCTAGATAAGTCCTAGAAATATTCGTGAAACATACAGAGATTATATAAATTGATCAAAGCCTCCTAGTTAGATGGTACAGTGAATAGAGTGATGGGTTTGGAGACAGGAAGATTTATCTTCCTGAGTTAAAATCTGGCCTCAGTCACTAGCTGTGTGATCCTGGACAGGTCACTTAATTTTGTTTACTTTAGTTTCCTCATCTCTAAAATGAGCTGGAAAAGGAAATAGCAAACTGCTTCAGTATCTTTGAGAAGAAAATTCCCAGGAGGGTCACTAAAAGTCAGACATGACTGGACAATACAACAATGACACACAGCTAGAATATCAGAGGTAGAATTTGAATCCAGGTCTTTACTTCAAGGGCAGCAGTTTCAATCTATCCTTGGTGCTATACTCCTCTTTTATTCAATAAGGTAGCATAAAAGTGGTAATACCCATTCTAATACAATGCAAATCTCAAAACAATAAGCAAAATGATTCCTTAGCTATTTCATGCATAAGAAAATATTTGAGGGAAATCATACAACATTAGAACCATAATCAATTACCAGGAAAAACACAGAATAAATTTGAATGGACATCATGAATGTTCAAATTCTCTTCTTTGTTAATGAAATAAATATATTTTCTTAGACAATGTTTCAAAGATTTTTGATTGAAGTAGAAATTTTTATACTATTGCTAATGCACTGTTGTACTAAAGGAGATGGTTTCAAATGAGCAAGGTAATTGAATTTTTAACATAGGTTTGTATGTGTATCTGAGAAAAGTAATTATTTCACAGTGATACTTGAGAAGTTAAATCATGCTTGTGGCTTTTTTTGTTGAAGGTAAAAAAAAATGACAGAAATATTAAGAAATCAGAATAGCAACCCTCAAAATTGCTCATCTCCTCCTCTTTTAAAATATTTCAGATTGCTCATTTAAAAAAAAATGAGAGTTTGCAATCTCAAGAAATCACAAAGTTCAAATTAAGCATTGAAGAGCATTTAAAACTTCAATAGTATGTTCTACTAGCCCCTTAAATCTTTCATTCGTAACTTTCTAGTACCCCAGAATCTCCAAAACATCTCTTTTCAGTGTGGTTATTATAAGAGGTAGTACTTTCAGCATCTCTCTAGGGTTCAGGCTCTACTAATGTTTGCAAGACATTGCTCAATATATCAGATACCATCAAGCTAAAGTCAGTTTCAGAAAGTAAATTATATTTCCCTGTCAATTACAATCATGATAATTCTCCTGAAATGCCTAGGAATCATTTCCTGGAAGGGTCTTTCATTCTAGATGAGAAAGACACCCCATTATATAATGAGCTTCTTGAGATCAAGGATTGGTTGTCCTTTGCCTCCTTTTGTATCCCCAGAAGTTAAGCACAATGTCTGACACATAGGAGGAACTTAATAGATGTTTACTGATTGATAGATTAAGGAAAATGAAGCTATTTTCCCAGCATCTGGCAACAGCAACAGGAATGAATTGTACAGATTGAGCAAAGAAAAAGAATTCAAGATGTACTTCTGCCCAAAGAGTGGGACTGGATCCTAAGATCCAGGTGCATGAATTTTTAGGACCTAATGAGGGGCAAGTCCCTTCAGCTGAAGAAGTGTTGGGGAAAATACTCCTGGGATATTGTATTAATGTAACTAAAAAGTATTGATTCATTGCATCTCTCCTTTTTTGTATTATACTTTTTTATTTTTAAGAGCATCTAGGTAGCACATCAATAGAATGCTAAGTCTAGACTCAGAAAGACTCATCTTCCTAAGTTCATATCTGTCTTCAGACACTATTAGTTGTGTGCAAATAACTTAACTCTCTTTGCTTCACTTTCCTCATTCTTAAAAAAAAAGCAGGAGAAGGAAATGACAATCCACTCCAGTATTTGCCAAGAAAATCCCAAGTAGGGTCAAAAAGAGTTGGATAGGACTGAAAAACAAAAGCAACAAATATATTTTTGATAGTATGCTTATATATTTGAAGTATAATAAAATTTTACTTTTGTGTTTTTTGTCAGCCACTATTCGTTTCCTTTTGTGATTAGTATTGAAAATAGTTTTGTCTTATAAAAGAGGAAAATATTAAAACATGTTCCACTTCCTTCTTATTTTTACAGAGTTCTGTAAATTACTGATTTACATGAAGATCAAAGAAGTACATAAGTATGTGTTTTTGAACAGGTGTTGTGATATGGGAGCCACCTGCCAGTGGCTGCTGGAAGTCTAACTCAAACCTGTAGAATGGATCTCCTCATGTGAGCGAATGATGATGATATAAGAAGAATGAGAGGCAGTTGCTGTTCTTTGACCTCTCTCCTGAGAGGCAGTTGCATTGTTTGATCCCTTTCCTCTTCCCTCTGCCTCCAATTTATTTCATTCCCAGTCCACAAGCAACATCTGTGTCAGTAAAGGCTGCTTTGCAACTCCTTCAGATGTTAGGAGCCACAGCTGTGGAGGCTCTCAGATAATTGACTTGCCCCTTCATTTAGGCTTGGTCCTTAACAGACAGGGAGTGTGATTTTATGGGTACAGGAAACTTCTGAAGGAGAAAATTATTTTGCCCAATACATATCATTGTCTTGTTCTGCAATTTTACGTCTTAAGAAAGTTAGAGAATAGCCTGGGATACAGCAAGGTTAAATGATGTGCTTAGTGTCAGAAAGTGGTAAGTGTTAGTATGTGACTTCAACCTTGATCTTCTAGATTTCAAAGGCATCCACTAAACTATGCTTTCTCCAAGAAGTATTATAATCAGGAATCTGAATCTTTAGGTACACTTAAAGAAATAATTTAGGACAAGCATGTAGTGCTCAAGAAAAAATTAGAAATGGGTGTTCCTGAATCCTCATATCAAAGTAGCATACGAGTTTTTATAAATATTCTGTTTTTGTTGTTTTTTTGATATCATTTGTTTAGCTAGAAATTTAATTGAAATCCTCAACTCAATTTTGTATTGACTTATAAATCAATCACCAACAGTGCTCTTATGGATTCCTTAAGTCTTCTCTTTGCCAAGTAAAAGATCCTGTATTTCTTCAACCAAAGTTCAAATGGCATGAGTTTAAGGACTCTCATCCTGGTCATCCTGGTCATGCCCCATTGGACAATTTCTAATATCTTGATATCTTTTTATAATGGACTTTGGCCCGATTATGCTGCAACCCCCGACTAAATACAAAGATTTAGAATGAGGAAGTAGTCCAAAGAGTGGTGAGCATTTGAATTTAATTATAGAAGCATGACAACAAAGTAAGGGAAGGGAAAAATAGGAAATGGAGAATAATCCTAAGTAACATAGATCTTCTTTGGCCACAATGTTTTCCAGAGAAAACCCTGGACTGACATATGATCTAGAACTTGGGAATAAATGCATTTTTATGAAGAGAAAGTATCACTTAGAAATGTTTTAGAGAGTTGGCATTTTACTTATTTTAATCTTTTATTAGACAATGACTGCAAGAATCAGTCAGAAACACAGAATAGGTTATTATTATTCTGGACTATCTTTGGACCTGGATATTCCAAACAATTCAGATCCAAAAAAACTTACTGAAATGTTTACCCTGATTCCCTGTTTATTTCTATTTATGGGGGCAAGTTTCAAGTAATCTATATAGATAGATGTTTAGTTTTTAACACATTTTGCCTATTTACATAAATTTGCCCTAAAAATCATAGGTTTAAGTATTATAGGTAGGCAATTTACAAATTAAATATGAATATAACTTTTAGATTTATGAATATAGGCAAATAATTTTTGCTTGCATTATTTTTATCATTTTCAGTTAAAGTATTATTATCAATGCTATTTTGAGAGCAAATGAAAGCTAAATTGCAGAAGTCTTTAGTGGAAAAGAAACTTCATTTAGAAAAGAGGTGGTAATTGAAATAATTGAACCTCACATTGTAGATGAATTTTCCTCTTGTCTCTTCCTTTTAACAGGATTATGACAGTTATGACAGGATATGGAATTAGCTTCTTTTCTATTATATAGTTGCATTTGATCACCTTAAGCATTTTAGATAGAAAAGAAAAAAAATTCACAATGACATGTGAGGGGAAGGGGTTGATGGTTTTCTCTAAAAAAAAAATGGATTAACTATATTGAGAGAATTTTCTAGAGAATCAGTCACTATGGTAAAACAAAAAAAAATTGAATTTGGCATCTAAGATTTGTGTTTTAATACTCCTGCAAATTCTTTCTGAATGAGATTCAAATTTTAACTATTATTTTCTACCTTTTCAACATTGGTCAAATCATTTTATATTTTTGAGCCTCATTTCATCATTAAAATGGGGATAATACTTTCCCCCCATTTTTGAGGGGAATAATGGAGTTAATTGAAGTGTCCAAGATCACATAGCTAGTAATCTAATCTAGATCAAACACAGGGTCTTCTGACTCTAGGTCTTGAGGTCTGTCCACTGTACCTAGCTGCCCCTCATTGGAAACATCTTAAAGACAATTCTAGTAACTGATTGAGATGAAATGGAGCTCACACATGATTTTAATTCTTCTCTTTTCTTTGTATTTTGATTATGAATATTTGGTAAGAGAATATTTGGGGGAAAAACTTTCTTCTCAAAATTTTAGGATGCCTTTTAATAAAAAAATTTGGAAATATGAAAAAAATTAGAAGATAATATAAAATGCTTCAGTGGAAAAACAAAATCTGGAAAATAGCTCTAGGACAGACAGTATCAGAATTATTGGACAACCTGAAAGTCATAATCAAAAGGAGGATCTGGACAGCATCTTTCAAGAAATTATCAAAATATATTACCCTGATATTCTGGAACTAGAAAACAAAATAGGCATTGAAAAAACCCAGTGATCATTTCAGGAAAGACATAACAAAATAAAAACTCCAAAGACATTATAACCAAATTTCAAAACTATAAGGTCAAGGAAAAAAATACTACAAGTGGCCAGAAAGAAAGAAAACAAATATTGGTGAGCCATGATCAGTATTGCATGGGACTTAGCAAATACAGTATTAAAAATCTGAGATGATGGAACATGATATTCCAGAAGGAAATGTATTCAATGGAGCTGAACTGTTTATATCCCTACATGGAAAGATGACACTTGTAACTAGAAGGAGTATACAAAGACAGAAGGTATAGATATAAGATGAATTTGAGGGAATAATATGAAAATAATTAAGGGAAGAGAGACGAATACATTGGGTGCAATGTATTGGGTGCAAAAGGAAGGGAGAGGTAAAATGGGATAAATTATTTCATCTGAAAAGGGACAAAAAAATCTATTAGAAGGGGGGAAAGATGGAAGGCTGGGCTAAAGGCATTGCTTGAAAATTATTCTCAAGGTTTGCTCAAAGAGGGAATAATATAAGGTCAGTTAAATATAGAAATCTATCTCACTGCCAAGAAAGTAGGAAGAAAGGAAATTAAATAAAGGAGGAAGAATGACAGAAGAGAAGACATGCAAGAGATTGCTAGTAAAGAAGGAAAAGGGTGAAAGGAGAGAGGACAATAAGAAGAAACATAGGTTGAAAGGAAATACAGTTAGTAATTATAACTGTGGATGTGAATAGGAATACTCCCCAATAAAATGAAAGTGGATAGCAGAGTGAATCAAAAACCAGAATCCTTCAAAATGTTGCTTACAAATAACATACTTGAAGCAGAGAGAAAGACACACGCAGAGAGACTGGAATAGCATTTATTATGCTTCAGCTAAAGTAAAAAGATCAAAAGCAAGAGTGGCAATCATGATTTCAGACAAAGCAAAAAGAGATCTAGTTAAAATAAAGGAGAGAACTATACATTGCTAAAAGGTACCATAGACAATGAAGTAACATCAATATTAAAATAGCCTACTTGTTAGAGCTATGGAGAATCTTTATAGCAAATGTCTCTGATAAAGGCCTTATTCCTCAAATATATGGAAAACTGAAACAAATTAGTAAGAATATAAACTATTCCCCAATTGATAAATGATCAAAGGATAGGAACAGATGGTTTTCAGATGAAGAAATCAAAGTTATCCACAGACATATGAAGTCTATATGAAGTACTCTGAATCATTTTTGATTAGAGAAATGCAAATTAAAATGACTCTAAGATACTACCTCATACCTATCAGATTGGCTAATATAACAAAAAAGGAAAATGATAAATGTTAGATGTTGGAATCCTTACTAACTGCTAACTAATTAGAGTTGATCTAATCTTACAAGAAGATGTTTTGGGCAGAACCTGAAACAAGGTACTAAGTAGAACTAATTAATACAAGGCTTGTGTTCACACCTCTACTCATTGAAGTTCAATGAGTTCACACCTCCCTTGAAGCTTGTTGAGCCAGAGAGCACTATGGGAGAAAACCCATAATCCCTCTCTCTCGTATCCCACAATTCCTCCCTCTTGGATAAAAGAAACAGACAGAAGCTCTCGGTCAGATTTCAGTAGAGTTACGCCAGAAGCCCTCTCTCCGAGGCAAGGCAGAATATTTTCCACTTGGCTGGCTGGTGGCAGAAGAAGTGTTCTTCAGAGAGGAAGACGCTACAAGTCGAGATTTCAGCGGAATGACATGAAGAGTTGGAGCTGGCTGGAGGCTGAAGAAAGCAGAGGCAGAGGCTGAAGGACCAGACCTTTGGATTTGGTGACATTCGGAGAGAGCTCTTGGAACCAAGCAGAGAGATAGGCCTCTAAGCTAACCGGGCTATATTGGGATAATAAAAGATCTGAACTTTTATCACCTGGCTGCGTTTTGAGAAGAAAAAGCTCACCACATTTTGGCGCCCTGAACGTGGGACAAACAGACCCCTCAGTGGATTTCAGTGGAAAAGCTCCGATCCTGATTCAAGTGGAAAAGCCTCTGATCCTGATCCAGTGGAAAAGACTCTTCAACCCAGAAATTAGGGTGAGTACAACAAAGAAATTTTGTTAGAAGAGTTAAAGTAGAATTTCAGCTAAGATGGGACAGATATTTAGAAAACAGCCTGTTTCTGTTCAAGGAAAATGTTTAGAGAGCATTGTCAAAATTATGGAAAGCCAAGGTTTAATTATAAGTTTACAGCAAATCACTGAACTTTTACAAACTGTAAAGGACATATGTCCTTGTTTCTCTCTTGATAAGGAATTAGATCTAAGTGAATGGAAATTGGTTGGAGAGGATCTTTGTCAATTCTATGATAAAAATGGGCCTAACTCAATAATTAATACATATAATGTAATACAATTAGCTATAAGAAGTTATTTAAGTGATAGAATGATGAAAAGGAAAGTACAGGAGGAAGAAATGCCAACTTTACTAGGTGAAAAGGAGGACGAGTCAGATGAGAATGGAGTTAATTACAATTCTGAGTATGATACTTCACAGCAGGAGGAATTAGGTGATTCCACATCTCATGACCCTCCCCCCGCAATTAACCCTTCATGGGTAGAACAAGGGGGAGGGAGAGAGACAGAAACACAGTCAGCTTCTCCTGTAAAGCAGAATTTGACAAGATTAGAAAAAGCATTAATTAAAGCAAAAAATGAAGGAGAAGATATATCTGATTTTATAAATGCATATCCTGTGATTGAAGAGCTCAACTCCTCAGGTCAAAAAGAAAGAAAATACACTCCTTTTACTTTGGAAAAAATTAAAGATTTGAAAACGAGTTGCACTCTTTATGGGGCTACATCATCTTATGTGAAGATGTTACTAGATATTATTGTGTCCCATTTTAAATTAAGATATTACTCATGTTGATATGAAATACTCTTGTTTTTCCCCACTATCCTTGTTTTTTTTTTTTTTAATTACAGGTGTACCAAAAAGTCTTTACATCATTTTAAGCTTTAGTCAATTTAAAGCTTAAAATGACCCAGAGTTTGGGGTATCCTATCTAAGAAGTAAGTGAATAAGCTGTGAGAGTAGAACTGAGTTATAGGCTTTGAGATAATCAATCAAGGTGGTTTAAATGTAATGACACATTTAAGTAACTTGTTCAATAATTATTAAGTTGATAAAGAATTGCTTCTTATATTCCTGAGAATGTTTTGTTTGTATGCTCTTTTTATTCCTCAGATAAAAAATGTCTTCCATGTAAATGTTTATTGATTTTTTAGAATGGTTTAAACTGTGAATGCTCTGTAGAAGCATGTAACTATGCAATTAACTTGTATTTGGGGGAATTAACTGGTGTGTTTATATTTTGATAACAGATAAATGATGCCTTCTTTTAAGAAAGGAGGGATAAGATTTGCATCTGAAAGGAAGCTGGTAAAGTAACTTGCTAATTTATTCATCTCAATACTTTTGGATTTTATCTGAACCTACTGTTTATCTGTAACATTCCTTAACATATGTCTCATTATAATAATGCTTCAAAAACTTCAAGTTTCATAGTTTCATAGATGTTGAAAAAATTTTTTCTTCTTTGAGGGTATTTGCTTTTTGTAATTTATCTCTCAGGATTCTAAGCAGATGTTCTTAATAATGGCAATACTAATAATAGCATTAACAATAATAGCTAGTATTTATACTGTGATTGAAGGTTTGCAAAAAACTTTATCTAATATTATCTAATTTATTCTCACAAAACTTCTGTGAAATAGCTGTTATTATTACCTGTATTTTACATATGGGGAAAAGTAGACAAGCAGAAGCTAAATTAACTGTTCAAGTTCACAGAGCTCATTAGCAAGTATCTGAGTGTTTATGTGAACTCACATCTTTCTGACTTTCCTGTCTACAGATACAGTGCTGTCTCTGCCATGCCACTGGTTCTATCTTTACCTTTTTGTATGTTTCATGGACTCTTTGGTAGTCTGCTAAAAGCTTCAGATCAGTGTTCAGACTGATAATTTTAAAAGCATAAAACAAATTATATAGAATTACAAAAGAAATCAGTTTTATTTAAATAATCATTAAAATTAAAAGAATAGCCCAAGTTCATATACCCAAAGTTCTTTGCTACATGACAATGTTTTAAATTTCTTTTAAATTTTATATTTTATTCTTTGCATTTCCTTGAATACTGTCATTTTAATAATTTAGATTTTTGCATTTAATTATTAATTAAGAGCACCTAAAATAAAATACTTTCACTTTTTGGATTCCATTCAAGATTTTTGTTGTTGTTGTTGTTTTTGAATAGTATGGTATCCATGGAGGCAGTTGGGTGAGGCAGTGGGTAAAATCCTGAATTCAGAGTCAGAAGACCTGATTTCAAACAGTCTCATATACTTATTAGCTATGTGACACTAGGTAAGTCATTAATCTCTGTTTACCTATTCCATTGAAAAAGATAATGACTTTCCAGTGTCTTCATCAAAAAAATCCCATGGATAACATCAGCGTATTTCATCTATGAGGTCACAGTCAGACATGATTAAACAACTGAATAAACTGTATTGTGTATACTGGTTGGATGGTGATGTCATATCCTAATGTGATTCTGCAGTTAGTGATACCTTCTTTATGTCACTTCTGCTATGTTGATGTTTAATGCTTTTCCTCGGTAGTGTTCCTTGATAGCATTACCTTTCCTTCTGTGATCTTTACTGAAGCAAAAGTTACATCTATGTTCACCTCTGAAATGTTTTTATATTTTCTTTAAAATATTAGTGGGAATCCCTATATTTTTGCCTGCTGGCATTTTGGATTTCCTACACAGGCTAATTATACAATATTTCAGCATCTGAGTCTTTTTGTACAGCAAAATAATGGTTTGGTCATGTATACTTATTTTGTATTTAATTTATATTTTAATATATTTAACATTCTATTGATCATCCTGCCATCTAGGGGAGGGAGTGGGGGGAAGGTGGGGAAAAATTGGAACAAAAGGTTTGGCAATTGTCAATGATGTAAAATTACCCATGCATATAATTTGTAAATAAAAAGCTATTAAAAAAATAAAATATTAGTGGGAGAATAAATTCATTCACTAAGGTCATAACAAATACCATCTTTTAAAAATAATTTTCCTGAATATGGTTAGGTTTATGCCATCAAATACAAAAAAAAATACTTCAAAAATCCGAATGTGTGTAGATCTTCAAAATCATTTGAGCCATCAGTGTTATTTTTATTATTTGTTACAACTTCTCAAGTTCATGTTTAAAGGAAGATTTTCAATTGATTCAGGTTTTTTAGTTTTTTCCTCTCAGATTTAAGCAATATCTCAATATTTGTTTTTATTTTAACTTATCTGAGCTTATCAATGAAATTCTTCTTTAACTATTGTTCTGCATCGGGAAAATTGGGACACTGATGCATTGTTGGTGGAGTTGTGAATGAATCCAACCATTCTGGAGAGCACTCTGGAGTTGTACCCAAAAAGTTATCAAACTGTGCATACCCTTTAATCCAACAGTGCTGCTACTGGACTTATACCCCAAAGAGATACTAAAGAAGGGAAAGGGACCTGTATGTGCCAAAATGTGTGTGTGCAGCCCTGTTTGTAGTGACTAGAAACTGGAATATGAATGGATGCCCATCAACTGGAGAACAGTTGGGTAAATTGTGGTGATATATGAATGTTATGGAATATTATTGTTCTGTAAGAAATGACCAGCAGGCTGAATACAGAGAGGCTTGGAGAGACTTCTATGAACTGATGTTAAGTGAAATGAGCAGAACCAGGAGATCATTATATACTTCACAACGATACTGTATGAGGATGTATTCTGATGGAAGTGGATTTCTTTGACAAAAAGATCTAACTCGGTTTCAATTGATAAATGTTGGACAGAAGCTATTCCCAAAGAAAGAATACTGGGAAATGAATGTAAACTGTTTGCATTTTGTTTTTTCTTCCCGGGTTATTTCTACCTTCTGTATCTAAGATATACTGTGACATATTTAACATGTATAGGACTGCTTGCCATCTGGGGGAGAGGGTAGAGGAAGGGAGGGGAAAAATCGGAACAGAAGTGAGTGCAAGGGATAATGTTGTAAAAAATTACCCCAGCAGGAGTTCTGTCAATAAAAAGCTATTTAACAAAAATAAAAATGAATTAAAAAAAAAACTATTGTTCTGCTTCCAATTAATATGTTATTGTATAATTTGGAGCTGACAGTATTGTTGACAAAAACAAATATGGAGCTCTTACTTATTAACTTTTAAGATCTGTTTTCAATATTGTTATGATGTGGTAACTAATCAGTTTAAAAATCATCACGTGTGCAGTTGGTCACATGAGCCCTCATGGTTTTCTATATATAAAAATCAGTGCCATTTGTGCATGAGCATTTTTAGCAGGTGAAGTATTAGAATTTCTGATTTATTGCAGTATTTTGCCTTTCTATGGTTACAGAGCATGAAGGAGAAACAGTCACTCCACTGGATCCTATCTTAAACATCATTATAATGGTAGGGCTTGCCTGTAGCTTCTTTTTGTTCTTTCTATTCCTTTGATTCTCAAACTCAATTCTCAAAACAATGTTTATAATGAGGTCAAAGGTTATTTCTAGAACCAAATTCACCAACATTTAAGCATTCCTGGTAGTTTTCCCCAAATAATGTAATGATCTTAGTAGATGGAAAGTCCCTGATGGATATTAACTAAGTTGTTCTTCCCTTTCCTAGGGACAGGGATAATGGGTTTGTCTTTTGAAAAGGATTGATTTTATTGTTTTCATCATCATTATTATGTTGCATGGTAGAAAATGAATATCACACAGCAAAGGCAAGTGTTAACAACATATAACATGATCAAGGAGGAATATGAAAGAGAAGCAACAAAATATATTATCCAAAAATTACATGAAATGAAAATAATATATGCTATTCACTTGGCAAAGGTGAGAGGTGATAGATGGACACCTGTTTTTCATTGTTATTCTTATGATATCCAGGAAAGTCAAGGAAGATTTTCAGCATATTGAGTACACTCCTTGTTGATAGAAGGAGATGAATAGAAAGAATAGGTACAGGTAGGTTTCAATCTGTATTAGAAAGGATATGTCCAATTTTATGAGATCACAGCTCCATCTGAGTGTTAAGCATATTTTTTTCAGACTTAATGTTATGATTTAATTGGTATAGGTAGCTCTTGGTGTTAGTTTAAGTATATATATATATATATAAATATTGAGTCATTTTAGTTATGTTCAACTCTTCATGATGCTATTTGGAGTTTTCTTGACAAAGATGCTGGGATGCTTTGCCATTTTCTTTTCCAGCTCATTTCACTGATGAGAAAACTGAGCCAGACAGTGCTGTCCAGGATCACACAGCTCCTAAATGTCTAAGGCCAGATTTGAACTCAGGAATATGAGTCTTCTTGACTTCAGGTATGACACTATCCATTGTCCCAACTAGCTGCCCCATTAAGCATACTACATCATCTTTTTAAGTTCCTCTAATTTTTCAGAGAGAACTGTAGTCCAAAATAGTCATGCCACTTCTTTTCATGATATTAAATCCAATGGCCTTTTCTCAGTGTCCATTCTTCTTACCTCTGAGTTTCAGTGGCAGTGGCATCCCTTAGTTTTCCTCCAACTAATCTAATCACTCCTCAGTCTTCTTTGAAAAATGATTATTAATATCACCTACTAAATATAAATATATCTTGAAGGCCCTTTCCTTTTTCTTCTCTATTTCCACTGTTTTAATTATTGTCTCTAAGCAGATGACTCTTTTTTCCTGTAAATATATAAAATTTTAGTTTTATTTTTAAATATTATTTCATTTTTCTAAATGCATAAAGAGATAATTTTCAAAATTCACCTTTTCAAAACCTTGTGTGCCAATTTTTTCTCCCTCTCTCTTCCCCTTTCCTTTCTCCAAGACAGCAAACAAACAAGTGCAGGTTAAACATGTGCAATTCTTCTAAATGCATTTGAGAGCTCATTGTAGAAATGGAGATAGAGTGAGAAGACAGGATGAGAGAAAACCCAAAACCCCATGTCCAAAATGTAACCGAGGCTTTCACTGGGCCTCTAAATGTATATTGACCCAGAGGAATGAGAGGCAGGGCCCAGCTCCAAAGTATCAATCAAAGGACAGGTGGGGCATGATAGCAGCTGAGGTTACACCCAGAGAGACTTTAGAAATTCAGAACTCTGATGTCATCAACCAACAGAAAAGCAATCAGGATTACAGTTGGGAAGAATACAGGCCTTTTAAGACAACAAGACAATATCCAATGCAAACAGCTCCAATGTAATTACCAGATGATGAGGAGAAATCCCAAAAGTGGTAAATAGAAGAGAATTAGATAGGTTAACTGCTTGGGGAAGAGGATCTGCTTATATTTCCACAGATGAAGAAAGAATCAGATGGCTGACAATGAGACTGTCAAAAGGATTCTTAAAATCTTCAGAAATCATTGGGTTCCCTGAGATGAAAAATTGTTGATGAGACTTTTTGCAGTACTTCAGAGCTTACAGGAATTATTAGATTCCTGGCACATGAACTAATGGACAATGGATTCCTTATGGACTATTTCTAGGACTTATGGACATTTGTAAATTTTCAGGTCGATTTATGTTGTTACATTACTACTAGCCTGTGTTATATTACTATGTGCTTATGTATTTTAAGCAATTGCAAGAATCATTGGATTTCTTGAGATGAAAGATTGTTGATGAGACTTTTGCAGTAGTTAAATTTTCATGTTGATTCATGTTATTTGTTACATTACCACTAGCCTGTGTTATATTGCTGTATGCTTTTGTAAATTATGTATAATGCCTCCCATATTGATGGATTTATGTGTACCCCTTCAGAAACCCCCTATGTTTTAAAACAAAAGAAAGGGGGAGATGTTGGAATCCTTACTAACTGCTAACTAATTAGAGTTGATCTAATCTTACAAGAAGATGTTTTGGGCAGAACCTGAAACAAGGTACTAAGTAGAACTAATTAATACAAGGCTTGTGTTCACACCTCTACTCATTGAAGTTCAATGAGTTCACACCTCCCTTGAAGCTTGTTGGGCCAGAGAGCACTATGGGAGAAAACCCATAATCCCTCTCTCTCGTATCCCACAATTCCTCCCTCTTGGATAAAAGAAACAGACAGAAGCTCTCGGTCAGATTTCAGTAGAGTTACGCCAGAAGCCCTCTCTCCGAGGCAAGGCAGAATATTTTCCACTTGGCTGGCTGGTGGCAGAAGAAGTGTTCTTCAGAGAGGAAGACGCTACAAGTCGAGATTTCAGCGGAATGACATGAAGAGTTGGAGCTGGCTGGAGGCTGAAGAAAGCAGAGGCAGAGGCTGAAGGACCAGACCTTTGGATTTGGTGACATTCGGAGAGAGCTCTTGGAACCAAGCAGAGAGATAGGCCTCTAAGCTAACCGGGCTATATTGGGATAATAAAAGATCTGAACTTTTATCACCTGGCTGCGTTTTGAGAAGAAAAAGCTCACCACAGTTAGAGATGTGGGAAAATTGGAACACTAATGCATTGTTGGTGGAGTTGTGTACTGATCCAACCATTATGTGGAACAATTTAAAATTGTTCTCCAAAGGCAATGAAACTATGTATACCCTTTGATCTAACAATACTACAACTAGTTCTATATTCCAAAGAGATCATAAAAAAAGGGGAAAAGGACCCAGATGTACAAAAATATTTATAGCAGCCATTTTTGTGGTGGCAAAAAAATGGAAATAAAAGGGAAGCTTATCAATTGGAGAATGGTTCAAGAAGCTGTGATATATGATTGTAATGGAATGTTGTTGTGCAACAAGAAATGAACAGGCAGACGTTAGAAATATCTGGAAAGATTTGTGTGAACTGATGCAAAGTGAAATTAGCAGAATCAGGAAAACATTGTATACAGTTTTGGCAACATTGTGAGATGATCAAGTATGAATGACTAAATTCTTTTTAGCAGTACACTGATCCAAGACAAGTACAAAGGATTTTCCAAAAAGGAAAATGCTATTCATATTCAGATAAAGAACTGGTGGATTTTTTTTCTGTATTTTCCCCCTTTTGATGTGTTTCTTCTTTCACAACTGTGACTAATATGGAAATGTTTTACATGATAGTATATACAACTTACATCAAATTGACTACCACTTTAGGAAGGTGAGAAGTGAGAAAGGGGAAAAAAATGGAACTCAAAATCTTGCAAAAATTAATACTAAAACTTATTTTCATATGTAAGTGGGAAAAATAATATAGTATTTAAAAATGCCATATTTAATAAGACAATATAGCATGTTGATATCACTGGAGAAAGATTCCACGAGACAGAGAAGCTATTTTTCAGTGGAACCATACAATGCATGTAATTTATCTATACCAAATGATTATGTGTTTTTTTTTTTTTTTTTTAAATATAATTGCTTCTCAGATTTGGAAGGCATACTCATATGTACATATTCAGGAGAGAGGATAGTGACTTTAGGGCTAGATAGAACCATAAACTTCTTAAAATGTTTCTCTAAAAGATATCACATATTATATTATTTTCTTGATATTATTGTGTCCCATTTTAAATTAAGATATTACTCATGTTGATATGAAATACTCTTGTTTTTCCCCCACTATCCTTGTTTTTTTTTTTTTTAATTACAGGTGTACCAAAAAGTCTTTACATCATTTTAAGCTTTAGTCAATTTAAAGCTTAAAATGACCCAGAGTTTGGGGTATCCTATCTAAGAAGTAAGTGAATAAGCTGTGAGAGTAGAACTGAGTTATAGGCTTTGAGATAATCAATCAAGGTGGTTTAAATGTAATGACACATTTAAGTAACTTGTTCAATAATTATTAAGTTGATAAAGAATTGCTTCTTATATTCCTGAGAATGTTTTGTTTGTATGCTCTTTTTATTCCTCAGATAAAAAATGTCTTCCATGTAAATGTTTATTGATTTTTTTAGAATGGTTTAAACTGTGAATGCTCTGTAGAAGCATGTAACTATGCAATTAACTTGTATTTGGGGGAATTAACTGGTGTGTTTATATTTTGATAACAGATAAATGATGCCTTCTTTTAAGAAAGGAGGGATAAGATTTGCATCTGAAAGGAAGCTGGTAAAGTAACTTGCTAATTTATTCATCTCAATACTTTTGGATTTTATCTGAACCTACTGTTTATCTGTAACATTCCTTAACATATGTCACTCATTATAATAATGCTTCAAAAACTTCAAGTTTCATAGTTTCATAGATGTTGAAAAAATTTTTTCTTCTTTGAGGGTATTTGCTTTTTGTAATTTATCTCTCAGGATTCTAAGCAGATGTTCTTAATAATGGCAATACTAATAATAGCATTAACAATAATAGCTAGTATTTATACTGTGATTGAAGGTTTGCAAAAAACTTTATCTAATATTATCTAATTTATTCTCACAAAACTTCTGTGAAATAGCTGTTATTATTACCTGTATTTTACATATGGGGAAAAGTAGACAAGCAGAAGCTAAATTAACTGTTCAAGTTCACAGAGCTCATTAGCAAGTATCTGAGTGTTTATGTGAACTCACATCTTTCTGACTTTCCTGTCTACAGATACAGTGCTGTCTCTGCCATGCCACTGGTTCTATCTTTACCTTTTTGTATGTTTCATGGACTCTTTGGTAGTCTGCTAAAAGCTTCAGATCAGTGTTCAGACTGATAATTTTAAAAGCATAAAACAAATTATATAGAATTACAAAAGAAATCAGTTTTATTTAAATAATCATTAAAATTAAAAGAATAGCCCAAGTTCATATACCCAAAGTTCTTTGCTACATGACAATGTTTTAAATTTCTTTTAAATTTTATATTTTATTCTTTGCATTTCCTTGAATACTGTCATTTTAATAATTTAGATTTTTGCATTTAATTATTAATTAAGAGCACCTAAAATAAAATACTTTCACTTTTTGGATTCCATTCAAGATTTTTGTTGTTGTTGTTGTTTTTGAATAGTATGGTATCCATGGAGGCAGTTGGGTGAGGCAGTGGGTAAAATCCTGAATTCAGAGTCAGAAAGACCTGATTTCAAACAGTCTCATATACTTATTAGCTATGTGACACTAGGTAAGTCATTAATCTCTGTTTACCTATTCCATTGAAAAAGATAATGACTTTCCAGTGTCTTCATCAAAAAAATCCCATGGATAACATCAGCGTACTATCATCTATGAGGTCACAGTCAGACATGATTAAACAACTGAATAAACTGTATTGTGTATACTGGTTGGATGGTGATGTCATATCCTAATGTGATTCTGCAGTTAGTGATACCTTCTTTATGTCACTTCTGCTATGTTGATGTTTAATGCTTTTCCTCGGTAGTGTTCCTTGATAGCATTACCTTTCCTTCTGTGATCTTTACTGAAGCAAAAGTTACATCTATGTTCACCTCTGAAATGTTTTTATATTTTCTTTAAAATATTAGTGGGAATCCCTATATTTTTGCCTGCTGGCATTTTGGATTTCCTACACAGGCTAATTATACAATATTTCAGCATCTGAGTCTTTTTGTACAGCAAAATAATGGTTTGGTCATGTATACTTATTTTGTATTTAATTTATATTTTAATATATTTAACATTCTATTGATCATCCTGCCATCTAGGGGAGGGAGTGGGGGGAAGGTGGGGAAAAATTGGAACAAAAGGTTTGGCAATTGTCAATGATGTAAAATTACCCATGCATATAATTTGTAAATAAAAAGCTATTAAAAAAATAAAATATTAGTGGGAGAATAAATTCATTCACTAAGGTCATAACAAATACCATCTTTTAAAAATAATTTTCCTGAATATGGTTAGGTTTATGCCATCAAATACAAAAAAAAATACTTCAAAAATCCGAATGTGTGTAGATCTTCAAAATCATTTGAGCCATCAGTGTTATTTTTATTATTTGTTACAACTTCTCAAGTTCATGTTTAAAGGAAGATTTTCAATTGATTCAGGTTTTTTAGTTTTTTCCTCTCAGATTTAAGCAATATCTCAATATTTGTTTTTATTTTAACTTATCTGAGCTTATCAATGAAATTCTTCTTTAACTATTGTTCTGCATCGGGAAAATTGGGACACTGATGCATTGTTGGTGGAGTTGTGAATGAATCCAACCATTCTGGAGAGCACTCTGGAGTTGTACCCAAAAAGTTATCAAACTGTGCATACCCTTTGATCCAACAGTGCTGCTACTGGACTTATACCCCAAAGAGATACTAAAGAAGGGAAAGGGACCTGTATGTGCCAAAATGTGTGTGTGCAGCCCTGTTTGTAGTGACTAGAAACTGGAATATGAATGGATGCCCATCAACTGGAGAACAGTTGGGTAAATTGTGGTGATATATGAATGTTATGGAATATTATTGTTCTGTAAGAAATGACCAGCAGGCTGAATACAGAGAGGCTTGGAGAGACTTCTATGAACTGATGTTAAGTGAAATGAGCAGAACCAGGAGATCATTATATACTTCACAACGATACTGTATGAGGATGTATTCTGATGGAAGTGGATTTCTTTGACAAAAAGATCTAACTCGGTTTCAATTGATAAATGTTGGACAGAAGCTATTCCCAAAGAAAGAATACTGGGAAATGAATGTAAACTGTTTGCATTTTGTTTTTTCTTCCCGGGTTATTTCTACCTTCTGTATCTAAGATATACTGTGACATATTTAACATGTATAGGACTGCTTGCCATCTGGGGGAGAGGGTAGAGGAAGGGAGGGGAAAAATCGGAACAGAAGTGAGTGCAAGGGATAATGTTGTAAAAAATTACCCCAGCAGGAGTTCTGTCAATAAAAAGTTATTTAACAAAAATAAAAATGAATTAAAAAAAAAAAACTATTGTTCTGCTTCCAATTAATATGTTATTGTATAATTTGGAGCTGACAGTATTGTTGACAAAAACAAATATGGAGCTCTTACTTATTAACTTTTAAGATCTGTTTTCAATATTGTTATGATGTGGTAACTAATCAGTTTAAAAATCATCACGTGTGCAGTTGGTCACATGAGCCCTCATGGTTTTCCTATATATAAAAATCAGTGCCATTTGTGCATGAGCATTTTTAGCAGGTGAAGTATTAGAATTTCTGATTTATTGCAGTATTTTGCCTTTCTATGGTTACAGAGCATGAAGGAGAAACAGTCACTCCACTGGATCCTATCTTAAACATCATTATAATGGTAGGGCTTGCCTGTAGCTTCTTTTTGTTCTTTCTATTCCTTTGATTCTCAAACTCAATTCTCAAAACAATGTTTATAATGAGGTCAAAGGTTATTTCTAGAACCAAATTCACCAACATTTAAGCATTCCTGGTAGTTTTCCCCAAATAATGTAATGATCTTAGTAGATGGAAAGTCCCTGATGGATATTAACTAAGTTGTTCTTCCCTTTCCTAGGGACAGGGATAATGGGTTTGTCTTTTGAAAAGGATTGATTTTATTGTTTTCATCATCATTATTATGTTGCATGGTAGAAAATGAATATCACACAGCAAAGGCAAGTGTTAACAACATATAACATGATCAAGGAGGAATATGAAAGAGAAGCAACAAAATATATTATCCAAAAATTACATGAAATGAAAATAATATATGCTATTCACTTGGCAAAGGTGAGAGGTGATAGATGGACACCTGTTTTTCATTGTTATTCTTATGATATCCAGGAAAGTCAAGGAAGATTTTCAGCATATTGAGTACACTCCTTGTTGATAGAAGGAGATGAATAGAAAGAATAGGTACAGGTAGGTTTCAATCTGTATTAGAAAGGATATGTCCAATTTTATGAGATCACAGCTCCATCTGAGTGTTAAGCATATTTTTTTCAGACTTAATGTTATGATTTAATTGGTATAGGTAGCTCTTGGTGTTAGTTTAAGTATATATATATATATATAAATTATTGAGTCATTTTAGTTATGTTCAACTCTTCATGATGCTATTTGGAGTTTTCTTGACAAAGATGCTGGGATGCTTTGCCATTTTCTTTTCCAGCTCATTTCACTGATGAGAAAACTGAGCCAGACAGTGCTGTCCAGGATCACACAGCTCCTAAATGTCTAAGGCCAGATTTGAACTCAGGAATATGAGTCTTCTTGACTTCAGGTATGACACTATCCATTGTCCCAACTAGCTGCCCCATTAAGCATACTACATCATCTTTTTAAGTTCCTCTAATTTTTCAGAGAGAACTGTAGTCCAAAATAGTCATGCCACTTCTTTTCATGATATTAAATCCAATGGCCTTTTCTCAGTGTCCATTCTTCTTACCTCTGAGTTTCAGTGGCAGTGGCATCCCTTAGTTTTCCTCCAACTAATCTAATCACTCCTCAGTCTTCTTTGAAAAATGATTATTAATATCACCTACTAAATATAAATATATCTTGAAGGCCCTTTCCTTTTTCTTCTCTATTTCCACTGTTTTAATTATTGTCTCTAAGCAGATGACTCTTTTTTCCTGTAAATATATAAAATTTTAGTTTTATTTTTAAATATTATTTCATTTTTCTAAATGCATAAAGAGATAATTTTCAAAATTCACCTTTTCAAAACCTTGTGTGCCAATTTTTTCTCCCTCTCTCTTCCCCTTTCCTTTCTCCAAGACAGCAAACAAACAAGTGCAGGTTAAACATGTGCAATTCTTCTAAATGCATTTCCATATTTTTTCTCTGGATATGAATGACACTTTCTATCACAAGTCTATTGGAACTGCCTTGAATAACTACATTGTTTAAAAGAGCCAACTCCATCACAGTTGATCATCAAATAATTTTATTGTTACTGTGTTCAGTGTTCTTTTAGTTAAATCTTCCTATCCAGTCCCCATATTTCTCCTGGGTCTTTGTCCAGTTTCACTAATTACCTCCTGGACATTTCAACTTTTTTACTTATAGGCATCTCAAATTTGACATGTCTGAAACATCATTTTCCCCCAAAACCAATTCCTTGCTTAATTTCCATATTTGTTGAGAGCATCACCATACTTTCAGACACCAGATCTGAAACCTTGAAATCAATTTTAATTCTTTATCCCTTTTACTTTCTCCTTGGCAAATATAGTGCTTTCATAATGCATATCAAATCATTCCCTTTTCTATGTTTTCATGAACACTACTGTGGTTCCATTAGCACCTCTGACTTGGACATTTGCAGTAGGTTTCTAATTTTATTCCTTCTGTGAGAATTAATTGAAGGTTTAGTTTGCACAGTTATAAAACTGAAATCAGAAAAGTGAAATTGAAACCTAAAAAATAGAGGCTGACATGAAACAAGGAAATAAAAAAAAAACTAATGGAGGGAAAATATAATCAGGGGTAGGGATTCAGACTTGCAAATGATTATAAAATGTAATCAGAGGTGAGAACTTAGAAAAGAAACATGTTTGTAGAATATAATCAGAGGTAGAGACTTAGAAATGGATGGGAAGATGTAAATAACACTCAGGTTGGGGGAAGATATAATAATGTAATCGGAGATGGAGACTCACAGTCATGGAAGAAGAAGAAGTAATGATGTAATTGGAGTGGAAACTCATGTGGGGGGGATTAGACTCTCCAGATAGGTTGTAACCTTTGTAGTATTTAACCAATAGGGAACTGGGGGAAGGACTGAACTACTTCCAAATAAGATGAATGCTAAGGGAAGATGTAATGATGTTATCATATTGGAGATTCACACAAAAGTGTGTGGGGGGATTAGATGCTCTGGATAGACTGTGACCTCTGTGGTCAATAGATAATAATGGGATTGATTTGTTTCTAGTAACCTTACAAAAAGACTTGTCTATTGATTTCAAGTTTACTTATTCTATAGGACACCCACTTCTGCAATTGTGTAATTAAAGACTTTTAACTTCACCCCTCCCAACTGCTTTGGAGTTATTTCTCACACTTCCCTCTCCTCTTTCCAATTCATTCAACACAGAGCTATCAAAATGATATTCTTAAGGCATAATTTTTTTGACTTCATCCCCCTGCTCATGAATCTTAAGTGGCTCTCTATTGGCTCTAGGATGAAATACAAATTTCTCTGACATTTAATGTTTTTCACAGTTTATCTCTAACCCATATTTTAAAGTTGATTTCATAAGATTCTCCTCATATAGTCTATATTCTTATCAAACTAGCAAGAGTGATGTCCATCATGTATAGCTTTTCATTTCCTAACTCTTTGTCTTTGCACAGAATGCACCTCATGCCTGGGGAATGCATTCTCCATTCAGCCCTGGTTTTGTTAAGCTTGACTTACCTGTAATTTCTTATAAGAAGCATTTTCTGATTTATCAGTTATTTATGGTTGATCCAGGACACCTAAGTGACACAATGGATAGAGTCTCATGCATGAAGTAAGAAAGAATCATCTTGAGTACAAATTAGGCCTTAGACATATTTGCTAGTTATATGACTAGATAGTCACTTAATCCTGTTTCCCCTAGTTTTCTCATCTGTAAAATAAGCTGGAAAAGTAAATAACAAACTACTCTAATAACTTTGCCAGAAGTACCCCAAATGGGATTACAAAGATAAAGAATGGAACAATAACAAAAACACCAAATGACCCTCAAATTACGTAGTATTTTTTTTTTTTTACTGTTTTATTTTGGGTATCTGTTTTTTTGAGTATATGTTTTCTTCTAATGTAGGTATGATATACTGGGAAAGGGACTATTTTATTACTTTCATGCCCCTAAAGGCTGGCATAGAGCAGTTACTTAATGAACTGAATTCAATAGAATTAAAAGAATAAATAGGTTTATTACAAGAAAGTAAATAGCCTTGTGTGTGAACTCAAAGGAAATAGCCATATGTACTATTGGACATTTCTTCTTTCATTCTTGTTTAGTCATAAGCAGTAACAGGAAGGGGATCCCAGACTGCACACATCTTCTTTTAACACTATTGTAGTTTTTTTTTTCCCAGTGGTGTTTCATCCATTGGCATTTTTCTTCATTTCTCAGCAGGCAGAAATCAGCTGTCTTCTTTTGCATGTTTGGCCTAGTCAACTTCTGGTAGAATGCCTGTCATACTCTGCTATAACTTTTTGCAGGATTATTTCTCAGTCTAGTCTTACCCCAAGCAGCCTAGGAGCATTTTACATTTCTTCTTTTAACTATACTAAAATTTATTTCAAATCATTGAATTGAATACTAGAGTCCCTTTGAGCAACCTTTTGTAAAAATGATTTCTGCATCCAGAGGCTTGCCCTGTGTAAACATCTTAAATCAGAGACTTCTGGAATTCAGATTGCATGTGGTAGAACTGAGCTTTCATACCAAGAGATGTCAGTATTAAGCATACTTTATTTCCTATTCTAACTTTCTTGTCTCTATAGTATTGCAAAAGACTTGCATCCCCAAACAATTTGACTGAGTTAGAAAAGCATATCCTCAAACAGCTAGGGCACAGTTAGAAATTCAGGATGAATATAAGCCAAGTCTCCTGGGGAAGCAGAGTCTGTAAGCTGGTTCAAGTAGCAGTGTGAATTGAGGAAATGATATACAGTGAGAGAAAGGGAGAGAAAGAAATAGTCATTGATTTTGTAGGGCTGTATTATATCCAGGACAAATGAATCCTCAGTGAAGGAAAAAGCTACATTAAGGAAAAGGAAGAAAAAATATATCCAACTGGCAAAGGGGATGGATACAACAAGGAAAAAAAAAACCTGAAAAACAAAAACAGAAGCCAGATTTTAAAATTAGATTATTGTGAATCTAAATATTAGTGATGATATCCTACATATCTTGATTAAGTGACAAAGGAAAACAATGAAATGAAGGGAGATTTGAAATCTTATGAATCAACTATTGTCAACAATTACATTATTTTTCTCCTGGATTGTCACACTTTTCTTCTTTAGTTGACCATCCTTCATTTTTGCAAGAACACAGCAAGCTATACTTTATAATTGAAGTCCAAGGGAGAAGAAAATCTTTTTTTTTAAATCTTCCAATACATTTTTTCCCTCCAATAAAAACTGTGGAAGATTTCTAGGTAAAGTTTTAGAAACAATAATGTTAATGGAAAGACAAGTATCACTAGCTCAGTACAATGAAGCTCTCAAGTCTGGGAGATGTGGTTTTGAATTTTCTCAAGATTCCTCTTCTGTTCTTCCCCCATACCATTTGATTTCCTTAGTCTCAGTTCATTTTCTTTTGGTCATAAAATTGATACCCCCAGAATAGAGTGCTTACTTCATTGGGCAAAGAGGTCCAGCTTATTTGTCATGCTCTAGCTTGCAACTATTATGCTAGGCATTAGAGATTCTGATACTGCTGGAATTCTTTTTTTTTTTTTAATTGTATTTCTTTTTCTTCAATAGCATCTTATTTTTTTCCCTCAAATCCATGTAAAGTTAGTTTTCAATATTCATTTTGTAAGACTTTTTATTCCAATTTTTTCTTTCTTTCTTGCCCTTACCTCCTCCCTCCCCAAGATAGCAATCTCTTATAGTTCAATATGTGCAATACTTTTAAATATGTTTCCATATTTGTCATCTTGTGTAAGAAAAGTCAAATTAGAAAGGAAAAAACATAAGAACAAAAAGCAAACAAACAAAAAAAGGAGGGGAAATACTATGCTTTGATTCATATTCAGTCTCCATTGTTCTTTTTCTGAATGCAGATGACATTTTCTATTAAGATTGAAATTCTAACAAATTCAATTCAACAAACATTCATTAAGTAGCCACTCTATTCAATGCACTATGTGAAGCTAGAAAAGACTACTATATTATCTTGTGTGAATATCATATATTCAGTAATGGGAACCTCAATAGTGAAGAAACCCCCCTTTTTTAGCTTCAGAAACTAGATCCAGAATTATATCAAAAGATTGTATTTATGACAAGCCCATAAGAAACTGTGACCTCAACTATCTTTCTAAGCTCTTTGGATATTACTCTCTCTCCTCAATTGTAGTTCTTGCTGTTCCTCACATGTAACTTTGTGTTTTAGCCTTAGTTATCTTCCATGCTAGGAATGTTCTCCTCACTTTTGTTCTTATTGTCCCTAATTTTCTTCTAGATTTAACTTTAGTTCACCTTTTGCAGAGATCATTTCTTATCTCCTTTCATGTCCCTGCACTACTAATGATTTCTTTTTGATACTATCTTCCATTATCTATTCACATTCACTTCATAGAATCCTTCTTTTCCTTCAAGATATAGCTTGAAGACAAGCTAATGTGAAGTTTTTTCTACTTTAACAATATTTCCCCTCCCAAACTACATTGCATTTAATTCCCTTGTGTTGATATTGATTTTGTAATATACTTATTTTATTGATATTGATTTTGTCTATACTTATGTACGTAGATGTATTTCCCATTGGAATGTAAGCTCCTTGAGAAAAGGAATTATTTCATTCTTTTTATTTGTTTTCACAATACTTGACATATAATAAGAGTACAAGTGCTTATTGATTGATTATGAAAAAATGATTCTGAGGGAAATTATTTGGTGGATGGAGTGGGAGATTTGATAGTGGGATATCTTTAAGTAAATTTCAAAATAAGTGTTCAGTATGCTGGGAAATCCTAAAAAGACTTCTTTTTTATCTTATGTGTTATCATCAATAAATCAACTAAGAGTCCTCATGATTAGAATTATTTCTATAGATGCTTAATTCCTTTAGAGTTTATCCCCTTTTATTTCATATTAGGTCTGCTATCTCTTACTACCTTTCATAGAATCATAGCCAGAAGGTGATATAGGAATCATAAAATCCAATGCCCTCATTTAAAAGAAAAAGGAAAATGAATCAAGGGTGGTCAAGTGTTTTGCCCAAAGCTATACAGGTAGTATGCATGGCAACAGGATATGAATCCAGAAATCAAAGCTAATGTTTTCTGCCACTTCATGATGTGATGTATCCTTTCATTTACCTTTAACAATTTGGCAGCCACACCCAGTTTTCTTTTCTTTCACTAAATTCTTATTACTCCTTAGTGATTTGTTTTACTTCCCTCATCTTGCCTGCTAAATTTTCTTCTTTATTGAGTTTTCCTCTTTATTCTTCCAAGACCTTTTTCTTCAATCATTTTCTTCCTTTGAGTCTTCTTTGTCTTATAACACTAGTTAAGTTCCATAAAATTGCTTTTAGTTCTTCCAAATGTCTTCAAATTATTCCTCTCCAAATTCAGCCTCTACCTTTCTTCACAGTAAGTTCAAAACCCTTTAAATAACTTGTACTTTCTTTTCTCTTATTCAACTTAAATCCTTATCTCTGTTCTTTTTAATTCCCCCTTAAACCTCTTCTATTGTTCTGTTGTTCTTTTTATAGAACAACCTTTGAATTTTGATCAATTATATAATCTTTCCTCCCAATTTATTAATTTATCTTTTAATTTTCATATATATTAATTTGTATCTTTTGCGTTGGTTTATTTGCAAATTTCTTAAATTTTGATTTCGTTGTCCAACTAATCCTATATTTTATTTTGTTAGAGCACATTTTCAGAGATATAACTTTCTTTTTACTGAAGACTATTTTAACTGTATTCTAGGCATTATTATATGCTGTGTCTGTATTATTCTTTTTCTCATAATTATAATTTCTATGATTTGTTCTCTGACCTATTCATTATTCAATATGTCATTATTTTTTCTACTTAGGTCTTTATCTTTTGCTTGTATTCCCTATGTTAATAGCTATTTTATCATATTATTATCTATAAAGGATATTTTATCATTTATGCTTTGTTGAACATTTATTTATAATTCCTTAGTAATGCAGCCCATGTTATGTTTTTGCAAAGTGATCATAAAATGATGAGAAATAGTTATTTATACTACTAATGTTCCCATTCACACTAAGTGTTTTAACTCTAATGCTCTAATAGTTTATTTAGTTTTGTATTTCCCTCTTTCTTTATCTGTAAGATTTGTCCAGGTTTAAAAGAAAAATATTACAGTTTTCTGCAATTATTTAATTACTAACAGTTTCTATCTTTTTGCAATTCAATTCTTTCTCAATGAATTTAGATATTATCCTATTTGGTACACAAATGATTATATAAAAATTGTATATATACAATATGCATGTAATATAAATTTGTATTTTATATAAACATTGGAAGTTTCCTTACCATGATCTTTTTAAATATTTGTATTAATTTTATAGTTTTAGTAATGCTTATCTCTCTTGATATTTATTATGAATTTTAGTTCTGCATTGACTGATAGCAGAATTGCAAGTTGGTTTATTGGGGAATATATCTGGTGAATAATAGTTTTTCCTCCATATTTCATTTTCATCTTGTATTTATCTTTATTTTTTAGATGTATTGTTGTTTAGATGTTAGATTATTGAATTTTATATTCATATGATTACTCATTTTAATTGCTTAATTTATTCACATTGTAGATATGTTTTCCTTCCTTTGTTTCTTTGATATTGATTTTTTTTCCTTTCCTCTTTTAGATCAATACATTGTGATTAGTTTTGCTCAAATTATTTTAATGCTAGTCTATTTCCATACCCCTACTTCCCTGCTCTCTTTTTCTTGCTTCTCATCTCCTTTTAAAATGTAAATAATGTGACAATTTAGATTTAATCTATTTTGGCATTTCTTTTCTCTTTGTAATGCTAGAGAAAATAGGCAAGACAGAGATTAGGTTTTTTAACATTTTAATAGTGGAGAATTTGGACTAGTGGCCAAACAAGACCCATGTCTAGCCCCCCGCTAGCTGAATGGCACTTTTGTTATATTGCGGCTATGGCTACTGAGGAGTATCCAGAGAGCTGGGTAGGGAATTTGGTGGCTTTTAGAATGTTGTTATTAACTTTGTTAATGGAAGTAGTCTGATTTATGATATCTGGTGAGGTTGAGGTTGTTACAGCTATTGAGTTGTTTGATTTGTTAGGTAATTATTGTGTGGGTCAGGATTGAAATAGGGTGTCTTTTGCTGGGTTGAATTTTGTCAAAATATCAGTAATTCCAGAGACTTTTATAGGGCTTCAGCTATCAGGGAAACAAAAACAAGGAGAGATAGAGCATTGGGTGAATGAAAATTCCAGGAAAGGGCCATAACTTTTTAATTCTGACAGGTTGGGAATCAAAAAGATGGTCAAGCAGGAGACAGGAAGTCTGGGCCAAAAAGATAGTGAGTACTATCCAAGCATTTGACATAAGCCATCTGGAATTTTATGACTCTTTGGAATGGGAGAGTGGCCAGAGCTTTGAGGACCAAATTCTTTCATTTCCAATTGGGCAAGGAAAGGGAGTGGCCATGAAATAAACTGAGGCAGAACAATTCAGGGAAACTGAGGCAGGGAACCTGAGGTATTACAATTCAGGGAAACTGAGGCATTATAATTTGGGGAAACTGAGGTAGGGGAACTGAGGTATTATGTCTCTTATTCTGCATAAGTAAGGCAGTAGTTGAGATCTTTCCTCTTCTTTACTTCAGCCTCATACTTTTTAATAACATTAAAAAACTGTACTATTTTCAGATAAGTTTTTTTTTCTCATAAATTCAATTCTATTATGGATTTTATTTTTATTTTTTGATTCATGTACTATATACTGTTATTTTTACTTTTTTTATCCTTTCTTTGTCTCTCAAGCTGACAAAGATTCTCAAATACCAATTAGGAGCTCCCTTTTTTTTCAATTTCAAATTTTGTAGCTCTTACACTACCCTCTTTCTTTTTCATGCCCACCCCATTACCCTTAGAAGTTTCATGGGAAACTCTGTCAGTTATATGACTGAAATCAGTCTGTGTCTCAAATTGTTAGGTCTAACTCTGCCCCAAGCCCTTATCATGAGTTATCCTAACTTTGATTCTTCACCTCTCTCTCATACTCCTGCCTTCTCACTATTATGGTTGTTCATGGATGCCCTTAGAAACTCATTCAATCCTTTTTTGGGATGGGTTGTATGAAAGTAAGTAAAACAACCTTACTTCCACTTTTAATCCCCTTAAAAAGTTGGTCTAATAATCTCTAAATTGTTTTAGACAAAAGAATCTCTTTCAGCAGACATATACTTCTCCTCTTGTGAAAATGTTCTTTATTGGTGCTCTTTTCTTTCCCCATCCAGAATGATAATTCTTTCTTTTTACTTCATCCCTTATTTCCCTTGTCTTTATCCCGTTCTTCCATAGTTCCTATCTTGTTTAAAGATTTAAGAGATTATCTATTCCCTGTTGGATTTAGATTGGATAGAAAGGTATCACCTTCTCCCCTTTGCCTCTTCCTTGCCTCTCTCCTACTTTGTAATAATCCCCATTCAATTATTCCTTTCTATAAAAAATACTGAGTTAAGTAATAGATGATCAGGGGATTTAGATCTTGGATTGTTAATAAATCCAACTCATATAACTTTGTTCCATATAATTATTAATTTGCTTTAAATTTTTAGGTCTTTTAGTCCTTCTAACATAATTATTTGTACTTTTTTTTTCTTCACAGATCAATCTGTTTTTTAAAAATAACTTCCTAATATGTTAGTTGATTTAATTGATCATTATACTCATTGATATTGTTATGCTTTTGTTGGATGGATTGTTTGCAAGTTGAATAAGATGCTCACTTTTTTAAAGAAATACTTCAAAGTCTATCATGTTACAATGTCTATCATTTTTAAAGTTAGTGATTAATCCCAGGTTTTGTTGTTTTTAGTATAGTTTAAACTCCTCTGCTTATTGATATATTGCATTCCATTCACTCCAGTGATTTCTCGTGAATTTTGAATAGTTCTGTATCATTTGAATTGACTTTCCTTAATATTTGAAGAGTTTTCTTCTAATGCTTAAAAAGTTATTTATTTATTTATTTATTTTAATCAAAACTGTTAACCCATTATATGACTTGGATATTGAAGTATAAGTTTTTTTTATTATAGTTTTTTATTTACAAAACATATGTATGGGTAATTTTTCAACATTGACCTTGCAAAATCTTCTGTTTCAACTTTTCCCCTCCTTCCACCCACCCTTCCCCTAGATGGCAGGTAGTCCACAATATATGTTAAATATATTAAAATATATGTTAAGTACAATATGTGTATATGTATTTATAATGTCTTGCTGCACAAGAAAAATCAGATTTAGAAAGAAGATAAAAATAACCTGAGAAGGAAAACAAAAATGCAAGCAGACAATAACAGAATGAGTAGAAATGCTATGTTGTGGTCCACACTCATTTCCCATAGTTCTTTCACTGAGTATAGCTGGTTCTCTTCGTTACTAAACAATTGGTACTGATTTGGATCATCTCATTGTTGAAGAGAGCCATCTCCATCAGAATTGATCATCATATAGTATTGTTGTTAAAGTGTATAATGATCTCCTGGTTCTGCTCATTTCACTTAGCATTGGCTTATGTAAGTCTCTCATCCTGCTGGACATTTCTTACAGAACAATAATATTCCATAGCATTCATATACCACAATTTATTCAACCATTCTCCAATTGATGAGCATCCACTTAGTTTCCAGTTTCTGGTCACTACAAAGAGGGATGCCACAAACATTTTTTGCACATATGGATCCCTTTCTCTTCTTTAAGATCTCTTTGGGATATAAGTCCAGTAGTAGCACTGCTGGATCAAATGGTATGCACAGTTTGATAACTTTTTGAGTATAGTTCCAAACTGCTCTCCAGAATGATTGGATTCATTAACAGTTCCCCCAACAATGTATCAGTGTCCTAGTTTTCCCATTTCTCCTCCAACATTCATCATTATCTTTTCCTATCATCTTAGCCAATCTGTGAGATGTGCAGTGTTATCTCAGAGTTGTCTTAATTTGCATTTCTCTGATCAGTAATGATTTGGTACATCTTTTCATATGGCTAGAAGTAGTTTCAATTTTTTCACCTAAAAATTGTTCATATCCTTTGACTATTCATCATTTGGAAAATGGTTTGATTTCTCATAAATTAAAGTCAATTCTCTATATATTTTGGAAATGAGACCTTTATTAGAACCTTTGAAAGTAAAAATGTTAGAAGTATAAGCTTTTAGCAACTTGTTATAGTCTGTGGATTCGTTCAATCAATGCTTTGTTATATATTAAGAAATTCTGTTCAATTTTATCTCATTTTTGCATTCAGACTTCCTGACTTGTTATGTTGTTTTGAGAGCCCTCATTATTAAAATCAGTCCTTGTGGCTTATTTTGAATTCAAATATTTATGTATTGTTATTTATTTATTTATTTTGCTTTTCTTCTATCAAATCACTCTACACACTTATTTTGTGTTCAAAATTTCTCTTCACATCTGTTTCTGCCTATCTTTCTGTTTCAGTCTCTCTATCTTTATTTCTAGCTCTCTTTTAATTCCTTTTCTTCTTCATCTCTCCCTTTCTATCTCTGCATGTCTTTTTGTCTGTCTTCCTCTTTCTCTCTATCCCTTTCTCTTATAGCTTCTGCTTTAGAGAGGCTTTCCAAAAAATCAGTTTTTTCTCCTTTAAGAGTTTTATTTCTCATTTCAACTATTTTGTAGTTTATTGCTGTTCCATGACCCCTGGAGAGTCCACAGAGTTCTCTCTTTCAAAGGAATTCATTTTCCTTTATGTTATAATAGTTCTTCAATATCCTTTGGTTTCTTTTCAAAGTTTTATTCTTTATTTAACCTGTTTTTACAATTTGTTGTTGTTGTTGGCTTATCACCTTATGGGCTGAATTTTTTCAGACTTTCTCTCTTTATCTTTTAATGCTTCATCTTTTCTCTTATTTCTCATCACGAGTTATGGAGAATCATTTTCCCTTTTCAGCTCTGTCCCTTTCTAGAGTTGCATGAATCTCTCAAAGCTAAACTTCCAGGGAGCCTCAGCTTTCTTGAGTTGAATGATATGCATTTTGAATATCCCTTCCTTCAAGTCCAATGCTCTATAACCTTCTAATCTGTGGTTTTGAGTAAATTGTATAGTAGAACATTTTTTCTGACTGACTTGTCTGCTCCTCCTTCTCTTTTTATTTTGGTCAGAGCTAATATTTATTAATTCTTCAGAGATTCACAGGGTTTGGACAGAGATACTGCCATTAACATAGGTTCAAAATCTATAAGCTTTCTTGTGTTATGTGTGAGTTATAAGTAACTCAAAATTGTCAGTGTTAATTCACAAAGACTTTTTTGTCTCTTTTTGATCTTGTATGAGACAATTATTTTGTCTTTATCTTGTGAATTTACTTGTTATTACTCTACAATGTGGCAAATAATTATCTTCTTTTGGTGTCTTAGAATTGAAAATCTACATTGCATTCAACTACTTTTCCAACTTGATCATCCTGGCCAGTTGGTTGGAATGTATCTCTAGTTTTTCTCCATTCTTTCTTTATAGGTTGGTCATATAGTAAATGGAGGCTGGGCTCGGAGTAAGGAAGACTTAAGTTCAAATACAGCCTAGTAGCAGTTATGTAATCCTGGGAGCAAGTCATTTAAACTCTGCCTCAATTTTTCATCTGTAAAAACAGCTTTTGCCTTCCAAAGATGCTGTATGGATCAAATTAAATGTTTAGCACGATGTCTGACAAATGGTAAGCACTATGTATATGCTGGATCTTATACTGAGAGAACTTTTAATAGCAGAGGGATTCTGCAATCTGGCAAAGTAAGTAATTATAAGACTGTATTAGTTTCATTGTCTTTGGATCCTAGATGATTACTTCTCTCATTTTGACCTTCTATTTTAAAGACCTAGAATAGAAGGCTTAAGCTAACTGTGCACAGTGCCAGAACAATATTTGACCAAGTGTAATGGAGAATCTTCTTTAGTTCAAAGGTTTGAGAGTTCAATATCTTCTTTGTTTTTTTCCTTCATGATAACAGAATGCATCAAGGAATAACTCTTTGTGAGACTCACCTTCTTGAATAGCAGAATGAGCTATCAATGCACATCTTCAATTTGTGAAAATTTTTAAGCAGCTAAGAATTTTGAAATGAATGGATCAAGGCATTTATTAAATAGTTACATTATGCAAAGCACTGTGCAAAGTGCTGGGGTTAAAATTGAAAGCCAAAATAGTCCCTAATATGGAGGATTTTACATTTTAATGGGATCATTGTTGTTCAGTTGTTTTTAGTCATATATGACTCTTTGTGACTCAATATGAGGATTTCAGAGTAAAGATACTGATTTTTTTTTCTGTTTCTTTCTCCAGCTCATATTATAGATGAAGAAGCTGAGGCAAACAGGAGAATGTGGCTTGCTCAAGATCATATACTAGTAGGTGTCTGAGACCAAATCTGAACTCAGGAAGAGGAGTCTTTATGACTTTAATCCCCACACTATATCCCTGAACTTTAGCTGCCTCACTTCCCACAGCAAATGCTAGTCTAATTGGCCTTTATCAAGTAAATGTGAAGACTATCAATAGGTGGCTACTTCTAAGCAAGCAATCATACTCTATTGTGGTTATTGTTACCAAAGCCACACCTCTACTTTTGCCCTTAATCTTCTCTTCTCCTACCCATGTTTCCCCGATAATAAGATCTATCCGAAAATAAGCCCTCCCCTTACTGTGTAAGATTCCTCTAAAATAAGCCCTCCCCTGAAAATAAGCCCTATTGAGATTGCTACGGTAGTGAAGGTGATCTCCTGTGCTACACGCTACATTATTGTCCCCCACCCTGGTGAAACACACACTGTGCTCTGAGCTACAACCAATCATCCTGTTCTTCCCCAGTGATTTGCTTGCTGGCACCATTGAGAGCAGTGCCGCGGAGGAGAGCTGAGGCAGGACAACATAAAAACCTGGCATGTAAGTGAGAGTGAGGGGGCATGATGGAGGATAAAAGGGACATAATGGAGGATAAAAGAAGAACTCAAGGGGCATGATGGAGGATAAAAGAAGAACTCAGCCAGCACTCACCACGCTAAAGAAATGAAGAACTTCCTTGCAGAGAGAAGAATAGATCAAGTAATGATTCCTGCAGGAATGACTGACTATCTCCAGACCCTTGATATTGCAATAAACAAGCCATTCAAGGACCATTTGCGCATGGAAGTCAATGACTACATTGAAAATAGAATGGAAAGAAATCAGCGTGGAAACTTTGTGAAGCCCTGTCTGCAAGAAGTTGTGACTTGGGTGAAGAAGTCATGGGATAAAATTACTGACAGCTGTGTCGCCAAGGCACTACGAGCAGGTTACCTGGACAAGACATGTTCATTTAAAGAGAGCTATATTGCTGGACATGACAGATTGGGTCTACTTCTTCTGAAGGAAATAGAGGCACAAGACATCCAGGACAGAATTCAGGGTATGGACACTTTATGACAATGTTGTTGAAGAAGATGACATGATCATTATTGAATAAAGGTACTTTTTTTTTTGTTCACATTTACCTGTTTATTAAAATTGCTGTCAATGTTCATTAAAATAAGCCCTCTCCTGAAAATAAGCCCTCTGGTAATTTTCTGTCCAAAAAAATAAGACAGTGTCTTATTATCGGGGAAACACGATAGTTCTTCTAGGAGGTTGCTCCTTAACACCACAGCTGGCCCTGATTTTTAATCTATTGGCTCTTTTATATGCCAAGAACTTTATCAGGTTTAACCTATTAGGAAAAAACTCCATTTGACCTTGACATCCTCTCAAATAATAATCCTATGATTCTCCTCTTTTTAATTTCCAAACTTTCCAAAAGAGAAATTAATATTTGTTATTTCTACTTTATCACTGTTACTCTTCAAAACTATGAAATCCAGCCTTTCAATCCACCACTTAATACTGTTTTCAAGGATACAGCTAATCCCAGTGGTTAGATCTGATATCTTCCTCCTCTTGACCATTTTAATCTTTCTTCACCATTATACAACTTTTGAAATTGACTCAGTCCATTTTTCTGGACATTTTTTCCTTTCTTGTCTTTAGAACCCTATTTTCTCTAGAACACACTCCTATCTGTTTGATCACTCATTGTCTTCATTCATTCCTTGCCCCATTAATGTGGGTGTTCCTCATTGTGCTACCCTAAGTCTATCTCCTCTCTTTATTTAGACTTGGAGCAAGAATCAATCGTCTCACAAGTTGAATCATCATCTATATGTAAATGATCACAAATTCGATTTCCCCTGCCTTAATTTTTTTTGATGAATTGTATCTACAGATTGTCTGAAATTCCTTTTGAAAATTTTTCTTGGATATCTCATATATTCAAACTCAAACATCCAAACTGAAACGTAACCTCATCCAAACATTTCTTTCTTTCTTTCTTTCTTTTCTGTTGAGGACATCACCATTTTTCTAATCATTCAGTTTTAAAAACTCAGATTCATCCTTGAATTTTCTGTTTTCTTTATATTACAATACATTTATTCTCTAAATCTTGTAAACGAGATTAATATGTTTTTAATATCCAAAACTTGGAGAGATGAAAGTCATTGAGCAATTTCACTATTATCGATGCAAAAAGTTATAAGTTCTTAAACAGAAGACTATAGTAATATTTCAAGAAAGTAATTTAATATGACCAATTTGTATATATTTTAGGGCTAAAAATAAGGTTCATCTATAAATAAACACTTTTTTTCTACGCAATCTCAAAACCCATTGTGATTTAAGTAGACATATTAAAAGTATTTGAGCTGATTTTTGTATCTCTTTCCATCATTTCTCATTATTTAGTATTTCTTTTCATTTTCCTTTATGTTCTTAATATTTGTCATGTATTATGGTATAATAAATTATTCATCTGAAAAAAAAGTTTGCGAAATACAAGATTTATACTAAAAACAATGAAAAATAGCAATATGAATATAGAAAATCCCTTCTTAAATATTACAAAAATATTATGCCTAAAATTAAATGCTAGCATTATTTGGAATGTAGAAACTTTGGAAGCTTTCTCAATACAAGGTATTCACTTCCTTATGCTATTTTTTTTTTTGGAGGAGAATATAGAAATAAGTCCAGAAAGTAAAATTAGAAGCAAAAATATTGATAGAAATGATGAGATTAGATTCAGGGAACCAAAATGATGAGATTAGGTTTTCTGGTAATCAGGGAGTTAAATGATGAGGTTAGTGCCAGGTTCGGGGTTCAGGGAACCAAATGAAGAGGGTTGGCTCCCCCAAATCCCCTTTGAGATTTGTGCAAAGTAGGGAGTTGTGGGAACCCCTTCTGGGCACAGAGGTCCTTTGTAAAGGAATTTATGAAACCCAAAAAGCTAGACTGATAAAAAGAAGTTTATTATTGGCATTGGGAAGTCAGCCTTTGCTATGCATGAACAGAAAGGCTGAATTCCTTAGTGGCAAGGTCCTGACAGGGAAGTAAAGTAGTGGAGGAGTCCTGGCAGAGAAGCAGTTTCTAATAGAGAAATCCTGACAGGTATAAAGTCTCATTAGGGAAATAGGTGAAGATAAAGAGCGGGTAATGCTAAAACAGAATATCATTTCAGTGGCAGAGATTGCTGCTATGTCAAGGATAGCATATTAGGTTCTCTGCAAGAGTAAGTTTAAAATTGTCTCTTTTTATAATAGAAGCCTTGGCTACTAGCCAATGCCTATTCCCCTTGGGGGCTGGTGGGTGGAGTTTGAGCTGCAATTGAATAGCAAATGAGAATTCAGATTCTGTCTTCTATAAAGGGAGGAACTGGGAGGAGTTTAGTACTCTATCATCCAGCCCTCTACTCAGAGGGATGAGGATCTGACAGAGATCTTGCCAATAAATGCTTGTGTTAGCAGCATGATGATTAAAGTTGCAGTGTGTGTGTGTGTGTGTGTGTGTGTGTGTGTGTGTGTATGTATGTGTCTGTGTATCTGTGTGTCTGGGTGTTGGAGAAAAATAAGGAAATATCTGTAAATGACTATAAGGTCAAATCATAAGATTTTGATAAAAATTTAATGAGTCATTGTTGAGTATATATGTGCTAAGAAAAAGAAATATATTGTATTTGGCCTGTTGTTCTACCAATTGTAACAAAACCAGAGGAAGACTTTCAGGTGATCAGGCACATCTTAGAGATGAAAATAAGATTCTATAAAGGTGTAGTTCTTTAAAAGTAAACATTCAGACCTATATCTTTTTTAGTCAAGTTTCTACTTTTTGTCATAAAAAAGCTTGTTGAAAGCAAATTTAAGAATAATATTTAAGGGAAATGATCAAGTTAAATGTCAGTGTCATTTTTTTTTTATTAAGTCCAATGGTCCATGTTAGAAAATAGGAATTTTTTTTAGAACTTTCCTAAATTCTGATAAGCAGTGTAATTGTTGAATACTTTGGAGGGAGTATGAATAATTCACATTACTCTTTCTTCTCTGCTTTGCCTGTTTCCTTTCCCATACAAAGGGATCATTCAAGTAGAACAAATGAATGACAAATAGCTAAAACTGTAAATATTATCAACATGAACATTCAGTATAAATGGGAGTTTAGTAATCTTGTAACTGCACTTTTTGTTTTGCATGGTGTGAGCAAATATGCTTAGGTAACAGATAATGATAATATAAAGTGACAGAATAAAAGGAAAAGAAAAGAGGGCAGAACCATGGACAGCATTCATACATAGTCAATGAGATATGAATGATGTTCCATCAGAGTAGACTGGGGAGTGGTCAGATAGATAGAAGGCAAATTAGCAGAGAATAGTGTCAGGAAGTATAGAAAAGATGGGTCACAAATTCATTGTTGGTAGAATTGGAAGCTGATCCAACCATTTTTGAGAGCAATTTGGAATTATAGTCAAAGATTTATTAAACCACCCATTTACCCTTTGACCCATCAATACCTCTGCTTGGTCTATTTCTGATGATTAAATAAGGAAAATTAATTAAGGACAGAAGAAAATAACCTAAATGTTTGAAAATGTTTGTAAGAGCTTTTTGTGGTGGCAAAGAAATGGAAATTGCAGGTATGGTTATCAGTTGGAGAATGGCTGAATAAGCGGTGGTACATGATTGAGATGGAATACTACTGGGTTATAAGAAATTATAATCTCAATTTTAGAAAAACATGGAAAGACTTGCATGAATGAATGAGGAATGAAATGAACAGAATCAAGAGAACACTATGTACAGTGATAGCAATATTGTTTTAATTTTTCATTTCATTTTATTTTATTCCATTACATTCAAAATTAATTTTTTGTGTTTTTTAAAATTTTTGAATTCTGTGTCCTTATCCTTATCCCCACAATTAAGAAACCACTTTTGAAGTTATGCAAAATATTTCCATAAAAGTCAAGTTGTGAAAAAGACATAGATTTCCTATCCTAATGAAAATTAAAAACCCTCAAGAAAAATTAAGAGAGAGAGAGAGAGAGAAAGAGAGAGAGAGAAAGAGAGAGAGAGAGGGAGAAAGAGAGAGAGAGAAAGAAAGAGAGAGAGAGAGAAAGAGAGAGAGAGAAGAGAGAAAAAGAAAGAGAGAGAGAGAGAGAGAGAGAGAGAGAATTCTCCAATCTGTATTCAGAAACAGTTCCTTTTCTGAATATAGATAGGATTTTTCATCATAAGTCCTTCAGAATAGTTATGGATGATTATCAAAGTCACTCACAACTGGTCATCCTGGAACATTGCTTGTATATAGTAGATTTCATTTTACTTGAGTTCCTGGACAGCTTTCCAGATTTTTTTTTTCCTGGAGAGTGTCCTGCTACATCATTTCTCAAAGAACAACAATATTGTATCATAAACACATACCACAGTTTATTGAGCCATTCCTCAATTGGTGAACATCCCCTTGATTTCAATTTTTTTGTACTGAGGAGAGAGCTGCTATGAGTAGTTTTTGTATATATAAGTCACTTTCCTTTTGCTTTTGAATGTTTATCAGTATTCATACCAAGTGATGTTGTTGTTAGGTCAAATAACATGCATGAATTTATAACCTTTTGGGCACAGAATATATCGTTTGATCATTTATCATTCTTAGTTTGACTCATTTTAAAAAATAAATTTGACCCAGTTCCCTCTATGTTTGAAAAATGAAGCCTTATCAGAGAAACTTGCTTTCAAATTCTTTTTACAATTACTAAGCATATTGTTTTAACAACAACTTTGAATGTTATTTAGAACATTATAAACAATAAATAGTGTGAAGAAAGATGCTACCTACATCCAGGAAAAGAACTGATAAAGTAGTAGGTATAGAAACATTTTACATATATATTTACATATACATATATATGTGTGTGTGCGTAGATATACACATATACATATATATGCACATACACATAGGTATATATGTATATACACATACATTTTTAGCGATAGGGTGATAGGGAAGAAAAAAATGAAATAATCTTTTTTTAAGTGCTTAAAAATTTAAATTGTTATGAAATGCTTAATTCTTTCCATAAATTAAAAAAATAAAAAATTGAAAATGCAGAGAAGAGAAAATATCTGGCAGGAGCAGGTAATTCATAATATCTAGTGGGAGACATTATGATAAATTGGCAGATAAATTGAAGAGGACTGGGATTAAGAAGAAAACTATCAGAGTTAACAATTAAGAGAATATTAGGAAAGTGAATAGCAGGGAAAAGTGTCAAACTCAAATAGAATGGATTTTTACAGTGGCATATTGACTTGGAAAAATAGAATTTAACATTTTCTCTGATATTGTATATTTTTTCTTAAACATTTTTCAATTAATTTTAATCTGGTAGGCTATCCAAAAGTTTTGCAGGACAAATTATCAGTGAGCTTCTAGCTTGACAATTCTGAGGTAGGGAGCCAGAATGCAAAGAGTTGAGGAGTGAATGGAGAGGATGTAGTGGTAGCTTCTAGCTTCCTTTGATGATAATAACTATTCTTCACGTCAATCAACAGAAGTAGACAGTGGTTATTAGGCTTATCAACTTTTACGGGGATCTCTGCCATGTATTAGATACATTAACAAATAAAATAGTGCTCCTCCCTATTGTTTTTTATTGGTTTTATGTTGGAATCTTTATAAATTGTTAAGTCATTAGAGCTGATAGAGACAATAATTATCTAATTTAGCATGGTTCAGTATCATTGATCTGATCTTACAAGGAGATGTTTTGGGCCAGAACCTGAAACAAGGTACTAAGTAGAACTAATTAATACAATGCTTGTGTTCACACCTTTAGAGAGCTCATATAAGCAAGAAGTATTTAAGTACTCATTGGAGTTCACAAGTATGGGAGAGTCACAAAGTAAACTTCATAACTTTGTGAATTCACACCTCCCTTGAAGCTCTTAGGGCCAGAGAGCACTCTGGGAGAAAACCCATAATCCCATTCTCTCAGAAGAGAGAAGCCCAGTCAAGAGAGTTCAGCTGAATTAGATTGGAGAGGAGCACTCTGGTGCAGACACAGAGCACTCTGGGAGATTGAGATTCAGAAGCCCTCTCTCGGAGGCAAGACAGATTCAACGTGGAGCTGAATTGGAGGCTGAAGAAAGCAGAGGCAGAAGCAAAGGACAAAGCTGCAAGAGCTCTTGGAACCAAGTAGAGAGATAGGCCTCTAAGCTAACTGGACTATATTGAAGGCAATAAAAGATCTGAACTTTTATCACCTGGTTGCATTTGGGGTAATTATTGATCTGAGCTGATACTAAGGCTGCCTCCAGAAAACCTCCCCAAGAAACCAACCTTCTCCCAGAAAGAACTATTAATAAATTTTGAAAGAAAAACACCATATTTTGGCGCCCTGAATGTGGAGCTGACAGATCCCTCAGTGGATTTCAGTAGAAAAGCTCTGATCCTGATTTCAGTGGAAAAGCCTGTGATCCTGATCCAGTGGAAAAGTCTCTTCAACCCAGAAATTAGGGTGAGTACAACAAAGAAATTTTGTTAAAAGAGTTAAAGTAGAATTTCATCTAAGATGGGACAGACATTTAGAAAACAGTTTTCTGTTTCTGTTCGAGGAAAATGTTCAGAGAGCATTGTCAAAATTACGGAAAGCCAACATTGGGTGCCAAAATGTGGTGTTCTTTTTCTTCTTTAAAATAATATAATGGTTTTCTCTGGGGGAAAGCAGGTTTCTCGGGGAGGTTTTCTGGAGGCAGCCTTAGTTTCAGTTGAAAGTAATAAATCACCCAAAATGCAGCCAGCTGGTAAAAATGCAAACATTTATTTTATCCTTCCAAAATAGCCCAGTTAGTTGAGGCCTATCTCTCTGCTTGGTTCTAAGAGGTCTTGCAGCTTTGTCCTTTGCTTCTGCCTCTGCTTTCTTCAGCCTCCAGAGCCAGCACCAAGTTGAATCTGTCTTGCCTCTGAGAGAGGGCTTCTGGCTCTCAATCTCCCTGCTCCTCTCCAATCTAATTCCACTGAACTCTTTTGACTAGGTTTATATATGACTCTTCTGAGAGAATGGGATTATGAGAGTGCTCTCTGGCCCTAAGAGCTTCAAGGGAGGTGTGAATTCACAAAGTTACAAAGTTTACTTTGTGAATCTCCATACTTGTGAATTCCAAAGAGTACTTAAATACTTCTTGCTTATATGAGCTCTCTAAAGGTGTGAACACAAGCATTGTATCAATTAGTTCTACTTAGTACCTTGTTTCAGGTTCTGGCCCAAAACATCTCCTTGTAAGATCAGATCAATGATACTGAACCATGCTAAATTAGATAATTATTGTCTCTATCAACTCTAATGACTTAACAGTTTGTAAAGATTCCAACAGTTTTATCTAGGTCTGCCTTGGTATACCTCACCAAAGAATTAGAAATTATCATCAACGCTCTTCTTTTTCTGAACAATAGGGAACAAACTCTGTTGTGGTAATTGTATATGACAATGCATATAGAAGGTCATCTTAGTCATCCTCATTGCAACCAGGAGGGTACTATTATTATTCCCTCCATACCCAATTTTTAAAAGCTTGACTTCCTTTTGATATTACTTTACTTTAATTTTAATTTTTTAATTATATGCAAGTCATTTTACATAATTATTTTTGATTTCTGCTTATTTTATTTCTGCATCAGTTCATGAATTTTTCACCTTTGTGAATTATTACTTCTTACTGCCAAAATACTATTCAATTACATTCATATAAAATAGTCTATTTAGTCATTGTTTAACTGATGAACATCTCCTTTGTAGCCAGTCTTCATTTTACATTTGACTTGTGCCTAACTTTCATGGGGGGCTATTTGGCTTAATTTTTAGAGTTTTCTGAATAACACTTTGTCTGAATCAGGCTTTCCCACTTTTTTTGGATAATTTAATTTACTTTAAAAAAAAACTATAACATTACTTGATCACTTATTACAATTGCCATTTGATTTATAATTAGGTAACAAATAGAACAGTTGCTGTCTGAAAATGATGCTGTGAGAAGATTTCTAGATTTGCAATGAAAGGGTTTGGATTGATAATCTTAACTATTCCATTTACTGTCATCTTGGATGAATTATGTAACATGACTTGGTCTCAGTTTCAGGTTTGGATCAAATGATCTATAAGTAATCTTTCAACTAGAGTACCTTGCTTTAGATCAAGGGTTCTTAAACTAGGCCCTGGAATCTTTTAAAGACACATAATTCTATTTTAGTGTAATTGGTCTCTTTTGTAATTGAATGTATTTTATTTTATATATTTAAATATTAAATTAAATATTTAAAAATATTCTATGTAGGGAGGCAGAGCTAAGATGGTAGGGTAAAGGCAAGGACTTTACTGAGCTGTTCCATAAATTCCTCCAAATACTTTTAAATAGTGACTTTAAACAAATTTTAGAGGAGAAAAGTCACAGTGAAACTATTTTCCAATCTAAGATCATTTAGAAGATTGGCAGAAAAGTTCTAATGCACCAAGATAGAAGTGAGTAGATCAGGCTGTGCCAGTGCAGACCAGGCTCCAGAAACTAGGAGCAGGCATTAGGTGATTAGATCCATGGAAGAAATGGCAGTTTCCAGACCTCTCAGCCCACAGAAGCCAAAGACAACTTAGATATTGGAAGGAAAGGTTTGTAGTACCAGAATGAGAGTAGAGTACAATCCAGGACAGGTCACTGGAGCAGACTAGGCCCTCAAAAAACCAGAAGTAGGTCATGGGAGCCATTTAATTAGCAGCAGTAATGGCTGTTTCTAGAGCTCTTAGTCCACAGTCAATAAATGAGTTAGACAACTGGTTAGACGATTATAGGGGTCTCTGTTAGCACTGAGGTAGGACTCTGTTGCTTTGCCCATACTTTGACATGGGTCACAGTTTTTGATGTCAGTCCCAGTGCAAAAAGGAGCAATATTACATCAGAACTTGCAGGCGTGATGGAGCAGGGACCTACCCCATAGTTCCAGGGAAGAAATGAGTGCTTGTGCTCAGTGTCAAGAACACAGACTAGGAGAGTAGTAAACACTTCTTAAATCACCATTGGAAGAACTGAAAACTCACAGGTTCCAAGAAATATCTCCAAAAACAGCTCTACAAAACCATTGACGCTTTGGCCAATGTACTCCCATCCTGGAAGTAGAGCCATACTTTAACAAAAACTTAAACATCAAGTAACAGGCTGGGGAAATGATCAAACAACAGAAAAAGATTCTAACCATAGAAAGATGACAAGAAAGATCAAAACACATATTCAGAAGAAGATAACAGATTCAAACCTCTACATCTAAGATTTCCAAGAAAAATTGGTCTCAGGCCATGGACAAGATCAAAAAAGATTTTGAAAATCAAGTGAGAGAAGTAGAATAAAATTGGAAAAAGAAATGAGAGTGATGCAAGAAAATCACGAGAAACAAGTCAATAGCTTGATAAAACAGTCACAAAATACTTAAGAAAATAATACCTTAAAAACAGAATTGACCAGATGGTAAAAGAAGTACAAAAATTGTATAAGGAGAAGAATGACTCAAAAAATAGAATTGGACCAATGGGAAAAGAGGCACAGAAATTCACTGAAGAAAACAAAAACTCCTTAAAAAGTAGAATTGGCCAAATGGAAAAGAAGGCACAAAAGTTCACTGAAGAAAATAATTCTTTAAAAATTCGTTAAGCATCTGCAAACTAATGAGTTTATAAGAAATCAAGAAATAACAAAACAAACACCATCACCCCCAAATAAAAAAAAAATAGAAAACAATGGGAAGTACCTTGGGGAAAAAAAAACAAGTGACCTAGAAAACTGATCCAGAAGAAAGAATTTGAAATTTTTTGGATTATCTGGAAGCCATAACAAAAAAGCCTAGCCATCATTTTTCATGAAATTGTCAAAGAAAACTGCCATGATATTGTAGAATCAATGTAAAATAGTAATTGAAAGAATCTGCCAATTACCTCTTCAAAGAAATCCTAAAATAAAAACTCCCAGGAATATTGTTGCCAAATTAGAGTTCCCAGTTCAAGGAGAAAATGCTGCAGACAACTAGGAAGAAATAATTCAAGTATCTTGGAATCACAGATAGGAGAATTCAAGATTTAGCAGCTTCTATATTAAAGGATTGTAGGGCTTGGAATATGATATTCCTATCCAGAATTATCTATCCAGAAATATTGAGTCTAATCTTCCAGGGGGAAATGGATATTCAATGAAATAGAATTCTTGATGGAAAGCCCAGAGTGACTTTTAAATATAAGACTCAACAAAAAGCATGAACAGGTAAACAGAAAGGGAAGATGATACTTGTAACTTATAAGAACTTTTTTATTATTAGGATACTTAAAGTATATCTAGATAGAGGACACAAAGGTGAGGTGAATCTAAAGGGATAATATCTAAAAAAATAAGCTAATTTGTGACAGAGGGATGTACTGAGAGAAAGGAAAAGGGAGGAATAGAGTACGATAAATTATCTCAGATTTAAAAAAAAGGTAAGAATAAAGCTTTTAAAGTGGAGGGGAAAGGGGGAACGTGAGAGGGAGTGAGTGAATCTTACTCTACTCAGGATTGGTTTAAAGAGGGAATAGCATACATACTCAATTGGGTATAGAAATCTATCTCACTCTGCAGTAATGTAAGAGATAAAAGGGAGAAAAGAAATAGGGAAAGAATGATAAAAAAAAAAACAAGTATAGATTGTGGGAAAGGGTAATCAGGAACAAAATACTTTTGAGGAGGGACAGGGTGAAAAGAGAGGGAGAATAGAATAAGTGAGTAAAGGACGAAAAGAGGATTGAGGGAAATACAGTTAGCAAAAGTAACTGTAAAAATTTTTTTGAAGCAAGTTTCTCTGATAAAGGCCTTATTTAAAAAAAAATTAGACTTGAATCAAATTTCTAAAAAATAAGAGTCATTGCCCAATTGATTAATGATGAAAAGAGGTGAACCATTTTCAGATGAAATAATCAAAGCCATTTATTGTCATATAAAATGCTCTGTATCATTGTTAATTTTAGAAATGCAAATAAAAACAATTATGAGTTGTTACCTCATATATAGTGCAGAAGTAGTACAGAAAAGAAAAATGACAAATGGTGGAGGGGATATGGGGAAAAGATATCAATGCATTGTTGCTGGATCTATGCTAAAATTTGGGTATAAAAAGACAAAAATGAAAGCCTCTGGGAACTTATATTTTACTGAAGAAACTATACTTATTTTTGTACGCTGGTGAGGCAATATGATAAGGTTTTCACTGAGTTTCAATCCTTTTGATATAATAGTTCTAGAGAGCCATTTGGAACTATGCCCAAAGGGTTAATAAAAACATTCATAACCTTTGACCTAGCAATGCCACTACTATGTCAATATCCCCAAAGAGATAAAAAACAAAACTAAGGAAAAGAAGGTAAATGTACAAAAATATTTATAGCTCTTATCTGGGGGCAAAGAATTGGAAATGGAGGGCATGCCCATCAATTGGGGAATAGCTGAACAAATTGTGGTGTCTGACTACGATGGAATATTATTGTGCTATAAGAAATGATGAGCAGGATGCTCTCAGCAAAACTTGGAGGAGTTTACATGCACTGACGCAAATCTGTGATCAGTTACAAATGACTTAGCTAATCTTAGCAATATAATTATCCAAGAAAATTCTTTCATGTTATGATAAAAAATGCTATCCATCCTCAGAGAAACTCAACCAACTGGCAACTGAAAACAGATTGAAGCATACTTTTAAAACTTTATTTTACTGAAGGCTTTTTTTATTCTATGTTTTCTTTTAGAACATGATAATTATGGAAATATTTTGCATTCCTAAACATTTATATCCTGTATCTAATTGCATGTCTTCTCAATGTGGGTTGAGCAGGAAGGAAGGGAAAAAATTTGAAAATCACATTTTTAAAAACAAATGTTTAAATTTTTTTTTCTCTATAACTAGTAAAAATAAAATACTGAATTAATGAAAAAGCATTCTGTGAAGAATTCAATAAACTTCATTGAACCTCCAAAGGAAATCTTGAAATAAAAAGGTAAAGTTCCTCCATCCTTAGTGTGGCATTTATAAGATTATAATTTCTTATTATGGATGTAGTGGGAGTAGTTAATTTCAATGAATTTATTGTATGTCTCCAAAATGAAGAAATGTGCCCAAATGTGGCCAAATGATTATGGTCCTTTTTACAATATTGACTGCCATGATCATTTTAATATATTAAAACTTTTAATACTTCTACCAGAAAAATATTGAGATTTTTTCATATTATATGGAAATTCTGTTGTAATTGGTTAAATGTATTCCCTTAGTGCTTTTGGCTATCTAGCAAGTCAGTTTCAAAATACAAGTATTATTTCTCCTACAAAATGTTTCCAATATGAGAATGTTCAAAGAAAATGGAAGAATTGCACTGTATGGAGAAGTGAAAATAAGTGTTGGTGAAAATAAGGGATGAGGCTTTTTTGGAGTTTTGTTTGTAAGATGATGATTATTCACCTAGAGAAATATCACTTAATCAAGAATGTGATTTCATCTTTGGGCATGATCTATCTACTCTCCCACAAATCTCAACCCATGAAGAGGCAGCAAGGTACTACAGTGTTTAGAATATTGAGTTTGGAATCAGTAAGACTAAAATTAAAATCCTGTAACTGATGCTGACTAGCAATGTAATATGGACAAATTTCTGTGTAAAATGAGGGGATTAGATTTAATGGCTCTTCCTATCTCTTCTGGTTCTAAATCTATGATCTTAATAGCCTTTGAAAATCCTATAATCATCAAAAGTTGTTGCCAAAAAAAATTAGTGCTACAATTTTTTGGGAATCCTTTACTTGGTTCTTTACTTTAGCTTGGTTCTTACTCAGCAAACATGCAGTTCCTAACAAGACTCATACTGGAAGTCTTTTCAACTTGGTAGGATATGAATGAATTCTTCAGTGTAACCATTTAGAATCAATCTATCAAATAAGTCATTTATTAAGCACCTATTATAAGTCAGATGCTATGCCAAAATTTGGGTATAAAAAGACAAAAATGAAAGCCTCTGGGAACTTATATTTTACTGAAGAAACTATACTTATTTCTGTATGCTAGTGAGGCAATATGATAAGGTTTTCACTGAGTTTCAATCCTTTTTACCCATAGAAATTTGAGGTTTGATTTATTACATTTTTAATGATATCTATTGAATATTTTCTCTTAATAAAGCCAAATCTCAAACATTCCAGCAATTGGGCATTTTTTCAATATTTCATGATTCTTATTTTTAAAATGAAAAGACTTCCTTTGTTCCTTGAACATTTACTGAATGATTGCTATATACATGGCTGGCCATGAGGTGTTATTGAAGATGTACAAAGAGATAGAATGTCTGGTTTTTCCTTTGGAGAAACTTAAAACCTAGCTGAAACTAGGGATAAATGGAAGAATATTATAAAGGATACGTTACAGACTTGAAATCATATATTGGGGACAGCTAGGTGGTGGAAAAGATAGAACACCAGCCCTGAAATCAAAAGGACCTGAATTCAAATCTGGCCTCAGACACAGTACTTCCTGGTTGTATGATCCTGGGCAAGTCACTTAATATAGTTGCATCAGCAAAAAACAAAACAAAACAACAAAATTATATAGTGCTTAGATAATATTCAATAGAGAAGATATTTGAGAAGGATAGAATGACATATAATTAGTCTATAAATGAATAAATTTCTTAAATCATATTAGGAATATGTGTGTATTGTATACCTATAGGTGCATATTATATATATATGATATATCAATGTGCATTTATATAGTGCTATATTATATTTATATATATATATATATATATAATCATATGCATATGTGTGCCTGTGTCTACAAACACACACATATGTATATATTTATATGCACTCATGCATGCATGTATATAAATGTGCCCCAAAACACTAAGTTGTCTAGCCACTGTCTTCTACCATGGGTTTTACTTCATTACCCTGGCTATAATTTGTCTTTTAAAATTTCTTTTGCCCCATCTGTCATTCTTTTAATCTACTTTATCAGGAATGGTGATGTGAAGTCATGCCATTTTTTTTACCATCACTATCCTTGAATGGTAACTTCAGTGCTGACTTCTTTTAATTCATTACTTTTGTCCATCCAAACAATAGATACTCTTCCATATTATGATATTACTTGACATAATCAGTAGGGGACAATGTTGATCAAGATAACAAGGTCAAGATTAAGGATACTAATTGTATCTAGTTTAGAGATGGATCCAGAAGCAACATGGAAACCCAGATTTGACTTATTTCCCACCTGGAAGTTTCACAGAGCAAGTGGCCTTAATTAAAAAAAAAAATCTGTTTGGAATCAGAAAATCTGGTTCAAATACTGACTTTATCATTTATATGACCTTGGGTAAGTTATTTACAACTAAAAGGAACAAACTGAATCAAATTTTCAAACCTTAAGTCATAGAAAATTGATTTGAGTGAAATTTTTATTTTGATATAAAATGATAAAAATGTTTGTGTCAATTGACATGCCTGGTTTTTCTGTTGTTAATTAATCTGTACTTCAGTTTCCTTGTCTCTAAAATGAAGATATTAAACAAAGTGACTTTTAAGATTTTTTCTAGCTCTATATCTGTGCTCTGAATAGATAAAAGATACATAACTTTAAGGTTATGTTCTGATTTACGATATCTCCAATTAGTGCACATATTGTTGTTTTCTCAAAGCAAATAATAATGTGCCATACATCATTTTTGAAAGATGTGATAAATTTGGGGGATGAAGGGAACATATGGAATGAGTATTCAAAAAATGAAACAATTAAGATGCCATATCCAAAACATATTGGGAATCAGGGTTTTAGTAGTCAGACAAGTGTATGTATATGAGAGTTTTAAAATTTGGAAAAAACAAAAACAAATAACTATCTCTTTTATACATAAAATCAATTATATTTGGCATCAAAATATCTTAATAATAATAAAACTATTCTTATCCAATGAGTATTTTGCACCAACATGCCTCAGGTATCATTTGAAACAGGAATTTATTTGCTCTGCTAGTATTTAAGGAAAGAAACAAACATTAAGTGCTTACTGTGTGCCAGGCACTGGGTTAATTGCTTTACAAATATCATTTCATTTAATATTTGTAGTGATTTTCTTCTTTAAAATATATAAATATGATGGTTCTCTCTGGGAGAAAGCAGGTCTCTCAGGGGAGGTTTTCTGGAGGCAGCCTTAGTTGCAGTTGAAAGTAATAATCACCTCAAAAGGCAGCCAGGTGATAAAAGTTCAGATCTTTTATTGCCTCCAAAATAGCCCGGTTAGTTGAGGCCTATCTCTTTGCTTGGTTCTAAGAGCTCTTGCAGTTTTGTCCTTTGCTTCTGCCTCTGCTTTCTTTCACCTCCAGAGCCCAGCACCAAGTTGAATCTGTCTTGCCTCTGAGAGAGGGCTTCTGGCTCTCAATCTCCCAGAGTGCTCCTCTCTGACCCCAGTCAATGTTCCGAAGTAAAACTCCTCACTCAGAGAGGGCTTCTGGCTGAATTCACTTGAAGCTCCCCTCTCAATCTAAATTCAGCTGAACTCTTGTAACTGGGCCTCTGCTTTCTTCTTATATATCAGAGAGTGAGATTATGGATTTTCTCCCATAGTGCTCTCTGGGTCTAAGAGCTTCAAGGGAGGTGTGAATTTAAAAAGTTACAAAGTTTACTTTGTGAATCTCCCAACTTGTGAATTCCAATGAATAAAGGTGTGAACACAAGCATTGTATCAATTAATTCTACTTAGTACCTTGTTTCAGATTCTGGCCCAAAACATCTTGTAAAATCAGATCAGTGATACTGAACCATGCTAAATTAGATAATTATTGTCTCTATCAACTCTAATGACTTAACAATTTGTAAAGATTCCAACAAACATTGACAATGGTCTTTTTGCTTTTTCCAATATAGATCAAGCATTATAAAATGTGCCTGGAATTGACTTAGGTAGTGGGAGATGGCACAAAGATAAGATTTAAATTTATTGGTTTTTTTAGGCCTGTTTCTGTTTTTAGGGTCCTTAAAACAAACAAATTAACAAAATAATAGCAATAATAGCAACATCCAAGGAAAAAATTTAACTGGTAAATGTTATGTCTCTAGTTCATTTCAGAAGAGATTGCTCCCATCATTAGTGACCATTGTTTTTTGATGATGTATTACTGTCTTCATATAATTAAAGAATTCTTAGTTGAATCCTCTTAAATGTTAATGTTCATTCCATCCTCAAATTATCTTATATTTATTTATTAATGTACATGTTGTATTCGGTCAGTAAAATTTTAGGTCCTTGAAGATTAGAAGAGTTTTATTTTTGCTTTTGTACTCTTAGCATTTACTACATTTTCTTATCTTAAACTGTATTTGGGGATTTTTTGGCTTACAGGAATCAAGAGAGATAATTCGCCTTTTCTGTTTATTTTCTGCATTGAGCAGCAAATGCTTTCTAAATGGGTGATTTCTCTTAAGCTAGCAATCACACCAGAAAAATGAAAAACATGCCTGATGAACATGACATATCTCTGAAGCCAAATTTATTTAGAAAAAAACTTTTGGGAGGATAACTCTGTAGTCCTTGGTTTCATGGCAAGGTATGAATGAGATTATTGTTAGGATTTAAGGCAACCTCCAATTAATAGAGTGCCAGACATATTATTTCTGGTTTTCAGCCTAATATTAATGTGAATGCTAACAGTTGGCATGAAGGGATATGAAGAAAGCAGCAGTACAAAAATAGAAGTATCTAGGCTTCATTTTTATACAGAGAAATCTTGGCTCTAAATGTAAGATGACATTTGCTAAAAATTTCCCCTGCTTCTAAGACCTGTACCCCATAGAGCTCATAGATGAAGATTAAATTTAACTACTTGTGTTCTTAGGTTGAGGCCTGACTTTTGAAGATTTCTCTGTTCCTGTATTTTTAGAGTTAAGGGTTCCATATCTCTGCAGAGATGGCCATTATTTATACAACTATAGCTTTTTGGAAGTTTGAACATAAAGTTTTATGAATTAAGTATACAAAATTAGCAAATACTTATGAATTAATTTTCTAAATTAAAAAAATGTTTATTAACAAAAATCCATTTTTCCATGCTGTTCTTACCCAGTTGGGGAGAAAATAATTTTAAAAAATCTACTTATGCAAAGTTAGGTAAAATATATCATATCATTAAATATATTCAAAAATTAGTATTTTGTGTTGTACATTGAATCTATCACCTCTATTTTAGAAGGCAAAATACTATATAAATTTTCCTGAAATGAACAAGAAATCTTTACCTCCCAAATTAAAAGATGTTATCAAGTCTCTCCATGAATTATATGATTTAGCACTTGCCTCACTTGAGTTAGACTCCAAATTTTAAAACATGCTGTATAGGCAGAATTAATAGATTAATGGACTTTTGTTCAGTGCCTTATCTGTTGGGATGTTTACTATCTGTGAATGAGATCAGCATGCTAGGAAGATTTTAAAATGCTATTATTACATAAACATTTAGTTTTCAATTAGATTTAATTTAGTTTTTTATAAGTGATTTTTTTTTTACTACAGACATTATGTAAACACAGAAAGATGGATGTTTTGTTTTTCCTATCTAGTAGCAGAAATAGATTTGTACTGCTCCATCTATAATCTCTTAGCTCATGACCAAATAACCTGGGATTTTTGGGATGATTAGCTTAGGTGAAGGGTGTGCTCTCTGGATAGGGAAGAGAATTAAGCTAATTGACTTGGAAATAAAACATATGGTTCTGATTTTGCTAGACATTTTCTTCTGATAATTAAACGACTATTTTACTCATCACTTCTTGTTAAAAAGGTATCTAGGTGGGCGAACTCACACTTCAGGAAATTATTTCAGTGGTTTTAATCTTTTGTTCCCCTAATTCTTTATTTCAAATTATGTTACTAAAAGGATATATTGTATGTTGAGTCATCATCCACAAAAGAACAAAAATTTTTAATTACCTCCCCTGCCACTAACATTTGGTATGGATACTTAAGAAATGAAATTTCAAAACAGTCTCCATCTGCTTATTTTCTCTTATAGATATTATAGAGAGATCCCAAGACTTTTACAGGTTGTGTGCATAATTTTCCAATGCTTTATCAAATAAAGTTCTATGAGCTATTGTTTTCAGATTTATTAATGAGAGAAATAGACTTTGGAGGAAAATATAAAGTGGGAAAAGATGAATACAATTTAAAAAAAAATATCGATTCTGAAATCTGATGAAGTGAAACCATCTTATTCAACCCTATCATATTCATGCCCTTCTTTGATATTTATCTAATCTTAGGATAGAGTTAAAGGGCCAGATTCTCATTCTCATTTTAATTGCAGATTATCAGACCATTACTTATGTCTGACATATATTCACCCCTCAATTTTGAAGGTCTTAGGTTAATTTCATGATACGGTGATATTTAAAGTTTAAGAGATAATTTGAGGGTACTTTATTCATTTAATTAATAATGTTAACATTTTAATAAAAGGTTGGTTATTTGGTCATCTCTTTGTTAGACCAAAGGCAATCTTGTCATGAGCTCATAGTTTACATACTCATTGGAAAAGGGGTGTTCACAAGTGTGGCAATCAATTCTGATTGGTAAACAATAAAAATGAATATTACAATGAGGGGCTGAACCTATTCAAATGAACTTTGATTATGCCATTTATTCCTAAATTATCTCCAGATTTAGATAATCTATTTAAAGGGATTTATACCCACCTAAACCTGAGTAAAACTCAATGGCTTCCCACCTGGATGGGATCTGATCAAGAAAGTTAGTCCAATCTCATATAAGTAATGTCCTTCAAGAGACTGGATGTTTTAAAATTTAAAAACCTTAGAAAAAAGAAGGAACTCTGGATCTCCCCAAATCATTGGTTATTAATAATCATATTTTTTAATAATTTGTGGTTCAGAATGTTAGTCATCCTTCTTTAAAGGAAAGACTTGCTAAACTCTTGGTCATTCCATCTCTAAATCCATGATCCTAGGAAGGGGCTTCACATTGAGAAACTGGGAAGTCCTAGAATTTCTTCTTTGCCTAACTCCCAACCTGCCTCAGTCCCAAAGTATTTAGTCTATGCCTCAGCTTCATTCTTTGCTTCTATTTTCTGTCTGTTTCACCTTGATTCTGGAAATAAACTGCTTTTCTGCTCCATTTTTTGTCATGTTATTAAGCCAAAGGACTTGAGTTACTTTTCAGTTTGATATGGAGAGACACAGAGTTAAATGTCTTAGGAGTTAAGAAATACCATGGTCTTCCATAGAAGAGGCTTAGTGGTGTGCCCTTAGGAAATAAGAAAATTCTATCTGTGAGGCAGCTAGTTGGCACAGTAAATAGCATGCTGAACCAGATGTTAGGAAGCTGTGAGTTCAAATCCAGCCTCAGATTCTTACTATATGACTGGGGAAGTCATATAATTTCTGTTTGCCTCAGTTTCCTCAACTGTAAAATGGAAATAATAACAACACCTACTATCTCACAGGATTGTTGTGAGGATCAAATGAAATAGTATTTGTAAAACATTTTGCATAGTGCTTGGCACCTAGTAGGAACTATGGAAATGCTTATTTAATCCCTATCCCTTTCCCTTTCTCTATAAAGGGGCTGGCAATACTAACTGAGGAACCAATAGGAATCTAGCAGAGGCTACAATGCTGTGATGTCCTGCTGGTCTCTGAGTTGCCTTCATAGATATGTAAAGCATTCAGTAAGGCAGGGAAAGGGGCAGCTAGGTGGCAGAGTGGATAGTGCATTGGGTTTGGGATGAGTTCAAATCCAGCCTCTGATACTTACTACTTCTATGGCCCAGCAAATCACTTAACCTGTTTACTTTAGTTCCTTATATGTAAAATAAGCTGGAGAAGCACATGGAAAAACATTCCCATATCTCTGTCCCAAAATAGAGTCTTGCAGAGTTGGACAGGATCAAAATGACTGAACAAGATTGGGAAAAAGGAATAGGGACTGTACTTCAGGTTTCATTATAATGGGGGAATTCTTAATTCTGAGTGAGGAATGTCTTTGCATTCTGTTGTCTTAGAGACAAGCATCTAGGGTGCTGAAGTGCTAAATAATTTGCCAAGGATCATGCAACCAGGACCAGAATTTGAATTACTGGTTTCAAGCCCAGCTCCCTCTGTCATTGTGGTTTCTCTGGGCATTCAATTAACATCATTTAAGTATATAATGATTAGTTACTCTTTAAAGATGAAGAAAACTTAGCAAAACAGGCAAAATTGTTTCTTGTTGATTGAAATGGGTCATATCTCAGAAAAAAGATTAGCAGTGAGGGCAAAATTATTTTCTATAGACCCAGAGGGGTCACATCTCACATCTATATTTTAATTAGGAGTCTGAAAAGATGCTGATGCTATGCGGGCTTTCTTTCCTGGATACATCTTTGCTCAGCTTGCGGCTGGAGAAGGGCCTGTCAGTATTTCATGGTTGGTGGTGCTAAGACTGGCCAAGAGGACTGGAATAATTAACATATAGAGTGGTCCTAGTCCCCGAGTGTGAGAAAACTGTCTATTGGCTTGACTGTTTCTGTTTTTGTTCTCCTTTTTGGACTAATATCTGACAGAAAAGGCCAGTGTTCTTGCTTGAGTGATCTGTTCTCCTGGCAGTTTTCTGCAGTTTTGCAATGTCTGAAACATGTTTAAATTGTTGTACGGCTACTATTACTGACTCTCACACAATCAACTACCAGCCTGCAGAATTACTTTACACATTCTCTGTGGCTATTTAGCTTATGAAAATGACAAAACTTTTTAACAGTGTGTTCCCCTAATTAACTTCTCAATGAATTTTAATGTGTCTTTCCTCAATTTTAAAAATAAAATATTAACACTAGCTATATAAATAATAATGTATTCTCCTTCCATAGGGCTTGTCTTCTTCCTGAGTCTTTTGAGTCTCATTGGTATTCCCAATGTGCTGGTGAAGTGATATTTTTTTATGAGAAAATGAAGAAAAGAAAGCATATTAAATTGCCTACTTGATTGAATTATTGCCCTCCCAAATAGATAAAGCCAGAGAGCAGATTTTGCATTTAACTTTGAATGCTAAGAAAATGGGTCTAGATCAGACCAAGAATAGGAATGAAATATGCTAATTGTGCAGTGAAAGTTCTTGCCAGAAGACTTTGAAAAGTGAAGTTAAAGGATCATTGTCAAGAATTTCATAGCTAAAGTTAGTTAAGATGAATCATTTGATAGACAATTTGTGACTGTATATGATCTCTACAATAATTTATTTGACTAAAATTCAGTTTAAAAAGCTTTTCTGAGTATTTTATTATGTTCAAGGCATTGTGCTATGCTCTGAGAATACAAAGACAAATGGGAAAAAAAATATTACTGTCCTCAAGGAGTGTACATTTTACTGGAATTTACTGAACGAATGTGGTAGAAAAATATTGTTATGCCTGAGAGAAATGATTCATTGAATCCCTATTTTTTTCCAATCAATATTTATCAGTTCAGTGTGATTCTATAGGGGTGATTGTTAGTAATCATTAGTGATATGCTCATCTATTAATTTATATATAGTCAATTAATTAACTAACAATAATACAAGGATTACCTGCATTAATATGTATTTTAATTGTACCATATAGAGGTAAGATAGGTTACTTCTTATAATAGGCCTCAAAATTTAAAGCTATAAATCTGCTGTTCACCACTTATTTACCAGTTATAAAGTTCACTAGTGTAATCACAAAAATACTGATGATTAAACTCACTGTGGGTGGGATATCTTGACATATTATGGAAAATCCCCCAACTTATTTTTGTACCTCTTGACCACCCTATTTTGCCCAAGTGGCTCATCTTATGACTACTTAGTAAGCAGAGATGATCATTACCTTGTTCATCCTCGTGCATCATTTCTGGCCCTCCTGGAGGGTCAAAAACAAGGTTTATTAATCCACAAGACTCTGCATTATATTTGTTCTCTTCTGAGTGTTTCTGGCATTAAGTTCCATAAAATTAAAGCTCCGTGGAAAGGAAGTATTTCAGATCCTGAGGAAGATAAATGAGCTTTACTTTATTGGGGGAGGGGGACATGGATCCTTTAATAAAGTGCTATTGATTTGGAGCTCTGCCTCAGTGGTTTTTACTGCTAATTGTATAAATTTGGACTCTAAAATATCTAATTTTTCAACAAAATGAAGTCAATTAAAATTAAGTGATTATTATGTTAGTTGAACTATCATAATCTTTGAAAGATTATGATTTATATAAAACACAGTTCCTGTTATGTGGCCTAATATCTATCATTATCATAGATTTTGAAAATGTATTATAATAATAATAATATATAAATACATTAGAAAACATGAATTATGAGTGTCAAAGGAGAAAATTTCCAACTAACAGTGAATATCAGGCAAATGATGACATTTGAGTTGGGCTTTAAAGGTGAAATGAATAAGTGAATGAAAGGAAGAACATTCTTGGTTTTATAAAACAATAACACAGTCTAATATTCCGTATAGCTACAAAAAGTTACATCATTATGTATGGGTATTATGATCAACAATGCTTTCATTAACTCATTGAAAAAGCATTTATTAAGTGACTACTATATTCTAGGAACTGTGCTAGGTCCTAATGGCATAAAGACAAAAATGAAGTAATTCCTGCTTTCAAGAGTTTATGTATTTTTAGAGGAAAACAACATGTACTTAGAAAAATAAACTAAATATGAATGCATATATATGTATATATGTATATATATGTACACATACATATATATATATATATATGTACACACACACACACACACACACACACAAAACAACAATTAAGTTTAAAGAATGGGCAGGATATTAAAAACTGGGGTGGAGATGGGGGTGGGGATACCTTAGATAGACTACCTACAGGAAGTGGAACTGAATTTTGAAGGAAGTTGTAGTCCTGAGAGAACATACTTTGAGCATGGAAGATGGTTTATATTTGGAAACAGGAGGTGGATTTTGATTCACCAAAAACAATAAACAAAGCATTTTATTAGAACATAGAAGCAGAAGAAAGGGAGAAAAAAATTTGTAAAAGTAGACTGGAATCAGATCATGAAGGGCTTTAAAAGTCAAATAGAGGAATCTATTTTTTTATTCAAAAAGCAAGAGGGAGCCACTGCAGCTTCTTAAGTAGAAGAGAGTAATATAAAGAGAATTATGCTTATGCATATGAGAGATAAAGAGGACATGAGTACATGAATAAAGAGAAAGGAACATATGTAAGAGTAGTGTATTGGTAATTACACATACACACACACACACACACGATATAAATAAGTAGCATACTTATTCTTGATGGTGAACTAATCTATACTATCATTATTATGGACACTCTATATATTTTTGGGATAGCTAAGTGACATGGTGGATAGAGTAACAGGCCTGAAGTCAGAAATATTCATCTTCCTGAGTTCAAATCAGAATGTGATATCCTGGGCAAGTCACTTAATCTGGTTTCCCACAGTTTCCTCCTTTATAAAATAATCTGGAGATGGAAAAGGCAAAGTACTTTAGTATCTTTGACAAGAAAATTCCCAATGAGGTTATGAAGAGTCAGACAGGCCAGAAAAATGACTGAACACAAATATTCCTGGTGTGCCCATTGGTGGCATCTTAATAGCATACCTAGCATAGAAACTTTTTATTTGACTTGCTTCTTCCGACTCAATCCATGTTCTATATAGTAACCACATTTTTCTTCTTAAGGAATAGGTCTGATCATATTCTTAACTGCTCAAAAATCTTCAATAACTTCTTATTGCTTATAGGATAAAACATATTCTCTTTAGTTTAATATTTAAGTCCCCACCCAACCTAACTCCAGTCTACCTTTCTAGCCATTTCATATTATTTCCATTCATATATTCTAAGTTTTCATCAAATGCTATTTTCCTCTATAATATTTTGACTATATACCATTTGTCACCTTCAGGCATTTAAATAAACAGTCCCCAAAGCTTGGGATATCTTATTTATTCATTTTTCTTCGACTCTCAGAAACCTTTTGTTCAGCCATTTCAATCTTGTCTGACTCTTTGTGATCCCATCTAGGTTTTTTTTTTTTTTTTTTAACAGAGAAATGCTTAAATGCTTAAATGACTAAACCAGAATTAAACAGTTAAACAGTGTCTGAGGCTGTATTTGAATTCCTGTCTTCATGATTCCAGGCTTGGTGCACCATCTTGCTAAATATGAGAAGTCTTATTTTCTTTAAGCATTGAGCTCAGAAGTTACCATTTTTGTGAAACCTTTCTTGATGCCCCTTACTCACTCTTTTTCTACAATTACCTTGTATTTATTTATTTTTCTGTGAAGGTTATGCACAAAAGATTAATTTAGTAGTATTTTCATTTTTGTTAATATTGTTCAATCTACCCATGAGTATTTGATATTTTTACAGTTGATTAAATTTGACTTTATTCATGTGGAAAGTGTTTTGTAGTTGTGTTCATATAGTTCTTAACTTTGCTTTGGCAGGTAGACTTCCAAATATTTTATATTATTGACAGTTATTTAGAATGGAATTTCTCCTTATATCTCTTGTTGCTGGCCTTTGTTGGTAATATATAAAAATGCTGATGATTTGTGTGGATTTATTTTGTATCCTGCAAATTTGCTAAAGTTGTATGTTGTTTCTAGTAGTTTTTTAGTTTATTCTCTAGAGTTCTCTAAATATGCCATCATATATGGAAAAAGTGATAATTTGGTTTCCTCATTACCTACTCTAGTTCCTTTAATCTATTTTCTTCTCTTATTGCCCAAACTAACATTTATAATACAATAATGAATAGTAATGGTGATAGTGGGCAATCTTGTTTCACCCCTGAGCTTCCTGGGAATGGTTCTAGTTTGTCCCCATTACATATGATGCTTGCCGATGGTTTTAAATAAATGCTACTGATCATTTTAAGGAAAATCCCTTTATTCCTGTGCCCTTTAGTGTTTTTAATAGGAATGTGTGTTGGATTTTATCAAATGCTTTTTCTGCATCTATTGAGATAATTATATGATTTTTGTTAGTTTGATTATTGATATAATCAATTATGTTAATAGTTTTCCTAACATCGAACCAGTCCTGCATTCTTCATATAAATTCTACTTGGTCATATTGTATAGTCCTGAGAATGACTTTCTGTTATCTCTTTGGTAATATTTTATTAAAGATTTTTTGCATCAATATTCATTAAGGAAATGGGTGTATAATTTTTTTTCTCTGTTGCCATCTTAACTAATTTAGGTTTCAGCACCATATTTATGTCATAAAAGGAATTTGGTAGGACTCCTTCTTTCCCTATTTTTTCCAAATAGTTTTCATAGTATTAGAAAATAATTGTTCTTTAAATAAATGTTCACATGTAAATCTATCTGACTCTGGAGACTTTTTCTTAGGGAGTTGATTAATATCTTGTTCTATTTTTTTTCTAAAATGGGACTATTTATTTCCTTTTCTGTTCATCTGAATAATCTATATTTTTAAAAGTATTCATCCATTTCATTTAGATTATCATATTAATTGACATATAGTTGGTCCTCCTAATTATTGCTCTAATTTCCTTTTCATTGGTGGAAAGTTCTCCCTTTTCATTTTTGAGAATAACAATTTGATTTTCTCCTTTCCTTTTTTCTAGTCAAATTAACTAAAGGTTTATCTATTTTTTCCCCATAAAACCAACTCTTAATTTTGTTTATTAATTCAATAGTTTTCTAATTTTCAGTTTTATTAATCTTCCCTTTTATTTTTAGAATTTAAAATTTTTTATTTATTTAGAGTTTTTAAAATTTGTCTTTTCTAGCTTTTTAAATTGTAAGCCCAATTCATTGATCTTCTCTTTCTCTATTAAATTCAAGTAATCACCTAGAGATATACAATTTCCCCTAATAACTTCTTTGTCTGCATCCCACAAATTTTGGTATGTTGTCTCATTATTCCCATTCTTTTGGATGTTATTGATTGTGTCTATGATTTGTTGTTTCACCCATTCATTCTTTAGAATGAATTGGAATTAATTTCCAATTAATTTTTGGTCTGTTTTTCCCTGGCCTTTTATTGTATGCACTTTTTATTGCATCGTGATCTGAAAAAAATGCTTTTACTATTTCTACCTTTCTGCATTTGAATTTTGAGGTTTTTATGTCCTAATACATGGTCAATTTTTGTATAGATTCCATTAATAAAGTATACACTTTTCTGCTTTCATTCAATTTTCTCCAAATATCTATCATACCTAACTTTTTTAAAATTCTGTTTATCTCCTTCTTTCTTATTTATTTTGTGGTTTGATTTATCTAGTTCTAAGAGAGCAAATTTAAGATCTCCCACTAGGATAATTTTGCTGTTTATTTTTTCTTGCAGATCTCTTAATTTCTTCCCTGGGAATTTGTATGCTATGCCACTTGGTGCATGTATGTTTAAGATTGATATTATTTCATTATCTATGGTATCCTTTAGCAAAATGTAGTTTCTCTCCTTATCTGTTTTAATTAGTTCTATTTTTGTTTTTATTTGATTTGAGATCAGGATGGCTACTCCTGCTTTTTTTTTTTTAACTTCACCTGAAGCATAATAGATTCTGCTCCAACCTTTTATCTTTACCTTGTATGCATCACTCTGCTTTACATGTGTTTTTTGCAAACAACAAATTGTAGGATTCTGGCTTTTAATCCAGTAAGCTATACAGCTTCCATTTTATGGGAGAGTTTATCCCATTCACATTCACAGTTAAAATGAATAATTCTGTATTTCATACCATCTTATTTACTCCATTATGCTTTTCTCTAAGAAAGTAAATATTTTCAAGGCAAAAACTATTTTATTTTTGTCTTGGTATCAGCAGCAACTAAGAAGCAGCATGACCTCAAAGTCTTACTGATGCAATTCTTCCTTTGACACGAATTCGCAGTGTTACCTCACCTTAAGTACTATTTCCTACACCCTGTGGAGAATGTATCAGCCTGTTTTGGTAGAGATTTCTTTATCCGTGAGATCTCTCTACCAATGAATTCTCAGTTCCAGTCTATCTTTTTTCTCAGTATGCAGGAAACAAAGACAGAAGTAAAACAATCCCTGCCTTCAAGGAATTTTACAATCATGCTGAAAGAGATATAACATACATATGTGAATCATACTACAGGCAGTCTCTGTACTTGCAACTTCTAGGACAGTGACTTGAACTTCAGGTATTTAATAAATGCTTGTTGAATTGGAAAGGATAAATATTTAATCTAGCATGGTAAACTTTCCACTGATCAGCAACAAAGAATGTTTATCTCATTTGTTTCACTATTATAATATCTAATTGAATGATGATTTAAAACAATTCTTTGACCTAGTGGAACTTTTGAAGAACCTTGGACTTTCTTTTATTCCAATTTTAGCCTGAAAGTAGGTATATTACTCAGCTGGAATAAGATACAGGCACAGAAGGGCATGCTTTGTTACAAAGAGTTATTTTTTGGAATTATTTAAAACCGTTTTTATGTGCTGTTTTAAATACTGCTAGAAAAGATATATAGAAATGTCATGTATAGTAGATAGAGGGCCAGACTCTAGAAAAATCTCCTTTCAGGTCTTGCTTCTGATAAATACTGATGGTTTGACTTTGAACAAGATACAACCCCCAAGTACTCTAGACTGCCCTCTAAGTCTATCAAATGCCAAAGACTTGTAAAACTGCATTTTAGGGGGTGTTTTCCTAACTTGCATTTCCACACAGATAAAATAGGCCTAGAAAAAAAAAAGCCTGTTAGAACTCCTCCAGTTTCACAAGATTTCTGGTATGTTTCCCTTTCCTTTGGAGACAATTTTATTATCTGAGAATTCCATTTGTCCTCAAATGATCATTTGTGGAAATTCACCAGTGATAATTTAAATAATCTGGGCTTTGTCCCCCATCCCCTCAAAAGTAATATGGGAAGGCACCTCCCACAATTATTTTTGCAAACGTGGGGATAACTATGGATGTATAACATCCCATATAGTGCCAGATCTTCTTTATATATGTTTGTTAATTTTTTGAATAGTATTTTTTTCTTATCTTTTGTTACAAGAGATTGTTCTCTGAGAAGGGGAAGAAAAAGGGATCTATTTCCAAAGAAAACAAAACAAAAAAACAAGGCAATAAAGTCAAAAAAAGAATGTTTCAATTTGCACTCTGAATTAATTTGAACAGATGAGATTAGAGCTTACTTTTTCACATTTTACCTATTTAATCTGACACTTAAAGAAGTTGTCAGTTAAAAGAAAGCAAAAATGAAGACTTTTTTTGAGTTTCACTTTGTACCACTTATAGTAAAGGAACAACATTTCACAATATGTAAATATATCCAATTTGAAAAGGGAGGCAGAGCTTCTGAAGGATCCTGCTGCTAGATTGCTGGTTATTTTGTTAGGAAATATCAGACAAGTCAATTATACAAACATCAAATATCTATAGTATGCAAGGTAATGTATTAAGTGCTTTGCATTTTTATCCAAGGTCAACAGTGAAGTACAGCTGGCTCTTCCTCTTACTATCTACCAATCCAGGTTGATTAAATTTCTCTGATCTTCAGTTTCCTCATAGGTAAAATGAAATGTTTGAACTAGACAAACTTTTTTTTTCTTTTTTTTGTATTTCTCTCTTTTTTTTAAATTTAATTTTTATTTAATAATTACTTTATATTGACACTCGTTTCTGTTCCGATTTTTTTTCCCTCCCTCCCTCCACCCCCTCCCCTAGATGGCAAGCAGTCCTTTATATGTTGGATATGTTGCAGTATATCCTAGATACAATATATGTTTGCAGAACCGAACAGTTCTCTTGTTGCATAGGGAGAATTGGATTCAGAAGGTATAAATAACCCGGGAAGAAAAACAAAAATGCAGATAGTTCACATTCATTTCCCAGTGTTCTTTCTTTGGGTGTAGCTGCTTTTGTCCGTCATTTATCAATTGAAACTCAGGTCTCTTTGTCAAAGAAATCCACTTCCATCAAAATATGTCCTCATACAATATCGTTGTCGAAGTGTATAATGATCTCCTGGTTCTGCTCATTTCACTTAGCATCAGTTCATGGAAGTCTCACCAGTCCTCTCTGTATTCATCCTGCTGGTCATTTCTTACAGAACAATAATATTCCATAACATTCATATACCACAATTTACCCAGCCATTCTCCAATTGATGGGCATCCATTCATTTTCCAGTTTCTAGCCACTACAAATAGGGCTGCTACAAACATTTTGGCACATACAGGTCACTTTCCCTTCTTTAGTATTTCTTTGGGATATAAGCCCAATAGAAACACTGCTGGATCAAAGGGTATGCACAATTTGATAATTTTTTGGGCATAATTCCAGATTGCTCTCCAGAATGGTTGGATTCGTTCACAACTCCACCAACAATGCATTAGTGTCCCAGTTTTCCCGCATCCCCTCCAACATTCATCATTATTTTTTCCTGTCATCTTAGCCAATCTGACAGGTGTGTAGTGGTATCTCAGAGTTGTCTTAATTTGCATTTCTCTGATCAATAATGATTTGGAACACTCTTTCATATGAGTGGTAATAGTTTCAATTTCATACTCTGAAAATTGTCTGTTCATATCCTTTGACATTTATCAATTGGAGAATGGCTTGATTTCTTATAAATTTGAGTCAGTTCTCTATATAGTTTGGAAATGAGGCCTTTATCAGAACCTTTCACTGTGAAAAGGTTTTCCCAGTTTGTTGCTTCCCTTCTAATCTTGTTTGCATTAGTTTTATTTGTACAAAGGCTTTTTAATTTGATGTAATCAAAATTTTCTATTTTGTGATCAGTAATGGTCTCTAGTTCATCTTTGGTCACAAATTTCTTTCTCCTCCACAAGTCTGAGAGATAAACTATTCTATGTTCCTCTAATTTATTTATTATCTTGTTCTTTATGCCTAGGTCATAGACCCATTTTGATCTTATCTTGGTATATGGTGTTAAATGTGGGTCCATGCCTAATTTCTGCCATACTAATTTCCAATTATCCCAGCAGTTTTTATCAAATAATGAATTCTTTTCCCAGAAGTTAGGGGCTTTGGGTTTGTCAAACACTAGATTGCTATAGTTGACTATTCTGTCTTGTGAACCTAGCCTTTTCCACTGATCCACTAATCTATTTATTAGCCAATACCAAATGGTTTTGGTGACTGCTCCTTTATAATATAATTTTAGATCAGGTACAGCTAGGCTACCTTCATTTGATTTTTTTTTTCATTAATTCCCTTGAGATTCTCGACTTTTTATTGTTCCATATGAATTTTGTTGTTATTTTTTCTAGATCAATAAAATATTTTCTTGGAAGTCTGATTGGTATAGCACTAAATAAATAGATTAGTTTAGGGAGTATTATTATCTTTATTATGTTCGCTCGGCCGATCCAAGAGCACTTAATATTTTTCCAATTATTTAAGTCTGACTTTATTTGTGTGGAGACTTTTTTATAATTTTGCTCATATAATTCCTGACTTTCCTTTGGTAGATAGATTCCCAAATATTTTATGGTATCAACAGTTATTCTGAATGGAATTTCTCTTTGTATCTCTTGCTGTTGGGTTTTGTTGGTGATGTATAAAAATGCTGAGGATTTATGGGGATTTATTTTGTAGCCAGCTACTTTGCTAAAATTATGAATTATTTCCAATAGCTTTTTCGTAGAATCTCTGGGGTTCTCTAGGTATACCATCATATCACCTGCAAAGAGTGATAGTTTGGTTTCCTCATTGCCTACTCTAATTCCTTTAATATCTTTCTCAACTCTTATTGCCGAAAGCTAGTGTTTCTAATACGATATTAAATAATAATGGTGATAGTGGGCAACCTTGCTTCACTCCAGATCTTACTGGGAAAGGTTCCAGTTTTTCCCCATTGCATATGATACTTACTGATGGTTTTAAATATATGCTCCTGACTATTTTAAGGAAAAGTCCATTTATTCCTATGCTCTCAAGTGTTTTTATTAGGAATGGATGTTGGATTTTATCAAATGCTTTTTCTGCATCTATTGAGATGATCATATGGTTTTTGTTTGTTTGGTTATTGATATAGTCAATTATGCTAATAGTTTTCCTAATATTGAACCAGCCCTGCATTCCTGGTATAAATCCTACTTGGTCATAGTGTATTATCCTGGTGACGATTTTCTGTAATCTTTTTGCTAATATTTTATTTAAGATTTTAGCATCAATATTCATTAGGGAGATTGGTCTATAATTTTCTTTCTCTGTTTTCAGCCTACCTGGTTTAGGTATCAGTACCATGTCTGTGTCATAAAAGGAGTTTGGTAGGACTCCTTCAATCCCTATTTTTTCAAATAGTTTATATAACATTGGAGTTAATTGTTCTTTAAATGTTTGGTAGAATTCACATGTAAATCCATCTGGTCCTGGGGATTTTTTCTTAGGGAGTTGATTGATAATTTGTTCTATTTCTTTTTCTGAGATGGGACTGTTTAGGATATTTACTTCTTCCTCTGTTAGTTTGGGCAAGCTATATTTTTGAAGGTATTTTTCTATTTCATTTAAGTTGTCGAATTTATTGGCATAAAGTTGGGCAAAGTAACTCCTAATTATTGCTCTAATTTCCTCTTCGTTAGTGATGAGTTCTCCCTTTTCATTTTTAAGACTAACAATTTGATTTTCCTCTTTCCTTTTTTTAATCAGATTTACTAAGGGTTTGTCTATTTTGTTGGTTTTTTCATAGAACCAACTCTTAGTTTTATTAATCAATTCAATAGTTTTTTTACTTTCAATTTTATTGATCTCACCTTTTATTTTTAGAATTTCAAGTTTAGTGTTTGACTGGGGGTTTTTAATTTGTTCCTTTTCTAGCATTTTTAGTTGCAAACCCAATTCATTGACCTTCTCTTTCTCTATTTTATACAAATAGGCCTCTAGAGATATGAAATTTCCCCTTATTACCGCTTTGGCTGCATCCCATACATTTTGGTATGATGTCTCATTATTATCGTTTTCTTGGGTGAAGTTATTAATTATGTCTATGATTTGCTGTTTCAACCAATCATTCTTTAGTATGAGATTATTTAGTTTCCAATTATTTTTTGATCTACTTCCCCCTGGTTTTTTGTTGAATGTAATTTTCATTGCATCGTGGTCTGAAAAGGATGCATTTACTATTTCTGCCTTACTGCATTTGAGTTTGAGGTTTTTATGTCCTAATATATGGTCAATTTTTGTATAGGTTCCATGAACTGCTGAAAAGAAAGTGTATTCCTTTCTGTCTCCATTACATTTTCTCCAGAGATCTATCATATCTAACTTTTCTAGTATTCTATTTACCTCTTTGACTTCTTTCTTATTTATTTTGTGGTTTGATTTATCTAATTCTGAGAGTGCAAGGTTAAGATCTCCCACTATTATATTTTTACTGTCTATTTCTTCTTGCAGCTCTCTTAGTTTCTCTTTTAAGAATTTAGATGCTACCCCACTTGGTGCATATATGTTTAATATAGATAGTGCTTCATTATCCATGCTACCCTTTAGCAAGATATAGTGCCCTTCCTTATCTCTTTTAATTAGATCAATTTTTGCTTTAGCTTGATCTGAGATCAGGATGGCTACCCCTGCTTTTTTGACTTCACCTGAAGCATAGTAGATTTTGCTCCAACCTTTTACCTTTAACCTGCATGTATCTCCCCGCTTCAGGTGTGTTTCCTGTAAACAACATATTGTAGGATTCTGGCTTTTAATCCATTCTGCTAACCGCTTCCTCTTTATGGGGGAGTTTACCCCGTTCACATTTATGGTTAGAATGACCAATTCTGTATTACTTGCCATCTTGTTAACCCCGGTTTATGCTTTTCTCCCTTCTTTCCCTTTCTCCCCCCTTCCCAGTATTAAGCTTGTGAGCACCACTTGCTTCTCACAGCCTTCCCTTTTTAGTATCCCTCCCCCCGCCTTAGAGTTCCTCCCCCTATCTTCCTCCTTTCCCTCCTAGTTCCCGTATTCCCTTCCGCTTAGCTTATTCCTTCCCTTTTCACTTTTCCCTTCTCACTTTTCAATGAGGTGGAAGAAGTTTCACCATAGATTGAATATGTCTTAAGATTTTTCACTTAAAGCCAATTCTGAAGGCAGTAAGATACCCACTATATTCATCCCCCTCCATTCTTTCTCTCAGATATAATAATAGGTTTCCTATGCCTCTTCATGAGATGTACTACCCCCACTTTACCCTTTTTCTGATACAATGTCCTTTCCACATCAATTTCTAGAACAAGGTATACATGTATTCTTTATACATCTATATAGTCAAAATATAGTTCCCAAGATTAATCTTTACCTTTTTAGATTTCTCTTGAGTTCTATATTTGTAGATCAAACTTTTTGTTAAGTTCTGGTTTTTTCATCAGAAATAGATGAAATTCGCTTACTTCGTTGAATGTCCATCTTCTTCCCTGGAAAAAGATGCTCATTCTCGCTGGGTAAGTTATTTTTGGTTGCATACCAAGTTCCTTAGCCTTTCGGAATATCATATTCCAGGCCCTTTGATCTTTTAGTGTGGATGCTGCAGATCCTGGGTGATCCTTATTGTGGCTCCTTGATACTTGAATTGGGTTTTTCTGGCCGCTTGCAATATATTTTCCTTCATCTGAGGGTTCTGGCATTTGGCCACTATATTCCTTGGTGTTTTGATTTTAGGATCCCTTTCAGTGGGTGATCGATGAATCCTTTCAATGTTTATTTTTTCCTCTGTTCCTATGACTTCTGGGCAGTTCTCTTTGATAATTTCCTGGAAAATAGTGTCCAGGCTCTTTTTTTCATCATGTTTTTCTGGAAGTCCAATGATTCTCAGATTGTCTCTCCTGGATCTGTTTTCCAGGTCTGTTGTCTTCCCCAGAAGGTATTTCACATTTTTCTCCATTGTTTGATTTTTTTGGATTTGCTTGACTGATTCTTCTTGTCTCCTCGAGTCATTCAATTCCATTTGTTCAATTCTGATTTTCAGTGAAGTATTTTCTTCACTCACTTTTTTAAAATCTTTTTCTAATTGTCCAATTGAGTTCTTTTGTTCTGTGGAATTTTTTTCCATTTCACCAATTTTGTTTTTTAGAGAGCTGTTTTCTGTTTCCAGTTCACTAATCCTATTTTTCAAGGATTTTACTTCTTTATCTACTCTCTCTTTAACTTTCTCCAGGCTCTTTTGCCAAGCCTCCCTCTCCTTTTCCCAAGCCTCACTCTGCTTTTCCCATTTTTCTTCTAGCTCCCTTGTGAGAGCCTTTTTAATTACTTCTATGAGGTTCATCTGTGCTGAGGAACAGATGATCTCCTCCTTTGGGGATTCACCTGGGGACTGTTTGTTTTTAGTCTCCTCAGGATTTAGAGTCTGCTCTCTATCTGTATAGAAGCTGTCAAAGGTTAAAGTCCTCTTCAGCTTCTTGCTCATTCTGTCTAATAATCAGAGACAAACTACCAAAGAAAAACAGAAAAAACTGGAGTCTTTCTTTGGGGGAGGGGCTGGGTATGTTATCGAGCTTCCTCTCCAGACTGCAGGGGGCAGCAGTGAGGCACTAGCAGGACTGTGTTGCGCGTGCCCTCTGAGGTCCCAGAGCGTGCTGAGTCACTGTGGGGGGGGGGGGGGAAGGGGGGGGGGCGGCCAGGTCCCGAGAGACTCCAGCTGTTTGGGGTTGTATTCTTCACCCCCGGTGTTTTTAGCTTCTGTGCTGGGCTGCTGACTTGCTGCCGGAGCAAAGTATCCAAACCTGTAGCGAAGCTCTCCCAGCAGAGACGGCTGCGATCACTCCCCACCCCCTCTCTAGTCTGCTCCCGTGCTCTCACTGCCACTTCCCTCAGCCTGGGCCCGATCTAAAACCATCCCAGATCTCCAGTAAAGACAGACCTTTCTTGGCGAATCTCAAGGAGGGCTTCTCTTGGTAATTATTTGTGGGTTTTTTTTCAGTCAAGCATTAATTCAGAGGCTTGTAATGAAGTGGGTAGTGAGAGAAAGCATGGAGCTTATGCAGCTGTGTGCCTCCTCTCAGCCATCTTAACCAGAAGTCCTGAACTAGACAAACTTAAAGGTCCCTTCCAATTCCAAATGTATGGTTTTGTGAAAAAGATAAGATCTACTTGCCAGGTATTCATAAGATAATATAAGATATTATTTCTATGTATGAATGCAATAAAGACACCAAAAAAGGGTCAGGACCACTGAAAGTTCATATTGAATAATAATAATAGATAGCATTTGTATAGTGCTTTAATGTTTGCAAGGCATTTTATAAATATTTCATTTTATCCTTGTGATAATCTTGAGAGATAGATGCTGTTATAGGAAACTGAGGCACAGAGACATTAAATGACTGACTCGGGTTACACAAATAGTAAATGTCTAAGCTGGATTTGAATTAAGATATTATTGACTCTAGGCTGAAAGACCTATCCATTGCTCCACCTAATTGCCTCATATGTCTTTTAGAAATAGATGATGATAAATTATATCAGAAAGAACACAGAATTTTTCTTTCTCTCCCCACCTCCTTCCCTCCCTCCTTTCCTCCCTCCCTCCCTCACTTCCTCCCTTCTTTTTCTTTCCTTCCTTCCTTCCTTCCTTCCTTCCTTCCTTCCTTCCTTCCTTCCTTCCTTCCTTCCTTCCTTTCTTCCTTCCTCCCTTCTTTCCGTCTTTTATTGTTTTCTAAAGAGAATGATGTATAAACTGAAAAAGACAGAACAAGAATAGTTAGGCAATTAAAACTCAAAATAATTAAAGGAAAGAATAAAAATTCAGACAACTGCCATTGATAAAGTCATTTAGAATTTATAAGTCTTATCTTTTTATACAGAAAGAAATGATAGATGTTTTTGCTGAGTCTATGACATATCTGAAAGACTAGGAGAAGAGTTAGAAGTACCATGGGATTTGGAAAAGTATAGAAGTCTCAATTTGTAAGGAAGGCAAGGGAGTACATTCCACAAATGCTATATCCTAGTGAACTTGATCTTGATTCCTTGTAAAATTCTAAAAGGTTTATTTAGGGACAGTGAGATAGTCTAGAGGTTATTAATGATCAGTTTCTTCATATGCAATATAACAACAGCAATAGCACCTATTACTCAGAGCTGTTTTGTAGAACAAATGAAATAATATATGAAAAACACTTTACAAATCTTAAAGTATCCTAGAAATATGAGCAATAATTTTGTTTTTATTTTCATGTGTAATTCTAGCCACCAGGTCAAATCTTGATAGAAATTTGATAAGCACTAAACATTTATAGTCTGCCTATATAGGTTCTATGATTTGTGACATTATCTTGAATAATCTATGTGGATCACTACATTTAGGCAGCAGAAATATAAATGTTCTATGATTTCTGGTGGCAGCAACCTGATCCTGAATCATCATTGAATCTTTTACATAAAAAGATCTTTATAACTTAACAATTTCTTTGATACATTTTTGGTTATATATTTTTTTGGTGAATCCATACTGATATAGTCCATGGAAAGTTTTTAGATTACATTCTTGGATCTAGGTGGTTTCATGGACTCCATTTAGAGGTCATAGATTCAATATGGGAGTTGAAGATACTTTTTGTATCTTCAACAATAACACCTACCAGTTATCAGCATTTACTGGTGTTTGATGAATCCAATGTCTACCTATAATAAAAGTTCTTTTTTATATGGCTTTGACCTGCTTATTTATTATTTACTCCAAACATATCTATTTAGCCTCTTCCTTTATTTTAGGGATGAAGTGATAATAATTCTGTAAAGTTTTTGTTAGGCTACTTTGAAAATGTATTGTAGGGGGCAGCTAGGTGGCACAGTAGATAGAGCATTTTCTTCTGAAATCAGGAGGACCTGAGTTCAAATTTGACCTCCGACATTTAAAACTTCCTAGCTGTAACTAGGAACCCCAATTGCCTCAGCAAAAAAAAAAAAAAAAAAAAAAACAAAAACAAAAACAAAAAAAAAACAAAAAAAAACAAAAACTGTATTGTGTTTTTTTGCATTGGTATTAATTATATTAAATGTATTTTGCCCTTCAACTTTGATTTCAGGATGCCAATAAGCCTTTTAATATATACACTCATGTGTTTCTTTGACATCTTTAGGAGACCAGGATATTTGTATATACAACTTCCCTCCATTCAGTCAGCCCAATCTCTAACTTGATTTTATGTATGTGAAGAATTTTATACTAACATTATACATGTATTAACAAGAATAATTCCAACTGATCCACATTTTTTGTCTTCCATTGCTCCATGAATTTCTTCCCAAAAATGAGATTTAAAAAAAAAATGAGATTGATCACAATCATCATTGCAAACTTCTTGATCTCATTGTTCACTTTTCTGGTGCCTAAGTCTCTTTTAGTGATCAGTTTATTTAAAAAAATATATCATGCAAGTGAATTACTACTGACTTGAAGATTTCAGTGGTAATTGATGATGGCATCATTTTTTCCACAATTCTTACCAATGATGGAAAATATTTGGAGTAATTGACTGGCCAATAGTTTGGAAGAGAACTCAAAACGAAGTCAACATTCTATAAATTTTTGCATCCAATTATTACTGAGATGTTTTATAACTGTAAATGGTAGGTAAGAAATTGTTTCTGTAACAAGGGTAATCAAAAAATGAGTCCTTTCCTTTATACTAATGTCTTGAACACAAAAAGCTTTCAAAGATGATACCTTTGCAGTAAGCATCCAAACAAGGCAGAATGGCTAATTCTTCCTACAATATCTAAGTCTAAGCTAAACTTGTCAATAGTTTCAAACTGTTTTGCAACCATATCTTATTCTTCTCATTCTCATTCTTCTTCTCTTTTGGATGGCTTCTATCCTGGTCTTCCGATCCTGTGCAATTTAACTTTTTAATCAGTGTCTTGGATAAAAGTATAATTGTTGCCATCATAAAATTTGCAACCCCCCCAAAAAAAAAAAACTGGGGAGAGGGAAATTGATATGTTGCCTGGAAAAGAATACAAAAAGATCTTGACAGGCTAGAAAATCAAGATTATTCTAATCAGCTGAAATTTACTAAATGTAAATGAACATATTACAAAAGCATGGTTTGACAGCAGCTGGTCTGATGAAAACCTGTGGATTTTCATGGATTGCAAACTTGACATGAGCCAGAAATATGATATGGCAGATGGAAGAACCCAATATGATCTTGGATTAATAAAGGCAGAGTGAAGAGAACTACCATGATGATAATCTCTTTTTATTTTGTCCTGGTCAGACCACATCTGGAGTATTATATTCAGATCTTTGTACCACAGTACAAAGTACTGTGAGAGAGCTGGAGAGCATATATATAGTAAGTTAACCAGCATAGTGAGGTACCCTTCAGTTCATGTATATGAGGTTTAATTGAATGAACTGGCCTGGAGTAGAGAAGAAGATTAAGAGAGACATAAAAGCTCTGTTCAAGTATTTGGAAGACTGTCATGTGCAAGAGAGGTTAAACTTGTTCCTTTTGGATCCAGAGGGCATAATTAGAGTGATGAATGGAAGGCATAAAGAAGTATATTTAAATTTCATGTCCTCCTGGTGATATCAGCTAACTAGGAGTCATTCTACTTAGAAGGTAGAAATGGAACTAAAGAAAAAGAAAGCAGGACATGTAGCCATTTTGAAGTAAATATGTAGAGAAAGTGTGCTGGAATGTGTTGAGATAATTTCTTATTATATTTAAACAAGAAAATGCAAGCAAAGATATGAAAAAATACTTTATACATGCCTATAAATGTTTTCTCCTGTAGTTTTCTGTTAACCTTTGGAAATGAGGGTGTTTGTTTTTTTTTTCCTTTTGTCTTGATATTCACAGAGTGCCTAGAATATAGTAGGTATTAAATAACTACTCATTGATCAACAGAATCAAGAGGGCACCAGCAAATGTTTTCTGCCCTCTGTCAAATTTTCCATCAATATAAACATTTTATGAGGATTGTTTACACATGCATTGAGGATATCTCAACCTTGGGAAAGGAACTAATTGGGAATAAACTATCTATAGAGGTATTTCATAGTTAGTTAAATCATTACTATCATGAAGTTTACTCAAAGATAGAAAATATAGGAGTTCACTGATTGATTGAAAAAAAAGTGATTCAATTAAACAAAACAATATTTTAAAGCCTCTCTCATAATGTGGTGTAACCCATCCATGCACCAAACCATTGAAGATTTATTTCAAGACATAATAATAACAAGCATTATTTTACTCAATGAACTTCTGATCATAAGCATCAGACAAGGAATAAAACAAAAAGTTCTGTGCTTCCCCAAAGTATTCATCATTACTGTGGAAGAAGACCAATGTAGAATCCAAGTTGAATCAGATTTTCTTGGGGATAGTAAAGTCCTCCAGATGGCCTTTTGCAGATAATATATTAATTGCATCAAAATCTGAGATTTTTCTGAGTAAATCTGTAACTATTCAAAAGATTTTTGGGTAGATCAGGCACACTGAAAAGAGCAGATGTAGGAAGAATATTTACTCAAATTGTGATATATAGTTGAAGGAAAATATCTAGATCTTGTCCATCAATATGTGTGTCTGGGACAAACAACACAAATACACAATAAATTGGTACCAGAATTAAACTGAAAATGGAATGTAGACTGGATTATCTTCAAACAGTAACAAGCCTTGTTTAATAAGCCAAACTTTTTCCAGAAGGAAAAGTCCACCTTTTTTTGTGTGTGTGCATGTGCCAATATTGTAATAGTGTTTTGATATTATTAATAAAAAATTGAACACAGCAGTATCCAAAAAATTGAAAATATTCTTGAAGAAGGTTGGAGAGGTACACTGGGAAAGTGAACACATTGCAATATAAAACTAATGAGGAATTTCAAACTTTGTCCAAGGAAATATATGATTAAAAAAAAAGTAACGGGGATTGTTATGGGGTGAAAGTGAGAGATGAAAGATGGACAATTTGAATGCACCTTTATTATACTTAAGTCAGGAAAAAATGAAAAAAAGGTCTTTAGCATGTTGGATGGAAAACTGATAGGATATAGACAATAATTGCTTAAGATGAGAAGACATGGATGAGTTGTGACCTGTATCATTAGAGTTAATCCAACTCTAGGAGACCATATATATTTGTGTTTCTCAGTCAATAAAATCTTCTCAACATTCCTAATTGTAAATTGCTCTCTCAGAAGGTAAAAGATTCCCCCTCATTAGACAATTTTGAGTGTTGTTCAGTTATTTTAGTCATATCAGCCTCTTTATGACTCCATTTGGGATTTCCTTTGCAAAGATACTGTAAAGATTTGCTATTTTTTTCTCCAGATCATTTTTAATAGACAAGAAAACTGAGGCAAAAAAAGTTAAATAACTTTCTCAGGGTCTCACAGTTAGTAAGTGTCTGAGATCAGTTTTGGACTCAGGAAGATGAGTCTTCCTGATTCTAGGCCTGGTACTCTATCCACTATATCTTTGAGCAGAGGTTCAATAACTTCTTGCTGTTTATTTGTGTGAATGCATATACATGAACTATTTGTAGCTTTCAGCTTTCAGGAAAATGTATTTATCAACTTCTCTGATGTTTCAAACCTTTTACAACTTGGGCCCTATTCTATCTTTCCATTTTTTATCACACAAGATTCTTTCCCATGCACTCTCTCACATATTCCAATCAATCCTTTTACTGTTCCTCATAAAAGACAGTCCATATCCTAAATCTGGGACTTTGCCCTGACTATCCCTCCTACCTCAGGTGTCTTCATATTTTACTTCTGTGTCTTAGATTCCTTAGACTCTTTCAAGACTCATATCAAGTAGCATTTTCAATATGCTGTTTATACAAGCTGCAAATGTTTTCTTCTCCAAATTATAATGTACTTACTGTATATATACCTATATACATGGTGTCTCTCTTTGAAGACAGGGACTATTTCAATTTTGTTTTCCATTCTCAATGCCTAGTAAAATTACTGTCACATAGTAGTCATATAATAAATGGTTGTTAATGAATAAGTTGAGAGATCTGTGGAAAGTATCAATGAACATGGGTTTAAGATTATGTACAGACATGAAGATCAATTGCTAGGAACAATGGTATGGGATTAATAAGGAAAAAAAGGTAAAGATTTTGAAATGCTACCCAGTGAAAAGTTATTGGTTCAGTCCTTTTAACACAGGAAAAAAAAAACATATTTTTGCTTTGTGTGGGGGAAAGATGCAGGGAAATTAATCTTACTAGAGAGGAATTCCCCCCAAAATATTACACTATGAGTTCTCTATGATGTCATTGCAACCCACCTTCTAAAGCCATTCCATATAGACTAGCAAGTGGGAACTAGAGACTGAGTCTCTAACCAACAAAAGTGGATAAGCAACTTCTCCTGGAACACTTCAAAGGAGATTTGTAGGGAAGAAAGAGAATCCTAAAACATTTATGTTTGTTTGTGTCTGTGTGCATAAAATATGGAGAATTTGTAATAGCTTATTTGGGTTGATATTGCATAATGCTATATGTATATCTTATACATTTCTGCTTTTCCAAATTTTCTCCATATGTCTTTTGATGTTTGTGTGTCATTTGCAGCTTCTGTAAGACTCCCCAAAATTCTCATTTAATTTCTTATTTAGACCTACAATATACTGAAACTATGATGCGGAAAGGATAACTAATTCAACAGTTTCCCAGGCATTCTCTGCCACCCCCAAGCCTCCTATTGAATCTGCACTAGTCTCCAAATTCTGTACTACATATCCTGTCCAGGCCCTCTGTTCCCTACTCACAATGTCTGATCCAGCTTAATCCAGATAAGAACCATATAAAAAAACAAATTGGACTTTATCATTTTGGTATTACCTACTTCCTTAGATCAGCAATCCCAGTAGACCTATTTCCATCATCCCTGACTGCTTCTATTGTTGTGAATATTTCCCTTCAATAAAGTTGGCTTTCTTTATTTTCTTTCTATTAGCTCCTTTCTTTATGTTTTGCTCAGTCTTCTGGTGCTTGCTCTGCTCCTCTTTATATTGTACCCTGGAATCTGGAACCTCATTTAACCTTAAATTTAAGATACACATGAAGATTAAAAAAAAAGATTTGATTTACAGATTTCCATTATTATATACTTAGACTCTCTCATTAATATTTTTTAGTTTAATAGCATAAGGAAAAATGAATGTAGAATGAAGCATTCTGATCTTCAAAGTTATACTTTTTAAGGTAATTTGTGGAAAAGCATTGCCATTTTAGGAGTTGTCCCAAAGATTTTAGTGCAGTTTTAAGTATTAATAACAAAACTTTAAGCACCAATTATTTTATTAAAGCTTTGTAATTTTCAAAAGATATGCATAATTTTTCAACATTAATCCTTGCAAAACCTTGTGTTCCAATTTTCCATATTTCTTCCCACCCCCTTTCCTAGATAGCAAGTAATCCAATATATATTAAATATAGTAAAATTTATGTTAAATTCAATATATGCATACAAATTTATACAATTATCTTGCTGCACAAGAAAAATTAAATCAGGAAGGAAAAAAATGAGAAAGAAAATAAAATGCAAGCAAACAACAATAAAAAGAGTGAAAATGCTATGTTGTGATCCACATTCAGTGCCTATAGTCCTCTCTCTGGTACACTAAGACTTTTGAGACATATTGTATTCGTTGAGTATTTAAGTATATTTGGGAAATAGGAAAGCAGTTAATAGGATCATAAATCTAGAATAAATGAGAACTTCAAATTTATTAAGTCTAATACACATATTTTGCAGGTCAAGTAATGGAGGCTGAGAGAGGTTAATTTCTATGGTCAGGAAACTATTTCATCAGATATGGGTTTTGAACCCAGGTCTTTCTGAATATAAATTTACTATCAGCCATTATACTATGCTGCCTTTCAAAATACAATGTGTAATTCTTTTTTCTCCTGAGATTTCATTATTTATTAACATTTCAGGTTAAAAACTAGAACACTTCAAAAGTGTTATTTTGAACTTTGTTTTTTGTGTTCTTTAAAATGTATTAGGTACAGCTTATCAAAATAGCTTTAGGGTTTCTGAAGAGTAACTAAGAAGATATACTACATACACACACACACACACAAACACACACACACACACACACACACACACACACATATATATATACATGTACATATATATATTATTTTTATTTGTAATCTTTTCTTTTGATCCTTGATACAGAACAAGTTGCCTTCTACTACTCCCTCCCTTCCTCTTTTCCTTCCTCACTCTCTTCCTTCCTCCCTGTTTTCCTCCCCACTCCCCCTCCCTCCCTTCCTCTTTTCTTTCCTCCCTCCTCCCTTCCTCTTTTCCTTCCTCACTCTCTTCTTCCTCCCTGTTTTCCTCCCCACTCCCCTCCCTCCCTTTCTCCCTTCCTTCCTCTCTCCCTTCCTTCCCCTCCCTCCTCTTTTTCTCCCTTCTTCCCTCTCTCCCTCCTTCCTTTCTCCCTCTCTTCCTCCTTCCTCCCCCTCTCTTCCTCCCTCCTCCCTTCCTTCCTTCTTTTCTTCTTTCCTTCCTCCTTTCCTTCCTTCCTCCCTTCCTTTTTCCTTCCCTTCCTTCTTTTCTTTCTCTTTTCCTTCCTTCCTTTCTCCTTTCCTTCCTTCCTCCCTCCTTTCCTTCCTTCCTTCCTCCCTTCCTTCCATTCTATCTTTTATTCTCTTCTAAAGAGAGTGAGCTATAAATTGGGAAAGACAGAGCAAGATACTCAAAATAAGTAAAGAAAAGAATAGGCAGATAGTTGCTATTAATAAAATAATTCAGCATTTATAAATCTTTTTTTTTAATGCCAAAAGAAGTGGCAGATGTTTTCGCTGAGTCTATCATTTGTGTATGAAAGACTAGGGAGAAAAGTAAAAGTAGCATGGGATTGCAAGGAAGGCAAGGGAATATAGTTTACTAATGCCATATGCTAGTGAGCTTGACCTTCACTCTTTGCAACATTCTAGAAGAGTTTATTCAGGGGTAGGTAGATAGTCTAGAAGTTATTGAAGATTATATATGAAGTTAGGAAGACTTGAATTTGAATCTTTCCTCATGATTAAGTGATTATCTCTGTGACCTCAGAAATCACTTACATTTTTTTTTGTTTCAGTTTCCTTATATGTAACATGAGGTAATCAAGATAAATATTATTATTCTTGTTTTATAGATGAAGCAACTGAGGTTGAAAAAGGCAATTGCCTTGCCCTAACCAACATAGGTAATAAGGTTTGAATCATTGTTCTTCCTCTGCTTTTTTTTTTTTTTTGTCTCTTGTTATTTAGTATTTGTGTTTTTTTCGATTTTTAATGAGTTAAATGATTCTTGCCTCATTAAACCATATCAAAACCTGGTAAATTCTTAAATAAGTAGATATGCTTCAGATACTTTATTGACTAATATAATGCCATTGCCTTCTGGGCACATGATAAAAGGTGAATGGAAATAATCAGTGCATGTATTTGGTTGAAATTGATGTGCATATGAACAGTTTGGGAAGTGAATAAATCAAAAACAACAGAGCTATTTCTGAGATCATTTATACAAAATTTCAACCTCAAGCCAAGCAAACACACTTACAAATATTTTATATTTAAAAAGTGAAGAGAGGAAAGGCCAATTGGGGCAGGCCAATGCATACGATCAAATAACTATGGATGGAATGGCAATGGGGAAATTTTAGAGTGAAATTATTCTCCCTTGAGACCATATTCTTTGAATTCAGAACTTTGGAATAAGATATCTGTGTAATTAGAATATGACTGGGCTTTTTTTGGCTACTTTTATGGGGATATTATGGGCCTTAGGCAAATTATAAATTGTCTTGTCATACTGCTCCTTGTTGAAATGGTAACTCTGGACGGTCTGCATTCTGGCAATGCCAAAGTAGTATTTGTATTTTAATTGGGCGATCTTTAAGAGGGATCTTAAGGAAAGCTCTATGGGAGGTAGTATTAATAGTTTTTTTTTTTTTTTTTTTTTTTTTTTTTTTTTTTTTGTGGAGTGAGGTCTTCCAAAGTCTCTCAATCACAACATTGAATTATAGAATAAAAAACAGTCAGGGGCTTTAGAAATTATGTAGTTCAAGTGCTTTCTTTTATAGATGAGAAAACCAATTGCTGATGGTGACTTCTGTTTAATGCAGTTTTTGGATGTCACTTCTGACAGAAATGGAACAAGTATCCACAGGTCAAAAGGAAACCAAAACATCAAAGCAATTTCCAGCAGTTTCTGTGCCTGTAGGTGTTAGGAACTTCCTACTGTCTGATAGCACAGTTCAACAAAAACTTCATTTTTTTCTCCTTCGTTCTTCAATTGTCTACCTGCTTGGTACTATTTTGAAAGAATCAGGGTATTTCCTACCTCTGAGACTTGAAAAATTGATCCTTTTTTTTTTTTTTTTAATTCTGGTAGTTTCACATATCACTGTCATGGAGCTCAGAAGTTCTCAGGATTATAGTAGACTCAGAGTTGGAAGATGAGGAACTGAAGTCCAGGGACAAGGTACTTCCTCGATATCATGTTATGAATAAGTAGCAAAGCCAGGATTTTAACCAGTGTTCCCCAAATTTAGCACCCTTTAAACTTGCCAAATTTTCGGTTTTTTAAATTTTTATTTAATAATTACTTTATATTGACACTCGTTTCTGTTCCGATTTTTTTTCCCTCCCTCCGTCCACCCCCTCCCCTAGATGGCAAGCAGTCCTTTATATGTTGGATATGTTGCAGTATATCCTAGATACAATATATGTTTGCAGAACCAAACAGTTCTCTTGTTGCATAGGGAGAATTGGATTCAGAAGGTATAAATAACCCGGGAAGAAAAACAAAAATGCAGATAGTTCACATTCGTTTCCCAGTGTTCTTTCTTTGGGTGTAGCTGCTTTTGTCCGTCATTTATCAATTGAAACTCAGGTCTCTTTGTCAAAGAAATCCACTTCCATCAAAATATGTCCTCATACAATATCGTTGTCGAAGTGTATAATGATCTCCTGGTTCTGCTCATTTCACTTAGCATCAGTTCATGGAAGTCTCGCCAGTCCTCTCTGTATTCATCCTGCTGGTCATTTCTTACAGAACAATAATATTCCATAACATTCATATACCACAATTTACCCAGCCATTCTCCAATTGATGGGCATCCATTCATTTTCCAGTTTCTAGCCACTACAAACAGGGCTGCTACAAACATTTTGGCACATACAGGTCCCTTTCCCTTCTTTAGTATTTCTTTGGGATATAAGCCCAGTAGAAACACTGCTGGATCAAAAGGTATGCACAATTTGATAATTTTTTGGGCATAATTCCAGATTGCTCTCCAGAATGGTTGGATTCGTTCACAACTCCACCAACAATGCATTAGTGTCCCAGTTTTCCCACATCCCCTCCAACATTCATCATTATTTTTTCCTGTCATCTTAGCCAATCTGACAGGTGTGTAGTGGTATCTCAGAGTTGTCTTAATTTGCATTTCTCTGATCAATAATGATTTGGAACACTCTTTCATATGAGTGGTAATAGTTTCAATTTCATCCTCTGAAAATTGTCTGTTCATATCCTTTGACATTTATCAATTGGAGAATGGCTTGATTTCTTATAAATTTGAGTCAGTTCTCTCTATATTTTGGAAATGAGGCCTTTATCAGAACCTTTAACTGTGAAGATGTTTTCCCAGTTTGTTGCTTCCCTTCTAATCTTGTTTGCATTAGTTTTATTTGTACAAAGGCTTTTTAATTTGATGTAATCAAAATTTTCTATTTTGTGATCAGTAATGGTCTCTAGTTCATCTTTGGTCACAAATTTCTTTCTCCTCCACAAGTCTGAGAGATAAACTATTCTATGTTCCTCTAATTTATTTATAATCTCGTTCTTTATGCCTAGGTCATGGACCCATTTTGATCTTATCTTGGTATATGGTGTTAAGTGTGGGTCCATGCCTAATTTCTGCCATGCTAATTTCCAATTATCCCAGCAGTTTTTATCAAATAATGAATTCTTTTCCCAGAAGTTAGGGGTTTGGGGTTTGTCAAACACTAGATTGCTATAGTTGACTATTCTGTCTTGTGAACCTAGCCTTTTCCACTGATCCACTAATCTATTTCTTTGCCAATACCAAATGGTTTTGGTGACTGCTGCTTTATAATATAATTTTAGATCAGGTACAGCTAGGCTACCTTCATTTGATTTTTTTTCATTAATTCCCTTGAGATTCTCGACTTTTTATTGTTCCATATGAATTTTGTTGTTATTTTTTCTAGATCATTAAAATATTTTCTTGGAAGTCTGATTGGTATAGCACTAAATAAATAGATTAGTTTAGGGAGTATTGTCATCTTTATTATGTTCGCTCGGCCGATCCAAGAACACTTAATATTTTTCCAATTATTTAAGTCTGACTTTATTTGTGTGGAGACTTTTTTATAATTTTGCTCATATAATTCCTGATTTTCCTTTGGTAGATAGATTCCCAAATATTTTATGGTATCAACAGTTATTCTGAATGGAATTTCTCTTTGTATCTCTTGCTGTTGGGTTTTGTTGGTGATGTATAAAAATGCTGAGGATTTATGGGGATTTATTTTGTAGCCAGCTACTTTGCTAAAATTATGAATTATTTCTAATAGCTTTTTAGTAGAATCTCTGGGGTTCTCTAGGTATACCATCATATCACCTGCAAAGAGTGATAGTTTGGTTTCCTCATTGCCTACTCTAATCCCTTTAATATCTTTCTCGACTCTTGTTGCCGAGGCTAGTGTTTCTAATACGATATTAAATAATAATGGTGATAGTGGGCAACCTTGCTTCACTCCAGATCTTACTGGGAAAGGTTCCAGTTTTTCCCCATTGCATATGATGCTTACTGATGGTTTTAAATATATGCTCCTGACTATTTTAAGGAAAAGTCCATTTATTCCTATGCTCTCAAGTGTTTTTATTAGGAATGGATGTTGGATTTTATCAAATGCTTTTTCTGCATCTATTGAGATGATCATATGGTTTTTGTTTGTTTGGTTATTGATATAGTCAATTATGCTAATAGTTTTCCTAATATTGAACCAGCCCTGCATTCCTGGTATAAATCCTACTTGGTCATAGTGTATTATCCTGGTGATGATTTTCTGTAATCTTTTTGCTAATATTTTATTTTAAGATTTTAGCATCAATATTCATTAGGGAGATTGGTCTATAATTTTCTTTCTCTGTTTTCAGCCTACCTGGTTTAGGTATCAGTACCATGTCTGTGTCATAAAAGGAGTTTGGTAGGACTCCTTCAATCCCTATTTTTTCAAATAGTTTATATAACATTGGAGTTAATTGTTCTTTAAATGTTTGGTAGAATTCACATGTAAATCCATCTGGTCCTGGGGATTTTTTCTTAGGGAGTTGATTGATAGTTTGTTCTATTTCTTTTTCTGAGATGGGACTGTTTAGGATATTTACTTTTTCCTCTGTTAGTTTGGGCAAGCTATATTTTTGGAGGTATTTTTCTATTTCATTTAAGTTGTCGAATTTATTGGCATAAAGTTGGGCAAAGTAACTCCTAATTATTGCTCTAATTTCCTCTTCGTTAGTGGTGAGTTCTCCCTTTTCATTTTTAAGACTAATAATTTGATTTTCCTCTTTCCTTTTTTAAATCAGATTTACTAAGGGTTTGTCTATTTTGTTGGTTTTTTCATAGAACCAACTCTTAGTTTTATTAATCAATTCAATAGTTTTTTTACTTTCAATTTTATTGATCTCACCTTTTATTTTTAGAATTTCAAGTTTAGTGTTTGACTGGGGGTTTTTAATTTGTTCCTTTTCTAGCATTTTTAGTTGCAAACCCAATTCATTGACCTTCTCTTTCTCTATTTTATACAAATAGGCCTCTAGAGATATGAAATTTCCCCTTATTACCGCTTTGGCTGCATCCCATACATTTTGGTATGATGTCTCATTATTATCGTTTTCTTGGGTGAAGTTATTAATTATGTCTATGATTTGCTGTTTCAACCAATCATTCTTTAGTATGAGATTATTTAGTTTCCAATTATTTTTTGGTCTACTTCCCCGTGGTTTTTTGTTGAATGTAATTTTCATTGCATCGTGGTCTGAAAAGGATGCATTTACTATTTCTGCCTTACTGCATTTGAGTTTGAGGTTTTTATGTCCTAATATATGGTCAATTTTTGTATAGGTTCCATGAACTGCTGAAAAGAAAGTGTATTCCTTTCTGTCTCCATTACATTTTCTCCAGAGATCTATCATATCTAACTTTTCTAGTATTCTATTTACCTCTTTGACTTCTTTCTTATTTATTTTGTGGTTTGATTTATCTAATTCTGAGAGTGCAAGGTTAAGATCTCCCACTATTATATTTTTACTGTCTATTTCTTCTTGCAGCTCTCTTAGTTTCTCTTTTAAGAATTTAGATGCTACCCCACTTGGTGCATATATGTTTAATATAGATAGTGCTTCATTATCCATGCTACCCTTTAGCAAGATATAGTGCCCTTCCTTATCTCTTTTAATTAGATCAATTTTTGCTTTAGCTTGATCTGAGATCAGGATGGCTACCCCTGCTTTTTTGACTTCACCTGAAGCATAGTAGATTTTGCTCCAACCTTTTACCTTTAACCTGCATGTATCTCCCCGCTTCAGGTGTGTTTCCTGTAAACAACATATTGTAGGATTCTGGCTTTTAATCCATTCTGCTAACCGCTTCCTCTTTATGGGGGAGTTTACCCCATTCACATTTATGGTTAGAATGACCAATTCTGTATTACTTGCCATCTTGTTAACCCCGGTTTATGCTTTTCTCCCTTCTTTCCCTTTTACCCCCCTTCCCAATATTAAGCTTGTGAGCACCACTTGCTTCTCACAGCCTTCCCTTTTTAGTATCCCTCCCCCCGCCTTAGAGTTCCTCCCCCTATCTTCCTCCTTTCCCTCCCAGTTCCCGTATTCCCTTCCGCTTAGCTTATTCCTTCCCTTTTCACTTTTCCCTTCTCACTTTTCAATGAGGTGGGAGAAGTTTCACCATAGATTGAATATGTCTTAAGATTTTTCACTTAAAGCCAATTCTGAAGGCAGTAAGATACCCACTATATTCATCCCCCTCCATTCTTTCTCTCAGATATAATAGGTTTCCTATGCCTCTTCATGAGATGTACTACCCCCACTTTACCCTTTTTCTGATACAATGTCCTTTCCACATCAATTTCTAGAACAAGGTATAAATGTATTCTTTATACATCTATATAGTCAAAATATAGTTTCCAAGATTAATCTTTACCTTTTTAGATTTCTCTTGAGTTCTATATTTGTAGATCAAACTTTTTGTTAAGTTCTGGTTTTTTCATCAGAAATAGATGAAATTCGGTTACTTCGTTGAATGTCCATCTTGTTCCCTGGAAAAAGATGCTCATTCTCGCTGGGTAAGTTATTTTTGGTTGCACACCAAGTTCCTTAGCCTTTCGGAATATCATATTCCAGGCCCTTCGATCTTTTAGTGTGTATGCTGCCAGATCCTGGGTGATCCTTATTGTGGCTCCTTGATACTTGAATTGGGTTTTTCTAGCCGCTTGCAATATTTTTTCTTTCATCTGAGGGTTCTGGCATTTGGCCACTATATTCCTTGGTGTTTTGATTTTAAAATCCCTTTCAGTGGGTGATCGATGAATCCTTTCAATGTTTATTTTTTCCTCTGTTCCTATGACTTCTGGGCAGTTCTCTTTGATAATTTCCTGGAAAATAGTGTCCAGGCTCTTTTTTTCATCATGTTTTTCTGGAAGTCCAATGATTCTCAGATTGTCTCTCCTGGATCTGTTTTCCAGGTTTGTTGTCTTCCCCAGAAGGTATTTCACATTCTTTTCCATTGTTTGATTTTTTTGGATTTGCTTGACTGATTCTTCTTGTCTCCTTGAGTCATTCAATTCCACTTGTTCAATTCTGATTTTCAGTGAAGTATTTTCTTCACTCACTTTTTAAAGATCTTTTTCTAATTGTCCCATTGAGTTCTTTTGTTCTGTGGAATTTTTTTCCATTTCGCCAATTTTGTTTTCCAGTTCACCAATCCTATTTTTCAAGGATTTTACTTCTTTATCCACTCTTTCTTTAACTGACTTCTCCAGGCTCTTTTGCCAAGCCTCCCTCTCCTTTTCCCAAGCTTCCCTCTCGTTTTGCCAAGCCTCCCTCTCCTTTTCCCAAGCTTTCCTCTCCTTTTGCCAAGCCTCACTCTGCTTTCCCCATTTTTCTTCTAGCTCCCTTGTGAGAGCCTTTTTAATCACTTCTATGAGGTTCATCTGTGCTGAGGAACAGATGATCTGCTCCTTTGGGGATTCACCTGGGGACTGTCTGTTTTTAGTCTCCTCAGGATTTATAGTCTGCTCTCTATCTGTATAGAAGCTGTCAAGGGTTAAAGTCCTCTTCAGTTTCTTGCTCATTCTGTCTAATAATCAAAGACAAACTAGCAAAGAAAAACAGAAAAAACTGGAGTCTTTCTTTGGGGGAGGGGCTGGGTATGTTATCGAGCTTCCTCTCCAGACTGCAGGGGGCAGCAGTGAGGCACTAGCAGGACTGTGCTGCGCCTGCGCTCTGAGATCCCAGAGTGTGCTGAGTCACTGTGGGGCGGGAAAGGGGGGGTGGCCAGGTCCCGGGAGACTGCAGCTGTTTGAGGCTGTATTCTTCATTCTCCCCCCCCCCCCCCCCCCCCCCGCCCCGGGTGTTTTTAGCTTCTCTGCTGGGCTGCTGACTTGCTGCTGGAGCAAAGTATCCAAACCTGTAGCGAAGCTCTCCCCGCAGAGACGGCTGCAATCACTCCCTACCCCCTCTCCAGTCTGCTCCTGTGCTCTCACTGCTGCTGCCCGCTGCCTGCGCCCGATCTAAAACCGTCCCAGACCTCCAGTAAAGACAGACCTTTCTTGGCGAATCTCAAGGATGGCTTCTCTTGGTAACTATTTGTGGGTTTTTTTTCAGTCAAGCATTAATTCAGAGGCTTGTAATGAAATGGATAGTGCGAGAAAGCGTGGAGCTTATGCAGCTGTGTGCCTCCTCTCCGCCATCTTAACCGGAAGTCTCCCAAATTTTCTAATAAGAGAAGAAATCAATATGGAAAGAGACAAACAAAAATCCATGTCTTTATTCTGTTCTCTATAGCATTTTTTGAATATGGATATGGTAAGAATTATAAACTCTTTTACTTCCCCTCCCCAGAATCAGATGATTGCTAGACTTTATCTACTTTATTTTTTACCTTTTCCATCCCTTCATGCTGATTTCTTTACCCTGCATGTTTCTGGGAATCAGACAAACACAACACACAACTGGATAGTGGAAGGCGGATTCATGAGTTCTACTGAAACATGGAAGATACCAATATAGCTGAGAGGTATATGCCTAGGAGCTTAGGAAAGTCAGGTATGGAACTATGCCTTCACCATAATCTTACTTGACAGGGAGATATAAAACTTCACTCAGAAGTTGATAGAGGAGACATGTTCCTGACTACTGGGTATAAATTAATGAGAAAATAATTTGGCAGAAAATCAAAGGGAGTTTCCATATTTAACACGAAATTAGAGGAAGATGCAGAGAGGTCAGGTCTTCTTGGGTAAGGTAAGGGAAATCTGGAATATCCTTCATATTTGTGAGACTAATTTCTTAATGGGGAATATTTGGATAGAAAAGGACTGATGTTGTCTGGAACCATCTTATTCCATAAGAGAATGAAGACATTATAACCTAAAGCAGTGATGCAGGATCTTATCACCTTTTTATAGTTACTACAGAGAACTAGGAAGAGTAGAGAAAAGCTATGTTTCAGGGACAAGCAGAACCAGGTAGAAGACACTCATGAGAGTTGACCATCGATACCTTTGTTGATATTGTAGAAAACCTCACCAGGAGATATGTACAGACAAACTATACTGAAATTACAGTTTCTGTGAGTCTTATCCAAAATTTAAAATCCAAGCATTTCAAAGTTGGCACCTCAATTTATATTTCATAAATTTATATAGGACCTATGGGGAAGGGCTGCTCATAAATAGGTTATTTTTTTTTCTGTGACATCTGTTGTGAGTACTCTATTTTAATGACTTGTAAACAGGCCTCTTCTTTCTTTTAGCCTTGTACCCAATGTAATTCCAAGTAGAACTGGTGACAATATGTTGTACGGCAAAAAGCAGTGACAGTTCCCAATTGCCTGGGTGGGAGCAATAGGTCATGGCAGTGAAGTATATCTATTCCCTTCCTATTGTTACAACAGTGAACATTAATACACAGAACACAGTGAAACAACTATGTTAAGGAACTTGAACATAGAAAAAATGCAATCTGTGCAAGAATATCTCCCATCAGTTTCCTTCCAAACTTCTTTTATTTTTCACAGAATTTCATTTTTATATTTATATTTACTGATTTTATTAGTCACATACAACGATGTCATTTCTTTGGATTAAAGTATTCATTCACATCATGGTCATTTAAGTAATGAAGTCGAGCTTTTTTAATGGTGTGCAGTTGGATAATGTTGAGAGGGGATGGTGAATCTGATCAGAACAAAGGTACACAAAATCTGTCCTGTGATCTAGGTTGGTATGTCAGGAGTATAGTTGGACAGCTGTGATAACCAACCTTTAAAGGAACAAGTGATGTGTTTGTTTCACCAAATAAGTCATAATGAAAGAGGGAAAACTGGCAGGATACAAAGGTAATAAAACAGGAGCTATTTGTTCTCTAGCTAAATTCTGGTTTCATATTTACAGGTCTCAGGTCTAATGGTAACCAGAAAGCAACTGGCATGACAAAACAGACTGTGAATCATTTTCTCTGAAGGTCATTTGGTTTAAGGCCAGGCTTGATAATAGGTAGCTTTGGCAAGGAGACATTTTATATGGGGCTAAATTCCTTTTAATAGAGTTAACTTCTTTTTTCTTTAGCAGAGCTAATTCTTTCAATTACATTTCAATTTCAACATTGGGATTTTTGACTTTTATTTTAAAAAATGTTATTTTTTTCTTCTTCAAAAAGGACATCCTTTAGAAGTTATTGCATGGTTAACAATATAAAAAAGACCTGCATGTTATCCCTCTTGTGATTGCTTGTTTGTCCAGAAACATGCATTTGGGGATGAAGAAATGTTAGTTTCAAGGTGATGTTAAATCTAGTGACAGCTAAATATTATCTGTTAGAGAGATGGAATAGCATAGGATAGATATTTTTAATATTTTCTTGTTCTATAGTTTCCTTTGAAGATATGCAGAAAGTTACAGATTCATTTTCAGAATAAAATTTTTAAGTGTTATTTAAATTTAGATAAAATACTCACAGAGGTAGTTGTTGTTGTTTGCCTTTTGCTCTTAATCGGTTTATGAACAGGATCCTGCAGAGGTCCTATATAAATTTAGGAAATATAAATTGAGATACCAGCTCTGGAATTCTGGAATTTTAAATCCTGGATAAGACTCACAGAAGCTATAGTTTTAGTATAGTTTGTCTGTTTCCTTCACATGTCTTGTGAAGTTTTTTATAGCACCAACAAAAGTATCCATGGTCAGTCCTCATGAGTTTCTTCCACCATAGTTCTGCTTTTCCCTGCAATGTAGTTCTTTTTTGCACTTGTAGTTCTCCATAGTAGCTATTAGAACAAAGAGGATTATGACATGAGGTAGGTAATACCATGACATGCAAGTGAATTGGATTTGAATGAAGGAAGGCTGAAAATAATGCAGTGGATAGAGTACTAGTCCTGGAGTCAGAAGTACCTGATTTCAAATCTGGCCCCAGAGGACTTCCAGTTAAGATGGCGGAGAGGAAGCACATAGCAGTGTAGCTCCTCGCTTTCTCTCACTATCCATTTCATTACAAGCCTCTGAATTAATGCTTGACTGAAAAAAAAAACCCACAAATAGTTACCAAGAGAAGCCATCCTTGAGATTTGCCAAGAAAGGTCTGTTTCTACTGGAGGGTTGGGATGGTTTTAGATCGGGTGCAGGCGGCAGGCAGCGGCAGTGAGAGCACGGGAGCAGACTGGAGAGGGGGTAGGGAGTGATCGCAGCCGTCTCTGCGGGGAGAGCTTTGCTACAGGACTGGATACTTTGCCCTGGCAGCAAGTCAGCAGCCCAGCAGAGAAGCTAAAAACCGGGGGGGGGGGGTGAAGAATACAACCCCAAACAGCTGGAGTCTCTTCGGACCTGGCCACCCCACCTTCCCCCCCAACAGTGACTCAGCACGCTCTTGGATCTCAGAGCGCAGGTGCAGCACAGTAGGGCTAGTGCCTCACTGCTGCACCTCCCCCTCCCCCCCCCCCCCCCCCGCAGTCTGTAGAGGAAACTTGGTAACACCACCCAGCCCCTCCCCCAAAGAAAGACTCCAGTTTTTTCTTCTTTTCTTTGCTAGTTTGTCTTTGATTATTAGACAGCATGAGCAAGAAACTGAAGAGGACTTTAACCCTGGACAGCTTCTATACAGATAGAGAGCAGACTCTAAATCCTGAGGAGACAAAAAACAGACAGTCTCCAGGTGAATCCCCAAAGGAGGAGATCATCTGTTCCTCAGCACAGATGAATCTCATGGAGGAAATTAAAAAGGCTCTCACAAGGGAGCTAGAAGAAAAATGGCAAAAGAGCCTGGAGAAGTCAGTTAAAGAGAGAGTGGATAAAGAAATAAAATCCTTGAAAAATAGGATTGGTGAGCTGGAAACAGAAAACAGCTCTCTAAAAAACAAAATTGGTGAAATGGAAAAAAATTCCACAGAACAAAAGAACTCAATGGGACAATTAGAAAAAGATTTTAAAAGAGTGAGTGAAGAAAATACTTCACTGAAAATCAGAATCGAACAAATGGAATTGAATGACTCGAGGAGACAAGAAGAATCAGTCAAGCAAATCCAAAAAAATCAAACAATGGAAAAGAATGTGAAATACCTTCTGGGGAAGACAACAGACTTGGAAAACAGATCCAGGAGAGACAATCTGAGAATCATTGGACTCCCAGAAAAGCATGATGAAAAAAAGAGCCTGGACACTATTTTCCAGGAAATTATCAAAGAGAACTGCCCAGAAGTCATAGGAACAGAGGAAAAAATAAACATTGAAAGAATTCATCGATCACCCACTGAAAGGGATCCTAAAATCAAAACACCAAGGAATATAGTGGCCAAATGCCAGAACCTTCAGACGAAGGAAAAAATACTGCAAGCGGCTAGAAAAACCCAATTCAAGTATCAAGGAGCCACAATAAGGATCACCCAGGATCTGGCAGCATCCACACTAAAAGATCAAAGGGCCTGGAATATGATATTCCGAAAGGCTAAGGAACTTGGTATGCAACCAAAAATAACTTACCCAGCGAGAATGAGCATCTTTTTCCAGGGAAGAAGATGGACATTCAACGAAGTAAGCGAATTTCACCTATTTTTGATGAAAAAGCCAGAACTTAACAAAAAATTTGATCTACAAATATAGAACTCAAGAGAAATCTAAAAAGGTAAAGATTAATCTTGGGAACTATATTTCGGCTATAAAGATGTATAAAGAATACATGTACACCTTGTTCTAGAAACTGATGTGGAAAGGACATTGTATCAGAAAAAGGGTAAAGTGGGGGTAGTACATCTCATGAAGAGGCATAGGAAACCTATTATATCTGAGAGAAAGAATGGAGGGGGATGAATATAGTGGGTATCTTACTGCCTTCAGAATTGGCTTTAAGAGAAAAATTTTAGACATATTCAATCTATGGTGAAACTTCTCCCACCTCATTGAAAAGTGAAAAGGGAAAAGTGAAAAGGGAAGGAATAAGCTTCCGCTTAGGAAGGGAATACGGAAACTGGGAGGGAAAGGAGGAAGATAGGGGAAGGAACTCTAACGCGGGGGGAGGGATACTAAAAAGGGAGGGCTGTGAGAAGCAAGTGGTGCTCATAAGCTTAATATTGGGAAGGGGGGTAAAAGGGAAAGAAGGGAGAAAAGCATAAACCGGGGTTAACAAGATGGCAAGTAATACAGACTTGGTCATTCTAACCATAAATGTGAACGGGGTAAACTCCCCCATAAAGAGGAAGCGGTTAGCAGAATGGATTAAAAGCCAGAATCCTACAATATGTTGTTTACAGGAAACACACCTGAAGCGGGGAGATACATGCAGGTTAAAGGTAAAAGGCTGGAGCAAAATCTACTATGCTTCAGGTGAAGTCAAAAAAGCAGGGGTAGCCATCTTGATCTCAGATCAAGCTAAAGCAAAAATTGATCTAATTAAAAGAGATAAGGAAGGGCACTATATCTTGCTAAAGGGTAGCATGGATAATGAAGCACTATCTATATTAAACATATATGCACCAAGTGGGGTAGCATCTAAATTCTTAAAAGAGAAATTAAGAGAGCGGCAAGAAGAAATAGACAGTAAAAATATAATAGTGGGAGATCTTAACCTTGCACTCTCAGAATTAGATAAATCAAACCACAAAATAAATAAGAAAGAAGTCAAAGAGGTAAATAGAATACTAGAAAAGTTAGATATGATAGATCTCTGGAGAAAATGTAATGGAGACAGAAAGGAATACACTTTCTTTTCAGCAGTTCATGGAATCTATACAAAAATTGACCATATATTAGGACATAAAAACCTCAAACTCAAATGCAGTAAGGCAGAACTAGTAAATGCATCCTTTTCAGACCACAATGAAATGAAAATTACATTCAACAAAAAGCCAGGAGGAAGTAGACCAAAAAATAATTGGAAACTAAATAATCTCATACTAAAGAATGATTGGTTGAAACAGCAAATCATAGACATAATTAATAACTTCACCCAAGAAAACGATAATAATGAGACATCATACCAAAATATATGGGATGCAGCCAAAGCGGTAATAAGGGGAAATTTCATATCTCTAGAGGTCTATTTGTATAAAATAGAGAAAGAGAAGGTCAATGAATTGGGCTTGCAACTAAAAATGCTAGAAAAGGAACAAATTAAAAACCCCCAGCCAAACACTAAACTTGAAATTCTAAAAATAAAAGGAGAGATCAATAAAATTGAAAGTAAAAAAAACTATTGAATTAATTAATAAAATTAAGAGTTGGTTCTATGAAAAAACCGACAAAATAGACAAACCCTTAGTAAATCTGATTAAAAAAAAGAAAGAGGAAAATCAAATTGTTAGTCTTAAAAATGGAAAGGGAGAACTCGCCACTGACGAAGAGGAAATTAGAGCAATAATTAGGAGTTACTTTGCCCAACTTTATGCCAATAAATTCGACAACTTAAATGAGATAGAAAAATACCTCCAAAAATATAGCTTGCCCAAACTAACAGAGGAAGAAGTAAATATCCTAAACAGTCCCATCTCAAATCTGGCCCCAAACATTTAACGCTTACTTCCTATGTGACCTTGGGGAAAATAAAATGCACATAATTACAAAAAGACCAATTATATTAAAATATAGTAATCAAAATATTAAACAAAAATTTCCCAGATTCCCAAGTCAAGAATCCCTAATAGTGGAATGTGAAGCAGACATAGAGTTTGGGAAGTCTGTGTTTAATATCTGCCTCTAATGTAGCTATGTAGCCTAATCCTCTAGTGTCCTATTCAGTTCCCTAAGGACAATATAATAGATCTGGGCTTGTCCATTGATTTCTTGCTGAGGAGCAAGTGATTGTGTTTGAGATGATGAAGAAATTCTGTCCCCATAATGAGGGGCTATGTCAACCAGTATTGCTAAGTGAGGCAGGAATAGTTTTCTCACTCTTGGGGCTCAAAGAAGAAAGGGGAAATTCCTTGTATGGATAAAATCCCTTCCTACAATGTCACAATTTATCACCCGAGTATGTTTTCTTCTTTGTTTCTTAATCATGACCTTGATTTCAGAGAAATTTTCACTTTGTAATTAAAAAGAGTGAGTTCTCACAAGTTATTTTAACTTCTAAATCTAACCTACTCAGAGCCATTTATCTCAAGGGGCCAGAAAACAAGGACATAAGGCTATGACCAAATGGTTTCTAATTGACTTGCCTCATTTAATAAAGAGTTTTTGTTTCTGAGCCAATTCGAAAGGCTGAGAGGGCATACTATAGAAAACATTAAGATCTGTATATGGACTTTTCTTAATGTATTATATGATACATAAATACACACACACACACACACACACACACACACACACACACATATATATATATATATATATATACACATATACACACACACTCTCACAGTTATAAAAACCCAACCATCTGTCTAGAATAAACTGCTTTGCAAGTAACTCAAATGCAATGTTTCTTCCTTTAACACAAGATTAGGCCATTCTACTTTTCATTTATTTGTTTATTGCTGTCTTTTAATTTATCACTTTTAATTTATCATCTGACTGCAATCTCCCTTCTGATGGATGTTTGTACTGATAAGAAAGAGCTTGCCTGGTCTCAGAGGCTCTAGAATAGGAATAGGAAAATCACATTTCTACCCACGAAAGAATATTTTATTTTTCTAATGATTTACCAGAACAAATGAAAATATTCATGTTTAATTTAATTTTTGCACAGCTTTTAAAAAGAGCCATTTTTATTTAAAAATACTCATATATAGAACATTAAAACATTCACTTTTTAATTGTATATCTTTAAAAGTCAATATTCTTTACTGGTGATAAAGCAAAGGGGAAAAATAATCCTTCTTTTTGTGAGCCCAAATACTCACTGGATTAGCAAATAAAGAATGGACCTACCTCTTCCTTGGAGTTCTGAGGTTATGGGTTTAGTCGTTCTCCTTTCACTGTTTTTTTGTTTGCTCTTAAGGTCAATAGAAACAGATTACAATGATATCAGGTAACATTGATTATTTGCATCAGGATGATAATATAGTGCTATCTGAGGAAATCCTGCAAAGCTGTTGTGATTGGGAATAAAAGCAGGAAAGGCATAGGAGAAAGACAGGGGCAGGTATAGGGATAAGGAACTCTTAATGAAATTTCTTCTTAATGAAAATTCTGACTATGTCACTGACACTCTCTATGAAATACATGGGAATATCATTTCATATATTCTTATATCCACAAACTACCTTTTATTTTTGTTTTTTATTATTATAGTTGTGGGAAATTTACTCTTAGCTAAGGGAGAGGAAGAGATTTTTTTTTATTTCTTTTAAAATTAATGCCTTTCCTTTTATGTAACTAGATTGCTTTCTAATTGCATATAATTAAAATAAAATAAATGTCACAGTGGGAAAGGGAGAACCAAAGGACCAGTATTGTAAATGCTATATGAGGGAAAGAATAATATCCTGATTTTCTTCTATTCATTGGAAAGGTCACATAAAGAGTTACTTCCTTTGAATGAAAGCTGTGCAGTCATCCTACTCTCAAAATTTCTGAAGCAATGGAGAAGGAAAAAAAAAATCCAAAGATGGAGATATTTCCCTGACAGCTTTTTAAAGATTTGTTTTAATGTTCTTTAAGAACCTATAGAGGACTGCAAAATAGGAATTCAGCTCAAATTAAAATGGAAATTGCTGCAATATTTTTCTCTGAAAAATAGCTTCTTTGTCTGATCTGTCACTGTATCATCATTTATTCTCCTGTTTTTAGAATGATTATTCAATCATGTTTCATCTTTTAGGGTTAATTACAAGCTTTAACAATTCTTCCCAATAGCTCTCTCCCCCAACTCCTTGACTACATCTTAAAACATACTTTTAGCACTGTCTAATAGAATAGAATACCGTTTTTAATTTGCTTTCCATTTTTGGAACAGAAGTTAGTTGAAATGAGAATAGATTGAATTCATAATTTACTTATAAACAAGAGGGGAAATGAATCATTAAGTATTTATACTAATTTTCTTGGGAATTCCATAACCTGTTTTGCCTGAACCTAAGTTGCAGAAGTGGAAGAGCTTTGCCTGTCACTATTTTTTTCCCAGTGGAAACAAGGAAGAAGTCTAAAATTCTGCTTTTTCTTCCATTAAGAGTAAATATAGTTGTTTCTATTTGGTTTCAAAAACTTTGATTATTCTCAGATATCTAAGTGTTTGAAAACTTGTTTCCTTTTATTATTTCTGATAGGCAGTATGAAATAGTAGCTAGTGTACTCTACTTGGAGTCAATAATACCTGTAAATTTCTGTGGTGATCTTTTTCTTCTCAAAACACAGCCAGGTGATAAAAGTTCAGATCTTTTATTGTTTCCAATATAGCCCGGTTAGCTTAGAGGCCTATCTCTCTGCTTGGTTCCAAGAGCTCTCTCCAAATGTCTTTAAATCCAAAGGTCTGGTCCTTCAGCCTCTGCCTCTGCTTTCTTCAGCCTCCCCAGCTCCAGTCTTCATGTCATTCCGGTGAAATCTCGACTTGTAGCGTCTTCCTCTCAAGAACTTCTTCGACTGGCCCATTGGCCTATTTATGCTCCTTCCAGAGAGAGGGATTATGGGTAGTTCTACTTAGTACCTTGTTTCAGGTTCTGCCCAAAACATCTTCTTGTAAGATTAGATCAACTCTAATTAGTTAGCAGTTAGTAAGGATTCCAACAAATTTCTATTGCTTTTTTTCTGATTGATTCAACTATGTTCTATTTAAAATGTTAATAGAGGAATTGCTTTTCAGTAAAGAAACAATTTTTTTTCTTTTAGCTGGGGAGGGGAAGGCAAGGAAGAGAATGACCTTCAGAATTGATAACATACTTAAACTCGGGATACAAAGAACCAGAATTTTACTGAAAGGAACTCTCAAGCTTTCTGACTTGTAATCTTGGTAGCAATTTGGTCTCAGAGTTTCTGTCATAAATTTTCTGCTAGGGTTTTAAAGTTCCTCCCTTTTAAAAATATTTGTTCTTTTGATTTTTGTATTTCTTCTTGAATGCAATCTCATGGTTCTATTGGCATCTTAGTGCTTAACACAGAGTTGGAACTTAATAAATGTTTATTAGTTGATTAATTTCAACTCTGGTATTTGTTTATCTTCTTGTATATTATACTTTGATTTTTTTCTTTATTCTCTTGGGTTAGGATCCTAAAGTTTGAAAAGTTTGAAAGGACAGGAAGACAGATATCCAGCCCCAATTCCATTTTTAATATGTGGAAACTAAGGCCCTGAGAGATTGAATGACTTTCTAAGATAATACTTCATTTAGACTCACTTTTTTCATCGGTGAAATGAGGAAGAAATTCCTTACTGTTTAATTCTATAATGCTATAATATCTTACTTACCTAATATCCTATAAATCTAAGGAGTGCAATAGCTTATCCTTGCTTAGCAGTGAAGAACCCACCCATGAGCTAACTAACTGACTGCAGATAGCTGAGACATTAGCAACAGACATTACTTGTACATTGATGATACTATTCTTACTTATATCTTTAGCTTTTGGTTGGTACCCTCCTTAGAATTCATGTGCTCTTTAAAACCATATTTGGTAACATTTGAATAGATTTTTCCTATTAGTTGGTTGCTGAACTGAGAATATAATAGAGGAGGGCTCTATTCAGGGACCTGTAGTTCATAGTGGTTCAGTCCTTTACTTCATCCCATTCTCCCTCATTTATTCATTTTTATTCTTTAGTTTATTAGACAATATTTCTTGGGTAAATTGTCTTAAATTTGAAGGATTGGATACATTAAATTTTAATCAGTCAGATTGTTTGTGGTCCAAACAGTTCCTTGAGTTTAAGAGGAGCAACAGATAATTGGCTGAGTAGCTGGGAAAGCCATCAATCACAGGTGTAGAGAATTCTAGGAATGATGAAAATCTATCAATAAGGAAAGCACTTTCTAGGTAAATCAGAATGGGAGCAGGAGTGTTTGTGATCTGAGAGTCCAATAAATTAGGCAGAGGACAGAGTTCCAAGAAGAAACAGATGTACTGCTCAAACTGGAAGTTAGAGGTCATTGTGAAAGTTAAGATGAAAAATTGGAAGAGTAGTCTAACATATTCCAAATTGTGTCAAAGGCAGAAATATTTCATAAATATGAAATCTTTTTAGCAGCACTTTTTCTATTAAGAAAGAATTAAAAACAAAGCAGATGTCCATGGATTTAAGAATAAACAGATTGTGGTAGATGCATCTCATGGGGATTTTTTTTTACTTCATAAGAAATGATGAATATGAAGTACTCTGAGAAATTTGAAATTTTATTTATTTTTTACTTGCAAAGATTTTCTAACAAACTGAAATAATCAGAATCATAGCAGCTGGCATGATGAACCACAATACTATAAAGAAATCAGCACTGAAAGACATCAGAACCTTGGTGAATTCAGTGAGTGTGATTTCAGAAGATTGATTGTGAAAATTATTTCCTGCCTTTTAGTAGAGACTACAGGCGCAGAAGGAGGTGGGAATTTTGAGATAGATAATGTGTTGATTTCCTTATCTTAATTGTTCTTTTGTCATAATGAACTTTCCTATTAATAAAGGGAGGACATTGAAAAGTGCCAATGATATAAAATATGTTAAAAAAACTATTTTAAGAAAAAAGAAAGACAACCAATGTAGAAAATGGCAGTGAAAAATTATTTTATCCATATTTCTACTTATCAAATCTTTTTCTGGGTGTAGATAGCAAGATAGCATCTTTTTCATGTGTTCTTGATAGTTAATTTGAATATTTATAATACCTTTGCTTTAGGGTAACAATCAAATACTTAACAAACAATTACTAAATACATATCACATAGCAGAAATGATATATAACATGCCTATATTAGGTCATTGGCAACTCAAGACAAAAATAAAGTATTCCCTGCTCTCTAGGAAGCTTATATTTGAACAAAGAAGACAACATCTATATATAAACAAGTACAACATGCATAAAAATCAGATGTAAAATAACTTTGAGGAGGAAGGTCCTAGGAACCAGAAGACCTAGAAAGGCATTATGCAGAAGGTGGTGCTTGAGCAGAAATTTGAAGGAAACAAGAGATACTTAGAGGCAGATTGAGGTGGGAGTGCATTTAGACATGGGGGACAAAGATATAAATAGTATGTCATGTGTAAAGAACAGCAAGAAGGCAATAAATATCATAGAGTTGAATTATGAAAAAATATTAAATGTCACAGAGAAGTAGATCCTACAACTAATGTTGACATATTTGGGGTTTATTGAGTATGGCAGTGATTTGATTCAGTGGCTTGATTTATATCACTTTTTCAACTTTATGTAGAGTTGATTGTATTGGGGAGAGACTAGAGTCAAGGAGAGTAGTTTGAAAATTATTGTAATAGTAATAGAGTAAGAATTGATAGAGGTAAGAGGGATGAAGTAAAAGATGATAGGGCAAGAGGCAGCTACATTGCTCAGTGGAAAGAACTTAGAGCTTAGAGTCTTCCTGAGTTCAAATTCAGCCTCAGACACTTACTAGTGTATGATAATGGGCAAGCACAACCTTTGTTTGCCTTAATGCACTGGAGAAGGAAATGGCAAAGTACTCCAGTATTTCTGCCAAGAAAATCCATGGAAAGTATGGTCCACTTGACACAAAGATTTTAATATGATTGAATGACTGAACAATAAGAGATGATAAGGGATTGAACTAGGTTGTATGAACGGAGAAAAGATTTGACCACTGATTAGATATGTTAGATTGTAGAAGGAAGATAGATAATTAATTTATTATCCTGGGTGACTGGAAGGATGGTATTAGCCTCAACAGAAATTGGGAAGATCAAAAGTGTAGTATTTTTTTAGTAGATAGGTAGTTTAGTAAAATTGATTCTGTTTTAAAAGTGATCTGATTATCTCTCTTTCTTTTACAGATATGAAAACAGGTCCTAGAGAGGTTTAGTGACTTATTTGGTAATATAGGTGGTGGTCTGTCAACCTAATTCCTCTGAACCAAAGCTATAATATTAGCCTTTTAAAAATTTTACTTGAATTGAAAAAAAAGGCTCAAGGTTGATTTTTTTTCTCTTGAGGTCAAAGAATAATGACTGATCATAATAATTTAATGTATATTTTGGGAAAAGTGTGGGTTTTTTTGAAGGGAGAATTGTGAAGGTACATTGAATATTGAAATAATACAAATGGAGTTTTGCAAGTGTTCATATTGATACAAACTAGTTAAATTAAACATTGACTGATATTATTTCCACTAACTGGGTGACACACAAGTTAAGTCTAAAAAGAATTTCCATGTAAATAGAGCTATAACCAATACTGATGCTTTTCTTAAATGTAACATATAAGCAAGGATGTTTAGATAGTTTAAAATGCTGGCTTTAACAACTAAGAATAAAGAAATATAACTTCCATATATTACTTAAAAGATGCCATTTCAGCTTATTAAGCAAAAACTGAATACTTTCTGAAATATTTTTACAATCAGCTTGATTAGCTGGGACAAAATCACTTAGCTTAGATAATGATAGGCATAGTAATAACAATGGTAAAGAGTTATTGCATCAAGGCAGAGGACAATGAGTTCTTCAATGAGTCCACAGTGTGTTTCCATAAACATTGTTCCAGGAAGCAGATAGCTAGTGTCCTGGTCCTGTGCTCAGAGAATTCTGGTGTTCACAATAGTTGCCTTTTGTGACAACATGACAGAATGAAGAACTTGTGAGATGAAGTCAGGGGAAGCATATTCTTCTAGGACAGCATTCAAGCAAAAAGTTCTGTTGCCTCCATGCTGATTACAGCCATAAGTTTAGTAGGTACAGAAAGTGGAAGGGTATGGGCTAGAAGGAAAGTATAGCAGTAAATCTCAATGATGAAGTTTTGGCATTTCATTCATTGGGTAGCCAAAGACCAACAGTGTATTATAGGGAAAATATGTTTATTGAATAATTCAGCATTCAATACTCTTATTTTAGTCATGATATACAACTCACTAAGTCTTAATGATTTTAAGATACAAATTCAATCAAAAGCCTTAATCCCATTGTCTCATATTCAAGGTAGCAGCATCTGCTGTATTCCACATGCTTACAATGAGTGAAGTTGTCACTTGTTCAGGGGCACATAGCTAATAAGTATCCGAGGCAGAATTTGAACCCATTATTTCAAATCCTTGCAGATAGGAACTCATAGAAAACTAGAAAGATAGTATTTAGTCTGTATCTGCAGGCCATATTGTTATTGCTGTTTATTATCTTTTTTTTTTTTTTTGATGTACACTGAGTCCAAATCATCACAAGGGCCAATTGCTGACCACACATAAAAAAGAATAATGATAACCAGTATCATGATTGACTCTAATGATGCCTTAAATAGCAAAATTCCTAACGAGTTTCCTTGAAAATACTTAAGATCAGCTGCCCCATTGTTTGGATGGCTTCTAGTGTTATTGCTCTCCAGTGTATTCCACTTATTACTGTGTGATTTTGGGCAAGTCATTTTACCTTTTGGGGAACTAGTTTCCTCATCTATATATGACTCAAAAATCTCATCCAGTTTGAAATCTGTGATCTTATGATGTAAGGCATATCCACAAATGGGCAATATGTTAAGCACACTTCATCTGCATTGTCAGGAAGATATTTCCCTTATTCTTAAGTTCTTTATATTTCTGAGTGCTTCTTATGCATCGATACTCCCTCAACTTCTGCTCCCTTCATTGTTATTAAGTCCCTCCTTCCATTTCTTAGAGACTGGTTTTTTTTTCTTTTTCATGCCTTTCTTTTTCTTCTTTCACCTTCATTGAACCCATCCTTTGCCACTATTAAGTATGGGTCAGTATACCTTCTTTATCACTAATAATATACTCTCTCTACTTATCAATTAAAATTTTTTAATGGACTTAATCCTCCAACTTTAGCCTTATTCAATCACTGGAAATATTGATCCAAGACATTTTTTTGAAGAATTAAAAGTTATACTATAAACTGGCTGACACATTCACTTCATCCCTTAATGAAAGACTTCCAGTGAGGAAGCAATTTTGATAGAAACAATTAGACTGAAATTCAGGATACTCAAACTACTCCCGTCTCTGCTCCTAAAAAAGTTTGTGCTTGTAAATAAGTCTCACTATTTCCATGGATTGATTTTCTTAATCTATAAAATAAGGTCAAAAGACTAGACAGGAGTTTCTAAAGTAAGAGTATGCATGTGTGTGCATGTGCATGCGTGCGCGTGTGTGTGTGCCATGTTTCCTTTTGACAGTCATAAAGGTTATATGACTGGAAATTTAGTGAACATGAATGTAATGAAAAGGGTTGCTTTTATTTTTCTCATTAAAAAATCAATGTACAAAGAATTTGCAAGTTAGTTGCCAAGGAACAAAGTTTGTTTCAAAGTTAAAGATTAAAAATAAAAAATAAAACTCATAACAAAGCCCAAGGAAATATTGTCAAACTTGGCAAAGGCTAAATTTTTTCTAGATACATAGCCAGATAAGTCGTTTACATGATTTAAAATCCTACATTAGATTGGGCTTCCAAAAGACACTCACTTCCTAGGGTTTTTCAGTGCATTTTGTCTACTGGAGCTCTCTTGAACTTCTCAAAACTTTTCCCTCTAGACTTCTCACAGGATTATTGATCTCTATTGTCACTCCTGAAATTTTCAAAGACATGGTATGGTGCCACTAGTTCCTTTTTCTAAAGTACAAGGTTGTTGTTGTTTATTTGTTTTTGTGCTTGGGCCTCAGTATGGTGATTATTAAAAGAGAGGCTTATGTTAGTTATACCACAGTTTCCTTATAAGTGGAAAGAGATCCAGACTAATTCTTTATCTTAAATGTAATATTGGATTGAGGGTTTCCATCCTTTTTTAAGAGCTTTTTTTAACCCGTGGGATGGAACTAGCTCCTACCAGCTCTCTAGACCTTCAGTTTGAACATTTACATTTGAGAAATTAGAAATGCTGGAGATGGGGTTTTGATTTGTTGCTTTGTTGATAGTCTAGATTTAAGAAAATTATGGAGAAGATAACGGTTAATGTTAAAATGTGTCCTCTGTGTGTGTGTGTGTGTGTGTGTGTGTGTGTGTGTGCCTCTAAAGTCTCTCTTAGCCTTAGATCAATGATTCTAAGTTTCTTGAGAACCTAATAGTAATTTATTTTTAAAATTATTTTTTGTTCTACAACTAGTTGTTAGATTGTCCAATATATTTTGCTGGCTCAAAAAGAAAAAAAAAAAGAGCAAGTAAAAGATTTACTGCCAGAGGCCTGATGCTGTATTTTTGAAGCTGATTTCAAGCCAATTATTTTAATTCTCCAGCTTTTATTTCCCCTTTCCAATTCCTTTTCTTGTGTGTATTGCTGTTTTGTTCTTGAATCTTGCTTGTAATTTGTGTTTTGTATTTACATTTTACTTAGAATTTTGGTTCATTACTTTTCTAGTCTGCTTACCAGATCCTTGTATTCTGAATACACACCAACCTTCTTGCTTTAAACTAAAATGGTATAGCAGAAAGTACACTGGACTGTGAGTGAAGAAATCCAAGACCTGCCTGTCATTGTTTCAACCATTAAAATGTTGTGTGACCTTGTCTAAACTTCTGTTTCCCCCTTTTTAACAGTGAGGGTAATCTTGTATACATGATTATGGCACAGAAACATTTGATGAATTGTATGGAAAAGCTCTTTGTAAATGGTAACATACTAAATGACTATAAATACTTTCATTTTACTTCTTAGTCTATCTTCTAAAGAATAAGATTATTTTGGTGAACCTTGGTAATTTGGATACAAATTATAAAAATACTATAAACTTTGAAGAATCTTGAGGATATTTCATCAGAAAATTGAATGGATGGATCCATGTGTCAAATTGGAAGCTAATTTCTCCTTTTAATTCTGCTTCTGATTCTCCGGCCTTCATCACTATGTGTTAAGTGCCTTCTCACCCTTGATCATAATCTGTCCCTACAGCTCTCTTTTGCATTGGTGAGTTCTTTAGAGGGTTTCCATTTTTGGATGGTCCCAAGTGCATCCAAAGCAGGACATGCTGTATTTTTTCCTTGACTGTGCTTCTGACTTTCTGGCCTTAGTCAGTATATCCCTACATGCATACTTTGTTCTATCCTCCAAGCCCAATTTGAGCTGTCTTTTTTTATGTTGTTTCTCTCTCCATTAGAATGTGAATTTCTTGAGGGCAGGTACTATCTTTCTTCATGTGAAGTGAAGCCACCTGATTTGAAATCACTTCTTCCAGACTCCAAGCCTGTTTTATCTCCTAGCTGCCTGGGTGAGGGAACATGATTATTTGTGAATACATATATATGGATAGAGAAAGGACCTGTGAATTCGTTGGCATAGGAACCATTTGGGTAAAGAAACTTCTATCAAATCAGGATTTGAAATGTTAGATTGTAAATCAGGAAAATCTACATTCCAATTCTATCTCAGATGTATGCTACCTTTGTGGTAGTATAAGTTCCTTATAGGCAAAGACTATTTCAATTTTGTGTTTGTAATCATAATATTTACCACAGTTCCTGGCACATCATAGGTGTTTAAAAAATTCTCATTGATTTATTGATTATTTAAAATTAGGATTTATACATCCTTTTTTTTTGCAATGTACTGAACATATGTCCTTACTAGATGTTGGTTCAATTAAATAAAGAAGATAATGAGTAAAGCACAATTATTTAACAAACAATGTTGAATATAAACTAAGAGATTGCATTTTTCTATAGGAAAATCCTTTCTATGTAATGATATCTGAAACTGAGAAATATAAGTCAAAAATCAGATGAATTCTTAAGGGAAAATATGTTTTTAGAGAAAACTATGTACAGTTGAGATTTGATTTCATCCCAACATGGCATATTTTGAACTGGATTTTGGGCTAAATTTTGAGTCAGAAGAAAGAACACAATTGCCTCTCTACTTAACTTTCTGCCAGAGTGTTTGAGATTTCAATATTGTCCCAAATCAGCTGGTTTTGAAAGATTCTCAACTTTTTTCTTGGATAAGAATTTTTGATGCATTTCCTCTGCTTCTCAAAATCCTCTTTCTTTTCAAACCTAGCTAAAGAGTCTGTATATACTACTTTTTTCCTGACCAATTGAATCTTTTCTTTATTATATATTATCCAGAAAAGTTATACATATTCTATAAGATACTCACATGAAGTTGCCTTATGCTTCTTTCTAATTATTTCACAGATAACCTTACAAATGTAAATTTTTACTTTCTCAATAAAATTTAAATATGACTAAGACAGAATAGAAATAACAGAATTTGGACATTCCAAGGATAAAGCCAAGATGGTGGAATAAAGTCAGGAAGCAGCTTGAGATCTCCCAGTTTCCCTCAAAAACCACATGAAACCAAGCCTCTGAATAGAGTCTGAAAGAATGAAACCAGTTTCCAGCTCAAGATAGACTGAAAAAACTTCAAGAAAGGTCAGTCTCTTTGGGGTGAAGACAGTGTTAACCCAGGTGAAATAGATTCTGGGAAAGCCAATGAAAGTAATCATAGCAAATCAGCAACTAAGACTCTCAGTCCTGGCTCTGTAGAGAAGCAAATCAGTGTGGCAACCCCCAGGACCAGTTCAGAAGGTGAACTCTAGGAAACCAGGTTGTTTCTTGGAAAGAGTAGCTAAGCTATCTCTCAACCAAGACTCAGAAATGCACAGGAAAATTGGCACAGCACCACTTTTACCCAGGGAGATGAGTTATACCTTAAAAGTTATAAAAAGAGGAAATACCAAAAGAAAAGGAAAGAAAATGAGCTAGAAACAGCAAACAATCTTGACCAAAAAAAGCTACTATGGTAACAGGGCAGACCAAAACACAACAGAGGAGGATAGAATGTCCAAGGAATATTAAAGAGTGAGATAAATTGGTCTCAAGCCCAAAGATGCTTCTTGGAAATGTTCATAAAAGACTTCAAAAGGCAATTAAGAGAGGTAGGAGACAATATGAGAAAAGAAATGGGAGTTTTGCATGAGAGAGTCAACAATTTGGAAAAGGAAGGAAAAAATTGTATGTAAACTAAGAATCATTATCTCGATTCCACTGAGTTAACACTTTATATTCACATGAAGAGGATTAAAAGACTTATTACAATTTAGGGAAAGGAAGGAAGGGAATGAGCTTTGTCTGAAGTATGATTTCATCAGTTTTGGCTTTAAGAGGGAATAATTTAATCATTCAGTAGGAGGAGAAGGAGGAAAAGAAAAGGGATGAGCAGGATATAAGGAAGAGCAGAAACAGGAAAAAAAGGCTAGAGAAGGAGGAAGGATTGATAGAAGATAAAGTAGTGGGTAGGATCAGTAAAAAAAAAAAGAACACTAGTAAGAGAAGGAAATAGGGGAGTAAGGAGATAAGGTAATGCACAGAGTAGGTTAAAAAAACAGAAATAAGGACAGGGTGGAGAGAACAAAAGTATATACAGGGGGAAAATAGGATGGAGAAACAGAACTGAATGGCTATAAAACCGAACATACCCTTTGACCCAGAAGTGCCATTACTGAATCTGTATCAAAAGAAATTATAAAGGAGGGGAAAAGACCCACATGTGCAAAAATGTTTGTAGTATCTCTTTTTGTGGTAACAAAGAATTGGAAAAAGAGTGGATGTCCATCAATTGGAGAATGACTGAACATGTTAAAAAATGATGAAAAAGCTCATTATAGAAAAGCCTGGAATGATTTATAGGAACTGATGCTGAATAAAACAAGCAGAAGCAGGAATGCATTGTGCACAATAAGAGCAAGAATGTGCAATGATAAACTATAAAAAGTTTTGTTCTTCTCAGTAATTCTTCTCAGTAGCTCAGTACATTCAAAACAACCTCAATAGACTTTGGACAGAAAATTCTGTGTAAATCCAGAAACGGAACTAAGGAGACTGAATGTAAAGCAACACATGCTATGTTCACTTCATTTTTCTGTTTTTTTTCTTTTGCTCTGATTTTTCTCTACCTCCATGATTTATAAATCAGTGTGTATTAAAAATAGTATAATGAAAAAAAATTTCACTTGAAATTTAGGAATTTAATATACTAATGAGTTACTTTTAAGCATTTTAATATTAAAAGATAAATAAAAGATGGTAGATCGCTTTTCTTTTGAATGGTACAAAGTACCCAAATTAATGAATTTTTGTATAAAAAACAGAAATAACAGAATTTGGAATTCAAGGATCTGGGTTTCAATTTTTTCTCTGACATGACCTTTGTGACTTTAGGCAAATTACCTAATCAGTCTTTCTTGAGCTTCATTTTCCTGTAAAATGAGAGGCTTAGATTAGGCCACTTCAGCCTCTAGAGGTATGGTTTTATGATTTTATTTTATTATTTATTGCTTTTGCATCTTCTCAACCTTCCAGTCCAATGTAAGTTGGAAACAAGATTCTTAATGCTTTCCAAATGAAAAATAAGGGAAAGAAATCTGGGAGGGAGGAAAAGGCAAGTCTTTTTCTATTAGAAATATTTGAAAGGGCATCTTATAAAAATGTTTGGGACAGGAATATTATCTCTATTGGTCATTGTAGTTGCATATCTCAGACTAATTGTGAAGTTTGGACAGATTAAAGGGTACTTTAAGCCACATTCTAAAACTAAGGTAGTTCACTTTCTTTGATTTTGTTTTGGGGACTAAGAAATCAGGGGAGTTCAAAGTCAGGTCTTGCAATGAAAAGTATGATTTCCTTGGTAATAATGTTCTGAATCTAATAAGGAAGGCCAAATTTTTGAATTCTATTAATTTCATTTAGGAGATTGCCATGTCATTGGGTCTGTTTCAATCAACAAAATGTCATCCTTAAATAAAAACATATTGAGGTCCTAATTATCTCTAATTAGGAGTTTTAACTTGGGATCCATGAATTCATTTTTTTTTTAAATTTTGATTCTGAATTTCAATATAATCTGTTTCCTTTGTAATCCAATGTATTTTATTTATTTATTAAAAAAAAAAAACCTCTATTATTCTGAGAATGGGATTTATAGACTTTCTATCTTGTTAAAGTGGTTTATAACATTAAAAAATTTAAGAACTTCTGATTTTTTTTTTTAATACTTATGCGCTGCTCTGGATCTCTTTCATGACCATGGGAAATACCTTTGCAGAGTAATATATCCCTGTCTTATGCTTTGTTTGATATTAGTAGAGGGCATTCAAACAAGCCTATCTATAGTGTTATATTCTTTAAATAATCTTGTATAATCTTAACATAAGCATGGTAGTTACTTGGTTGGAAGAGAGCCTTTATGGTAGTATTTTGTTGTACTGTGCTTTAAAAAAATCATCAAACAAGATAAACAAGAATTGTAATGGAACTTTATATTTCCTACATTTTTGGTGGTTAATTGTGTGATGATAAAGACACAATCTACTGTAAAAGACCACATGGAAAAAACTTATGCATTTCCTTATAGCACAATTTACAAGAAAGATCTTAATGGATGTAGAACTTGCCACAGAATTTTATTTAGGTGGGAAAGTGGCTAATATCTCTTCTTTGTTTAGCTTTCTCCTTTCTTCATCTTCAAGTTTTCATATTTATTATTACTGACACATTTTAATCTAATTTTTCCCCAGTTTGACTTTTTTAAAGTGTGATTTTTACTTCCTCAACAAGCACATTGGGACTGTAATGGTTATAATCAAATGTTGATTGACCTCAGTTAAAACAATTTATTTATTTATTTTGGTGAGATAATCAGAGTTAAGTGACTTGCCTAGGATCATGCAATTAGTAAGTATCAAGTGTTGGAGGTTGTATTTGAACTCAAGTCCTGCTGACTACAGTGCTATTATGCCACCTAGCTGCCCCCATATAATTTTTTATTAAAAATATTTTCAATCTTTTACCTTTTTGTCCACTTAGTTTCATTCTTAAATGTCCTTGGGATGTCATTTCATTCATTAATTCATTTCACATGTATTTATTAGTGTCACTACATTTCGCACATTGTGTGATGTGTTGTGGACAGAGAGACAAAATTTAACAGTGCCTGCTCTCAAGGAACTTATATTTCTATTATTGGGAAATGATATATCTAATTTATTTGTACATGTACAATATATACATGTAGCATAATTACAGAAAATTGCAAAGTTTTTTTTAGTGGTAGAGGATCAGAAAAGGTCTTATATAGGATACGGAATTTGAACTGAACTTTGAAGGTAAATAGGGACTTTTAGAAGTGAAATATAGGAGGGAGTTTATTACAAGCTTGGGAAGTACAGTGCAGGAAAAAAAGTGGCTCATTCTTCGGAATGAACAAGAGATTAAGCTGGTTTTGATTGGAAAATAGAATATATGTAGTATATATGTAGTACATAAGGTGTCTGAAAAATTAGACTGGAGCCAGACTTTGAAAGAATTCAAATGACAGAGGAAATTGTATTTCATCATACAGGCAATAAGGTGTCCCAGGTATTTCTTGAGCAGGGGAGTGACATAGTCATGCTTATGAGATTTAGATGTCAAGGATTCATTTGGAGCATACATTGGAAATAGAATAGACATCAAGTCATGTAATGAGAGATTTTATGTTAGAAGGTTTTTGGTGGTCATTTATCCAATCTTCTCATTTTATAGATATAGAAACTGGACTAGAGGTTAAGTTACTTTCCTAAACTTATCAGTGTAGTAAATAGGAGGACCACAGTAAAATGAACCCAGAGTCTCTGACTGAAGCTAGCACTCTTTCCACTGCAACAACAGGAATCATTGGGGCAGAAAGATCAATTAGAAGGTGATGGCATTAGTATAGCCAAGAATTGATGACCTAAATATGGTAGTCAGATGAATGGAGATAAGGAATACATGCAAAAAATGTGTAAACAGAATTAACAGGACCTGGTATTTATCTCAATATAGATAGTAAGGAATGATGAAGAGTTGATGATTACTCTGGAGCTAAAGACAATGAGTAAACTTTGAGGATAATCTCTAAGTGATTTGGGGTGATTTGGGGAGAATCTTAAGGACATAAAGAGTTTTGAATGCCTGTGAGATAACTAGTTGTGAATATTTAATAAGCAGTTGAAGATGCAGGACTAGAGCTCAGGAGAGAGATTAAGTCTATATATAAATCCATGTTATCTGAAGAAAAAATAATTGAATTCATTGGAATTATTGAAATCACTTGAAAAGAGGTCGTAGAGAAAGGATGAGGCTCAAGACAGAATGTTGGTAAACACCCAAATATAGGGGATGGGCATAGACAATAAATTAGCAAAGGAAACTCTTCAATCTTCCCAAACTAGATCATAGGAAGAGAATCAAGAGTCATGAAACCAGAAGGAGGGGGGAATATTCAAGGAGAGGTTATGATCAACAGTTTAAAATTGTGATTAAAGTCAAGGAAGATTAGATAGTCAATCCCATTATATTAGGCAACTACAGTTGAATGATGAGGTAAGAAACCATATGCACAGTATTGAGAAATAAGAGTAGAGGAATTAGAAGTGAATATAAACTGATTTTGCTAAGGTCTGGGCTATAAAAAAGAGGACAAATTATAGGCTAGCGTGAAGGGATGAAGTTAAGTGAAGATTTTTTTGGCCAAGCTTTCTGTAAAATTCTTTCTCCCCCTTTAACTTGCTTCTAAGTGTCTTATGAGACAATGCTGCCAATAATCTTCTACCACACCTTTCTAAAAGTTTTATAAATGCATTTATATTCTAAACCAGCATAATTGCTTTCAGCTGCTATTTTCCTCTAATTGTCAAATAAGTTGAGTGTTTGCTGATTATTGAACATTTTAGAATTTATTTTGTATCGCTATTATGACAATTATTATTAAACAGTTGTATAAAATTGTAATCAGTACTAGTTTCTTCCTTCATTTTATATTTTGAATTGTTAAATACTTGTTTAGTTCAGTTAGGTTGAAGTTTTCATCATATGAAATATTATTTTTTAAAAAATATTTTTTTTGTCTGTAACATTTTTCCTCCCTATCCTAACAGATTATGGAAGTAGATTTTGTATGCTACAGTTTGGTTACACACAGTAGTACATTAGTAGTAGTATACACTCCACATTAGTAGGGAGTGATTTTCTGTCTGTTACAGTATAAACAGTTTCACTGTGATGTTACATGGTACCCATCATGTCCAGCACATTTTCAATATTTTGTCTAACAGTATTCATTTTATATAGGTGTGAGGATCCTGTATGGAAATCTTTGACCTCTCTTATTCCTAATTTTTAAACAATACTTTTAAATGTACTTTTTTGCTAACCTTACATTTTCTAATTTTTAATAGAGTATAAAAGCATATATTCATTTAATTTGAATGTTTCTTATTGCAATGAATTCAATAAAATTAAATTCATCATTCTCTGTAACAAATATTATTATGCATAATCCACAACTGTTTTCCACGTAATCTTTCTGAAAGTATCCATTATGAGTAGTGTAATAAAAGATGATCAACTGTCCAATGAATTAGGTTTCTTGATATATTTGGATGTAAATAACCAACTCTATTCCCTTATTTATCTCTCTTTTTTTCATTCTTTTAGATTGGTGTTATTGTTTCTTGATTTCTGAAGTTATTACATTCCATTTGCTCAATTCTAATTAAGGAATTATTTTCCTGAGTTAGTTTTTATACTTCCTTTTCCATTTGCCCAATTTTTGTTTTTAAATTCTTCTGCTCCTTCGCTTTTTGTATTTGCTTTTGCATCATTTTCATTTTTCTTCCTTTTTTTTTTTTGCTCTACCTCTCTTACTTGATTTTCAAAATACCTTTTGAGTTCTTTCATGAGTTCAGACCAATTCTTACTTACCTTGGAGGCTTTGAATTTAGGGGCTTTGACTAATTTTCCGAGTGTGTATTTTGAACTTTCTTGTCACCATAGTAACTATTGCCAGATTTTTTTTTCTGTTGTTTGCTCATTTTCCTAGCCTATATATTGACTTTTGACTCTATTAAAATAGGTTTCAGGAATTTTGTGCAGCTCTTCATAGAGATACTTCTTCTAGGAAGCCTGTAAATTTTCAGTTTTTCCAAAATGGTATAATTTAAGGAAAAATGTTTTTACTGCTTTCCTAGCTTGTGCTTTGGTCTATGAGTGATCACTAGCATTATTTTCTGTCCTGAGTTGTGAGGAGGGTTGCTGCTCTATTGTGGCTTTAAGTTTTAGTGTGTTAGTACTCCTCCTTTCCCTGCAACTGGGAGACAGGACTTCATCCTAGATCTGAATATAGGTAAAACAACAGAGTCCTGACTTAAGGGAAAGAGACCCCCTGTAATCTCTGACCAACTTTTCAACCCCCTTATTGTCTATTGAATGAGACCTCTGAAACCAACCACTACTGATTCAGAGCCTCCCAAGTTCTGCTCCTGTTTTGCTGTGTCCAAGATCTGCTCCTGATTTGCTGGTGCCAGGGTTGTGCTTGTATAGCCTACCCAAGACTAAGCTCTCCTCAACCTAGTGCAACAAATCTTTACTGTTGATGCTCTAAGTTGTCTCCAACTGAAAAATTGCTTTGTACTCTCTTTTGACAGGTTCTGATGCTTTCAAATTTGTTTGAAGTTATTATTCAAAAGTATTTAGAAATACTTTGGTGAGAGCTGGGTGAGTCTCTCACCTTACTCCAATATCTTGGCTCCAACTTCTATTTCTCTAATAACAGTCTGTGCTATATCTCTCTATGTATTTGCAGTTTTATATTGTCTTTTGATGTTACTTATACAGGGATATCATAAATTATGTGATTTTCTTTCTTTTTTGTAATTCTTCCAAATATACCTCTACATTTATGAGGCTGCACAAGAAAAATCAGATCCAAAGGGGAAAAAACAACCAAAACAACAACAACAAAGATGAAAATACTATGTTTGATCCACATTCAGTTTCCATAGTTATTTTTCTGGATGCAGATGGCTCTTTCCACCAGAAGTCTATTGGAATTGCTTTGAATCACCTTATTATTGAAAAGAGCCAAGTTTATGTTTCTCTAGAAATGTTTCTATTCATTTGGGATACTAGACAAGGAGTTTCCATTTGGAGTACTTACAATTCTGATAAGGTTTATAAAAGGATGAATATTTCAGATAGTTTGTACTCTTTGCCCCAATTTCTACCTTGCTGTTTCTATTATAGAGGAAGCCGAAGGTCTCCAAAAATAAGGACTATTTCCTAATTTCATGTTTTGTTAGGGCAGAGTTCATTTCTTAGTAGATAGCTGACTGATTATATACCTTTCCTTGCTTAGCTAGGCTGATCTTTGGAGAGCAGACTTATTCTATTGCCAGAAACATATTCAAACCTTTTATAGCGTTGTAGAACCAGACAGTGCTCTGTTGGCACAGTCCCTTGAGAGCACAAGATCACCTCCATTTTATGATGAGGCATTGGATTCCCTCTAATTCTGATCTTAATCTACCTGACACTTGGTAGTCAAGTAGAACTTTGGATCTGAGATTCTCTAATTTTTGCACCATAGAATAGTAGTTAGGACTAGAAAGGACCTTGGAAGACATCTAGTTAAATCATTTCATTCTAGATTACTCTTATTTATGATTTTATTTATTATCTCATAATATTATTATAATAATGTGCTAAGCACATTTCCTGTATTTCCTTCCTTTCCTTGAACTTCTCTAACATGTATACTGTATCCTGCAGAATCTAATTATTTATTATTTCATGCAGTTCTCCTAAGGCTTCATGCATATTGTTTCATTTAGTAAGATGAGAGTCTTTTGAAAAAGGGTTCTGTGAATTTTTTTTTAAATATCTGATACCTACATTTCTATATAATTGGTTTCATTTGTAATCCTATACAGTTTTATGTATTAAAAACATTCTGAGAATGAATGGATAAAGTATTTATTTACTGCTGAGTACTGAAGATGAAAATAGAAAAATAAGACATTGCCTGGTCTTAAGAAGTTCCCATTATAATGAGGGAGACAACACGTATAAGATATTTGTGAATAAATGTGTGTATATATGTATGTATCATTTGTATGATCTATCTATTTATATGTTAACTGACCTCAGGATAAGAAACACTGATCTATAAAACTCATTTAACTTTAATTCTTAAAAAGACCTTCTCTATAACAGTGGTGCATATATTTGGCAAACATATGTCCATTGTTTAGTTTCCATCTGATACTTATAATTAGATCACTAAATCAAGTTAGCTCTGTTGTTGTTCAATAAATCTTGTGTAATTTTGAGATATGTATGGAAAACACCTGGTTGGAGAAAGCTTTTTTAGGTGACATTTTGCTCTACCAAATGTTTTTATTTTTTAATATTTTCTCTACCAAATGTTTTCTTTAAATCAATAAAAAATAAGCACAGTAGGATTTTATGTCATCTACTTTTTCTAAGCAATTGCATAATGGTTAAGACTTGTTCTATTGTGTTTCCTTCTAATCTTATCACTAAGGATGGCCTTGAGCACTTTGTAGATTATTTTACTAAACTTTTCATGTAAATGGAAAAGCATGCATATGTATTTGTAGTTATTGATATAATAGCAGCTTTTGTTTTGTTTTAACAACATGACCTACCTTTAGATCTTAAGGTGAAGTGGCAAAGTGTATAATAATGCCTCTTCTTTAATGTTATTTCTCCTAATAAAGATAACATCAAATTTTGATGTTGAACAATTTGATAGCATCAAGTATTTTGGTGGTAAGAGAATTCTTATATCTGAGTCTTTAGTAGGGGTGACTGCAGTACCTGCAAAAGTAGTTGCCAGGATGCATCTCCACAGACATTACTTTCCAGAATGAAGGCTGAAGGCAGGAGGCTGACAGCATTGGTAGTTCCAAGGCTCTTTGTTTCAGAGTTTTAAGCTGCTTATATCAGGATCTGAGAGGAGATTGGGGTCAAGGTGAAGCTGATGATTTGATAGGTTTGGTCCATGCTAACCCTATTTCTCTTTCAGCAGGTCTTGAAGCTTCAATGAAACTTTTTATGTGTTGTATGGTGCAATGTACAGGAAATGGGTGGGAATAATTGGTCCCTTTTCCATAGGAGTTATTTACCCAGATATTGGTTATAAGGTCTGGGATAGAAGCAATAATAGTAGTGCTACCACTCCCATGTTGCCTATGCCTGAAAGAAGGAAACCATGGGTTTTACCAGACTGCCAAACAATTGTACAGCACAAAAAATTAAGAACCCTGAGTGAAAGAGAGAAAAACAATATTCTCTAAGTTTGGACCTATATCTCATTTCTCTGGTTTCTTTATAGCTTTCTAAGCAATTGTTCAGCACACACTAATAACTCAATGAATACTATTTAACCAATTGATAAACATTATATACCTACTATATACCAGGCAGTGTCCTAAATTCTTAATCATTGTAGTATATCTCATTTCTGAAGTTGTCCAAAAAAAAACAACAACAAAAAAAAAAAAACAAAAAACCAAAACAAAACAAAACAAAAAAAAAAAAAAAAACAGTGGGCTGAAATCCTTGAAAGTATCCACAAGATTTAATGCCTAGCATTGCCATTCTTTCACGGACATGAGAAAAGGTGATCTTGATATAGGCTATTGCTGCCATTTCCTCTTTTGTTCTCTTGAGGTAAGGTTCTATATTGAAACCAACAGGAGTATTATGAAATGTATTTTTAAGATTTTCCTATATCTCCTAAGTTTGTAGAACAATGGAGTATATGGGTTTCAGTAATTTTCTTTCAATTACAACTTTAATTCTTTAGAAATGGCAAAATTCAATGACTTGAAATTATCTAACATTATAAGATTGCATCAGTTCTCCAATGGATCTGTTATTTTACTGATGTGGGAGTCTTTCAGGGCATACATTTATCTGTCATACTCTTTGCTATGTTCTCCCACAATTTCATTGGAATTCTTTCTAGGGGCCTTCCTAACTTTTTCTTGAAATTGCTTGTATACCATGTGGATTCATCAATTATTGTTATCTTTAATATTAATTAGAAGGGGAGCAGAAGAGGGGAAATGATTTTTATAGACAGTGTTATTGATAAAGTCATCATTTTAAAAATATACAGAAAACTGATTTAAATTTATAAGAATATTTCATTCCCCAATTGGTAGTCAAAACATATGAATAAGCAGTTTTCAGATGAAGAAATTAAAGCTATCTATACTTATACGAAAAAACACTCTAAATCACAATTGACTAGAGAAATGCAAATTAAAAAAAATTGAGGTATTTTTCATCTATAAGATTGGCAAAGATAACAAAAAGAAAACAATAAATGTGAGAAAGGATGTGGGAAAATTGAGAAATTAATGCAGTGGAGTTGTGAACTGATCCAACCATTCTGGAGCAATTTGGAACTATGTGCAAAATGCTATAAAATTGTGCAATCCATAGCAATATCACTTTGATGCAGCAATACAATTACTATGTCTGTAGCCAAAGAGATAATATAAGGGGAAAGGACACACGTGTACAAAAATATGTGTGGTAACTATTTTTGTAGAAGCAAAGAATTGGAAATTGGGAGGATGACCATCAAGTGGGGAATGGCTAAATAAGTTGTGATGTAAGTATGTAATGGAATACTGTGTTATAAGAATGATGAGCAGGCGAATTTCAGAAAAAAACAAAACAAAACTGGAATTATATAAACTGATTCTGAATGAAACAAGAAGAATTAGGAAACATTGTAAACAGTAACAGCAACACTATATGATAATTATCCATGAAAGACTTAAATCTTCTCAGCAGTACAGGGATCCAAGACAAATCCAAAAGACTTCTAATGGAAAATGCCGTCTACATCCAGAGTTAGAACTATGGAAATCAAATGTAGATTGAAACATACTATTTTCACTTTAAAAAAAATTATTTTTTTGTTTTTATCTTTTTCATTTTCCTCCTTTTGTTATGATTATTCTTTTATACATGACTAGCATAGAAATGTGTTCAACATGATTGTACATGCATAGTTTTTATTGGATTGTTTGCTGACATGGGAAGGGTGGAAGCAAAGGAGAGGGAGAAAAATTTGGAATTCAAAATCTTACATAAAGTAATGTTGAAAACTATATATGTACTTGGAAAAAATTATATTAATGTGGGAAAAAGTAAGATAGTACTTTATTTCAGGAAGAAATATTGGATGATGTCAATGTATATTTCTTTAATTTCCCATAAGCAGTCTATCCTTTTCCAGTCTTTCTGATGAATTCTGGACACAGTTCATTGTCTATTTGCAATATGTGACTAAGATCCATATGGTACTAAATGACTGATTAAATAATCCCTCTCTATTTCAATGATCCGTATAGTAGCTTCATGTACTATTTAGAGACAATATGGAAGATACAGATATAAAGAAATACATTAAATATGTTATCTTTCTTGATTTTTTTTGTGCCAAATGTTTTTTGTTAAAGATTTATTAAAGATGGAATAGAAAAATGGATAATTTTTCAACATTGACCCTTGAAAAAACATGTGCCACATTTAAAGTTTTTTTTTTAATGTTTCTTCTAAACCACAGGTCATAAATTTGGAGTTCCTTGGTTGAAATCCCAGCAACTTGGGTGACTCAGACATTATTTGAACTCCTTAAGCATCTTTTTTTTTTATCATCAATAAAATGAAAAAAAAAACAAAACCTGACAAGATTTCCAAATCCCTTTTAGTTCTAGAATGTTGACCCAAATACAAGGAAGAAAAACTTTTTTTCCTCATAAAATAAAATAAAATAATACACATTTATTTAGTTTTTTGGTGTCCATAGAACTGAATATCTATGTTTTGAAAACAAAAAAAAATTGTAGCATTATTTATTTTTAAAAAGTATTTATTTTAATTAAATATCTATTTGTTTTCCCTGTAGTATTTAAATTGTTTTATTTTTTCTAGTTATACATGTGTGATAACTTTTTATATACACATTTCTTTATGAATTATCTTGGGAGAGAAAAATCAGAACAAAAGGGAAAATAACGAAAGAGGAAAAAAAACAAAAAAAAGAAGTAAAAATAGTATATGTTGATTTATATTCAATATCCATAGTGCTTTTTATGGTTAGAGATGGCATTTTCTATCCAAAGTTTATTGGTAATGCTTTGGATTATTGAAGCACTGAGAATAACTAAGACTTTCATAGTTCTTGGTCATAGCACAATCTTGCTATTACTGTGTACAATGTATTCTTGGTTCTGCTTGTTTTCCTCAACATCATTTAATATAAATCTTTCTAAAACCAGCTTGTGTGTCATTTTAATAGAACAATAATATTCTATTGCCTTAATATACCATAACTTATACAGCCTTTCCCCAATTGATAGGCATCTACTCATTTTCCAATTCTTTGCTATCACAAAAGAGCTGCTGCAAACATTTTTGCTCATGTGGGTGCTTTTCCCTCTATGATTTCCTTGGGATACAGAACCAATAATGGCACTGCTGGGCCAACGGGTATGCACAGTTGTTTAGCCCTTTGGGCATAATTTCAGATTGCTCTCCAGAATGGTTGAATCATTTCACAACTCCAACAATGCATTAGTGTATTAGTTTTCCCACATCTCCTCCAATATTTAACATTATCTTTTACTGTCATTTTAGCAAATTGAGAGATGTTTGGTGGTACTTCATCATTGTTTTAATTTGCATTTCTTTAATTAATAGTGATTTAGAGAATTTTTTCATATAACTATAAATGGCTTTAATTTGTCATCTGAAAATTGTCTGTTCATCTCATTTCACCATTTATCAATTGGGGAATGACTTGCATTCTTATAAATTTGACACTTTATATATTTTATATACAAAATATACTTTATATATGTTAGAAATGAGCCTGAAAAGTGGCTGTAAATTTCTTTTCTCAACTTTGTATTTCCCTTTTTATCTTGTTTGTGTTGGTTTTGTTTGTGCAAAATCTTTTTAATTTAATGTAATTAAAGTTGTTCATTTTGCCCTTCATAATGTTCTCTAGTTCTTCTTTGGTCATAAATTCCTCTCTTCTCCATAGATCTGATAGGTAAATTATTATTTGTTCTTCTAATATCTTATGGCATCACCCTTTATACCCAAATCATGTATCAATTTTGACCTCATTTTGGTATGGGGTGTGAAATATAGATCTATGTAAAATTTCTGATATTATTTTCTGGTTTTCCCAGCAGTTTTGTGAAATGATGAGTTCTTATCCCAGAAGCTGGAATTTGGGGTTTTATTGTCATTGATTATTGGATCATGTGTATCTAACCTATTCCACTGATCCACCACTTTATTTTTTTCAAATGATTCTGATGACTGCTGCTTAGTTTTAGGTCTAACACTGCGAGGATACTATCCTTTGTATTTTTTTTCATTAATTCCCTTGAATTCTTGACATTTTGTTCTTCCAGATGAATTTTGTTATATTTTTTCCTAGATCTATAAAAAAATTTTTTTGGCAGTTTGATTGGTATGACACTGAACAAATGGACCAATTAAGACAGAGTTGCTATTTTTATTCTATCAGCTTAGCCTACACATAACAAATGATATTTTCCCAATTCTTTAGATCTGAGTTTATTTGTGTGAGAAGCGTTTTGTAATTGTGTTCATATAATTCCTGAATTTGTCTTGGAGATAGACACCCAAATGCTTTATTTTGTCTACAGCATGAAACTGAATGTCAACCTAGATTAGGGATTTCTAACCTTGGAATAATATTACTCCAGTGGTTATAAGAAGTTTGTCAAAAGAATAATGTTCCTTTAAGAAAAATTAATCTATTTTATGTGAATATTATCAATAAAACTATAGTTTGTTTTATTTCACTCGGACTTTACTGAAATTTAGGGGATATGGAGACTCAAAATGTTTGGGGAACTCCTTTCATTTACTTGCCTTTTCCTCAGTGGATGTTTAGGACAAAATCTTATAATTCTCATTTCTAAGAGGCTCTGGAGTATTGTTTGATGAAATTTGAACAATATGATGAAACAGGAACATTTGGAGGACCTGGCTATCAATATAGCCATTGCTCTTAGGCTTTCTTGTATCATGGACTCCTTTGATAATCTGGTGAAACCAACGGACCCCTTCTTAGAATAATGTTTTTGTAAAGCATAAAATAAAATCCTTAGGCTTACAAAAGGGAACTAATTATATTTAAAAGTGTTATATATGTTTATATATATATACACACACATATATATATGCATATATGTGTATATATATAAACATATATACATATGTATATATAGGGACATATGTATATATTGCATGTATATATCTTTAAATAGGTATGATGTCTCTCTCTCTCCATACATAGATTTTTTTTTCTATCTATATGTCAATTGACCCCAGGCTAAGAATCACTGGTCTATAAAGTTAATTTTGATGCTTAAGCAGACCTTTTCAATGGCAGGGATGAATATCTTTGGGAAACATATGTCCATTGGTTAGTTTTCATTTTATATTTATAATTAGAATATTATCAAACCAAGTTAACTAGCAATACTGAAATGTTCTGCAAGAAACCTTGAATAATTTTGAGATATGCATGGAAAATACCTTGTTGGAGAGAGTCTTTTTATGTGACATTTCACTTTACCAAAAATATGTTTAAAAAAATCAACAAAAATAAGCACAATAAGATTTTATATCATCCACATTTTATCAGCAATTGTATAATGGTTAAGACTTGGTCTATTGTGGATTTTCTTTTGGTAATAGCTATCTATTTCATTATAATGTTCTCATTAATGATGCCCTCAAGTACTTTGTAGATTATTTCACTAAAATTTTTATATGGATGGAAAAACATGCATATGGATTTGAAGTTACTGATACTATAGCAGCTTTTTTGTTATAACAATTGGCTTACATTTCTCCTCCCTTCAGATGGGAGAATTGATGCCTGAACATCCTCAAAATATTTTCACCTCCAACATGGATCTCTTTTGTGCATATTTAGCCTTGTCCAGCTCTCCATCTTAATTTCTCTTAATCCCAGAGATCATTCATCTACTCCTTCCACCTTTCCACAGATGAAGAATCTGAAGCCCACTGTTTATCAGAATGAGAGAGATACTTACTTCCAAGTCTTTCTGTTTCAAAATAATACTCAAAGAAAAATATAGCACACCAGCTGGGACATACATCATTTGTAGATTTGCTTCCTTAACCAAATGCCTAAAATGATATTGCTAAGCCTTTGTTTATATTAATAAGCCACCTGAGTCACTACAGAATCACATTTTTCCCCCTCCTACTTAGTCTTATGACATACAAAATAGCTATTCTGTTTCTTTTATTCATCAGTGTTATAAATCTGTGGAGAAAGAAAACTAAACAAACCAAAAACCCATCACTTTGTCTCAATTTATTTCCTAAGAGTACTTTCTCCATTTTCCCCTATAATGGAACCCTTGTTCTCTCCTGTTTCTTTCCAAATGAATATTTCATTGTTTCTCTTAAATTGAAATAGGTTTCAAGAAAGTAATTTCTAGTCTTGTTCAAAGCAGCTAAAAGATCAATACTAGCTTATTTTTTAATCTTCATTTCTAAAATTTCAGAAATAATAGCAAATTAATCATATACAAATATATAATGTAAAGAGCCTATTAGAATTAAATCTGCAATGGTGAATAAAGTGCTGACATTTTGCTTAATAGCCAAGCAAAATCAGGAGGATCATGGTCAGCATTTTTTAGTTCTTGAGTCAGTGTCCTTAGAATTGAAATATATATGTGAACATTTTCAATATTTGTAGTTTATTCTAGAGAATAGAGAATGAGAAATATATTGTGTAGGAAAGAGACTTCTGGACTAAAAGTCTGATGCTATGTGTTGCTGTAGATATCTTTTCCAAAACTTATAAGACATGGGATGAAGGTACCTTTATTTATTATCCTCAGCTTTATTTTCTGTAAAATGAAAATAACAATACTTGCCCATTCTGTCTCACAGAGCTCTGAAATATGAACCATTATTATTGAGTGTGCTATTATACTGGATCAATGCATGCTGTAAGAAGAACTTGCATTGGTTCCTCCAGGAGAAGCTTATGCAATAGATTTTATTTATTGAGTGGGTGGGAAGCTGAATTTTTAAATTATGATTTCATTAGGTAGAAATTCTCATTACAGTTACAGATCATCAGCAAATCCTCTGTAACTTCTGTTCTCAAGAAAATTATTTGGGCAATTGAGAGATTAAGTGACTTTCCAGGTAAAATTATTGGAATATACATACATTCACACAAGCATGAATATCCATGTATACACACACACACGTACACACACATATATACACACATTCTATATCTACACATTATGAATATATAGAGCTATATAATATACACATATATATAGTTATACACATATACACACACACACATATATATATACATATGCATATGAATATACCTATCTTAGGAGCTGGATACCATTAATCTAAGTCATCTTATTTTGAGTGACTGTCCACCACACTACTATATGATTCAGTGGATAATATACTGTGCCTACAAATGAGAAAGATTCATCTTCCTGAATTCAATCTGGACTAATATATTTATTGGCTGTGTGATCCTGGACAAGTCACTAAACTATCTGTCTCAATTTCCTCAATTATAAAATAGGGATCATAATAGCACCCACCTTGCAAAGTTGTTGTGAGATTCACTTGAGAGAATATATCTATATATATTTCTATATATATGTTCTAGTACAATGCCTAGCGCATAGTAATTATTTAATAATGTTTTTTTTCTTCTTCTTATGCTATCCTTTCTCAGGTTTCTTTCTTTTTTTTTTAAATTCAAATCATCCAAAACCATGGCTTATACCCTTATTCTTAATTCTTTACTTGAAAATGGGCATCACACTGTGATTTCTGCTACATCACTCATAGACATAGTGGCAGCCAACCCCCATAGAAACCTGATAATATAATATGTCAAAATATTTTGAAATGGAGCTGACAGTCTTGTGGCAAGGAATGGCCCTTGGCTTAATGTTATGTTGCAGCAAATATCTACCTCAGGTACAAAAAGACCAATTAAATGTGGTTGGTTTGGGATCATAAATACACAATACATTCATACACACATATACATGTACACACATATATGTGCATATAGATATGTTAATATAAACATATACAATATTTCAGTTCTTGACACAGAAACTCTGTTCTTCTGCAAGTTTTCTTTGGTTGTTTGCACTGCCAACTTGATCTACCTGGGTTAGTATTCAGGCATATATATCAATGTCAGACAACTGAAAACATCAGGCATCAGATGTGTGTAGGGGGGTGGGTGTGCGTAGGGATGTGTGTGCATGTGGATATGTATAATGTATATTTGAAGAAGATCTGTTTGAAATCATCCAGAGAAGCAAAAATTAAATCTATAAGAGAAACTATACCTTGTAATTGTTCTCAATCCATTCCCAAAATTTTACCCTTTCTCAAAAAAGAAGAAAAAAAGAAAAAGAAAAAAAAAGTTTTTATTTAGGAAATGCCTAAATGACTTATTAAGTGATTTTGTGCTAGGTGGCATAAGTTAGCCCACAGGGATAATTGTTAGGCACCCTATAGTTTGACAGGCAGACTGGAACTGTCAGATAGAGTCTCAGGGCAGCCACACACTCAATGTTCCAAGTATCCATATTATACATGACATTTATAGTTAAGCCCAAGGTATTGCTATGCAAAATCTATGTATGCTTTACAACAGTACACTTTCCAGTGATTGATTAATGAATAAGCAATCTACAATGATGCTTGGGGCTATGGTAGATGTGCTGCTAAAAGACTTTTTTTTTTTTAAAGAGAAATGTTGCCTCCAAGTCAAAAAAAAATGTCGTGAAACATTACAGTAATCAATTACAATGAATATACTATGAGTAGAGTGTTAGTTTTTTGATTGCTTCATGCAAAAAAGAAAAGTTCCATATAGTTTTTATCCCTTGAAAGCAACAGCAAAACTTTTATCATATCTTAGGAATTTTTAATCTCATTTTTCTCATTTGTAAAATAAAAAAGGCTATAATAGATGTCTAACCTTTGTTTTGATTCTAAATGTTATGAAATTATTTTCAGGTTTTTAATCCGATTGTCTTTATAAAATTATATTGGACTATTATTTTTGCATTTACCAATAAGTAAATTGAGACAGCAAAGAAGTCATTACTATAGATTCTAGCCATTCTACATTTTCTGACTTATGTGACTTATACAAACCACATAGGGAACAGACATTAAGTCAGTTAACAGGCATTTATTAAATACCTATTCTGTGCTAGGTAAGTCAAGTTACAAGATATGAGACTGGTGTTTTGTATTTCTCTTTAGTTGTTTGCTCATAGAGTATCCCACTCTATAAAGTTGTGAAAAAGATGATTCCCTCCTCCCAGCTTAAATGATAGTTTTACACTTACACCTTCATTAAAAAAAAACATATTTTTGTAAATAAGTATCAGAGTTTGAATGGACAACATGTTTTTGGATGATGTTTAATTTACATGTTATTTTTCATTAAATATCGTTGTCATTTCCCAGTGGATCTCTGCTTCTGCCTGCCCCTACCCTTTGCACATCTGAAACATTGCCATCAAGATAGAAAGACTTCTGTGTTTGGAGTGAGAAACTCTGGGTTCAAAAATTGTTTTATGTGTAATTGGGAGAAAAGGAAACACTAAATGATAATTATATTAATAGTAATAAAGAAATCCTGGGCTCAAATTTAAGTTGTGTCACGTAACTTTTGTATCTTTGGGTAGTCATTTCTCTTTTTTCAACTTCATTTTCCTTATTTGTGAAATGAGGGACTTAGGTTGGATGAGTCTTAACCTACTTGGTAGTTGCTTTCAGATCTAAATTTATGGTTTTGTGCAAATGATTTGTGAAATATTTACTGAAGTATCAAATTAGTAGAAGATATTTCACAATGGAAGAATGTAATTGACAGAAAATTCTAACTTGAATTGTTTTTATGAAGATTCATTGAAACAAATGTTCCATTTGCACCTACCCTTTTCTTTTAGCATATTATGAAGATAGACAATCCTATCAACTTCAGATTTATATTATAACTTTGGTCAGGACAATGATACTACAAAAAATGCTCATGATGAGTTCACAGATAGTTTTGCCTTATCTTGTTAAAAGATCCTCACTGGAGTTTTCCTTGATGGAAGAAGTTTGTATTTTTGATATTATTTTGCATCAACTTTTTCATTCGTGTGATGCTGTCAGAGGAAATCAAAGATGAAATAAGATGTACTACAAGGAACTTAGTACCTAATATGGTTGAAATAAGGCACGAATATCGGGAGATAAAAGCAGAACAGTGATTTTATTGTAACTCCAAATGAGGAAACTCTCTTTATTGATACAAATCATCACTTCCTCTTCAATTTAGAGTCTTGAAAAACATTTCTTAGTTTTATTTTTATAAAATTAATAAAGATACTTTGAATATCTTTATCCAAGTTATTGATAAAATGTCAAGGTTGAGAAAAGTTTCACTGTTCGTACTACTAATGGAGTCTCACTTCTTGTTGTTGGTTGTTGTTATTCATCTTTTGTTCTTGAAAAAGGACCAATGGCAATAGAAGGCTATCTTGACTTGCAAACAAATATATAGCTTTCCCATTACTAAATCCTGGTCTTGGTTTTTCTCAACTAGATAAAAATCCATCTAATTATATTATGACATGTCATAATTGTTCATCTCATCCACAATTTCTTTTGTGAGTTCTGTTTTATTTTATTCAAACTATTAATAAAGCATTTTTTGTGTGTTTAGTGAATCTAGTGTTTGCAATAGTTATTGATTACATGTTGTGTACTGTCAGATAGTAATTATCCCACATCTTGTGGTTAGTGAATATGGGCTAGAGAGATGAGCAAAACCTCCAAAGACTATCTGAGCCCTTCATTTTATGTGAAAGCATCTGAGAAGAGGTTGTATATACACATGTGCTCTATAAACTCAAAAGCAACATAAAAATGTTGGTTATAATTCTTGCTTGAAATAAAAACAAACAAACCAATTTTCAAATGGCATAGTAGGTAGAAGAAGAAAAAAGTAGCCCTTTAAAACTGACCTTTGTTTTTTATTATAACTCCTTAGATAACACAGAATGTTCTTCTGGTATTTTCTAAAAGAAAATATAATTTATCATCCTAACATTAGAAACTTAAATAGTAGGGAAATAGAAGGTGTTTTTTTACTTTTATGTTAACTATTCCATCTGTTCCTCATGTCCCGTTCCTTTACTACTACTGAGGGACCTGCTTCTTATTGTAAGCTCATTAATTACCAGTGGGCTTAATGTCTTCATTAGCCTATTTCCCTTTGTTAAATGTTCTCAGATCTCTTTCATCTTGGGGAAAATATATATAGAAACAGCTTCCTTCCCTAAACAAACAAAAAGTGCCTCTACTTTCTGTTTTTGTTTCCATACATTTTATTTCCTTTAATCAACCAACAGAAAATATTAATTATGTGCTTATGTATTAGACACTGGGGATACAAATGCAAAGAATGAAGCAATATCTATTTAGATGGAGCTAACCTATTTTAAACATGAGCAAATGTTACATTTATATCACATATATGAAGTAAATAAATGTAAACATATACAAAGTAGTTTAGAAGGATTAGCACTTGAGGGAATAGGCAAAGACTTCATACAGAAAATTGTGCCTGTACTTCATTTTAAAGGAAGAGAGGAACTATAACGAGGCAGAGGTAAAGAGTGTTTAGAAAACACAATCAAAAGAATAGCCTTATTTAACTTTACTAAATTGCCAACTTTCTTTTTATATATGTATTTTTAAAAAGATTCATTAATAACTTTTGGTTTTTACACTATAATCATTTACTAATGCCACCCTCAACTCAAAAAAAAAATGAAAGAAAACTGAGTGATAAGATGACCAGGACTATCAAATATACAATATTTGGTGTTTGTAATCCTTCTCATCTTCAGGATAAGAAAATGTATTTTATATTCTTTTCTTTGGAAAATAGGTTATTACATTTATGCTGAGTTTATCCAATACCCATTACAAAACTATAGCTTTGTGTGAGGTAGCTAGGTGGCATAGTTGGTTGAATACTGGGTATGAAGTGAGAAAGACTGAAGTTCAAATGTGCCCTCAGATATTTACTGGTTATGTGACCTTGCATAAAATGCTTAACCTTTATTTTTCTCAGTTTCTTCAACTGTAAAATAAGCATAACAGCACCTACCTCCCAGAGTCATTGTGAGGATTAAATGAAATAACATTTGTGAATTGTTTAGCACAGTGCCAAGCATATAGAAAGTGCTATATGATTTCCCTTATTTCCTTCCCCTTGTGTTTATAATTTATTATCCTTCAACTAAATACAATTTTTTTGCCATTTGAGGCTCTTCACAACCTAGCACCTTCCTGTCTTTCTGGTTTTCTCATATATCATTCCCTTGTCATATTCTCCAGGCCTTTCTACCTCCAATCTCTGGCCCATCATTACCAAACATTTTCTGGGCCTGGATTGCTTCCCTCCTTAATCCTCACTTTTTAGAATCCTTGTATCCTTTTAAGATTCCCCTCAGTTGCCATCTTCTGTACAAAGCCTTCTCTATTCCTATCTTTTTCCATGTTCCATATGCTAGAGTTTGTCTTCCATCTAATCTATTTAAATATTATTCCTGAATATATATGTATATAATTATATATGCATATACATATACACACATACACACACATGCACACAAATTAGAATGTAAACTTCTTAAGGGAAGGCACTGTTTTTGCTTTTGCTTTTTGACTCTCATTGCTTAGTATAGTACTTTGAATGTAGGGAGTGCTTAATAAAGACATTGAATAATTGCTTTTCATTGACCTTCTTGGAATTTTTTGCCCAATTGTGAGAATAGGCCAATAATTTCTCAGTTGAAAGCTTCTGAAACAAGTGGTCTATATCTGATTCTCCATTTGCTCCCATATTTCTTCCTTGAGCCTTTGAAATATGGTTCCTACTCAACATTTTATGGAAGCTTTTTCCTTCTACTATTAATGACCTCCTTCTTGTCAAACCAATGACTTTAGCTCACTTTTCATTCTTCGAAATCTATTTATAAAACCTGATACTAATTAATATTACTTCCTTCTTGACATACTCTACTTTTAAAAATTTCCTCTGAACTCTCTTTCCCTCGTTTTTCTCATCATTCCTCTATTCTCTATTTGTGGGTATTTGTTGAAGGTGGGTCTTTTGACTTACGCTCTTAGTACTATGCTTAAAACTGGAATTCTGGGATTTTTTTTTGCCACATTCCTCAAAACTCCTTTCTATCCCTTCTGCAACTCATATTCTTTCTTCCCCCTTTAATTTTTTTGTGAGTTTTTGGAGTCAATTGGAATTAAGTCTTTCCTAGGGTCATTCAGCTAGTAAGTATCTGAGGATGAATCTAAACTCAGTCCTCCTGACTTTACAGCCAGTGCTTTATCCACTATGCCATGTGACTGCCTCTTTTTTTCCTTTAATTTTTAATATTTCCTTTTACAGAGCAGCTTACATATCCCTCACAGAAAAGATCAGAATATCCATTCTCTTCAGAAACACCATTATATTCATGGATATAGCAATCACCAGCCTAATGCCGCTTTAATCTTATCCTCCTGTCTTCCTCATCACAAACCCTGCACCTTTTTAAACTGGTTTCTGTTCAATGAAAATTTTTTTCTCTAAGTTTTGGCTTATGATGCTTCTATTTCTCTAAAGTTTCTCCCGAGTCTCTATTTGTCCACACTTCTAATTCTATGTTTCTCCATGATCTCACCCTTTTTTGAGTTCCATAGCACATGTCTTTCAGTACTCAGTTGGATACTTAATCATAACTCTTTATTTCAGCACTTGGATAGTGGCTCCCAGAAAGTATTTCCTTTTTTACAGGTAGTTAGGTTGCACACTGGATAGAGCACTAGGTCTGGAGTCAGGAAGACCTGAGTTTAAATCCAATCTTAAGATTTACTAACTGTATATTCTTGCACAAGTTAATTAGCCACTGCTTGCTTCAGTTTCCTCAGCTGAAAGGGGAATAATAAAAGCACTTACTTTCAAGGATTGTTGAGGATCAAATGAAAGTGCATAAAGTTCTTAGCAATGCACCCTAGCACATAACAGGTACTTAATAAATGCTTGTTTCCTTCCTTCCTTTTGAAAACCTCAGAGTGTATAGCATTATATTATGAACATAGTAGCATTCCATATTATCATAAGACTCCCAAGTTTAAGTAGGAAGAGTTTGGGAAGTTATATAATCTAACTTTTTTACAGAGAAGAAAATTGATCTAGAGAAGTTAAGCTATTTGGACAAGATCATTGAGGAATAAGTAGTGGAACTAGATTTTAGACACAAGTTCACAGATTCAAAATCCATCACCATATTTCCTATACCAGTATTGAATTTGCTGAATGAATGAAATGATCAAAATGAAGATAAAAGAAAGAAAATAATCGAGAGCATTGTATTTGAAGTGGCGATCTTTGCACCACTTTTTCAGAAGTCTAAACATGACATACAATAGGTTATTTAAGATTCCTTTCCTATAAATGAACATTTCAGCTCAGCCCTTGCTGGAGTCTTTGATTTATTGTTTAAAGCACTCCTGGTATAAGGAGCTTGCTAGATCATTTTTATTCTAACCAGAAATGAGGGGAAAATGATTATTGTAAAGGGCTAAAGGATTCATCATCTGGAAATGTAGATACAAGATGTAATGTAGGAGTGAGAGTCATTCCTTCCAATCTTGAATAAAAGGAAGTTCTTCTTACTTTTGTATGAGATAAGAATAAGGCTGGACTTCTCTCTGAACTGGACACATAGTACTGTCAACTGAACTGGAATTAGTATTTGACCTTTGGATGGAATAGAATTCTAATTTCCAACTAAGGAAAATAACTTGAAAGCAAAGACCCCTAAGGGGAAGTGATGAGACAGTGTAGAGAGGTTTCAGTACTTATAACTATGGTGTGCAGTGAGTTCCAGCCATGACATTGAAAGATAACAGCAACAATAAGACATTTGACTCATAGCAGGACTCCAAGATCAGAAACAATTCAGAGATTTTACTGTGCTTGCGATCATACAGAAGGTGAGTGCAAAAAATTGTTGATATCAAGCTCCGGGCACAATTTTCTTTCTGGACTTTAGCTCTAGAAACCTGAGTGTCTCCCATTATCTTGATATTATTTATCACCCATGAGACCTTGAACAAGTTAGCTTATCTTTTTGAGTCATAGTATCCTTCAATGAAAAGTGAGGGAGTTGACCTAAACCCTTTCACTTCTGCATTCATTATTGTTGAGGGGCTGCAATTTGAGGAGAAAGAGTAGATGTTGAAAAGCCTCATATGAGATGGTAAGGAAGTAGAAGACCAAAAGTAATGCTAGATCCTGAGTTCACTAATGCTACATTGAACATATGGATTATTGTCCCAGACTCAGCAGTTTCTGCATGAGACTTATTTGCTAAACTTGACAATGGACACAGAATTGCTTCTGTTTCCCTCTTGATAAGACACTTTAGTTTTACATACAGAAGCACAGAGGCTTCATATTAAATGTATTATTTTGCTTGTTCCTTAGTCTTCTTTCTGTTCTTTGTTCATTGGATTTTGGATGATTTTATTCAGAGGCAATAGTCTTCATGTATGACATTTAATTATAGGTTTATGTCATAAGATTATAACATTTATTATTATTATTACTATTATTATTATTATTATGGCAAAGTAATTGGCATTAAGTGACTTACCCAAAGTCACATTGCTAGTAAGGGTCAAGTGTCTGAGGTCAGATTTGAACTCAGATCGTCTTGATTCCAGGATCATTACTCTATCTGCTGTACCACTTAGCTGCCCCTGGCTTAAAATACTTAGAGGTAAAGAAAACTTAGAGAATATCTAGTCTGATCCCCTAAATTTACACATGTGCACATGAAGGCCCAGAGAAAGGAAATGACTTGATCAAGCCTGCATAAATCAGAAGTAGCAAAATTAAGATTTGAGGCTAGGTCCTTTGATTCAAATCCATCATTGTTTTTAATGTATTATACTATACCATATTCATTATATACAGCATTTTAGTTTATTTTTAGCCAAGTGTTCCATTTTTCTTTTGCATAGGAGTTCAGTTGAAGGGGAGCCCTTTTTCAATAAGGCCACAAGTTTGCTCTCTCCCCAAGGCCTATTAATTTTATCTAAAACACATGAATTATTTTAAAGTTTACTAAATATATGCATGGGAGAAAGCATATTTTCAATGAAAATAACTGATTGGTGTTGTTGTATGGAAGTAAGACTTAGAGCAACACTGCTTCTGAAGAATTAAAGATAAGCCACACAAAGGATAAAGGAAAGATGCATGATGGGTGTGAACAGGCTGCAACAGCCAAGTAACTACAAATAAAAATGGGAATAATGGATTTCATTAATCAAAAAGCTGTCAAGAAGAAAAGATGAGTACTTCATGATATTAGGAGAACTTGAAGAAGTTCTTCAATGCACAGGGGAGACCAACTGTTGGCTATGTTTTGGGAGGTTATAAATGAGAATGTTCCAGTATAGAAAATTACAGATAAATCTGTATCTATATAATTTGAAGGAATTCTCCAATCAAGGGAGGAAGGAGAAGGCAATAAAAAAGTGTTCAATATGTACTTGGTACAATCTTTAAAACTTTACAAATATCTCGTTTCATTTTCACAACAATGCTGTGCCGTCATTAACCCCATTTTACATTGGGTAAAGTAAGGCAAACAGTGGCTAAGTGACTTTCTGTGGTCACACAGCTGTATTTGAACTCAGGCCATCCTTTCTCCAAATGGATAATTGATTCATTGGAGTATCTGAGTAAGTTTTATTCATATCTTTTGTTTTTGAATACAACAGCTATTTTCAACAATTTTTAATTCCCCCATTGAACTTTGGCTAGTAGCAAAGTAAAACAGAGAAGCAAAACCAATCAGTACAGTGATTGTATTTATTTGTATGCCACATTCCTCAATTCTACCTTTCTTCAAAAGTGAGGGAGATATGCTCCCTAATAATGTTTTCTTGGACCAAGTCTGATACATAGATTAAATCAGAGTCCATCTGCCTTTAAGTGTTATTTAATATGCATCATTGTTTATGTCAAAGCTGCTTAAACTTTGGGTTGCAACCCCATAAACGACCATATCACTGAAGGTGAGAGTCACAAAGTTACGATTTATTATCAATAAGTATTTGCTTTATATACTTTTTTATATACATGTCTATATTCAAGGTTGTATAAAATTTTCTTGGGCAAAAAAAGATGTGATTGTCAAAAGTTTAAGAAGCCCTGCTTTATACTATGTTCTAGGTTTTGTTTATGTCATTGAGTGTCTCTTCTCATAATTTTCTGAATATTTTATATTCATCATTTCTTAAAGTACAATAATAATTTATTGTGCTTACCTGTGCTATAATTTATTCAGCCATTCTCCAATCAATGATATTAATTATTATTTTCATAGGTCGTACATAAACTTCACAGTCGCCTTGTCATGGAATGTTTTGGTTAGAAAAAATACTGGAACAGAAGTTATAGGTAGATCACTGTAAATCTCTTATTATTCCTGGAAAAAGAGTTCAGAGCCTTTGTCCTACTGATGAGGATAAATTAATAGCATCATCTCAGGATAGGAAAAAAACAATTAAAAGTTTCATCTATAGAATGAACATGACTAACAATATGTCCTATATTAATACTTATTATAATTTTCAATTATTTAAGTTCTTTAATTTTTTAAAAATTTTTCTTGACAAGTTTTCTTTGCATAATTTTTACACAAAAGTCATTTGGGGGATAAAAATCTTTGCGGGAAGCTCTCCATTTGTTTTTGTTTTCACTACTTTTAGGAATTGTTCCAGTAATGCATTTGGAAACAAAACAAAATGAGAACAGTAAGGTTAGTAGTCTGTTCTGTATATATAAGAATGCATATCTTTTTTCATTAAATATTCATAGTAGTGAGTATTCATTTTTTATTATTACAATCTTGGGAAAGTGAAATTTGTTTTCTATAATTTTGCTATGAGAGGTAATATGTTTTAAAACCCATCTGTAATTTTCCCCAATGTGTTCTACTGTAATGATTACAAATTAGTGAAAAAGGCAAATCACTGAATATAAACCAAAAACAGACAGGTGGTTATTATTCAAGTTGATGGCGTTCTAGGATTTTATTTGTGAGATATTTTGCTTTTTTGTGTGTGTTTTACTTATATGTTTACTGTGACCATCCCTAGAGCGTAGTTTCAATATCAAGCAAGAACAAACAAAATAAGTTGGGAAATATAATGATTACTTGGTAAATGGTACATTGAACAGGCCAATGGAGTTCATTCCAGAAAGAGGAATTTCATAGAATGTTAGTCAAAAGGGATATCAGAAGTCTTCTAGTACAACATATAACAGAAAATAATTCCTTTTTGCAACATCCCCAGCAAATATCCACTACTTGAAGTCCTTAACTGAAGTTGAAATCATTGTTTCCTAAAGAATTGCATTCTACTTTTAATAATTATTAATATATTCTGAAATGTAGCCTAAATTAGCCTCTTTGTGACTTCCACTCATTGCTTCTGGTTTTTCCCTTTGGGGTTAGACAGAAGAAATTTAATTTTTTATTCAAAAGAAAATCCTTTAAATACGTGAAGACAGTTATCTTGTTTACACTCTCCCTAATTCCACCACCATTTTTCCTCCATCAATTCCTAACCAATCCTTATAGTATGTGAAGTTAAAGATATTCAAAGGTCCTGGTTGTTCTCCTCCAGAAACTTGACAATTTATGATCTTTTCTTAGCTGTAATGTCCAGAATTGAATAGTGTACTTGACTGTGAACTAACTGATGTAAAGTAGAGATATATTCTTTATTCCTGTAAGCTAATCTCTTAATGCTGCCCAAGATAACAATAGCTGTTTGGGTTTCCTCAACATATTGAACTCCCACTCAACTAAACCCTCAGAATCTTAAAAAAAAAATGATTGTGAAACCAAATCTTATGATTCTAATGCAAAATTCCTTAACTCAGTTATCATAACTTCTATTTTTTCCTTAAAAATCTTAGCTTATTAGATTTAACCCAAAGTACTGACCTGTCACTATTTTTTGGTAATGGGTCAATATGCTAACTACCCCTTCCAAATTTTAGTCACTTGTAAACAATATAAGCATACTGTCTATTCCCCATTAAGTTAGCTAGACTTTCTTGGTAGAAAGTAATCTAGAGATGGAGGATTCTGGGAAGATAGAAGAGTAAGTTGGTAACTTTCAAACTTTCTTAATTTCTTCCCAAAAGAGAATAAATTTGGCCTCAGGACAAACACAGAGTTGAGGTAGAATAGGGGTCTCACTGATAACCACCCCCATATATGAAGAAAGATCTGGCTGGATTTAATCCATGTGAAATGAAAATCCCCAAATAAATCCAATATTAGAAATTCTGAAACTCAAAGGAGACATTAATAAAAATGAAACTAAGAAAACTATTGAAATAATAAATAAAATTAGGTGTCGGATTTATGAAAAAAATCAACAAAATAATAAATTTTTAAATAATTTGATTAAAAAAACAAATCAACAGCATCAAAAATGAAAAGGGTGAAAATTTCACCAATGAAAAAGAAATTAAAGCAATTTGGGACATATTTTGACCAACTATATAGTAGCAAATCTGACAATCTAATTGAAATGTATAAATACTTAACAAAAATATAAATTTCCCAGATTAACAGAAGAGAAAATAAATGATTTAAATAATACCATTTTAGAAAAAAGAAATTGAACAAGCCATTAATGAGTTCTCTAAGAAAAATATCTCCAGGGCCAGAAGGATTCACAAGTGAATTCTACCAAACATTTAAAGAACAATTTATTCTGATACTATGTAAATTATTTGGAAATATAGGTAAAGAAGTAACTACTAAATTCCCTCTATGACACAAATATAGTATTGATATCTAATCAGGAAGAGCCAAAACAGAGAAATAAAATTATAGAATTATCTCCTTAGTGAATATTGATGCAAATTTTTAAATAAAATATTAACAATGAGATTAGAGCAATTTATCATCAGGATACACTATGACCCAGTGGGATTTGTACCAGGAGTGCAGGGCTGGTTCAATATCAGGAACACTATTACCAAAATTGACCATATATATATAAAAAAAACCCCATAGAAATCACATGATAATCTCAATAGATGCAGAAAAAGTTTTTTTTTAAAATTTTTTATTATAGCTTTTTATTTACAAGTTATATGCATGGGTAATTTTACAGCATTGACAATTGCCAAACCCTTTTGTTCCAATTTTTCCCTTCCTTCCCCCATTCCCTCCCCATGATGGCAGGTTGACCAATACATGTTAAGTATGTTAAAGTATAAATTAAATACAATATAAGCATACATGTCCTAATAGTTATTTTGCTGTACAAAAAGAATGGGAGTTTGAAAGAGTATACTATTAGCCTGTGAAGGAAATAAAAAATGCAGGTGGACAAAAATATAGGGATTGGGAATTCTATGTAATGGTTCATAGTCATTTCCCAGAGTTCTTTCGCTGGGTGTAGCTGGTTCAATTCATTACTGCTCTATTGGAGCTGATTTGGTTCATCTCACTATTGAAGAGGGCCACATCTATCAGAAGTGATCACCATATAGTATTGTTGTTCAAGTATATAATGATCTCCTGGTCCTGCTCATTTCACTCAACATCAGTTCATGTAAGTCTCTCCAGGCCTTTCTGAAATCCTTCTGCTGGTCATTTCTTACTGAACAATAATATTCCATAATATTCATATACCACAATTTATTCAGCCATTCTCCAATTGATGGGCATCCACTTAGTTTCCAGTTGCAGAAAAAGCTTTTGACAAACATATAGCAACAATTTCTATTAAAAAAAAAAACACTAGAGACCATAGGGATAAAGGGAGCTTTCCTTAAAATTATAAGTAGTATCTATCTAAAAACCTACAACAAACATTATTTATAATGGAGAGAAGCTGGACACATTCCAAATAAGATCATTCAACATTGTACTAGAAATAATGGCTTTAGCAATAAGAAAAGAAAAATATATTAAAAGAATTAGAATAGGCAATGAAGAAATAAAATTATCACTCTTTGCAGATGATATGATGATAGACTGAGAGAATTCTAGAAAATCATCCACAAATCTACTATAAACAATTCATAGCTTTAACAAAGTTGCAGGATTTAACTTCCCTTCCCCCCCATCACACAAATCATTAGCATTTCCATATATTAATGACAAAGTTCATTAGCAAGAGATAGAAAAAACAAATTCCATTTAAAATTACTGTAGACCAAATAAAATACTCAGGGGTCTACCTGTCAAGCAAATCCAAGAATTATATGAACACAAATAAAATCAGATCTAAACAATTGGAAAAGTATCAATTGCTCATGAGAAGACCAGGCTAATATCATAAAAATGGCAATTGCCTAAATTGATCTACATTTTCAATGCTGTATCATTCAAACTGCCAAAAAATCATTTTATAGAACTAGAAAACATAATGAGAAATTCATCTAGGAGGGGGTGGAGCCAAGATGGCAGAAGAGAAAGCCTTTTTTTCTGACTTTTCCCATGAGCCTCAGACTAACTAGCAAATCTAGTCTCTGAATTAGTTTTGGACTGGCAGAACCCACTGCCAGGGTTACACTGTTGGGGAGTGTAACAAATTACCAGCAGAAGATAATTTTGAAGATCTTCAGAAAAGGTGTGGTTCAATTGGGCACAGAGAGAGGCAGGCCAAATGCAAGCAGGCTGAGCACAGATGTGAAGTGCAGGGAGTGCACACAACTAGGTCAGTGTGGACTCCACATGCTGGAGAATCTACGGGAAGGAATGTACAACAGTGTTGGCTACTCTGCCTTGGTTGCAAGCCAGTAAATCAGCAGAGAAGTTATAAAACACCAAACACAAATACAACAGGTAAATAGTGAACCCCGAAATGCCAAAATTTCATCAGACCTGACCACACCACACAGCAACAGACATCAGTTAGCACTGACTCAGTGCAGCTGTTGCAACTTGTAGGGAAAGATTGGACAATCTCCCTTGTCCTAAAAGGAAATCACAACTTTTTTTTTTTTTTTAATGAGTAAAAAAGAAAAGAAAAAGAATTCTGACCATAGATAGTTTTCATGGTGAAAGAGAAGAACAGATTTCAAACTCTGAGGAAACTAACAGCAGATCATCTCTAGATGAAGCCCCAAACAGTGATATAAATTGGTCTCCATCACACAAGGCTCTCCTAGAAGAAATTAAAAAGCATCTTAAAAGGGAGCTAGAAAAAAATGGGGATAGGAAATAACAACTTTGTAAGAGTGTTTGGAAAATGAAACACAAAAAAATATTTGAAGAAAATTCATTACAAAATAGACAGTGAAATGGAAAAGGCATATAACTCCTTAAAAATTAGATTTGACAAAATGGAAAAAAGAAAGCAATTCCCTGAAAAAATAAAATTTGTGAAATGGAAAAAGAAAACAATTCTTTAAAATACAGAATTTGTGAAATGGGAAAAAAATCTATAGAACAAAACAAATCATTTAAAAATTCAATTGGCAAATACGAAAAGAACTAAAAAAAGTAAATGAAGAAAATAATTCAATAAAACTCAGAACTGAACAAATGGAAATGAATGACTCAATGAGAGAATAAGAATCAGTCATGCAAAACAAAACAAAAAAAAATTAGAAGAAAATGTAAAATACCTACTTGGGAAAACAACTGACCTGGAAAATAGACCTAGGAGAGACAATCTAAGGATTATTGGACTTCCTGAAAACTGTTTTTGGAAAAAAAAAAGAGCCTAGAAATTATTTTTCAGGAAAACTTCAAAGAGAATTTCCCTGATGACCTAGAATCAGAAGGTAAAATAGTCATTAAAAGAATTCACTGAACACCTCCTGAAAGAGACCCCAAAATTAAAGCTCCAAGGAATATTGTGCCTAAATTTCAGAATTATTGGACCAAAGAAAAATATTGCAAGTTGCCAGGAGGAAACAATTTAAATACTGAGGAGCCACAATAAGGATTACCCAGGACTTAGCAACTTCCACCTTGAAGGATCAAAGGGCCTGGAATCTGATATTTCAAAAGGCAAAGGAACTTGGAATATAGCCACAAATAAATTACCCCATTAAACTGAGTATTTTTTTCAGGGAAGAAGATGGATATTCATTAACACAGGTGAATTCCATTTATTTCTGATGAAAAGACTAGAGCTAAACAAAATAAATTGACCTCCAAATACAGAACTCAAGAGAAGTATAAAAAGGTAAAAAGAAAAGAACTTTTGAGAATTGTTTTTCTGTTATGGGTCTGCATAGAGCATAAATGTATAATTTGATTTTATTGTTATACAAAAGAAAGTAGAGGTGGAAAGGGGATTGTGCTGGAAAAATGGGAAAGTGGAGGTAAAATGAGGGAAATTAAATCTCATGAAGAAGCAAAGAAAGTCTATTATAATTGAGGGGGGAAAATAGGGGAATGAGCATTGTGTGTATCTTTCTTTCACCAGATTTGGCTCAAAGAGAAAACATTAGACATATCTGGTTTCACAAAGAAATTTTTCTCACCTTATAAGAATGTGGGAGGGGAAAGAGGAAAAGGGAAGAGTAGACTAATAGAATGCAAAACAGAAATAGTAGGAAAAATGTATAAGAAAGGGGGAGGGGATAAAAAGAGGGAAGAATGCTTTGGTAAGTGGTGAACATAAGTAAAATACTGGGGAGGAGGGAAAAAAGAAAAGGAAAGAGAAAAGCATAATTTGGGGTTAATAAGAGGACAGTAAATACAGAATTAGTAGTTTTAACTGTAAATGTTAATGGGGTAAACTCTCCTATAAAACAGAAGCAGATAGCAGACTGGATTAAAAGCCAGCATCCCACAATATATTGTTTACAAGAAACATATTTGAAGCTGAGTGATACATACAGAGTAAAGGTAAAAGGCTGGAGCAGAATCTCTGGTGCTTCAGGTAAAATTAAAAAAAGAAGATGTAGCCATCCTCATATCAGATCAAGCAAAAGCAAAAATTGATCTAATTAAAAGAGATAAGGAAGGAATCTATATCTTGGCAAATGGTACCATAGATAATAAAGCAATATCAATACTGAACATATATACACCAAGTGGTATAGCATGGAAATTTCTAAAGGAGAAGTTAAGAGAGCTGTAAGAAGAAATAGACAGTAAAACTTTAATAGTGGGAGATCTCAACCTTGCTCTCTCAGAACTAGATAAATTGAAGCACAAAATAAATGAAAAAGAAGTTAAGGATATAAATAGAATACTAGAAAATTTAGGTATGATAGATCTTTGGAGAAAATTGAATGGAGACAGAAAGAAATACACTTTCTTCTCAGCAGTTCATGGAGCCTGTATAAAAAATGAGCATATATTAGGACGAAAAGACCTCAAATCAAATCAGAAAGGCAGAAATAGTAAATACATCTTTTCCTTGATCATGATGAAATAAAAATTACATTCAATAAAAGGTCAGGGAGAAATAGACCAAAAGTAACTGGAAACTAAATAATCTGATCCTAAAGAATGAATGGGTAAAACAGCAAGTCATAAACAGAATTAATAATTTCATCCAAGAGAATGACAATAATGAGAAAACCTTAAAATTTGAGGAATGCAACTGAGATAGTTATTGGGGGAAATTTTATATCTCTAGATGCTTACTTGCATAAAATAGAAAAAAGAGAAAATCAATGAATTGGAGTAGCAACTAAAAAAGTTAGAAAAAAAACAACTCACCCCCCCCAATCAAATACCAAACTTGAAGTCCTAAAAATGAAAGGAGACTAATAAAATTGAAAATAAAAAAAAATCTATTGAATTAATAAATAAAACTAAGAGTTGGTTTTATGAAAAAGCCAACAAAATAAATAAACCTTTAGTTAATTTGATTGGAAAGAGGAAACTCAAATTGTTAGTCTTAAAAATGAAAAGGGAGAACTTTCTGCCAATGAAGAATAATAATTAGGAGCTATTTTGCCCAACTTTATGCCAATAAATTTGATAACCTAAGTGAAATGGAGGGACCTACAAAAATATAGATTGTCTAGATTAACAGAAGAGGAAATGAATTACTTAAATAGTCCATTTTAGAAAAAATAAATAGAACAAGCTAATAATCACCACCTTAAGAAAATATCTCCAGGGCCATGTGAATTCTACCAAATATTTAAAGAACAATAACTCCAATCCTATATAAACTATTTGAAAAAATAGGGAAAGAAGGATTTCTACCAAACTCCTTTTATGACATAGGCATAGTATTGATACCTAAACCAGGAAAGATGAAAACAGAGGACGAAGATTTTATATATATATGCAACAAGATTACAATAAATCAGCCCCAGGATAATACACCATAACCCAGTAGGATTTATACCAGGAATGCAGAACCGGTTTGATATTGGGAAAACTCTTAGCATGATTGACTGTATCAATAACCAAATTAGCAAAAAACATATAATTATCTCAATAGTTGCAGAAAAAGCATTTGATAAAATCCAACATCCATTCCTATTAAAAACACTAGGGAGTATAAGAATAAATGGGCTTTTCCTTAAAATAGTCATTAGCATCTATTTAAAACCACCAGCAACCATCATATGTAATTGGGATTAACTGGAACCATTCCCAATAAGATCAGGAGTGAAACTAGGTTGCCCACTATCACCATGACTGTTCAATATTGTATTAGAAATGGTAACTTTGGCAATAAGAGAAGAAAAAGAGATTAAATGAATTAGAATAGGTAATGAGGAAATTATCACTCTTTGCAGATGATAGGATGGTTTACTTAGAGAACCCTAGAGAATGAACTAAAAACCTATTAGAAATAACTCACAATTTTAGCAAAGCTGTAGGATACAAAATAAATTTACAAAAATCATTAGCCTTTTTATACATCACTAACAAAACACAACAGTAAGAGATACAGAGAAAAATTACCTTTAAAGAAAATTAATCTGGAAGAATAAAACATCAAGACTATTGGGGGATTAATGAAAAAAAAATAAAAGCATGGTAGCTTATCAATACTAAACCTAAAACTATATAACAAAGCAGCAGTCCTCAGAAACATTTGGTGTTGGCTAAGAAATAGAGTGTTGAATCAGTGGTATAGATTAGATCCATACAACACAATAATCAAAGCATTTAGCAATCTAGTATTTGATAAATTCCCAAATTCCAGCTTCTAAAATAAGAACTGATTATTTATAAAAATTGTTGGGAAAACTGGAAAATAATGTCAGAAACTTGGCATAAACCCAGTACTTAAATAAGGTCAAAATGAGAACAAGATTTGGGCATAAAAGATAATACCATAAATAAATTAGGAAAGCACAAGATAATTTACCTATCAGATCTTTGGAGAAGGGAGCACTATATGACCAAAGAAGAGTTAGAGAACATTATGAAAGGCAAAGTGGACAACTTTGGTTACATTAAATTAAAAAAAGTTCTAGACAAAGCAAACCAACAGAAAAAAAAAATTAAAAGGGAAGTACAAAGCTGAGAAAAATCTTAACTGCCAGTGTTTCTGATAAGTCTTATTTCTAAAGTAATTAAAGAATTTTCTTAAATTTATACAAATCATTTGCCAATTGATAAATGGTCAATGGGTATGAACAGACAATTTTCAGATGATGAAATTAAAGCCATTTATAGTTATATGCAAAAATGCTCTGAATCACTATTGATTAAAGAAATGCAAATTAAAACAACTCTGAGGTATCACCTTCTTAGATTGTCTAAGATGACAATAAAAGATAATGATAAATATTGGAGGGGATGTGGAAAAAACTGGGACACTAATGCTTTACTGGTGGAATTGTGAAACAATCTAACCATTCTGGAGAGCAATTTGGAACTATGTCCAAAGGGCTATATAATTGTTCACATCCTTCAACCCAGCAGTGCCATTGCTGACTCTGTATTCCTGTATTAAAGGGATGTGCAAAAATGTTTGTAGCAGCTCTTTTGTGGTAGCAAAGAACTGGAAAATGAGTAGAATTTCCATCAATTGGGGAATATTGAACAAATTGTGATACCTGAAGGTAATGGAATCTTATTGTTCTATAAAAATGATGAAAAAGTTGATTTTAGAAAGATCTAAAAGATTTACATGAACTGATGCTGAGCAGAACCAGGAATACATTGGACACAATAGCAGCAAAAATGCAATGATCAGCTATGAATCGCCTGGTTCTTCTCAGTGGTTCAGGGATCCAAAGCTATTCCAATAATCTTTGAACAGAAAATGCTACCTGCATCCAGAAAAAAGAACTAATGAGAGTGAGTGTAAATCATGACATGCCATATTCTTTTTTTTTTCCTCTCTCTCATGGCTTTTCCCTTTTGCTCTGATTTTTCTCTCCCAATGTTGTTGGAAACCAGCACCAATGAATAGGATGAGTGTGGATATGAAACTACAACAACTAAGCATGACCTTGTCAAAGAAGTCCATTTATTGATTTGACCCCTAGAGTTTATATACTTTCAGCTAGTATTGCAATAAGGTCAGATGTCTCCAGATGGCACTGTGTACATTCTAGGTTTAATATTTAAAACTGTCTCTCTCTCTCTCTCTCTCTCTCTCTCTCTCTCTCTCTTTCTCTCTCTCTCCCTCTCTGTTTGTGTAAGAGTATAAGAATTGGTACAAAAATATCAAACCTTTCTATTTCTCAATTATCTCCCACATTTGTTCCTTTGCATTGGGTAGATGCCTGGAATTTATTTTCTTTTTATCTATGCCTCATGGTGTTCATCTTTTCCTTTAAGATGGAGGTTGAACATGATCTGCATGAATCTTTTCCTGTTTTCCCAATTGCTAGGGTCCTCCCTTCTAAACCAACTTGTATCCTTATTCCTGGAAACTAATCTCTTAATGAAGCCCAAGGCAACATTAGCATTTTAAACTTCCATATCATATTGCTGGGCAAATTAAAATCTATATATTCCTTTATATTTATGATGCATATATTTTATATTCTCATCTCCCCTGGTAGAATGAATGTTCCTTATAAATGGGGATCACTTTTTATAGTTGTACTCCTAACATCCAATGAAGTACCTGTATACATAATAGGATTTTAATAGATGCTGGTTGATCTGTTTTATTAATGTTTACATTTTGAATTTATCTTCATCTAGTCACTAAAATCCAGTATTAAGATAAAACTGTGATGAATTCAGTCCATTATTGATTTTTTACATATATATTTTGCTCACTGTGTGATTGAAAGTGAAATTATAATCAATTCCATACATATAGGAATAAATTTTTCTTAATTTGCTGATATCTTTTAACATCTATGGGCTTGAAATGAACAAAAACCTTATGTTGATAAATATTATCACTTCTTAAAACCAGGAGTAAGAATAAGGACTCATTGGAGTAAATAAATCAAATTATTCCTTCCCCTAATAAATTAAGTGATGTTAAGTCTGTTATGTTTATTGCATATGAACACATTTTGATTATTTATTAGGTATGAAGAAAGCCTGGACATCTTTAGTATGAGGTACTAATTGGTTGAGAGTCTTAGTCATGCTATCTTGGCTTGTATAAAATTATTATGTTAGTTGCAATTGGTGATTCAAACATCTGACAGCTTGAAGGGACATTGAAATGAGAACCAAAACAGTGTTCCAGTGATTCATCTCCTTTTCTTCTCTCTTCTGGCCCTACCCCCAAATCCTTGATCAAAAGAGTATATATTATGTTTCCTAGGTCTGAATGCTCTTAGATTTTCTGGTAATGTCTAGTAATGTTTCTGGAATAGTTAACTCCATGATCTCTACCAGGGAACAAGAACAGACTGGATTAGATAAGAGAAATAAGAGGTTTAAACTGAATGCTCTAGAAAGATCCCAGAAGATTTTCCTCCTCCCCTTTCTCTATCTGTCTATCTGTCTATCTCTCTATCTCTCTCTCTATCTATCCATATCTATCTGTCTATATAAATATAGATAGATAGATGTAGATATAGAACTATCTATCTATCTATCAATCTATCATCTATCTATCTATAAACATACCCAATGAGAACGCCTTGAGGATTCTAGCAAAAGGACTTCCAATAGGTGTGTTTCACTCTCTTCTATTCCATACACTTTAATATTTAGTCTTCTTTTCCCTGCATTCTTTAGGTACTGGTGAAACACTATCTTTGGAGGAGGAGAAGAGCAGAGGATTTATACCAACTCTTTTTATGATGCTACTTTAGTAAATATACCTTTCAAAAAATATGAGTCAGGCTGATGAATTGACATTAACTGATGATTGTGGGAGGAAGCACATTGATAGGGGTTATGGACTATTGCATAAGAAAGACATTCTTAACTCTTTACATCCCCTGCACCAATGCTGAAGGATTAAAACTCATGCCTTAAGAGGCCATGTGAAAGTTACCTTCTAGATATCACAGATTCTCCTGGGTAAAAGAAAATTAGTCAGCAGTTTTTTGGGAAAGATACTTGGTTAGGAGAAGAGTTTTGTGAAGTTTCTCACAAGAATAGACTTGGGTAACTTTCCTTTTTTAATGCTCCATTCACCTGACCCTTATAAGGAAAATCCATCATCTGCTAGGTGAGGGACAAGGGATTCAACTTGAATAAGAGTCATGTATAAATAAAGGAACTACGAAGGAGTTGATCTTTTTACATGAAGGTGCCAGAGAGAGGAAGTTCTTAGTTTTCCCTTTAAGAAGACAATCTTGACCTTTCATTTCATTAAGCAGACAACTTCAATGCTGTAATTTATTATTACTATTATTTTTTCTTTTTTATACAATCAAATTCCTAAATGGAGGACATGAGTGAGAGAAGCTTCTAAATCCATTTCTTCCAACTTCTCTTAATCTTTCCTCAACCCCTAGTAACCTAGTCATTAATCTATTAACTTAAATGAAATTTTTGTAAATAAAGTTTATGATGATTTCTTAATTATTAACTACAATGATTTTGACTAGAAGTCTTTCTTTATCTCTTTAGCATTTAACATTTTGACCACTCTAATTTTTTTAATTCTCTTTCCTGTCTAAATTTTCTTAACATTGCTCTCTTAGTTCTCTACCTAACTGTTTGGCCACTCTTTAGAGTCTGAGATGTTAAATGTATTCACATAGCATCACTAAGAAAATATCGAGAATATACATCAATAAATTAACAAATCAACTTCTCTTTTTGAAAAAAATCACCAACAAATGCAAAGATTTCAAGACAATTAACACAATAATAAAAATCATATATGTGTATATTGGGAGTTTGTATTATTATAAAGGAGAAAGCTAGTCTTTAACTGCAGGAATGATTGAAAAATGTTTTAATTATAGTTTCTGCCTTAACAGGTTTTTAGTACAATAGAAGAAACAAGAAATAAATATGTTGAATGTTAAATATTAAAATGAGATCAAGACAACAAATTGAGAAAAGTCACAAAGCAGTAAGGGGTAAATTGCTAAATGAATTATGCAAACAGTAATTGCTCTAGGAATTCAGAGGGAGGAGAGATCAGAATTGGAATGATTAGAGGAGGGACTTGAAAGAATTGGGATTTGAACTGATCCTTGATGAAAGAGTAAAAATTTAAATTGATGAGGGTATTCAAGGTGGGGAAAGGGCTTGAGCAACAACATGCTATAAGAAGATATGTGCTTTAGGGAATAGCACAGAAATTCATTAGTCCTACTTCTTTTGTCTCTTCATTTTCAGTCCATCTTATATACTGAAACTGCCAAAATATCTCCCCAAAAGTCCCTGTATTTTCCTATGATCAAGTATTTGCTTAATACTTTCCCTCTATCTATAATGCCCTTTTCTCATCATCCATCTAGACAGGAAAGATTCAGATTGTGAAATACTTTGAATGACAAAAAAGATATTTTTATAATTTTTCTTGGAGAAAATAGAGAGCCATTGAAGTTTATTTAATTGGAAAAGTGTGAGACATGGACAGATCTATAAGTTAAAAACATTACCAACCAGTGCTTTACTGGATCTATCTTAATTGCTCTTCTTCTTCCTATGTTGTTTTGCTTCTGCTTCATTCCCCTATGTCTCTCTCTGTATCTCTTTACATCTCTTTCGGTTTCTCTGTCTCTTTTCTGTCTCTGTATCTCTCTCTGTCTATCTCTTTGTGTCTCTGTGTCTCTGTCTTTTTCCTTCTCTCTCTGTTTCTCCATCCATCTCTGTTCCTGTCCCACTTCCACTTCTACCTCTTTCACTATAGTTGATAGAGGTATTGATCTTGCTTTCTTATGTCTCTGCAAAGAATTAGAATGCGACATAGTCTCATATGTAGACTAGGCCCATTTGAGCTAGTGTGGAAATCAATTCATTGTAATCCCTTTTAAAGGAAAAATTAAATATTTTAAAATCATTTTTAGATTTTTGTAACAAAGTAATATTTTAATAGAATCAGTTTTTTGTACCATTTTACTCTAATTATATATTCATTAATATACCCTCTATCAATCCATGTGCTGGATTTATTAGATTTGTTTCTCTTAAACATTCTTTAGTTAGTCTAAATGTTTGATATGCTTCCTTTTGAAATGGGTATTTTTATAATTTTCTATGTTTCCTATTTAGCCTGAAAAATATTCTTTTCAAGCAAAATTGGATATTTATTTTGTAGTTTCAGAGAATTTACACAAACAAGGTAGTACTAACTACTTTTCCTAGAGGATAGGGATTTGACTATATTTCCTCACTACTTCTTGACCTGGCTTTAGATTGTGAGACACTGTGAGGCAGTGAAATGAACCTTGTATCACTCATATCTTTCAGGAGTAAAGTTCCCCTTCCTGCCTACCACTCCCCCTGGGCATTATTTCTTCTATTAACATTGATTTTTTAATTTGTATCCTCAGAATTTGCACAATGTTTGAAACATGAATAGTACTTAAAATGTTATTCCTTTCTTTCTTTCCTTCACAGATTAAGTGGAAAAGAGTCTGATAAACAAATTATTTTCATGGGAATGAGAGGATCAGGAAAACATTTTATATCTCTATTCCAAAACTTCTAGGTGCATAGATTGTAGCTTGTTGCATAAGAGGTAATTTTCCATTCTGTTCCCCCTATCCTTCTGGTAGTCATGAAAAGGAAACTTCAGCTCTGGTACTCAAAACTTTTTAATCACTTAGACCATTTGATCTTGGTGCATATAAATATACAAAGACCAAAAGTCAGGGAGTCTGTCCAATCTTCCAAAGCAAAGTTAGACTGCTCTTATCTAATTATCCTACCCTCTTGTGACCCTCTCTTTCAGACTTCTCCTCTGGCAGAGGTTGAGTGCTTGGATTTGATGACATGACCTTCTTTATGATACCCCCTCCAAACATCTAAAATGTAATGAGGTGCTAATTGCTAATTACAGCACTAATATATTCAATTGAAAATTAGAATTGGCAGTATTTTTGCTTGAGTGGTGTTCAGTGAAGGTTGACTATTTGCCAATTTGCATGAATAAGATTTAAAAGCAAAATAATGATTGAAGGGTAGGAATAAAATATTTGATCAACTTGCCAAGTCAGCTATGTTTGGCAAGAAGTGGAGCAGGGAATGTTTCAAGTAGCAATTATCATCATCCTTGAAATCAAACATATTGTAATAACAACAGAATCAAGGAGATGTGGTTTAGTTGGGCAGCCAGAATGTGGAATGTGGTTGTTTTCTAAGCTGTGAACTTTAAGAAGATTAATCCAAGGAACTGAGGGAAGAAGTGTCATGAAAAGAGAATTGAATTTGAAATCAGTAGAACTAGGTTTGAATAATGCCTTTGTTGCTTATACCTAATGCTACCTTAGGTAGGCCACTTACTTTCTACATATATAAAATAAAGGAGATGATCAAGATGATTTCACTTTTAATACATTTTTTTAAATCAATACTCTTGATCTTAGATTATCCAGGCTTTTCTCCATATCCATGTCCCCTTTCAAAGACCAATACTTTACAAATAAATTTTTCTAAATTAAAAAAAAGAGAAAAAGAAAAGAATAATCTGTAAAATCAACCAACATACTGAAAAAGTACTTTACGCCAATAAATTCGACAACTTAAATGAAATAGAAAAATACCTCCAAAAATATAGCTTGCCCAAACTAACAGAGGAAGAAGTAAATATCCTAAACAGTCCCATCTCAGAAAAAGAAATAGAACAAACTATCAATCAACTCCCTAAGAAAAAATCCCCAGGACCAGATGATTTACATGTGAATTCTACCAAACATTTAAAGAACAATTAACTCCAATGTTATATAAACTATTTGAAAAAAATAGGGATTGAAGGAGTCCTACCAAACTCCTTTTATGACACAGACATGGTACTGATACCTAAACCAGGTAGGCTGAAAACAGAGAAAGAAAATTATAGATCAATCTCCCTAATGAATATTGATGCTAAAATCTTAAATAAAATATTAGCAAAAAGATTACAGAAAATCATCACCAGGATAATACACTATGACCAAGTAGGATTTATACCAGGAATGCAGGGCTGGTTCAATATTAGGAAAACTATTAGCATAATTGACTATATCAATAACCAAACAAACAAAAACCATATGATCATCTCAATAGATGCAGAAAAAGCATTTGATAAAATCCAACATCCATTCCTAATAAAAACACTTGAGAGCATAGGAATAAATGGACTTTTCCTTAAAATAGTCAGGAGCATATATTTAAAACCATCAGTAAGCATCATATGCAATGGGGAAAAACTGGAACCTTTCCCAGTAAGATCTGGAGTGAAGCAAGGTTGCCCACTATCACCATTATTATTTAATATCGTATTAGAAACACTAGCCTCGGCAATAAGAGTCGAGAAAGAAATTAAAGGAATTAGAGTAGGCAATGAGGAAACCAAACTATCACTCTTTGCAGATGATATGATGGTATACCTAGAGAACCCCAGAGACTCTACTAAAAAGCTATTGGAAATAATTCATAATTTTAGCAAAGTAGCTGGCTACAAAATAAATCCCCATAAATCCTCAGCATTTTTATACATCACCAACAAAACCCAACAGCAAGAGATACAAAGAGAAATTTCATTCAGAATAACTGTTGATACCATAAAATACTTGGGAATCTATCTACCAAAGGAAAGTCAGGAATTATATGAGCAAAATTATAAAAAAGTCTCCACACAAATAAAGTCAGACTTAAATAATTGGAAAAATATTAAGTGCTCTTGGATCGGCTGAGCGAACATAATAAAGATGACAATACTCCTTAAACTAATCTATTTATTTAGTGCTATACCAATCAGACTTCCAAGAAAATATTTTATTGATCTAGAAAAAATAACAACAAAATTCATATGGAACAATAAAAAGTCGAGAATCTCAAGGGAATTAATGAAAAAAAAATCAAATGAAGGTGGCCTAGCTGTACCTGATCTAAAATTATATTATGAAGCAGCAGTCACCAAAACCATTTGGTATTGGCTAAGAAATAGATTAGTGGATCAGTGGAAAAGGCTAGGTTCACAAGACAGAATAGTCAACTATAGCAATCTAGTGTTTGACAAACCCAAAGCCCCTAACTTCTGGGAAAAGAATTCATTATTTGATAAAAACTGCTGGGATAATTGGAAATTAGTATGGCAGAAATTAGGCATGGACCCTCACTTAACACCATATACCAAGATAAGATCAAAATGGGTCTATGACCTAGGCATAAAGAACGAGATTATAAATAAATTAGAGGAACATAGAATAGTTTATCTCTCAGACTTGTGGAGGAAAAAGAAATTTGTGACCAAAGATGAACTAGAGACCATTACTGATCACAAAATAGAAAATTTCGATTACGTCAAATTAAAAAGCCTTTGTACAAATAAAACTAATGCAAACAAGATTAGAAGGGAAGCAACAAACTGGGAAAACATCTTCACAGTTAAAGGTTCTGATAAAGGCCTCATTTCCAAAATATATAGAGAACTGACTCAAATTTATAAGAAATCAAGCCATTCTCCAATTGATAAATGGTCAAAGGATATGAACAGACAATTTTCAGAGGATGAAATTGAAACTATTACCACTCATATGAAAGAGTATTCCAAATCATTATTGATCAGAGAAATGCAAATTAAGACAACTCTGAGATACCACTACACACCTGTCAGATTGGCTAAGATGACAGGAAAAAATAATGATGAATGTTGGAGGGGATGCGGGAAAACTGGGACACTATTGCATTGTTGGTGGAGTTGTGAACGAATCCAACCATTCTGGAGAGCAATCTGGAATTATGCCCCCAAAATTATCAAATTGTGCATACCCTTTAATCCAGCAGTGTTTCTATTGTGCTTATATCCCAAGAAATAGTAAAGAAGGGAAAGGGACCTGTATGTGCCAAAATGTTTGTAGCAGCCCTGTTTGTAGTGGCTAGAAACTGGAAAATGAATGGATGCCCATCAATTGGAGAATGGCTGGGTAAATTGTGGTATATGAATGTTATGGAATATTATTGTTCTGTAAGAAATGACCAGCAGGATGAATACAGAGAGGACTGGCGAGACTTACATGAACTGATGCTAAGTGAAATGAGCAGAACCAGGAGATCATTATACACTTCGACAACGATATTGTATGAGGACATATTTTGATGGAAGTGGATTTCTTTGACAAAGAGACCTGAGTTTCAATTGATAAATGATGGACAAAAGCAGCTACACCCAAAGAAAGAACACTGGGAAACGAATGTGAACTATCTGCATTTTTGTTTTTCTTCCCGGGTTATTTATACCTTCTGAATTCAATTCTCCCTATGCAACAAGAGAACTGTTCGGTTCTGCAAACATATATTGTATCTAGGATATACTGCAACATATCCAACATATAAAGGACTGCTTGCCATCTAGGGAGGGAAAAAAATTGGAACAGAAACGAGTGTCAATATAAAGTAATTATTAAATAAAAATTAAAAAAAAAGAAGCATAATACAATTTTTTTCTTAAGGGACAATTATTGAGTCTGAAATTAAAATTCAAATCTGGGTACAAATCCTGCTTCTTCTCTGTGATTCTAGGCAAACATCTGGACTCAGTTTTGTCACAAGTATAATAGTGAACTCTATGACCACTTTTAGTCATTTTTATGATTCCAAGAAGCAAAAGGTAGTCCAGAAAAGTACAGACAATTCTTAGCAGTTGACAACGAACCCCAGAAGATATTGTGCCAATGTAGAAATCTATTCATTCAGCATTCAGCATTTCACCTTAAGTCTCTTGTTTTGCTTGTGCAGGGCTATACTCTATAATGAGCTAGTAGAGCTAGTAGATAGAGCTAGTCTGGACCCTAGTTAAGAACTTCAAAAAAGACTTGGGAGAAAGAAAAAAAATTGTAACAATCACTGAAGTAACCATTTATGCAGAGCTTTTTCATCACATATTTAAATACAGAAAACTCTTAAATATAGTAACAGAAAAGTGTTATTAGGAAGCATGAAACTCCATTATTGATAGCAGAGTGATCTCTTGCAAAGAATCTGGGAGACTTAGCTTTCAGGTCTAATTGCTACCAACTGTGTATTCTTAGAAGAACTCCTTGGTAACGTGTCCCATAATTTTCTCCTTGATAAAATAAGTGGATGGGAAATTCCAAAATTCTTTTAACCTCAAACTTGTCTTTTAAACAAATTGAAACAATAAATAATCCTTTTTATAGTTAGGGAGTAAGGTAGCATAATGTTTAGAGAGCTGGGACTGTAGTGAGGAAGACCTGAATTCATGTCTAGTATCAGATACTTTGTAGCTGGGTGAGCCTGGACAAGTCACTTAAACTCTGTCTGACTTAGTTTCTTCAGCTGTAAGATAAGGATCACAATAGCATCTACTTCCTAGGGCTGTTGTGATGATCAAAGGAGATAATATTTATAAAGTACTTACCACAATGCCTAGTATTGTAATAAACCCTTAATAAGTAAACCCTTGTTCTTTTCCCTTCTCTTTTCCCTCCCCCATTACCAATATTCTTATTGTTATTGTTTAGTAATTTCCAGTCATGTTTGGTTCTTCATGAACACTTCTGAGTTTTTCTTGGCAAAAACAGTGGAGTGATTTGTCATTTCCTTCTCCAGATCTTCATTTTACAGAGAAGTCTGAGGCAAATACTTCAGTGATTTGTCCAGAGTCACACAGTTAGAGTATGAAGCTGCATTTGAACTCAGGTCTTCCTGACTCCACTGGGTCCAGCGGTCTACTCATTGCATAAATATTCTACCAGTTTACAATTCATGCAGCCCCAAATAATGAGTATTGCTGAGAATCAATGGAAAAATTCATTATGAGTGGGAATAAGTTATAATACATAACAAATAAAGAAGTCTGATTAAGAACCACAGTAAAGGATTCTAGCTAGGAACATGGGCAAATCACACAGAACAAGAGGTAGTTGATGGTCTGTTTGTCCCACTGGCAACCTTGTATTTACAAGAGAAAGCAAGGCCCTGAATATATTGAGCTTATTTCTTAGAATGAATTTATTTAAAGATGTAGTTGAGAGTCACACCATATGGATAGATCTGAGATCTGCATGTAATATTGGAGTGGACATTTTCATAGATCTTAGTTTCAGTAGTTAAGTTTTCAAATGGGTCTTTTAATTAATCTAGTTGTAGAGAAAGTATATAGAATCTAAGACTTTCATTTCTAAGACCCTACTATGCTTTGAGAGTGAAGCAGATGGAACATCTCTTCTTTGCATTGCAAGAGTATTCAATCCCATATCACAGGATAATCTATTTAGACTTTGGTTGGTCAAACAGTAAATATAGATAGAAAGCTGAATTCAGATTTGGCCTTCAGTTACTTCCCAGCTGTGTGAGATGGAGCAAATAAAATAAGAGATAATAATAACACATATCCCAATATCACATATTGTGAGAATCAAATGAGTAATAGTTTAAAAGTACTTAGTAGTGTCTGGTCCGTACTTGGCACATACTCGTTTTCCCCTTATTTCTGTTCCCCAGAAATCATTGAATTCTATTCTCTCCTTTTACAGATGAAGAAACTGAGAACTGAGCTAAGATTTGAAATGAAATTGCAGAAACAGTGTTCCTTCTACTGGATCATGAAATCTCAAGATTTTCTAGAGAAGGATTATAAGAGATAATTCCTTTTTTTCCCTAAAGATTGTTAAAAGTATGTTCAGTCCTCATAAATTGTTTTCATCAGCCACTGTTGAAAATTCTTCTTGATTTTATACTTTTGCCCTAGATACAAATCAGAATTCTATTTATGAAGCTATAAAGAGGTCCTTCAAACTCCAGTAGAGAAGTGTTCCCTTTCAGAGTAACCCTTTCACCATGATTCAGTGTCCAGTGTTCCATTCACATTCTGCTTTGTACATTAGATTCTTAGTTACCTTTAAAAATATAGATTCTGGTAGGAGGTAAGAAGATGATTGTACTGAATTGTACCTAAAGCTACTCTGCAGGAGATACCAGTTACTGTAAGATGTGATCTCTGGATGATAGGAACACTTTAGGGAATCTAGCATCCTAGGATGTTCACCTTTCTCTGACATACTTTTCCCACATCATTGGGATAGAAGAATCCCCCCAACCCCATCTTGTCCATTCAATTGCCCATATTAATACAAAGCAGATCAGAAGTGAGAAAAGTCAAAGCTTTCTTTATCCTTTATTTGAACTTCTATTTTGTGTTCAGTAGCAAAATAGGAAGTTTTATGCAATTGCATGCTGGAACCACAGTGCCTACCCATAGATTCTTGGCCTAGAAAGTGGTAGAATTTAAGTGGAACTGTGGTTAATGTGAAAGACTGTACCATGTTATCTGGAAAAAAGGCTTCATCATTTACTTCTTACTCTTGAAGTAGCAATTGACTTCCCTTTGGCAGTTTCAATTATTTATTCAATCAGTTCATTAAAAAATAATTGTATGCTTTGTGTCAAGAATTATGCTAATTGCTGATGATATAGAAACAAAAGTGAAAATAGTCTCTGTTTTTTTTAAAGTTTATGTATGTATTTTAGTAAACAAAAGAAATGTATTAATATGGGTGTATATGTTATATATATGTATTGATAGGTTTGTTAAAAATTAATGGAAATGCATATACATGATACATTTGTATTAATATACATATATTTACTTATTTATATATTCTTTATGTATATGTGGATAAAAATATTTGTAAATAAATATATATATATATGTATGTATATATATACACACAAGAGAGGTAGGACTGAATTCTGATTTCATTAATATACAAATCCCAGGTGAGGAAATTCTCTTTACCAAGTTAGGTCAGCACCTTCTCTGCCACTTATGGTTTTAGAGAATTGTGAGCTCTGAGAGATTATATAAATTGCTCAGAATCACACATCCAGTAAGTGTCAAGTCTTCTTAGTTCTGAGAATTGCTCTCAACTTGATATCCCAGTATACAATATACACAAAACTACTATATTGCAATTAGGTGAGAAGGCTACCAGCTGGAAGATTTAGGAATGAGTTTTGAATGTTTATAATTCTACATGGTAATAGCATATGATATTTAAAATATAACCAAATATTCAATCTATTTGCACCAATATTCACTAGAGATACTGGTCTATAATTTTATTTATCTGCTTTCTCTCTCCATTTTTTAGGTATCAAGACTGTCTCATAGAATTGGATTGTTAGCATACCTTATTTCCATTTTTTTGGTAAATAATTTAATATTAGAATTTTCATTTTGACATTAGCCATTTGGTTTCCCTTTATCAGATTACCTAATAGTTCATCTAGTTCAGTATTTTTTCTTCAACTAAAATCTTTTCCTTCTACTTAGCAACTCTATTTTTGTTGTTGCTTATTTTCAATTTCATTTTTCTCTTTGATATTCAGAATTTTCATTTTTCTAACTTTTTAATTGCATGTCCAATAAATTGATATTCTCTTTTATTTTCTAGGTGCAAGTGTTTAGGGAGATGCATTTTCATATAATAATTATTTTGCATATATCATTAAAGTTTTGGCATATTTCCTTATTCCTATGGTTTTCTTTAATTTATTGTTTTTGTGATTTGTTCTTTGACCCACCAATTCTTTTAGATCAAATATTTACTTTCCCTTTTAGTTTGAATCATTTAATCTAAAAGTCTTTTTGTGATTGTAATTTTGATTTTATTTTGCTTAGAAAATATGTTTAATATTTATACTTTTCTATGTTAATAAGACTTTAATACCCTATTAAGTGGTCAGTTGTTTTTAATAGTGCCATATAAAAGAGGAAAAAATTCTCTCTGTATATTTGTTTCTAGTCCCATCCAGTAATTACTATATTTTAATCATTTATTTTAAATTTTCCTTCAGGCTCTTAATTTCTTTATCAGTTTTCTATTTGTTAAATTTGTCTAGATCTGACAGGGGTAGATACATTGAGATCCTCAATTATGCACACACACACACACACATACACACACATGTCTCTCTATGATTCAATAAACTTTCCCTTTAAGTTATTGTGCAAGTGTATCTCTGGAATACATTATAGTATAACTCCTCATTTTATTATATGAATAAAATGACATATTGTTGAATTAATCTTTCTAATCGATTTTACTACCCTATTCCATTTTATAGGTGACTTGATCTCAATCACATTTATTGTTATAATTTACTTTAAACATTATCTTGCTTTATTTACTTATTACTCTTGCTTTGTCACCATTTTTTTTTCTGATGCTATGTCGGCCATTGTTGTGGGGTTATTCCTTTCTTTTGGATTTACCTCTTGGGTTTCATTAGACTAGTAATTTTTGCTCATTGTATTTGACATTTTCTCCTGTTTAACCATATTTTTGGCTTTTGGTTTGACTTTTTTTTTCTTAGGTTAACTCCCTCTGGCATTCTTGGATGAGTTGAATAGAGTTTATTTGGTCCTGTCCCTTTAGTAGTCTGGGGCCATTGCTACTGATAATCTAGATGGAATGGTCTGCAATAGGTTCCACTTTCATGCATCAATCCCCTGATTTCTCTCTCAGATGATTAGTGGTCCATTGGACATTTTGTCCTTGTCTAATCTTTCTCTTTCTTTTCCTTATATGAAGCTTTATTTTCAATGGATCTCTTACTTTTGCTTTGGTTCAGACATGATCAAGTGGAATGCTAGAGAACATGTTAGTCTTATACCTCCTTTGTGCCTCACCAAGAACTGATGTCCTGATTTTGAGTTGCTCCTGTCTCTAGCTATGCTCTAATGATATGAAACAAAGAGTTGGATCTTGTCAATGCGAGCTACATTTGTTCTCACTTCTGCTCTTATAACTGAGGGTTGGCACATGACTTCAAGTTATAGTTTATTGGATTTCAGTCAGCTTTTCATTTTTCATGTTGAAAACATTAATTGGTTTTGTGTCTATTTGTGGGATTTTTCATTGGCTTCTAGAGTGCTGTTGCTGTCCTCACTTCTGTGGGTTTCTAACCTGTTTATTAGTATTCATCTAGCTTTTGTGATACAATCTCTTTCACTGCTTTTAACTTCTCCAGATTTTTTTTTTTGGCATTTATGCTTATTCCCTGGTGTGACTCTATTCTATGCCTTTGACATTGGAGCTGTCTCGGTTCATTGTCTCAGTTCCTTTACCCAGTTATCATGGCTCCTTTTTGTTTTGTTTTGGACTATATGGAAAAGTTTTTTTTTCTTTTTCATTGTCCATTTTTGTTTTCCATTTCCATTATTGTTTGTCTTTTTGTGTTAGTTTTTAGAACATTTCCTAGATTCTGTATGGGAAATCTATGTTTTTTGTAATAGCTTTTGCATGTCCATTTTTTCCCTAAAAATCAGTCATTGTATATTAATTTTTCCCTTAAACATGTAAAATAAGTTTATTAAAATTTTCATCCAAATCTGTAATAAGAGATACACTGGTATAATGGAAATTATGATATTTGAGTCAGAAATCTTCTATTTGAGTTCTAACTCTATCATTTGCCTCCTTTGAAACAGAGAAATCACTCTGTCCTTCAATTTCTTTAATTATAAATAATTAAATGGAAGTGTTTTTTTTTTAACCTGAGGTCCCACTGACTTGTTTAAAAACATGTTTTGTTAACTATATTTCAATGTAATTAGCTTCTTTTGTAGTCTTATGCATTTTGTTTTATTCAGAGAAGGTAATATAGGCTTCGCTAGACTGCCAAAATGTCTATGAATTTAAAATGGTTAAAAACTCCTGTTCTAAATTGTGGAGGGCTGAGACTCCAAAAAGGTATGCTTGAATTAGACAACCGAACACTTAAGGCTAATTATCTATTTGATGTGAGATAATGGCTCTCTATATATATTTAGATGAGTTGGTGATATGATGCTCACTTCACCATTGGTGCTTGCTGAATGTTTGGTGTTGAGATAATCACAGGCAAGTATTGCAAGGCTGAGAGAGAGAAATCAGAGTGACTTGGCAGCAGGATGAAGAGGAGAGAGGCTCCTGAGTCCAGGATACATCTTTGGCAAGCCACATGGCAACTTGCCTGCCTACTTAACTTCTCCCCCTAAAGGACTTTGATTTATGGGAGTTAGCCCATACTTTATACTAAATGATGCTCAAAGTCTCTTCTAGTTCTCTCGTTCTCTAGGGAATGAGCATTGCTCTAGCCTCTCCTAAGGCATACTGTTCTAATTTAAACATGGATATGTCTCTGCAATTTGGAGATATTTTGAATCTAGGGAACTTAAAATCTAGACACTTTAAATTTGAAGAGTTTTCTTTCCAGAAGATTGGCCATCAGGCGATGATCTACATGAATGGGTGTATGGCGCTGGAAAGAAGGGGCAATCCATATGGATGATGTCAGGTATTCATAAGTTCATAGTTTTAGAGTAAGTCAATTTCAATTTACCTTTAAAATATATAAAACCTGAGAGTACCTATAAAACATAAAATACTTTCCCTTCTTAGCGTTTTCCTTAAGCTAGTTGATTGCTCTAATCTCCTGGAGGCTGGAATGAGGAATAAGAAGTATATAAACTAAGCCTATAGTTTAACCTTAGACCATGGAGAAGCCGTTTGCTAACCTATAAATCACTTTCATCCTAAGCAGAAGGCTCCAATGACTTCAGAAAAACTACAAGAGTCATTCACTATCCCTGAAAGGACACACCCACTAGCAGCACTATTGTTTCCCAGATTCTCTCACCAGGTAGATAGATTGCCTCCAAGTTTTCTAGCTCATGATTATTCATGGCCTTCCACTCTTGGAGATTTCATACGGCCTAGTTCAAGTAGCCTTTGTTGTATCCCTCCAAATTTGACAGTCTATCTGTACAATGGCTATTGGTTGAAAATGGCTTTCTACTGAAAAGAGATTTTTAAAGGTCCAAGGAAATGCTTATTATCTTTAGATTAGAGGTAGTCAGGCAGTGGATTTGACATTCCCATCAGAGTTGTTAGAGAATCCTACATCAGGAATTGGTATAGAATAGCTTTGTCCCAATGAACTGATTTTGGGATGAAATGGCCCTACTCACCAATATGAACATAAAAAACATCCCAGGATGTGGTTCTCAATTTTCTTATAGTTTTGCAGTAATGTGTACATGTTTTACTGTCTTTTCTCAGGCCAATTACAGTGGAATCTACTGAGAGCCTGTTGAACAGTGGGGAAAAAGGAGTGAATGTATTTTAAAAACTGTTGGACCCATTATGCCCTTACTTGTAGTAGTCCACTCAGATAGGGAGTTATCCATGAACAGATCTGCTTGCCACCATTGCCAGATGAATATAAAGGAATGCTTCTTAACTATCATAAACCCACCAAACCATTTTATGGCATTTTATAGCATAGCCTATTTATTTCTGACAACTAAGATTGAAGTGTCAAATGCAAAGTTTTAGGAAATCCTAGTTATGATTGACATGGATTATTCTGTGATCTCTATGGATTCAGTTTTAATCTAGGAGAAAGTATTAAATAAAATATGGGATGTCTAATAATATTAAAATAATATATGAATACCCAATTTAGTTTGAATCAGTGAGGCAACCCAAGAGATCAAATTTTTGTGGAATTAGTGTGGAAAAAAAAATGAAACCATCCCACAGAATATAAGCCACTTTTCCCATTAATTATGAAAACTGGTTGAGAAGGCCATGGACACAATTCATCTTAAGAAGATATATTTCTCCCATAACAATACCTATTTGCCTGTGGGCACTGAAAGGTTAAGTGATTTTTCAAAGATCACACAGCCTTTTGTGTTAGAAGTAGGACTTGATTCATGAAGTTATAAAGAGTTGGACACAATTGAACAAGAGCATCTTTATAACTCTAAAGTCAGTTTTTTTTTTTACCCACTATTATTAATAGATAGTTCAAAATAGTTTTTATTTCATTGGCTTGCTTGGGTATTCTCTTCCTTTACTCATGTCATTCCTTAAATTGAATTTCTAGAATTCTCTTCCTCTCCTCCCAAAGAATTTTCATAAGAAGACTAGTGTTCTAATTATAAACCTTTCTGGATTTATCCACGTTTGTCCTTGGAAAAAAGATTCAGAGACTATTGACCCAATTGTAAATAAAGCCATTTTATTGTTGTAGTAATGGTTGTAGGCTGTTCTCTATGGATATAGCTTTCAAGATCCCAGGATAACATTTATTTCCCAAGAAGGTCTTAAATGTCAACTTTGTTGGGAGAATTACTAGCCATTAATACTTGGATTTCACTTGTTGTCAGTTTGGGGTGGGGGCAGTTTTTATTCTTCTTTTTGGGATCTCTGATTTTCCATTTTAAAATTGCAATTCATTGTGCTGAATGAATAAGGTTTGGTGTTTGAGGACTGTATTATACAAAGTACTTGAATAGTGGTAAGCTATGGTAAAGGATTGCAGTTGCACCAAGGTCAGCTTTCAAGCACTATGATCTACACTATGATATCTTGGTCCACTGAGCACAAATGTTCTCAAATCCACTTGGACTTAGACTATTATCTTCTGTCAGTTGGAAATTTATTGCTATGACAATGCCTTTTATGTAATTCAGAAGCAGTATATTCTTTAGATATGATGACTTGCTGTGCATGGGTCTTGAAAATAGTACAAAAAAGAGTTCATCTGCACTGTACATGGTAGGATCTAACAATGGTAACACATACAAATTCACATTTCATTCACTTACCAATCATTTGGTGCACACAAATGGCCTTGAAAATGGATTATTAACAGTTATTTCTTGTGAACTATGGAACTCGTCTCAAAATCATGTCTTTAAATAATTGGAGGAAAGATTTATTTTCAGCTAGAGATTAGTGAAAATAATAGTTTTTTCTCATTAAAGTACACAAATACCTTAAAATCTAGACATGAATGTTTTGGTGATCTATAGTCTCCAGGTTGAGGACTCTTACTTTTAGATTATTGCATTTAAAAATTACAGTTATACCAAATTTTCAGTTTTCCATAGCATTCTATAGTTAGAGGTAGAAGAGACCTGAGAGGTCACTGAGTCCAACATTTTCACCAGATAGTAAATATCTATATTCTTGATTCAAAGGCCACAATACCTTTCTGCCTAATTATTAATAGTCTTCCATATATGTATCATATGTTAAACTGGAAGCTTTATGAAGCTTGGAATTATTTAAACTTGTGTTTGTTCTCGAGTATCTTGTACAACATGGTACATAATTTAAATGCTTTCTCTCTCTCTCTCTCTTTCTCTCTCTCTCTCTCTCTCTCTCTCTCTCTCTCTCTCTCTCTCTCTCTTTACTGAATAAGTGATTAGTGAGCCTAAAAGGGACATACTATCTACATTGTTTAGGCTCTACTCAAAAATATTGTTTTGGGAGATCAACTCAATGATATTAGAGACATGAGTACAGATGGGGGAAATATATTGTGCTAAAATGTGGGTGGGGGTAGAGAAGGACTAAAGAAACCAATTATTATTTAAGTAAAAATTTCATTTAAGCACAGTTTTTGTTATTGTTCAATCATTTCAGTCATATTCAACTCTTTATGATCTTATTTGGGATTTTCCTTGCAAAGATACTGGTTTAGTTTCCCATTCCTTCTCCAGCTTATTTTACAGAAGAGTAAACTGAGGCAAACAAGGTTAAATGACTTACTCAGACTCACACAGCTAGTAAATGTCTAAGTCCAGGCTTGAACTCAGAAATGAATCACCATGACTCCAGGCCTGGCACTCTATTCACTATATCTAGCTCTCTTAAAACACAATAATATTGGTATCAGCAGGAGCTTCATTCTGGCACAACATTCTAATATTCAGTGTTATATAGTATCCTGTCATTTATAGAATATAGAGCTATTATACATCATGTCTGATGCTAAGTGATCATTAATATCATTAGAGCCTTGCTTTCAATTCAGCATTGACATATTTTTGTTGATCCTTCTATTCTTTCTTGTCTTGTCATATTTGATCTGCATACATTTTCAAGACATATAGGAAAAAAATATTTAGACTGATAGAATCAATTACCTGAAAGAGACTTTAGAGATCATGTTATCCAACTCCCTTAATTTTTAGAAAGGAGAACATTCAAGACCAGAAAGATAACTAAATTATGAAACCTCTTGAGAGCTGGTTAGGACTATCTTTTGCTTTTTCTTCAATCCCCAAACTTAGTACAATGACTGGGAAATAGTAGACTCTCAATGAATTTTCTTTTTTTTTTTTTTTTTTGATTGCCTAACTTGTTCAAAGTCATATAGATGATAATAGAATCCTAAGAGGCCAAAGGCATACAAGGAATAATCACAGAGCTAAAACTCAAACCAAGTTTCTCTAACATTAAATTCAATGCTCATCCCAATATATGACATTGTCAGATTTTGAGTTTACAAGATGACAGTCTAATCATAAAATTAAATGACATTAACTGTGTGCATACCGGTCAAATCCATTGCTTTGAGTTTTTTCACTAAGTGAAAGGTCATTTTTGTAGATAATTATTTCTGAGAACTTTGAAAATTAGCTGGCATAGTGGATAAAATGCTGAACATGTAATCAGAAAAACTGTATGTTGAATTTTGCCTCAGATGATTACTAGTTGTGTGACTAGATAAATCACTTTATCCTTTTATGTTTCTTTCTTTCTTTCTTTTTATTTTATAATAACTTTTTATTGACAGAACCCATGCCAGGGTAATTTTTTACAACATTATCCCTTGCACTCACTTCTGTTCCGATTTTTCCCCTCCCTCCATCCACCTCCTCCCCTAGATGGCAAGCAGTCCTATATATGTTAAATATGTTGCAGTATATCCTAGATACAATATATGTATGCAGAACCGAACAGTTCTCTTGTTGCACAGGGAGAATTGGATTCAGAAGGTAGAAATAATCCAGGAAGGAAAACACAAATGCAAATAGTTTACATTCATTTCCCAGTGTTCTTTCTTTGGGTGTAGCTGTTTCTGTCCATCATTGATCAATTGAAACTGAGTTAGATCTCTTTGTCAAAGAAACTCACTTCCATCAGAATACATCTTCATACAGTATCATTGTTGAAGTATATAATGATCTCCTGTTTCTGCTCATTTCACTTAGCATCAGTTCATGTAAGTCTCTCCAAACCTTTCTGTATTCATCCTGCTGGTCATTTCTTATAGAACAATAATATTCCATAACATTCATATACCACAACTTACCCAACCATTCTCCAATTGATGGGCAGCCAATCAATTTCCAGTTTCTAGCCACTACAAACAGGGCTGCCACAAACATTTTGGCACATACAGGTCCCTTTCCCTTCTTTAGTATTTCTTTGGGATATAAGCCCAGTAGTAACATTGCTGGATCAAAGTGTATGCACAGTTTGATAACTTTTTGGGCACAATTCCAAATTGCTCTCCAGAATGGTTGGATTTGTTCATTACTCGACCAAAATGCATCAGTGTCCCAGTTTTCCCGCATCCCCTCCCACATTCATCATTATTTTTTCCTGTCATCTTAGCCAATCTGACAGGTGTGTAGTGGTATCTAAGAGTTGTCTTAATTTGCATATCTCTGATCAATAGTGATTTGGAATGCTTTTTCATATGAGTGGTAATAGTTTCAATTTCAGCATCTGAAAATTGTCTGTTCATATCCTATGACCATTTATCAATTGGAGAATGACTTGATTTCTTATAAATTAGAGTCAATTCTCTATATAGTTTGGAAATGAGGCCTTTATCAGTACCTTTAACTGTGAAGATGTTTTCCCAGTTTGTTGTTTCCCTTCTAATCTTGTTTGCATTAGTTTTGTTTGTACAAAGGCTTTTTAATTTGATATAATCAAAATTTTCTATTTTGTGATCAGCAATGGTCTCTAGTTCATCTTTGGTCATAAATTTCTTTCTCCTCCACAAGTCTGAGAGATAAACTATCCTATGTTCCTCTAATTTATTTATAATCTTGTTCTTTATACCTAAATCCTGGACCCATTTTGATCTTATCTTGGTATACAGTGTTAAATGTGGGTCCATGCCTAATTTCTGCCATATTAATTTCCAGTGATTCCAGAAGTTTTTATCAAATAATGAATTCTTATCCCAAAAGTTAGGATCTTTGGGTTTGTCAAACACTAGATTGCTATAGTTGACTATTCTGTCTTGTGAACCTAACCTATTCCACTGATCAACTAATCTATTTCTTAGCTAATACCAAATGGTTTTGGTGACTGCTGCTTTATAATATAGTTTTAAGATCAGGTACAGCTAGGTCTCCTTCATTTGACTTTATTTTTTTTCATTAATTCCCTTGAAATTCTCGACCTTTTATTGTTCCATATGAATTTTGTTGTTATTTTTTCTAGATCATTAAAATATTTTCTTGGAAGTCTGATTGGTATAGCACTAAATAAATAGATTAGTTTAGGGAGTATTGTCATCTTTATCATATTCGCTCAGCCTATCCAAGAGCACTTAATATTTTTCCAATTATTTAAGTCTGACTTTATTTGTATGGAAAGTTTTTTGTAATTTTGCTCATATGATTCCTGACTTTCCTTTGGTAGATAGATTCCCAAATATTTTATGCTATCAACAGTTATTTTGAATATAATTTCTCTTTGTATCTCTTGCTGTTGGATTTTGTTGGTGATATATAAAAATGCTGAGGGTTTATGGGGATTTATTTTGTATCTTGCTACTTTGCTAAAGTTATGAATTATTTCTAATAGATTTCTAGTAGAATCTCTGGGGTTCTCTAGGTATACCATCATATCATCTGCAAAGAGTGATAGTTTGGTTTCCTCATTGCCTTCTCTAATTCCTTTAATCTCTTTCTCAACTCTTACTGTAGAGGCTAGTGTTTCTAATACAATATTGAATAGTAATGGTGGTAGTGAGCCACCTTGTTTCATTCCAGATCTTACTGGGAAAGGTTCCAATTTTTCCCCATTGCATATGATGCTTACTGATGGTTTTAAATATATGCTCCTGACTATTTTAAGGAAAAGTCCATTTATTCCTATACTCTCAAGTATTTTTATTAGGAATGGGTGTTGGATTTTATTAAATGCTTTTTCTGCATCTATTGAGATGATCATATGGTTTTTGTTTGGTTGGTTATTGATATAGTCAATTATTCTAACAGTTTTCCTAATATTGAACCAGCCCTGCATTCCTGATATAAATCCTACTTGGTCATAGTGTATTATCTTGGGGATGATTTTCTGTAATCTTTTTGCTAATATTTTATTTAAGATTTTAGCATCAATATTCATTAGGGAGATTGATCTATAATTTTCTTTCTCTCTTTTCAGCCTACCTGGTTTAGGTATCACTACCATGTCTGTGCCGTAAAAGGAGTTTGGTAGGACTCCTTCAATCCCTATTTTTTCAAATAGTTTATTTAGCATTGGAGTTAATTGTTCTTTAAATGTTTGGTAGAATTCACATATAAATCCATCTGGTCCTGGGGATTTTTTCTTAGGGAGCTGATTGATAGTTTGTTCTATTTCTTTTTCTGAAATGGGACTGTTTAGGATATTTACTTCTTCCTCTGTTAGTTTGGGCAAGCTATATTTTTGAAGGTATTCTTCCATTTCACTTAAGTTGTGGAATCTATTGGCATAAAGTTGGGCAAAGTAACTCCTAATTATTGATCTAATTTCCTCTTCATTAGTGGCAAGTTCTCCCTTTTCATTTTTAAGACTAACAATTTGATTTTCCTCTTTCCTTTTTTTAATCAGATTTACTAAGGGTTTGTCTATTTTGTTGGTTTTTCATAGAACCAACTCTTAGTTTTATTAATTAATTCAATAGTTTTTTTTTTTTTTTTACTTTCAATTTTAGTGATCTCTCTTTTTATTTTTAGAATTTCAAGTTTAGTGTTTAACTGGGGGTTTTCAGTTTGTTCCTTTTCTAGCATTTTTGGTTGCAAGCCCAATTCATTGACCTTCTCTTTCTCTATTTTATGCAAGTAGGCCTCTAGAGATATGAAATTTCTCTTATTACTGCTTTGACTGCATCCCATACATTTTGGTATGATGTCTCATTATTGTTGTTTTCTTGGGTGAAGTTATTAATTATGTCTATGATTTGCTGTTTCACCCAATTATTCTTTAGTATGAGATTATTTAGTTTCCAATTATTTTTTTGGTCTCCTTTCCTCTGGCTTTTTGTTGAATGTAATTTTCATTGCATCATGGTCTGAAAAGGATGCATTTACTATTTCTGCATTTGAGTTTGAGGTTTTTATGTCCTAATATATGGTCAAATTTTGTATAGGTTCCATGAACTGCTGAAAAGAAAGTGTACTCCTTTCTGTCTCCATTTTGTTTTCTCCAGAGATCTATCATATCTAACTTTTCTAGTATTCTATTTACCTCTTTGAGTTCTTTCTTATTTATTTTGTGGTTTGATTTATCTAATTCTGAGAGTGCAAGGTTGAGATCTCCCACTATTCCAGTTTTGCTGTCTATTTCTTCTAATTTCTCTTTTAAGAATTTAGATGCTACACCACTTGATACATATATGTTTAATATTGATATTGCTTCATTATCTATGCTACCCTTTAGCAAGATATAGTGTCCTTCCTTATCTCTTTTAATTAGATCAATTTTTGCTTTTGCTTGATCTGAGATCAGGATGGCTACCTCTGTTTTTTTGACTTCATCTGAAGCATAGTAGATTTTGCTCCAACCTTTTACCTTTACTCTGCATGTATCTTCCTGCTTCAGGTGTGTTTCCTGTAAACAACATAATGTAGGATTTTGGCTTTTAATCCATTTTGCTAACTGCTTCCTCTTTATGGAGGAGTTTATCCCGTTCACATTTATGGTTAAAATTACCAATTCTGTATTACTTGCCATCTTGTTAACCCCTGTTTATGCTTTTCTCCCTTCTTCTCCCTTCCCCCCCCCCTTCCCAGTATTAAATTTGTAAGCACCACTTGCTTCTTACAGCCCTCCCTTTTTAGTATTCCTTCTCCCAACTTAGAGTTCCTCCCCCTATCTCACTCCTTTTCCTCACAGTTTCCATATTCCCTTCCACTTAGCTTATTCTTCCCCTTTTCACTTTTCCCTTCTCACTTTTCACTAAGGTGGGAGAAGTTTCACCATACATTGAATATGTCTAAAATTTATCTCTCAAAGCCAATTCTGATGGCAGTAAGATACTCACTATATTCATCCCCCTCCATTCTTTCTCTCAGATATAATAGGTTTCCTTTGCCTCTTCCTGAGTTGTAGTACCCCCACTTTACCCTTTTTCTGATATAATGTCCTTTCCACCTCTAGTTTCTAGAACCAGGTATACATGTATTCTTTATATATCTTTATAGCAAAAATATAGTTCCCAAGATTTCTTTTACCTTCTCAGATTTCTCTTGAGTTCTATATTTGTAGATCAAACTTTTTGTTAAGTTCTGGTTTTTTCATCAAAAATAGATGAAATTTGCTTATTTTGTTGAATGACTATCTTCTTTGCTGGAAAAAAGATGCTCATTCTGGCTGGGTAAGTTATTTTTGGTTGCATACTGAGTTCGTTAGCCTTTCAGAATACCATATTCCAGGTCCTTTGATCTTTTAATGTGGATACTGCTAGATCCTGGGTAATCCTTATTGTGGCTCCTCTATATTTGAATTGGGTTTTCTAGTCGCTTGCAGTATTTTTTCCTTTGTCTGAGGGTTCTGGCATTTGGCCACTATATTTCTTGGTGTTTTAATTTTAGGATCCCTTTCAGTAGGTGATCGATGAATTCTTTCAATGTCTATTTTACCTTCTGTTTCTATGACTTCTGTGCAGTTCTCTTTGATAATTTCCTGGAAAATAGTGTCCAGTCTCTTTTTTTCATCATACTTTTCTGGGAGTCCAATAATTCTCAAATTGTCTCTCTTGTATCTATTTTCTAGGTCTGTTGTTTTCCCAAGAAGGTATTTCACATTTTTTTCCATTTGATTTTTTTGGTTTTGCTTGGCTGATTCTTGTTGTCTCCTGGAGTCATTCAATTCCATTTTTTCGATTTTGATTTTCAATGAAGTATTTTCTTCACTCACTTTTTTTATATCTTTTTCTAATTTTCCAATTGAGTTCTTTTGTTCTATGGAATTTTTTTTCCATTTCGCCAGTTTTATTTTTTAGAGAGCTATTTTCTGTTTCCAGTTCATGAATCCTATTTTTCAAGGATTTTATTTAAAGATCCACTCTGTCTTTAAATGAGTGGGATGACTTCTCCAGACTCTCTTGCCAAGCCTCCCTCTCCTTTTCCCATTTTTCTTCTAGCTGTCTTGTGAGAGCCTTTTTAATTTCTTCTATGAGATTCATCTGTGCTGAGGAACAGATGATCTTCTCTTTTGGAGATTCACCTGGAGACAGTCTGTTTTTAGTTTCCTCAGGGTTTAGAGTCTGCTCTCTATCCACATAGAAGCTGTCAATGGTTAAGATCCTTTTGCTCATCAATCTGGAATTATGCCCAAAAAATTATCAAATTGTGCATACCCTTTGATCCAGCAGTGTTTCTATTGGGCTTATATCCCAAAGAAATACTAAAGAAGGGAAAGGGACCTGTATGTGCCAAAATGTTTGTAGCAGCCCTGTTTGTAGTGGCTAGAAACTGGAAAATGAATGGATGCCCATCAATTGGAGAATGGCTGGGTAAATTGTGGTATATGAATGTTATGGAATATTATTGTTCTGTAAGAAATGACTAGCAGGATGAATACAGAGAGGACTGGCGAGACTTCCATGAACTGATGCTAAGTGAAATGAGCAGAACCAGGAGATCATTATACACTTCGACAACGATATTGTATGAGGACATATTTTGATGGAAGTGGATTTCTTTGACAAAGAGACCTGAGTTTCAATTGATAAATGACGGACAAAAGCAGCTACACCCAAAGAAAGAATGTGAAACGAATGTGAACTATCTGCATTTTTGTTTTTCTTCCTGGGTTATTTATACCTTCTGAATCCAATTCTCCCTATGCAACAAGAGAACTGTTCCGTTCTGCAAACATATATTTTATCTAGGATATACTGCAACATATCCAACATATAAAGGACTGCTTGCCATCTAGGGGAGGGGGTGGACGGAGGGAGGGAAAAAAAATCGGAACAGAAACGAGTGTCAATATAAAGTAATTATTAAATAAAAAAAATACTTAAAAAAATAAAAAAAAGAAATTTAACAACAACAACAAAAAAGATCCTTTTGCTCATTTTGTCAGAGAAGAATCAAAGACAAACTAGCAAAGAAAAAAGGAAAAGCCTCCCCAAATGGAATCTGCTTTTTTTGGGGGGAGGGGTTGGGTGATGTTACCGAGCTTCCTCTACAGACTGTGGGGCAGCAGTGAGGCACTAGCAGGACAGAGATGACTGTGCTGTTCCTGCGCTCTGAGACTCCAAGAGCGTACTGAGACACCGTGGGGGAGGGGTGGCCAGGTCCCAAGAGACTCCAGCTGTTCCAGGTTGTATTCTTCACCCCCCCCCCCCCCCCCAGTGTTTTTAGCTTCTTTGCTGGGCTACTGACTTTCTGCCAGGGCAAAGTCTCCAATCCTGTAGCAAAGCTCTCCCCACAGAGACGGCTGACATCACCCCCCACCCTACCCAGGTCTGCTGGGCTGTGAGCTGCCTGCTGGGCTCTCGCTGCTGCTGCCTGCCCTCAGCCTGCACCAGATCTAAAACCATCCGCGCCCTCGAGCAAAAACAGATCTTTCCTGGTGAATTTCAAGGATGTCTTCTCTTGGTAACTATTTGTGGATTTTTTTTCAGTCAAGCATTAATTCAGAGGCTTGTAATGATACGGATTCTGAGAGAAAATGTGGAGTTTACACAGCTGTGTGCCTTCTCTCTGTCATCTTGGCCGGAAGTCCTCCCTTTTGTATTTCAAAGTATTTTTCTGTAAAATGTAAAAAATGTAAAAAAAAAATATTAAAAGCACTTACCTCACAAAGTTGTTCAATGTGTCAAATGAGATAACATTTTAAGTATTTTGTAAACCTTAAGATATTATGTCTGTCCTTATTATTAGAACTGTTATTCATTCATTCATTGAATAGATTCAGGTAGTCTATTCATCCAATATTTATCTGCATCTATGATCTCACTGATGTAGGCAACTCCCAATTGCCTATACCCCCATAAAAGCACAGAGTGGCAGGATCATACAGGGCTGGGGTGGGGTTGGGGGGCTTAGAGCTAATTGAATCTAACACTCATTTTTACAGAAGAAGAAACTGCAATTCAGACTGGTTAAGAAACTCTTCCAGACTACAGAGGTAGTAAGTGTCTGATGTGGAATTCAAAAATAAGTCTTACCCTTAAGTCCCTCCAAAAATGCAGATTGGCAACTTGTCAATAATGCACAGCTTTAAATATGTAGATTGACCTGTCCCTATTCACACAGCTATTATGTATCTGAGACATAGTTTGAATCCTTGTGTTCTTGACTTTAAGACTGGACTTCTACCCACTTCCCTGGGTTGCACATACCATATTAATTCACTTTAAATGATCTCCTTTTTCAAGTCTATTGATTTCTTTCTCTAGTGAGCCTTATAGACTTTGCCACTTTGTATTCAAGTATTCAGAAGACTTTTGTGCCCGACAGTTTTTGAACTTGTTTCTTCTGATACATAATGACATATTTTGCAAGACAAAGTTTCTTGTTGTTCCTTCACAAAGCCTTTCAGACTTGTTTCTATTCATCAATCTTGATACTAACAAATAAACTTTTAAAAAAAAGACATTTGGAAACTTTTTCAAAAGGGTACTTGCTGGTCAGACTCCCATTAAAAAACATTTGAAAAAACACTTGACAAAAAGTATTAAAATATTGTTCTTTTACAGTATAGTTTTTTTTTTTTTTGATATTTCAAAGACATATTTACTGATGTGAAGAATAGGGAAAATAGATAAGGGAATTGGTGCAGCTGTCTTTTGTGGTAGAATAAACATATTAGAATAATTGGGTAAATAGAATGCTGTGTTTTATGTGCTTGAGGAAAAGCATATTATGATATTATTTAAAAAAATACTCTTAAATTAAATTTAATGCCTTAACAGGGTGAATTATTTTATCATTATATTCCCAGCTATTACCTGGGTGACCTTGGGAAAATATTTATGTCTGTGAGGCATCATTTTTCTTACTTATAAAATAAAATGATTGGATTTAATGACCTCTAAGATTATTATTATGATTCCAAATCTCTGATTCTTTGATTGGGAAAGTTTGTGTTATAAAAGATAAAAGTATAGACTTTGATTTAGGAAGGCCAGTGACTTAAGTCACTGAAATCCTATGAGTCTCAGTTTCCACATTTGTAATATGGAAATAATCATACAAGTTATAGCTTTCTTTCATGGTTTCTATGAAGCTTAAACACAATAGTGTATGGAAAGCATTTTATAGGCTTCAAAGTGACTTATAAGTGTCAATCATCCAGATTATTGTCATCATCCAGAAACATTTGCTAAACGTCTTGTACTATGATTGTTAAGGATGACAATGTACTTTAAATTTTATTGCATTAATGGTTAACATATCCTAGTCGTTTTCCTCTAAGGACCTATTAATATGTTCCTCAGGGAACTTTCCTGATTTTTACATTGTACTCCCTCTGGGAAGATTTGCATTGCAGTCATTCTACAAATTAGAAAAATGGGATAGAAAGGTGAAGGAACATGTAGTGCTTGGTGGTAATGCTGGAAATAGTATATCAAGCCCTTAGGCAGCACTTCAATCATAAGCCACCTAGTTTTCACTGATAAGATAATGATTCTTAATTTGGAATGTAATGGTGCCAGTCATAGTAAAATCTAAAATTTGTCTTATGACATGAATTTTGAGAGTTATTTCTATGTACTCCATCTTTTATATGCCATTCATTGTAATTTTGCCAGGATAAAAGGTAAAATGAATAAAGACATATGTCCAGGTTTCTAACTCCTCTCCATTCTGCAGCTTTCCTGTTTTACTTGCAGAATTAGATCCATTGTAGATATATAGGATTCATAGCTGGTGTTGAATTTTTATGCTATCTACTCTCCTTTTATTGATGAACAAACTGAGGTCTACAGAGTTTAATTTACATCATCTTAGTATTTAGACGTGTGTTGCTGAAATGATGATAGATATAGATTATAGATTAAAATTTGGAGGTCAGCTAGTCCAGAATATTTCTTGTCACAGAAGAGTTAACAGTAAATTCATAGATGTTCATCAGCTTGTCCAAGGTTACACAGCTAGGAATTAATATATAGAACTTGTTTAGAGCCACAAAGGCCATACTAGTACTCTAGTGGTGGATTCTAAATCGGATCTTCCTACTTTAGTAGGCATCTAGATGATGCAGTAGGTAAAACAATAGAATAGGAGTCTGGGAAACCTGAGTTTTAATCTTGCCTCAGATTAGATTGTATGATCCTGGGCAAGTTGTTTAGTTTCTCTGTGCCTTAGTTTTCCCATATGTAAAATGAGGATAGTAATAGCACCTACCTCACAGAATTGTTATGAAGATCAAATTAGTTAACATATGTTAAATGCTTTGTAAACCTCAAAGAGAAATATAAATGTTATGGTGATGATGATAATAATGATGATGATGATAATATCAGTAGGCATGGGGAATCATTTCCAGAATTCCAGAAAATAGCCACCTGAAACATTGCCCACCAACCTGTCACATCCCATGTAATTTTTTGATTGGTGATTTACCTTGATAATAGGAATAGGGTTGGGCAATCCTTTTGAAGCATGATCTAATTGACAGAGGTTGGCTACTCTTGGTAAATAAGGAACTGAAATGCTGTACTAAGTATTCCTGATAAAAGGAGATGACATGAAGTAAAAGAGGTGGGGAAGAAGATAGATGTGACAGTTTTCTTTTCTCATAAAAGCTTTATCATGCTCATAATCTTGTCTCAGTTTAACTCTGGGCACAGTAATTACTGTTCAGTTATTCAGTAATGTTCTACTCTTTGTGACTCTTTGGACCATAGCATGCCAATTCTTTTCATTAGGATTTCTTGGCAAAGATATTGGAATGGTTTGCCATTTTCTTCTCCAGTAGAATAAAGCAAATAGAGAATAAATGATTTTCTAAGGGTTACATAACTAGTAACTGAGATCAGATTTGAACTCAGATTTTCCTGATTCCAGATGTAGCTCTCTATTCATTGAGTTACATAATCTGCCTCATAGCTAGGCATAGTGGTACAATTGCCAAATGATCGGGAAGTTGAAGAGGAAAGACTGCAGTTGATTATAAAGAGGGAAGGAAAAAGAAGAATATGAAGTGTCAGACAAAGATATGAGAAAAAAATGCTTTTAGAAATCCAGATGGGGACATCTGAAAGTGGAAATTATAATCTAAGCTAATAATATCTAGTATTTGTATAACACTTTAATGTTTGCTGGATATTTTGTGTATGGTATTTCATTTGGTTTTCATAAAATCCTTGCAAAATAGATGCTTCTATTATCATTTTTAATTTACAGATGACTTAATGCTAACTCCAGTACTCTGCCCACTGTGCCACCTAAAATGTCTAACAACAACTTCTAAGCTAATTTTACTACCCTGATTAAAAGCATCTGTTCCTATCTATTCACTTGTGGTAGTTTCATTGATCATTTGTTAGAATGCAGAAAAATGTGCTATCTTAAGACAGTTGTCATAGGACCCATACATATTCAGAAACTTGAATAGACTGATATGGAAATTACCTCTAGTAGTGTAGATAAAACTACTCTAAACATTCAACCAAGTCTCATTGAATATGTTTTTATCCTTCTATGATTCTTATTCCTTAGGAATCTCTAAATCTTGTTAAGTCAGAGAGAATCAATGCAGGCTCTGGAATACTTATATTTTGGGTTACATTCTTACTATATGATTAACTCACCACCTTTTCAGGTCACACATAACTAAGATATCTTTTAGCCCTTTACTCACATATAAGTTTTCATGAGTAATATAGTACAATCTACTCATATTTATGCATATATTTTATATATAATACTGTACTAATAGGGATATTATAAAAATATATAACAAAAATTAAAAGGATAAAAAAGATAAGAAATAAAATATTACATTTTCAGTAACAAAACTTTTTTGCTATCATTAAAATATTATTTTTTCTTCCTTTTTATTTTTTTTTACATTAATACATATTTTTGGAATAAAGCAAGAATTTCCATAGGCATAGTACAATACAAAAGATGATTTACATGAAACTGCAAATCTACTAAGCTATTGGTTCATATGTCCTTTATAATTAGAAAAAGGATTATTTACTCAAAGTTCTAATATTGCTGTTACTATCCATCATGTTTTCTTAGATCTGTTCATTTTATTCTTCATTATTTCATGTAAGCCTTTTCCTAAAATTAATCAGTCTATCATTTTTTATAGCACAGTCGTGTTCCATCATAATCACATACCCCAACCTATTCAGCCATCCTAGAATTGATGGACATTCCTGTAATTTTAAGTATTTTAGAACATATAAGTTCTTTTCCTTTTTTTCCTAATTATCTTTGGAAATAGACCTATAAATGGTATGTCTGTGTCAAAGCTATATGTTGTTTAACATTACTACTTACAAAATATCTTTAGTGATAGTTAAGGTTTCACTCTCTTTCCTCACACCCTTCCAAACTCTTTGTGTGACCTGGAGCATAGGGATGACTTGTAAATAATGATAATTTTGTTAGTAGTTTATAATTCAGTTAAATCGATTAATGTAGCTTGCCAAGCAGACTTTTTTTTCTTTTTATATATGATTTTTAAATTTTAAATTTAATAATAAAATATAACACAGTAATCCAATAATAGGTCATAGCAGTTAATAGCCAGAAGAGCTTTTCAGCAGGATTTATTTCTCTCTTGTGATATAAATGTGTTTAGTGTAAAATAAACAAATAAAAACAGATTCTCTTTGATTTCAACTCAGAAGAAAGTTTTTGATATAAACCCATTTTTATTTCTTCACATGGTTCCATGGTTCTGTTTAATGCATGGTTTCATGTCTAGAGCTTGCATTTTTATATGAGTATGAAAAATACCGAAGGCCAATTTGTTTGAATTGCATGTGTAAGGAAGGAGAGTAAGGTTGCAAAAGTAGATTGTGATTAGGGTGCGATGGCTTAAAATACCAACAGTTGGCAACTTTGAGGAGGAGACACTACAATGGGGGAAAAAAAAGTCTGGTACAGTAGAAGGAGCACTTTATAGTCAAATTATATAACCTCATTGACTCTTAGTTCCCTGATTTGTAAAATGAGGGATTTATAATGGCTGGCTTCTAAGTTTTTCCCAGCCTTAGATTTGTGATTCTTTCAACATCTGAGAAGTTAGGTCTGAGACTCTAATGATGAAACTAACTTCTTGAATGTCAGTGAATTCTAATCACGTGACCTTAGCACAATTGATGTGACTTTCCACTGAAGCTGACATATATGCTTGCAAACTTGCTCTCTTCATAGAATTGCTATTTAAACAAAACAAACAAACAGAAAACCTCACAAACTACCAAATAACAATAGAACAAATATCTTGTTATTGTTGTTCTACTATTTTCAGTGAAGTCAGACTTTGTGACCCCATTAGGAGTTTTCTTGGCAATGACACTAAAGTGGTTTACCATTTCCTTCTCCAGCTCATTTTTATATATGAGGAAACTTAGGCAAACAGAATTAAGTGATTTGTCTAGGATCACACAGCTAGCAAAACCAAATGGCAAATTTTTCCCAAGGTTGTTGTTGCTTCTGAATTATCAACCATTTGTTCTCATTGTTAGAAATGAAATAGAGTGTTCCTCACCCCCTTCTTTTTATGATAATGAATATAGCTAGGTCCTAATTATATGAGAATAACAAATCCTCGAAAGTGGTAGCATTATCTGAATTCATATTGCATATTTCCATTGGGCTGAAACTGATTTCCACATTTTATATAATTACAACTTCAAATACTATAAGATTGAATACATGCAACCATTTCAAATTATTCATTATTTGCATCAATTGGGACCTAGCTTTAATTATAATTATAATAAGAAAAAGAATAGGACACTTGCAAATGTTATATAGTCTTTAAAAATAATAAATACCAAACTTTTTTTTTAAAGAATAGAGTTTGTTGTATTATTTTTTACTAATATATAGACGTACATATGTATCTACATATTTTTGAAGTATATGTATAGTATATTTTCCTGCTTAATAAAGTCCAATGGTTTCCTGTTGCTCTCAGGATAAAATATAAGCTCTTCTATTTGACTTTTAAAATTCTTTGAAGCTTGGGTATAACTTTTTTTAAACTTATACATTATCCTACTTCCCTCACATTGGTTCAGCCAAACCAATTTCCCCACCCTGACTTCCTTACTAACTAGGATAACTCCATGTCTCTCTCTTCTCTGTGGGAGGACATCCTTCATGCATGGAAAGGCCATCCATTTCCTCCCCAATTTCTGCTTAAATAGTACATGTCTGCATGTTGAATTTTCTGCCCAAACTCTTCCCCTAGCTACTACTTACCTTCCCCAAATGTAATTTATTATATATATATATATATATATATATATATATTATATATATATATATATATATATATAGTTTTTTTTTCACTTTATGTCTTCTCCTACCCCCTGACAGAATGTTTTTAAAAATTTTTTTGTCTTTGTGCATAGAATATAATAGATGTTAATAAATACTCATTGGTTGATATGCACAAAAATTAGTTAATTTAGTACAATACAGTCATCTCCCTGAAGTCATTCTTAATCAACTGCCCATAGTTATTGTTTTCCTTTTGAGATTACCTTTCATTTATATGCACATATCTTTTCTGTTCATTTCATTTCACATTGTCCCATTTGTTAGAATAAATTCCTAGAGTACTGGAACATTGTTTTTACATTTTTTTTATGTTCCTAATACTTTACATATTGCTCAGTATATGGTAACTGATTAATTAGTGCTTGTTGATTGTTATTGAAAACCTTATATCAGCAAAGGTATGACTCAATATTTCCATCTAAGAGTTAATGAAATAAAAGACAGTGAGTGTACTCATGAATCAAGAGTAATTTTTATATTTGAACCTGAATCATAGGCCATTGCCCAAGAAATTATCTGATGTAAGACATAATCCCATATTGGGCTTCTGGAACCCATAGCTCACCTGCCAATTTAGTGTTCTGTCAAGGAAACTCCCATAATATCAGTGTATAATTCGGATTAAATCAACTAGGCTATGAGTCTACTTCATTTCCAGAATCTTCTCAGAAATGTCATGCAAATGAATCTGAGAAAACATAAAATAAACTAAGAGGTCAAGGTAATAGTTCTTCCCCTTTCATCCCTTTCCTCATCCTTATTCACATCTTCCTGATCACATATATACCTTGACCCCATTCATATGTAAATGTGACTGGCAAAAATTCTTTTGGGTTTAAGCTCACTGGATAAATGCATACATTCCCCTCCTTACCAAGAAAAGAAATGTAAATGTTTCTAGAAGCATTCTACTTTGGGGACACTAGGATAAAATCTGGCTACTTGGCAGTTTCCAATTCAAAGTCCAAGAGATCTCTAAGCCAAATGTCAAGTGATATATCTATCTATCTATCTATCTATATATATTTAAGCCTGGGAAAACACCTTCCTTTGTCCCATCCTCTTCCATTTGGGGTAATAGAAACTGTCATAAATTTTAGAAAATGCACTATTACCTAACTCTATTAGATTTCAATGTCAGTGAATCCAGTATCAATGATCCCTTACTAATGGGGTATGGGAGGAGAAGTACTGAACCACAAAAAGTATGTTGGGGTTTTACAACTTTCCATATATAGGCCATCAAACTTTGTGGGTTGAGAGTTGAACTCCAAAAAGCTATTGTGGTTTCAGAGTGCTATTGCCAGATGTCACAAAAGAATTTGTAGGCAGAACTTGAGCTTGGGGGAGTGGAACCAAGATGGCAGAGTGAAGACAGAAACCGCTCCACTCTCCCAGTTTCCCAGTTTGAAACTCAGCCTCTGAACAGAGTCTGATGGAATGAAACCACTCTCTAGCTCAAGGTATATTGGAAAACTTTAAGAAAGGTCAGTCTCACTGAGGTGAAAAAAGGTGTTCAGCCCAGATCAGATGGAGTCTGGGAAAACCAATGAGAGAGTTTTAATCACAGCAGGTCAACAACTGAGATCCCTGGTCCTGAATCATTAGAGAGCAGACCAGTGGGGCAGTCTCAGTTTAAAAATCAAATTCTTGGAAACCAGACTTTTCCTGGAAAAAGCAGCCAAGCTAACTCCTAAAAACATAAAGGGATCCTGTTCCCCAACCAAAGCTCAGGCCTGGGAAACTTGGAACAATACTCCATTAATTAGAGGAGCAGACCTTGAAAAGTTAAAAAAAAAAAAAAGAGGTAATACCAAAAGAAAAGGAAAGAAATTGAACAATAAAAAGAAAAGAAGCTTGACCAACAAAGCTACTATGGTGACAGGGAAGACAAAAACACCAACTCAGAGAGGAACAAAATGTCCATAGAGGAAATCTCAAAGAGTATTATGAATTGGTCTCAAGCCCAAAGAAGCTTCTTAGAAATGCTCATAAAAGACTTTAAAAGGCAAATAAGAGAGATAGGAGAAGAAAAAAAAGAGAAAATAAATGAGAGGTATGCAAAAGAGTCAGTAGCTTGGAAAAGGAAGACAATTCCTTAAAAAATATAATTGCCCAAATGTTAAAAAAAAAAAAATCACTGAAGAAAATAGCACTTTCAAACGTAGAATTAGTGAAATAGAAAAAGAGATACAAAAGCTAATTGAAAAAAAACACACACACATTGAAATTAGATTGGGACAAATGCAAGCTAATGACTCTCTGAGGCATTAAGAAACAGTCAAACAAACTAAAAAGAATGAAAAATATGAAGAAAATGTAAAAAACTTCATTGGAAAAAAAACAGACCTGGACAATAGATCCAGAAGAGACAATTTAAAAACTATTGGTCTACCTGAAAGCATGACCAAAAAAAAAAAAAAAAAAAAAAAAAAGCCTGTATAACATCCATCAAGAGATCATCAAGGAAATCTGCCCTGACATTCTAGAAATGGAGGAGGTAATAATTATTGAAAGAATCCATCTATCACCTTTGGAAAAAGATGTCACAAGGAAAAACCCTTTGCAACATTGTTGCAAAACTCCAAACTTATAATCTCAAGGAAAAATGCTGCAAACTGCCAGACAAAAGCAATTCAAGTATCAAGAAACAAAAGTCATAATTATGCTGTATCTTGAAATATCTACAATAAAGGTTTGGAAGACTTAGAATACCATATTCTGGAAGACAAAGCACTTACCGTGTTTCCCCAATAATAAGACCTATCCTGAAAATAAGCCCTCCCTTTATTGTGTAAGATTCCTCTACAATAAGCCCTCCCCCGAAAATAAGCCCTATTGAGATTGCTACTGTAGTGAAGGTGATCCCCTGCGCTACACGCTACATTATGGTATCCTCTGTATGCACCGTTCCTCCCTCTCTCCGCCCCCTCCCCCCCAGGTGAACCGCATGCCGCGCTCCGAGCTGCATCCAATCAGAGCTGCAGCAGTGAGCGAGTCATCCTGTTCTTCCCCAGTGATTTGCTTGCTGGTGCCATTGAGAGCAGTGCCGCGGAGAAGAGCTGAGGCAGGACAACATAAAAACCTGGTATGTAAGCGGGAGTGAGGGGGCATGATGGAGGATAAAAGGGGCATGATGGAGGATAAAAGAAGAACTCAGGGGGCATGATGGAGGATAAAAGAAGAACTCAGCCAGCACTCACTGTGCTAAAGAAATGAAGAACTTCCTTGCAGACAGAAGAATAGATTAAGTAATGATTCCTGAAGGATCTCCTATCTCCTGCCTATCTCCAGACCCTTGATATTGCAATAAACAAGCCATTCAAGGACTATTTGTGCATGGAAGTCAATGACTACATTGAAAATAGAATGGAAAGAAATCAATGTGGAAACTTTGTGAAGCCCTGTCTGCAAGAAGTCGTGACTTGGGTGAAGAAGTCATGGGACAAAATTACTGACAACTGTGTCGCCAAGGCACTACGAGCAGGTTACCTGGACAAGACATGGTCATTTAAAGAGAGCTATATTGCTGGACAAGACAGATTGGGTCCACTTCTTCTGAAGGAAATAGAGGCTCAAGACATCCAGGACAGAATTCAGGATATGGACACTTATGACGATGTTGTTGAAGAAGATGACATGATCATTATTGAATAAAGGTACTTTTTTTTTGTTCACATTTACCTGTTTATTAAAATTGCTGTCAATGTTCATTAAAATAAGCCCTCTGATATTTTTCTGTCCAAAAAAATAATAAGACAGTGTCTTATTATCGGGGAGACACGGTAGGGTTACAACTACCCAGTATTATTGAGCTTAATCTTTCAGGGGAGGTGATGGATCTGTTGTGCTACAGTTCCCTTTCCCAGTTTCCCTGACCCAGTTTCCCAATTGTCCTATGTAGTTACTCTGCCTCAGGTTATAACCTTTCCCTCTTAATGTTTGATGAGATAAAGATTTTATATCTTTAGGCTACAATCATTCCTTCTTAATGTTTGACAGGATAAAGGTCTATCCATTTTAGACACCATTAGAATATCAGTAACCTCTCCAGTACCTCCCTCCATTGTGTTATCTTAGGTGCCTCCCCCCATTAGGTTATCTCCATCTAGGTACCTCCCCCATTATGTCATTGTTCTTGTTATCCTATAAAAATCTTGCTGTCCTCATACTCAAGAGTTGGATTCTTTGAGACAATAGTCTCATTCACCCCTGGGACCAACCATGGATCCATTTGGTCCCAGTATACCTCTCCATTTAATAAACTATTAAATTGTTCTCTAATCTCTGTTTTACTCAGTTTCTTTGGCATTACAGAATTTAACTAAAATAAGAGAGTTTCAATCATTTCTACTGGAAAAAAAAAACAGAACTACACAGCAAATTTAATCATCAAACAGAAGATTCAATAGAAAGGTAAACAGGAAATGACACACTTTTATACACACATGAATGAAAATTTTGGCCAGAATTTATTATGCTTCAGCAGAAGCAAAAAAAGGAAGGAGTAGTAAATGTGATCTCAGATAAAGCAAAAGTAAAACTAGATCTAATTAAAAGAGATAGGGAATAAAAATACATCTTGTTAAAGGGTTCCTTAAACAATGAAGTAATAATAATAGTCAAATGTATATGCACAGTGGTAAAGCACCCAAATTCCTAGAGAAGATATTAAGCCAGTTACAGGGAGAAATAGACAGCAAAATTGTATTAAATGGAGACCTTAATATTCCCCTCTCTATCTAACCACAATCTATCTAGCCAAATTTAACTACAAACTAAATAAAATAGAAACTAGAGAGATTAATAGAATCATAGAAAATACACTTTTGTTTTGGCAGTACATGGCACCTACACAAAAATTGATGATGTATTTGAGCATAAAAACCTCACAATCAAATGCAGAAAGGGAGAAATAGTAAATGCTTCCTTTTCACACTACAATGCAAGCAAAATGATATTCAAAAAGGGCCAGGGAAAGGGAGACTAAAAATCAGTTGGAAATTAAATAGTCTAATTCTAAAGAATGAGTGGGTCAACAAATCACAGAAACAATCCATAATTTCATTCAAGAGAATAACAATAATGAGATAACATATCAAAACCTATGGGATGCAGCCAAAGAAGTTCTGTGTGGAAATTTTATAACTCTAAATAATTAACATGAATAAAATAGAGAAACAGAAGATCAATGAATTGGGCATGGAACTAAAACAAAACAAAACAAAACAAAAAACTAGAACCCCCAATTAAATACCAGATTAAAAATTCTGAAACTCAAAGGAGACATTAATAAAATTAAAACTAAAAAAAGTATTGAAATAATAAAAAACTAAGAGTTTGTTTTATGAAAACAACAACAAAATAGTTATACCTTTAGTTAATTTGATTAGAAAAAGGAAAGAAAAAAACCAAATCACCAACATCAAAAAGTGAAAACAATGAATTTACTATCAATGAAAAAGAAATTAAAGCAATAATTAGGAGCTACTTTGCCTAACTATAACAGTAAATATAAGAATCTAATAGAAATGGATAAATATTTACAAAAAATATGAATTGCTCAGAATAACAGAAAGGGAAATAAATTATTTAAATAGTCACATTAAAAAGACTGAAAAAGCCAAATGAATTCTATCAAACACTTAAAAAACAATTAATTCAAATACTATGTAAACTATTTGGAAAAACAGGAAAAGAAGGAGTCCTGGCAAATTATTTCTATAACACAAATACTTAAACCGGGAAGAGCAAAGACAGAGAAAGAAAATTACAGAACAATCTCCCTAATGAATGTTGATGCAAAAAAATTAAATAAAATATTAACAAAAAGATTATAGCAAATTATCATTAGAATAATACCTTATGACCAAGTGGAATTTATACCAGGAATATAGGGCTGGTTCAATATTAGAAAAACTATTGCTATAATGGCAATACAAAACAAAAACAAAAACAAAAAAACAAACAAACCAGAAATTCTAAGATAATCTCAATAGAGGAAGAAAAAGGTTTTTTTTTTTTTGTTTTGTTTTGTTTTTTATTAAAAAATACTAGAGAGCATAGGGATAAAGGGAGCTTTCCTTAAGACAATAAGCAGTATATATTTAAAACCAACAGCAAGACTTATTTGTAATGGAGATAAACTAGATGCATTTCCAATAAGAAAAGGGTGAAACAAGGATGCCCATTATCATCACTGCTATTCAACATTGTACTAGAAATGTTGGCTTTAGCAAAAAGAAAAGAAAAATGAAATTAAAGGAATTAGAATAATCAATGAGGAGACAAAACTATCACTCTTTGCAAATGATATGATTATAGAGAATCCTAGAAAATCAAAAATTTTAAAAACCTACTGGAAATAATTCAGAACTTTAGCAAAGTTGTGGGATATAAAATAAACTCACACAAATCACCAGCATTTCTATATATAACTGACAAAAGCTGATTATCAAGAGATAGAAAGAGAAATTCCATTTAAAATAACTATAGACAAAATAAAATATTTGGGTGTCTACTTGCCAAGACAACCCAGGAACTGTATGAACACAATTATAAAACATTTCTCACACAAATAAAGTCATATCTAAACAATTCGAAAAAGATCAAGTGCTCATGGGTAGGCCAAGCTATTATAATAAAAATGACAATTCTGCCTAAATTGATCTACATGTTCACTGCCAACTAATCAAACTACCAAAAATTATTTTAAAGAGCTAGGGGGGTAAAAACAACAATAAGAAAAATCAGCTGGAAGGAGCAAAAAGTCAAGAATATCAAATGAATTGCTGAAAAAAAAAATACAAAAGCTGGTGGCTTAGCAGAAGTAGACCTAAAACTTTATTAAAAAATAATAGTCATCAAAATCATTGCTACTGGCTACAAAATAGAATGGTAAATCAGTGGAATAGTGTAGATACACATAACACATAATCAATGCCTATAGTAATCTCATATTTAATAAACCTTCCAAACTCCTGCTTTTGGGATAAGAACTCACTATTTCACAAAAATTAATGGGAAACCTGAAGAATAATATGTCAGAAATTCAGTTTAGACTCACATTTCACACTACATACCAATATAAGGTCAAAATGGATGCATGATTTGGGCATAAAGGGTGATATCATAAGCAAATTAGGAAAGCAAGAGATACTTTGCCTATCATTTCTTTGGAAAAGGAAATAATTTATGACCAGAAGAGAACTAGAGACCATTATGAAATGCAAAACAGACAACTTTGATCATGTTACATTAAAAAAAGTTTTTGCACAAACAAAAGCACCACAAACAAGATTAAAAGGGAAATACAAAATGTTCACAGCCAGCGTTTTTGATAAGGATCTCATTTCTAAAATATATAAAAAATTGTGTCAAATTATAAGAATACAAGTCATTCCCCAATGGAAAAATGATCAAAGGATATGCCCAGACAATTTTCAGATAACGAAGTTAAAACTAGGTGTAATCATATGACAAAATGCTCTAAATCGCTAATGATTTGAGAAATACAAATTAAAACAATTCTAAGGTGCCACCTCAGATTGGCTAAGATGACCAGAAAAGATATAGATAAATACTGGAGGGGATATGGGAAAAACTGGAACTCTACTGCATTGTTGGTAGAGTTGTGAAAAATGATTTAATCATTCTGGAGAGCAATTTGGACCCAAAGGATTATAAAACTGTGCATCTTTTACTTTGGCTAAAATGACTGGAAAAAATAGTGACAAATGTTGGAGGAGAAGGAGAAAAACTGGGACACTAATGCATTGTAGAGTTGTGACTCAACCATTCTGAAGAGCAATTTGGAACTATGCTCAAAGGGCTATAATACTGTGGATGTGTATAGGATCTGTAACCCAAGGAAATCTTAAAAGAGGTAAAAAGGATCCACTAGTGCAAAAATATTTGTGGTAGCAAAGAATTGGAAAATGTAAAAATTCTCATCAGTTGGGGAATGGCTATGTGAGTTTAGGTATATGAAGGTAATGGAATCTTATTGTATAAAAAATAATGAACAAGTTGATTTTGGAAAAACCTGGAAAGATTTATGTGAACTGATATTTAGTGAAACAAGCAAAATAAGGAATACTTTCTACACAGTAACAACAAGAAAGTGCTATGATCAACGATTTAAGACTTGGTTCTTCTTAGTGGTTTAGTGATTCAAGGCAATCCCAATAAACTTTGGATAGAAAATGCCATCTGTATCCAGAAAAAAGAACTATGGAGATTGAATATAAATCATCACTTGCTATATTCATTTTTTTTCTATTTCTTTTTCCTCTCCCATGATTTTTTCCCTCTTGTTCTAGTTGTTCTCCCCCAACATGATTTTTAAAGCAATGTGCATTAAAAAAATAAATAAATTACTTAAAAAGAAGAATTTGTAGGTTTAGACTATCTCCAAACAAAAAGGCAAAGATTTTATGACACTGTTGACAGCTAATTTCCAGAATGACAATTTAGCAAGAATGTTCTTTATTAGAGTGGGGGAAGATGCCATAGTAAAGGAGAAGAATCCATTAAGGCTGTCTAGGTTCCTAATGAACTAACCATTATGATGCCTAGGAAACTAACTCTAACAGAAGTTAGCAAGGAAGTTGAGTATAGATAGATGCTTTTATAACAGAAAAATAATCTCAGTAGTTGATATTAGATACAATAACTGTGAGATAATTTTGTCAATGTGAGGAATTTGACAAGGAATTACAAGATAATTTTGTCAATGTTTCTCCCGGCTTGCCTGAAGGAGTAGGTAGGTAGGGCCCACTGCAACAAAAGCCTACTTAAATTCAACAAAAGCCTTCTGTTATCAATAACCTTTTCTATGGCCACCTAGCAGGACATACTCTTTTGTTGGAGTTTTATTCACCATATTATAACCATAGATTTGGCTTATAAAATCAGTTTACATTTTCTGTTGATTTATTTTAAATTATAAAATGCAGCCAGTTATCAAGAATAGAGTTTGTTATAGAAGTATGAACTGCTAGAAATAATTTTTGTGACAGGATTGTCACAATTGTGACAGACTGCACTTTTTGATTCATGGGTTCCAATGGAAAAAAATAACCACAGTCACTAAGATTAAAGGCATTTTTATTATAGTAAAATCCACAGGATTGAAGATTTATAAAGCTTTAGAAATGAAAAGAACCTCATACTGAGGACTCATGTGAGAAGTTTTTTTGGTCTCAGTTTATTCATTTATAAAATTTGTGTGTGTGTGTGTGTGTGTGTGTGTGTGTGTGTGTTTATGTGCCTCTCTGCAAGCATATATGCACAATTGGAGTAGATAATCTCTAGACATTTTCTAAACTGAAATTTATTGGTCTAAATTAATCTAATCCAACCTCTTCCTTTTTGGGAAGGTATGTTAATTGTTAAATTATTTTAATCTCATATAATAGTTTCAGAGGCTATTTCAAGCAGATTATTACTTTTTTTTCCTAATTCAAACTCTAATCTATGAATTGAATGCATAGAAAGAGTCTATAAAATTTGCAATAGCTTTTGGTATCATATGAAATAAATTCACATCCTATTGTTCTTTATTATCCTCAACATCAAATGAAAAATAAAAAGAGCATTAAAAACCCTTTTTAATTCAGTCCTTCCCTAACCTTTCTAAGGCTTAAGAAACTTGGACTTTGTATTCTAACATATCCAGACTGATTTTAGCAGCATTAAGGAGTTTTGCTATCAACTTTCTTGTTACTGGATGAAATATAAAAAGACAATAACTTAAGGGAAGAGAATAGATTAAATATCCAAAGAATCATTTTTAAATTTTAAATGACAAGGGACACAGTGCATATATAAGATCCAAATCAAATTCAAGATTTAATCAATTAGGAAAGGGTAATGGGAAGATGGCAGAGTAGATCAGAAAATTCCAAAGGTGCTCCAGATTTCTTCAAACAAAATTGCATCTTAGAAAGAACATAGGTTGTTGAAAATTAAAACAAAACAAAACAAAACGACTGGATATACTACAGTAGTCCTCCTAGGACAACCCAAGAAACCCTGATGAAAGGACACAGGATGGAGAATTAACTGGTGTAAAGTATAAATACCTTTAGGCTAGCACCACTGAAACTGGAGGAGCCCTGGAGCTAGCTTGTTTCAGAGTTAGCCTCAGCCTGAACTACAGAAACTTTCACCTTTTAGACAGCTGGGGAATCCATGATCTAAGTCTAGAAAGACTGAGAGAACCTCTGCTTAATAAGGAACATCAGACCCAACTGTGATGTAGAGATGTAGCCCTGGGCGAGAAGAAACCAGTACATCTATGAGTGCAGAAGTAGTGGTGCAAAGAAGATGCTGGCTGAGAACACTTACAGGAGATTGGAGTTCTTCTTTTGGGGCTCCAGACCAGAGAGGAGAACTAAAGTGAAGCCAGAGTTACCATCTCCCAGATCCCAGGATTAGAAGTGGTTATACGAATAAGTTTTCATACTAAAATAAATAAATAAATAAATAAAATGATCAAGCAAAGGAGAAAAGAACCCAACAATAGAAAGTTACTATGGGAATAGGAAGACTGGGGTTCTTCTTCAAAGGAGGAAAATGAAGTAAAAAAAAAAAAAGCCTTCTCTATCTTCAAATAATAATGTTAAATGACTACCTACCACAAAATAATTTATAGTAAAAAAGACATAAAAACTAAATGAGAGAGTTTGAGGGAAAACTAAAAAAAAAAAAATCAAAAAAAATATGAAAGGAAAATAAATCAACTGAAAAAAAGGATGTCCAGAGTCTTAAAGAAAATGGCTGTTTGAAAATTAATATTGGGCAAGGGGAAGCTAGTGAAGTTATATGAGACCAAGAAACAATAAAACAGAATATAAAGAATGTAAAAAATAGAAGAGAATGTGAAACATCTTATAAGAAAAACAATAGATTAGAGAACAGAGCAAGAATAATCAAATACTTTTATTATAGATTGTAAGAGTTGCTGGAATCTGAAGGAAGCAAATGAACCCAGGAGGCAAAGATGAGAAGGAAGAAACTTCCAGTCATTGGAAATAGCCAGTGAAAAGACCCAGAGCAATATTGTTTTAAGAATGCTTTGCTGAGTCAGGACAGGTCCAGTGATCTTGTGATAGAGAGCCATCTGCACTCAAGGAGAGGATTGGGTGACTAGGTGTGAATCATAATATGGTTTTTATTTTTGTTGTTGTTCTTTGCTTGCAACTTGTTTTCTTTCTCATTTTTTTTCCTTTTTGATCTGATTTTTTTCTTGTGCAGCATGATGGTTGTAGAAGTATGTATAGAAGAATTATACATGTTTAACATGTATTAGATTGCTTGCCATCTAGAGGAAGGTGTGGGGGGAAGGGATGGAGAAAGAATTGGGGACACAGGGCTTTGCAGGGTGAATGTTGAAAACTATCTATGCATGGGTTTTAAAAATAAAAAGCTTTATTAAAAAAAAAAGGATGATTTTGACCAAATAAGACAATTTAATTATTACAAGTATCCAGATTAAGTTTGAGGGTGATATGAAAAAAGATGCTATTCTGCATTAAAAGAAAGAACTGCTAAATAGAACTAAGTTTAGAATAATTTTACATAACACATATACATATATACATACACATAGATACACACATATATAGTAGCCATCTTTGGGGAGGGAAGAAAAAAAAAGGCAGAGGAAATTGGACAATCACTTTATTATATATTTAAAAGAAATAAGTTGTACAAAATAGTTTTACATTTTCACTTGTAATCATCTTTTTTATTATAGTATGTTATGGAAATGCTTGTTTTATTCCGTAATTTTTTTTAAAGGCCCAGAATCATGAGGGAGAGTGTTATGTGAGGAACAGTAAGAAAGATAATATAATTAGATCACAGAGTATGGGGAGAGGGAATAAAGCATAAGAAGGGAAGGAAGGAAAGTGGCCAGTTTATGAAAGGCTTTCAAAGCCGAACAAAAGCTTTTGTATTTGTTTCTGGAAAAATGGGCACCACTGAAGTTTATTAGTTGGGGAAGTATAAAGTGCATGACATGGCCAGACATATTTTAGGATGATCAGTTTGACATCATTCTTATCAATCAAAGACACAGCTTCAGCAGGGATGTATGTGAGAGAAAATGCATATAGCAATGAAAGAAGAAGAGGGCACTTAGTAGGTATTCGATCTTGACAAGTCACTTGACCTTCTTGCATCACAGTTCCCCTATCATTAAAATAAGAAATTGGACACTATGGCTTTTGAGTTTCCTTCCAAGTCTAAATCTATTACTTTATGATGATATGAATACTTTAAGATCTATGGTTGAACCACATGTAAAATTTTAAATTAATAACTTGAATAGAAGTACAGATGGCATATTTAATAGATTTATAACTGAAACAAAGCCAGAAGGTATACACAATAGGTGTCAGAATTAAGATAAAAAATGATCTTGAATAGAGAGAAGAATTGGACCTCATCTATAATAGTGAGATTCAATAAGGCAAAATCTAGAGTCTCAAACTTGGTTTCATAAAATCAGATTGATAAGTATCATATGGGATTAGGCATGATCAGGCAGCACTTAATTGGAAAAATATTTGAGGATTTTATTGAACTGACAGCTGAACATGAGTCTGAAATTGAAATAGGAACCAAAAAATCTGATATGATCTTGGGCTACATTACAAGAGTCATAACTTCTAGATAAGAAGTAGTGACCTGAATTCAAGACTCACTCCTCACCCATAGTGACTATGAGCATCAATAAATAAATCATTTAACCTCCATGCCATAACCATTGCCTTCTCCTTCCTCTCAATGAATTTTTTAAAACAATGTTTTCAAAGTACTTTGCAAATTTTATCTCCTTTCTTTACAACAAACTTGGGAGGTAGGTGCTTAAGACCAGGATCACAAAGCAAGCAAGTATCTGAAACTGGATTTGAACTTGTCTTCCTGAGTCTAGATGCAGTTCTCTACCCACTGGATCACCTAGTTGCCTCTGATTAAGAATTGAATTACAGGGGCCCACATGGTGTTAATCGCTCTGCACCTCAGGCAAATCTTGTTGGTTGTGGAAGAGTTGGAAATTTTGTCTTGGTTCAGGGAAGGCTCCTCATTAAGAATTGAGATACACATATGTACACACATGCATAATGTATATAAATACACACATTTGTGTTTGTACACACACATACATGTACATATATTTATTCACACATGTATAAATATTATATCATCATAATTTCTTTCTCTGTTATCTGTCTCTCTCTACTTTTTTTATTGTTCAGCTATTACTTTATTCCCTTCCTCCCACCATTCCAGAGTAGAATGTTGATTGGTTGGTTGTTGTCCTTCATTCTCAAAGAAACTGAAATGATATCACTTGATTATAGTCAAATTAGTGTGTCTTATTGTGACTAATTAGACTAATACAATCTGAGAATGCTCTGCCACAGCTCGGACACAGATAATTCCTATGAATATTTGGGATAGATTCTCTAACTTTATGCATCCTGTGTTTCTTCTGAACTAATTTAATTCTGCTTTGTTCATCAATCACAGAAACTTCTCTGATAAGGGCATACCATGCTGGAAAAGTCTTATGCCAGTATCTTTCATGTTATATAATCAAATTTATAAAAAAAGTAAGTAATTCCTCAATGATTTAATCAAAGAATATGAACAGGCAGTTTTCAGATAATGAAATCAAAACTATCTATAGTGATATAAAAAATGCTCTAAGTCACTACTGATTAGAGAAATGCAAATTAAAACAATTCTGAGGTACTACCTCACACAATTAGATTGGCTAATATAAAAAAAATTGAAAATAATAAATGTTGAAGAGGATGTGGAAAAATTGGGATGCTAATACACTGTTGGTAGAATTGAAAAATGATCTAACTGTTCTGGAGAGCAATTTGAAACTATGTCCAAAGGCTATAAAACCATGCTTATTCTTTGATCCAACAATGTCACTACTAGCTCTATATCCAAGAGATTCAAACAAAAGGAAAATGATTTATTTATTCAAAAAATATTTATAGCAGCTCTTTTTTTGGGGCAAAGAATTGAAAATTAAAGGGATGTCCATCACTTGAGGAATGATTAAACAAGCTGTGGTATATGATTGTGGTGGAATATTGTGCTATAAGAAATGACCAGCAGGATAATTTCAGAAAAAAACCTGAAAGACTTACGTGATGTGGTGCAAAATTAAGTGAGCAGATCCAGGAGAAAATTGTATACAGTAAAGCAATATTGTATGATGAAGAACTGTGAATTTAGCTGTTCTTGGCAATACAATAACCTAACACAATCCCAAAGGACTATCAATGAAACATACTATCTGCCTCCAGAGAAAGAAGTAGCATTGTTTGGACACAAAACTAAGTATGCTATTTTTTCAAAATGACTAATTTGGAATTGTTTTACATGATTGTACAAGTATAACATATTTGATTGTTACATATTAGGGAGAGGGATAAGAAAGGAGGGGAAGACAGAGAGAGAAAATTTGGAAATCAAAACTTAAAAAAACCCAAATGTTAAAAATTGTTTTACAATATAATTGGGAAAACAATAAAATATTATATATTATAAAATATTGCTACATTTTCCATAAGTTTCATATGAAAAGACCCAACATTTTCTTATAAACTTTGAACTTTTCCATTCCCATATTTTCTTATCTTATAAAGGATTTCTTTTGCATCTTCTATGTCTGGATATGCTTTTTTCCTTTTGTGACAAAGAAATTCAACAACTATACATGTATGCATAGTGTTATTATAATTTTATTTTATCCATATTAATATTCATACTATTCTTATTATAGAATACAGAAGAGATATAGCTCTATCTTAAGGAATTTCATAGAACTATTGTTTGAGAACTATAAATTGCCTTGGACTTCATTTACTCCAGTCCCCTCATCTTATAAATGAGAAAATCAAGGGATTAATTGATGTGCTTGGATCATATGATTGACTCATCAGGTTTTTGATAGAGGATCCTGAGTTTTTCTATTCTAAATCCAGTGTTTTAACCTTGCTACCTTTAAGATTAACAGAACCTCTTTTCTGTGGCCTTTCAATTGTCCCATTCAGTCTCATCAAGATAATGTATCCCAGTATAAGCATTTACCTCTTGATTTTTTCTTTTGGTATTTTAGTATGTGAACTGAAGTACTGAAGTGATAGGTGCCTTTGAAATAAATATTTTTAAGTACTGAAATCTTGGCATTTCTTTTTTTTTTCTATTTTAATAAACAGTTTTTCTTTTGCTCTGATCTCCTACTTTGATCAGCAATTGAAGAAAATCCTTATATCATGACTGTCAGATTCCATTCATCTTTGAGAATGGAGTGAGACATTTGCATAAAAATTTTGAATTCTGTGCAATAAATCAGGTGTTTTTAATCATACCATGTTGTTTTTGCTTTCTCAGTGAGACCTTCTGAATGTGAAACAGATTTATTCCCCCCCAAAATATAAGGAATATATTCAGGAGTATGAAAAACAAGATGAATTTCTCAGGAATCATTTCCACTAATCATATCAATGATCGATCTTAGTTCATTATCCTCAACAACAAATAGGGACAAACGTTATGTTACTACAGGATTATGACTGGATATCTGAGGGCACTTAAATTTTAGTTAAATTTAACTAAATTAATTAGCTAAATTAAACTTAAAGCTAATTTAACTGGAAGAACTGGTAATAAGACTTTGAACTGAACATGAATCGATGTCTAATTTTAAGTTTTCTTTTAAAATATGGTTAGGAAGAATTTAATACATCACACTGGCCACCATTATTTATTAAGTGCTTAATGTTTACTAAAGACTGTATCAAAAACCAGGGTATTTAGGTGGCAATGTGATTAGGGAGACTTGGAATCAGGAAGATGGATTCATTCCAACACTTAATAGCTGTGTGATCATGGGAAAGTCATTTAATTTTGTTTAACTCAGTTTCCTCATTTATAAAATGAGCTGGAGAAGGAAATGGAAAACTCCAATATCTTTGCTAAGAAACCTTATTATGAAGATTTCAATATGACTAAAATGACAACAACATAACAAGTCCTAAGAACTAGGGATAAAATACAAAGAATGAAACAATCCCTTCCCACTGGGATGTTACATATAGTAATATTTACAGAATAAATGCAAAGTAGCTGAATAAAAATTAATCAGAGAAAAAAGGGTTCCAGTAGCTGTGGATAAAAAGTAGACTGAGCTGAATAGGAAGTGATGAGTTTCTTTATCATTGATGTTCTGTAGATGCCTTCTTTGGCAGATATTCTTTCCTCTTCAGTTGTAGGCTGATCTAGAGCCATTTCAGGTATCTTTCAACCTTGATCTTCGGTGTTTTCTAGTGGAAATATGAAGGAAATAGCTTATTAAAAACATCCTCTGAATCATTTAGGCAGGCCTATTCTGAAGAGAATAATAACTCTTTATTACTGGATGGAAGTTAGTATAATTAGTAAAAAATTGAATTTTATTATGGAATAAAAAATCTAATATCATTATCTCAAATTTCATGCTCATTCACCTCTCTTCAGCTTTTGGCATTGTCAATTACTTTCTCCTCCTTTATCTCCTTCTCACTAAGTCCTTACTCCTCTCCTCAAAGGGATATCCTCTGGTTTTCTTCCTACCTTTGATTTTTGGTCAGTTTTCAATCTAGGATCTGCCTACTAACAATTGCTGTCCCTCAATGTGAAGTCTGGATTAACACGCTGGATGCCTTTGAATTAGCAAGGATAAACAAAAGTCCTTGGTTTTTATTCTTGGTCTTTACATGGGGGAAGGTGAGGGGAGTGAAGGGAATGGACACAAGCTCTCCATTACCTCCCTTCTCATCCACCACAAAAGTGTCTCTGGCTTATCTTACTCCACCCCCTAATCCCTCCTACAATTTTCCATATACACCAAAAGACTGAGCCAGCATAGAATAATGAGAAGGGCCATTTTTCAAGCATATGCTAATAGAGTGTTGTCCAATAAGTAATTAGCCTTAAGTGCTCGGTTGTCTGATTCCAGTGCACCTACTCAGAGTTTCAACCCTTTACACCTCAAGACTTTCTTCTGTGTCTATTATTATCTTCTATATTATTTCATTTGATAATCTTATCAACTCCCATGGTTTCAACCACCATATTTATGCAAATGATTTTTAGATCCAACCATTAACTTTCTAGTGATATCCAGTCTTCCATCTTCAACTGTTTATTGTGCATCTCAAATTGAATCTACATTGCATTGATTTGGGGTCTGGGTAATATTTTGAAAATATCATGATAGATGGGAATTTTTTCTTTTGTGACACCTTTATTTATGAGGAATTTTGGCCTAATCATCCCCACTGTTCTCTTTCCAGTTTACTTTATATTAAAGATACATCTTTTTGAGGCTTAGAAAATAACTAGGATATATAGACAAAATCAGTGTATTTCTTCATATGTATATTCTGATCAGAAAGATACAAAAACAGAAAATGCTTGAAGAAACTAATGTTGCTATCCAGAGAGCTCATCGACCAATTGTTATTTTGAAATAGACATGTATGGAAGATGAATGCTAAGCTATATATTTGAGGATAAAAACAACAAATAATAACATAATTCTGGAAAAATAGCATCATGCATATTGAAATTTGAATGAGTTAAGCCTTATGATGACTGCTAAGTAAAATACAAAAGACTTAGAGAAACATGTAGGGAGAAATCAAAGAAAAGATGATGCTGTGAATTAAAGAACATATGTGAAAGTGATATAGGCTGGACAGAATCACTAAATTCCTATTTTGCTTTTCTGTTTTTAAGCAAAAGGAACCTGAGTTTAAGACTAATAGAACAAAAACAAAAAAGTGAAACCTGATCAATCAAGCAATCAAAAAACATTTAAGTCCTTACAATGTGTCATGCCCAAGTGAGAGGGATATTAAGAGAACTCTTATTTGCCTCTTTGTTCTATTCCTATTTGTTCCAATCACTAAGTCCAGATGAATCAGGGAAAGTCTTGGTTTGAATCCTGCTTTAGACATGAGATGAATTACTCTACGCATGCCATTGAACATCCCTTAGCCTTCATTTCTCCATTTGTGAAATAGGATATAACAGCTCTTGGTTAACTGTTATCTATCTAAGTCCCTAGTCCTCATTGAGATAATGAAGGTAAAGAATTTTTCAAACCTTAAATGCTATAGAAGGGCACCTGTAGCATGATGGATGGAGATCTGGCCTTGGAGTAAGAAAGATCTGGATTTTACTTCTGTACCTGACATTTACTGACTGATATTCAGACAAGACTTAGCTTCTCAATGCTCCCAATGATTATTTAGAACTATCAACTTCAGAAAATGTATCCTCTAGTTGTGGGGATTTTTCTTTAAGAACTCTTTAAATTAATGAAGGCAGTAGCTAGGTGGTACAGTGAATAGACTGCTAGGTTTACAATCACTAAAGCTTCCTGAATTAAAAACCATCCTTTGATACTTACTACCTATGTAAATCACTTAACCCTATTTGTTTCAGTTTCCTAATCTGTAAAAAAGGAAATGGCAAACCACACAAGGATCTTTGCTAAGAAAAATCCAAAAGGAGTCATGAAGAATTGGACACAGCTGAAAATGAACAACAACATAAAAATACTGATGAAATCACAGATCTCTCCAGGAAAAAAGTACTATATAAAGAAAAGAGATTTCTATTATGTATTCTATAGAGATAGATTGGATCAAATTACTTCAAAGATGATTTTTATGAACTCAGACATTCTATGTTCTCTGATTTATTAATTATAGATGTTGATAGAGTTTTAATCATTGCCCCCACATAAGTTTTTCTGCCCATAACAATTTTGAATGTGTACATTTAATGCAGACATACGTGTGTGTGTGTGTGTGTATACACACACACACACACACACACACACACATACACATATTCTGGCCTGGAAAATATTTCCTATATAAGAAGTTTTAGTCCACAATCAGATATTGTGGCAAGTTTTGATTTAATATCAACGAAGAATGCAAGGATGCCCCTTCCTCATTCAGCTTCTTTGTATTTTAATATCAGTCTCTTTGCTGTATAAAACATAGGCATCTGCAGGGGTTCCTATCCTGCTGACTTCTCTGCAGTAGCATAGAAAAGCTATTCTTCTATGCTATGTGATTAAAAAGACACATTTCATTTGAATTGGACCAAGGAAGCAACAGAGAGGGTAGGTGTAATTCACCATGTCTCCAATTATGCCAGCAGTTTAACTCTGGATAGCTTTTTCCGTTTTCAGTAAATTTTTGCTCCAGTTCTGAAAAAAATGAATTTGATTTTCAAATTGTTATCATGCAAGACAGTCAGAGGCAAGCATGGCTGAGAGAGCAGAAGAGGTACAGAATGCTTGCTTTCAGGAAAGATCTTTATAATAAATCTTTTACATCTCATTTTATGTGGTTTCATAGTGATTGTGTCTCTACAACATAGTGTGGATTTTATGGAAAAATTCAGTGTTTTTTTAAGAGATCTATTTAAAAAGGACAGAAAAAAAATCATTTTCTAAAGGATTACCAAATACTTGCTGATCAGCATAGTATGACATATGGGGGTGGGGGAATAATTTGGTTGGGGGATTGGGAAAAGGAAAGCAGTGGGAAGATTATATAAAGAAAGAGTGTTATTAAAATAACAAGGAGGTATAAAATAAGAGGTTTTGGAATATCTTATGACAAGCAAATTGTGGTAGAGTGGAAGAAACATTTGGATTTTTAAGTCTTGATTCAAATCCTGGCTCTGTCACTACTTTTGTGACTTGGTTCAAATCACGTTAGTGCTATGGAAATCAGTTTGTTCAGTTATAAATAAGGTCATTGAATTGTTAATGTATCATTTCAATTGTCTGACTCTTTGTGGCCCCATTTTGGGTTTTCTTGGCAAAAGCACTTTATCACTTGTAGTGGTTTGCCATTTCTTTCTTCAGTTCATGTTACAGATAGGAAAATTGAGGCAGAGTTAGGTGACTTGCCCAGGATCACATATCTTGTGTCTGAGTTCAGATTTGAACTCAGGAAGATGAATCTTTCTGATTCTAAGACCAATGGTCTATCCAGTGTGCCACCTAACTACCTTTAGGTTTTGAACGAAAAGTCATCTACGGTTTCTTTGATTTCAAAGTCTATGATTTTGGGCATTTTGTTATTTTGGGCAAAAGCTCTTTGAATTTCAATATATTTATAGTTAAATGATAATAATATTAGCAACTACCTTACAATATTATTAGAAGGTTCAATTACATTAATGTATGTAAAATGCTTAACAAACCTTTATCTGTTAAATAGACACATATGTATATATGCACAAACACCACGATGCTTTGGAATTAAAAAAACAAAACAAAACAAAACAAAAAATAAATAGATAAATATAAATAATTAACATTTTGTTGACTCAAGTCGCTAATCACTGAATTGCAATGGTTGAATTATGCATTGTAGGAAATTTTCCTGGATTTTTTTGAAGTCAAGTATTGGAACTGCTGTAGGCTTGGTTCTAAAGCTTTCTCTTAGTTCAGTTTTGATGCTGGAATGAATTGAGATACTCATGTGCCACTGAAAATTTAATAAAGAAGTTTTACTTTATTGAAACAGAGCAAAAATATGCAGGTAGGATAAACAGCAAAGATATAGTAGAACATAACTTTTTATCAATGTATACCTCCCTTCTCCATTTAGAAATAAATCTGGGATGTCATTCATCAGGATATAACAGCATATGCAGTCTTTATCCAGTACCTTCCAAGGGTAAAAGGCTTTGAACTCACATGACTTAGTCTTTTTATAGACATTAAACTAGGAACTTATGTCAGAGAGGCTGGGTCAATTAGACTTTTTTTTCTTTAATTCTTTCTTTTTTGTCTTTTATTTATTTAAAACAAATACAAAAAGAAAAGGAAAAAAAAAAACATTGCCACGCGCACAGTAGAACTTAAGAGAGGATTCAAAATATAAAGCAATGAATTTTCTTTTCAAGAAAGCTATATAAAAATTCTTATACATGCTGTTCAGAGTTTTTTTGCTTCTTTATATGTATTTTTTGTTGTTCTCTGTTGTGTACTTTTTGCTTTATTCTTCTTTCCCCCTCTTCTTCATTCCTCTGCCCCAAGAAGGATACAATTAAGCATGGATATACAAGACACATACATACATATAAACACATCTACATCCAAACACATCAACATATGCCCATTCACATACATACATGGGGATATTTATATTCATATACACACACATATATATATATATACACATAGTATATTCTTATATATTTACATAAGAGTGTACTATGCATCTTTGTCTCCTGTTTTTCTGAAGGTGGATAACATCTTCCTCCTTAAGTTGAGTCTTTCCATATTTTTCTAACTCCAACAACTTATCATTTCCTGCAACACAGCAATATTAACCTTATTCTGTCTAGTTATTTATCATTTTTTTTCAAATTTTCAAGAATTTTATACCTATATATATTTTTATAGAGGGAACTTTCTCTCTCTCTCTCATATATATACAGTTCCTTCTTCAACCCATTCCCATTGACAACAGGGTTCCCAAACTGCCAAACCTCCTCCTCTCCAATTCCTCTGTATCAGTTCTTTCTTTCATATCTCATTTATATGAGATAATTATTCAACCTTTTCCTACAATTTTGCTTTTTAAAATCATATCATACTCATCTCTATCCTAATCTTTCTTCCAAGCTACCCCATTACTAATGACTGTCTTATCCATATGGTTTACATTTCCATTATCAAAAGTAAACAGTCTGTCCTTATTTAATCCCTTTTAATTAGTCTTTGATGTTTACCTTTTATTTCTCTTGGATCTTATACACCATATCTTCCATTAAGGTCAGGTTTTTCTTTGCAACAAAATCCTGAAAATCTGGCAATTCATTGAATATGTATTTTCTTTTCTGGATTAGGATTAACGAGATGTTTTCAGCTGCAACTCTGATTCTTTTGCATTGATTCCAATGCAAATAGTGTTCCAAGATCTGCTATCTTTCTGTGCAGTTGCTAACAGATTTTGTGTGATCCTAATTATGGCTTTGCAATATTTGCATTGTTTTTTTTTTTTTTTCTTGTTGCTCATAATATTTTCTCTTTGAGTTGGAGATTTTGAAATTTGGCTATGATATTTTTGTAAGTTAACCTAGTAGCATCTCTTTCAAGTGCTGATTAGTGCATTTTTTAAAATAAATTTTTATTGATAGAACTCATGCCAGGGTAATTTTTTACAACATTATCCCTTGCATTCACTTCTGTTCCGATTTTTCCCCTCCCTCCCTCCACCCCCTCCCCCAGATGGCAAGCTATCCTTTACATGTTGAATAGGTTACAGTATATCCTGGATACAATATACGTGTGCAGAACCGAACAGTTTTCTTGTTGCACAGGGAGAATTGAATTCAGAAGGTATAAATAACCCGGAAAGAAAAACAAAAATGCAAGCAGTTTATATTCATCTCCCAGTGTTCTTTCTTTGGGTTTAGCTGCATCTGCCCATCTTTGATCAATTGAAACTGAATTAGCTCTCTTTATCAAAGAGATCTACTTCCATCAAAATACATCCTCAAACAGTATCATTGTTGAGATATATAATGATTTCCTGGTTCTGCTCATTTCACTTAGCATCAGTTCATGTAAGTCTTGTCAGTCCTGTCTGTATTCATCCTGTTGGTCATTCCTTACAGAACAATAATATTCCATAACGTTCATATACCACAATTTACTCAACCATTCTCCAATTGATGGGCATCCATTCACTTTCCAGCTTCTAGCCACTACAAACAGAGCTGCCACAAACATTTTGGCACATACAGGTCCCTTTCCCTTCTTTAGTATCTCTTTGGGGTATAAGCCAGTAGAAACACTGCTGGATCAAAGGGTATGCACAGTTTGATAACTTTTTGAGCATAGTTCCAAATTGCTCTCCAGAATGGCTGGATGTGTTCACAATTCCACCAACAATGTATCAGTGTCCCTGTTTTCCCACATCCCCTCCAACATTCCACATTATCTTTCCCTGTCACTCTAGCCTGATTAGTGCATTTTTTGCTATTTCTACTTTTTCTTCTTATTAGAACAAGATCCTAACACTTTACAATAATTTTCTTTAGTTATTTCTTGTATTATTGTAAAAAGATTCTTTTTGTAATCTTAGCTTTTAGACAGTCTGATTATTCTCATGTTTTCTCTTCTTGATATTTTCTCCATATCAGTTGTTTTTCTTATGAGATGTTTCACATTCTCCTCTATTTTTTCATTCCTTTTTAAAAATTTTTCTTGTTCTTTTACTATTTCTTGATCTCTTATAACTATACTTGCTTTCTCTTTCCCAGTTTTTATTTTCTAGGAATCATTTTCTTTTTTAAGATTTTGGATTTCCTCAGTTCCAATTGATCAGTAAGGAACAGAACCAGCAATACCCAGCAAAAGAACACTGGGAAATGAGTGTGAACCACAACATAGCATTTATACTCTTTCTGTTATTGTTTGCTTGCATTTTTGTTTTTCTTCCCAGGTTATTTTTACCTTCTTTCTAAATTCGATTTTTCTTGTGTTGCGAGACAACTATATAAATATGTATACATATATTATATTTAACATATAGTTTAACATATTTACTATGTATGGGACTACCTGCCATCTAAGGGAGGGGGTGGAGGGAAGAAGGGGAAAAGTTAGAACAGGAAAAGTTTTTGCAAGAGTCAGTGTTGAAAAATTTCCTATGGATATGTGTTGTCAATAAAAAGCTATAATAAAAAATAAATAAAACTCTTATTCTTACTAAAAAAAAAAAAGATTCTGGATTTCCTATTTGGTTATCTTTTCAAAATCTTCTTGTTTTTCTTGATTTGTTCTTATTTTTTTTTAACTTAATCTTTCTCATTTGATTTTTAAAATCATTTAAATTTTTTTCTATGAATTTTTTTGGGCAGATGAACATTTGACTTTACTCTTTGGGGTAAGAGAGGCTTTTTTTTTTAACCTCCTCCTCTGAACATAAACCTTAGTTTTCTTTATTCTCATAGAAAATTTCCACAGTTGGATTCTTTATTCTTTGCTTGTTTATTTTTCTTTAATTTTATAGCAGCTAGTTAGAGCAATCACCTCTAGTCCTGGGGCATGGGGGATGATGCCTCTGCTCTCAGGTCCTTCTTCAATTTTCCCTTCCTGCCTAGAACTCAAACCAAGAAATCCACTCTCCAGTAAGTTTCCACAGCCAGCAGCATTCTTGCCTCATTACTTTTGCACTCACCCAGTGCCAGCAGCACAGGTGGGCCTGATGTCCCTTATCAGCATAGGCTCGCTCTATTTTCTCTCATTCAGACACAGACTCTCCACATTGTGCCAGAGATGAAAATGACTGTGTTTGGGGTGGAGGCCACCTCTCAATCCAGCTAACTCTAGGGCTTGCAGTTTGGTGTTCAGGGGAACTAGTTTAAAGGTATTTACACTTTATCTTGGCCAAACCTCTGTCCCAATTGCCTCAACTCTTCTTATTTCTACTTCCTTTGAAGTGCTATTTTGTCTTGTTTGTGGGAGAAATCTGGAGTTTGAAATTTTCTGATCTACTGTATCATCTTCTCAGAATCCTTTCCACAATTATATTCTCTTAGAGGAAGTCTTTTGCATTTCAATAGATAGTGTTCTGAGAAGGAACCTTAGGAAATTGTGTAATGGTTGTGTGTGGGAAGAAAGTTATGTTGGGATAAGAACTGCTGCATCAGGCAACTGTTGTCTTCATATGCAAGGCATATTGAATTGATGACATCCTTTCTCCCCTTCACCTCACCACTTAATGCTGCCCTATGTTTCTTGCTTGGCTCATCCAAGATACAGTTCAGCAGAATGGTCATATCAGCTGAAAATAATCAGTAGGGAATGCACTTGAGTTGGCGTCTGGTGACTTTGGGACTTTATTATCCATGAAGCTCAGTAACCTTGTAGTCCTATGTGTGGAAATAATTTTACCCTAGAACTTTTCTATATTCCCTTTTCTCTCTCCTTCTCCTTGGGGAAATGGACCTTAAAAAGATTCAAACATATATTACATCTCTTGGAGACTGTCTCATTTGATATGCAGGGAGCATTATTATCATTTACCTCCTCTTGGCAGCTTTTAAAGTATTAGGCAATTTGCAGCCTATTGGGATGTTGCAAGGCTCTGAAAGTTGAATCTCGCAGGGAGAAGAAGGAAAACTTTCTGAGTATTCAGCAATGTGATATGTAAATGAGTGAGTGCCTTTTCATTGAGCAGTTGTAGTCATTATTTCTTATGCAGTCTATAGAGCAGAAATTCATACTGAAATTGAAATCTCCCCAAATATCATGGACACATTTTGGATCTACAAAAGTCAAGCACTTATGTGAGATGTAGTCTAGATAACATCATTCCAAAGACTATAATAATGTGCAATCCCCACAATAACTTCATAAATTTCCACTCCTGTTATTAGATTGCAGAGGAATGTGATTAGTTAAGGTGAAATGTCACAGCTAATATTTATTTGTCAATTTCTGGCTATTTATAAGTAGTGTCTGAGTCAGACTTTTGGTGGCTAGGATAAAGGTTCTCAATAGATCCCAGAACTTTTGATTTCTTAAAAATAATGTTGTATTTGGGCTAGTTATTCATTTGCAAATATATCAAATATCTGTTATATCTGATGTATCATATACTCTGTTAGATAATATCTATGTATCTAATAACCCCTAACAACAAGAGTTTACCTGACATCAAGTTATAATGAAAAGTGGGTGCATAGTTGTCTAGTCTATCACACAGGGGACTAGGGCACAGAGGGACTAGGAAATTCTAAGGGAAAAGAATAGAGAGTCAATCAAGCAGAGAATGTATTTATATGTAATTTGGTAAAACCTGAATTCCTTGATTAGTATAGATATTATTATACTTTCTTGTAAGCCAAGTTCATTAACTCATTCTTAGTATTTTTTGATATCTAACAAGATGCAAAGTTAGTTGCATTTATTATCAGTGACCTTGATCATACCATTGTCATCTCTGTCCAACCAGACCATTGTCTCATTCCACCAAATTTACAATATTTATTCATATTATATCTCTCTTCCACTCATACTTATCCATAGCGATGTGAGAGGATGAAAAGAAGACCTGATTTCTAGGTTCATTTTAGACATATAGCTGAGTCACTTAATCTCTATGAGCCTCAACATTCTTCATCTGTAAAATGAGACTGTTTTGGAGTTTTGGAGAGAAAGTAAATCCCATCTTCTACCAATACAAAATTTCTCCAAATTTAATTTAAATACTAATGAGCATGTTCACAGAGCAGTGAAGGATTTGATGGACTTGTTTCTAACGACAATATAAAGATACTTTTCTTTCTTATTGCTTTTTGCTCTTTTTGTCTCTGAAGTTTTTTTTTTTTTTAAGTCGATGAACCTGCACTTTTCTTTTGACTATTGAGCTAGTTCCTGATACCCTTTCTATTGTCCAGTTTGCCAGTAAGTAGAAATCTCCAACTGGTTGATTGATGAGGCTGGGCTCACATCATTAACTTTGTATGTATGCTAGTTAGTTCAACCAATAAGAACTCAGCAATCCAGTGAGCCTTTATAACTCTCTCTCCCACTTCCCTCAACATACAGAGCTTCCCTCAAGTGGCTAAAACTTTACAATGACAGCCCTTCTCTTGAAAACACAGGTGAAACAAGTGTAACCTGAATACAGGTCCACATACATTTTTCAGAAGTGAGAAGCAGCAATCTAATAGGAGATCAGCCAAAAGCAAAGGTTGTAGTACCCCTAAAAAGCTTGTTGGTCAAAGAAGTTACACAATCTGGAGTGAATATGAGGTTTCCTGATAGAACTATATATACTGCTTACTGTTCCTTAGATGGACAGCTCAAAATTTTGATAATCTCAAGTAGTTAGAAAAATTCCTTAGTTGGATGAGCCCATGCTGGGGGTACTAGTACTGTGTTGTAGTGTTCTGAACACTGACAAGGAGAAGTTTTGAAATTTAATAAGAAATTGTCGTAGATAAAAGAACTTGAAATTACTATGGAAAAATGTCCTGATCCCAGGAAATTTCTTCACCCAGCAGTGAAGTTCGTTTCCCTCACTTCTTCCCAATCCCAATTTTTAGCAATTGGTCTGCTGCTAGATTTTTAGTTGACAGAAGTGACTCAATTTTTGGCCACTAATTGATCAACTTATATATCAAGAAGTACCTATGTAACTGATACTGGTTTAGTTAACTTAATTTAGAGAAGGAATGCAAAGTTCACCTGATAACAATAAGGTTATACAATTTTGTCTAATGAAGTACACAAAGTTAGCAAACTTTTTAAATGATGGTGGAAATGTCATATATAAATTTTTATCTATGGTGATTTGAGAAAATTATAAATTATAAATTCCATTAGAGGAAGCAGGTGTCAGGTAAAAGAACATGACCTGGTCATGTACTTCTGTTTTTTTTTTTTTTTTTCTGTACTATAAAATATTTAAGTGAAAATTATGTTCTTTCTAGTTCATAATATTTGACTTAGAATTAGTAGTGACTTAAAGATATACACAAACCAAACTGTGATTTTTTTTTATATGAGTAAAATTAAACTGAATGCAGGTACTTAACTTACCTAAGGTCACATGGCTAACCAGCACCAGAACAAAGTTTTGCTAACCCTTAATACAGACATCTTTCTGAACCTGAACTTCTTAAACCTATGTAAACTACAACTACTATGGCTGCTACTGCTGCTATTCTTGAGGTAGAGAATGGAAAAAAAAATACTTATATAACTTCTATTATATGCCAAAAACATGCTAAGGACTTTACAAATATTAAATATAAGATTACTCAATTATAATAATTAGTATCTTTGCTCTTTTTCCCTTACATAGCATGTTTTTTTGAAAGTTAAAATATTTCCAAAAATCATCTAGAGAGGTGAGGGAAATAATATATGTAAAGGCATGTATCCTAAATGTGAATGAAATATGCTTTAAAAAAAAAAGTAGCTAGATGACTCAATGGGTAGAGCTCTGAGCCTGGTGTTAGGAAGAACGAAGTTCAGATCAGACCTCGGAACTTACAAGCTTCATTACCCTGGCCAAGTAATTTAAGCATTTTTTCACTTACTCCACTAGATGAGGAAATGGCAAATTACTCTAGTACCTTTGTGGAGTAGTGTCATGCCATGGTCCACAAGATCATGAGGAATTGGACACAACTGAACAAAAGAATACCAATGTACTACTTTTTCACTCTGTGAGCTTAGTACAGGGTACATTCACCATTTGCTATGGCTATAGTTGACACACTTCAGATATCAATAAATTTTATTTATATATATATAATATATATTTATTATAAGTTATGTATCAAAGTTATACATAAGTTATGTGTAAGTTATGTATCAAAGCTGAAAGCATGGAGTTCATGTAAACCAACCTTTTCATTTTAGAGTTGAAAAAACTGAGACCTATAGGGGTTACCTTACTTGCCCAAGGTTACATAGGTATTAAGTACTAAAGCCAGGATCCAACCAATTAGATAATTATAGTAGCTGATAGTTGTTCAATGCTTTAAATTTTACCAAGTACTTTAAAAATAGTATCTCATTTCAACTGAATAAAAACCATATGAAATAAGTGACCTTGTTAATCCCATTTTATAATTGAGGAAACTGAGGCAGATAAAATTTAAGTAATTTCTATCGAGTCACCACGGTGGTAAATGTTTGTGATGGAATTTGATATCAGATTTTCTGGACTCTTGGACCAGAGCTCTATCCACTGTATCACATAATGGTTTCAATAAAGTAACCTAGATGGTGTCTATATTTGAACTTTTGGTACAGTTCTGTAGTATCTACACCAGGTATTTTGTCATTTTTTTTTCCATCTTTTGTGGTCAACATTATCCAGGAGGTACCAGAATTGTGTTGTAATGCTTTCTCCTTCACTGTTATCTTTGTACGTGATTTATGTCATTGCCTGTAGTTGGTAAGAATATTTTGTAGAGGGAATTTAGCAAACCCAACACTTATTAGTTATTAATATTATTGGTAAAATTGACCCTGTCAGCTTTAATCTAGAAAAAAAAATGTTGGCTAGTGGGAAACTTAAGGGAATGAGCGTAGATTGAAGATTACATACTGAGCTTCAGGTGATTTATAGTACTTGGAGCTCAGCATTAGCATTGTAAACAGATGTGTGTTTACAGATTAGTGGGAATTGCAGACTGAAGAGAAAATCATCTTTGTGAGTGGAATATTTAAATGCAAAAATAATAAAAATAAAATGCTTTAAAATACTTTGTCTAAATATGTGATTTTTTTCAGTTTTGAATTAAAATCCATATTTTAATAGTTGAATTATAGTTTCCCAGTTTAATAAATCTAAAAAAAAAGAGGTAAGTATGGATTTTTCCATCAGAACTGCTCATACTGAGCAAATAGAGACTGCTGCTGACAAATAGAAGCTTTTCTAATGAGCTGATTTGAAATAGTGTGAATATTTTTTCCTGGCTGGTCTTAGTCAGATTTCATATGGAACTTCCTCTACCAATATAAATTTGCACTTTCTTTGCAAAACAAAATCTTAGAAAATTGTCCAGTGTAATGACCGCGTATTTAAAGTCAGCCGGAATCAGGAATTCAGGTTAAGGGGAAAATCTTCAATATTTATTGAAGTGAAGAGGTGAATAAAGATTGCTATAGCAAATATAGGCAAGAAAGATTGCGATAGCAAATATAGGTAGTTGCGACAGGAAGCCAGCTAAGAGCCGAGCCAACAGTGGAGCCAACAGTGGAGTCAGCCGTGGCAATGGCCGTCCCAAAAGTCTCTCCTCCCCTTCCTATTCCACTCCCCTGCCTCCACCCACCAAAATCGTCATTTCCTATACAACACATCAGGACTTGCACAAAGAGTGGGTGGGGGCCATTCTTTCTCCAAGCTTATCTATTAATAGAGTATGGTCCAATTACTATTTAGCCTCATGTGCTTGGGACCTCAGTGCATCAACTCAAGCCTCAGCCCATTACATCTCCCGCTTTCTTTTGTTTTAGAACACAGGTGATCATGCCATCCCTGACTCTTCAGGGAGGTCAGAGCCCCCAAGGGGAGGTGATCACACCCTCCCTGATTTCTCAGGAAAGGAGGTGAAAGCACCGAAAAGGAAGTGATCACGACCCCCCTGACTTCTCAGGAAGGGAGGTGAAAGCACTAAAAAGGAGATAATCACGCCCTCCCTGACATCTCAGGAAGGGAGATGAAAAGCACCAAAGGGAAGTGGGGGTTGCTAGCAGGTTTCTGGGCTCAAGGGTCTTATTATGCACAAACCCATCAGCATGGGAACACATAGCACATAGCAACAACGCAGAGACTATTAGTGATGACTCTCCCCACAGTCAGTGCAGGCTTGATGTGGTGTAACAAACATGAATTATGCACCCAAGTAACGGTATAACAAACAATATAAATCAACAGTATGATGTAAAAGATTGCCAGAAGTCCTAGAAGGAGAGTATGTAAACAGCAGTCACACATACACCTCTTCAGCAGCCAAGAGATAGTCCAAAACCAATCTATTGTCCATTGCTTCACATATCAGGGAATCCAATGATTCCAGCAGATTTTGAAGTCCTGTAACAGTCTTATCATTTCTCAGAAAATCCAATGATTCCTGAGGGCTTTAAAGTCCTACAACAATCTTATGTCTCAGAGAATCCAATGATTTCTGAGGGTTTTGAAGTCCAATGATTTTCTATGTCCATGAGTCAAACGCCATAACTGCCACACTCTTTCAATGGTGAGCACAATCAGCAACAGAACCACCCGATGTTTCTTGGGTCTTCTCCTTCGTTTCAAGGGTCTGCTCCGTCTCTCTGCGATGGACAAGGCGAATACGGCTCGTTGGCACCCATCTGATTCCTTCTCCACCTGTAGAGATACAAGCAAACCCTCTCCCCCAAGCAGTTAGCCTATCTGGTCCCTTCCATTCACCACTTTCTGGGTCTCTCCACATCACCTGGCGATTATCTAAAGATAGTGGAGCTGCTCGCACTGGACATTGCCCTTCCGGTGGGTTATAAAACCTGTCTGCCGGAGCCAGTGCATCTTTGTCAAAAATCAAGAAGTTAATAGTATAAAGTGCTAGATTTAGAAGCTCTCTAGGGTTACCTGTGGCTCCCCCTTTCTTTTGTTTTTGGAGCAGCGTCTTAATATCTCTGTTTCTCCTCTCTACTATTGCCTGTCCTTGAGGATTAAAGGGTATGCCAGTGGTGTGTAAAATCTTATACTGTGCACAAAAGTGTGCAAAATGTTTGGAGGTGTATGCAGGACCATTGTCTGTTTTTATTGCTTGTGGCACACCCATAATGGCAAATGCTTGCATGAGGAATTCAGTGACCACTCGGGCTGTCTCTTTTGCTGCTGGTATGGCAAAAGTGAATCCTGAAAAGGTGTCTACCACAACATGGATAAAAGACAGACGACCGAAAGATTTATAATGGGTCACATCCATTTGCCAGATTTCATTGGGTCTCAAACCACGAGGGTTCTTCCCTGGAGGCAGTGTAGGAGCATGGAAAGGAAGGCAAGCTGTACAGCTTTTTACTATGCTCCTAGCTTCCTCTTTTGTAATCCCAAATTGTAAACGCAAAGCTCGAGCAGCCTGATGGTACTTAGAATGGGATTCCTGTGCCTCCTGAAATAAAGGTGTACTGGCCAACATAGTTAAAAGGCTATCTGCCTTTGAGTTCCCATCAAAAATAGGGCCTGGGAGTCCACTATGTGAGTGGACATGCAAGATATAAATCTTACCTGGATGTTTTCTCACTTGCTCCTGAAGTTCCTTAAAGAGCTGATATATATTAGAAGCTGCAAATTTTATTTGGGCTGTGGCAATTCTTTGTACCACACCTACTGAATAGGCTGAATCAGATATTATATTTATGTCTCCTGGGTAATAAGTGAGAGCTAACATGATTGCATACAATTCGTTCTGCTGAGTGGACTGAAAAGGAGTTCTGACTACTCTCTTTATGGTTAAATCATGAGAGTATACAGCACAAATATTGTGTTTGGATGCATCTGTAAAGATAGTTGGTCCTTTAAGAGGAACTTTAGAAACTTTTTCTTCAAGAATCCATCGCCAATTATGTAAAAGTCTGGTTATCTTTAATGGAGACCCATGTATAAAATTAGGAGCCATGGCTAATAAAATTTGCCACTCTGGGATGGTCTCACAACACACATTAATTTGTGTATTGGTGTAAAAGGTGTATATCTTATCAGGTCTTGCCCCAGATAATTGTACTGCTCGCTTAATGGCCTTTAACAAAATTCTAGCCACAAGCACTGGGTAAGGAGTAAGGCTTTGTTCTGGTTGTGCCGGGAGGTTCACCCACTCTATCACACTGTCTCCTTGATGAAGGACTGCTGTGGGTGCCTCTTGTGTGGCAAAAACTGTTATTTCCAAGGGTTTTTGAGTGACTCTCTCAACCACATTGGATAAAGCCAGTTCAACTTCTCTCAAAGCCTCTTGAGCTTCTTTTGTAAGCTGGCGTGGTGAATTTAAAGCACTGTCTCCCCTTAAAATATCATATAATGGTTGTAACTGATAGGTAGTCAAGCCTAACACTGGTCGCATCCATTGGATATCTCCTATCAATTTCTGAAAATCATTTAAGGTGTTTAGCTTCTCTGTTCTTAAGGACAGTTTTTGTACTGTAAGCACCTTAGGGTATACTTCATATCCTAAATATTGAAAAGGAGCATGTCTTTGAATTTTCTCTTCAGCTATGTATAATTTGTAGTATCTTAGTGTTTCTATGGTCTTTTGTAGACATGCTTCTAACATTTGTTCCTCAGGTGCACATCCCAATATATCATCCATATAATGTAATAGTATTACTTTTGGAAATGCTTTTCTTATTGGAGCAAGAGCAGCAGCAACATACATTTGACACATAGTGGGGCTGTTTTTCATTCCCTGTGGCAAAACTGTCCATTCATATCTTTTATAAGGCTCAGCTAAGTTAACGCTGGGCACTGAAAAGGCAAATCTTTTCATATCCTCCTTATCCAGAGGGATAGAATAGAAACAATCCTTAATATCGATGACCCAAAGAGGCCACTCTCTAGGCAATTGAGTAGGAGATGGAAGTCCAGGCTGAAGAGTTCCCATAGTTTCCATCTGTTCATTTACTTTTCTTAAATCAGTGAGCATCCTCCATTTTCCTGATTTCTTTTTTACAACGAACACTGGGGAATTCCAAGGACTTAGAGAAGGTTGTAAATGTCCTTGTTCAAGCTGTTCCTGTACTATATCTAATAAGGCCTGAATTTTATCGCTACCCAAGGGCCACTGTTCTATCCACACTGGTGTATCAGTTTTCCATTGGATAGGAACAGGTGAAAGTGTTGGCAGGCCTTCAACAGCAGCCCTGCTTAAAAAACCGAAGTACTCATTTTTAACCCTAATTGTTGTAAAACATCTCTTCCCCACAGATTGATGGGGAGTTTTTCAACTATAAAAGGAGTAAAAACTCCTGTTTTGCCTTCAAAAGTCCATCTCATAGGGGCAGCACTAACTTCAGCTGCTATTGATCCTCCTACTCCAGACATATAGGTGTCTGCTTTAATCTTTGGCCAGTGACTGGGCCAATTGGCACCTCTAATAACTGTACGATCTGCACCTGTGTCTACCAATCCTTCCAATGGTAGGCCATTTATATAGATCGTGAGCATAGGTCGGTCAGCTGTTACAGCTGCTGTCCAGTAAATTCCTGGATTTTGTGGTCTGGAGTCAGAACCTGGGTGACTATCACCAGGTTGCTTATTAGGATTCTGTATGAGTAAACCTGATGCTACTACTTCTCCTGGGTGATAAGTCACACATTGTCTACCTGTATTAGTGACTGGGATATTATCTACACATTCCCCAGTTTCCCACATCAGTGTGTGGATGGACACTGTTTTGTACGTACAAAAAGGAGGTGAAATGGTCAAGCCTACTGTGCCTGGAGGTAAGGGATCCATAGGCTGGAGAGGAACAGATTTCACCTCTCCAGGGGGTATCTCAGTTGTCCCAGCTGCGTACAGCTCTATTCTCCCCAATTGTAATTCCCTTCTGCCATCAGGTTGCTTCCTGGCTGGTTGACTGTGTAATCCCCTTCTCCCATCATATGGCTTTCTGGCTGATTGGTCATGTCTGGATACTGGACTTCTAGGCCCTCCCTGGTGCACCATTGGCTGCCATCATGCCCCAAGTGTTTTTTGCCTTGGGCCTGGGGCTGGGCCCCTCATCCCGTTTCCCTGAATCTGTCTGCATTCTGAGGCCCAATGGAAGCCTCTGTTGCATTTTGGACATGGGGTTTGGGGTCTTGTTCTCCCACCTTGTTTTCCCATTCTATCTCTATACCAACATTGAGCTTTCAGATGTCCTACTTTTCCACACTGAAAGCATCTACGAGTCTCTCTGGAAGTCCCTTGCCAAGAGGGATTCTGTCTTCCCATGTTTGGATTTTGGGAAGTCTGCACCATAGCCTGGGTATAAAAGGCACCTGTGTCCACTGTGGCACAGCGTCTTATGATCTCCTCTAAAGGAGCATCCCTGCGCAGTCCTAGTATAATTCTTCTGCAAACCTCATTAGCATTTTCCTTGGCAAGTTGCCTTATCAAAACATCTGTTATTGGATTTTCTCCATTTGTTCTTGTGATAGCTGTCTGCAAGCGTCCCACAAAGTCAGCAAAGGGTTCATTTGGCCCTTGTGTTATTTTTGTGAAGGCCCCCCTCTTGTCGTCTTTATTGTGGAGGGAAGCCCACGCTTTGATAGCATTAACAGCAATTTGCTCATATGCTGCTACAGAATAATTAATTTGTGCTGCGACATTTGCATAAGGACCTGTACCTGTAAGTAGGTCATAGGTGATTGCAGCATGAACTCCACTTTGACTATTTTGTTGGGCTTGTATCCTACAGAGCTCACTATATTCAGAAAGCCACAAGTAGTTTTGTCCAGGTTCTAGGCATATCTTTGCTATAGATTTCCAGTCATTAGGGGTCAAGATTTCAAAAGACAAATTTTGTAATAGCATCTTAACATAAGCTGATGTAGCCCCATAAAGAGTGCAAGCTTTTTTCAGGTCTTTGAGGATATCTATATCAAAAGGAGAGTATCTTCTACTTTCTTGACCTGAAGAATCAAACTGTTGAATAACTGGAAAAATGTGGTGTTGGATTTCCAATACATTTCTCCCTTCTTCTTTGGCCTTAATTAGTCCCTTTTGCAATCTACTCATAGGAGCAGCTGGACGCTGTGGGGGAGGGACTGGATGCTGGGGGGGAGGGGCTGGATGCTGGGGGGGAGGTGCTGGTGCTGTCACTGCCCCCCCCACTACCCCTCCTCCCTCCATCTCAGAGGGTGGAGTTGATGGAGGAGAGTCAATTACCTGCTCCTCAGGTGGGGCTAAAGCTGCCTCAGATTCACCCCGCCCTTGAGCCTCACTTAAGTCTTCATGCCCTGTGGGGATATGGCCATTAATCTGTTCTTTGTCTTCCTCCTTTCCCTCAGGCTTCCGCATTTGGCCATTCTTAGAGTTTTTTCCTTTTCTCCTAAAACAAGTACGGTATTTTAAGGCCATCTGTATCGTATTGTATAAATAGAATGCCTCGAAGGGAACTGACTGAGGGTTGTCAATGTTATAATCAGAGATCTGTTGACCAACCAATGCCCAGTTACCCAGAGAGATTTGCTCTTCCTCTAAGAACCCAGGGGAGGTAAGTTTTAATGTACTCAAAAGTTTAGCTGCGTGTTCCCAAGATACAACTAGCCCTTCCTCTTCTATCAGGTCACGCAGGCTTTTTATAACACCACTCCTGGGTGGGGCAGGGGTTGGGGGGTTTGGGGTGGGGGATGGAGAATCTTTACCTAGGATCTGTCCCATTTCAGCCAAAAAGTTACTGCTTTCGTCTTTAAGAAAATAAGTTCCCTGTTTGTCTTATACTCACCTAAGTTCCTGGTCACTGGAGACTTCTTCGGTGAAAGTAGGGTCCTTGGTTCCCACGCTTGGGCGCCAAATGTAATGACCGCGTATTTAAAGTCAGCCGGAATCAGGAATTCAGGTTAAGGGGAAAATCTTCAATATTTATTGAAGTGAAGAGGTGAATAAAGATTGCTATAGCAAATATAGGCAAGAAAGATTGCGATAGCAAATATAGGTAGTTGCGACAGGAAGCCAGCTAAGAGCCGAGCCAACAGTGGAGCCAACAGTGGAGTCAGCCGTGGCAATGGCCGTCCCAAAAGTCTCTCCTCCCCTTCCTATTCCACTCCCCTGCCTCCACCCACCAAAATCGTCATTTCCTATACAACACATCAGGACTTGCACAAAGAGTGGGTGGGGGCCATTCTTTCTCCAAGCTTATCTATTAATAGAGTATGGTCCAATTACTATTTAGCCTCATGTGCTTGGGACCTCAGTGCATCAACTCAAGCCTCAGCCCATTACAGTCCAGGGCAGAAAGAAGGATAAATGATTTATCCAACATCACATAAATAGTATACTTTTAAAGTGGGCCTTGAGCACATCTTCCTAACACTTAGACCAAATCTCAGACCAATATTACATGAGGCCAGAAGTTTAATACTTATTTGTTTACATTTTACTATAGTGTAAGCTCTTAAGTGAGCTTAAGAGGCATAATTCAAATATACAGGAGATTAGTTGATAATTGAAATGAAGATAAAAAGATCTTGATCGAAAGATCTTGAAACAATATGTTATATTAAAGGTCATCCAGCTATGTGGTTTTTATATCCAGGACAAATTTCTCCAAAGAAGATTGGATTTTAATTTAGAGGACCTCTATGCAAATCCCAGTTCTAGAACTGATGGACATAGGACACTTGGCAATCTAGCAATTACTAAGCATTTATGAGAAGCCTAATATATGTCAATCACTACGGTAGGCCCTGGACATAAAAAAAGTCAAGAAATTTATATTCTATAAGGAGAACTATGTTTAAATATAAGTACATATATGATATGGATAATAGTGAGTGAAGGTGTGATTCCATTGATATATGAAATGATATATGGATGAAGAAATTCATTCAAGCAGTGTAACTGTCTAATCTACCACACCACAATTGTCTCATAAAAATATTTTCACTTCTTTCAAGAAATTTTGAATGATTTTTATATCTTGTATATATAATGATATGTATATATATATGTAATACATATATCTTGTATATATAATATAAAAGAGCTGGTAAAGTTGACTTTTGCTCTATTGAATTAAATGCATTTTTATAAACAACAGACAAGAAATCCAATAGAGTATCATATTATCTATATCTTTCAGTTAAACTGTGAAATGGTAAGAGGTAGTTGCTAATTGAATATTGCTTGAGAAAGCTTGCCAGTAGTCTCCAATTTCTCTCACAGAGGATGATCTTGATTCATTTCTAGATGACTCAAAAAAAGATTTTGTATTAATGGAAAAAAATGTATACACATCAGTAGCTATTCATATTCTTTGTGTCTCCTTTTATTGGTAATAATGAAGTCTAAGATTTTCCCCTCTGCTCTTTTGTTGTCTTCCTCTTCTTCAGATATCTTGTATATTGATCTCTTAATATCCCTGTAATTATGTTACCTTTAGTTTGGAACTTCTACATGGTATGCCTGCAAAAAGAAAGTGCTATGATCTATATGAGCAAAGCAGAATTGCAATAGTTCCAAAGAAATGTGAGATGCTCAAATTCAAGGAATCTACTTCAAATACTTCCAAAGATTATTTGTGCTACGATAGAGCATTCCCAGATTGTAATGGTCTGATCAGCCACAGTCAGTCACACTGTAATTTGATTCTAGTTATGTCATTCTGGTCCTCTCTGAGAATGAATGAGAACTACTAACTTATGTTCAGTATTTGCAAAAAAAAAATACCATGGAAATAATTGCAACTTATATATCAACATTGATTGCTGAGGATGAAAAAGTAGAGAAATTTTATGAAGAAATTCTGTGAAGAACTTGATTAAACTTTCTGTATTAAATCAACCTATGATGTGATAGTACATTCAATGCAAAATGGGAAAAGATAATGATGAGAAATATATGGGGGAAAAAACAAGGATCCAAGAAAGATAAGAGCTACATATGCCAATGAAATCAATTTCTATTACTCTTCTTTTTTTTTTACAAAGAGAAAAAAATATTAAAGCTCAGAGCATTTAAATGATATCCTAAAAGCATCAAATCACTAAGGGATGTTATTAGTATTATAAACAAAACATTCCATTTAATTACTTGTACTTCTTGGATTAAAGCATATTTCTTTTTTTTTTTTTTTCATGGAGATGCTTTTTGTGTTTAGAGGAGATCAATCATATCCTTATTCATGCTAATCAATCTGAATTTATTCTACTATTTAGTACCATCTCATCATTAGATTTTTTTTAAATAAAAGTTTTATTTGTTTTTATGCATACCTCCTCACATTTTCATTACATAGTATTCCTATAATTGTTAGCGAAAGGCAATGTTCATATTCTGATACAATATAGAAGTTAGCCAATAAGATAGACAAACCAAAAGGAGATTCAACCTTTTTGATTTGATCTTCCCAATTGAGAAAAGATGGTCTATGTTTGTAAGATGGTAAATCATCCAGAGGCAAAGTGAGAAGTACTGAAAAAGAAAATGAAAATATATTGGGCAAGAAATTGGAATGTACATATGTAATAAGAAATTTCCATGTCACTCTACTTGAAATAAGTAGCGTGACCTGAAGTGGTTTAAAGTGGAAATAAAAGTATCTAGATCTTAAAAGACTTGGTTTTACTTTAGAAATCTTGCACATGTTGGAAAAATAGAATCAGAAATGCTACTAGAGATTAGATGAAAAGAGCACAGTAAGGCATTTGAATAGAAGACTAGAAATGTAGCTAGGTGGTACAGTGGATAGAGCACCAGCTCTGACTTCAGGAGGACCTGAGTTTTAATCTGGCCTCAGACACTAACACTTCCCATTCCTAGCTGTGTGACCCTGGGCAAATCACTTAACCCCTAATTGCCTCAGTCAAAAAAAAAAAAAAAAAAGACTAAAAATAAAGATCTAAAAACAAAGGTCCTCATCTCTCACATAATAAAAATAGAAAAAAATTCATTCAAAAGCATATTTTTGTAATCTGGAAAACCCTCTGGTATTTTGATCCATTACTCTGTCCATATTCTTTATTCCTTCCTGTATCCTTTATGGCTAGTTCTGTCTCCAGAAACTCTTTCATTGTCCCTTTGCCAAACACACACACACATATCTGGAATATTTTCTCTATAGGATCACAAGACCACATATTTAGAGGAGTAAGGGAATTTAAAGTACTTCAAATTCAGACTAAGTGACTTGCACAGGGTCACAGAGCTAATAGTGTCTGAGGCAGGTTTTGACTTCAGATCATCCTGATTCCTATATTATATATCAAACACTATACTACACACACTACACCATTATAACTATATTATAAATTATATTAACTAATTATGAATAATTATAACTAATTATCAAGTGCCTTCTTCTAGCATAGATACTTCCAATTTCCTTGTTGACTAATTGCTCTTCTTCCCCCTCTACCCTGTTATCTCATGGATGAGAAATAAATCTGATCTCTCTAGAGAAATTTTATGAAGAAATTAACCTAGGCCAATACCTTTGTGTTATACCTCTTCTTTTTCAATTTGTATTTATTTTATTCTTAAATTATGGAATAAAACAACTTCCATAATATATTATATTCTAAAAAGATGATTGCACAGAAAGATGCTAATCTAATGAAGTCCAACTTGCTATTCTTTTTAAATGTGTAATAAACTTAGAATTTACATTTCTTTTTTTCCTTTATTTTTCCCTCTTCTACCCTAGGGATGGCTACCATTAGATATAAACATTACTTACACACACACACACACACACACACACACACACACACACATATATTCATATATAATATATATAAACATTCCATGTGTATATTTTTCTGATCTTTCTCTGCATGCAGATAGTATTTTCTTTTATATGTCTTGCAGTTAATTTGGGTATTTATAATACTCAAGTTTTTTTGCTCAATGTTATTAAAACACTGCTGATGTTACTATATACACCATTCTTTTGGTTCAGCTCATTTTGACCTAGTCCCATTCTCTTCTCTGAGCTGCAGTCTCACATTACCAACTGACTATTGGATATTTAAAACTAGAGATAATTGACACATATCATACTTGACCAAAACAGAATTCACTATTTTCCCTGCCATTCTTATCTCATTTTAAACTTCTCTATTTTTGTTGAAGGCAATACCATTATTCTAGTCTTCCAGATTTATAAGCTTGATGTTATCCTTGAGTGCTTACCCTTCCTTAACTGATATTTCTCTTGCATCCACTTTCTTTTCTCTGTTCTTATAGTTGCCACCTTTATCCAAATTCTCATGAAATCTTAAGTAGACTATTAAGTAAACTAACAGCTTTTTGATTGGTGTCCATATCTCAAGTATTCCTGTACTTCAATCCATCCTCTATGCTGTTGCCAAAGTGATTTTCATTAAACATAGTTATGATGATGCCTTCTCTTCTCCATTCATTCAGTTAAGTCCATGACTTCCTATTGCCTCAAAGTTTATAAAGTCTTTCACTATTCCATCTATTTTTTAGCCTCATTGTATATTGTTTCTTTTTCATTCTTTGATCTGGTTAAATCAGTCTTCTCTCAGTTCTTCATGAACATGAAGCTTGACTCTCCTTCCTTGTATCTTTATACTGACTATTCCCCCATGTCTAGAATGAAGCTCTTCCTTAACTCCCAACTCAGAAAACCTCCTATAAGATGCAACTTAAATGTCACCTTCTACATAAAACTTTTCCTAATCTTCTTTCCCAACTGTTAGTGCCTTTTCAATTTTTTTTAAATTTTTTATTTAATAATTACATTATATTGACACTCGTTTCTGTTCCGATTTTTTCCCCCTCCCTCCCTCCACCCCCTCCCCTAGATGGCAAGCAGTCCTTTATATGTTGGATATGTTGCAGTATATCCTAGATACAATATATGTTTGCAGAACCGAACAGTTCTCTTGTTGCATAGGGAGAATTGGATTCAGAAGGTATAAATAATCCGGGAAGAAAAACAAAAATGCAGATAGTTTACATTCGTTTCCCAGTGTTCTTTCTTTGGGTGTAGCTGCTTTTGTCTGTCATTTATCAATTGAAACTCAGGTCTCTTTGTCAAAGAAATCCACTTCCATCAAAATATGTCCTCATACAATATCGTTGTCGAAGTGTATAATGATCTCCTGGTTCTGCTCATTTCACTTAGCATCAGTTCATGTAAGTCTCGCCAGTCCTCTCTGTATTCATCCTGCTGGTCATTTCTTACAGAACAATAATATTCCATAACATTCATATACCACAATTTACCCAGCCATTCTCCAATTGATGGGCATCCATTCATTTTCCAGTTTCTAGCCACTACAAACAGGGCTGCTACAAACATTTTGGCACATACAGGTCCCTTTCCCTTCTTTACTATTTCTTTGGGATATAAGCCCAATAGAAACACTGCTGGATCAAAGGGTATGCACAATTTGATAATTTTTTGGGCATAATTCCAGATTGCTCTCCAGAATGGTTGGATTCGTTCACAACTCCACCAACAATGCATTAGTGTCCCAGTTTTCCCGCATCCCCTCCAACATTCATCATTATTTTTTCCTGTCATCTTAGCCAATCTGACAGGTGTGTAGTGGTATCTCAGAGTTGTCTTAATTTGCATTTCTCTGATCAATAATGATTTGGAACACTCTTTCATATGAGTGGTAATAGTTTCAATCTCATCCTCTGAAAATTGTCTGTTCATATCCTTTGACCATTTATCAATTGGAGAATGGCTTGATTTCTTATAAATTTGAGTCAGTTCTCTATATATTTTGGAAATGAGGCCTTTATCAGAACCTTTAACTGTGAAAATGTTTTCCCAGTTTGTTGCTTCCCTTTTAATCTTGTTTGCATTAGTTTTATTTGTACAAAAGCTTTTTAATTTGATGTAATCGAAATTTTCTATTCTGTGATCAGTAATGGTCTCTAGTTCATCTTTGGTCACAAATTTCTTTCTCCTCCACAAGTCTGAGAGATAAACTATTCTATGTTCCTCTAATTTATTTATAGTCTCGTTCTTTATGCCTAGGTCATAGACCCATTTTGATCTTATCTTGGTATATGGTGTTAAGTGTGGGTCCATGCCTAATTTCTGCCATACTAATTTCCAATTATCCCAGCAGTTTTTATCAAATAATGAATTCTTTTCCCAGAAGTTAGGGGCTTTGGGTTTGTCAAACACTAGATTGCTATAATTGACTATTCTGTCTTGTGAGCCTAGCCTTTTCCACTGATCCACTAATCTATTTCTTAGCCAATACCAAATGGTTTTGGTGACTGCTGCTTTATAATATAATTTTAGATCAGGTACAGCTAGGCCACCTTCATTTGATTTTTTTTTCATTAATTCCCTTGAGATTCTCGACTTTTTATTGTTCCATATGAATTTTGTTGTTATTTTTTCTAGATCAATAAAATATTTTCTTGGAAGTCTGATTGGTATAGCACTAAATAAATAGATTAGTTTAGGGAGTATTGTCATCTTTATTATGTTCGCTCGGCCGATCCAAGAGCACTTAATATTTTTCCAATTATTTAAGTCTGACTTTATTTGTGTGGAGACTTTTTTATAATTTTGCTCATATAATTCCTGACTTTCCTTTGGTAGATAGATTCCCAACTATTTTATGGTATCAACAGTTATTCTGAATGGAATTTCTCTTTGTATCTCTTGCTGTTGGGTTTTGTTGGTGATGTATAAAAATGCTGAGGATTTATGGGGATTTATTTTGTAGCCAGCTACTTTGCTAAAATTATGAATTATTTCCAATAGCTTTTTGGTAGAATCTCTGGGGTTCTCTAGGTATACCATCATATCATCTGCAAAGAGTGATAGTTTGGTTTCCTCATTGCCTACTCTAATTCCTTTTATATCTTTCTCGACTCTTATTGCCAAGGCTAGTGTTTCTAATACGATATTAAATAATAATGGTGATAGTGGGCAGCCTTGCTTCACTCCAGATCTTACTGGGAAAGGTTCCAGTTTTTCCCCATTGCATATGATGCTTACTGATGGTTTTAAATATATGCTCCTGACTATTTTAAGGAAAAGTCCATTTATTCCTATGCTCTCAAGTGTTTTTATTAGGAATGGATGTTGGATTTTATCAAATGCTTTTTCTGCATCTATTGAGATGATCATGTGGTTTTTGTTTGTTTGGTTATTGATATTGTCAATTATGCTAATAGTTTTCCTAATATTGAACCAGCCCTGCATTCCTGGTATAAATCCTACTTGGTCATAGTGTATTATCCTGGTGACAATTTTCTGTAATCTTTTTGCTAATATTTTATTTAAGATTTTAGCATCAATATTCATTAGGGAGATTGGTCTATAATTTTCTTTCTCTGTTTTCAGCCTACCTGGTTTAGGTATCAGTACCATGTCTGTGTCATAAAAGGAGTTTGGTAGGACTCCTTCAATCCCTATTTTTTCAAATAGTTTATATAACATTGGAGTTAATTGTTCTTTAAATGTTTGGTAGAATTCACATGTAAATCCATCTGGTCCTGGGGATTTTTTCTTAGGGAGTTGATTGATAATTTGTTCTATTTCTTTTTCTGAGATGGGACTGTTTAGGATATTTACTTCTTCCTCTGTTAGTTTGGGCAAGCTGTATTTTTGGAGGTATTTTTCTATTTCATTTAAGTTGTCGAATTTATTGGCATAAAGTTGGGCAAAGTAACTCCTAATTATTGCTCTAATTTCCTCTTCGTTAGTGGTGAGTTCTCCCTTTTCATTTTTAAGACTAACAATTTGATTTTCCTCTTTCCTTTTTTTAATCAGATTTACTAAGGGTTTGTCTATTTTGTTGGTTTTTTCATAGAACCAACTCTTAGTTTTATTAATCAATTCAATAGTTTTTTTACTTTCAATTTTATTGATCTCACCTTTTACTTTTAGAATTTCAAGTTTAGTGTTTGACTGGGGGTTTTTAATTTGTTCCTTTTCTAGCATTTTTAATTGCAAACCTAATTCATTGACCTTCTCTTTCTCTATTTTATACAAATAGGCCTCTAGAGATATGAAATTTCCCCTTATTACCACTTTGGCTGCATCCCATACATTTTGGTATGATGTCTCATTATTATCGTTTTCTTGGGTGAAGTTATTAATTATGTCTATGATTTGCTGTTTCACCCAATCATTCTTTAGTATGAGATTATTTAGTTTCCAATTATTTTTTGGTCTACTTCCCCCTGCTTTTTTGTTGAATGTAATTTTCATTGCATCGTGGTCTGAAAAGGATGCATTTACTATTTCTGCCTTACTACATTTGAGTTTGAGGTTTTTATGTCCTAATATATGGTCAATTTTTGTATAGGTTCCATGAACTGCTGAAAAGAAAGTGTATTCCTTTCTGTCTCCATTATATTTTCTCCAGAGATCTATCATATCTAACTTTTCTAGTATTCTATTTACCTCTTTGACTTCTTTCTTATTTATTTTGTGGTTTGATTTATCTAATTCTGAGAGTGCAAGGTTAAGATCTCCCACTATTATAGTTTGGCTGTCTATTTCTTCTTGCAGCTCTCTTAATTTCTCTTTTAAGAATTTAGATGCTACTCCACTTGGTGCATATATGTTTAATATAGATAGTGCTTCATTATCCATGCTACCCTTTAGCAAGATATAGTGCCCTTCCTTATCTCTTTTAATTAGATCAATTTTTGCTTTAGCTTGATCTGAGATCAGGATGGCTACCCCTGCTTTTTTGACTTCACCTGAAGCATAGTAGATTTTGCTCCAACCTTTTACCTTTAACCTGCATGTATCTCCCCGCTTCAGGTGTGTTTCCTGTAAACAACATATTGTAGGATTCTGGCTTTTAATACATTCTGCTAACCGCTTCCTCTTTATGGGGGAGTTTACCCCAATCACGTTTATGGTTAGAATGACCAATTCTGTATTACTTGCCATCTTGTTAACCCCGGTTTATGCTTTCCTCCCTTCTTTCCCCTTTCCCCCCCTTCCAAGTATTAAGCTTGTGAGCACCCCTTGCTTCTCACAGCCCTCCCTTTTTAGTGTCCCTCCCCCCGCCTTAGAGTTCCTCCCCCTATCTTACCCCTTTCCCTCCCAGTTCCCGTATTCCCTTCCGCTTAGCTTATTCCTTCCCTTTCCACTTTTCCCTTCTCACTTTTCAATGAGATGGGAGAAGTTTCACCATAGATTGAATATGTCTTAAGATTTTTCACTTAAAGCCAATTCTGAAGGCAGTAAGATACCCACTATATTCATCCCCCTCCATTCTTTCTCTCAGATATAATAGGTTTCCTATGCTTCTTCATGAGATGTACTACCCCCACTTTTTCTGGTACAATGTCCTTTCCACATCAATTTCTAGAACAAGGTATACATGTATTCTTTATACATCTATATAGTCAAAATATAGTTCCCAATATTAATCTTTACCTTTTTAGATTTCTCTTGAGTTCTATATTTGTAGATCAAACTTTTTGTTAAGTTCTGGTTTTTTCATCAGAAATAGATGAAATTCGCTTACTTCGTTGAATGTCCATCTTCTTCCCTGGAAAAAGATGCTCATTCTCGCTGGGTAAGTTATTTTTGGTTGCATACCAAGTTCCTTAGCCTTTCGGAATATCATATTCCAGGCCCTTCGATCTTTTAATGTGGATGCTGCCAGATCTTGGGTGATCCTTATTGTGGCTCCTTGATACTTGAATTGGGTTTTTCTAGCCGCTTGCAATATTTTTTCTTTCATCTGAGGGTTCTGGCATTTGGCCACTATATTCCTTGGTGTTTTGATTTTAGGATCCCTTTCAGTGAGTGATTGATGAATCCTTTCAATGTTTATTTTTTCCTCTGTTCCTATGACTTCTGGGCAGTTCTCTTTGATAATTTCCTGGAAGACAGTGTCCAGGCTCTTTTTTTCATCATGTTTTTCTGGGAGTCCAATGATTCTCAGATTGTCTCTCCTGGATCTGTTTTCCAGGTCTGTTGTCTTCCCCAGAAGGTATTTCACATTTTTCTCCATTGTTTGATTTTTTTGGATTTGCTTGACTGATTCTTCTTGTCTCCTCGAGTCATTCAATTCCACTTGTTCAATTCTGATTTTCAGTGAAGTATTCTCTTCACTCACTTTTTTAAAATCTTTCTCTAATTGTCCCATTGAGTTCCTTTGTTCTGTGGAATTTTTTTCCATTTCGCCAATTTTGTTTTTTAGAGAGCTGTTTTCTGTTTCCAGTTCACTAATCCTATTTTTCAAGGATTTTACTTCTTTATCCACTCTCTCTTTAACTTTCTCCAGGCTCTTTTGCCAAGCCTCCCTCTCCTTTTCCCAAGCCTCACTCTGCTTTCCCCATTTTTCTTCTAGCTCCCTTGTGAGAGCCTTTTTAATCACTTCTATGAGGTTCATCTGTGCTGAGGAACAGACAATCTCCTCCTTTGGGGATTCACCTGGGGACTGCCTGTTTTTAGTCTCCTCAGGATTTAGAGTCTGCTCTCTATCTGTGTAGAAGCTGTCAAGGGTTAAAGTCCTCTTCAGCTTCTTGCTCATTCTGTCTATTAATCAGGGACAAACTACCAAAGAAAAACAGAAAAAACTGGAGTCTTTCTTTGGGGGGGGGCTGGGTGTGTTATCGAGCTTCCTCTACAGACTGCAGGGGGCAGCAGTGAGGCACTAGCAGGACTGTGCTGCGCATGCGCTCTGAGATCCCAAAGCGTGCTGAGTCACTGTGGGGGGGAAGGGGGGGGCGGCCAGGTCCTGAGATACTCCAGCTGTTTGGGGTTGTATTCTTCAGCCCCGGTGTTTTTGGCTTCTCTGCTGGGCTGTTGACTTGCTGCCGGAGGAAAGTATCCAAACCTGTAGCGAAGCTCTCCCCGCAGAAACGGCTACGATCACTCTCCACCCCCTCTCCAGTCTGCTCCTGTGCCCTCACTGCCGCTGCCTGCCGCCTGCGCCCGATCTAAAACCGCCCCAGCCCTCCAGTAAAGACAGACCTTTCTTGGCGGATCTCAAGGATGGCTTCTCTTGGTAACTATTTGTGGGTTTTTTTCAGTCAAGCATTGATTCAGAGGCTTGTAATGAAGTGGATAGTGAGAGAAAGCGCGGAGCTTATGCAACTGTGAGCCTCCTCTCCGCCATCTTAACCGGAAGTCTGTTAGTGCCTTTTCTAACTATATTTTGTGTAACTACTGTGTACTTATTCTCTTTACCTTTATTCTATTCTGTATTCATCTATGTACTGATTTCCTACCCTATTAGAATATAGATATTGATACAAGGAATTGTTTAATTTTTTTTGCATTTGTGTCCCCAGTATCTAGCACTGTTCTGGACATATAGTTGATACTAAATAATGCTAGTAAATGGCCTGATTCTCTTTCAAAATCTTCCTAGTCTTAAAAATAGACACCCCCTCCCCCCAAAAAAAAGTACTTACTTTAATACTTCAAAACAGCCATGATTTTAATAGAGGAGCTATTTTGGAACCGGCCCATAGGATTCTTAATAAATGTATTTTTGAGTTGTCAAAAGATGTCATCCTATGGTAACCAATAAATTCTACTTAATTCAAATACTTCAGGATTTGTACTGGATTCTAGTGATACACAGACAAAATCAAAACCACCATTCTCTGAGGAAGAGCCTTTCTGAAATTAGGTTGGCTGATTTTGGGACAATAGACATGTTGTTCATCATGAGGCTTATATCCAGAAACATTTCAGCATGCATACTGTTTTGTTATTCTTTTTCAGGTCCTATGTAGATATACTAGAGTGAGAACCTAGAGAAAGGAAATAAGATTAAGTCAGAAGAATTCATCAAACCCCAAATATTAGTCAGGTAAATCTGAGAATAGGGAATTTGAGGAACTGCTATTTTGAGAAAAAAATATAGGAAATTTATTTTAAGATACTAACTAAGTATAAATCGTTACCTGATAATGTGTAGTATCCAGAGCTAGCTACTCCCTCTGATTTGAAACTTCAAATGATGCTTTTCCTTGGTTACATCTCTACCTAGAATGACAGAATCAGAGTGAGGAGAAACTTTGGAGGTTATCTAGTCTGTATATATTATTTTATAGAGGAGAAAAATGGATCCTGAAGAGCTAAAGTCACTAAATAAAGGCATATGGATAATTGACTACAAATTGATGAGCTTAGACTTCAACCACTGCACTCCCAGTTCAATATTCAATGCTTATTAAAATATCAAGGTAAGCAATATGTCTAAAACTTTTTTTTAATTCCTGAAATTGCTCTCAGCATCCTTCTAGGATATCCTTCTCATTCTCTCTCAAATAAAGTCTCATTCTCTCCTTTGGCAAACCACCTATTCTCTGTCTGCCTAAAACTGCCAAAGAAAATGGAAAACTACTCCAGTATCTTTGTCAAGAAAATCCCCAAGGACAATATTAAAAAAAAGACGAATCTTTTTGATTGGAACCCTGATTTGCTAGGGTCCATGGAGTCACAAAGAATTGGACATGACTGATCAACAAAGAGCTAACTTCCCTTGCTTGGAATATGCATTTATCTAGTGTTTTTTTTTTTTTTTTATAATAGTGTTATGGGTATGGAGAACAAGATATAGCCTTGAACTCAGAGTCAGACAGAACTCGGTTGTAAACTTTGTTCAAAGACAGTGACCCTAGGTGAGGCAAAACTCTCAATCTTTTTCCTCATCTATAAAAAGAGCAGTTTGGATTTGATAGCATCTAAGACTCCTTCCAGATCTAAATCTATGACTATATAAATGCAGATGACAATGATAAGATTTTGTATTGTATCTGCCTGACATCTATGGTGATAAGCCCATTGGAAAAAAAAATTTCAAAATAACTTGAGAACAGAATATTTGCAACCAATAAAACTTTTCTTCAGTGAGATCTAAAGAAGCTTCATCTTTTCTTCTTCCCTTTATCTTTTTTCAATAGATCCCAAGTCCTTTCAACCTACATTCTAGCAAGAGACATATTTCTTGGGTATGTTGAAAGATAAGTTATTTAAACCAGGAAAAATCATTCACAATCATTGCATACGACACATCCATAGGATAGAGAAAAACATTTATAGAAGTTGAAGTGCCTTGCACAATACAATGTAGTGTTTGAATTTAATCCTAATTTCTCTGATTTGTAAATGTTTTATAGAATTCACTTGTGAATCCATCTGGCCTTAGAGATTTTTTTCTTAGGGAGTTCAATTTATATGTTCAATTTCTTTTTCTAAAATGGAACTTTTAAGTAATTTGTTTCCTCTTCAGTTAATCTGGGCAATTTATATTTTTGTAAATATTCATCCATTTCAATTAGATTTTCAGGCTTGCTGCCATACAGTTGAGCAAAATAGCGCCTAAAATTGCTCTAATTTGTTTTTCATTAGTGGTAAGTTTACTTTTTTCATTTTTGATGCTGGTGAATTGGTTTTTTTATTTATATTTTCTGATCAAATTAGCCAAAGGTTTATCTATTTTGTTGATTTTTTTCATAAAACCAACTTTTATTTTTATTTTGTTTTTTATTTTTATTTTATTAATCTTTCCTTTGCATTTCAGAATTTCTAATTTAGTATTTAATTGGGGATTTTAGATATGTTCTTTTTCTAAATTTTTAAATTGTATGCTTAATTCATTGATTTCCTTTCTCTCTATTTTATTCATGTAGCTATTTAGAGATATAAATTGATCCCTAATAATTGTTTTGGCTACATTCCATATGTTTTAGTATGTTGTATCGTTATTGTCATTCTCTTGAATTAAATTATGGATTGTTTCTGTGATTTATTGTTTGATGCATACTTTAATGCATCTTTAAAAGTATTCTTTTAAATTCTTTAAAATTTTTTCTTTAAAAGTAGATTATTTAATTTCCAATTTGTTTTTAGTATCTTCCCTGCTCCTTTATTGAATGTAATTTTTATTGCATTGTGGTCTGAAAAGAAAGCATTTACTTTTTATGCCTTTCTGCATTTGGTTGTGACATTTTATGCCCTAATATGTAATCAAATGCCATGTATAGCTGAGAGAAAAGTTGTAGTACTTTCTGTCCCTATTTGTTTTTCTCTAGAGGTCAATCATTTTTAGGTTTTCTAGGATCCTATTAACTGCCTTAGTTTACTTATTGTTTATTTTGTGGTTAAATTTGTCTGATTCTGGAAAGGAAAGATTGAGGTCTCCCACTAGAATAGTTTTGCTATCTATTTCTTCTTGTAACTGGCTTAAAATCTTCTTCAGGAATTTGCTTGCTCTACTACTTGGTGCACACACATTTAGTATCATTACTACTTCTTTAAGGTGCCCTTTATTAAGATGTTCTTTCCTTCCTTACCTTTTTAATAAGATCTATTTTTACTTTTGCTTTATCTGAGATCAGAAATGTTACCCCTGCAGTTTTTACTTCAGCTGAAGCATAATAAATTATGTTCCAGCCTTTTACCTTTACTCTGTATGTGTCTCTCTGTGTCAAATATGTTTCTTCTAAACAACAAATGGTAGGAGTCTGCTTTTTACATCTATTCTGCTATTTGCTTTTGTTTTATGGAAGAGTTCATCCATTCATATTCACAATTATGATTACCAGCTCTGTATTTCCCTCCATTCTATTTTCTCTCAGTATATACTTTTGTTCTATATTTCCACACTATCCTCAGTCCTCTATTTTTTTAACCCACCCCCCTACAGCCTAATCTCCTATCACCCCTCCCCTTCTCTTACTAGTGTTTTTTTTTTTTTACCCACCCTACCAGCTACCTTATCTTCTATTAACTCTTCCCCCTTCTCTTACCTTTTTTCCCCTAATTATTCTATCCCTCCCTTCTATCCTGTACCTCCCTTTTTTCTTCTTTCTCCTTCTGTTTCATTATAGGATCATATAAATTTCTATAGCCAATTGAATGATGAAGTTATTCGTCTTAGAGCCAAAGTGATGAGATCAAGCTTCAGACAATGCTCATCTTCCCTCCTTTTCCTGGATTGTAATAGGCCTTTTGCACCTATTCATGTGAACTAATTTTCCCATTATACTTCACCTTTTTTTCCCCTCCAGTCTAGACCTTTTTCCACCTCTTAATGTCTTTTTCTTTGATATCATCACATCAGAATCCATTCACAACCACACCCTCAGTCCATGTGATGCCCCCCTGTCTGACCAGTGATAAATACAGTTCTCAAGAGTTACGGATATAGATTTCCCATCGAGGAATGTAAACAGTTTAACCTTTAAATAATATATATATTTCCCCTTGTTTCCCTTTCTATGCTTCTCTTGAGTCCTATGTCTGTAGATTAAATTTTCTGTTTATTTCTGTTTTTTTCTTTAAAATTGTATTTATTTTTTGTTATGCATCACCTAGATTTTGACACCTTACTCCTTTGAGAGAGCCACCCCTTATAACAAAATGTTTTTTTTAATAACTTTTTATTGATAGAACCCATGCCAGGGTAATTTTTTACAGCATTATCCCTTGCATTTACTTCTGTTCCGATTTTTCCCCTCCTTCCCTCCATCCCCTCCCCTAGATGGCAAGCAGTCCTTTACATGTTAAATAGGTGACAGTATATCCTAGATACAATATATGTGTGCAGAACCGAACAGTTCTCTTGTTGCACAGGGAGAATTGTATTTGGAAGGTATAAATAACCTGGGAAGAAAAACAAAAATGCAAGCAGTTTATATTCATTTCCCATGGTTTTTTTTTTAAATAGAAATGATTGAAAGTCTCTTACTTGATAAAGTGATAGAATATAAGTAGAAAATAGAAATAGAAAAAAAAAATCACTGATTACTACCTCAAAGTGATCCTATGTGGAAAACAACAGGAATAACATTGCCAAATTTTGAAATGCCCAGATCAAAGAGAAAATTTTGCCCGAAACAACAAAAACAATTAAAATCTGCTGGAGCTACAATTAGAATTGTATAACACTTATTAGCAGCTACAACAAAAGACCATAGATCATGGAATCATATCTACTGCCACCAAAAATATCATATCCCGCAAAATTATATATAATCCTGAATGAGAAAAAATAGGAATTTAATGAACTTGGAGATTTTCAGGAATGTGGTCTTCTTCTTTTTCTATAATATGATGGTTCTCTGGGGGAGCAGGTTTCTTGGAGAGGTTTTCTGGAGACAGCTTTAGTTTCAGTTCAGAGCAATAATCACCTCAAACACAGCCAGGGTTTTATTGTACAGTCTTTTATTGTCTCTTCCAAGATAGCCCAGTTAGTTTTCTTAGAGGCCTATCTCTCTGCTTGGTTCCAAGAGCTCTTGCAGCTTGTCCTTTGTCGCCTCCAGCTCCCTCTGAATCTTAATTCTTCTACTCCTTCAAATCCTTCATTCTGCCCGAGTGCAGTCTCTAGCTTGTCAATCATCAATTAAACCTGAATATAACAGAAAATTTAACATATAAGGGTCAATATGAAAAATCAATTTTAAGAAACTTAACATGGACAATATATATATATATATATACACACACATATATAATACAAACATGGACAAATTATTTATGTTTTTATACATATGTGTATATATATATATATATATATATATATATATATATATATATATACACACACACACATACACATGTGTAGATAAGATTCACATCAACAATAGGGTAGCTCAAAAGAAAGATTGACAGAGTGAAGGTAAAAATAACAATCATGTTATACAAATGAGAAGCAGAGGAAGGATAGATACAAAAGCATTAGTGAGGAAGGAGGGCTTGTAGTTCTGAAAACCTACTCGTATCAGCAATGGGTTCAATAGGTAAATATGCCATGAAGGGTATAATGTCTTCCAAAATCTAAAAAATTAAGGGGGGAGGGATGGATGGAGAAGCAAAGGGTAAAGGAAAAAGACAAAGAAGGAAGGCTTACATGGGGGGAGGTTAAGTAATAGCAAAGTAAGTTATGGATAAGAATTTAATTAAAGAGGCAGCAATGATAGAAAAGACATGTGAGGTGTGTGTATGTATATATAAATATATCTTTTCTGAAATGTAACTTCCTTGGAAGTGGTGGGGGGATGAAAGGAGGAAAAACAATAAAATAAAAAAGTTGAGCAGCAAAGAACCAAAGAACAATTTACAAGGAAGTAAAGAAAAAATGGTCATTCATTCATTAATATACTTTCTTCTACTAATATATATCAGAAAATTTGTTGTTATATATTTTGAATCCTCCCTGATGTTCTTCTGGGCACATGTCAAAGTTCTCTTTTGTTTTGCTTTATTTTTTTTTTTCTGCTTTCTTTTTTTCTTACTCTGTTTTTTTTTCAAACAAAAAAAAAATAAAAAGGAAAAAAATAGTGAGTTCTTATCTCAGAAGCTGGAGTCTTTGGATTTATCAAACATTAAGTTATTACAGTTATTGATTATTGTGTCTTATTAACCTAACCTATTTCACTGATCTGCTATTCTTTCTTAATCAGTACCAAATGATTTGAGGCCACTGTTTTATAGTATAATTTTAGGTCTATTATGGCTAGGCTATCTTCAAAAAAAAACTATCTTTGCATGTATTTTCAAAATTAAAAACTTATTAAAAATAATTAGCAGAGTAGGATTCAAATCTATCATCTTTTAACTTCATTTGACCATTATAGGTTCAGTTGGAATACCAGGTCATGTCAACCAGGACTTCATAGATATGCAGTTGCCACTTAATATCTAATTACTGTTGTATAGGATAGCATTTTTGTTCTGATGGTTTGCAAGGTTTGCAAAAAGAAGTCCAACCCCATTTGTGATGACATTTTATTAAACATCATTTCTGACTGTTTTCTTTTGGTTGTTGGAAAGTCACATTGTATGTCTACAAACACTATCCCCTCATTCTGTTCCAACCAGTTTTGTTTCTCTGTCATATTGGATAATGTTACAATCAGGGAATTGATGTAGTAACTGGCATTTTTGGAGTAGGGAGCTAGAATGTTATCAAAAACAGATGATTTTACTTATTTCTCTCTGCCTGTTCATACATTGGAAACTTTTCAAATCCTTTGGGGGAAATACTTCAGGTGAAAGGTACAGCATAAATAAATACTGAGTTTTAGAAGTATGTCATTGTTGAAGGCAAGAGGAAATAACAAGAATCTTTGTGAGGGATCAAAGTTGTTTTCAAATGTCAATATCTTGGCAAGGTTGAAGCTGGATGAGGAAATGTAGAATAAAGAACCTACTCATTTAATAGTTTTTTTCTTACGATGTTATATATTTTCTATCTGGAGTGTGCAGAAGCTGTTTAAATGCTTCTATGAGCTCAGTCTTAAATCTCTTGAGCTAGGACTGCCAATTGTGACAAATTATGTTCAATTATGTGACTACTAGTCACCAGAGATTGAAATAAATTGGATTTGTTTTTGAATATTGGAACTGGTGTTTGGCTAAGCCAAACTGCTACTATGGCACCTGAATTGTGGGGACTTTTGATGTGTTAAAGGGATGCATTTGCCAAATCCTTTACATAAAATTTTTGATTTAGAAGACACTTAAAGTCACATACAAAAAAGATGCAGCATATAGAGATATAAATATCAGTAAGGTTCGATTCCTTCTTAAGGACCATTTGTCGCACCTATGAAATATATCATTATGAAGTAGATAAAATAAATTGTCGAAGTAGTTCAGAATATATAAGTTCAAGTCTTGAGTCTGACTCGTATTACTTGTGAGACTAGGGTAATCCTTACTCAACCTTTTGATTTTGCCAATTAATTTTAAGACTACAAGTAAAAGATAAAGTTTTGATTTGTATAAATTGAAGGAATTTGCCTAACTGCAAAGATGGAATTCACAGGTCTGGACCAAAAGAATTAAAAAACAAACAAACAAACAAAAAAAACAAGCAACAACAAAACATCCTTAAGCAGTGATACAAGAGAAAACTATTTTGTATCATTCTAAGTATTAAGGAGTGAGTTAGTTCTGTAGGTCTCCTTTTTGAGAGGGCTGGAGTTACTTTTTGTTATCTGGAATTGTACATTTAACTAAACGTGTAGAAGACTTCTTTGTAATTAAAGTGGTTCTGGAATGGAGGGGGAAGATTGGGGGGAAACCATGCTGGTAATTCAACAGTAAATTGACAATTTTGGCAGGTTTGGCTTCTAGTTCCATCTGTGTAGCCAAAGATAGGACGACAGCCAAAAGAGGATACTGTTCAGACTTGTGCTATCCCTGAGGGAAAGCTAATATTTCCCTGGAAAGGCTTTTTTGATGAGAAGAATATTTTTAACAGCACAGAAGCCAGTCCCTCACGATTTGGACCTTGGTGATTAATTTAAGAGACACCTTTGTTGCCATGTTGACTATAAATTTCTGAAGTAGAAGCAATAGAATTGGGAATATAGCATATGGAATTTAATTCAACAAATATTTAGCATATATACAAAGTATCAGGCTAAGTGTTGAGATACAAAGGTGAAAATTGCCCTGTAGCTTCCAACAAAGAGCTTACAGTCTAATGTAATAGATAAAAATACCCACATAATTAGGTTACAAAGATACTTCAATAAAGGTCAAATGGAGACGAAGAAAAAGTGCTCCAAAAATATGAAGAGACAGTTCTTTTCAGTGAGGGGTACTCTGGAAAGGTTTTATGGAGAATTTGGCACCTAAGCTTGGCCTTGAAGAAAGATAAATATTTCAACAGATGAAGATATGCAAAGGGACTGTATTTCAGAGATCAAAAACAACTTGTGTAAATACATGCAGGTGGGAGAGGGCAATATGAAAATGGGAAATAGCTTATTAAACCAGTTTGGTTGAAATATAAAATACATAGAATGGAGTGATATGAACTAGCATTGGAAAGGAATTGGTATCAATCTTGCCAAGAATTTAAGGATAAATGTGGAAGTCAAATTATTGTAATTAATGAAATCTTAAAAATTAGAACAAATTTTCAGAAAAATATTGTTTTTGACACATGACCTTGGAATGGGATTATTTGTCAAATATAAAAGTTTTTGCCTAATATAGCTGCTGACTAGTCCCTGTTCTTCAACAAAGTTGCATTATGTTCAATTTTTAAATATTTGAATACTGTGATATCTGTCACATAACTTACTCGAGTCTTTTCTCCTTTACAATAAACATCCACAAATCCTTCAACAAATTCTTATGTTGCTTATCTTCTTTATTTGCCATTTTGATGGGTCATTATTCTTTATCTTCCCTACTATTTCAGGAAGGCTCCAGCTATAATTCATTTTATTCCCTAATGCCTATTTTCTCACCCACCATCTTGCCATCTTGAATATAGACCTAGGTGCTTGTAAACCTCCTGCCTTGGGATAATCCTGATTGATGACTTATCTCTACTCTTTCCACTTCTGGAATCTTGATCAAATCAATTCTTCAAGGCACCTGTTAAGGATTTGTCAATCTATATTCTTACATTCCTGTTTACTATTGGACCAAAATGTCCCTCCCTGGTCACCACTTCTTTATGTATATTATCTTCCCCATTAGGCTCCTTGAGAGCTACTTGAAAATAGGAACTGTTTTTACTTTTGTATTCATATCCCCATGCTTACCAGAGTCATTGACCCATAATATTTTATTTAACAAATACTTTTAAATGAACTAATTCTTCTAAATACCTCAGGTGTCCATGTTCTCTTAAAATTAAATATCCAAAATAGAGGATAATACTCAAGATTTCCTTTGAGAAGAATTAAATATGGTGGGACCATCACCTTTCCAGATATTGTTCTCTGCTCAGGAGAATAGAGTCAATGACTGTTTTCATTTATTTATTATTTTGTATTTCTGCTACTTTTCATATTGTAGCTATTTAGCTATTTACCTTGAGAAGATGGTTAGGATAGGGTGAACTTTGGGGCAAGGTCAGAAATATCCTTGGAAGACTGGGCTTTGAATCAGAAAACAAGAAGGTAAATTTTTGAGTCATATTTAAAATTGGTTTTAATACAACAAGAAAATAATTATTTTCTTAATTTGGAATATGTAAATAAATCTGAAACTTCATCAGTATCTATATTTTCTATAAGAAGAGAGGGCATAAGTACCTATTCTTCCTCACTTGCTAATGAGTATCAGAGGCATAATTTCTCCTGACTATAGAATGCTCTTTCCATTACACCACACTATATTAACAAGTTTACAACTTGTTCCCTTTTCCTTTCATAATTCTCCTTAAATTCTAACTTAGATAAGAGCAAAGAAAAAAATCCAGTTGTAAAATCTGGAATATGATTTTGTTATGGTTGACATCAAAGGGAAAAGAAAATTGTATAACAAATGTGTGAATAAATCAATTTTTGCAAATTGAGTTAATTTGCTATCTTAAAAGCAGGTTAATTGTTTCCATTTGCAAGCAAATCTTCTGGGGAAAAGGTCCTTACCATATAAAAGCAGAATTGAAGCTTTTGCTGACAATCTACTTGACTCCTGCAGGCCCTGTCACTGGGTTCACAAGGTGCACAGCTCCTGAAAAGTGTACCTTCCTTCACTGACATCTTCCAAATATCTTCAAAAAGCCCAAGAAGCTTCAGATCCTAAAAAATTGATGCTTGTGCTAATACGGTTACCTTTGAACAAAGACCCGACTCATGCATGAAACAGCATATTGAGCAAGTTGACTGATGGCTATAGTCTGCTTTGATCATTCTAAGTTCTCAGTGACAGTCTCCAAATTCCCTTCTTGTGCATATACATAATGTATCGTGTTATAATACATAACACACAAATACATAAATGCACACACAAATGTAAATGTATATATACATGTATAAGTATATATGTATATATATATGTAATGTATATGTACATGTATAAGTATGTATATATTCATATACACACAGATAATATATATACTACATATGTATATAAAGTCCTACTTATATGAATATTTATTTCACTAGTTTTTGACAGCTTCCTTGGGTCATAAAAGACCCAGCTTTCTGGTAAATTTATATTTTTCTAGAAAAGGGAAGAATTAAAACAGAAACTAAATATGTCTCCCTCTTCCTCCACTCTTGACTCTATTCTTTTTTATAATTAAGTAGCTAGGTTGATTGACATGACTTTTGTTAAGTGCTTTCTGTATACTAGGCCCTATGCTAAATACTTGGGGTTCAGGCAGTCAACAGTCTCTGACCTCAAGAATATGTCAGTTGTTCTGTTGATTCAGTCATGTCTGACTCTTTGTGGTTCCATTTTGGGATTTTCTTGGCAGAGATACTGGAGTAATTTTCCATTTTCTTCAGCAATTCATTGTTCAGATGAGCAGCTAAGGCAAACAGTGTTAAGGACAACTTCGTGTCCTGGGTCATACTATTTATAAGTGTCTAAGGCCAGATCTGAACTCGTAAAGATGCATCTTCCTAATTTCAAACCCAATGATTTATCTATTGAAAGCTCAAGATACTTGATGTTCTAAAAGAAGAAGTTAATACGTAATGGACAGTTAGAAGAGGAGTCAGGTTGTATATCCTAGGTGGCAAAATGTGAAGAAGGAGATAAACTAATCATCCATAGATATTAAACTAAAAGGTCTTGAGTTTCTTAGAGGATCAATTGTCTATCAATACTGTTGGCTGCATCTTGGCAAGGAGTAGTTTTTTTTTTTTTTTTTTTTTTTTAACAATACAAGTATAAAATATGGAGAAAAAAGTTTTTCTCTGCAATGTTCCCACTAAATGTATAATTTTTTGCTAATTACTTATTATACAGTTTAAATAGCCTTTTCAGGCATATTTACATTTTTAATCCTTCATTTTTATTTTTTAAAATACTCATAAATTCTGAAAATGTTTGTGGATTTAATTGTCATGGTAGATTCCAAAGAGACTATAGTATTGATGAAAAATTGACAGCTCTTAAAACTTCAACCCAAAGGTGGCATAAATCAGAACAGGTTGTCCCAATTCATGTTCTAACACATTGACCTTGCCAAGGGGAAGATCTCAAGGATTTAAAAAAAAAAAAACTGTTACATATTCAGTGTCTAGTGGATTTTCATCAGCATTGCTTGAGAAAAAACAAGGCTGCATAGTGTGATGGGATAAAAAGACTTTTTAAAACATGATTAATGATTCTAGAAATGGTATTAGCCACAATGAACAGGGGTTAAACCATAGTGATATTCTTTGTGAAGTACAGCAAAATTTCTAAACCTAGTCAGGAAAGAGCATTTAGCAGCAAGTCAGTATGGTGATCAACACCTACAATGTTATTTTGTATTGAACATTAAACTGCTCACTCATTTCTGACTCTTCTTGACTATATTTTGGAGTTTTTTTGGCAAAAATACTGGTTTGCCATTTCCTTATCCCTTGCATTCACTTCTGTTCCAATTTTTCCCCTCCCTCCCTCCACCCTTTCCCCCATATGGCAAGAGTCCTTTATATGTTGAATGGGTTGCAGTATATCCTAGATACAATATATGTGTGCAGAACCAAACAGTTTTCTTGTTGCACAGGGAGAATTGGATTCAGAAGGTATAAATAACCCGGGAAGAAAAACAAAAATGCAAGCAGTTTATATTCATTTCCCAGTGTTCTTTCTCTGGGTGTAGCTGCTTCTGTCCATCTTTGATCAATTAAGGCTCTCTTTATCGAAGAGATCCACTTCCATCAGAATATATCCTCAAACAGTATCGTTGTTGAGGTATATAATGATCTGGTTCTGCTCATTTCACTCAGCATCAGTTCATGTAAGTCTCGCCAGTCCTCTCTGTATTCATCCTGCTGGTCATTCCTTACAGAACAATAATATTCCATAACATTCATATACCACAATTTACTCAACCATTCTCCAATTGATGGACATCCTTTCATTTTCCAGCTTCTAGCTACTACAAACAGGGCTGTCACAAACATTTTGGCACATACAGGTCCCTTTCCTTTCTTTAGTATCTCTTTGGGGTATAAGCCCAGTAGAAACACTGCTGGATCAAAGGGTATGCACAGTTTGATAACTTTTTGAGCATAGTTCCAAATGAGCACTGAGATGTTAAAGTGATTTTTGAGGGGTCATGGACTAGTGTGTTCCAAGGGTAAGATGTAAAACCAGTCTTTCCTTGTTCCAATCACTATCCACTAGGATATGTTGTGTCTTGCTGGGCTGTTAGCAACAGATTGGTAGTTGGTTGTTGTCCTCTGTTTTTGAAAAAGGACCAAAAATTACCCTGGCATGGATTCTGTCAATATAAAGTTATTATTAAATAAAATGAAATAAAATATTTAAAAAAAGGGGGGAAAGGACCAAAATGACATCACTGTGTTAGTTAAGTTACAATGTATCTGATTGTAGCTGATTAGACTGATATGAACTCAGAATACTCTATCACAGTTGAGACACAAATAGTCCATGTGAACATTTGTGGTGGATTCTTTAAATTTGCACATCTCATGTTTCTTTTAAGTTTCTTCAATTTTGTTTTGCTCATAAACCATAGAGATTTCTTTAGGAGGGCATACAATGCTGGACAACTTTGAGTGTGAAGACTACACAGAAGCACAGGGAGATATTTTAATCTGAAGCAAAATCAAGTAAGTAAAATCAGATAATTATGCAATGACTAAAACAATGCAACAGGAAAGAGCATCAGTAACAAACAAATCAAAGTTGAATGCTGTAAAATTATTATAAAGGTTGGCCTAAAAAAGATAAGAAAATGGAACTTTTTTCTTTGCAGAAGTGGAGATGTATAGGTGTAAAACACTGCACATAATATTAGACTTAGTTGATATTGGATAGTTTTACTAAACTTTTTTTTCCTTCCTTTTTTAAAAATTTGTTGTAAGGTATGACCTTCTGAGAGTGAGGAGAGGGGTGAGAGAAATGAAGGTGATAAGAAAACAATATGTAGTCTATATGAAATTTTAAAAAAATATTGTTGAATTGCATTGATTTTTTAAAACGTAAGAATCATCCTCATCAAGGACTGTAATGTGTTGAAAAGTCTCCTGTTCAAGGAGGTGATAGCTCTATAGATACCCCCTGGACAGAGCACAATATCTATGATATTGTGTACAGTTTTGAGTGCACATATTCACAAAAGTCAGAATGATATAGAACCTTGAGATTATGTCCTATAAAAATTAACTGAAGGAATTAATGATTTGTTTAGAGAAAAAAGCCTTAGAGAAATCATGAATATCTTCAATTATTTGAAAAAAATTGTTGGGACAGTGAGATGACAGTGGATAGAGTGGCTGAGTCAGAAATCAGAAAGACTTTTCTTCCAGAAATAAAATCTAGCTCCAGGCATTTACTAGCTGTCTGGGCAAGTCAATTAACCCAGTTTGTCTTAATTTCATTATCTGTAACATTATCTTTAAAATGATCTGGAAAAAGAAATGGCAATCCATTCCAGTATCTTTACCAAGAAAACAACCAATGAGGTTAAGAAGAATTGAATATGAATGGTAAATGGCTGGAAAACAGAAATATGAAGTGCTATTTCATATAAGAAAAATTAGACTAGCTATGGTTGGTTTCAGAGGACAGAATGAGGAATAAAAAGTGCAACATATAGAGATACAAATAATGAAAGGGAAAAAATCCATAAATTATAACCATTCAGACAAGAGGTAAGAAATTCTTCCTTCTTCGAGATTTTAAAGTGAAAACTGAACCCTTCACTTATTTGGGAAAAAAAATAGAATATAACTTTTTTGAGGTCAGGTAATTTGTTTTGTTTTGTTTTTGTCTTGACATCCCTGACAACTATCAAACTGTTTGGTACAGAGAAGGCTTTTATAATGCTAACTATATGAATGACTGAATGGAGTAGAAGAAATTTTTAATTATGTATTGAGCTAAATGATCTCTTCTCAGTTTAAATTTCTGTGCTTCTCAATTCTTAACAATTGCTCCTAGAGTAAGAAATAAATGTCTTACTTAAATGTTATTAAGTTAAGGAAGGATGGATTGAGTAAGAGAAAAGGAATAATACATATATTTATCCAATCTATCCATCAAAAAACATCAGAATTAAAGCTCAGTGCTTAGTCTGCAGGTGGTTGATTTTTTCCTACTGGATCACCAATACTTTCCTGGAAATGACATGATTAAATTATGTTAATCATTCCACTTAGTGTCAGGTCAAAATGGCAGAATCAAAAGAGCTTGAGAATTAGCTACCCACATAATTTCAATGCCACTCATAATTATATTAAAGAAACTGGGAATCTACCTTAGTTACCCACTGAATCTTATAAGACTCATAGCACAATGTACTAGCTTGGAATAGCTATTACGACTTGAATTTCAGTGCATACTTTTCTCAGCAAGATATTATTTGTCCTCACAGAAGAAAACTATTTTCTGAAGTGGCATTAAAATTTATTTGTTTCTAAAAAGGTGAAGGAATCAAAGCATTTGATAGGTAAGAAAACTCTATAGTTTGTATTAAAGAACAGCTGTTTGGAGAAAACTATAAAATGGGTAAATTTGTACTGGAGACTCTGACACTTAGGACCACAAAATCTAGAACTGGAAACAACCTCACAGACCATTTAGTCCAGACCTCTCATTTTGTAGATGATTGAATTGAGATTCAATAAAATTAATTTGCTTACCTAAGATCTTTCAGGTGATTACAACAAAAATAATAGCCAATATTTCTATGATACTTTAGCTTCACAAAATATATTACATATATTATCTCAGTAGATCCTCACAACAACCTCATGACATAGGTGTTATCCTGTTCCCCATTTTATATTTGAGTAAACTGAGACAGAGATTAAACAAGTGAAACAAGAATGTGATGAGCATAATCCAGAGGTGGTGTCTAGTAGAATATATTTGGTAAAAGGGTCAGGAGACAAGAGATTTAATACATAATATAGAATCTAACTGGTTCATCCATGAATTGAGATTTGGAAGGGAGGACATTGTAAGGGAATGCAATAAGTGAGGTAAGAGATGGGAACAAATCTATAGATTTAGAACGAGAAACAGCAGAGCCTGTGTAGATTATAGTGGGGTTCTGAGAATAAACTTTTCTTTATCCAGGGTCATCTAGGAAGTGTCTGAGGCAGCACTCAAACTTAGATCTATTGTCCAATGCTCTTCTTCACTATGACAAATACATGCCTTAAAAGTGAGAATATGGATACCAGCTTCTTTTTAATTTTTTCAATGCTTTTCCTATTCTGTTGTGTTACTGTCCAGATTGTGGACAAATCCCTTGTATTACAACACCTCAGTTTCTTTAGTTGTAAAATGGAAATGAGAGACAGTTTAGTGTGGTAATTAGATGGCTGACCTTGGGTATCAATTTTTACCTTTGACATAGACTACCTTTGCAATATTGAATAAGCTATTTAAATGTTACAGTGACTCTCTAGGACTGCTTATCCCCTTCTTGTAGAATTTGTCCATTCAGCAACTTAAATTTACTACTTGACCCTTTTGAGAATCACCCTCCTCTCTTCTCTTTTTCACTTCTCCATCTTTCATTTACCTTGGGGAGGTGGCTCCATAGAATGTGTTATAAAAACACCAGAAATTCTTTGTAGGAATAGACTCAGGCTTGTCTATTTTATCCTTATATTGAGTTGAAATAGGTTTATAAAATCTTTCCATAATTATAATTACCAATGTGGGCCCCAAAGACAAGATATAATGAGGTACCCTTTTATCTTGTTTGTAGAAGTAGGTTTCTATGAGTAAATAACAATGTATGTGCCAATTTAAAATTTTTTTCATTAGTTTTGCTAGACTGTTTTCGTCTCCCCGCCATTCTTTCTCACCTTATTATAAGGGAAGAGGAGGGGGAATTGAGAGGGAAAGAAAATGGAATATTTTCAAATTTATAAGCAATGTAAAAACAAAAGATATCAATTAAATTTGTTTTTGAAAAAAGGAAAAAAATAGTGGAACCATTCCAGGAAGAAATTTTAAAAAATGAATTTTATTTTGATGCAATTTATAATTGTGGAATGTTGCATACCAGACACAATTAAAAAGTTTTTTTTTTTTTTGGGGGGGGGGATGGTTGTCTTTTTGAAATGTGGTTACCCATGCAAATAAATATGCATGTGAAATGTGTGTGTGTGTGTGTGTGTGTATCACAAAGAAGGTTCACTAAGTGGGGGAAGTATGGAAACTTATATCTAGAAACAAATATAATATGAAAACAAAAGGAGTTCAATCATGTTATAGGAAAATGAGCAGCAAAAAGGTTGTAGTTGCTGAGGGAAATCTGCAGGTGGGATATAAAGCCATCAACAAGAAAGCAAGGGAATGAACAACTGTGAATTTAGGAACTGCTTGTTTGAAACTGAGAGTACATGTCTTGTCTGGGCTTATCCCATTCTGAAAACCTAACACAAGTGAGAGGAAGCTATTGAAAAAATGCTGGGACCTCCCACTAGTTGGATATCAGTCTCAAGCATCCCTTTCTGTGAAAGAAGAAATAATTAAATTTTATTTTAAAAATAAACAAATTGGATTGAAAGATATGTGAAGTCTGATAAAAACTATTTACATTTGGAGTTAATTTTTAGGCATATTGAAACAGTGGAAAGTTATTGAAATAGATGTCAAGAAAGTTATTGAAATAGTAGTCTAGATCCAGATTTTCTATTAAGCAGCTCTGTGATCTTGGTTGTGACACTAGTTCTCCATTTTCTCATTTATAAAATGAAAGGTTATGACTAAATACACTCTAGGGCACTTTCCCATCCCACTACAATGTCTTCAGGCTCTGAAATTTCTTTTTGTTCTAAATCTATAGATTTATTCTCATCTCTCCTATTTCATCCCTTTGCAATTTCTTCCCTGCTCAATCTCAGCCTCTATATTTTTTTATTACTATTAAGTCTCTTGTCTTCTACCACCAAATATACCTTACTAGGTACTAGGTTATTCCCATCATATTTATTTTCTTTTTTTTTAAAGCACTTTGCAAACTTTATTATTTTTATTTTTAATACACACTGCTTTATGAAGTTGGAAGAAAGAAATCAGAGCAAAAGGGAATAACCATGGGAAAGAAAAAAATCAGAAAAAGAAAGTGAACAGATTGTGTTGATTTGATTCTCCATTGTTCTTTTTTCTGGATGCAGATGGTATTTTCTTTCCAAAGTCTATCGGGATTGTTTTGCATCATTGAACCTTTGAGAAGATCCAATCTTTTATAGTTGATCATCACACATTCTTACTGTTATTGTGTACAATGTATTCCTGGTTCTTCTTGTTTTATTCTTCTTCAGTTCATGTGAATCTTTCCAGGCTTTTCTAAAATCAACTTGTCCATCATTTTTTATAGAACAATATTTCATTATCTTCATATATCATAGCTTGTTCAGCCATTCCACAATTGATAGGCGTCTACTCATTTTCCATTTCATTGCTACTTCAAAAAGAGTTGCCACAAACATTTTTGCACATGCAGGTCCTTTTCCCTTCTTTATGATTTCCTTGGGATATGGATCCACTAGTGTTACTGCTGGGTCAAAGTGTATGCATAGTTTGATGGCCCTTTGGGTATAGTTCCAGCAAATTTATTTTCTTTAACCTCAATTGGACCCTTAATACAGCAAGGCATTTATTTTTACATCTCCCTAATCAATCCATTATCCCACTTACCATAGCAATTATTCCAAACCTTAGCATCGTTCTTTAGGCCTCTCATTGAACTCCTTTTCTATCCCATTCTTGAAAATAATTGAGTCCATCAGTTAAGAGATCCCTCTTTTTTCCTCCTCATCTCATATCCCTTTCATATCTTTCCTAACTGTCTTCCTCATTCTAGTCTCTTCATTTTTGAGATCAATGCTTCAACTTTCAAGTTTTCTTTGTCAAGGCCAATAATTTTACTTTTTAATTTTCAAAATTTTATGATTTCCTTGGGATATGGATCCACTAGTGTTACTGCTGGGTCAATTTAATTTTCAAAAACTTTATTCATTTTATGCTGACCTTAAGAAATAAAGCAAGAATTTTCACAATATAGAAGAATAGAAAAAAAAAAGATTGCACATGAAACTACAAATCGATTATGTATAACTTTCTAGTTCTTTTATATGTGTAATAAAATTGTCATGTAATTTTCTTTGTTTCCTCTTTTTTTCTTCCCCCCCTTTTTTGCTTCCTTTCTAGATATGGAAACCATTACAAAGAAGTGTGTGTGTGTGTGTGTGTGTGTGTGTGTGTGTGTGTGAGATCATTTTATAAGTAATTTGTTCTTTCTCTGAATAGAGGTCCTTTGTAGTTAATTTCAGTGTTTATTATACTCAAAATGACCATGTCACTTAAAATTGTTCTTAAAACAATATTGTTGTTACTGACCTTTGATTCCATGTTCTCTCTTCTCCAGCATATTGTTGCATCATTTTCTCTCTACTCTCTACTTTCTCCCTATTTACTGGAAACATCTCTGTTCCCTGCAGACATGTTAATGTATCTTCCATCCTCCAAAACAAATCCCCAAACCCACTTGATTCTGACACTTAGTAGATACAGGCTTATATTCATCTTTCACTTTTCTGCTTGATTTCTTACAAACTGTCCCTTTGTTAATTTTTTTTTGGCAAAGCAGTCGGGGGTGTTTTGCCCAAAGTCACACAACTAGTAAGTATCAAGTGTCTGAGATAGATTTGAACACAGGTCCTCCTGACTCCAGGTCCACCAATACTTCTCTTTCTCTTTTAAATAAATTTTCATCTATTTTTCTAGTTCATCATTCAATATGAACTTCTCTTACCTAGCAATGATCTCTTTCTTGCAAGAAATTATATCTTGCTAGATATAATTATTGTGTCCCCGTTTGATCTTTCTTGATCTGTTGCAATTGGTACTGTTGATCATCCTTTTTTCCAGGTATTCTCTCAGCATTTTGTGCTCTCCTTCTTTATCTCTCTTTTTTTTAACCTTGTTTTATACAAAGAAGTATCCCTTGTCTTCGCTAAGGCAAACCCTCTACATACATAAGTAATTCCTTCCTATCCTGTCTTTTCTAGCAGAATGCCATTTCTGTAATCTCTATTCTCATTAATCTTTAATATCCCTCTTTACTTAATGCTTCCCTACTGCCTATGAAAATGCCCACTCCTTTGTCCTCAAAAATCCTTCAGTCAATCTGCCCATTTCCACTAATTATCATCCTAAATCTTTTCTCAATTTTTGGCTAAACTATTTGCCACCAGTAATAGCTATCTTTACTTTTTTTTTCTGTTCAGTTTCTTAGCACTCTGATATCTGGCTTCTGATCTCAACATTCAATTGAAACTGATCTTTTCAAAGTTATCAATGGTCTTTTAATGGCCATATCCAAAATTGGGGTCATTATCTTTTTCTGAAAACTCTATTCTTAAATTTCCTATTATTTTGTTGAGGATATCACCATCTTCCCAGTCACAGAGTTTCACAACCTCAATGCCATTCTTAACTATTAAGAGTCTGGCACTACACATATGCAATCATTTAGCAAGATGTGTTGTTTCTACCCCTTTCCACCTCTTATATCTCTGACTCTATCCTGGCACTGGTAGCAATTCCTCATGCTTACACTACTAAAATAGTCTGCTGGTTGGTTTATCTGACTCATCTCTCCTCTTAGCTATCAAATTGATCTTAATGCATGGGTTTGACAGGTTTTTTCCCTTCTCTTCTCCTATCCCATTCAATAAATTCCAGTTATTCCTAATTACCTTTAGAATTAAATATAAATTTTCTCTATTTTGCATTCAAATATCTTCAAAATCTTGTCCTTTCTTAACTTTCTACTCTCACCTTTTATTCCTCTCCATGCATTTTGAGAACCAATGACACTGGCCTCTTTGTTGTTTCTTTCTTCCACAGAATAGTGCATGCCTGGACTCCTGTTTTCTCTGGCTGTCTTCCATGCCTGATATTCTCTACCTCTTGGCTTCTTTTGGTTATCAGCTAAAATGTCACCTTCTGTTTACAAGGTGCCTTTCCCCATTCTTCTTGGTCTTAGTACCTTCTCTGTGAGATTATCTCTAATTATTACTTAAATGGTTACTGCTCACTGGGTACTATGCTAAGTGGTTTGGGAATATTAACTCATTTTATCTTGATAAGAAAAAGGGCAGAAGGAGGAAGGCAGAGAGCATAAAAAGTGAATAATAGAACAAAGAGGAAAGAGAAAGAAGTGATGAGAGAGAAAGAATGAGAGAGTCATACAAGGAAGGAGTGAAATGGGAAAAAAAGTGAGAGAGATGTAGTACATAAAAGTCCAGCCTTGGGTTCAAATCCTTCTTCTGACACATTTTAGCTATCTATCTCTGAAAAGAAGGTAATTAATCTTCCAATCCTTTGGGTGACTCTAACACTTTAAGTTTTGTAAATTTCAGAGAAGATATTGATTGACCTAAATAGAGAAAGCTTCCTTATCTCCAAGAAGGATCCTAGTGAAATGATACTTCTGATCTATTTGTCAAAGATCATTTAAGCTCTTACTTTAGCATATACTAAATATTGGGGATACAACTGAAAAATGAGAAAGTATCATGTTTTCTTTTTTTATTTAATTTTTTTTAATTATAGTTTTTTTATTTACAAGATATATGCATGGGTAAATTTTCAGCATTGACAATTGCAAAACCTTTTGTTATAATTTTTCCCCTCCTTCCTCCTTCTCCCTCCCCAAGATGGCAGGTTGACCAATACATGTTAAATATGTTAAAGTATAAGTTAAATACAATATATGTATACATGTCCTTCAGTTATTTTGCTGTACAAAAAGAATTGGAGAAAGTATCATGTTTTCAAGAAACATTGTCTATAATTAGGAAAGACATAATAAATAGAAAGTGTAGCTGAGGGGGTAGGTTGAAAAGTTCAGAAATTCTAAGGGTGCTTAAGTATGTCAGGTTTTCTTAGTTTCCTGGAAGAGATCATTAGTAGTGCTGCACATTTAGAGTGTTAGAACTAGGACTGATAATAAGTACTAGGAGATCTTAGTAGGAGGTAGTAGCAAAGCAGAAAAGACTAACCTGGATAGATTCTAAGCAGTTCAAGGTCTGGAGAAGGGGATAAGGTGGGGGAAATGTAACTCCTGTGATTTGGAGGACATATAGATAGCATAGAAAAGCATGACTTGACCTTTCATGTATACACTATGTTCACATGAATTCTCTGCAGATATGTCCTTCAATCATGTGATTTGGTCATATGTACATTGTACATACTTCATATATAACTTGTGATCAATTTGCAGAGCCACCTTTCCCATTGATAATATATACATACACACACACACACACACACACACACACACACACACACACACACACATATATATATATATATTGGAGTATAAATTCAAGATTTATTGGGTCATGTTCTCATATTTTAATTATCATATTATTTTATTAAATGCATTTGATGAGTCTTTGTACTATAAAAAATAAACACATAAGTTAGGTCACTTGACCTGTGATTTGGAGAGGATCTTGTCCTATAAAGTGCATAACACTTAGGATAGTTTACTGAGAGCCCATGGATGAAAGAGTTTCTGAATTCTACAACATAGAAAAAATAAATACTATGCAGTTTAGGGAAGATTAAAATTATTCTGGTCTCGAAGTCAAAAGAATGAGTTAAAAGATATAACTAATATCACTATTTATGCATATATACATATACAATAGCTATATACTTTGGGAAAAATGTATATAAATACATATGCATATTGTCATACATATCTATTAAATGCAAATATTATATATGTTGATATATTAATACATATACATAAATATGTACATATTTTTTCAATGTAAACAAGAAAGATATGAACTAGTTTAAATGGATTATGAACCATATTTTGGAGAGAATATTCATGCAAGTGAAATCATAAATGCATTGAAGTACTTAAGTATCTTAGTGATAATAATGAATACTTTATCAAATTTAATTATTTTGATAAATTCTTAAGAGCCTCTTTATAGTGTTTATACATAATACTCTAGGCTGATGGAGATTGGAGAGGGTAAGTGCTGCCTCTACTTATTAATTATGCTCTGTGCTGTAAAGTTCAGTCCATATATTCTCCTAATGGTAGTAATTGGCATAGTGGGTGTGCCTATAAAATCAGCTCTTAATCAAGTGGCTACAGAAGTGTTAATTGATGCATTTGTGCCAAGAATAAAAGAAGAATACTAGTAAAGTAACTATGGTATGTCTTTAGTGAAAAGAGAGGATGAGTAGAAAATGGTATGATTGCATGAAATCTGTGAACAAGCAGATGTAAGGCTTGACAGGGGAGTATAGCTAAAGTTTTTTAGAGGATTTATCCTAAATTGAACCTTGTTTTATAGGAACATAGGGGAAATGAAAGTTAGGGAAGCACAGAAGCTCAGACTGTGTAGCCAGATAGTAAATTTGAGTAACTTAAAATTATTTTAAAATTTTGGAGACACAGGAAAATAAAAGAGACTAGAGTGTTGCTCCGCTTCAATAGGTAGGGGTGGGGACACCCTTGTGGATTAGTGTTGAGGGAAAAAGATAGAAAGCTGTTAAAACAAGTAAATCAGAATTGTGAGAGAGTAGTATAGCTATAACAGTAGTAGCAGCAGCAGTAGTAGTGGTGGTATAAATAATAAACTAGCATGAGCAGAGTATTTTAAAATTTTCAAAGCTCTTTAAATTAGGTTATCCCATTTAATTCTTACATCTAACCTGTTAATACAGATATTATTTTTATCCCAATTTTATACACCAAGGCTGAGAAATTAGGTGATTTGTCCAGAGTCACACAGTTAGTAAGTATCTGAAGCAGGATTTGAACTAAAGATTTATTGGCCCTAGATTCACTGTTCTGTCTACTTAGCCACCAAATAACTTTTTCCATAAGCTAGGCATGTCTTACATTTCTGGAATTATTACTTTTTTCAGTGTCTAACTTCTCTACTTAATTTTTAAATGAGATGAGTAGATGTGTGTCTTAACATTTTTGAACCCCATAAAAAATGGTGTGATTCAATGAAATTGGCAACCTATTTGGCATCAATGGACCTGGGTTTACATCCTCTTGCTGTCACTTAATTCTATTATGATTTTGGGCAAATAATTTGACTGTAATGGGTCTTGGTTTCTTCATCCACAAAATGAGAGCATTGGACTTGATGAATAAAGTCCCTTCTAGCTACAAAGCATTATGAATTTTCCTATGATCTCTCAGTGATTTGGAATAACTTTGTTTTGAATACTGTTTGAGAACTCTGCAATTCTCCCTGTAAGATAATTTGAGTAAAAGAGTTGTATGAGAATAATAGACAACAACAAATAACAACATCATGAATTAGCAAATAGTTACTAAAATACTCAAGTACAAAATCTTGGGTGCAAAATCTTGGACAATGTAATCCAAACATATTTTATAGATCTTGAAGAAGAAATTGTCCATCTAGAATTAAGCATTTGTAAAGAACCAATAAGATGTGCTACCAAAAGGCCTTCATATTGTGTATAGTCAAAAATTTGGGGTTTAGGCAATTTGAGTTGGAGGCAAGAGGAAGTTTTTAGAAATGAGAAATTGGATCCTTTTCTGTTTTTCTATTTTTAAATTTTTCATTGACTTTGACTTTCACTGTTTGGTCTTGAAGTCAGGTTAGACATTTCCTTTCCTTTAAAGTAAATTTCCATTCTATTTTCTTCTAGTTATTCAAAATTTGACAGCATGTTTTCTTATGGACTTTAATAGGTAGGATTGCCAACTTTTTGGACTTTGGTTTATCTGAATACATTAAAATTGTAATAAATTACATTTCTTTAACACTATAATTCTATATATCCTGATAACCACCAATACATCTATTTCTCAGTAGTATTTAATGAAAAGAATTATTTTATTCTTTTGACAGTCAATAAAAATTATTGTTTGCATATATTTTATAGAAACTACCACGGTACAGTGGGAAAACTGCTGGATTTGCAGGCTAAGGACTTGAGTTCAAATGTTGAGTCTACCATTTACAATCTGTATGGTTTTAGGCAAGTGACTTTGGCTCTCAAGGCTACAATTTACTCATATGCAAAATAGGGGTGTTGAGAATGGATAAGATATCCTCTAAGGCCTCTTCCATTTCTAACTATTACCATTAAACATTTTCTTTCAGAGTAACTAACATTTCTTACAGGAACCAGTTTTTTCTTTCAATGTGCTGCATTGTGTTCTGTTTAATTTATTTTTTTCATTTTTGTTAAGCCTATAAGGAGCACATAATGGTAGTCCTTTTGATTTTGGCTAATATCTTTCCCTGCTTTCTTTTATGTTCTCATTACTTTCTCTTATAACTCTGAACTCTCTTGATATCTTCAAGGAACTAAAGATAAAACTGTGATTACCATTTAAACAAATAGCTCATCTCAAAGGTTTTCCCTTAAAATTCTAATCTTGATCATTTAATTTTAAAAAGGGTGTGCTGTTGCCTGTTATTTTCCTTGTCAAGAAAACTCCTGGCTTGTCTGATTGCTTTGGCAAATACCTGATGTTTTAGAAGAATTAATTTTCAAGATGAGAGGAGAGAATTTCAAAATACTGTGCTAAGGTAAATCAATATCATAGCTGAGAATATTCATGTTGCACCTTGCCTCATACCAGGTGCATTTCACAGAAAAAAAATAACGTATGCTATGGGAAGAAGATTTTGGGGAAAGTGGGTCTCTGTGTTATGCCATTGCATTGATCTTCAGTGTGGATATTGCATCTTTTAAACATATATATACACATTGTTTAACTCCCTTGATATTCAGAAATATGGCAAGTCACTTCACCTCTGTCTGCCTCAATTTCTTCAACTGCAAAGTGGGGATAATAATAACAGCAATCTCATAGAATTATTATGAGGATCAAATATGCTGATATTTCTATAGCATCATCCTTAGATTAAGGATTTGCAAAACTGAGACCTTGAAGACAGAAATCAGACTTTACCCTCTATCAGCACTATATTAAGCAACTGCAGATACTGCACATACACACACACAGAGTATTGTTGTTAGTTATTCTAGAGATATTGACATAATGAAGTGGAAAATTAGCTCAGAGACTAAACTGGGGCTTTGCAATATGTAGTAGGGTAGGATGAGATCCCAGATCCAGCATAGAAAGACCTATTTCTATGTAAGGATCGCGAAAAGGTGCTAACTGGTGATTCTGTCACTTATGCTCCAGAGCTGAAGCACAGATGTAATGTGGAATTAGGAGGAGACCTGCATCTAGGAATTATGGACCAGAGGAAGGAATGGCCTTGGCTTTATTCTAGGAAAGTTCGGGAACATAAACTCTTAGCCACAATGTGGCTCCATTGAAGCAAAGCAGACTTTCAAATTAAGCCTTTAGACTAGTCTGCAGTCAGTAGAATAGCCCAGTCAAAGAACTCATACAAATTTCACTACTGCATCACTCTCAATCTGTAGAACCTTTAAGCTAACTTACAGAGATTTAGGCCAGTGAAAGCATACTGGAGTTCTAACTGGAACCAATTTACAGTTGTGTTGTATAGCATCATCCTTAGATTAAGGATTTGTAAAACTGAGACCTTGAAGACAGAAATCAGACTTTACCCTCTATCAGACAATTTTGGACACTAACAATTTTCAGGTCCTCACTCTGAGATGTTGAAAAATATCAACCACATTTCCCCTGAATCCAAAAGAGCTTTAAGAGGTTGGGACTTTGGAACTTTCCTTCCCCTTATTGCTATAAGTAATTTGAGAGTACTGGTAATTTGAGAAGATAGAAGTTTTCCCAGTAGCTCCAAATTGTTTGCTTCTGGACAATCTTCTAAACACAAGGCCCTCTTGGTCAAAGCTGGATTGTACTGGCAACATTGAATTCACTTTCCTTCTCAGAGGGATGTATAGCTTTTTTGTGGATGGTTTAACTGTTTTCTGTTTCTATGAGTTTTTTGTCTTTTATATTTTATGAAATAAAAACTGTTCTCTAATGATATATATTTGTTACTTTGAATGCATTTATAGGATTTGGAGAGTCTGTTGCTCACATTTATAGAAACTATAAGCATGGAGATTTTTTCAGAATGGAAACATGGATTTCTGGATGGGGACTTCAAGAAAATATTGATCCTTTAGGCACTTTTGTTGTGCCAGTATAAGCTTAGTATAAGACCACAATTTGGTGAGATCTGAGCCATATTTTATACATCAATAGTCTTAAGAGTAGAATGGTCACTGTTTTCTAAGCATATACTTTAAACAGGTAAAGAATTTAAATGGCAGAAAAGCCAGTATTGCCAACAGTAAATCCTTGTACTTATTTGCTAGACCTATGACATGTTTTATTACTGTCCACTTAAAGATACATCAGCATCACAGCCCTTTGACCAGAACTGGCCCAGGGGATACTAGAGAATAGGTTCAGGATGGTTTGGTTAGAATTCCAACCTTAAGTGAGTGCTTTGAATTTTGTTTTTTATCTGTAATATGTTAATATCTCAAACAGATTAAGGCACCTTTATCTCTTATCACTGAATTAGTTTATCAGATTCAGTCCTGCTACCTGGTAATATTAAACAATGTGTACTTAAAGGGGGTTGGAATGTTTCTGAGACCTTGGGTTCTAGCCCTAGATGGGATATAATAATTGTAGACCCAAGATGATTATATGGGAGCATATAAACTCTAGATATGTGAGGAAAATTAGTCATGTTCCTTCCTGGGTATACCTAGATCAAGACCTATTACAAAGTGTAGAATTGTGAATTGCTTATTAGGAACCAGGCACCAGCCTAATTTCAGTACTACAAATGTTTAGGAAGATTTAATTTGTATGTTCTGAGTCCAAATTTTATGCACATAATTTGTTTTTCTCATTGAATGAACTCCCCTCCCCCCAATACTATGATAAAGTTTAATTTGTGAAATCAGTAATTGATTAAATCAAAGGTGTTTACACAGGCATCATAGAAGACATTAAACAGTTGCTACTATTCATATTATTCATGAGTATGAATGCCTCTTTCCTCCTTCTTTCCTCTTCTTATCTTTTATGCTTTAACTCCTTTTTCTTTCCTTATATTTGTATTCCTTTCTCTGTTTATGTCTATTGGCCACACATTGACACTGCTTCACTTTGATATTAGAGCTAAAAAATTGATGATTGTCATAGTAAACAATATTGTGGTAAATGATGATGCCTTTGAACTTAATTATATTTCACATAATCAGTTTCATTTTTAATCTTATGCACTGCATTTAAAAACATATTTTGAGAAGGTGTCTACAGACCTTTCTTGAATGTCAAAAGGGGTCAATGGAACTAAAATGGTTAGGGTTCTCTGCTAAAAGAATGAAAGAATTATTGCCTTTTGGAGTACTAAGTTGTGAAAGAGAAGGACTATTCTTTTACTGTACTGTTATAAGAGTTCCCATATTTAGAAGACACTATAATCAAAGTTAAGTTTAGAGACTTTTGGGGTATGAGATTTAAAAACCTAACTGACCAAGTGTCAGCTCTGATACCAAGAATTCTAACAAGACTGAGGGTTTTTATTTTTTATTTTTGTTTTTATAAAACTGTGAGTTTTAGTTCCCTTTTTGATGTCTAGAATGATTCTGAGATGTTTTAAACAAGTTATGGATTTTAACTCCAAGACTAGTTTTGGTTTATATGAGATCCTGTAGCATCCTCCCTCTTTAAATCATCCCTATCATCAAATACTGAGGACTAAACAAAATTGCAGTGGCCTTCAGATGTGGAACTGTGACTTGAGGTAAAAGTCAATAGTTATTACTCATAATGCATTTTATTCTATGTCATCTCTCTGAAGAAATGGGAAATAAAAGGCAAATACACAGATTTTATTTATCATCATGTCTTGGAGAAGTTTAACTGATAATAGTTATTACAATAGGCCTAAATGCACTAGCAAACATAAATTCATGATGAATGACATTTTAGTGGATGAGCTCATTTGTGACATACTAAAGAATAAACCAATGACATTATGGATAGTTTTGCTTTGCGCAATAGCAAAATAAATGGGAAGCAAAACAAATTTGGCAGAGGGCTAGGTGTGAGATCAATATGAAGAAGACCATAATAAAAGCACTTGTAAATAAAGCTAGAAGATGGTCAATAAATGTTAATGGCATGCAATATGATCTAGTGTGTCTAGTCTCATGAGCAATGACATTAAATCCACCTTTTGAGCTCCATAATTTGACATCCAGCATAATATTTGGGAAAATGGCAAAGGCTATTAGGAAAAGTTAGGAAGAATAATTTTAACAATATTTGTATCCAACTATATTCATATATATATTCATACCAAAGAAATCCATTCTGGATTCGCTACAATTTTGTAAGTTATTTGGGTATGAATTTTTAAGACATGTTAGAGAAGAAAATTCACAAAGATTATTCATCTATATAAGAAAGAATAAGCCAGACATAGAATAGGTATTAGAGACAAAAAGACAAAAATGAAACAATTCCTACCATCAGAGAATTTACATTCTATTGGAGGAAATATTGTATACACAAGTAAATAAACAGAAAATATTCTCAAATTCTGAGATAGATTAATGCTCCTATCAATTTGGATATACTCTACAGTGATAATGATTACAACCTATCAGTGCTTACTCATTCTTGGTAATCTTTGTCCATATATTTCCATAAGTTAAGATACACTTTCCTAACTTACTCCTTATGTTGTAAGTGTATCAGTAGAACACTAACATCATGTATCTGTCGTCTGTTGCCATAGTCAGTTTATATTTTTCCTTGCCATATATTTCTTTAATGACATTCCCTTATTCTTTTTTTTTAAAATTTTTCAGAATTCCTCATTGTTACCACAAGTTCTTATGCATACATAATGTCTGTTCTCATGTACCACACACCTATGTCTTTTGAAACTATGTGTTCCATTTGTTACTGCCATATGATATTGTATTAAAGAGATGAATTTTTTTTCTATTGAAACATGAAGTTGTTTAATTTTTTAAAAGTATCTAGAAGATAAAACAGTTCACCTTTTCCCTCCTGACTAAAATCTTCAACAATATAATTATCTCTTTGTATTTTCTGCAATATATAGGATATATACATATGCTTATTAAAACACAAGGTCTATAGTTTTCTATTCAAATGAATATCATATGCTAAACAAGAGATTTTTTTCTACTTAGTCTTTTATTTGTAAAATTCATGTGAGTCTTTATAGATCCCTTCAAGAAGACCTTGCAGTATCTTAATGTTTGATACAAACAAGAAACTTTTGAAGGACCTTACAACTTACTGGGAATCTCCAAGACACTTGGACTTTGCCCTGGAACACTTTTCACAACAGTGGATATTTGTGATGATTTTGTAATTTTCAAGGAGAACAGCTAGATGAGGCAGTGAGTTTACTAAGCCTTGGGTCAGGTAGATTGATTTCCTGTGTTCAATCTGGCATCAGACCTTAGGGAAGTCACTTAACTCTGTTTTCTTCAGTTTCTTTGTCTGTAAAATGAGGTGAAGAAGGAAATGGCAACTCATTCCACTGTCTTTGCCAAGAAAATCCTAAATTTGTTCACAGATGCAGACATGTCTCAAAAAAAAAAAATGACAAAATAACAACCTTTCAAGGAATCATGAATGATTTTGACAGAGATATGAAGCAACTTATTGGAAGAGCCCTTTAATGTATTTTTTAATAATTTACAAAATTAGTTTTTCATAACTAACAAAAAATTAGTAAAGTAAGGATATATATTCTTTACTTCTTTCACTCAGTTGTTTCATGGTGGAGATGATCCATTGTTGAAAACAGCTTGTAGTATTTTACCTGTTTCCTCATAATACCATATGTATTCTCAATTCATGTATAAATTATCCTCATAAAGAATTTTGTATAAATTAGAAAGCAAATAGAACAGTAGTTTTTGATGATCTTATCATTTTTTTGATATTAACAAGGTCTTAGATTCCATCAAATAAATTGTCAACTATTTCACTGCATTTATAAACAAATTTGTCACTCTATATTGGAGAATATAACTGTGGCAGACACACATTCCTTGATGAAGAATACTGTTAATAAAAAAATATTTGCAAGTCATAATTTTTCTTTGTTTTCATTCTATCTTTAACATTAGATGTCCTTGGGATGACTTTGCCTTTTTGAATCTCCTTTACTGCTTCTTTAAATTACCTTTACTGCTTCTTTCTGGTATATCTACAATTCTGTTCATTTATTTGTTACCCAAAGTTCTATTCTAATAATTCATATTATTGAGGGCACCATGGAGATGATTCGGGATTCTTTAAAGTCATACCAATAGAATACAATTCTGCCAGATTCTGCAATGCTGGAAATTCTCAGAGGCTGACTTCAGGAACAGATTGCACCTGCTCTCTGAGGATTAATATCTGGGCAGAGAAGAGTAGTCAATAATGTTCAATTAGGCAGAGAAATCAACCAGGCAATGATTTGAAACAAAGGTCATTGGATGTGGCAATTAAGAGATCATTGCTAATATAGAGAGAATAATTTAAAATGAGTAATAAAGTAGGAAGTCTGTTTGCATGGAGTTGAGAAAATAAAACAAATAACTATTTATAAGGTGGGCTATGAGGTAGTTACTAAGGTCCCTTATCCTTATAATAACATATTCCTCACCCAAAGACTCCAGCTTTTAGGATAAGAACTCATTATTTAACAAAAATTTCTGGGAAATTGGAAAATATAGTATGGTAGAAACTAAGAAGTGAACAACACAATGCTCTATACCAAAATTAGATAAAAGGGTGTTTGCTATAAGCAAATTAGTATAGCAAGGGATAGTCTACCAATTGAATATGTGGAAAATGGAGGAATTTATAGGAAGCAGAAAGCTGAGGGAAATTTTTTTTACAGTCAGTATTTCTGATAAAGGCCTCATTTCTAAAATATATAGATAACTAACTCAAATTTAGAAGAAGACAAGTCATTTTTCAACTGATAAATACTCAAAGGATATAAACAGAGAATTTTCAGATGAAGAAATTAAAGCCATCTATTGCCCTTTGAAAAAATGCTCCAAATCACTATTGATTAGAGAAATCTTAATTAAGATAACTCTAAGGTACCATTTTACACCTTCCAGGTGAGTCCTTATTGGAAGGACAGGGCAGGAAAAATAATGATAAACATTGTAGGGGATGTGTGAAAATTGGAATACTAATATATTATTGGTAGAGTTGTGAAATGATCCAACCATTCTGGAGAATAATTTAGAACTGTGCCCAAAAAGCTATAAAACTGTGCATACCCTTTGATCCAGCAGTCTCACTACTGGGTCTGTAAAAAAGGGGAAAGGACCAATATGGGCAAAAAATGTTTGTTGCAACATTGTTTTAGTGGCAAGGAACTGAAACTTGAGTGAATGACCATAAGTTAGGGAATAGCTGAATAAAGTTATGGTATATGGATGTTATGGAATATTATTTTTCTTTAAGTAATGATGAGCAGGCTGATTTCAGAAAAGTTTGGAAAGACCTAAATAAACTGATCTTGAGTGAATTGAGCAGAACTGGAAGAACATTGTGCACAATTATGTGATGATCAGTTGTGATAGACTTAGCTCTTCTCAGCAATATATTGATTCAAGGAAATTCCAATAGACTTGGGATGGAAATGCCATTCAGAGAGATGAATGGTGATGACTGAATGTGAACTGAAGCATAGTATTTTTTACCTTTTTTTTTTTTTGTTTTATTTCTTATATTTTTTTTCTTTTTCTTGCACAATATGACAAATATGGAAATATGTTTAAAATATGCCATAAGTAAAAGAGCTTTAAAGAAAATGTTACAAGATTAGATTTTTTTGGTCCCAAGTGCTCATTTTGGATTCTGAGTTTTTTAAACATTTGCTACTTCCTATTTCATTGTGGAATGATTGGTGGGGTATAGGAAGTGGGTACAGAATAACATGGAACACTAGAATATTGCTAGATGGGGTTGCTATAGAAAATAACTATGGTATCTTCTCTATACAGATCCAATGATCTTGTCAGAATCATAATGGTACTTCTGAATCTCATTTCAGACATTTAGCATCTGTATAATCCTGGGTAATTCATTTAATTTCTCTGAACTCTGTTATCCTGTTCTAAAAAAGGGAGCTCAAAATGGCTTAGAATGCTTGCCTTGCAGGGTTTTCAAAACAGTGAATATTCAATCAGCAAGGAACTTGAAATTTTCCAGGCATTATGCTAGGTGCTGGAGATACTAAGATAAAAAAGTCCCTGGTCTCAAGGAGTTTACTTCCTTCTCTTGGAGTTCTTAGCATGTACAATTTAGTAATCTACAGAACATAGGAAAACAAAATATAGAGTATTATCAAGGGGTAGCATTAGTAGCTGAGAGTGGGGGGATCAAGAATGGTTTCATGTAAAAGGTGATACTTTAGATGACCTTTGAAGGAAGACAGGGATTCTCAGACGCAAAGATGAGGAGTATCTCCACTTAATAGCCTGTGTATAGTCAGAGTTTGGAATGAGCTGTCATGTGCAGGAACCAGCAAGTAATCCAACTTATGTGAAGAGGAATACTATATAATAACTCTGGAGAGATAAGATGGAGCTATGATTTGAAAAGTTTTAAATCTGCAAACAGAGATATTAACATATTATTGTTAGGGCAATATTGGAATTTACTGAGCAAGATGGTAAGACAGTAAGATTTCATTTGGAATTTTAATAATACTTCAGTAGCTGTTTGGAAGATGAATTGGAAAAGGAAAAATGGAAAGCAACTGGGAAACTTATTGCCATAGGTCAAGAGATAGATGATTAAGGATTGAACTAGGCTGGTGGCCTTCTAATGAGAGAAGGCTTTGGTGAAGGTAGAATCTTCAAAATTAGATGGCTTTGTGAATGGAGGGAGAATGAGGAGTCAAAAGTGACTTTGCCAACCTGGAGGACTAGAAGGATGATAACATTTTAAAATATTTCTACAAATTGTGAAGCTAATTTATATGTCAGATGTTGTCATTATCTTTCTCCAGATCAGCAGTGAGACATCCATTTTAGAGTCCCAGTATTGAAAGGAGTTTCAAATGGAAGGTTTCTTGTTAAGTGTTTGGTCATTCTTGAAATACTGGAAGCAGCAAGTCAACATTGAAGACTTCCCACTATTACCCTGAATCACAAAATGCAAAACCAAAAAAAAAAAAAAAAAAAAAAGTAATGGGCAGAATCCAGAATCCTCAGATAGTAGCAAGATACTTCTGCATTCTGGGAAATAATTAGTATTCCATTAATGGCAAGTATTGCCAATCAAAAAGCTAGTAAAGAAAAAAAAATCAATTGGCTTTTTTGTCCTACAATCTGAACTTCAGTTTATTTATAGGGAAAATATGAATGGTGGAGATAATTTTATTATACAACTCACTCAGAACTTTATGAGAGTAGTGGGTCGATACTTAAAGTTAAATATTTAAATGATTGTGAAAGAGTTGGACAAGAAGGCAGAAAACATGACTCAAACTTGAAAATCATTTTTTTTTTTTTTTTGGCCAGGAAAAGACTGAGATGGAACTTTAGAGTATTCAAGTACAAATATTATGATGAACCCCTAAAGAACTAGATAAGTGGTTTCCTGAGTGTGGTTTAAGGACATCCCAAAGGCCCTTTCAAAAGATCTGTGAAGTCAAAACTATTTTCATAATAATCCTAAGACAACTTCATTTCTAATATAATATAATAATATAGATATAACCAGCATTAAGAAAAGCTCTTTTGGAGGGAATAAGTTGTCATCTCCTATGGATAAGGTATTTAGTGCTGGACCAGATAAGTCAATATAAATATCAAGTGATTTTTGTTTTGCTTTTCAAAACCTTCCCAATAGAAGATGAATTCCTTCAAAAGAAGAATTTTTTTTTTCATTTTTGTAGAGGGCTGAAACTCCAAAAAGGTATGATTGAATCAGACAACTGAGCACTTGAGGCTAATTACTTATTTGGTGTGAGACAATAACTATTAGCATATGTTTGGATAAATGATTCTTCTCACAATTAGTGCTTACTGAATGTTTGGTGTTAAGATAATCATAGGCAAGGATTAGAGGGCAGCATGAGAGAGGGGCCAGAGTCACTTGGCAGTAGGATGAGGAGGAGAGAGGCTGGTGACTCTGGACTCCAGAATCCAGGCGAGATCTTTGGTAAGCATCGTGGCAGTTTGCCTTCATCCTTCACTTCTCCCCTGAAAGAACAAGGACTTTAATTCATCCTGACTCTGGCTGACCCTGAGGCCTCCAGGAGCTAGTCCATACTTTACACATTTTTGTCTTCAGATTCCAATTCCTAACATAATACCTGACATTTAGTAGATATTTAACAAATACTAATATTTAGATGGTAGAAGATATAAAATTATTTTAATAAATATGGCAATAGGAATAGAGACTGGATCTGTCATTTCATTAATGTAGGTAATTCCCTGATGAATAAATTCTATCAATGCAGTTTGGGACCTATTAACCAACTGATAGAGTTAGTTACCTGGAATACTGAGGATTTAAGTGACTAGATGAACATCATACAGTCAGTATATGTCAAAGGTGAGGCTATATCTCAGCCTATTTCTAAGTCTAGCTGTCTATCCTTTTTGCTATGCTGGCTTTCTTAAATGAAATTATGAGATTCCAATTAATAGGAATTATTTAAATAAAAAGGGAAGAGGGATATTTGATGCATTTTAGTAAGAGGATTCTTTATGTTTCTGAAGGAAAAAAAAATTCTCTGTCCAATTAATTCAGAATGTTCAGAATAAAAATTAAAAAAAAAAAAGTTTTATTTCTACAAAATACAATAGAAAAAGACCCCATTGTAGCCATGTTTTAATGTCAATAGTCACAGAATTTATTCAAAGAATTAGATGACCTCTCCTTCATGACAAACATTAATCTTGATTAATTGATTGAGATTAACTCTAAATTTTGGAAACTCTAGACAGAGTTGTTCCAAGGGAAGTTCTATCTTTTGGAAAATTCTTGCTTTCATGACTGCACCCCCAAAACAACAACAACAACAACAACAAAAACAAACGTATTTCCTTATAAATTGAGAAAGTACTTTTTTTAACTTGCCAAACCACTTTCTTCAAAGATGCTTTTTTTCCATCTTTTTTCTTCCTCCTCCTCTTCCTCCTTGTTTCTCTTTTTTCCTTTTTTTCCTCTTTCTCTTCCTTCTCTTCCTTTTCTTCCTGCTCCCCCTCTTCTCTCCCATCCTCTTCCTTCTTCTAACTTTAATTTTTGGGGATTTGTTAAATGCATAATTGCAGTTATTCACATGGTATGCAAATCCACACTAGTCTTACCCAATCCAGTAAACATTCATGAAGTACTTTATACTGGGATTCAAAAACAGATGTGAAAAACAGCCTTTGCCCTCAACAAACTTTCATTCCAATGAAACAAAGATTAGTAATTGAAAATGAACCACATCAAAGTATGGGCTTTTACTATATAATACAGAATTTTAATCACTTTGTTGGATAGCATCTTATGAAACTGAAGTCCTTCTCTATTATTTGGATGAATGACAACTTTATTAGCCCTCTTATTTAAATATCAAACTTTTAGTTTGCTTCTTTCTAGGAAGTCTAAAAATGGAATCCAAAAGACAGTTTCCTGATACCCAAGGTTACTGATGATTGCCAACAAAGAGTTTTTAAAAATTCTTGCTCCTGCAGATTTCTTCATTTCCCCCCCTTGTCCTTTCTGAAGTTTTTTCCCCATTTGATCATTTGTTGTGTTGATTTATAGAGTTGCTTTGTATAACTTGAATGTGTTTTCATATGATCCACTAAAGACTGACAACTAAGTTACAAACATGATGATCTTCATATCCATGGTTAGTTAAGGCTGAAAATGTATGTACCATCAGATTTGTGAAGGCCTTGATGATTTTGGAAGGTGAGATTGTTGCAAGATAATATTTTTATGAATTATACAAATGTGCACATCTCAACTCTCATGTAAAAATACACACAAATCACAACCCTAAAAATAAAGGAATCTTTTCCAATGTTTCACTATTCAAATATGCAGAAATACAATCCAGGATTTTATTTTTCATATTATTATTCAGACAAAAGTCTATGTGGAGATCATTTTTAAAAGGATAATTTCTTGGTTCCTAACTACATTTCCAAATATTGACTTAGAATTTTTCACTAATTCAATAGTGTTTCTTAAATACATAGAGTGCTCAATTAGACAATAGAGTAAGGAAAAGACATAAATGTGGTCTTCCTCTTCCAGAAGCATACTATTCAACAAAGGACAAAGATGTGCCTTTTGTAAGCTTTAACCTTTAAAGAAAGAAAATTCAATAGACCTTGCCAATGTCATTATAAAATAGGTCAGAGATTTCACTTAATTAATTTTGCAAGAAAGATGGTTCAGAACATTCTGCTAAGAAGCAAGTGTTTTTTAAAACCAGATCTTGTGATAATTCTGAATTTGAGAAAAAAGAATATTATTTTACAATTAAAAGTCATACATTGTTAACCAAATGTTATTCCTTTCTTCCATAGTGCTAATTGATCCTTTCAAGCACATAATTTAATAACTTGATTTTGAAGGACTGAAACATCAAAAACTATTATAAATTCAAACATGCATCATGATTTTTGGTAATTTTTATTTATTTTTTTTTTTTTTTTACTGATCAAATCCTATAATATTGGAATGAATATAAATACTGATTCTTCCTTCCCCCCTATTAAAAATTCATTTCTAAATTATATGTATATTAAGAATGGGTTATTTCTTTTTAATGGAAGCAATTACTGGACCAACTAAACTTATACTGTACAGCTTCTAAGGAAATCATATGTTTGAATCAGAAGAGTTTAGAGATAGAAAAATTTCAAATAATTATGGTTCCCTCTTTCAAAATTGAATTTTTCTCAGTATGCTGCAGGCTTTTAATAATTTAGATATGAGTCAACTTCTCACATAATTAGAATAGTTATAAACAAAAGAAAAGGATGATTTGATACTTTAAATAATTACTAATTTGAAACTAGAAAAGTAAGATATATTAAAGCTATTAAAATATTTTCATTAGGAATTGAAGATATTTTACTATCATAGATTTATATGTATTAAATTAATTTGAATCAGATGATAAGTTTGTATTTTATTTATTTATTGTTTTAATTCTGACTTTTATTTACCTTAATGAATTTGTGATATTATTAAAATGAACATTTCCCTTGGGATGAATATCCAAATCCATCTTAGGATAAGTATCCAAATTCTATTCAGTGGCAGATTACAATGTGTCCATTGCTTCTTATGTCCTCCACAAAAAAACCTAAAAATATAATAGTTATTCCTCTAGATGATAGTTGATTACTTTATGAATATCAATGAGGTGCCTACATTGTCCATATGCTATTTGTTACTTGTGAAGACTAGGGAACATCTGTGTCTAGTCCTATTCCTTTTCTAATTTTTCCTTGAAAAACCTCCCCACCATGTCTACATATACATCTGTTGGCATATTTAATTTAGTTTTGCTTTTGATTTGGCAATAAGTTGTAATTTACTTAAACTTATGCATTGCAATCTTTTAATGGCAATTTGAATTTTATAAAATTTATAAAAATTTGCCTTTTTTAATATACTCCATAATTATATACTCTATAATATGTTCCATGATTTTTAGTTATATGTCATTACTGAGGGAAATTTATATAAAAAGGATGGACTTTTTAAGTAATGAATAGCTTAGAAACACTAAAAACTGTAGAGTTTCTCAAGTGGGCATCACAACATCCTCTTGGTCTTCTAAGTGTAAGTGGTAAAGAAAGTGCTAATCTTCATTGCTTCAGATAATTTTTATGTTAGAAGTTCTTTACCAATGAGGACACAGTTGGACCACCTACATACATGTATAAATATGTCTGCTAACTGGATCTGTGATTTCATCAACATAACACATTTCTAGTAGAGAAAACTTCATTTATTATTACAGGTTGACATCTCTGCAACTTATAGTTTTAGAGGGTAACAGCTATGAGAGCTTAAGTAACTTGCCCTGGGGTTACACAGCCAGGTCTTCCAGGAATCAAGATTCTCTCTAGCCACACCCGTGTTTGTTTTATACATATATGTTTTATACATACACACACACACACATATTTGTTTATGGGATTTTTAAAAATAACTTTTTATTGACAGATAATTTTTTACAACATGCCAGGGTAATTTTTTGCAACATTATCCCTTGCACTCACTTCTGTTCTGATTTTTCCTCTCCCTCCTTCCACCCCCTCCCCCAGATGGCAAGCAGTCCTATACATGTTAAATAGGTTACAGTATATCCTAAATACAATACATGTGTGCAGAACCGAACAGTTTTCTTGTTGCACAGGGAGAATTGGATTCAGAAGGTATAAATAACCCGGGAAGAAAAACAAAAATGCAAGCAGTTTACATTCATTTCCCAGTGTTCTTTCTTTGGGTGTAGCTGCTTCTGTCCATCCTTGATCAATTGAAACTGAGTTAGATCTCTTTGTTGAAGAAATCCACTTCCATCAGAATACAACCTCATACAGTATCGTTGTTGAGGTATATAATGATCTCCTGGTTCTGCTCATTTCACTTAGCATCAGTTCATATAAGTCTCGCCAGTCCTCTCTGTATTCATCCTGCTGGTCATTTCTTACAGAACAATAATAATATTCCATAACATTCATATACCACAATTTACCCAACCATTCTCCAATTGATGGGCATCCATTCATTTTCCAGCTTCTAGCCACTACAAACAGGACTGCCACAAACATTTTGGCACATACAGGTCCCTTTTCCTTCTTTAGTATTTCTTTGGGATATAAGCCCAGTAGAAACACTGCTAGATCAAAGGGTATGCACAGTTTGATAACTTTTTGAGAATAGTTCCAAATTGCTCTCCAGAATGGCTGGATGTGTTCACAATTCCATCAACAATTATACATATACTATTTTGGAATAATGGACACCTGGTTTTACAATCATAAAGATTTAGTATTAATTTTTGGTTCTGAAACACATTAGCAAAGGGAGATTTTTTTCAATGTGAATTAAGATTTTAATAACTTTAATGTTTTGCTATCTCCAGTTTCACATAAGTACTAGATACTTTCTATTTGTTTCTGTTTGTCTATTTCTTTTCTTGTATTTATTTATTCTGTTTCTGTCTCTGTTTATCTTTTTGTATATCTGTTTGCTTTTCTACCTCTCCTTGACATTTTTTCTCTGTCTCTGAACTTGTAACATCATGTTTAGAGAACTCCTGATAAAGAGTTCATTATACACATATACATAAGTGTTGGGATATGGGAGCTACCTGCCAGTGGGTGCTAGAGGTCTAACTCAGAATTGTAGAATGTATCTCTTCATGTATGAGGATGATGATGATACAAGGAGACTGAGAGGCCGTTGCATTGTCTGACTTCTCTCCTTTTTCCTCTTGCCTCCAATTTATTTCATTCTCCATCCACAAGGAACATCTGTGTCAGCAAAAGTTGCTTTGCAACTCCTTCAGATGGTATGAGTCACAGCTGTAGAGGCGCTCAGAGAATTGACCTGCCCCTTCTTCACTTAGGCATGGTTCTTAACACATAAATAATTACTCTGAAGTGTATAATTTTATAATTGAGACAAAAATTGAATGACTTTCTTAAGGAGCAATATCTATCAGAGGCTAAACAAACGTAAATATTCTTATATTTTTGACTTCAACATTGATACTACCCATTATGTTGTATTACTGGTGTGTGTGTGTGTGTGTGTGTGTGTGTGTGTGTGAGCATAGCCACAATTACAAATTCACATACAAATATCTATACAAATACATGAATGTTTAGACATGTACTACACATAAGACTTTTCTGTCTTAAGATTGTGTCAATTTCATTTGTTATATACTCTTCAGTCTCCAACACTGTCATTGATTTTCTTCTTGAAGAAATTGTTCTTGATGAGTAGATCTAAAGCACCTAAGTGATCTCTTAGCTTTTGGGTCTTCTCATTTCTTAATTCTAAATCATATTTCCCAATACAGCTATTGCTATACTTCCCTGAACTCTCTTTTGTTTTCAAGTTATTGGGCATCAGAATTTATGGTCATTTAGCTTGTTGAATCTTGTTGATTTCTTTAATAGGACCCCTCTACTTCATCTTCTGTAAAAAGAAGCTAGCATATATGCAGCAACTACATTTGCGTTTGTGCTTATCATGAAGTTTGTGAGACAGGATGACAAAGTATTGAAAGGAATGTTTTTTCATACTGGTCTGGGGAGTATGATGACACTGATTCTGCCCAGCACTTTGTTCCACTCTCTATGGAGAACAGATAGAACTGTCTTTTGTTGTTGTTTATAGAAAAATATAAATTTTGATGTTGTTCAATTTCTCCATCATAATATTTCATTAATCACTCAAGAAAGATTATATATTAGGAGTACCAATAGTTAAATGTTTTGTCTTCAGTTTGGGTGATTTTTGATAATTCTTTTCTTTTAAACTCCCTGCCTCTCACTGCAGAAGAAGAAAGCTGAAAAATAACAAAGCAAGATTGTCTTTTTCTTCCTTTCAGGGTTTACCATAGCAAAAACAAAACAAAACAAACCCCAAAGCAAAAACAAAAACCTGGTGATAATCCTTTTTATGCTTCATTAAGCTTTTCCTCAAACAGCAGGCACTTTATGCCTCCTGGGCCAACTTTCCAGTTTGGTAAGCTTATGGGATCATAGATAGGAAACTGAAAGGAACCAAAGAGGGCATCTAGTACAAGTCTCTGATTTTACAGTTGAAGAAACTGAGACTCCAGGAAGGGTAGGACTTACAGAAATTCATGCAGGTAGGAAGTTTCAGAGACAAGATTTAAAGTCATGTTTTTGAGTCCAAAACTAATGATTTTTCAGAGTACTCATATTAGAACTTTTGGTTCCCTGGTGGAGTGTTCCTTTTTTTTTTTTTTTTTTTTTTTTTTTTTTTTTTTTTAAACAATTAGGATTAAGTGACTTGCCCAGTGTCATACAGCTAGGAAGTGTTAGATGTCTGAGGTCAAATCTGAACTCAACTCCTCATGACTCCATGGCTCATGCTCTATCTACTTCACCATTTAACTGCCCTCCTGGATGCAGCCTTTAAGAACTGGAGGTTGTCTTCACATAAGATGATATCACTTTTGCTGAAGATTGATGTTTTTAAAAAGGAAAATTTGCACTTTTTCATTTCTCAGGTTTGTTACTGTGACATATTTACAAATTATTTCTTCTTGGAATATTGGCAGGATTTTACATTTTAACTTCCTCTTCCAGCAGGAATTTTTTCACTCTCCATACATATCTATCAGATTTCTCAGCTTTCAATACAGTAATTTTGGGGAGAATCAGATAAAGGGAAAATTTTCATTTTATATTTCACAGTCTCTCTTCATTCTTTCACTTAAGTCCTATCACTCCTCCTGGAACATTTCCCTTCTTCTTTTTGGGGTTGGTGGTAAGGGTAAATGTATTCCAGATGGTTGGCATGAGTTTTCAAATCCATAAGTTTTAGAGTTTAATTGCAGACTCATTCTAAATATTTGACTTGCTTGCTTATTGTGATAACTCCATAATTCATTTCCATCCCCCCTCAACCTCTATTTCTATCATGTTCAAGAATGGAAAGGTATAGTAAACTTGAATATTGTTTCTGTTTTTTTAGAAATTATTTTTACATGTAACAGGGAAAGAAAATGATAGGAAAAATACTCAATTCCTTTCTCTACTATATTCCTTTCTTCTCTCCATTTCATATAATGTATTTTCAATCCAGCTCTAATATTTCTGCATTATGTTAAAGTAAAACTTCACTCCTAAATTTCTATTTTTCTTATTGATTAGCAAGAAGAATTGAAAATTTAAATCCTTTATTTGTGATCTTTTCCTTTTTTATGCATCATTTCTTGTACTAAAATTATGCAGTTCCTATTACAGACAAATGTGTACAAAATTCCTCTATAAATTTTATGTGAGGCATAAAAGAGAGACACTGAGGGTTGTTAAAAGTGATGCTCATTGTTTTGGACGTGATCCAGCAAAGAGTCCAAATAGAAGGGGATTCTTTATAGATGACGAGATTATTCAGGTATTGTTATTGGTAATATTCTCATTTTATCAAACCCCAGAATACTATGGAACTTCCTCAATAGGACTGACAGCCAAACATGAGGTCAGTTGAATAATCAATCGATTAATACAGAAAGAATTAGATAGATGAAATAATTCCCATTGTTGAGTGTGTGGTCTCCTGATGAATGGAGATCTTGCTGACTTATTCCATCTATATATTTATTTTGAACAATGAGCCAGGCTAGAATATTGTGCTTTCTTCTAAGAGGAAGAGGGTTATTGAATGCACTTGAGGAATCAAGTAACCCTCTCCCTGTCTCAATTCCAAAACAAACCAACAAACCTTTAAATGAAAAACCTGATTTTCTCTCAATAGTATTACATGAGTAAAAACTATAGACTATCATAATCTCTGAAGAATCAAGGTTGTCAGTAACCTAAAGGATAGGAAATAGAGAAACAAAGTGAACATGAATAGGCTATCAACCCATTCACCATTGCTGCTCTACTAGCAAAGGGTCAAACAAATGACATTATACAGGACATGCATGATCAGGAAAAATAAGTTGACATAAAAAGAATAAGGCTAAAAATTCCATTTCATGAAAGCTGCATTCCAAGTTTTCTAGGTGGTACCATTATGAAGGAGATGGACAAGATATCCCTAGAACAGGGAAATCAAAGACCATTTTGTCTAATCTCATCACTTTATTGAGAAGGAAACTAGTACCTAAAAAGGTCACATAATTTACTCAAGTGCATACAACTTGTGAATCCCAGAGACAGTAATCTAACCCAATTCATAGGATTATTGTATCATTGATTTAGAAAGAAATTGTTCCTTAGTGGCTATCTAGTCCAACTCCCTCATTTTACAGAAGAGGAAATTAAAACCTAGTAATGTCAAATAGCTTGCCAAAGCTTACATAAGTAGAAAAATAGTAGAAGTGGGGTTTGAACCCAGGTTCTGTGTATGTATCATGTTGCCTAGATTGTTATCTGTAACAGTGAAGAGAGTATACATGTTAATAAACTCATGGTCCATTTGAAGTTCTAAATGAAATAATGTACTCTTGGGATTTAGCTTTTTGTCTTCACATAACACTTACATTGCAAGTTTCTTTCATATAGTTAAGTATTTTTTTTTTCTTTTTATCTTCCTCTGAACATTCTCCTTTCCTCTTGACTCTGAATATCTTGCTAAAGCTTCCATTTATTTGGTTTCTATGTTATTCCATGCTCTGGGTTCCAAAACTATCATATATCTCACTTCTTTCTATATTGGAACTGACTCTCTGATGTGCCTCTGAGAGTATCTTATAGAGGATTAGCCACAGAGTGAGAAAGATGTGGGTTCAAGTTCTGCCTCTGAAATATACTGAATGTATGATCTTGTACAAATTACCTAATGTCTCCTGCTTTAGGCAATCTTCCAGACAATAATTTGTGGAAACTGTGTCAATCTATATTGGTACAAGGAGTTTCCTCAACTGGGAATTCCCTATTCCAATAAAATCAATGGTTAGAGATAGCTAGATGTGACTTGGGTAGAGCTCTGGACTTGGCATAAAGACAAGTTCAAATCTAGCCTCAGATACTTAGTGGGTTTGACTTTACCTAGATAGTTAACCTCAACCTGCTTCAGTGTCTTCATCAGGAAAGTGGGGATAATAACAATATCTACTTTCCAGTATTATTGTGAGGACATAATGAATACTTGCAAAGTGCTTTGCAAACCTTAGGACACTAAACAAATGCTTATCCTCCTCTTTTTCCCTTCCTCTTCTTCCTCCTCACCACACTATTCTTATCATCATTATCTTTGGCTTTTTTCCTTGATTTCCTCATCTATAAAATGGAGACAATACTCTACTACTTCAGGACTGTTACAAGGAAAAATGACTTTGGATATAATAAAGACTTTTGTAAATAAGAGTTTTTGTTAACATTAACTAATATTATTTGTTAAGAACAATTTCCCAAACTGATCTATAAATTTTTCTCCTTTTATAGATGTCAGGCAAAGCTTTCTCTTTCTCTCTCTCTTTTTTTTTTTTTTTTGAAGTAGTTCTACCTTATCTCATCTCCTAAGTAAGATATAATTTCCTTGCCATTTTTTGCTATACCTCCTATTTATGTTCTAGTTGTCATTTGTATCTCCAAAGTATTCTTACATCTCATCTTTTTTATGTAACATGAAGGGCCCAGGTTACTTTTGCAGAGTTTCATACCTGTTTTGCCTCCAGGCTGTCTACAAATCTTGGGAAATAATTTAACTCAAAATCCTGGTCAGCTAGCATTAAATCCCCACTTATAAGACGTCTGGCTGAATACCAGCAAAAGAATTTTTGAATAAATTATTTTGGACTAAATCTCTTATTCATTAATTGGTATAGGTTTCATGGTTTTAAAAATAGGTTAGAATTGTTAAGAAGCACTTTATAATTTTATAATCAATGAATTAAATCGTGAACTTCATTATGTTCCAAACTTTGCTTGTTATCCAGTATCCCTTGCAGTCTCAATATGAAAAAATCTTTCATATTGTCATTATTTACAAATGACAGAATGGATGCTACATTGGACTTGAGCCCAGGAAAACCTAGGTTTTAAATTCCATTTCAGATACTCACTAGCTATTTGGTTCTGGTTAAATCACTTAATCTTTTTGTGTTAATAGATTCCTTATTCAAAAATGATAGAGTTGACTTGATGGCTTGTAAGGTTCCTCCCTTTTAATTCTCAATCTATCATCCTATATTATATTGCCTCTGGAGACTTGACTACACTAATTTTAAGAGTTTCTTTCATGATCTATGGTGCCTAAGCTTTTTGATGCCCTAACTGGGAAGTCTTTTGTGTTTTTTTCTGTGTTGTGCATTGTCTCCCATACTCTCTTTGTTTCTGTCTCTTATCTGCAGCTCTGAAGCATCTTATTCCTTCTAGATCTCTATCAATGTTGCTTTTACTTAGATTTTGAGTCTATTTCACCAATTTCATTGTCAATTTCTCTGTCAGTGCTATCTGCCCTCATTGTCTATATTACCTTCTCTTGGGCATTGTGGGAAGCCTCTGATTTCTTTTGATACCTTGATTTTAACATAAGGATCTTAAGGCTTCACACAAGGAAAGGAACAATGGATTTAGAGTCAGAGCATATGGATTTGAATCACAGGTTTGTGACTTACAAACTAGGTGACCTTTGGGCAGTCACTTCTGTTTTCTCAAATATAAAATGAAGGTGTTAGAATTAATGACTTTAACTACCTCTTCTATCTCCAAAACTATTATTCTGTGATTACCTCCTAGTTAGAGTATTGCAGTTCTCAGAGTTAACAATTCTTCCCTGTGGGTACCACATACTTCTGGCAAAGATGTGAGAAAGCAGTAGGTGGCAGTAGAGAGTTAGGCAGTCCATCAACTCTAGTCAAAAACAAAAACAAAAACTGGTAAAGCTTGCCTGAACTATTCAATCCTTCTCCTTTTGTGCAAACAGAGCTTCCCTATGAGGCATCTCATACTGAAGCAACTCCTGCCCTCTTCTTTTGTGTACAGTGGAGTCTTCCTTTTCAAGCATTCTGAACTAAATGGCAGCTCCCAGTTAAAATGGAAAGCAAAAAATGACTATACTTTTCTTCCTCATAGTTTAGACTTCTTACACAGCTTGAAGTTTTATTTCTAGGAATATCTGTGTCAGAATCTAGGCCCTTCCATTTTCCTTTAACTTCTACAAAGAATGATTGTTAAATACCTAGCCAAACTCATTTTAGCAAGATATCTTTCATTTCCAGAAAGCAGAATCAACCCCTTTGCTTTTCTTTCTTCTGCTTTATATCTGCAAGCATTAGTTATGATGTAATAGACAGCCCTCTATGTTTATTGATCAGCAGCTTTATCACACTGACGATTGTCAAAAAATTTGAAACTTCCCAAACCCACTGGAAAGCAAATGCCATTAATGTGCTTCTCAACAGAGAAAAAGAGGAAAGGAAAGGAGAAAAATTCTTTTGTACCTCTCTCTCACCTTAAACGGGAGCAGTGATATAGGTTTTGCCCAGGACATGGCATGTGCATGAATGGCCTTCACTGTCCAGGCTTAGGAATTATTATAGCTGCTTGCCACCAGCCATCTGTTCCTGAGGACTCTGCACTCATATTTCCTGGTCACAGTGACATCTGCTTCCTTCTCTCTGACTATATTCCTCATAGCTTCTCCACTAGTCTTTTTTTCCCAGGGACTATGCTCTGTAGATATTGAGCATTTTATTTTTAGAACTTTTTGGCATAAGGACTGTTTGTCCTTATTGGTGATTCTCTCCTATACCATTATTTCACATAGTTTTAACTCCTAGCTTCTCACTTATTTCAATCTCACTACCTCTACTATTTTCTATCCATATAATTAGGTCTGATGAAATAATTAAATCACTTCTACCATTGTCCATGGAAGAAATATATCAATCTATTATCCTTTATCTATTTAACAAACCGACCATCCTTAACCATTACCCTTCATGTGTACTATCTCCTTGTATAAGTCAGTCAGTAGCATTTATTAATAATAAGCATTTATTAAATGCTGGGCACTGTGGCCAGCATGATTAATTTCTTGAGGACAAGGATTGTATTTTCTGTTTTTAGAACATGTAGAACATTTAGACCAATGTCAGGATTAAGGGAAAAGGGAAGATAATAAGCATTTATATAGCATCTACTATGTGTCAGGTATTGTGCTAAGCACTTTACTAAAATTATCTCATTTGGTTCTCACAACACCCCTGGGGAATAGAACAATAACCTGGGATAGGTGTTGTCATCATTCCATTTTACAAATGAGGCTAACATAGGCTAAGTGATCCCCATAGGATCACATAACTTGTCTTCTTCCTTTCTGATTATTTTTCACATTCTCCTGCAGACAAGCCCCTTCCTCTAAGTCAGGGTCAGCAGTACTCTGAGTAATCTGTTCCTAAGTCAAGACTCAAATTTTTTTTGGCAGATTTAAGAATCATAAGATTAAAACAGCACATCAAAAGACTCAGTCTTATCTTCCTTTTCTCCATGTTCAGGCCTTTTGGAACAACCTAAAAAATGAATTATATCTATTTGACAAAGTATTCTGCCTTGTTGGAGGTGATCATTTTTATACAATGATTGGAATCCAAACTCTAATGAAAGGTTCTAAACTTAACACTTGATTGAGGATGATTGCAACTTGCTTTAAATGCTTCAATTTTATCCTCTCTCTTACTCTATGATTGATTGTCTCACCCCATAAAGATCATTTCCTATTGGCTAGGGAGTTACAATATGTGCCAAATCTTTTCTATTTTCCTCTAACTCCTAGACAAAGCTCACCTGGGAAGACTCTTATTTCTTAGCTGCAACTAGAACACATATTCATTTTAGCTGACTAGAACTTTTCAAATTTGTTTTGGGGAAAAGGAGAGGATCCCAGAATAGCTTATACTTCTTGGTTTCCATTTGTTCTTGCAGTTACTGTTTGCTCATTTGGTTTTCTTCAGCATAATTTCCCTGCATGCATGTACAAAGATGATTCTAACTAATCATCACTATTCCAAAATGTTTGTCGAATGGTCTTCCTGCCTTCAGTCTTTCTCCTCTCCAGCCCATCCTCCAAAGTGATATTCCTAACACTCTTAAATAACAGGTCTGATGGTGAAAATTTATGCTCAAAACAAAAACAAAAATAACATACTGCAGTGGTCCTTTGTTGCTTCTAGAACAAATATTTGACTTTGAAAGCTTTTTTGTGAATTGCCTCTAGCCTTCATTCCCAGCTTCATCCCATGCCTTTGTATGAGCTATCTCCAAATATTTGCAATGTTTTTCCTTCTGGCCTCTTCCTCTTAAGTCCCATCAAAACAGCTCAAGTGCCTCCTCATACATGAGGCCATTCCCAGATTCCCACTTCAGATGATAGTATCTTTTAAGTTCTGTATCTATTTTGCATCTCTTTGTAATAGATTAAAAAAATCAGTCATTAAATATTTTATTATGTGTCAAATACTATGCTAAGTAATGGGGATATAAATCATGGTTATAAGGACATATTCCATTGTCAATTATCCTTTGTAATATCTCTTGCATTAATTAACTTTTCTCCAATCATATGGTCAGTACCTATCCTAGTCCATACTCTCATCTCCTCTCATTGAGACTACTGCAGTAACCAAAACAGTGTCCATACCCTCAAGGAAGTTAACATGATAATGAGAGGGAAAAATACAACACATATAAGGGAGCTGGGAAGTGGTGAGGGGAGCAAAAGGTATATATAAACTCAAGGTCAGTTAGTTTTTGTATTTTGTTCTTAAAGAGGACTAAAATGGCATCACTATATTGGAATCAAAATTCAGTGGGTCTATCTGTAGCTTATCAAATTAATAGAAGTTCAGAAGATTTTAATCACAGGTCAGGCAATAGAAATAGCAATGAGGCAGGAGAGAAGAAGGGTATGGAGAGTGATCCCAGGCATGTATATATTTGCATTTACTTAGAATCACAGAATTAAAGAATTTCAAGATTATTGTTGTTTATCTTATTCAACCTATCATGATTAAAGAGACCCAGACTTATGAAGTTCTCTCTTTCAAATGAGGGTCAAGGAATACTTGATACAATACTATAATATTTTAGTTATTTTTGTATGTTTTACCCCATTAAAATGATCTATTTTTATTTGAGGGAATGATCAATTTGTGTTTTACTAGCACCTCTTATGGTGTCTGGGCACATAATAGGAACTTAATAAATCCCTGTTGTATGATTTTGCTTACTCTTTCTGTACCCTGGCCACTATTCAGTCAACCAATAAGTTTTTTAAAATGTCTATTATATTTTAGGAATTGAGCTAAGAACTAGAAATGACAAAGACAAAACTGAATTAATCCTTGTCTTAAAAAAAAAAAAAGTTTTCATTCTATTGAGGGAGACAACATTAAAATATGCAAACATACATGATGTATGATAAGTAATTACAAGGTTGTCTCTTTCCTTCCCTTCTCCCCTTCCCCTCCCTTTTTAGGTGTTAGTAATTGCGGTATCAGGAAAGGTCTTATGAGAAAGGTAGAGGCTCAGTTGGACATTGGCTAGTGTGAAGCAGTGGTATACCACAAGAGCCTTCGAGGAATGGGAAACGGCTAATGCAAAATCACAGAGTGAGGGATGAAAGGTTATTTGTGAGGAAAAATGACCTGGTTGATTGTGAATGGAGGTTATAAAGGAGGGAAGTGCAGAAGCATGCATTTATATAGTTCCTGTTATATGCTAGGCACTGTGCCAAATATTTTACAAATATTACCTCATATACTCAAAATAACCCTACAAGACAGATATTGTTATTTCTCTTTTATACTTGAGGAAACTGAGGTAAACAGGGTAAATGAGTTGTTTGGAGTCACCCACCTAAACTAGTAAATGTTTTGAGTCCAGATTGATGTTCAATTCTTCCTGACAGGGGATCCTGACTTCTAGACACTCTATCCACTGTGCCACCTAGCTTCTCAAATACTTTAAATGCTGAACCAAAAAGTTTCTTTTTGATTCTAATTGTTATAGTGAGTCACAGGAATTTCTGTTGGGAAGTGAGAAGGCCATATCAATCTTTTAAGGATTTAACTATGGCAGCTATATAGAGATTGGCTTGGGAAAGGGAGAGACTTGAGACTAGGAAATCAATTAGGAGCAATAGTCTCACTGAGAGGAGATGAGAGTAAGGACGAGGGTAGGGACAGACCCGACCATATATGATTGTAGAAAAGGGAATTAATGCAAGAGATATTGCAAAAGATAATTGCAGTGGAACATATTCCTATAAACATGAGTTGCTGTTGAGTCAGTTGCATTAATTTGCCTATCTCCTAAAAAAAGATTTTGCATAATAATAAAAAAAAATTTCCAGCTTGCACATTGTAGCCTTATCCTAATCCTTAACACAGGAATTACCTCTCCTAGATATATGCCAAAATGAGATTACTTTCTTAAGTACCTTTTAAATGTTTTATTTAAGTTGCTTTTTGTTTTAAGTTACCCTTATTCTATCACAATGCCACCAACTCCAACTTTCTCCTAACAAAGAAAAACAATGAAGCAAAGAAATCTGAAATAGAGTAGCTCATAGTCTATCCTATTCTCAAAATCCACAGTTCCCACTTTTCTAACAAGAAGTACTGGTACTCAGTGATTTCAATGCTCCTCTTGTCTAGCCATGATTCTTTCTAAATCAGACCAGGGATAGATATGTCAATTCTTTCTGTGTGGTCTAACCAGTCTCACAGTTCTAACTTGTAATCTGTCACATCCTGTTACCATACAAATTTTGAAATTGAAACAGCAATTCAAATATCTGAAATCTAAGTGTTGGGTAGGAATCAGATAAATCACATGGTTCTATTCATTCTTACTAGGAAATAAACAGAGACATTGTCAACTGATTAAATAGGCTCTAATATTTTAAGCTGAAAACAGCAGACTAGTTGGGATAGGCTATAGAAACTATGTGAATTATGAAAGTTATGAGAGAAAGATTAAGTATTTACTATGAGAAAGGTACTATGCTGAGGATACAAAAACAAATGAACATGAAACTCTCTACCCTAGAGTCTAATAAGGAAAGATAAACACCTAGAGAGTTAGCAGAAATGGGGTATGGTGAGGAGATAAGTAGAGAGTGGTGAACAGGACCAAGGCCTTTACAAGAAATACAGAATAGCACCTATCAGGGACTAAGAAGTGGAATCTAAGATTCTGATGGGAAAGTATGGGAAAGAGAATGACGTTAACCACCAATCAGATATTTTTCACTGGGGCAGTATAGAGTCATGACTAACTTAGGGATTAATTAAACAATAGGAAAGTACCTAAGTACATCTAAAAAACAATATGCTAATTATTTCAGTAACATAAACAATAACACAAATAAACTATTGAATTTTATAAATTATAATGAACAAACTTAATCTTGAATAGCTAATAAAAAGTGAAATATCTACTTCTTTTTTTTCTTTTCTTTTTTTTTTTAATTTTTTATTTAATAATTACTTTATATTGACACTCATTTCTGTTCCGATTTTTTTTTTCCCCTCCCTCCCTCCACCCCCTCCCCTAGATGGCAAGCAGTCCTTTATATGTTGGATATGTTGCAGTATATCCTAGATACAATATATGTTTGCAGAACCGAACAGTTCTCTTGTTGCATAGGGAGAATTGGATTCAGAAGGTATAAATAACCCAGGAAGAAAAACAAATATGCAGATAGTTCACATTCGTTTCCCAGTGTTCTTTCTTTGGGTGTAGCTGCTTTTGTCCGTCATTTATCAATTGAAACTCAGGTCTCTTTGTCAAAGAAATCCACTTCCATCAAAATATGTCCTCATACAATATCGTTGTCGAAGTGTATAATGATCTCCTGGTTCTGCTCATTTCACTTAGCATCAGTTCATGGAAGTCTCACCAGTCCTCTCTGTATTCATCCTGCTGGTCATTTCTTACAGAAGTCCAGGGACAAAGCAGATGCTTGATTCTAGAGCATCAATGCTGGCAGGGAGAAGCAGATAGACAGACTTGCACTTTGTGTTGGAAGGCTAAGTTAGGAAAGGTAGATAGAACAATCAGAAACCAAAATTAAAGCAAAAAGAAACAAAAGAACAGAAGGCCAAGAGAAACATGGGAGCATGAATCAGAATACAAGTAAAAGGAATAATTTGCATAAACATGAAAAGAATGTATAGCAAGACTTTTTTATTTTGTAATTGTCATTTTTATTAACCAAGTATTTAAAAATATTTTATTTAATAAGAATATCTAGGTTCCTATTATAGGCCTAGTTCTGGGATAGTACAAGGAATACAAAGACAAAAAATAAATTCCTGCCTTCAAAGAACTTAAATCTAGTGTTGGTAGGAGCACCATGAAGTTTATCTATAGACACGTCCAAAATAAATAAAAAGTGATTCAATACAGCAGGAAGACAATAGTAGTTGTGGAAAATGTGGTATGACCAGGAAAAGCCTTTTGTAGAAGGTAATACTTGATCAGTACATTGAAAGAAACTTAGAAATTTTGAAAAAGCAATGTAGGGAGAGATTGCTTTGCAGCTAAGTACTAAGTACTAAGTACTTAAGGACTAAGTACTAAGACAGGAAAGGGAGTGTCATATATGAGAACGGTCAATTGGGTTGGACCGCTATAGTGGAATGAGAGTGACACTGAAACATAGCCCAGAGGTGGTGAACATATGGACTCTTGTCTGGAAAAGAGGTTATAGGACATTCCTGAAATATTGTATATATTTTTTTAGGTAGGTTTTTCTTTTTCTTCCTTCCTCCCCTTCCTTCTTTCCTTCCTTCCTTCCTTCCTTCTTCCTTCTTTCCTTCCTTCCTTCCTTCCTTTCTTCCTTCCTTCCTTCCTTCCTTCCTTCCTTCCTTCCTTCCTTCCTTCCTTCCTTTTTTCTTTTCTTCCTTCCTTCCTTCCTTCCTTCCTTCCTTCCTTCCTTCCTTCCTTCCTTCCTTCCTTCTTTTTTTTTCCAATTTCCATGAGTAATATTTACATGATATTATTGTAGTTTTTCCCTGATTTTTTAATATTATTTTAATATGATATACTATGAAGAATATTAGATTGAATCGTGAGATCTGAGTTCTTGTCCTGAATCTAACATTAATTAACTATTTACAATTATATTCAAATCAATTTAATAGACATTTCAGAAGAACACAAAGGCACACAGTAGATGTTAATGATATAAAGAAATGAAACACTTGGAAAGACTAAGGAGAGCAAATGGCAGGAATAACAAGGGAAAGTTCTTAGGGCAGGACAATGAGTCCTTCACACTTGGGACAGAACTAATACTTCCAAAGGACAACTCGAGAGGACCAGGAAAGGTATACAACCAGGGATATTGCCAGGAACTTTTGGATATGATGACAATAGTTCTCTGAAGTCTATGATTCAGAGTAACTCAGGCACCTGAGAAATGGCAGCTCTTGGATCACAGTTGTTCAAGTACTTTATAGGGAGAGAGGAAAAATGAGGAAGAAGACTGAGAACCAAGCCTTAGAGATGGCCATTTACTCTAGGAAGATCAGTGAAGAATCCTGAGGAAAAAGGGAAGAAAACAAAAACAGTGCAGTGAGGCCAAGACTGGGGAGAAAAAAAAAAATAAGGAAAATAGTATGGTAACCATGCTGACAAATAAGTCAACTAGAAAGACTATTATAAGATTTGATAAGTAACATACTTTGTGTGTTAATTAAGAGAATAGTTTCAAACATGCTGACTGTGAAAGCCATATTGTAGGATATTAAAGACATTAAGGATAGACTTTTTTTTTAATCTTAAAAGTATTGCAATGAAAAAAAGAACAGAGCTGGGAGAGTAGCTTAAGGGAATAATGTTATGGAAAGGGATTTTTTTTAAGGAGAAGGGAAGATTAGATAATTTTGAAGTCTCAGAGAAGACTCTAAAACAGAAGATGCAACATTTGAGTAAAAATGATAATTAATGGAGAAAATTTCTAAAGAAAATGGGATAAAATAGGGTCAAATGATCAAATGGAGGAAGTGAATCATCTTAAAAGGTAGATGCAATCACCTTTAATAAATAACTTTATACCTCTTTCTGCTTTATTTGTTTACTGTTCAGAAAGGCTAGTTGCATTTGTGGGTTTGATTTTTTTTTTAAAGAGGTACCATGTGTTTTGGTTTTCTTTTTTTCTGATTATACATGCACATCATTTCTTTTTAATATACATTTCTTAATGAAACATGTTGGGAGAGAAAAATCATAACAAAAGGAAAAAAAAACACAAAAGAAAAAAAAAACAGAAGGAAAAAAAGGGGGGGGGGAGTGAGCACAGCATGTATGGATTTACATTCAGTCTCTATAAGTCTCAATCTGGATTCAGGTGGTGTTTTCTATCCAAAGTTTATTGGGATTGTATTGCATCACTCAACTGCTGAGAATAGGTCTTTCATAGTTGATTATTGGCACAATCTTTCTGTTCCTGTGTACAATTTATTCCTGGTTCTACTTGTTTCACTCAGCATCAGTTTGTGGAAATCTTTCCAGGCCTTTCTAAAATCACCTTGTTCATTGTTTTTTATAGAATAACAATATTCTTTTACTTTCATATATCATAACTTATTCAGCCATTCCCCAATTGATGGACATTTACTCGTTTTCCAATTCTTTGTCACCACAAAAAGAACCGCTACAAACATTTTGGCACATGCACATCCCTTTCCTTCCTTCAGGATTTCCTTGTGATATAGACCCATTAGAAGCACTGCTGGATCAAAAGGTATGTAAACTTTTATACCACTTTAGGTATAATTCTAATCGTTCTCACAACTCCACCAACAATGCACTAGTATCCCAGTTTTCTAACATCCCTTCCAACATTTATCATTATCTTTTTCTTTCATCTTAGCCAATAGAAGAGGTATGAGTGGTATTTCAAATTTGTTTTAATTTGTAGGTTTCTACTTAATAGTGATGTAGAACATTTTTTTCTTATGACTATAGATGGCTTTAATTTTGTCATCTGGAACTGTTCATATCCTTTGACCATTTTTCAATTGGGGAATGACTTGTATTATAAATTTGACACAGTTCTTCATATATTTTAAAAATGAGACATTTATCAAAACACTGGCTGTAAATTTTTTTTCCCAAGCTTGTACTTCCTTTTTAATCTTGTTTATGTTGGTTTTATTTGTGCAAAAACATTTTTAATTTAATGTAATCAAAGTTGTCCATTTTGCATATCATAATGTTCTCCAATTCTTCTTTGATCATAAATTCCTCTCTTCTCCAAACATCTGATAGGTAAAATGTCTCTTGCTCTCCTAATTTGCTTATGGTATTGCAAATGGTAATCCCATAAATTATGCTCCGATCATGCACCCATTTTGACCTTATTTTGCTATCAAGTGTGAAATGTAAGTTCATGCTGAGTTTCTGACATATTTTCCAGTTTTCCCAGAAATTTTTATGAAATAGTGAGTTTTCATCCCAGAAGCTGCAGTTTGAGGTTTTATTAGATTACTATGATCACTTATTATTGTGTCATATGTATCTAACCTATTTAACTGATCCACCAATCTATTTCTTAGACAGTACCAAATGGTTTTGATGATTGCTGCTTTATAATATAGTTTTAGGTCGGGTACTGCTACACTATCATCGCTTGTATTTTTTTTTTCATGAATTCTTTTAATATTCTTGCCCTTTTGTTCTTTCAGATAAATGTTATTATTTTTTCCAGCTCTACAAAATATTTTTTGGCTGTTTGATTGATATGGCACTGAACAAGTAGCCAATTTAGGTAGAATTGTCATTTTTTTTTATATTAGCTCAGCCTATCATAAGCAACTGTTATTTTATTTTGACTACATATTTATTTGAACTGGAATTTCTCTATTTCTTGCTGATGGGCTTTGCCAAAAATATATAGAAATGCTGATGATCTGTATAAATTTATTTTACATCCTACAACTCTGCCAAAGCTAATTGTTTCAAGGTTTTTGATGCTTGATGCATTTGCTTTGGAAGTGAGATGGGACAGATTATTTTGCAAAAAAAAAAAAGGGAGAAGGGGAGAATTATGGGAAGATGTCTGAGAAGGTCAGTAAATTTGAAATTCTCCAGATTTAACCAACAAATGGAACAAATTTGTACTTCAGGACAAACATAAACTGGCAAAATATCAAAAAGACTTTGGACCAAACAGGAGTCCTCCAGGTATAACCTAAGAATATCTAAAGAAAGACCCCGACAAGAATTAACTACTGTGAAGGGCAAACAAGTCTTGGCTAGCTCTACAGAAGCATCAAATGGGGAACCCTGGAGCTAGCTGAGTTTGGCTGGATCCTCAGCAGGAACAACAGAAACTTTCTCTTCCTATTTACATTAATGCTTATCAAAAACAAAACAAACAAACAAACAAATTGCAAAGAAGAAAGAATCTAACCTAGAAATTTACTATGGGAATAGGCCAGACTGGTATTCATCTTCAGAAGAATAAGCTGATGTAAATAAAAGGTCTTCTACCCCAAATAGTATTGTAAAATTGTTCCCTACCTCAAGAGAATTTATAGAAGAATTCAACAAAGAATTTAAATATCAAATGAAAGACATTGAGGAAAAGTAGGGGAAAAAATGCAAGAAAAACAAAACAAAAAATATTATTAAAAAATGTTAACCAACTAGAAAAGGAGATACAGGGTCTTAATAAAAAATAACTCTTTGAAAATTAGAATGAGGTAGGGGAAACCAGTGAAATTATAAAAAACCATGAAATAAGAAGGCAGAATCTAAAAAAATGAAAAATAGAACAGACTGTGAAGCATGCTACAAGAAAAGTAACAGAGCTGGAGAATAGATCAAGAAGAGAAAATATAAGAATAAGTGAACTACCTGAAAACTGTGACCAGAAAAAGAGCCTTGATACAATAATGCAAGAAATAATCCAAGAAAATTATCCTGAGGTGATAGAAAATATAGGGAAAATACAAAAAGAAAAAAAATCTACTAATCCTTACCTCACAGATATTGATGAGGTTGGATTTAGGGAACCAAAATGATGAGATTAGGGTTCCTGGTGGTCAGGGAGTTAAATGATGAGGTTAGTGGCAGGTTCAGAATTTAAGGAACCAAATGAAGATGTTTGGTTCTCCTAAATTCCCTTTAGGGTCCGGTGCATGGGTTGGTAGTTGTAGGAACCACCTTCTTGTGGCACAGAGGTCCTTTGTAAAGGAATTTATGAACCCCAAAAGCTAGACTGAAAAAAAAAAGAAGTTTATTATTGGCATTGGGAAGTCAGCCTTTGCTATGCATAGAAAAACTGAATTCCTTAATGGGAAGATCCCAGCAGAGAAGTAAAGTTTCTAGTAGAGAGATCCTGACAGAGAGGTATGAAGTCTCATTAGGGAAATAGGTGAGGATGAAGAGAGGGTAGCACTGAAAGAGAATATTATTCTAGCAGGCAGAGGCTTGTAAGTTTCCTTGCCATGGAATATTAGACCCTCTGCAAGAAGTGAGTTTAAAATTTCTTTTTTTATAAGAAATCTGAGACAGAAGTTTCAATTGAATGAGATTCCTTCAATGCTGTCACTGCCCCCAGGCCTAGATGAGACTACTTACTGAGAGTGGTTTTGACATTCAACAAACTTGCAGATTTTCAGGACTTTCAACCAAACTCGAACTCAATAAAAAAATTTAACATTTAAAGCCAATATCAAAGATCAATTTCAAGGAACTTAATAGGACAGTTTGTTTATATTCTTTTATATGGATATGTAAATCAAATGTTTGAGACTGAAATTAGCAATTAGATAGCTCAAAAGGTGGGGGCAGAGCTAAATATGATCTGACTCTAAAAAAGCAAAAATGCCTAAGAAAAGATAAAAATAGTAATTATGCTATACAAATGAGCTGCAGAGGAAGAATAGAGACAGAGGCATTAGAAAGGTGGAGGTGGGCTCATAGTTTTGAAAATCTACTAACATTGGGAATGAATTAAATATATATATATTTTAAATATTTAAATGTTTTTATTTTTTATATTTTAAACAAATATTTGGAGAGTATAGTACCCTCCAAAATCTATAAAGAGTGAAGTGGGGAGGGATGGGTGGAAGAAGAAGACAAGGGAGTGATCCATGAGTTCAGGGAGGTGAGATAATAGAAAAGCAAATTAAGGAGCAGAATTAAAACAGAGTTATCAGGGACAGGAAAAAAGAGATATGCACAAAGAGTACAACAAGGATCAGGAGTAGAATTTATTAGGAAAAAAAGTATGATTAATCATTGATCTTAGACAAAGTCAAACTTAAAGATTCAATTCCAATAATCTTGTATGAAGAGAGTCATCTACATCCAGAGAGAGAACTGGGGGAACTGAGTGTGGATCACAACATAGCATTTTCACTCTTTTTGTTGTTGTTTTTTTGCATTTTATTTTCTTTCTAATTTTTTTTTTTCTTTTTGATCTTATTTTTCTTGTGCAGCACAATAATTGTGAAAATATGTATGGAAGAATTGCACATGTTTAATATATATATTGGATTTCTTGCCAGCTAGGGGAAGGGAAGGGGAGGAAAATTTGAAACACAAGGTTTTGCAAGGATCAATGTTGAAAAATTATACATGCATATGTTTTGAAAATAAAAAGCTTTAATAAAAAAGATTCAATCAACAGAAACCTACATTATGTCAGCCATATTAATATTGCTTTAGATGCATGTTTACATATGGATAAATGTATATATATATATTTTAAATATTTAAATGTTTTTATTTTTTATATTTTAAACAAATATTTGGAGAGTATAGTACCCTCCAAAATCTATAAAGAGTGAAGTGGGGAGGGATGGGTGGAAGAAGAAGACAAGGGAGTGATCCATGAGTTCAGGGAGGTGAAATAATAGAAAAGCAAATTAAGGAGCAGAATTAAAACAGAGTTATCAGGGACAGGAAAAAAGAGATATGCACAAAGAGTACAACAAGGATCAGGAGTAGAATTTATTAGGAAAAAAAGTATGATTAATCATTGATCTTAGACAAAGTCAAACTTAAAGATTCAATTCCAATAATCTTGTATGAAGAGAGTCATCTACATCCAGAGAGAGAACTGGGGGAACTGAGTGTGGATCACAACATAGCATTTTCACTCTTTTTGTTGTTGTTTTTTTGCATTTTATTTTCTTTCTAATTTTTTTTTTCTTTTTGATCTTATTTTTCTTGTGCAGCACAATAATTGTGAAAATATGTATGGAAGAATTGCACATGTTTAATATATATATTGGATTTCTTGCCAGCTAGGGGAAGGGAAGGGGAGGAAAATTTGAAACACAAGATTTTGCAAGGATCAATGTTGAAAAATTATACATGCATATGTTTTGAAAATAAAAAGCTTTAATAAAAAAGATTCAATCAACAGAAACCTACATTATGTCAGCCATATTAATATTGCTTTAGATGCATGTTTACATATGGATAAATGTATATATATTTTTAATAAATATATCTGTGCTTAACTAAAGCTTGCTTGGGGAAGCTGGGGGGATAAAAGGGGAGGAAAAGAATAAAGTAATAAAAGTGCACAGCAGAGAACACAAGTACAACCTACAAGGAAGCCCCCCACCCCCAAAAAAAGATGTATACTTATGAACATAATTTCTCCTACTAGCATATAGTAGGAGCATACAGTTTCTTGAACTGGTCATTTATTGTAATGTATTTTGAATCCTTTCTGATGTTCTGCTGAGCACATGGCAATGTTCAGTTCTGTTTTATTTTGTTTTCCTATTGTTCTTATTTTTTAATAAACAGAAAATTTAAAAAAAATGGATTAAAGATGTTTAAAAAGCCCTCAAAAGAAATCCTAGAGAATGAAAAAAAAAAAAAAAGGGGGTGGGGAAGAAATTGGATAACACGAATGCATTTTTAGGGCATTAGAAGTATATGGCAATACTGATACAGGGAGAAACTGAGAGTAACAATAGTTGGCACTAAGCTCAGACAGATTTTTCTTTCATTTTTCACTGGAAGGTATTCCGGCAGGTAATCTAGGGCAAAATGTGTTGCAATGTTTGTTTGATTTCATGGGGATTGGTTGGAATAACAGAGTAAATAGTTGAGTGAAAATGTCATGACTATTTGAACAGAGATCATTATCTATATTTACATCAAGACATTTCTGGTGGAAGCATCAATTTCACATGTACTGAATTGATTTATCTTTGAGTTGATGAATTTATGCTTTGGGATTTGAATGCTGCAGAGAACTATAGCTAAAATTAATGACATTGTTTCTTGAGGTATAAAACCCCCAATATATAGGCAATAGATGCTACTTGGGCTTCATGGAATCCCTGTGGTTAAGCTACTTTTATAGTTTTCTGACTAAAATGCTGTTGGTGTGGCAAATATTGTGGCATTCATCAGAATCAGCAATTGTATCCATTTAAACTATTTTGCCTTTAAGTAAATGTTTTTATTGAATTTTTTATGGTCCATGAATGTTTTATTGTATTTCAGCCTTGTGCCTCAATCACCAGACCAGCCTAATTTAGACCTGGATTAGAATAAGATCTTTTCCACTAATTTCTTTATTTCTGTGAAAGACACTCCTAACTTTCTAGTCATTTGTGTTAACAATGCACAGGAATCATCAACATTTTATTCTCTTTCACTCCCCTCCCTCCCATATGACTAATTACAAAATCTTATCTTAGTAATTCTATCTACATTTTTATCTCTTGCTTTTGTTTTCTTCTTTCTACTCATATGGATACTATTCTTGTTCAGGACAAACATCATTACACTTGCTATTCCCTGAGCTCAGTGTTCCAGCTCCCATTCCTATATCTTTCTACAGAGTCCTGTAAACATTCTTTTTTGTCTTTTGGAATCATGAGCTATCCTCAAGGATTAGTTTTGATGCTACTTCTTAGATACAAACTTTATTTTTCACCCTCTTTAACACCCATTCCTCTGCAAATACATACATACATACATACATACATACATAATTATATAGTATATTTCAGGGATATGCTAAAAATAATGAATAACACATAGAAGACAATGAATGGAAAGGTGCACAGTCATTGTGATCATAACAAAAAAGGGTCTTTGAAGACTGGGAATGAAAGTTGCCATTAGCTAAATATATGACAGGAAGAAAAGATGGAGAGGGTGAGAGATGGCTAGGCAGGCAGCATTAGGTATCTTGAATTATAAGGGTAAATGAGAAAAGGCATCCAATATGTTGGTTGGATGCTTCTGTGGGGAGCTTTGAGGAAGAGAAATGCAAGAACTACAGAGGACAGCCAGGCATAGATAGACTATGACCTGCATCACTGGAGGGAACATCTAAATTGTTGAGATCACAGATCCTTTAGAGCATTTGAATATTTGCTTATTTGTGGGCTTATTGTAATTCCTCAGACAAAAGAAAGTTACTTCAGGTCAAGGACTCTTTTTCATTTTGTTTCTGTATCCTCATTGCCTAGCATAGCACTTTATAAATATCTGGATTATATGGAATTTTGGAGAATTGTCATTATCCCTTAAATATTTCTCCTTCTTACAGAAATGAGCTGAATGTTCTCTCACTTAGCATGGGGTAATGTGCTTTGTGTTTTTCTTCCTAAGGATTTCTATATTTGGGTTATTTCTGTATGGTGGTATTTAATATATTGTACTATAGTGGAACAGATTCAACATATATTAGTATTTTTTTTTTCTCTGTGAAACAGATTATTTGAAGACAGAGGCTATTTCTTTTTTCTTCCTATCCTTAAAACCTATTGTTGATGTACCACTAATTTTCCAGTAATGAGTGTTCACAATTTTTATTTTATCTTCAACTCTTTACTCTTATTTACTTCAATCAGTCAGTTGCTTATCCTTGACATTTCTATCTTCTGCATATCCATTCATCATATATTACCTTTGAGAGAGCCAAACCAACTCCATCATGTATCATCACTCTCATTTTGTAACACTAATGAAGTTGTTTCATTTTGTTGAGTTTAGTTTTTCTGTCATTCACAAGATTTGGGGAGAAATCAATTATTATACCAATAACTGTTTAATAGAATGCAACTAATCCGTCCTCAAACTCTAGAAAGTCCCTAAATTTTAAAACTAGAATTAAAAATAGTCATTGTATTTTACTATAAAAATCCTTGTAAATCTTTTCAGGATTCTTGTACCTGAGAAGGCAGTGGGTCATTTTTAAACTTTTTTTTTTTGAAATTGCATGGTTGGTAATAAATCGCATAGTTCAGACTTTGTTTCTTCAATATATGCTCACATCAAAGAAGGCACTGTTTTGTGAACAAAGTAGAATTGCAGTAGTCCAAAGGAAAAGTGTGATGTCTGGATTCAAAGATATCTCTATTTCAAATGTTTATGTGGAATATTTTGCCATACCTGTGTTAGAACCTTTCTGTGATTGTATTGGTCTGATCAGTCACAATTGGATACCCTGTACCTTGACACCAACATAGTGATGTCATTTCAGTTCTGTTTGAGAATGAAGGACAGGATGAGTCAAGATGGTAGAGTAGTTAGGAAACTGCTCAAGTTCTCTCAGTTTCCCTTGAAAACCCACATGAAACCAAGCCTCTGAACAGAGTTGGAGGAAATGAAGCCACTCTCCAGCTCAAAATAGACTGAAGAAAACTTCAAGAAAGGTCAGTCTCATGGGGATGAAAAGGGTGTTCAGATAAACTCTGGGAAAGCCTGTGAGAGGGTCTTCACCACAGAAAATCAGCAACTAAGACCCTCAGTCCTGGCTCATTAGAGATGCAGATCAGTGGGGCAGCTTCTTCTAGTCCCAGCTCAGAAGGCAAACTCTGGGAAACCATTTCCTGAAAAGAGCAGCCAAGCTAACCCCTAGAAACATAGGGGGCTGTTATGCTCAGAGCCAAAGTTCTGAGCTGCACAGGAAGCTTGAGATAGTGCCACCTTTACCTAAGAGCAGAGTTCCACCTAAAAAGTAAAAATAGAGTAAATACCAAAAGAAAAGGAAAGAAAATGAGCAAGAAAAAGAAAAGAAATTTGACCATAAAAAGCTGCTGTGGTGAAAGGGCAGGCCAAAACACAAACTCAGAGGAGGACAAAATGTCCCCAGGAGAAATCTCAAAAAGTGAGAAAAATTGGTCTTAAGTCCAAGAGGCTTCTTGGAAATGCTCATAAAAGACTTCAAAAGTCAAATAAGAGAGGTAGAAGAAAACGTGAGACAAGAAGTTAGAGGAATGCATGAGAGTCAATGGTTTGAATGTTTATTTATTATTTAAAGAAAATGAAATAGCCAACTTGTGATATTTGCTGACCATACAAAAAGTTGAGAAGGGATCCTGCCATCCAAAGGATTTTTCTGCAGAAAGCTACTCAGAGGTCAGACTGCCCTCCCCGCTCCCCCCCCCCCCATCTGAATTTTAGAGCTAAGGTAAACTTCCACATTGTTGGTGAAGTCACTTTAAGGGAATAATAGGATCTAGTAATACATAGCAAAAGCAGCCCCTTGGAAAATTTTGTTATAGCATGGGATGGGAAAAGGCTTTCATCTACAATTGCAAGAGACTGATATAATTTGTTTGGGCCTCAATTTGGTATCCTTGAGTATTGTAAATTAAGTCTTACCTAAACATGGAAAACAAATATTTTCTCTTCAGCTCCCTTTTTGCATAGTATTTGCTGACATATCTGTGGTTATCTTCCCTCCTTCCTATCTTGCTTCCTTTCCAAGTCCTTTGCAATCCCCATTACAGTGTCCTCATGAAATTGAAGCTCTCTTTCTTTACCAATGAACTAAGCTTTATCTCCAGAATCAAATTATAGAGTGAAAAGTCCAGTGATCTGTATTATGGATTTCTCACAGTCTGATTTGTAGTTGTATATAAGAATTTGCAGAGGTATTTCCTCCTAATAGAAATATGTGTACTGGAGAAGGCGGGACTTCTCTTGTCTACTGCTCATAAGAAAATTAGGGAAGACCATGGCATTAGCAACATCCATGGAGAAGCATGCCATATTTAAAACTACTGGACCTCATGAATTCTGCATGTGTCATCACATGTATCAGGGAGACTCAGATCAATGGCTCATCCTCTCTATTTATGAGAATGAGACCATTCCAAAACCCAGCTAGGTGAAAGGGCAGAATGGAGATTTAAGGAAGTAACAACATACCTCTTTGGCTTGAAGATCACTTCCCCCCATTTCTGCAAGTAAGATGCTATATAATTGAAAAGAATAAAAAAAAAAAAAAAACATAAGTGGACATCCTAGAGGCACTGCCTTTGCTGATATAGGAACCATTTCTTTGCAGAAATTAATGACTCCACCATTGCCCATAAAATTAGAAGTATTTCATTACTAATACTATCACATTTCCCCACTTTCCTGTTGTCTGTTAAAAGGAAATTAATGCTACTCTAAATTTGAATACTATTTTGAATTGTGCTAAGACTATGCTGTCCCCACATATTTCTAACAGAGAACCTTTTATTTGTGCCACTCTACCTATATACAGCACTACTTCTGACAATCAGAAAACTCTACATTGTTTTTCTTGCTAGCTTAACCCACAATGACACAGCAGCTGGTGTTTTTAGTGGTATTGGCTATCACCCAACAACTAACACAATAGGATATAAGGGCCCTCTTGAGCTTGCCACAGAATGCTTGTCCCTCCTATCTGAAGATCCTTGGGAACTTGCAATCCCTGGACAGATTTTTTTTTTTTTTTTTTTGAAATAAGTTGTATTCTTGCACCAGCACCAAAAAAGAGGAAAGATCTTTCCACTGGGAAGATAGTAACCATTCAAAATCCTGTAAAAGAACAAGGGAATAGAATTCAATTCTTGTGTCCTTTTATTCCACATATAGAGGTTATTGTGCTAGAATAGGCAACTAGAAATCTTTCCCTTGAGAATGACAGTTTGTCCCAGGCTACAAGTGAATCTATCAACTTCCTTCAAATCAAAGTAGAGTCATTATCCACTTCAAATCCTGTAAAACTGTATGGTTCCAGATCTTATCACTGCCTCATAGGAAAAAAATCTTATGCTGTGATTAATCAATCATGTTGTTATATAAGTCAATTAGATTAAATAAAACCCAACCTTTATAAAATTCAGCAAGTTATAGTAGAAATATAACTACACACTCCTGAAAACTATAAGTGAAGTCCTCCCTAGTTCACTTGAGGTCAGGGAAATGATCTGGTAGATATCTTTAGTAAATGAATCCTTATTACTCTCTGCCTTAAAATTATTTTTATACTTTGCTTTAGTTTCTGTATTAAAGCCTGTGCTCAACTAGTCCCAAAGTGGCTCATGTTAGTGTGCTTGGCTGACCATGAACATATTAAAAATTTTATAGAATTAACATGTAGCAGTGATCCTTGAAAGGTTAAACCTCTCAGGGATCAAAGAGAGGAGCTGAGAAAACCAAACATACTCCATTTTGTATCATTGCTGACATTTTATACAACTGCTGTAGGTAAATCTTGTTTTTTGAATTGTTTAGTTTTTCTCTGAATCATATGATTTAAGGAAAATAACATTATTGTATCACTAACTGTTTTGCAGGTTGCAAGTGGATGCAACTAATCAGAGTCCCTGAACTCTTAAAAATTATTAAATCTTAAATCTTAACTAGATTTTATTGTAAGATCGCTCGTAAATCTCTCTTTAGTTTCCTGTGTCTATTAAGGGAGCCCTGGTTCTGATTTGTTTTTCAACTACCTGCCTTGTTAATAAATCACATAACTCAAAACACTATTTCCTCATTATTATAAAACTATTTGTGACACATCTTGAACAATATTTTTTTTCTTCATTCACATAACTATTAATTCAGGTGGAATATTCCAATAACCTCTTATTAATTTTCTCTGCCTTGAGAATTCCCTCATATTAATCTCTCCATGAATGAATAGCCACCAAAGTCATTTTCTTGAAGCACATGTCTGATTGTGTCACCTTCCCCCTCTCACTAAATAAACTCAGAATGCATATTGAGACTAAATCAGAAAGAGTAGAAGTTCACAGTAAGCTATATACAAAGCCTCTCCAAAAACTGCCTGACAAATTAGGAGCCCTTCTGGGAAGTATTAGTGGAAAATGTATTGGAGGCTATCTATCTAGTCAGATTTTATAGCAAAGGTGACAGACAAAAGATGAACCAATGGACCGAATTCCATGGGGCCATGAACTCTCACTCAGGGGACTGAAGGTTATTTTTTATATTTTAGCTTATTTTCTTTTCTAAATAACTCTCTACTCCACACAGAGAACTATTTTTTAAAATCAATCAGTAATCCTATCGTGTATCAAGAATTAGTGGCTATTTGTATTAGAAACTGTGCTGGGTAATGGGGATTCAAATATGAAGAATTAAACAATCCCCATTTTCAAAGATTATAGTAAGCTATTGGGAAAAAAGCATGAATGCACACACACACAAACATATATACACACTATCACCATCAAAATATAAGAGAAATCAATTTACATAATGTATGAGAAGCCACAAGAGAATACAATGGTTTATTCTTTTTAGTTAAATTTCATTATCCTCATCAATATCACTAGCATTTCTACCATATTATAGTTTGAAAGATTTTTTTCAAAAATTTAATTCTTTAACTTAATTCTTTTAAATTCTTTCATTTAATTCTTTTAATTCTTGCAGCAACCTTGTGAGATACACACTATTATTACTTCATTTTACAAATAGGAAACAAAGGTAGATAGAAATTGAGTAACTTGTTCAGGATCACATAGTTTGTAAATGTCGGAGGCAGACTTTGAACCCAGACTTTCCTTACCCCGTGTCCAGAGCTCAAGAACATTTAGAATGAGTAATGAACTATATCTAAATGGCACTTCCTAAACAACATTAGGAGTGTTTTGCCCCAAGTAATGACTTTTTGTGTTTTGTAAAAAGTAACATGAACTATGAATAAGATTCAGACCATATGTAAAAATAATAATAATAAAAAAGAGAATACATTTCCTTGCCAGGTGGATGGGAAATAGAGAACATTTGAACATTGAAGTTATATTCTTCACTGGCAGTGGTTCTCAAAGTGTGGTGCAGTGAATCCTGGAGGGTCTCTGAAATCCTTTCAGAAGGTCTACAAATTCAAAATTAGTTTTTTTTTTCTATTTATGATAAATATCTATTATGTAACCCATATTAAAAAAAACCTCTTTGGACATATTCTCAATAGTTTTAATACCGTAAATATACTGAGAAAAAGAGTTTGGGAACTACCGCGCCTACAACATTGGAATTAGAATTAGAGGACTTGAGTTTACCTTTTAGCTTCAATACTTTCCAGTTATGTTACTGGGGAAAAATTACTTTAAAACTCTGAGCCTCAGCTTTTTCATCTATAAAATGGATATAACAATATACTATCTATCTTATTTTTGGGAAAAGCAGTTTATAAATTTCAAAATATATGAATTTTTAGACTTTAATAAAATTGGTCTAATATATTACCTATATCTTATTTTCACACATACATGATGTTGATCTATTGACATTTTTTCAAAAATTATTTACAAGTATCTTTTGATTTTTTTATCACCTTGAAAAATGATTATTAATAAGCAATAATTTGGAGAGATTCAATTTTCTCCCTTTTTCTTTTAACCTTATTTGAAGAGCAGGAGTTCTCAAACTATGACCAGCGGGCCAGATGCAGCAGCTGAGGACGTTTATCCCCTTCACCCAGGGCTATGAAGTTGCTTTATTTAAAGGCTCACAAAACCAAGTTTTTGTTTTTACTATAGTAGGGCCCTCCAACAGTCTGAGGGACAGTGAACTGGCTCCCTATTTAAAAAGTTTGAGGACCCCTGCAAGGTTGAACTTTCTCCTCTGTTTAGGCAGCCATTGTGTTCTGCTCAGGTTTAGGTGGGTATAAATTTTTGAATAATCTCAAGACTGGGGTTAATTTAAGAAGTAAAGGACAAAATCAAAATTCAGGTCTCACTTCTCATTGTAATAGTCAATATCTCATTAATTGTTAACCAATTAGAATTGATTGACATCCAATACCTACATTGCAGAATATGTCATGATTGTCTTTAAGAGAAAGATGGTCAAGTGAAAATCTTTTAAGTCTGGTATTATTAATAAAATGACTAAATTAGACAAAAATTATATCTTTTTATGCCCTTTTAAACACTACCCAATCTTTCCTAAAGGTATACCTCCCCTAACCTGAGAATAATTCCTTTTTATTAATCAATAACCCTCTTATGTATCAAGAATAAACATTTACTGTGTACTAGATTCTGGTGATTCAAATATGAATAATTAAATAATCCCTACTCTCTAAGATCTTCTATATTGTTGGGAGGGAGCATGTATACACACAATACAATATTTAATATGTATACATATATAAATATACATATTTATACATATGCATATATAGAATACAAATAGATGATGATAAGGATGATGATGTTTGTGTGTGTGTGTGTGTGTGTGTGTGTGTGTGTGTGTGTGTGTGTATGTGTGTGTGTGTGTACAGAAGAGATACAGAATAAAGACAGACATAATTAGTATAAAATAAATGCATGGTAGTTAGAAGACTAGCAGTTCAACAGCAATTATAACAAAGAATTAAAAAGGTGGGGGGGAAGCAGTCCAGTGAATCTAATCAACACATGTTGCTGTCTTTTCCCATCTGCTAGAGCACTTATGTAAGATCAGTTTCTTCCACAATGATTGCAACATACATTGTATTCTGTAGCTTATACTTCTCAGTAGCTACTTATGGCGTATGGCCCTATTTATGACCCTTATAAAAAGCTTTTGTCCCAAAAATGTTTTTTTAAATTTCTTTTTGGATGGTTTTGTTTCAGATCTGGAAGTCTAATTGTGTTGTTTTCCAGTTTTTCTGCAGTGTTTCAGCTTGTGCTTAGCTTCCTTGTTATATTCTAATGAACTTATGCAAGCCTAAGTCTCATACCTAGTCTTGCCAGAACTGCTACAGACTGATATCCTTGTTTTTAACACACCTCCATTTGGTGGAATGTAAAACATGATGATTCATTCTGGAAACATTATAGACTGAAACCAAGTGAGAAAAAGACAAATGTTATATAGCTACCTAAATACAAAGAAATACAAGGTCAAAAATATACATAAACAGTGTAAGCATGAAAATTGTTACAGCATTGCTGTTCTGTGTTAGGTACAGGATTTTGTGAAACAGAAACCAATTCATTTGATCTAACTACAGTTATTAGTAAACAGATCACTTGGACATACTCTTGCAAGGATATAAGAAGTCCATGAATATTTGCTACTAAAACCATTGTTTGAGGAATGACAGATCACCTGAGATGGAGGCACTTATGGTAGATGCCAGGAACATGGTTTTTTTACTGTATTTTAAATCTAATATGTTATAATAATTGTAATATCTCTGCTGTAGGTTGCTATATTGAGCTCAATCATATATGAAAATATGTAGATATGCATATACATGTACACATTTTTTGTTCAGCTTTGAATATAGAATACTAATACATTTGTGTGTGATCTCTATATACACATGTATTCAAACACATATTTCTGTTTATATTTTATAGGTGTGTATTACATATATAAAATATTATTTGTGTGATTAAATACATGATACTTACATATTCTTATCTATGACAGACAGAAGGAGATGTACAAAGAGGAAAAAGACAGTTATAGAGACAGATAGTAAATAAAAAGGTGGCTTTAGAGTCAAGAAATCTTGGGTTAAGAGTCTTGAACACAAAATCTTTCTGTAACCAGCAAATATCAATGCCCTAAGAAACTCACTAAAACTTTAAATTGCAGAACAGATTCAGATCTGCATTTGTAAAGGGCAGTTTCCTCATCAGAAAGTTCTTTTTAGTGATGAAATCTCCTGTGTAGACCAAAACAAAGCAAAACAAAACAAAACAAAAAACAAACACTTTTCCCTCTCCCCCTCCCCTGCCCCCAAACAAAAACTCCTCCAAACAAACTAAAAGGATTTCAGAAAATTGTGGTGTTTCTTTGTGTGTTTATAGCATTCTTGTTGCCCAATTGGGATGCGTATTGTGATAAATTCATACTAATCATTTTAATCTAAATGTATCAGATTTTAATGCAATCCTCCCAGGCAAGGTATTTTAAATTTCTCAACAGTTTTTACATAGCATTTTTTCATTTCTTTAATTAACCTTCTGAAGCTATGAGCCAGCTAGCTGCCCCTACCAGATGAGGTAGATACAATATTTATTGGTACTCCTATTTTACAGATGAGGAAACCAAGGCTCTGAAGAACTGCAACTTTCCCTGGTTTCAAAGGAAGCAGGAATGGGATTTTATGTTAGACCTTGCTGACTTAATGTATAGTACTTTATGTCCCACTGCCTTAGCTAGTGGACTCAAACCTAGAAGTGTTCTGACTCCAGGCTTTTTCAGGAGAGAGTACCATGCATTCAAATCATCACTTTGTCATTATCTGCCTGACACAAGAAAAGTCAACTTCTCTGGGCCTCAGTTTCCTTATCTGTAAAAATAGGGAAAATATAGTAGTTATTATTTTATCTGCCTCACAGATGTGTTGTGAGGATCTTAATCTTAAGATGCTGTGTCATATGTAAGCAAGTATTACTGATGAGGCAAACTAAGTTGTACTAAGAGCTCCATATTAGTTATTGGATCTAGGGTTTAATTTCTACTTTCTAATTATGCAAAACATTTAATCTCTCCGAACCTCAGTTTTTGTTCTTAGTAAAATAAGAATCATGGTACTGGTGACTTTCTCTCAATGTTTTCATTTTTGGAAGGGACCTAGGTTAGCCAGTCTTTACTTATCTCACAGCTATACTGACTTTTCTGCTTCAATACCATTCCCTTCTATAAGAGCTTTCATCTCTTTCCTGGCTTCACTGCTTTCTCTCTCTTTTTTGTCTTGTCTTTTAGTATGTAAGCTCTTTGAAAGTAGTAACTATTGTTTGTATTTATATCTCTGGTATTTCGCATTGCTCCTGGCTAAAGTAAGCACTTTAAAAATGTTTATTGCTTTCCTTCTTTCATCATTTAAATGTTGTAGGAAAATACTTTGCAAGTCCTATTGTGCTATATAATTGTAAATTATTAGCAACGTCTAACTTCAATTTTCTATATAATCATAACACCTACCCTACAGAACTGTTGTCAGGATCAAACAGATAAACATTATGAGTGCTTAATGAGCCTTAAAGCACTATAGAAATGTGTGCTATTATAAAAATGATAATAATAATTTTACTGGCAACGATATAGCAGGTACAGAAATAAATATGTATAAGGTAGAGGTGTTATTGTTGTCCTTCATTTTCAAAAAGGACCAATGAAATGGAGTGCATGAATTGGTTTTAAGTGAGATGGAACTGCACAAAAGTTGACAGCCTCACTCTTTATTCCATCAAAGTACAATGATAAGACAAGGATTCCTGGTGATGTCCTGGGATGCAGTACATAATTTTGGCTTCTACATTTGATCAAACTCTAAGAGCTCCACAGTGCTTGTGTCAGCCATAACTGGAACAAATTGTTCTCATCTGCCCATTTTATCAGAAGTCTTCATGTGCTTGGGGTAGACATCTCTCTAACTCATGACTGGGTTTGAGGGCTGTTGATTATCCTCAATCTGGTTTACCAAGATGTGGTTGCTGCTTAGGCTTTACTTTCTTGGAGCCACAAGTAAGATTTGGGTGAATCAGATAGGCACCAGAGATGGGTGAGGGTTGAAAAGCAATCCTTGTACTAGAAGTGTTGGTCCTCCTGAAGGACCTCCTAAAACTTTATGAGATAAAGTATGATTGAGACATTGAAAATAGGCAGATAAAATGTTTGTGGCAGCCCTGTTTGTAGTGGCTAGAAGTTGGAAAATGAATGGATGCCCATCAATTGGAGAATGGTTGAGTAAATTGTGGTATATGAATGTTATGGAATATTATTGTTCTGTAAGGAATGACCAGCAGGATGAATACAGAGAGGATTGGTGAGACTTACATCAACTGATGCTAAGTGAAATGAGCAGAACCAGGAGATCATTATATACCTCAACAACGATATGTTTGAGGATGTATTCTGATGGAAGTGGATCTCTTCGATAAAGAGAGCTAATTCAGTTTCAATTGATCAAGGATGGACAGAAGTAGCTACACCCAAAGAAAGAACACTGGGAAATGACTATAAACTGCTTGCATTTTTGTTTTTCTTCCCAGGTTATTTATACCTTCTGAATCCAATTCTCCCTGTGTAATAAGAAAACTGTTCGGTTCTACACACATATATTGTATCTAGGATATACTGTAACCTATTCAACATGTAAAGGACTGCTTGCCATCTGGGGGAGGGGGTGGAGGGAGGGAGGGGAAAAATCGGAACAGAAGTGAGTACAAGGGATAATGCTGTAAAAAATTACCCTGGCATGGGTTCTGTCAATAAAAAGTTATTAAAAAAAAAAAGAAGAAGAAGAAGAAGAAGAAGAAGATAGGCAGATAAAATGCTCTAGGAAAAGCTAAGTGGAGTTGAAAACTTGTTTCAGATACTTCCTAACTATAACTAAATGATCCTGGACAAATTGCTTAATTTCATTATTTCAATTTCATTATATATAAAATGGATATGATAATAGTACATCTCAGGGTTATTATGAAGATTAAATAAGATATATAAAACACTTTGCAAACTTCAAAGCATTATGTAGATGCTAGCTATGATGATGATGATGATGGTGATGATTACTGTGAGGATGATCATTATCATGATGCATAAAAAGCATATTTTCAAGAGGGGGAGAATGTCTCTATCATGTAATTGAACAATATGAACTAGGTATGTTTCTTTAAATAATTGCATTTATAGTTAGATATAGATAATATTATTCCTGGTTACTTAAGAAAATGGCATGTGTCCAAAATGCTATTTTTCTTTTAAGGGATTTGAAACTCCAAAAAGGCTTGAAAATTGCTTCCTTAGCTCATTTCTTCTATGCAGATTAGGATGTAGATTGTTGTTTGAAATTTACATATAGGAAAGAAAAGAGCCATAATTCAGCAACACAGATGTCAACTCTAGGTAAAAGGAAGGCCAACTCTCCACAAGAAGAGTCAGGGATTTTGACAAATGGTATAATTAGAAGAAGAAACTATGAATCTTATCTGTATAGCACAAATGGTGAATGAGGCCTTTGTTATTGAAAGCCTTGCTGGGGCATTGAATTAAAAAAAAAGTATTCATTTACTTTGCAGTGAAAAGTTATGCCCAGAAATGGAATACTTTCAGTAGAAATGGTATGTCTATAGCAGCAGCAGCCTTTCTTGGGCCACCCCTGCTTGGTATTAACCAATGAAAAGTAGTGATACCATTATCAGGTAAAATTCACCATTGTTCATTGGGAAGGCTGTGCAGGCATATAATTATCATTATGTTCACATACATTATGTTCACAATGTATAATTATCCCCAGCTCCCTAGACAAATAGACATCACAGTATTTTAAAGTTGCATAATGAACACTTCCTGAAGTATACAGAATGCAGCAAAAAATGGGAACAAATACCTCACATATTTTTAGCTCCTATAAAGAGGCTTTTGATGTGTAGAAGAAAAGCAGAGTACTGAATCTCTACCTTAGTTTCCAATGGAAATGTGCATCCCCAGAGAATTAGGATCTTCTATTCTAAATCTATCTTACTAATAATGCTCATAAAATGAAAAACATGTCTATATAATAGACCTGAAACACAGGCTCAGCTTTTTTATCTTAATATTCTTAAAGTGTCATTATATTAATTATCAGCTATGGAATACTAGATTTGAAGGAATTGTATTAAAAATCACCCATATAACAAAATAGGAGGATACATAGTAGGCCCAAAGCAGACTACAGTACATTATCAAACAATATTGAAGTGACATAGGACTATTCTGTTGAGCAAGGTTGCCAGTCCGCTGTTATTACTCTCTACTTTTTTTTTTTTTTTTTTTTTTTTGGTAATGTGGGCCTCTCCTTCCATCAGGTATAACTTTCTCATCAGACATTCCTTTGATTCACTGCAGAAACTGTTTTCCTCTCCAATCTAGCCAGAGAATTAATGGAAGAGAATCTATGTCCATGTTAGTCCAGTTAATCAAAGTTCTTTAAAAAATGTGCTTGATTCATTCACCATCATCTAGACCTAAAGGAATACAGGTATAAATATTCTTTTCTGGCTCTAGGAAGTTGTAAATTGAGAAGTGATTCTCTTCTTCATCTCTTAGCCCTTTACTGAGCAGAATGAAGAGTACTGAAGGTTCAAAATTCTCAATCTCTCTCTCTCTCTCTCTCTCTCTCTCTCTGACTCGCTCTCTTTCTCTCAGTGTAGGGATTATGAAATTATGATTAATTACCAGTAAAGTTTGATTTGTATACCTATTTTATAGGCATGTACACCTGGGGTCACATAGAAATTTCTGCAGCAAAAGGGGTCTCAAATGAAAAAAAAAAAAAAGAAGCCCTGCTTTATAAAAGCATTTGAAGGCATTTCTCATTGTTGGATCTCCTGGAGAACAATAGAAGTTAAAATCTTAGACTGTTTGTATGAAGCTGTAACTGGAACTCTGTGTGAAGGATAACAATTTACTTCCTCTTTCTTTTCACATAGAACTTTTGGAGTCCTCTGTTCTGGGATTTGCAAAGAGTAAACATTTCTTCTGGACCAGGAGTCAGCAATTTGACACTTTTCTCTTAAAGGCTGATGATCATTGTTTCATAAAGAAACATTCTAAATATAGCTATCTTACTGTTTTCCATATATATCAAATGAAATCAGACATTTGTTTCTGTCCTCATGAGTATGGTTCTATAATATACTTTAAAATAAATCCATAATGTCTAAGGAGAGTGAAATGGCTTTTTTCTACCACCAAAACAAACAAACAAACAAACAAACAAACAAACAAAAAAAAAAACCAGGAGAATTATTTTAAAAAGAGCAATTAAAAAAGAATAATCAGAGAAGTTAGAAATGGGCTTCCTTCTTTATAGTATTTTAAAATAAGGTAAGGGACTACTATTGTTCACTTCTGAATCTATATTAGTTATCTCTTGTTATGTCCTGCTTTCTAGAGCCCCCACACAGGGGTGATTAAAATATCCTGCTTTCTAGAACCCCCAAGCTGGGATACCATTGCTTTCTAGAGCCCCTACACCAGGGTGATTAAAATATACCTTCTTAGTGGAGAAGTGATGAGGCAGGACTCTCGAGTATGGTGGAAAAATGGAGTCCATTTATTCCAACTACTTTCCCCTTTATATAATGTAACAAAAACAACACTGTGCATGTGGGACCACATAAACAACTTGCTGTTGTATGTAGTTTGCCACATAGTATCACTCTTCCATCTGGTATCACTCTGCTTTAATCTCAACACAGGTTGTCACTGCCCCCTGACTTCTCAGGAAGGCTAAGAGCCCTTAGGGGAGATGGGAAGCTGAACCAGACATTGTTAGCAGGTTCTCTGTGGACTGAAGGGTCTTATACCTCAGTTTTCCCACTGACTGTGACCCTCTACAATCTATGGATATAATCCTGTACGTAGCCCATAATGTATTTTTTGTGCTTAGATATTTCAGCTCCTCTGCTCAAAGGAGAAAGATGCATTTTATCATCTGCCGCTTACAGTCAAGTCAAGTCTGGTCATTATAATTATTCATATTGAATCTTTGTTTTAGGAGTATTTTATTTTATATTTTGATAATCATTATGCATTTTAACATTCTAGAGTTGCTCCATTCACTTTATCTTGTTTCATACAAGTCTTTCCATGTTTTCTTGAATTCTTTATACTTGTTTCTTGTAGGAAAAAAAATCCATTATATTTCTATGCCAAATACTTTTTTCTCTTTAACATTCTTCAGTTGATAGACACTGATCTTCCAGTTCTTGCTGTCATGAAAGTGATTTTATGAATAATTTAGTATGTATAGGGCCTTTCTGTTTTTCTGGGAGGAGGTATCCAGAAGTAGGTTTTCTGGATGAGAATGCATGCTTAGTTTAACTAATTGTTGACATAACTCTGTATTGTTTTTCAAAATTGTCAGATCCATTCATGGGTTATACCAACAATGGGTTAATTTGCTTCTTAGTGCTTAACCTTTCAAATAATGAGTATTCCTACCTTTTGTGATCTTAAGTATTTTATTAGATATGGATGAAACTTAAATTGTTTTAATTTCCATGTCTTTTATTATTAATGACATTTCTTAAAGATAGTAATAATAGCTATTTGAAAAAGTTGTTCATATCTTTTGTTATATATTTAATATGGGACTTTATTATATACACATATATATGTGTGTGTATGTATGTATATATATATGTACATATATAATATATATTTATATATCCATATGCATATGGCTATATATACATATATATTCCATTCTACTATATATGATATGTAGTATATGTAGTATATACATATGATATATGTAATCTATTCATGTATATAATACATACATGTATGTATACACAATATAAGGCATATTCTTCATATATTGGTTATTATAAAAGTTAGATAGCTTTAAACTAAGTGTAATTAAACATTGTTTTATGAAACAGAACACTAAACACTGTTTTCAAACGATACTAATGCGTTTTTGGTAATACTTTGTATATTGATTATGAGACATTTTAGAGATAATTCACTATTCTTTTCTCCATTCAAGAGTGAATCTTCTTATTTAAACACATTAGTTTTGTTCATTCAAAATCTTGTATATAGTCACAATGATCTATTTTCATTTTTATGCTAACATCTATCCCTTGTTTAGTTAAGAAACTTTTCTTTTATCAACTGATTTAATGATTGTTCCTAACATCATTTCTCTTTCTACATTTTATTATTTTATAATTATTATTATGGTTTATTAATTATCTTAATCATGATTCAAAATGGACTGACAGTCTCCCTCCAGCTCTTAATCTTATGTATGTGAATGATCTTTAAATTCTTAAAATATTATAAGTTTTATCACAGCTAATGATTAAAGGTTTCTTCTTGTTGGTTGCTGCTAATGATAATAATGTATCATCATTCATGCAATGAACATTAAGTACCCACTGTGTACTTTTGAATCTGATCAAATATCTGATATAAAACTGGAAAATTAAACAATCCATTGCCTTCAAGAAACTTACATTGTATTGGGGGTAGGAGAACAAAAAGCTCATAACATATACAAATATGAGAAAATTTAAAGAGCATATAAGTTAATAGAAACCAATTCCATGGCTTGAAAGAATATTCTTAACTTGGAAGTATTGTGACCCAATGGAATGCATGCCAAACTTGGAATGCTGAAATCAATATCAAAGAATCAGAGTGTGCTTCCTGGTTCTGGTATTCTTGGCATGATTTTGGCAAATTGCTGATTTTTTCATCCAGAAATGAAAGATTTGGATGATATCCCTAAGGCCTTTTTATGTGTTAAAGCTATGATGTCATAAACTAAAGGGATTTAGATAAGCCTTTTTATAGGAGGTGGAACTTACGTTCATGCTTGAAAGTTTCTAGGGATTCTAAAGGATAGAGTTTAAAATGTACATTAAATGTGGAAAACCATGGAGATTAGAGATGGAGATATATGGATATATGGATACAGAATCCATCTCTATCTCTATATATTGTTATGCTAAGAGTAAGGATAACTAAGCTGGAATATTCTAAATGCAAGAAAGTGAAATGACAGTAATGCTAAAGTGCATGAAGCAGATTAATGTATAATAAACTTGGAAAAATAGGTTAAAGAAAGACTGAGAAAAAAATCTCAAACAGAGGAGGCTGTATTTTATTCAAAAGCCAAGAGGAAATTATTGGATTACATTAAGAAACAAGAGTAACATGATCACATATGTGCATTAACAAAGCCATCCCATTGGAGTAGCTTCTCCATTGGACAGTTTCTGTCACATGTTTTCTTTCTTTGTTTCTTTCTTTCTTTGTTTCTTTGTTTCTTTGTTTCTTACTTTTTTTAAAAGCTGCTTATTTTCAAAACACATGCATGGATAGTTTTTCAATATCGACCCTTGCATAGCCTTGTGCTTCAGATTTTCCCTTTCTTCCCCCACCCACTCTGCTAGATGGCGACCAATCCAATATATGTTATACATGTTAAAATATATGTTAAATTCAATATATAGAAAACATTTATACAATTCACTTGCTGCACAAGAAAAATGAGATCACAAAAGAAAGAAAATGAGTAAGAAAACAAAATGCAAGTGAACAAATTCAAATAAAGTGAGATTATGTTGTGATCCACATTCAGTTGCCACATTCCTCTCTCTCAGCATAGATGGCTCTCTTCATCATAAGATTGTTGGGACTGGCATCAATCATCTCATTGTTGGAAAGAGAAAGTCCATCAGAATTGATTATCATATAATCTTGTTGTTGCTGTGTATAATAATCTCCTGGTTCTGCTCATTTCACTTAGCATTAGTTATTGTAGGTCTCTCCAAGCCAATCTGAAATCATCTTGCTGGTCATTTCTTACATTCCATTCCATAAGTATTCCATAGCATTCATATACCATAATTTATTCAACCATTGTCCAATTGATGGGCATCCACATAGTTTTCAGTTTCTTGCCACTACAAAGAGGGCTATCACAAATGGTTTTGCACAAGTGAGTTCCTTTCCATCCTTTAAGATTTCTTTGGGATATAAGCTGGATCACTGCTGGATCAAAGGGTATGCACAGTTTGATAACTTTTTGAGCATAGGAGAGCATAAACTGCTTTCCAGAATGGTTGAATCTGTTCACAGTTCTAACAACAATGTATCAGTGTTCCAGTTTTCCCACATCCTCTCCAACTTTCATCATGATTTTTTCTTCTCATTTTAGCCAATCTGAAAGCTGTGTGGTGTTGTCTTAAGTTGTCTTAATTTTCATTTATCTGATAAATAGTGATTTAGCACAGCTTTTCACATGATTAGAAATGGTTTTAATTTCTTCATCTGAAAATTGTTCATATCTTTTGACCATTTATCAATTGGAGAATAGCTTGAATTCTTATAAATTTGAGACAATCATATATTTTAGAAAAGAGGCCTTTATCAGAATCCTTAAATGTAAAAAAAAAAAAAAAAAGTTTTTCTCAATTCATTGCTTTCCTGCTGATCTTTCCTGCATTATTTTTGTTTATACAAAACCTTTTTAAACTTAATATGATCAAAATTATATATTTGGTCTTCAATAATGAGCTTTAGTTTTTCTTTGGATACAAACTCATTTCTTCTCCACATATCTGAATCCTATCTTCTTTGAATTTGCTTATAAAATCACTCTTTATGTTATGAATCCATTTCTGGTATATGGTGTTAGGTATGGGGTCAATGCCTCGTTTCTGCCATACCAGTTTCTAATTTTTCCAGCAGTTTTTGTCAAATACTGAATTATTATTCCAAAAGCTGGGATTTTGGGGTTTTTCAAACACTAGATTGCTATAGTTATTGACTACTTTGTCCTGTGATCCTAACTTATTCCACTGATCTACTACTCTACTTCTTAGCCAGTACCAAATGGTTTTGATGACTACTGCTTTATAATATAGTGACATAGCTAGGGCACCTAATTGGCATCTTTTTTATTAATTCCCTTGATATTCTTGACCTTTTACTCTTCCAGATGAACTTTGTTATTATTTTTTCTAGATATGTAAAATAATTTTTTTGGAAGTTTAATTAGTATGGCACTAAATAAGTAGATTAAATTAGGTAGTATTATCATTTTAATTATATTTGCTTGGCCTAATCTTGAGCACTTGATATTTTTCCAACTCATTAGATCTGACTTTATTTGTATGGGAAGTGTTGTGTATTCATATTATCCTGACTGGATTCCTTTGGCAGATAGATTTCCAAATAATTTATATTATCAACAGTTATTTTGAATGGAATTTCTTTTTGTATCTGTTACTGCTCAACTTTGTTGATAATATAAAAAAAAATGCTGATGCTTTATGTGGACTTATTTGTATCCTTCAAGTCTGCTAAATTTGTAAATTGTTTCTAGAAGTTCTTTAGCTGATTCTCTAAGGTTCTCTAAGAATGCTATCACATTGATGGGGGAACCCCGATATTGTCCTGTCACTGTCCTTACTTGGGGAGGACCATGAGGTAAATGCTTGAGAACTTGAAGGGGAGAAATTCTCCTTGAACTCTCTTGGGAGAGGCCTGTTTCAGGGAATCAAAATAAAGTGGTTTCATTCTGTTACCTTGGTGAGACTAATTGAGTCCAGGACCACTCTCTACTTAGCTCAAACTTAAGTAATCTCATTTAGCTGGAGATCTAGATTTCTATCTACTGTGTTTCCCCGATAATGAGACCTATCCTGAAAATAAGCCCTCCCTTTACTGTGTAAGATTCCTCTAAAATAAGCCCTCCCCCGAAAATAAGCCTTATTGAGATTGCTGCTGTAGTGAAGGTGATCCCCTGCGCTACACGCTACATTATGGTACCCTCTGTATGCACCGTCCCCCTTTCCCCCTCCCAGGTGAAACGCACACCGCGCTCTGAGCTGCATCCAATCAGAGCTGCTTTAGTGAGTACGTCATCCTGTTCTTCCCCAGTGATTTGCTTGCTGGCGCCATTGAGAGCAGTGCCGCGGAGGAGAGCTGAGGCAGGACAACATAAAAACCCGGTATGTAAACAGGAGTGAGGGGGCATGATGGAGGATAAAAGGGGCATGATGGAGGATAAAAGAAGAACTCAGGGGGCATGATGGAGGATAAAAGAAGAACTAAGCCAGCACTCACCATGCTAAAGAAATGAAGGACTTCCTTGCAGAGAGAAGAATAGATCAAGTAATGATTCCTGCAGGAATGACTGCCTGTCTCCAGACCCTTGATATTGCAATAAACAAGCCATTCAAGGACCATTCGCGCATGGAAGTGAATGACTACATTGAAAGTAGAATGGAAAGAAATCAGCATGGAAACTTTGTGAAGTCCTGTCTGCAAGAAGTCGTGACTTGGGTGAAGAAGTCATGGGATAAAATTACTGACAGCTGTGTCGCCAAGGCACTGTGAGCAGGTTACCTGGACAAGACATGGTCATTTAAAGAGAGCTATATTGCTGGACATGACAGATTGGGTCCACTTCTTCTGAAGGAAATAAAGGCTCAAGACATCCAGGACGGAATTCAGGGTATGGACACTTATGACGATGTTGTTGAAGAAGATGACATGATCATTGTTGAATAAAGGTACTTTTTTTTGTTCACATTTACCTGTTTATTAAAATTGCTGTCAATATTCATTAAAATAAGCCCTGCCCTGAAAATAAGCCCTCTGGTGTTTTTCTGTCCAAAAAAAAAAAAATAATAAGACAGTGTCTTATTATCGGGGAAACACGGTACCATGTTGAGCTGAAGATTGGCTCAGGACCACGCCCAGTAAATGGTCCTATTCTACTGAAAATCTAAGCCTGGGGGCAGTAATCTTATTCAATTGAAATTTTAGTCTCAAATCTCTTTTAAAAGAGCAAACTTTGGGACTTTTCTGTCTGGACCTTGCCACTGAAGAAGTTAGCCTCCTAGCAAAAGCTGACATCTCAGTGCCAATAAACTTCTTTTTGCCAGTCTAAAATTTCAGGTTTGTAAATTCTTTTATGAAGGACCTGTGCTGACCAGAAGGGGTTCTCACAATTCTCTGCCCTGAATGGAACCTCATCAATGTTATCTGCAAAGAATCATAATTTGGTTTCCACATTACCTACTCTAATTCCTTTAATCTCTTTTTCTTCTCTTATTGCCAAAACTTAACATTTCTAATACAATATCAAATAGTAAAGATGATAGTGGGTAATCTTGCTTCACTCCTGATCTTATTGGGACTGGTTCTAGTTCCCATTACATATAATATTTGCTGATGGTTTTAAATAGATGCTAATGATCATTTTAAGAAAACTCCATTTAGTCCTATACTCGCTAGTGTTTTTAATAAGAATAGGTGTTGGAGTTTATCAAATGTGTTTTTTATATCTATTGAGATAATTATATGATTTTTGTTTGTTTGTTTGGTTAATGATATAGTCAATTATGCTAATAGTTTTCCTAATACTGAACCAGCCTTGCATTACTGGTTTAAATTCTACTTGGACATAGTATATTATTCTGGGAATGAATTTCTGTAATCTCTTTGCTAATATTCTATTTAAGATTTTTGCATCAATATTCACTAGGGAAATTGGTCTATAATTTTCTTTCTCTGTTTTCACTCTACCTGGTTTAGCTATCAGCATCATATCTGTGTCATAAAAGGAATTTGGCAGGACATTTTTTTCCCTATTTTTTCCAAATGTTGATATAGTATTGGAAATAATTGTTCTTTAAATGCTTGATAGAATTCACATGTAAATCCTCTGGCCCTGGAGATTTTTACTTAGGGAGTTGATTAATAGCATATTCTATTTCTGTTTCTAAAATGGGACTATTTAAATCATTTATTTCCTCTTCTGGTAACCTGGGCAATCTATATTTTTGTAGGTATTCCTCCATTTCACTTAGATTATCAAATTTATTGACATACAGTTGGGCAAAATAATTCCTCATAATTGCTCTAATTTTCTATTCATTAGTGGAAAGTTCTTTTCATTTTTGAGACTAACAATTTGATTTTCTTCTTTCCTTTTCCTAATCAAATTAACTAAATCCTTATCTGTTTTGTTGTTTTTTTTTTCATAAGACTAACTCCTAGTTTTATTTATTAATTCAATAGTTTTCTTATTTTCAATTTTATTAATCTCCCCTTTTATTTCCAGAATTTCAAATTTGGTATTTAATTGAGGATTTTTAATTTGTTCTTCTTCTATCTTTTTTAGTTGTAAACTCAATTCATTGATCTTCACTTTCTCTATTTTATGGAAGTAATCATCTAGAGATATAAAATTTCCCCTAATAACTGCTTTGGCTGCATCCCACAGATTTTGGTATGTTGTCTCATTATTGTCATTCTTTTGGAGGAAGTTAGTGATAATGCCTATTATGTTTTTGTTTCACCCATTCATTCTTTAGGATTAGATTATTTAATTTCTAATTAATTTTTAGTCTATTTTTCTCTGGCCTTTTATTGCATGTGATTTTTATTGCATCATGATCTAAAAAAATGCATTTACTATTTCTGTGTTTCTGCATTTAATTTTGAGGTTTGTATGCCCTAATACATGGTAAATTTTTGTATAGCTTTCATGAACTGCTGAGAAAAATGTATACTCCTTTCTGACTCCATTCAATTTTCTTTAAAAATCTATTATATTTAACTTTTCTAACATTCTGTTTACCTTTTTAACTTTTCTTATTTATTTTGTGGTTTGATTTATCTAGTTCTGAGAGAGCAAGGTTGAAATCCCCCAATAGTATTATTTTGCTGTCTATTTCTTCTTGCATCTATTTTAACTTCTCCTCTAGGAATTTGGTTCTATACTATTTGGTGCATGTATGTTTAGTATTGATATTGCTTCATTAGCTTTGGTATTCTTTAGCAAGATGTAGTTTCCCTCCTTATCTCTTTAATTAGATCTATTTTGCTTTTAATTGATTTGAGATCAGGATTGCTACCCTTTCTTTTTTTTTTTTTTTCACTTCATCTATAAAGCAAAATAGTTTCTGCTCCAGCCCTGTACCTTCACTCTGTATATACCACTCTGCTTTAAATATTTTTCTTGTAAATAACATATTGTAGAATTCTTGCTTTTAATCCAGTTTGTTATCTGCTTCTGTTTTATGGGAGAATTGATCCCATTTGCATTTATGCATAAAAATACTAATTCTGCATTTCTTGCCATCTTATTTACCCTAAATTATGTTTTTTCCCCCTTTCCTTTCCCCCTTCCTCCCTCCACAATATTTTGCTTCTGATCACCACCTCTCGCAAATAGCTCTCCCCATTTAGAGCTCCTCCTCCTTTCTTACACATTTCTCCCACTACTTCTGTTTTCCTTTCTATTAGGCTTCCCCTTTCTTTTCCCCTTTCTCCTCCCACATTCCTATAAGGTGAGAGAAGTTTCTCTGTGAAACCAAATATGCCCAAAATTTTCTCTTTGAGCCAAATCTGATGACAGTAAGATTCATCTAATGTTCACCCCCCCTCCCTTTTTTCCCTCAATTAAATAGGCAGAAGGACTTCCGGCCTTCCGGAAAGGAGGCACATAGCTGTATAAGCTCCGCATTTTCTCTCACTATCCATTTCATTAGAAGCCTCTGAATTAATGCTTGACTAAAAAAAAAAAAAAAAAAACCACAAATAGTTACCAAGAGAAGCCATCCTTGAGATTCACCAGGAAAGGTCTGTTTTTGCTCGAGGGTGGGACGGTTTTAGATAGGGTGCAGGCTGAGGGCAGCGGCATTGAGAGCACGGGAGCAAAGTGGAGAGGGGGTGGGGTGTAATCACAGCAGTCTCTGTGGGGAGAGCTTTGCTACAGGACTGGATATGTTGCCCTGGCAGCAAGTCAGCAGCCCAGCAGAGAAGCTAAAAACACCGAGGGTGAAGAATACAACCCCAAACAGCTGGAGTCTCTCAGGACCTGGCCACCCCTCCCCCACAGTGTCTCAGCATGTTCTCGGAGTCTCAGAGCGCAGGCGCAGCACAGTCCTGCTAGTGCCTTGCTGCTGCCCCCGCAGTCTGTAAAGAAAGCTCGGTAACACCATCCAGCCCCTCCCCCCAAAAAAGCAGATTCCAATTAGGGGTTTTTCTTTTCTTTCTTTGCTAGTTTGTCTTTGATTCTTTGACAAAATGAGCAAAAAACTGAAGAGGACTTTAACCCTTGACAGCTTCTATAAAGATAGAGAGCAGACTCTAAACCCCAAAGAGACTAAAAACAGATTGTCTCCAGGTGAATCCCAAAAGGAGGAGATCATCTGTTCCTCAGCACAGATGAACCTCATAGAAGTAACTTAAAAGGCTCTCACAAGAGAGCTAGAAGAAAAATGGAAAAAGGAGAGGGAGGCTTGGCAAGAAAGTCTGGAGAAGTCATCCCACTCATTTAAAGAGAGAATGGATAAAGAAATAAAATCCATGAAAAATAGGATTAGTGAACTGGAAGCAGACAATAGCTCTCTAAAAAACAAAATTGGCGAAATGGAAAAAAATTCCATAGAACAAAAGAACTCAATTGGACAATTAGAAAAAGATTTTTAAAAAGTGAGTGAAGAAAATACTTCATTGAAAATCAGAATTGAACAATTGGAATTGAATGACTCGAGGAGACAAGAAGAATCAGTCAAGCACATCCGAAAAAATCAAACAATGGAAAAGAATGTGAAATACCTTCTGGGGAAGACAACAGACCTGGAAAACAGATCCAGGAGAGACAATCTGAGAATCATTGGACTCCCAGAAAAGCATGATTAAAAAAAAGAGCCTGGACACTATTTTCCAGGAAATTATCAAAGAGAACTGCCCAGAAGTCATAGAAACAGAGGGTAAAATAGCATCGAAAGAATTCATCGATCACCTACTGAAAGGGATCCTAAAATCAAAACACCAAGGAATATAGTGGCCAAATGCCAGAACCCTCAGACGAAGGAAAAAAATATTGCAAGCGGCTAGAAAAACCCAATTCAAGTATCAAGGAGCCACAATAAGGATCACCCAGGATCCAGCAGCATCCACACTAAAGGATCGAAGGGCCTGGAATATGATATTCCAAAAGGCTAAGGAACTTGGTATGCAACCAAAAATAACTTACCCAGCTAAAATGAGCATCTTTTTCCAGGGAAGAAGATGGATATTCAACAAAGTAAGCGAATTTCACCTATTTTTGATGAAAAAGCTAGAACTTAACAAAAAGTTTGATCTACAAATATAGAATTCAAGAGAAATCTAAAAAGGTATAGATTAATCTTGGGAATTATATTTCGGCTATAAAGATGTATAAAGAATACATGTATACCTTGTTCTAGAGACTAGATGTGGAAAGGACATTGTACCAGAAAAAGGGTAAAGTGGGGGTAGTACATCTCATGAAGAGGCAAAGGAAACCTATTATATCTGAGAGAAAGAATGGAGGGGGATGAATATAGTGGGTATCTTACTGCCTTCAGAATTGGTTTTAAGAGAAAAATTTTAGACATATTCAATCTATGGTGAAATTTCTCCCACCTCATTGAAAAGTGAGAAGGGAAAAGGGAAAAGGGAAGGAATAAGCTAAGTGAAAGGAAATATGGAAACTGGGAAGGAAAGGGGTAAGATAGGGGGAGGAACTCTAAGGCAGGGGGAGGGATACTAAAAAGGGAGGGCTGTGAGAAGCAAGTGGTGCTCACAACCTTAATACTGGGAAGGGGGGTAAGGGGAAAAGAAGGGAGAAAAGCATAAACAGGGATTAACAAGATGGCAAGTAATACAGAATTGGTCATTTTAACCATAAATGTGAACGGGGTAAACTCCCCCATAAAGAGGAAGCGGTTAGCAGAATGGATTAAAAGCTAGAATCCTACACTATGTTGTTTACAGGAAACACACCTGAAGCAGGGAGATACATGCAGGTTAAAGGTAAAAGGTTGGAGCAAAATCTACTATGCTTCAGGTGAAGTCAAAAAAGCAGGGGTAGCCATCCTGATCTCAGATCAAGCTAAAGCAAAAATTGATCTAATTAAAAGAGATAAGGAAGGGCACTATATCTTGCTAAAGGGTAGCATGGATAATGAAGCACTATCTATATTAAACATATATGCACCAAGTGGAGTAGCATCTAAATTCTTAAAAGAGAAATTAAGAGAGCTGCAAGAAGAAATAGACAGCCAAACTATAATAGTGGGAGATCTCAACCTTGAACTCTCAGAATTAGATAAATCAAACCACAAAATAAATAAGAAAGAAGTCAAAGAGGTAAATAGAATACTAGAAAAGTTAGATATGATAGATCTCTGGAGAAAAGGTAATGGAGACAGAAAGGAGTACACTTTCTTTTCAGCAGTTCATGGAACCCATACAAAAATTGACCATATATTAGGACATAAAAACCTCAAACTCAAATGCAGTAAGGCAGAAATAGTAAATGCATCCTTTTCAGACCAAGATGCAATAAAAATTACATTCAACAAAAAGCCAGGGGAAAGTAGACCAAAAAATAATTGGAAACTAAATAATCTCATACTAAAGAATGATTGGGTGAAACAGCAAATCATAGACATAATTAATAATTTCACCCAAGAAAACAATAATAATGAGACATCATACCAAAATGTATGGGATGCAGCCAAAGCGGTAATAAGGGGAAATTTCATATCTCTAGAGGCCTATTTGTATAAAATAGAGAAAGAGAAGGTCAATGAATTGGGCTTGCAACTAAAAATGCTAGAAAAGGAACAAATAAAAAACCCCCAGTCAAACACTAAACTTGAAATTCTAAAAATAAAAGGAGAGATCAATAAAATTGAAAGTAAAAAAAAAAAAAAACTATTGAATTAAGTAATAAAACTAAGAGTTTGTTCTATGAAAAAACCAACAAAATAGACAAACCCTTAGTAAATCTGATTAAAAAAAGGAGAGGAAAATCAAATTGTTAGTCTTAAAAATGAAAAGGGAGAACTTGCCACTAACGAAGAGGAAATTAGAGCAATAATTAGGAGTTACTTTGCCCAACTTTATACCAATAAATTCGACAACTTAAGTGAAATAGAAGAATACCTCCAAAAATATAGCTTGCCCAAACTAACAGAGGAAGAAGTAAATATCCTAAACACTCCCATCTCAGAAAAAGAAATAGAACAAACTATCAATCAACTCCCTAAGAAAAAATCCCCAGGAGCAGATGGATTTACATGTGGATTCTATCAAACATTTAAAGATCAATTAACTCCAATGCTAAATAAACTATTTGAAAAAATAGGGATTGAAGGAGTCCTACCAAACTCCTTTTATGACACAGACATGGTACTGATACCTAAACCAGGTAGGCTGAAAACAGAGAAAGAAAATTATAGACCAATCTCCCTAATGAATATTGATGCTAAAATCTTAAATAAAATATTAGCAAAAAGATTACAGAAAATCATCCCCAGGATAATACACTATGACCAAGTAGGATTTATACCAGGAATGCAGGGCTGGTTCAATATTAGGAAAACTATCAGCATAATTGACTATATCAATAACCAAACAAACAAAAACCATATGATCATCTCAATAGATGCAGAAAAATGAGATTATAAATAAATTAGAGGAACATAGGATAGTTTATCTCTCAGACTTGTGGAGGAGAAAGAAATTTGTGACCAAAGATGAACTAGAGACCATTAATGATCACAAAATAGAAGATTTTGATTACATCAAATTAAAAAGCCTTTATACAAACAAAACTAATGCAAACAAGATTAGAAGGAAAGCAACAAACTGGGAAAACATCTTCACAGTTACAGGTTCTGATAAAGGCCTCATTTCCCAAATATATAGAGAACTGACTCTAATTTATAAGAAATCAAACCATTCTCCAAGTGATAAATGGTCAAAGGATATGAACAGACAATTTTCAGATGCTGAAATTGAAACCATTACCACTCATATGAAAGAGTTTTCCAAATCATTATTGATCAGAGAAATGCAAATTAAGACAACTCTGAGATACCACTACACACCTGTCAGATTGGCTAAGATGACAGGAAAAAATAATGATGAATGTTGGAGGGGATGCGGGAAAACTGGGACACTAATGCATTGCTGGTGGAGTTGTGAACGAATCCAATCATTCTGGAGAGCAATCTGGAATTATGCCCCAAAAGTTATCAAATTGTGCATACCCTTTGATCCAGCAGTGTTTCTATTGGGCTTATATCCCAAAGAAATACCAAAGAAGGGAAAGGGACCTGTATGTGCCAAAATGTTTGTGGCAGCCCTGTTTGTAGTGGCTAGAAACTGGAAAATGAATGGATGCCCATCAATTGGAGAATGGCTGGGTAAATTGTGGTATATGAATGTTATGGAATATTATTGTTCTGTAAGAAATGACCAGCAGGATGAATACAGAGAGGCTTGGAGAGACTTACATGAACTGATGCTAAGTGAAATGAGCAGAACCAGGAGATCATTATACACTTCGACAACAATATTGTATGAGGATGTATTCTGATGGAAGTGGATTTCTTTGACAAAGAGACCTAACTGAGCTTCAACTGATAAATGATGGACAGAAGCAGGTACATCCAAAGAAAGAACACTGGGAAATGAATGTGAACTATCTGCATCTTTGTTTTTCTTCCCGGGTTATTTTTACCTTCTGAATCCAATTCTCCCTGTGCAACAAGAGAACTGTTCAGTTCTGCAAACATATATTGTATCTAGGATATACTGTAACATATCTAACATATATAGGACTGTTTGCCATCTAGGGGAGGGGGTGGAGGGAGAGAGAGGAAAAATTGGATCAGAAAAGAGTGCAAGGGATAATGTTGTAAAAAATTACCCTGGCATGGATTCTGTCAATATAAAGTTATTATTAAATAAAATAAAATAAAATATTAAAAAATTAAATAGGCAGGTCTTCTTTGTCTTTTTCTTAGATGTAATTTCCCTTATTTTACATCATTTTTCCTCTTTTTCCAGTACAATTCCCTTTCCAGTTTTAGTTTCTTTTTTATATTATCATAATAAAATCAAATTATACCTGCACTCTCTAAGTATACCCATAACAGAAATATAGTTCTCAAGAGATCTTTTCTTTTTACATTTTTATACTTCTCTTGAGTTCTGTATTTGGCTTCATCTGGAGTTGATTTGCCTTTAGAAACTTCAGAATTTGAGTTCTGTTCTTTTCTCTCTCCATAAAAGCTCTCTCCATAAAAACTCTATGGTGAGAGTTCTTTTTGTTTTTGTTTTTTCGCATACACACACACACACACACACACACACACACACACACACACACACACACATCTTAAGGCTTGTGGTCTGCTCTTAACACAAAGAAACAACACTTGCTTTAGTTTGCCTTAGTGCAGTTTTGTTGACTGATTTCCAAGGACTGAATTCCTTGCTGGGCAATAGTGGCTAGGTCTCATGTTTCCTCTGGAACTCAGTGGTTTACAATTTGCCTTTTATAGCACATTTGCTAGATCATCCACTTGCAACTAAAACAGAATTATCCTAAGAGGCTCACAGAAGATTTCCAGGTGTGTGGAAGCAGCAACTCTCTCACTCCCTGCTCCAGGTCCTTGCCCCCGGCTCCCTGTGTTGTGGTTTGGGCTCAGCAGACTATCCCCCCTGCCTGTTGACATAGATTTTTGTGTCCTGTGACTCCAAAACCCTTTTAGAGGTTTAATTTAATGTTGTTTTGAGAGAGTGTCAGAGGAGTTTGCAGAAAGTCATGTCTGCTCTCTGCCATGTTGCAGAAAGTCCTGTCTGCTCTCTGCCATGTTGCTCCACTCCTCCCCACATATGCTTTCTTAATATTAATTTTTCAACAGTGAGTGATTGATTTGCAGAAGGGATAGTCAGGATGAGGAAATGTCATGATATTTCAAAGTTACAGGTAAGAGTTAATGAAGGGCCTGAATTAAGGCAATAACTGTGAAAGCTGAGAAGAGTATATGATGCGAGATGTGAAAGCAGAACTGATAGTACTTGTCAACTGATTGGATATAGTTAGTGACTGAAGTAGGGAGGAGAATTAAGGATGATTCCAAGATCATAAACTTATCTGTAAACATGGTGGTTTTCTCAACTTAAAGTAGAAATTTTGGGAAAATATTATAGAGGGATAGACAACTATGAGTCATATAAACAGAAATGATAATTAAAATGATTTGGAGGGAGAAAGAGAGAGGGAGGAAGGAGAGGAGAGAGAGAAAGAGAGAGAGAGAGAGAAAGAGAGAGAGAAAGAGAGAAAGAGAGAGAGAGAGAGATTGAGAGAAAGGAGAGAGAGAGAGGAAGAAAAGGAAGGGAGGAGAGAGTAGAGTAGAAGGGGTCGGGTTATGAAGGGAGTTAAAGGCTAATTGGTATTTTACTTCTGATATTCTAGATTGCTGCTGCGTTTCTTAGAAGAGATTATATAACAACCCATCTTCTCATTTTTTGTATTTTCTAGGTTCCCCCTACTCTCCCCCCTCATCCCATCCCTGGATTTCTCTCCCTTCTCATCCTTATCTTTTTAATTCATTGACTTATTTCAAATCCCAGATAACATGCCACCTTCTTAAAGATTTTTGGCACACTCCTTAATGCTAGTACCTTCCCTTTTTTCATTATTTCTAGTTTATTTTATTTATGTCTCTCTTCAGGAAGCTCCATCCATTGATAATATAGGTACTCGAATTCATTTTATCTTCATATTCTCACTCCTTTTGCAAGGCAAAGGACAGTGAGTAACCACTCTGAATTGTAAATTCTTTTATTCTTTTAGAGTGGGGATCCTACTCTTCCTTTTAACTGTAACTTCTTTTTGTCTTTTAGCTTCATTGATGATTATTTCAGTAGCTAAGAGATTCATTTCATCCTTAAAATATCAGTTCTCTTTGGGCCAATAATGATCTCATACGAGTAGAACCAACAAGTTGTTAATGATTTTAGATGATTTAAGTCTGTTCTTTTTTGTTCTACTTTTTTGCAAGCCCTAGGAAAGAGGAAGAAAATGTGATGGATTTTTTGTATATAATACATGTTATAAATATTAATATATATGTACACATATATACCCCCAAATCATGTGTGTGTGTGTGTGTGTATATAATGATTATGTCTATATATCTATATTTATCCAGGCATATAAATGTATGTGTGTATTTGTGTGCGTGTCTATAACAATATATTTATTGTATATATCAATATGTTTATTATATTTATTATTATTCTTAATATATGTTTCATAGGTTGGCATGGGGAAAATGAAATTATCATACAGCTCAACCATATCTTGTGGTAAGCTTCTCTCTACACATAATTTGGTTTATCTGTAGATAGCAGCCACAATGTATCATAAAGAAACCTTTATCTTTGTAGATAATCCCTGAACAGCTTCATGCTTAAATGGGATACTGGTGTAATATTTCTGTTGAAGAGTATTGTAATTAATAAAAAAAAAATCGAGTTGTAACTATAGGTAACATGTACCAAATCATATAATATGAATAGTTTTTTAAATCACATTTTGAGTTCATGCATTTTCTTTCTGAATTTGCTCTTAAATTGCTTTGTCACCATTGCTCAATTTCATTAAAAAAAAAAAAAAAAAAAAAAAGATCCTTAAGTGATTTATAACACTAACTTTTCAATATCTATCAGTGGAGTAAAGTGACCTTCCTTACCTTTGTGGGAAAGAAACCTGAGGGTTCTAATTATGAGGATTGTTATTTATAATGAGAAAGTGGATTACTTAAAAGTATCAACCTAATAAATCTGTCCTCTCCTAGAGAGTGTGTTGATTGCCACCAAGGCTTATGTTTATCCAAAAGCAATCCTACAGGGTGGAAAAAAATTGTTAGAAATATAAAGTGCAAATTGTTTTTCACTTTATTCAGACACTCAGAAAGGAATGGCAGATGTTCCTACACAAGTAAATATATATACACATTCTGTTTAAAGTTTTATTCATACTTCTCTGTCATTCTGCGACAAAGGCATATAATAGGGAAATTTGATGTAGACACTCAAGGTAAAACATAGACAAGCACATGTCTTTGTTTTAGTCTTTTGAGAAAACTGAGATTTCTATAGGAAGAGTTATATAAGACTAGATTTAGGCTACAAAGTTAGAATACTATGTGTTCTCAGTATATTTTTTCTGAGATGCTTAAAGCACTTTAAAGCTAAAATCCTATTCATTCTCAAAAAAAAAAATTATGGAGAAGATCAAGAGTAAATGAGTCAAGGATCTTTTTTTTTCTTAGTTGGGAATAACTTCGCTGTGGTCTAGGAGAGACTATCTTTATAAACAGTTCTCTCTCTCCTCTTTCTCCCCCACCCCTCTCTCTGTCTCTTTATGACTATCTATCTGTCTGTCCCTCCTTCCTTTCCTCTCCCCCACATACATGTATGTATGATATATACTTCTATGATTTAAACTATGTATACATAATGCACATACAAATAAATTTTTATGTAACATAATTCCCAAACAAAATCAAACTTTCCCTTAAATATAATTTCCTTCATAAATGGGTAAGCATTATTGCCTAATAATTGCTTAATATAGTAATTGTGACTTATGAAAACTTACTTTCTACTCTTGTAATTAGTCTTTTTTTTTAAAAGAAAGTTGGAAATTTTAAATTTGATCAGTTGCTATCACTGTTAGTCTTTCTGATCTGAGTTTTGTTTAGTTGTCTACATTGTTTTATTTCTTATGCACATCATAAATTACTCTCCATCAGTTGATACAAGTCTCTCACTATGATGGGAAATTTGAAATGGACAATGGCAGTCAAGATCTTATGAACATGCATAGTATGCTCTTCACAGATATCATTTGTGGTCTGCTTGCCATATAAAGAAAAGCTTTTAAATTAGTTGATATATTTGTCCTGGGACCATATTTAATGCTACAAACTGTCCAGTGAATGTTCTTTTTTTCTGCTGTTTATATTCAAATAAATAGACAAGAACTATTTACTATAAACCTCTTGATGGATAGGGGTGAGGGTTGGGTTGCTGTTTATTTTTGCACTGTCTTTTGGCAGTGACAAAATTTTATTTTTTACATTTAAGCAACATATTTAGGGACTTCAAGAAGTGAAATTTCTACAAATCTTCACCAACTGCTCCTTTTGCACTTGTCAGATAAAATCTGAGGAAAAAAGCAACAATAAAAACCCAAATGTCTAGCTACAGGAAATCTTATAGCAATCTACTTTGTGCCTATGGCCTTTCTCAAATGGGAGGAACAAAAATGTGAATCTTAACATTAACTATATGCTTTTGAATGGTGCCTCAGAGGCTATGTAAGTCATGTTCTTCATTTTATAGATGAAAAAACTAAGGCATGGGAAAATAATAAATATGAATCAGGATTAAAACCTAGGATCTCTGAATCTATTTCTCTTCTGCATTTCCCACAGTAACTTACTGCTTTCATTAAGATTTTTTTTCCTGGATATTTTCTAAATGCTACTTTGATGGTATAGGACAAAAGTGAAATGATTAATAAGATAAGATAAAAATACAATGCAACAATGCAATATAGACAATGTTAATGTGTGGTATTCTAGGTCATTATATAAGCCAGTTTCTATTTGGTTGACTATACTGGTATAGAGTCTTAGGCCAGAAGACAATTTATTAATCTTTTCAGTTTCAGTGTTAGTCTACAAAAACAGTTTTTCTAAAAATATATATTTGACAAAGTGGCAGTAGACATTATCTTTGATCTTCTGTTTCATTTGGCTAACTCAATATGTAGCTATCACTGTTCACAGAAAAATCTGAATTTCTGATTCCTGGGAAAAGAGAACTCTGATTTGACTAAAAATCACTTCTAACAAAAATGCTATTCCTTTAGGTCTGACAGTAATAGCTGATAAAAGTTTGGCAAATGAAAGGTAAAATGATTATAAACATTGTATTATCTTGATAGTAAGGAAGAGATTTAGTAAGTCAGTGCCTTCTTATCCCTAGTTCTTTTTTTTTTCTTTCTTCTTATTTATTTTCTTCTGTTCTTCCCCCGCCTTCCCAATGCTTGTTCTCTCTTGCTTTCCTCTTTTTAGAGCATGTATATATATATATTCTTCACACCCACACATCCATACATACTTCTCTCACCCCTCTTTCCCCTCCATACACAACCTTCTACCCACAGATCTTTTGAATTCTGCCAGAAGGTTGAGGGTTATAAGCTATTCTGAAAGCTTTTAGATTCCTTAGCACACACATCACTTTATGACTTTTGCATCTCATACGTTTTATTTAGCTATTTTCTATGCCATTTAATTGAAGCAGATTACCATTTTAAATGTGAGTGACCTGGGAGCATAAGTGATCAAACTAAGTTTCACATAATGTCTTTGGGTAAACAATCTTTGGGTAATTCAAATATCGTACAAACTCCAGGCAAGTATCTAAGTAATGACTATACATAAAAATATCTAGATGGCTCCAATCACTCAGTGGTATAGATAGTACCAGGCAGATTGACTAATCAAAATGCTTTTCATCCAGATGTTTTTATGTGCAATGTGCATACAATGGCTTTGGGTAACAAATGTTACTATAATGAATGTACCAGTGCAAATGCATTTAATGTTCTTAGATAAGTAACTTCAGATATGGAAAACATTTTGTTGTTTGTGTGCCAAAACCCATATGCCATAGGTGAAAGATGTAGTGTTTGCTACCTTACTGATGCAATCTAATCTTATTTTAGTCCAATTTTATCCATGATTTAGTCCAATATTTATCCATGAATAATCAATAGTTGCATTTTTAGCATTTGTCTTATATATAACTTGATGATTTGGGTATTTGCTGACAGATGTTTGCTTCAGGAATTATTCTCCATTCTCATATCCCCACTCTTCTATAGATCCAAAGTCACCACACTAATAAAAGTATTTCAGTTATCATTGTCAAATAGTTGTGGAATTCAGTTTACAAACACTAATACTGCCTGATTCTGGTTTTACATATAAACATAAGGCATTATATTATTTAAACCACTTCCAACTTTCCTGACTCAAATAATTGTTGCTCCTTTTCTTCCTTTCTTCAAATGTTAATAAACATTCCTGTTTTGTCTTTATTTCTTTCATTATACAGTCATTAATAGTCTTCAGTAGAGACTTGACCCTTGCCATCCATAAAAGTTAGTTTCCCATTATTTTTCTTAATCCTCTGAATTCTAACTCTCCTTTGCCTGTTGTCACTAGCTATGATTTTTCAATATTTACTGTCTATTTCTTTCTTCCTCTAATTCACTCCAATTCCCAGAAAATTATTCAGCCATCCTTAGAATGTTGCTTTATTTTCTAACAAGTAAAGGTATGGAAGAGTCAGCATTGCTTAAGCCACAAGGTTCATAATTATACTCTGAATCTTTTATTCTGAAGCAATTATTTTCTAGATTTTAATCATTCTTTCCCTTACCGAATTTATTTTCTGGGACAGAGTAATAGTTTTCTATATTTATTTTATACCGTTTTATTTAGATAATCACTATAAAGATTAACCAAGGAGGAATTATATTACTTGGATATAGAATATCCCTGTTTTTGTTTGTTTGTTTGTTTGTTTGTTTGTTTGTTTTCATTCAAAGATACAAATGGAAAACTGATCAAATACAAAATTCATTTCAATTCAGTAGACACACAGAACTCTACCTATTAATTCACAATCTATTTCATGGAACCTATTGTGTCATATTCCTTAATCCTTATGGAATTTTATAAGAATTTTTTTTCACAAAAATTGACTGCAATATTATTCTTAGATTAACTGTGTAATTCCTGCACTGCCTTTGCCAGTATCTTTTTCTTTATTCTTTTATTTTTTGATGAGGAAATTGGGGTTAAGTGACTTGGCCAGAACCATACAACTAGCAAGTATTAAGTTTCTAAAGCCTGATTTGAACTCAGGTCCTCTTGACTTTAGGGCTAGTGCTCTAATGCCTGAGCCATCTAGATGCCAATAGTGTCTTTTTTTCCATGTGAGATATTGACTATATTATAAATGCTATGGAATTTCTATTTGTTACTATGATTCAATTCAAAAGACATTTACTAAACATATGTTTTATCCAAGTAACCACTGTAATTACTAAAGATAAATGAAATAGGGTAGTCTCTTCCCTTAAGAAGCTTGCACTCTAATAGGGAAAGAAAAAAATAAAATGATCAGCATTTATATATAGCATTTAAAAGTTCAAAAAACACTACACAAAGATTATTTCAATTTATCATCACAGAGACCTGATTCAAAAGTTCTATTATGTTATGTTATATAATATTATTTTCTATATTTAAAAAAGTGACTTCTCATTGCACTTTCTAGTAAGAATTTGAGTTGGATTTAAACTCAGATCTTTCTACCTCAATATTAAGTTCAGCATTCTCTTTGTGCTACCTAGTGATGTGTACAGTTACTTATATGGAAACAAAAAAGTAGAAAGTAAGTAGAAAAGTATAAAGAAAAACTCCAGATATAGTTCTTCAAGAAATCTGAGGAAAGAGAGCAAGATCCCTTTTGCTTTGTGGGAAAATACAAGAAATCTTAACCCTGATAAATTCAAAGTCAACTTTTCTCCTTCATCATTTCTCTTTTCTATTAAGTAGAATCATACCAAAAATTCTGGTATGGCTTTTTGAGGTTTTCACACTAGGATCATAATTTACATAATTCTTTTTTTCTTTACCTATCCCACAAGACTACTTTAAATAGTGTAAGAGTTCTTAATGATTCTCTAGATGGAAAAATAATAACTCTACAGATACTTTCACTTGTACTGAGACTGATTGATGCCCTCCAGGCAGTGCCTTATCTCCAGGGTGTACAGGTAAACCACATGCTACATGTCAATTTATATTCCTGTAAAGTTTAATATATTGAGACAGGCAGATTTTGGTGTGGAAGTTAAGATTTGCTTAGGGTATTTGTTTTCTTGGAAATAATGCTGAATTCTGATCCTTGGGAGAACTCTGGATAATTTTCCATTAACCATCCAAATGACATAAATCATTAAACACTATTTATTGACTTTATTATCAGTATTGGAAGAATTGTTAACTACAATAGTTTTGGCAATGTACAGATATAGCTTAGTAAGCTACAGCACATTTTTGACAATTTTTGTACCAATCATGACATATGGGATATAATCAAGCAAATATAAGAACCTATTATGTAACAGTCCTTAATTCATCCTGAGACTGGAATTTTAAGAAGTACTATTTTTTTCCATAAAAATTGACTGCAATGTCAACTCTTGGATTACCTATGAATTTCTTTATAATGATAGCTGACCTGCACTACCATTGTCAGTTTTTATTTTTCTTTGCATCAATTATTATAGAAGAATAAAGGGAAAGGCTTACAGATGGAAGTGACTTCAGAGGTCATCATATTTCATATTCATACACACACACAGATACACACACACACACACACATATCCTTAAGAAAGTTGACAGTACATTCAGAAAATGCTCTGTCAAGGATACTTGAGAGAAAATGGAAAAAAAAATTACAAAGGATATATAGCAATGGGTGAGTTAACATTTAAAGCAACAGAAGCAAGTTTTCATATCAATGAGATTACAGTTGATAGAAGTATTGAAAATGAATCCATTTTTTTAGTTTTATTACAGGAGAAAATACATAATAAAACTATACTAGCAGGGTGCTTCATTTTTTCCCTATTAGACCTGGATAATTTTTTTAAAAGAATAAATAAGAAAGAAAGGAGATGAATAGAATCTTAAAAAATTATATATAATAGAAATCTGGAAGAAACCTAAATGAGAATGGAATGGACTATAATGTTTGCTTTGAAAAAGGAAGAAGGGGCAGAGCCAAGATGGTGAAGAGTACACAGGTCTTTATGTGAGCTCCTCCTGGTATCCTTGAGATCAACAATCAGTGTAGGGCAGCTTAAAATCTCTGTTGCTTATAGAGAAAGGTTGGGGTATATAGCTTATATATGTAACAGTCCTTAATTCATCCTGAGACTGGAATTTTAAGAAGTACTATTTAAAAGTTCAAAAAACACTACACAAAGATTATTTCAATTTATCATCACAGAGACCTGATTCAAGGGGAAGTATTTTTCCCTTTGCCCTAAGAGCATATCTTAACATTTAAAAAATGAGCAAAACAACAACAACAACAACAAAAAGAACTCTGACCATAGATACCTTTCTTTGGAAAAGGAAGTTAAAGAGAAGCAAACCCCAAGTATTCTAAAGGCAAATCATCTCCAAAGAATGATATGAGGGTCTCCAACTCACAAGATTCTTGTTGAAGGACTACACAAGGATTTTAAGAGTGAGAGTTAGAAGAAAAATGGGGAAAGGAAATGAGAACTTTGCAAGAGAGTTTGGAAAAGGAAAAACAAATTATCTGAAGAAAACTCCTTAAAAATAGATATAATGAAATTGAAAAGTCATATAACTCCTTACAAAATAGATTTGATGAAATAGAAAAAGAAAACAACTCTAGAATTTGTGAAACAGAAAAAAAATCCAATGGACAAAACACCTCACTTAAAAGTTCAGTTGGCCAAATGAAAAGGGAGATAAAAAAGTTAACTGAAGAAAATAATTCACTAAAAATTTGAATTGCACAAGTGGAAGTGAATGACTCCATGAGACTTCAACAAGCAATCAAACAAAACCAACAAAAGTGAAAAAATAGAAGAAAATGTAAAAATACCTCATTAAAAAGGAAGAAGAAAATGATATTATCAAGATAAAAAAAATAAAAAGAATGAATACACCAGCAAGGAAAGGAAAATTAAAGAAATTATCAGGTGTTATTTTGCCAAATTTTTAACTAGTGAAATGGATGAATATTTACAATAATATATATTTTCCAGATTGACAGAAGAAAACATAGAATACTTAAAGAATGCTTTTTTAGAAAAAGAAAAGTGTGCTCCCTAAGAAAAAATAATCCTCAGGACTAAATTTGCAAGCAATTTCTATCAAATCCTTAAAAAAACAATCTCAATATTATATAAACTATTTGAGAAAAAAAAATTCAAAGAATGAGTCCTACCAAATTCTTTTTATGTCACAAATGTAGTTTTGACACTAAATTAGGGAGAGAAAAAACAGAGGAAGATGACTGTAAACCAGTTTCCTTAATGTATATTAGAATAAGGGATCTAAATAGAATACTGTAATATATCACAAAAATCACAAACTATGGCCAAGTGGAATTTATACCTGGAATGCAGGTTCAATAGTAGAAAAGCTATCAGTATACTTGCCTACATCAATAGGAAAACTAACAAAAATTATATGATTATCTTCATAGATGCTGAAAAAAAGTAAACATCATATGATTATATCAATATATACAGAAAAGGCATTTGTTAAAATACAACATCCTTACTATTAAAAAAGGGCTAGAAAGCTTAAGAATAAATGGAACCTTTCTTAAAATGACAAGTAGTATCTATTTAAAATCAAGAACAATCATTATCTATACTGGAGAAATAAGATCAGGAATGAAACCAAGATGTCCATTATTAATATTATTATTTATCATTGCATTAGAAAAGTTAGAAATAGCATTAAGACAAAAAAATGGAGGAAAAATAAGCAACAAAGAAACAAAATTATCAGTCTTTGCAGAGGATTTGATAATATTCTTTGAAAATCCTAGAGAAATCACTGAAAAACTAGTTGAAACAATTAACATCTTCAGCAAAATTTCAGGATATAAAAGAAACCTATATATAAAATAAACCATCAGCATTTCTATATATTACCAATACAACACAAACAAAAATAATGACAGATAATATAAAATATTTGAGAGTCTATCTGCCAAGACAAACCCAGGAATTATATAAATACCATGACAATATATTTTAAAGAAATATCTAAACATTGGACAAACTATTGATTGATTTTGGATAATCTGATCCCATATGATTAAAAACGACAATTTTACTAAGTTTATTTATTTGATGTCATTCCAATTAAATTACCAAATCAATATCTTACAAATTTATAAAGAAAGTAACAGAATTTATCTGGAAGAACAAAAGGTCAACAATATCAAGTGAAAGAAAAAAAATGTGAAGGCAACCTAGTGTTCTAGATTTGAAAATAGTATGAAGCAGTAGTCAAACAATCTGATACTGGTTAAGAAATAGTGGTAGATCAGTGGAATAGATTAGAAACATAATAAACATTAATAAGTGACCCTAGTAATCAATCTAAAGTTTGACAAACCTAAAGATCCATGCTTTGAGGATAAGAACTTAACAACTGACAAAAATTGATGGGAAAACTGGAGAGCAGTTTGGCAGAAATTAGGCATAGACCAACATGTCACAAAGATATGATATATGATTTAGATATAATCATAAATAAGTTAGGAAATCATATACTTTGTAGAAGAGAATGATTTATGACCAAAAAGGAGATAGCGAGTATCACAGTAAATAAAATGGATAATTTTGGCTAACTGATTTTTTTTAAAGCTTTTACATTGATTTAATGATCCTAAATAATGCATATTAGCTCATGTTACTGTGGTTTCTGGAGCTTGGGGCATGGACCACACAAAGTATAAGGATCCATGCCTTGATTTCAATGATGTCTGACAACATCATCTGAGTTTTTTTTTTATATTATTTTGGGTGTGCCTATGTTTTGGAAGGGAGAGCCAACTGGGAGTTCATTGCCAAAGGACAATGTGACTCTGGGGACATAGCGTTTCTATATTATCATCTATGAGACCCTGAAAAATTATATGAGCAATTTCTGACATGTAGTGTGAATTCATGAATTGGATAGTGGTTTTGACTATATGACCTTCAAGTACTCTTTCAATACTGCATTCTGCAATTATATGAATTTGAAAATAGATAGAAGAGACAGATATGTGAAAAGTTACATTGGACTAATTACAAACTGTGTCAGTGGAGAAACTCTACACAACTCATCATTTTAGGTATAAAAGTTCATGATGAGCTAGAGAGAGTAAACTGACCAGACTGTTTGCCCAGAGGATTATTTGCAGTATCCCTTGCATAAATAACACTATTTGCTATTATTTTTGCAAGGGTCTAGTTACTGATAGCTGAGTAAGATGAAATGCAATTATTCATTTTGGGTGGACTTGCTTAGTCCAGAAAAGGGTGATCTCTACCAAGGAATACAAATTGGGGCTGGGTAATAATTGAAGTGGGATATAGAAAGGATAAGACGACAGATAGCAGGATGAATTTATGCTGGACATTACAGATGAGAGCAGCATAGTAAGAACTGAGCTGAGAAAGGCGAGCCACAGAGAAAGCAAAGAGGCAATACATACACTCCTGAATGTTTTAATTATTATGTGTGATGGAACTATACCTTAGGATGTGACTATTTATGGTGTCAATAATGTTCATTTCAGGCCTAATCAGGATATTTTTGCATTTTCTCAGATACAAGTCAAAGAGATTTCCATAAAATTTTGGCGTTCATTATTCTGAGGATTTGGAGACACTCATAGGAGTTGAGGTGTGGATGATCAACTTGCATATCAAGAGTGTAGAGTAAGAATAGTTGTAGAGGTGGGGCCATGTGGTAATATTGTAAGACTAGTGAAGTTTTCTATTTAGCTAGAGAAGATGCTATCATAATTTTCCTTTAGTCTGATATATATACATACATATATATATGTATATATATAAATTTATAGATATAGATTTATATATAAACAGAGACATAGATAAGTTTTCCCTAAATTTGGTGATCTTCACTCTTTGCATGTGTCCAGAATAGCCTTGAAGAGTCACACACCAATTATTTTTGGTTCAATAATTTTCAGTCCTGTCTGATTCTTTATGATCTCATTTGGGCTTTTCATGGCAAAAGATAACAGAATGATTTGCCATTGCCTTCTGCAGGTCATTTTACAAATGAGAAAACTGAGGCAAATGAGGTTTAATGGCTTGCTCAGGGTCACACAGCTATAAGTGTCTGAGGCTACATTTGAATCCAGGAAGAAGACTTCTGACTTTAGGTCTGGCACTCTTATCCACTATATCACCTAGCAGTTCTATGTACCAATTATAATGTTGGAAATATGGAAAAATACATATTACATAAGGGGATATCAAAGATGGAAGAAAGCCTGCTCTTGGGTGTTCTGAGAGGCAATGGACTCTAGAAAACAAGTGAAAAGTTTAGTCTTGGTAAAAAGGAGGCTAATTTCTTCAGTAGAGGTTGTTTTAAAAGAGAAAATGAGAGATCATCAAGAGGATTATGGATGTATAGAGTAAACAAAGAGATATTTTAATATGGATGACTTCTATTTTTTCTGTAAAGTATGAAACTAGATCCCTTGCTGAGTAATATAGCAGCACTGAGAATCTTTTGAATTGAGGCACATCTATATGAAGTTTAATGGAAGATGTTGGTTTCCTTCCCATAAGCCAGGGTAGCTAATTGAGTATTGAAAACACAATGAAAAATTCATTTCAACAAGCATTTATTAAAGACATACTATTACTAAGTTATTTTACAAGGCAAGAGAGAGGAATGAATTTTTGAATTTTTTTTTTATATTTAGGAAACTACCTCAAAAAGGAGCTTCTCTTACAATGCAAGCTACTACCAACCAAAAATGACTTTAAAAAAAGTTTTAAGAAAAATGGGGAAGGAAATGACAGTTTGGAAAAAGAAATAGAAATTGACTTACCTTAAAAATACATTTGGTGAAATGGAAAATGAGTTCTTAAAATAGATTTGGCAAAATGGAAAAAAAAATTGAGAAAAATAGAATTGGTGAAATGGAAAAAGAGAATAACTCCTTAAAAATAGAATTGGTGAATGGGAAAAAAGTGCAATGAACAAAACAACTCCTTTAAAAGTATAATTGGTCAAATGCAAAAGAAAGTAGAAAATCTAGCTGAAGAAAATCTAGTTAAAGAAAATAACTAAAATTTGGATTGGATAAATGGAAATAAATGACTCAATGAGACATCAAGACTCAGTCAAACAAAGCAAAACAAAAATAAAATAAAAAAAAAAGAAAATGTAAAATGCCTTATTGGAAAAATAACTAACCTAGAAAATAGATCCAGGAGAGACAATCTAAAAATTATTGAACTACCTAAAAAACACAATGAAAATAAAAAAGAGCTTAGAAAACATCTTTCAAGAAATCATCATGGAAAACTGCTCTTTTCTAAAAACAGAAGGTAAAATAATTGTTGAAAGAATCCACTGATCACCTCTAGAAAGGGATCCCAAAATGAAAACTCCTAGGAACATTGTAGCTAAATTCCAAAATTATCTGTTCAAGGAGAAAATACTTCAAGTAGCCTGGAAGAAACAATTCAAATATTGAGGAACCTCAATCAGGATTACCCAGTTTCAACTTTAAAAATTGAAGGGCCTGGCATATAATATTCTGGAGTGCAAAAAAAGCTGGGACTGCAGCCAAGAATCAACAATCCACAAAGTTAAGCACTATCTTTCAGGGGTAAAAATGGACATTTGATTATTTTTGATGAAAAGAACAGAGCTGAACAAATACAGAACTCAGAAGAAACTTAAGAAAGTAAAAAGGGAAGGAAAAAAAAAAACATGGGAAGATGATATGTGTCACTCTTGAGAATAGTATATTTCTTAGGAAATAAGGTGTGAGTAAAAGGGTGTAGGTATAAATTTATTTTAAGGTAATTTTATAAAAAAGAAACTGCGATGGAAAAGGGATTGTACTGGAAGAAAAGCAAAGGAGAGGTAAAGTGGGGTAAATTAGTCACATGAAGTGGTAAAAAAAAAATACCTATTATAGTTGAGGGAAAGAAAGGTTGGGGATGAGCATTGTTTGAATCTTAATCTCATTAGATTTGGCTCAAACCTACTGAGTTTGGTATAGAAACTTGTTTCACTTTATAGGGAAGTAGGAGGGGAAAGGGGAAAGTAAAGGTGGAAGTTAATAGAAGGGAGGGATAGAAGTAGAAAGGAAAAGTAATAAGAAAAAGAGAGGGCTGAGAAAAGGGAGGACAGATTGAGAGAAGTGGTAGTCAGAAGAAGGAATATTCAGTGAATTGTTACATGCCTGTGATTTCTGGAGGGTAACCGACAAATCTGCTATCACATGTGAATATGATGATCTTAAGCATGGACTGCTTTCTTTTGAACTAGCCATAGTCAGGCAGAAGTTAGGCTAGAATTTATTCATTCACTTGCTAAATACTGAGAAAGTATTTATCTAAACATTTGTTAGGCACAATCTTGATATAGCATAAATTAATGGATAAGAGAGCTTTTCTCAGAGTTTGCAAAACTTGGATTCAGGATTTACTTCTGACAGAAAGACTAAATGATGCTAAGCATGTCACTTCATCTTGCATTTCCCCCTCTCTTCTTCCCAGAGTAGTTCTTTCAAGCTACAAATTATACAGGAGGTGTTGATCTGCAATGGTAGAATAAATTTCTCTCCTTTTAAAATTCAAATTTATTTTGTTTTTAATTAACAATCAAGTTTTTTCTTCCTCCTACTCTCCCACTGTGGATGAGAGAAAGAAAACAAAACATTTTTGTTTAACAAATATGCAGAGACAAGCAAAATAAATTTTCACATTGGCCATATCAAGAAATATGTTTTATTCTGCATGTTTATTTTTTCATCTTTAGATTGGTTCTCTCTACAATGTTGACTTAAAAGTTCTAGTCTAAGCAAATCCCCAAATACAAGAAAAATATCTGTTGTCTCTATTTAAATAAAGGTGGGAGACAAGGATGAAGTTCTGGCTATAAAGGATATTTGTAGGAACAGAATTTTAAAAATATTGATTTTCTATGTCCAGGCACTGCATTAAGCACTTTATAAATATCATTTAAAATTAGATAATTCTCATAATTATCTGTTACACAGGTGCTATTATTATTACAGTGAAATAACTATAAGTTGAATCACTTTTTTCTGTGAAATGGGAAGGTTTTGAGGTAAGAATTTATGGAAGAAGAGGCCATTGAAGTAGGAAAGATTCTGAAAGATAGAGGGGAGTTGGGTTTTCCTACTTGAATGTGCGAAGATGAGAGAATACAGGTCAAATTTGGCGATGTGGTCAATAAGACAATTTAGCTTGAATGTAGAGAATATGGAAAGGCATAATGTGAATGAACTAAACTTGGGAGGATAGGGTGGGATTGTAGGATGCCCAACTAAAGTCACCTGCACAAAATACCAGTAGAATTTTGTCAACTTTATAAAGGGTTGTTTTGGCCCCCTATCATATCTCTGTCTTGAGGGATATTGGTTGTTTCATCCTTACAGAGCTCCTTAAAATAGAGTCAGAGCATTGAGAATGATTTTTGAAGGGGTAATTGATGAAAAGTTTACTTCATTTTTAGTAACTACAGATTCAAGAAGAAAGTAATCAATCATTGCCATAAGATGTCAAAAGTTTGTGAGTTTAGGTCGCTTTTAATGAATGTGACGCAATTATTATAAATGTGCTAGATGAAATTTTATGTCTAATTAAAATGATTAACATAATCTTTTTAAAAATTCCATATTTGATGCTGATCAGAAAACTTCAAATTAAATAATGATCTCAAATACAGTGGGGCTGTTACCATTGAAGGTGTTGGAAAAAATGATAGTTCTTCATTAAAAAAAAAAAAAAAACAAAACTAAGTGATAGAATATCTTCCAAGTTAAGCCAATGGGGGAAAAAAAGAAGATATATATCATTCTGCAGATATTATTTTCTAAATATATCTTGTTACTACCTTGAATGGCCTCAAATCATTAAGCATGAACTAAAGCTAGATTTTAGTACCTTCAGAATCAATCAACCTGAAAGACAGTGATAATTACACATATTATAAATCACTCCTAACAATAACCACAGTCAAATCAAGCTAGGATTTCTCACCTAGAGAGAATATATTCACTATGCACACTTTAAATCATGGATTCTTAAGGGACTATTGGATGAATTTCCTGGGGTCAATGGGAAAAATTGTAGTACTTTTGTTTTCCTTTGTGATCCTAGGTATTTTATTTAATACACTAAAAATTATTGTTTGAAAAATGGGTCTGTAGGCTTCACCAGACTGCCAAAGGGATCTATAATAATGAGTTAACATCTTCTGCTTAAGCAGAAGCTGATGGGGCACCAGCCCCATCTTATAAGTGAAGCATTTCCTTTTCTCTCTCAGTTGTTAATACTTCCACCCCCTTAACCACCCCCTTACCCTCCCACCCCCCACCCAAATTCTGTCTTTACTTTAAGACATTTTAGTATATACTTAAAAATGTAAATGGCTTGTGCTTGATAGAACATCAACCCACTGATAGTAGGAACTGTCTCTTTTTTAGTATTATAGCCTCATTATCTAGAATAGTGTTTGGAATATAGTAATTTCTTAAGAGATACTTATTGATTGCTCCATAAGTTAACTGTTGTAATACAGTCTTCATGATCTATTCCTGTAGTTTTCTACCAAAAAGAATCCCATTTCCTTTTTTTAAATTCCAATAATATTTTATTTTCCCAATTGCATGCAAAGATAGTTTTCAACATTCATTTTTTTGTAAGATTTTGAGTTCCTTTTTTTCTTTCCCTCCCTCTTTCTCCTTCTCAAGACAACAAGCAATCTGACATAGGTTATATATGTACAATCATTTTAAATACATTTCCATATTATTCAGAAAATTAAATCTCTTAACCCTAGGAGTATTAGATGACCTCATATAACAAAACCATGTGTGCTTATGCTTAGAGATTTTAATATAATGAAACCCTCCTAATTTGCATTCAAATAGATTAAGAATTTCTAGTCGTTTGAATGGGTATTGAGTGAATTAATTAATCAGAAAAGATTTATTAAGCACTTAGTACATGCCAAGCTAGGATATGACAAAAAACAAACAGTTCTTACCTCAGGGGGCTTAAGTTTTAATGGAGAAAGCAAAATATACATGTTATAACAATATGTAGAAAATGTATAAAATGAATACAAAATATAAGTTATGGAGGGTAATGTATTCTCAAATCCAGCCTCTAATTATCCTAGGTATGATATGTAACATAAAAAGCAAAATCCAGATAGGTTAAGATAAACTTTATTCTCCTCTTTCTATATTTATATCATCAATTCAAAGATTATAAGGATTTGCTTTTTCAGGGAAATTTAGAGAGACATGGACTGATGTAGAATGATGTGACCAGAATCAGAAAAATAATTGATAATGCGTGCAATAAAGAAAATTAAAACAAAATATAGCATTGGAATTTTTAGGATTGTTATTTTATTTATTTTGGATTTTTAAAACCTTTTTCTTAGAGATTGTGGAAATTTTTCCTATAAGTAGCATTATGTTATGATTGTGAAGTTGCTGGTAGCAAGAAGTTGATTGTACAATTCGTTCATTTAGATCCATCATTGCTTAACATATTCTTCTATACCTACTGTATGTCTGAACCAACCTGTGGTGTTTTTCTTCTTTAAAATACTAGTTCTCTCTGGGAGAAAGCAGGTTTCTTGGGGAGGTTTTCTGGAGGCAGCCTTAGTTGCAGTTGAAAGTAATAATCACTCAAAATGCAGCCAGCTGGTAAAAATGCAAACATTTATTTTCTCCTACCAAAATAGCCCGGTTAGTTGAGGCCTCTCTCTTTTCTTAGTTCTAAGAGCTCTTGCAGCTCTGTCCTCTGCTTTCTTCAGCCTTCAGCCAGCATCAAGTTGAATCTATCTTTTCTCCGAGAGAGGGCTTCTGGCTCTCAGTCTTCCAGAGTGCTCTGTGTCTGTCCCACAATGCTCCTCTCCAATCTAATTCAGCTGAACTCCCTTGACCGGCTCACTGAAGCTCTATTTATGCTCTTCCTTCAAGAGAGGGATTGTGGGTTTCTCCCAGAGTGCTCTCTGGCCCTAAGAGCTTCAAAGGAGGTGTGACTTCACAAAGTTACAAAGTTTACTTTGTGACTCTCCCATGTGAACTCCAATGAGTACTTAAATACTCTTGCTTATATGAGCTCTCTAAAGGTGTGAACACAAGCTTTGTATCAATTAGTTCTACTTAGTACCTTGTTTCAGGTTCTGGCCCAAAACATCTCCTTGTAAGATCAGATCAAGGATACTGAATCATGCTAAATTAGATAATTATTTTCTCTATCAACTCTAATGACTTAACAGTTTGTAAAGATTCCAACACCAACCAATCATTTTTCTCTATTTATATCTCTACAAATAGAGACAAAATGCAATTGACTTGTTTCTTCAAAAGATTTCCAATCTCTTTGTTGGTCCTGCAGGATTTGGTATGTAATATGGATGGTGCATTTGGTATAGAAAGCGTCCTTGTTTTGGAACCAGAGGATCTTGGGTTATTACCCATTCTTCTCCATGTTACATCTATGACCTTGATGAAATTATTTCTTTTCCTAAGTTTCTTTCCTTTCCAAAGTCTAGAATCTCCTGAAATTTTTTGACTTTTCCTTTATTTAGCTGTTGTTGCTGATTTAACTTACATATGTCATGGAAATACCCGCTTTGGTTCAATTTAGTGAGGTGATATGGTAACATATAAAAAAATTGACTAATTTATTTCCTTATGTAAAATAAGTGAAGGGGAGGTAGTTACATTAGATGACCTCTAAGGATCAATTTTATGATTTTATGATCCTAGGAATGCCATCCTTGTTATACTCCCTACCTAGAATAATTCACTTCCCACTGACATTTTTGACTACCAGATGGCGTTTAATTGGTTATACAGTTCTTGATATTCTGCTCTTTATTTTATGGTCAACATTAAGCAGCACTTTGAGCAGCACTGTGGAGTTGTTCATTTATGCCTTGACCTTCATGGACACATTCTCACTGATCAACAATATCTGCATGCAATTGAATCTAATTCAGGATACTTTGTACTTTTTGGACTATTTTCCATTATGTCTTCTGTTGATATGTTCCTTGGTGAGGCAATTAAGTATATTTTGTTTCTTCACCTATTACTGTGTGACTTGGATTATGTCTTGTGGGGAAAGTTCATTGCATGTTCACTTTTTTTTTCTTTTTTAAATTAAGGTTTACCTCTAAGCTTGCCTGCTTGAATCCAAACTTCTGTTGTAATTTTTCCTTGGAAAAAATGCAATTCTCTGCAAAAATTTAATGGGTAGAATGTTTACAATTTATTTTGAGTCTCATTTCCTTTTTCCAAGCATCACAACAGGTCCCTAAAGAAGTTCCATATCATTTATAGAATGTGTCTCTCTTTGCTGATATGATGAGGTTTTGTGAATAGTTGGATCTTACTTCTTCATCTGATGTTTGTGTCCTCAATGATTTAAACTGATACTGGATTTTCCCCTCTGCCATGCAGCACTATCATATTTTCATTTTATGTACAATCAGATACCTTTTAATAATTCATAAGTAACACACATTAAACAGTTCAATATTATCAATTTTTTAAAGTTACACATCCACTTGTTAGAGCTTGCTGGTTGATTACATCAATAGCCCCATGCTCATTATCAGTGCCATTCTTCAGTCTTTTCTATAGAGCACTGGTTCGAAAGGGAGGAGATGGCTCAGTGGAAAGAGCACCAGCCTTGAAGTCAAGAGGACCTGAGTTCAAATCCAGCCTCAGACACGTAACAAACAGAAAAAGTTGTCGAAAGCAGCAAAAGCAAAAAGAAGAAGAGAAATAAATCAGCTAACAGAGAGAGATGTGAGCTGAGCCAACTGTGGCAATGGCAATAGTAAAATCTTCCCAAATTATTTTAATGCCTAATTACACAAGTCTGGTTCAAAACAACTCACAATGTTGAAAGGCTTTATGATGTTTTCAAAGCACAAATTAAGAAGAAAAATTGTTGTAGTGCATAATGCATAGGAAGAACTTGTAAATTTGTGAAAGGAGAATAAGATGGATGGGGAATAGTTATTTTATCTATGATGTCTTTGTTATGGGAAACTACCAGATAAGGAAACTTTCTCTAGTAATGCAAATGATCAGTAAATAATAGTTTTGACAGTTGCCTAGAGCACTGAAAAGTTAAGTAAATGATTTGCTCAGTATATATCAGAGATAGTGCTTGAACACCAGTTTTCCTGTTTTTGAAGCTATCTCTTTACCCACTCTGCCTTAATTCTTCTTTTGAGAATGACTGCATGGTAATTATTGGGATTTTTGAGTCATTTTTTTTTAACCTAGGAATCCAAGAGTGTTGTCTGCTCAGCAGTATTATGTGAATTTTTCTTTTTTATATAACAAATTTTTAGAGTTACTTTAATTTTTGTCATTTTTGAGATTTAATTATTTATTTAATTTTAGTTTTTAACATTCACTTTTATAAAATTTTAAGTCCCCAATTTTTTCTCCCTTCCTCTTCCTTCCAAAATGGCATGCAATCTGATAGAGGTTATGCATATACAAAACTGTTAAACATATTTTCACATTAGTCATGCTGTGAAACAACCATTAGAACAAAAGGAAAACTCATAAGAAATTTTTTAAAAATGTGAAAATAGTATACTTTGGTCTGCTTTAAAACTCCATAGTTCTTTCTCTGGCTGTGGATAGCATTTTTTATCATAAGTTTTTAGGAATTGTCTTAATTCATTGTATTCCTGAGGAGAGCTAAGTCTATCAAAGATCATCGCACAATGTTGTTTACCCTGCAAAAATATCTTCTCAATTTACTTCTGCTCACTTCACTTAGTATCAGTTCATTAATTTAATTTTTTTTTCTTTCTGAGATCTGCCTGCTTATCATTTCTTATATTATAACAGTATTCCATTACATTTGTAAACCCCGCTTTGTTTTTTGATTTTTTATTTAATTGATAGCTATCTTCTCAATTTTAATTTCTTTGCAACCACAAAAAAGAGCTGTGATAAATATTTTTGAACATGTGGGTTCCTTCCCCCTTTTTAAAGGATTTTTTTGGGATACAGACCTAGCAAATGTATTGTTGAATCAAAAGGTTTGCACAATTTTATAGCACTTTGGGCATAGGGGAATCTCTCTTAAAGTTACTTCACCAACACATTTCTGTCTGCCTTGAAGTGCTCAGATCAAACTCTACATCTCCTGGAATTTTCTGCTTTTTGTTAATTTACCTGGCACTCTGATTCATTCAACATATCTCATAGATATAACAATTTTATTCTAATTTAGGAAGATGTTATGATAAAATGAAAAGGTGACTTATTTACTAATGATGGTACCACTGTATTTTATGAAATAGAAACCTTTCAAAACCGATCCTCTAAAATCATATCATTAAAGTGATCATTACAAATAAATGAAATAAGATCTCTCATTTCTGACCCATAAAACATGACTATATGACATAAATAACATTCATGGACTTATCAATAGATTTATTCTCTAATCCATTCTACCAGTTTCATCATTTGTAGGTGATTTTAAAATTGTATTCATAAGTGATTTTTACAATTTTTTTTTAAACATTATGACCATGTGGCAAATGTTGAGTACTCAAAGATTTTTTTCATTAAATTTATACTCAGTGTATTAACTTGTAACTTCCCAAGACCTTTCTGGGGGTGCATGTCTGCTTTTTCAGTTTGACATACTTGCTGTGAAGAATATAAAATTTGGGAGGTTAATTCATTTTTTCCTTAGCATGGGAAATTTATTTTGCTGAAAAATTATTTTATGTTATTTCTTCAATTACTGTTATTAAATAGATTTCATAATCTATGATATCAGTTTTAGCTTAGGAAAAAGAGAATAATTTAAAGTATTTTCTTTATAAAGCTCATCACAACCAAGTCTCAATTAATCCTTGAAGTAATCTTGAAGTAATACATTCATTTGAATTCACACTATTCAAAATTATAATAATGTAAAATAGAGTAAGTGGTTCACACCTAATCAAAATATACACTATGAATTCAAATAATATGAATTATTTAGGATGTTCATTATTTTTATTTATTGAGACCTAGATCTAATATCTTTGATTCTTTCTTCTTCTTCTTCTTTTTTTTTTTTTTTTTTTTTTTGTTGTTGTTGTACCATGAAGGAGAACACATTTCTTTTAAACTAAACTACTCCCAATATTTCATGATAAATCTTAATTGTTATTAAACAATGATATTTTGAATTGTCTAATACTAAATTTTAGCTATGATTTAATTTAATAGGATCTTGTATATGTAAATCTGTAGAGGGCCAGAATTCTGGAAAAGTATTCTTGAAAGAAGTATACTTGAAACAAGCTGTTAACTCAGAGAGATTGATGAGACAATGGTTATTTAGTTTACATATACTTAATACTTAGTATGGTGATGTAATAGTTCTCTAGCTCATGCATATTTAGTATGATGTAATGATGTAATTATAATAGTATATATAAGAACTTGGGACAGGAAGTCAGATGAAAATCAGACTGGCAGACCAGCAGAATGTGGCAAAGGAGACTGGGTCAGACTATGACAGACAGACTGTGAAGGGGACAATAAAGACTTTGGACTTTATTCCTGACTATTCTCATGGGGATTATTTTGCTGAGACCAAGGCTGGTCCCAAGGCCCTCTAGAAAGCTAGCCTGGACATTACATAAATCCAAATACATATTCATTATTTAAGGCATGTTATAGTTATTCTTATTATGAAAAAGAATTCCTTTTACTTTATGAAATTACATAATTAATTGCTTAGTCAACAAGCATATACTAAACACTTTATATATATAACACACCAAATAACTCGAGATACAAAGAAAGTCAAAAGGTCCATATCCTCAAGGAGGTCACTTTCCAAATGAGAGAAAAACATACAAATACATACAATATATGTATAAAATAAAATGAAAGAAACCACAAAAGTGAAGGCATTACCAGCTAGGGGAGGGGAATAGCCTTCTACAGAATAAACATTGAGTTTTGAACAAGTCCAGGAAGCTAAAAGGTAGAGATGAGTAATGCAAATGTTTAAGGAATGGGCGAAAGTCAGTAAAAAGGCAAGAGGGGACTTCCAGTTAAGATGGCGGAGAGGAGGCACATAGCTGTGTAGCTCCACGCTTTCTCTCACTATCCATTTCATTACAAGCCTCTGAATTAATGCTTGACTGAAAAAAAACCCACAAATAGTTACCAAGAGAAGCCATCCTTGAGATTCGCCAAGAAAGGTCTGTCTTTACTGGAGGGCTGGGATGGTTTTAGATCGGGCGCAGGCGGCGGGCAGTGGCAGTGAGAGCACAGGAGCAGACTGGAGAGGGGGTGGGGAGTGATCACAGCCATCTCTGCGGGGAGAGCTTCGCTACAGGACTGGATACTTTGCTCCAGCAGCAAGTCAGCAGCCCAGCAGAGAAGCTAAAAACACCGGGGCTGAAGAATACAACCCCAAACAGCTGGAGTCTCTCGGGACCTGGCCGCCCTCCCTTACCTCCCCCCACAGTGACTGAGCATGCTCTGGGATCTCAGAGCGCAGGCGCAGCACAGTCGGGCTAGTGCCTCACTGCTGCCCCCCGCAGTCTGCAGAGGAAGCTCGGTAACACCACCCAGCCCCTCCCCCAAAGAAAGACTCCAGTTTTTTCTGTTTTTCTTTGCTAGATTGTCTTTGATTATTAGACAGAATGAGCAAAAAACTGAAGAGGACTTTAACCCTTGACAGCTTCTATACAGATAGAGAGCAGACTCTAAATCCTGAGGAGACTAAAAACAGACAGTCCCCAGGTGAATCCCCAAAGGAGCAGATCATCTGTTCCTCAGCACAGATGAACCTCATAGAAGTAATTAAAAAGGCTCTCACAAGAGAGCTAAAAGAAAAATGGGAAAAGCAGAGTGAGGCTTGGCAAAAGGAGAGGGAAGCTTGGGAAAAGGAGAGGGAGGCTTGGCAAAAGAGCCTAGAGAAGTCAGTTAAAGAGAGAGTGGATAAAGAAGTAAAATCCTTGAAAAATAGGATTGGTGAACTGGAAAACAAAATTGGCGAAATGGAAAAAAATTCCACAGAACAAAAGAACTCAATGGGACAATTAGAAAAAAGATTTTTAAAAAGTGAGTGAAGAAAATACTTCACTGAAAATCAGAATTGAACAATTGGAATTGAATGACTCGAGGAGACAAGAAGAATCAGTCAAGCAAATCCAAAAAAATCAAACAATGGAAAAGAATGTGAAACACCTTCTGGGGAAGACAACAGACCTGGAAAACAGATCCAGGAGAGACAATCTGAGAATCATTGGACTCCCAGAAAAGCATGATTAAAAAAAAGAGCCTGGACACTATTTTCCAGGAAATTATCAAAGAGAACTGCCCAGAAGTCATAGGAACAGAGGAAAAAATAAACATTGAAAGGATTCATCGATCACCCACTGAAAGGGATCCTAAAATTAAAACACCAAGGAATATAGTGGCCAAATGCCAGAACCCTCAGATGAAGGAAAAAATATTGCAAGCGGCTAGAAAAACCCAATTCAAGTATCAAGGAGCCACAATAAGGATCACCCAGGATCTGGCAGCATCCACATTAAAAGATCGAAGGGCCTGGAATATGATATTCCGAAAGGCTAAGGAACTTGGTATGCAACCAAAAATAACTTACCCAGCAAGAATGAGCATCTTTTTCCACGGAAGAAGATGGACATTCAATGAAGTAAGCGAATTTCATCTATTTCTGATGAAAAAGCCAGAACTTAACAAAAAGTTTGATCTACAAATATAGAACTCAAGAGAAATCTAAAAAGGTAAAGATTAATCTTGGGAACTATATTTCGACTATATAGATGTATAAAGAATACATGTATACCTTGTTCTAGAAATTGATGTGGAAAGGACATTGTACCAGAAAAAGGGTAAAGTGGGGGTAGTACATCTCATGAAGAGGCATAGGAAACCTATTATATCTGAGAGAAAGAATGGAGGGGGATGAATATAGTGGGTATCTTACTGCCTTCAGAATTGGCTTTAAGTGAAAAATCTTAAGACATATTCAATCTATGGTGAAACTTCTCCCACCTCATTGAAAAGTGAGAAGGGAAAAGGGAAAAGGGAAGGAATAAGCTAAGTGGAAGGGAATACGGAAACTGGGAGGGAAAGGGGTAAGATAGGAGGAGGAACTCTAAGGCGGGGGGAGAGATACTAAAAAGGGAAGGCTGTGAGAAGCAAGTGGTGCTCACAAGCTTAATACTGGAAAGGGGGGAAAGGGGAAAGAAGGGAGAAAAGCATAAACCGGGGTTAACAAGATGGCAAGAAATACAGACTTGGTCATTCTAACCATAAATGTGAACGGGGTAAACTCCCCCATAAAGAGGAAGCGGTTAGCAGAATGGATTAAAAGGCAGAATCCTACAATATGTTGTTTACAGGAAACACACCTGAAGCAGGGAGATACATGCAGGTTAAAGGTAAAAGGTTGGAGAAAAATCTACTATGCTTCAGGTGAAGTCAAAAAAGCAGGGGTAGCCATCCTGATCTCAGATCAAGCTAAAGCAAAAATTAATCTAATTAAAAGAGATAAGGAAGGGCACTATATCTTGCTAAAGGGTAGCATGGATAATGAAGCACTATCTATATTAAACATATATGCACCAAGTGGTGTAGCATCTAAATTCTTAAAAGAGAAATTAAGAGAGCTGCAAGAAGAAATAGACAGTAAAACTATAATAGTGGGAGATCTTAACCTTGCACTCTCAGAATTAGATAAATCAAACCACAAAATAAATAAGAAAGAAGTCAAAGAGGTAAATAGAATACTAGAAAAGTTAGATATGATAGATCTCTGGAGAAAATGTAATGGAGACAGAAAGGAATACACTTTCTTTTCAGCAGTTCATGGAACCTATACAAAAATTGACCATATATTAGGACATAAAAACCTCAAACTCAAATGCAGTAAGGCAGAAATAGTAAATGCATCCTTTTCAGACCACGATGCAATGAAAATTACATTCAACAAAAAACCAGGGGGAAGTAGACCAAAAAATAATTGGAAACTAAATAATCTCATACTAAAGAATGATTGGGTGAAACAGCAAATCATAGACATAATTAATAACTTCACCCAAGAAAACGATAATAATGAGACATCATACCAAAATGTATGGGATGCAGCCAAAGCGGTAATAAGGGGAAATTTCATATCTCTAGAGGCCTATTTGTATAAAATAGAGAAAGAGAAGGTCAATGAATTGGGTTTGCAACTAAAACTGCTAGAAAAGGAACAAATTAAAAACCCCCAGTCAAACACTAAACTTGAAATTCTAAAAATAAAAGGAGAGATCAATAAAATTGAAAGTAAAAAAACTATTGAATTAATTAATAAAACTAAGAGTTGGTTCTATGAAAAAACCAACAAAACAGACAAACCCTTAGTAAATCTGATTAAAAAAAGGAAAGAGGAAAATCAAATTATTAGTCTTAAAAATGAAAAGGGAGAACTCGCCACTAACGAAGAGGAAATTAGAGCAATAATTAGGAGTTACTTTGCCCAACTTTATGCCAATAAATTCGACAACTTAAATGAAATAGAAAAATACCTCCAAAAATATAGCTTGCCCAAACTAACAGAGGAAGAAGTAAATATCCTAAACAGTCCCATCTCAGAAAAAGAAATAGAACAAACTATCAATCAACTCCCTAAGAAAAAATCCCCAGGACCAGATGGATTTACATGTGAATTCTACCAAACATTTAAAGAACAATGAACTCCAATGCTAAATAAACTATTTGAAAAAATAGGGATTGAAGGAGTCCTACCAAACTCCTTTTATGACACAGACATGGTACTGATACCTAAACCAGGTAGGCTGAAAACAGAGAAAGAAAATTATAGACCAATCTCCCTAATGAATATTGATGCTAAAATCTTAAATAAAATATTAGCAAAAAGATTACAGAAAATCGTCACCAGGATAATACACTATGACCAAGTAGGATTTATACCAGGAATGCAAGGCTGGTTCAATATTAGGAAAACTATTAACATAATTGACTATATCAATAACCAAACAAACAAAAACCATATGATCATCTCAATAGATGCAGAAAAAGCATTTGATAAAATCCAACATCCATTCCTAATAAAAACACTTGAGAGCATAGGAATAAATGGACTTTTCCTTAAAATAGTCAGGCACATATATTTAAAACCATCAATAAGCATCATATGCAATGGGGAAAAAACTGGAACCTTTCCCAGTAAGATCTGAAGTGAAGCAAGGTTGCCCACTATCACCATTATTATATAATATTGTATTAGAAACACTAGCCTCGGCAATAAGAGTCAAGAAAGATATTAAAGGAATTAGAGTAGGCAATGAGGAAACCAAACTATCACTCTTTGCAGATGATATGATGGTATACCTAGAGAACCCCAGAGATTCTACTAAAAAGCTATTAGAAATAATTCATAATTTTAGCAAAGTAGCTGGCTACAAAATAAATCCCCATAAATCCTTAGCATTTTTATACATCACCAACAAAACCCAACAGCAAGAGATACAAAGAGAAATTCCATTCAGAATAACTGTTGATACCATAAAATATTTGGGAATCTATCTACCAAAGGAAAGTCAGGAATTATATGAGCAAAATTATAAAAAAGTCTCCACACAAATAAAGTCAGACTTAAATAATTGGAAAAATATTAAGTGCTCTTGGATCGGCCGAGCGAACATAATAAAGATGACAATACTCCCTAAACTAATCTATTTATTTAGTGCTATACCAATCAGACTTCCAAGAAAATATTTTAATGATCTAGAAAAAATAACAACAAAATTCATATGGAACAATAAAAAGTCGAGAATCTCAAGGGAATTAATGAAAAAAAAATCAAATGAAGGTGGCCTAGCTGTACCTGATCTAAAATTATATTATAAAGCAGCAGTCACCAAAACCATTTGGTATTGGCTAAGAAATAGATTAGTGGATCAGTGGAAAAGGTTAGGTTCACAAGACAGAATAGTCAACTATAGCAATCTAGTGTTTGACAAACCCAAAGCTCCTAACTTCTGGGAAAAGAATTCATTATTTGATAAAAACTGCTGGGACAATTGGAAATTAGTATGGCAGAAATTAGGCATGGACCCACACCTAACACCATATACCAAGATAAGATCAAAATGGGTCCATGACCTAGGCATAAAGAACGAGATTATAAATAAATTAGAGGAACATAGAATAGTTTATCTCTCAGACTTGTGGAGGAGAAAGAAATTTGTGACCAAAGATGAACTAGAGACCATTACTGATCACAAAATAGAAAATTTTGATTACATCAAATTAAAAAGCCTTTGTACAAACAAAACTAATGCAAACAAGATTAGAAGGGAAGCAACAAACTGGGAAAACATCTTCACAGTTAAAGGTTCTGATAAAGGCCTCATTTCCAAAATATATAGAGAACTGACTCAAATTTATAAGAAATCAAGCCATTCTCCAATTGATAAATGGTCAAAGGATATGAACAGACAATTTTCAGAGGATGAAATTGAAACTATTACCACTCATATGAAAGAGTGTTCCAAATCATTATTGATCAGAGAAATGCAAATTAAGACAACTCTGAGATACCACTACACACCTGTCAGATTGGCTAAGATGACAGGAAAAAATAATGATGAATGTTGGAGGGGATGCGGAAAAACTGGGACAGTGATGCATTGTTGGTGGAGTTGTGAACGAATCCAAGCATTCTGGAGAGCAATCTGGAATTATGCCCAAAAAATTATCAAATTGTGCATACCCTTTGATCCAGCAGTGTTTCTATTGGGCTTATATCCCAAAGAAATACTAAAGAAGGGAAAGGGACCTGTATGTGCCAAAATGTTTGTAGCAGCCCTATTTGTAGTGGCTAGAAACTGGAAAATGAATGGATGCCCATCAATTGGAGAATGGCTGGGTAAATTGTGGTATATGAATGTTATGGAATATTATTGCTCTGTAAGGAATGACCAGCAGGATGAATACAGAGAGGCTTGGAGAGACCTACATGGACTGATGCTAAGTGAGATGAGCAGAACCAGGAGATCATTGTACACTTCGACAACGATATTGTATGAGGATGTATTCTGATGGAAGTGGATTTCTCTGACAAAGAGACTTAACTGAGTTTCATTGGAGAAATGATGGACAGAAACAGCTACACCCAAAGAAGGAATACTGGGAAATGAATGTGAACTATTTGCATTTTTGATTTTCTTCCCGAGTTATTTTTACCTTCTGAATCCAATTCTCCCTGTGCAGTGGGAGAACTGTTCGGTTCTGCAAATATGTATTGTATCTAGGATATACTGCAACATATTTAACATATATAGGACTGCTTGCCATCTTGGGGGGGGGAGGGAGGGAGGGGAAGAGACGAAACATAAGTGATTGCAAGGGATAATGTCGTGTAAAAATTATCTTGGCATGGATTCTGTCAATACAAAGTTATTACTAAATAAAATAAAATTTAAAAAATAAATAAATAAATTAGAGGAACATAGAATAGTTTATCTCTCAGACTTGTGGAGGAGAAAGAAATTTGTGACCAAAGATGAACTAGAGACCATTACTGATCACAAAATAGAAAATTTTGATTGCATCAAATTAAAAAGCCTTTGTACAAACAAAACTAATGCAAACAAGATTAGAAGGGAAGCAACAAACTGGGAAAACATCTTCACAGTTAAAGGTTCTGATAAAGGCCTCATTTCCAAAATATATAAAGAACTGACTCAAATTTATAAGAAATCAAGCCATTCTCCAATTGATAAATGGTCAAAGGATATGAACAGACAATTTTCAGAGGATGAAATTGAAACTATTACCACTCATATGAAAGAGTGTTCCAAATCATTATTGATCAGAGAAATGCAAATTAAGACAACTCTGAGATATCACTACACACCTGTCAGATTGGCTAAAATGACAGGAAAAAATAATGCTGAATGTTGGAGGGGATGCGGAAAAACTGGGACAGTGATGCATTGTTGGTGGAGTTGTGAACGAATCCAACCATTCTGGAGAGCAATCTGGAATTATGCCCAAAAAATTATCAAATTGTGCATACCCTTTGATCCAGCAGTGTTTCTATTGGGCTTATATCCCAAAGAAATACTAAAGAAGGGAAAGGGACCTGTTTGTGCCAAAATGTTTGTAGCAGCCCTATTTGTAGTGGCTAGAAACTGGAAAATGAATGGATGCCCATCAATTGGAGAATGGCTGGGTAAATTGTGGTATATGAATGTTATGGAATATTATTGTTCTGTAAGAAATGACCAGCAGGATGAATACAGAGAGGACTGGCGAGACTTACATGAACTGATGCTAAGTGAAATGAGCAGAACCAGGAGATCATTATACACTTCGACAATGATATTGTATGAGGACATATTTTGATGGAAGTGGATTTCTTTGACAAAGAGACCTAACTGAGTTTCAATTGATAAATGACAGACAAAAGCAGCTACACCCAAAGAAAGAACACTGGGAAATGAATGTGAACTATCTGCATTTTTGTTTTTCTTCCCGGGTTATTTATACCTTTTGAATCCAATTCTCTCTATGCAACAAGAGAACTGTTTGGTTCTGCAAACATATATTGTATCTAGGATATACTGCAACATATCCAACATATAAAGGACTGCTTGCCATCTAGGGGAGGGGGTGGAGGGAGGGAGGGGAAAACAATCGGAACAGAAACGAGTGCAAGGGATAATGTTGTAAAAAAAAAAATTACCCTGGCATGGATTCTGTGAATATAAAGTAATTTTTAAATAAAATAAAAAAAAAAAGATGCTCTGAGTGGCCAAACAGCAGGAAAAGCTGCTCCTATAGAAATGACAGTGAAATTTAACCTTCATATAATTGGGGAATTTAATAACAAATTTGAAACCTCCTTTGATGTTTGGATCATCTAAACATGTAAGTTTAAAGAAAAAAAATTTCTTAATAATTTTGCAGCTAATTGTTGATAATATTAGTGAATTCTGGGGCTATTCCTCTTGGTGTCAAGGAATTCTAAAACAGGCTTTGAATGTTATTATCTCATAGACATCCTGGATCAGAAGTTTAAAAACTTTGTAAAAAAGAAAGAAATGCCTTTAAAACTTAACATGTTGTTAAAACCAGAACAATAACAAGAAAATAAACTTCATGAAGAATGACATAAAAAAAAAAAGTAAAAAGGCAAGAGGATTGGAAATATAAAATTATGCATAGGGAATAACAAATAGACTAATATGGTTGATTCATAAAATATTTGGATGGAAGTGACTGGAAAAGCTGAAACAGGCCAGTGTATGAAGACATTTAAACATCTAACAAAGGGCTTTTTATTTGATTCTGATGGTAATAGGGAATTGCTGGAATTTTTAGATGTGTGTGTGTATATGTGTGTTGTGTATGTATGCATAATGGGACATTATTAGATGTATACTTCATAAAAATCATTTTTGTAGATGAAATGATTGATGAATGAAGGATGGATTGGAATATGGAGAGGCAGGGAAATCTGCTTAAAGGTTTTTGAAATAAAAAAAAGGTGAAAGGTAATGAAAGCCTGCACAATTAAGGCATCTGTGTGACTGGAGAGAAGGGAACTTTTATGTTAAAGATGTAAAAGTAAAAAACAATGATTTGGTAAAGGATTGGGTGTATTGGGTGAGTGAGAAAGTGGGATCGAGAACTGTGATGTTTTAAAAAGTTGGAGGGATATTATTGTGATACAGGAGCCACCTGCCAGTGGTTGCTGGAGGTCTAACTCAGACCTGTAGGATGGATCTCTTCATGTGACAGGATGATGATGATACAAGGAGACTGAGAGGCAGTTGCTGTTCTCTGACTTCTCCACTGAGAGGCAGTTGCATTGTTGACCTCTCTCCTCTTCTCTCTGCTCCAATTTGTTTCATTTGCAGTCCACAAGCAACACCTGAATCAGTAAAGGTTGATTTGCAACTTCTTCAGATGTTATGATTCACAGCTGTGGAGACTCTCAGAGAATTGACCTGCCCTTTCACCTAGGCATGGTCCTTAACAGGGGTTTCAGGGGTAATTTTATCATTTTATTAATAAGGTAGCATATTTTTAATGAAAGAAGTCAAATGCCAAAGATGGCTGATGGTGGTGGGTTCACAGTTTATATGTCCTTGGAAGAGCAAGTCTTCCTCAGATGTCAATGAACTCTGATTGGTTAACACTCAATGAGAAAATGAATATTACAATGAAGGGTAGACCACACTACAATGGCAATCCATATTACCTGTCTGACAAAAAAGGAGAAGCCATATTTTCTTGGACTTCTTTAAGTAAACACAATTAGCAAGAATCTACCCATTAGCCTAAACTTAGACTTACTTTTAGATTTTAGCCTGAGTAAAGCTTTGAGATTTCTGATTTCTGAATGAGGAACTAAAAAGATAAAACCTTAATCCTTTTTCAATAGTTACTAATACAAAAAAAAAAAGAACAATAATTTCTTTCAGAATGATGAAAAAAAGATTATGAGTTTAGATGACTGGAAAATTGTAATATCCTTGATAATAATGAGAAAGTAAAAAAAAAAAAAAAGGAGGTTTCTTAGGGGTAAATGTTCTGTTTTTAGATATGTTGATTTTGAGATATCTATGGGTTATTAAGTTTGATATGTCCAAAAACAATTGTTGTTTCAGACTACATCTTGTGAAAATGACTTGAGCTGAACATAAAGATCCAGAAATCATTTGTATAGTGATGACAATTGAATCCATAGGAGCTTATAAGGTAATCACGAGAAACATTATAGAGGGGGGAAAAGAAGAGAGCTTACAAGAGACCTTTGAGGGACACTGAGGGTTAATTGGCATGACAGGCATGAACATCCGGCAAAGGAGATTGAAGAAGCAGTCAGAAAGAAACAGTTAAATATATGAGAAGACAAACAAGAAAGAAAAGTTACAAAAACAAAGAAGAAAGAATCCAGGAGGCAAAGATGGTAAATAATGTTAACTATTTAGAGAAGTCATATGCATCAATATTAAGAAAAACTCATTAGATTTTGTTATTAAGAGATTATTAGTAACTTTTGAGGCAGCCAGTTCAGTTGAATGATGAAATTAGAAACTAGTTTACAGAGGATTAAGTAGAATGTGAGAAGAGAAACAGATAAATCTAGTTTTGATAGAGAATGAGAGTAGTTATAGGATGATAGCTCAAGTGGATGAAAAGATTGTAAGGATATTTTAAGGACAGGAAAGACATTATATATGTATGTCTAGACTATAGATAAGGAGGCATTGGATAGAAAGATGCTAAAGATTTGACAGTTAGAATGATATTAGGGAGATATTCTTGAGGAGATGGAAGATAGTTTCCAGAATCCAAGTAGTGGAATGGTTTTTCCAACAAGAAAGGTTATTTTTTTTTTTTTTTTTTTTTTGAGACAAGAGTAAAGGAAAGAGTAGGAGAAAATGACTGAGCAAGATAAGATAAGGATTATAATCATACACAACAATGGAATACAAATTTTTGCTTTCACCATTTCTCCACTAGTATTGAGTTTTCTAGTAGTTTTTTATCCAGTTTGGCAAGTCTCCAGGGCTCACACAAACTTACTTCCCTGAAGAAGAGTATGAGATATCACAGGGAAACTAGGTAGAGAATCCTTGCATCTGCTATGATTTTTGAGCCTTCTATGATTTTATGTGTCTAAATATTTTCCACAGCTTAAATAGGACTAGTGATGGTAGTGGTGATGGGACAGACATAGGAATATAGTCAATAGATGCTCCCTGATTTAATTCTAAACAAATTTGACCAAATTTCAATCCCTGAATTAAAAGTTATTTTGAGGCAAAGGAGAAACTGATTCATTGTACTTACTATTTTAAAAGGAAAATTTCATCAAAAAAAAAGTGTATCTAAACCCTATTAGTTGTCCATCCCCATGTAGTTTGGTTTAAATTCATTTAATGTAAGCAACACTAGCTCTATTGTACCAGACTTCAAAAGCTTCTCCTAACCTTTCTAGAAAAGTGTTGTGCTCATTGTTTCCTGGTCTCCTTGGAATTCCAAGTCTTACTGTTATTTCTTTTGCTCAGTGAGCTTTTCATTAGTCTTTATGTTTCAAAAATAAAATGGACCAATCTGGTGTCATTAGAACATTTCTTGCCATTTCAAGTTGGGTTCCACAATAGCACCACTGTGAAACTTAAAATTGTTGCTAATTCTGCTTCTTCAATAATAGACATTGATTTAAATTGCTTCTCCATCAATAAGATATGGGTTTGAGATGTATTTCACATAGCGATTATTGGCTATATTCACTTCATAGTTCTCCTTTCATCAATTATACATACAGAAACCTGGATGGCAGGAATATAGTCTGTTGCCAAGCAACAGGGTTTCCCTAAATGGCCTTCTTAGCAGCAGATGGCTATTGACCCTGATCTACTTTATATGCCATTGTTGAGTACAGCAGGAACACATCCGTCATGAAAACCATTGTGGGGCTTCATTGGGAATTCAATGACTGGGAATTTTTTATCCAACTGCTAGCTAAGGACCATAGTTGGACTAAAGTTCATAAATAATTATGCAAAACAACCATTAGAAAAGTAATTAGAGTTATGTTTGCATTTATATTTTCAGCTGCAATAATTAGTTTCTTTAACTGAGGTCTCCTTAGTTTATTACAGTTATTATTGCTTATTAGTAAGAGATAATATGCTTTAATTATACCTACATCTAAGAATTGTGCCTGTCCTTTTTTGTCCTATGTGGTAATAAGGACACTAACTTTGCTTAATATTTTCATATAATGGCTATGGAATCAAACTACAAATTATTATCTATTACAAAAAAATCTATAAAAGAGGATTGTAATTAATTTATGTTGTTATTTTTTGCTTATAGAAGTTAGTCAAAATAGGTCTTCAAACATAACATCAATTCAATTGAATTCATCTCATTTGGTTTTTTAAAAGCATTGCTATAAAAAAGCACAATGCTAGGTAATTGGGTTGGAAATAAAATCAATAATCAATGATATAACGAACAAAATCTTAGGGGGATAGTAAATAATATGCCTCACAAAGTGAGACAGCATGGTAGAGCAGACAGAGAGTGGTTCTTGGAGTTAGAAAAACTTGGTTCATCCATATCTTACCTTTTATGCATACTATCTTTATGTGTGACCAAGAGTACATTACCTAACCTTTCAATACTCAAAAGATAATCTTCTAAAACTCAAAGTCTTTGGAAATAGCAGTACATACCTATCAAACCACTGGTTCTATTACAACCTACCTAGAGCTGGCTTAATGTCTTGAAGTTCTTACCTCTTCATCAAGCCATAACTATTGAACAACTAGAAAAAAAGACCAGCACAAAAGTCGTAAGCACTGAGAGGTAGTTCACCATCAGACACTGGACTGGTTTAATTAAGGAAATAAAATTATAAGAGATATATTATTATTTCTACTAGATCCAAAGGACAACTGTACCATTCTACCACACTAAAAGTTGATAATAGTTATATAAATTTTGTCTCCATTTTAGGGTTCTTAGAAGATAGGGACTTTCTTTTCTTTTTGAATTCCATATAGGTTAATAAAATACTTTTCACATACTAAGTATTTTATAATTTGTATTTTTATGTTTATAATTTTAAGGTTAGATACCATCTACAAGGGGAGAGAATGTTTCACCACAAGCATCCTAAAGAAATGGAAACACAGGTCAACCCACACATGTGCGCTCGAGCACACACACACACACACACACACAAATTGTGGGAGATGAAAGCTGTAACAATTGGAGGGATCAGAAAAGGCCCAGGTAGAGTATGGCATCTATATTAGATCTTAAAAAGAGTTAGGAATCTCAAAAAGGATAGAGAGAATAAGTTTTCTTTTAGTTTTCTTCTCCCATGGAATCATGGTGATTTTTAATACAAAGTGAAAGCATAAATAATACCTGTTATCAAGGAGTTTACATTGGATGAGACTACATACATACAAACAGTTGTAGAACATGTTTTGGAATTATTCTTTGAAACTGTATTGACACTTATAGGTTGGATCCCCCAAAGACAATTGAGACTTCAAAGAGTTCTAGAGAATCTAAGAATCTGAAAAGGTAGAGTCATTCTAATGATGTAGCTCTTGACTCTCCATTATTATGGCCCTTATATGATTATCGACATACCAATTAATCAAACAAATGTATTATTTACTACAACTCTTCTTCTTCTACTTCCTCTTTCTTTTCATCTTACTTTTTATTTATGTATTATTGGAATCCTTACAAAGTGTTAACTCATGAGAGTTGATAGAAACAATAATTATCTAATTTAGCATGGTTCAGTATGATTTATCTGATCTTACAAGGAGATGTTATGGGCCAGAACTTGAAACAAGGTAAAAAGTGGAACTGATAGAAACAATGCTTGTGTTCTACCTTTAGAGAGCTCGTATAAGCAAGAAGCTCTTAGGGCGAAAGAGCACTCTGGGACAGACACAGAGGCACTTTGGGACAGACACAGAGCACTCTGGGAGGAAGCCCACAAGCCCATTCTCGGAGGTGGAATCAGATTCATTCCATTTTCCACCTTTGTGCTGGCTGGAGGCAAAAACAAAAAACAAAAAAACAAACAAACAAAAAAAAACCTTTGGATCTGAAGACATTTGGAGGGAGCTCTTAGAACCAAGCAGAGAGATAGGCCACCAAGAAAACTAACCGGGCTATTTTGGAAGAAGCAATAAAAGATCTGAACTATTAACACCTGGCTGCATTTGGAGTGATTATTACTCTGAACCAAAACTAAGGCTGCCTCCAGAAAACCTCCCCAAGAAACCTGCTCCCACAGAGAACCATCATATATTATATAAAAGAAGAGAACACCACATTTTGGTGCCCAATGTGGGGCTGATAGGACTCTGATCTCAGTGGAAAAGCCTCTGATCCTGAATCCAGTGGAAAAGTTTCCTCAACCCAGAAATTAGGGTGAGTACAACTGTTGGAATCTTTACAAAGTGTAAAATCATTAGAGTTGATAGAGATAATAATTATCTAATTTAGCATGGTTCAGTATCATTGATCTGATCCTACAAGGAGATGTTATGGGCCAGAAAAAACAAGGTACTAAGTGGAACTGAGAGACAATGCTTGTGTTCACACCTTTACTCACTGGAGTTCACATGTTTGGGAGATTTCAGGGTTTAGTATGAGATATCCGAATTCACATCTCCCTTAATCCCTGCCCCCAGAAGGAGGAGTCAACCTTTGGGAAATCATATATAAAGAGGCTCCTAGCTTCGGGTTAGAGAGAGTTACTTCAGAACATTGTCAGGGGCCAGAGAGGAGCACTCTGGGAGGAAGCCCACAAGCCCTCTCTTGGAGGCAAGAGAGATTCATCACAACTTTTACCTTGGTGCTGGCTGGAGACTGAAGAAAGCAAAGGTATAAGCAAAGGACAAAGCTGCAAGAGCTCCTAGAACCAAGGAGAAAGATAGGCCTCTAAGACAACTAACCGGGCTATTTTGGAAGGAGAAAATAAACATTTGGATTTTAATCAGCTGGCTGCATTTTGAGGTGATTATTACTTTTAATTGAAACTAAGGCTGCCTCCAGAAAACCTCCCCGAGAAACCTGCTCTCTCCCAGAGAGAACCATTATATTTTAAAGAAAAAGAACACTACATACAACAAAGAAATTTTGTTAAACAGTTAAAGTAGAATTTCAGCTAAGATGGGACAAATGTTTAGAAAACGGCCTTCTGCTCAAGAAAAATGTTTAGAAAGCATTCAAGGAAAATGTTTAGAGACCATTGCCAGACTTATAAAAAAATCAAGGTTTAATTATAACCTGGGAGCTTATCATTGATCTTTTAAAAACAGAAATGTACATATCTCCTTGTAAGATCATATCAATCATACTAAAGCATGCTAAATTAGATAATTATTGTCTGTATCAACTTTAATGAATTAACACTTTGTAAGGATTGCAACATCCAACATATTATATAAAAGAAGAGAACACCACATGTATCACTTTAACGTTTTCACAGTTATTATGTATAGCATTCTATTAACCTATGAGGTACATAATATATTTATCTACATTTCATAGCTAAGAAAACCTAGCAAAAGATGTTAATTGATTTGCCTGGAGTCACAATAGATTTAAAGCTAAGCAGAACAATAATTATAAAACTATTTAAACTGTCTCCTGAAAGATTCCATATTTTATATAAATTATTTTTATGATTATTGTGTTGGTGGTATGTTTTGAATCAGAACAATAAAAATAATTAACATTTCTATTAGAAAAAGCTTTATATATATTATTTTATCTTGACAAGAGCCCTATGAGATAAGTTCTGTTTTTACCTCCACTTCAAGAAACAACAGGTTGAGCAAGTGAAATGATTTGCCCAGAATCTCATAGGTAGCAAATGTCTCAAGGAGGATTTGATCTCAGATCTTCCTTACTCCAAGTCCATCACTTAGTCCATCACTTATCCATTATTCTTTCTATTGTAGAGAATAGTTTTCCATGTGGATATCAAATGACCCAGTGTTCTCATCATGGTTGGCTCTATCTTATATATTTGCAGCACTTAAATGAAGCATGAGAATTTGAGTCAAAGGCTCTGTGATGATTAATAAATTTAGTGGTGCTTTTAGAAAACTCGTTCAATAATTAGTTGATAGATGATGTGTTGCTCTTTATATTGCTGGAATTTTTTGATACTTTTTTGCTTCTCATTCAATATATTGTTTCCAGTAATTGTTAATAGAGTTTCTTTTTTTGTACTTACAAACATAACTTTTAACAAAATACATAATCACATAATTGAAATTTATTTATTTTGCTTTTATCCCTTTTATTTAAGATAATATTAGAAATATTAATAGTAACAATGAGGTAAGGAAATGTGCTAAGGGGATTAGTATCATGAATACCTCTCACATAATTTTTATTAATAACATCATATACTTATTTGTATATTCTGTAATAAAACTATACACATATGTATGAAATCCTATTTGAGTCTCACAATAGTTCTAGAAGGCAAGTACTATTATTATCACCATTTTACATCAGGAAACCTCGGGTCACAGAACTAGTAAGTGGCTAAAGTAGGATTTAATTCTTAGTCTTTCTGATTGCAAATTCAGTTTTCAATCTATCAGCATACTATTTCTAGGTCATAGTGTTCATAATTGAAATGTTAAAAAGTTGAGACTGTAGACAAATTCAACAAGATTATTGAATACAAGGTAAACTTTTAAAAATCTTCTTATATATTATCTTATGTGAGTTTCTCCTAAAAGAATCAGGCCCAATTCAACAATTGTCCTTTAAACATTTCAAATTGAATTCCTTGGAATAATCTTAAATTCAACATATTTAAAATTGAAATCTCTTTCTTTTACTCTTAATCTAGACATTTAAAATTTTTTATTTGTAAAAAGAGACATTTAAAATAATAATCATGACATTATTTTGGACTTTTCACACTCACTTATCTCTATATCTCTCTCTATATATCTATAAACAAAATAATATATGAATAAATTATATATACATAATATAAATATAAAAAAAGTAAATAAAAGCAGTTGCCAAGTCTTGTAATTTTTGCCTTGATAACGTCACTCACATCCAAATGTTTCTGTTCCCTCTTGAAGCTACAGCCTTAGTTCAATCCCATATCATCTTGTCTGCATTATTACTTATAATAATAATTATAACAGCCTCCTACTTGATCTCTCTGTTTCAAATCTTTCCTCATTCCAGTTGATATTATGTAATATCGAATTGGCTTATATTAAGAGGTATTCTCATCTTTTGTTGGTGGGTATATGATTCATTTTGTCAAGAGAGGTGGTTCAAATTTGCTTCTGAGAGAATGCTGGTAAAATGCTTTCTGGCAATCCATGATCTGTTTGAAGTGTTTGGTAAATCAGTATGGAATAACCAGATTGACACTTTTGAATTTTGCAAAAAATCTGAATTTCAGTCACCTCCTTTGGTGTCTCTGTTTTTGTATTGATTACAGCGATGTTGTGCCCAATATTTCTGTTTCTCAATTGTTTTAAGTTGTGTTTTCACTGTATAGAAATCTTCAAGTTTTTTCTTCTTTAAGAATTTTATCTTGTGCTTTTTCAAACTCTTTATTAAATTTTATGATTGATGTTAAATTATTTGCTTTTCTCTTGAACTACTTCGATACCTATATTGTCTTAAACTTTTGATTTTTGCTTTCATTTGCTTGTTAAGGAAATCTAGAAATTCTAATAAATTTGGTTTTAAGATTTTCTCCATCATTTTTCATCTCTTTTTTCTTTTACACATTTTAATTGGGTGATATGCATTCATTTTTTTTATTTCATTTAGCAACTAGATGATGATATAATTTTCTAAAGCTTCTCCACAGGTCTTCAATAACTTTCTCAAGTTTTTGCTATGGGTGTGCTGGATGATCATCATTAGAAGGATTCTTTGACATATTTTCCTTTTTTCTTATGGTTTTTACTGTGATGACAGTCTGCACATAGACTGTCATATATAGGACATTAGACATTTTTTAGATGTTCTACCAAATACTGTAGTATTTGGATCCAGAATGAGAGCCTGATGACTAGGAAGATGGTGGTATCCTTCATAGGAATAGAAAAGTTTGGAAGAAGTATGAGTTTTGAAAAAATGGATAACGAGTTCACTTTTAGACTTGCCAAGTTTAAGATGTCCATGGAACATCATATTTGAGATGTCTAATAGACAATTGGAGACAGGAGAGAGATTATATATAATCTCCATAATGTTATCTGTTTTTCTACCAATATGCTATCAATGTTACTCTATGGCTGTCTCCAAAGAATTGAAGGTAACTATCATAGAGAAGTCTTTAACCTATAATTCATGAGGCACTTTGAAGAACTGTAGTAAAAATATCATTAAAGGAAATGTTTGGAACTTCCTGGCAAGATTGCCTTTTATTGAGAGACATAATGCCTGGCTACTCTCTAGCAACTCTTGCCTGAGCCTACAAATCACAGCCAATTTAAAAATGGGTGTGAAATAATGAGAAACTTTAGCAAATGTATGCTAGGAAGAAATAAAACATACTAGCCATTTGTTAATGGCTAAGGAAAATATGCAGACAGCTCAAATGATCCAGTAGTATCTTAAAGATATCTGGAAAAAGCAAAAATACCTAGGTGCCCCTTTGTGGGGAAATTTTGGGAGCACATAGATAAGAGTCCCATGAGATGGGTAAGCAGAATTTGACACAGATAGAGGCAACTTTGTAGATATTGAGCTTGGAATGAAGAAGAACCAAATTCAAATCCAACTTCAAACTAAGCTGTATTATCTTGGGCAATCAATTATTCAATCTGTGAGAGAGGCCATTCTCTAAGAATCTAAGTTGTTGAAAAGGTGCTGACTTGCATTGTTAGAATGAGTTTATTCATCTTCAGTTCTATATATTAGTTAAATGACAGACCTAGTCCTTATACTTATGAGTACACACACACACACACGCATACACACACACACACACACACACACACACACACACTCATCTCCCTAATATAACAGTAACCATTTCTTATTTTTTTCTTTGTGTTACTAACTAGTACAAGGTTTGGCACATATTAAACACTTAATAAATGTTGACTTTTCATTTGAATATGTTTATAGGAATCTTTTTTTTTTATTACAATAATACCATGTCATAGTTAGGTCAAGAAGTATTATTCTACTTTTAATAGATGATGAACTTGAATCTCAAAGAGTTTGAAGCATTTTGGCCATGGTGGGTATAGGACCCATATACTTATATTAAGTCCAAGTCCAGTTCTTTCTCCATTGCCTCCTGATCAGAGTGGCTCAAGGAAAATCATGACAATTATGCATAGAAGGCATCTAAAGTGATCATTTTTTTTCATAGTAATTTGCACTAAAATGCTCCTGACAGTTCACATTAGTGCTTATTACTTTGTAGTAATGTTAATTGATACAGGACTTAGCGGGTAGTGCCTAGGGAAATATTTCTTATCTTTAGTCTGAAGCCAGAATCTAATGGTATAGCTCAGGAAGGGATTCCATTGACATATGGCTATTGGGCTATTGGTACATCAGCACTGGAATCTCAAAAGAATCCTTATCTGAAGGAATGGATTGGTTCTTCAAAATTATAAAACATCAGGACATTAACTATCAACTTTCATTTTTCCAAAGAGTTAGCAGATTATAGCCAAACTTACCTAAGAATTTTTTTTATTACACTACTAAAACTGCAATCTCATCTCCCATGTTTTATGAGGTTTCATTTATTAATGTGTAGGGGCTTTGTTTTTCACACAGCACTCAAGAAGCATATGTAAATTATTTCCTGCCACCTACTGTGAAGTGATTCCCAGGCACTACTTCAAAAATGGGGTGAATATAAGAGAGAATGATTGGGGGTGGGGGAATGGTGAAGGAAAAACTCTATTATGACCAGGCAAGTCCTATCTATCTTTCACTCCTTTAGCCCCTAAATAGAAACACAATTTTCTCCTCTGTGAGCCATCAAGAGCAATATGTTTTATGTACCCCCATAAACCAAAATGTGTAAGAATCTCCAAGGAATTAAAATCTGGAATGCTAATGGGCAAAATCAAATTGAGCCATCTTCCAGTTACAAATTATGCTTCTTATTTAAAAGTCCTTTATGGATATTTTTTCCTCTTGAAATGGAAATTAAATTGGAATTTAACCACAAATCTTCCAGTCTGATAAGCAATCACAACTATATTCCAATCCACCTTTCTTGAGGATCATGACATGAAAATGAATAACTAAAACCAATATAAAATAATGGTGCTAGGAAGGGACTGATAAAGCATAGCTGACAACAAGTACTATTCTCTAACATCTTATTCCTCAGCTAACCTTGGTCCAAAATGAAAACCATATTAAAGAGGTAACATAGGAGAATTATGACATGTAAATATTTAGGGAAAATTTAGAATCACATTTTTTTTTTCACTTTGAAAATGTTCTTAGGGAAAATTTGGTTTATCCTGACTCAGCCTTCTCAATCTGTGAATGAGGAAGTTAACATAAATAATGATAAGGTGGAGGGTAGAAACCAGACTTCTCCCCAGCTAAGTTTCCTAATGTAAAACCTGACTCAGATCAAATTATATTGAAGCACTCAGGTGTCCCTTAAGGAAGAAACAGATATAGGCAGACAAATAATTGTCCTAGATGTGAAAGCAATGTTTTCAATTTGTTAAGTTACATAGGTCAAAAATGGGCCCTGCAACACCATTTGGCATGAGTTAAGCTTTGCATTTTACCAGTATTCTCCCAATCACATCTATGTTCATGCTTTGAATAGGGAAAAGACAAAAAGCAAGCAAAGAATGCCAGTAGCATATAGGAAACATAAATATCTTTTTTTCAAATTAGGCAGATTCTTTTTCTATTATTATTTAAATTACAGGTGGAAAAATATTCAAGAGGCTCCTCTTTTTGTACTATTAGATATTTCTATGAGTAACTATTAAGAAAAATGGGGATCTTATCATATTTTAATTAATTTGTTTTATCTGTGATGTGATTCATATGCCTTTTTTTAAATTTTTTTTTTAAACTTTTTATTGACAGAACCCATGCCAGGGTAATTTTTTACAGCATTATCCTTTGCACTCACTTCTGTTCCGATTTTTTCCCTCTCTCCCTCTACCCCCTCCCCCAGATGGCAAGCAGTCCTTTATATGTTAAATAGGTTACAGTATATCCTAGATATAATATATGTGTGCAGAACCGAACAGTTCTCTTGTTGCACAGGGAGAATTGGATTCAGAAGGTATAAATAACCTGGGAAGAAAAACAGAAATGCAAGCAGTTTATATTCATTTCCCAGTGTTCTTTCTTTGAGTGTAGCTGCTTCTGTCCATCCTTGATCAATTGAAACTGAATTAGCACTCTTTATTGAAGAGATCCACTTCCATCAGAATACATCCTCAAACAATATCATTGTTGAGTTATATAATGATCTCCTGGTTCTGCTCATTTCACTTAGCATCAGTTCCTGTAAGTCTCGCCAGTCCTCTCTGTATTCATCCTGCTGGTCATTCCTTACAGAACAATAATATTCCATAACGTTCATATACCACAATTTATTCAACCATTCTCCAATTGATGGGCATCCATTCATTTTCCGGCTTCTAGCCACTACAAACAGAGCTGCCACAAACATTTTGGTACATACAGGTCCCTTTCCCTTCTTTAGTATCTCTTTGGGATATAAGCCCAATAGAAATACTGCTGGATCAAAGGGTATGCACAGTTTGATAACTTTTTGAGCATAGTTCCAAATTGCTCTCCAGAATGACTGGATGTGTTCACAATTCCACCAACAATGTATCAGTGTCCCTGTTTTCCCACATCCCCTGCAAGATTCCGCATTGTCTTTCCCTGTCATTCTAGCCAATCTGACAGGTGTGTAGTGGTATCTCAGAGTTGTCTTAATATGAATTTCTCTGATTAATAATGATTTGGAGCATATTTTCATATGGCTATAAATAGTTTTAATTTCTTCTTCTGAGAATTGTCTGTTCATATCCTTTGACCATTTATCAATTGGAGAATGGCTTGATTTCTTATAAATTAGAGTCAGTTCTCTATGTATTTTGGAAATGAGGCCTTTATCAGAACCTTTGACTGTAAAAATGTTTTCCCAGTTTATTGTTTCCCTTCTAATCTTGTCTGCATTTGTTTTGTTTGTACAAAAACTTTTCAATTTGATATAATCAAAATTTTCTATTTTGTTGTCGATAATGATCTCTAGTTCTTCTTTGGTCATAAATTCCTCCCTCTTCCACAGGTCTGAGAGGTAAACTATCCTATGCTCTTCCAATTTATTTATAATCTCATTCTTTATGCCTAGGTCATGAACCCATTTTGATCTTATCTTGGTGTACAGTGTTAAGTGTGGGTCAATGCCTAATTTCTGCCATACTAATTTCCAATTTTCCCAGCAATTTTTGTCAAATACTGCATTCTTATCGTAGAAACTGGGGTCTTTGGATTTGGCAAACACTAGATTATTAAAGTTATTGGCTGTTTTGTCCTTTGAACCTAATCTATTCCATTGATCAACTAGTCTATTTCTTAGCTAATACCAGATGGTTTTAGTAACTGCTGCTTTAATAATGTAATTTTAGATCTGGTACAGCTAGGCCACCTTCATTTGATTTTTTTTTCATTAATTCCCTTGAAATTCTTGAACTTTTGTTTTTCCATATGAACTTTGTTGTTATTTTTTCTAGGTCATTAAAATAGTTTTTTGGAAGTCTGATTGGTATAGCGCTAAATAAATAGATTAGTTTAGGTAATATGGTCATCTTTATTATATTTGCTCACCCAATCCAAGAGCATTTAATATTTTTCCAGTTGGTTAGATCAGACTTAATTTGTGTGGAAAGTGTTTTGTAGTTTTGCTCATAAAGTTTCTGATTTTCCCTAGAAAGATAGATTCCTAAATATTTTATACAATCAGTAGTTACTTTAAATGGGATTTCTTTTTGTAACTCTAACTGTTGGGTTTTGTTAGTGATATATAAGAATGCTGATGACTTATGTGGGTTTATTTTGTATCCTGCAACTTTGCTAAAGGTGTGAATTGTTTCTAATTACTTTTTAGTAGAGTCTCTGGGGTTCTCTAAGTATACCATCATATCATCAGCAAAGAGTGATAATTTGGTTTCCTCATTGCCTATTCTCATTCCTTTAATCTCTTGGTCAATTCTATTGCCAAAGCTAGCATTTCTAATACAATATTAAATAGTCACAGTGATAGTGGGCAACCTTGTTTCACTCCTGATCTTATTGGGAATGATTGCAGTTTGTCCCCATTACATATGATGCTTACTGCTGGTTTTAAATAGATGCTCCTGATTATTTTAAGGAAAAGTCCATTTATTCCTATATTCTCAAGAGTTTTTAATAGGAATGGATGTTGGATTTTTATCAAATGCTTTTTCTGCATCTATTGAGATGAACATAAGTTTGTAAATTTGGTTATTAATATGGCCAATTATACTGATAGTTTTCCTAATATTGAACCAGCCCTGCATTCCTGGTATAAATCCTACTCGATCATGGTGTATTATCCTGGGGATGATTTTCTGTAGTCGTTTTGCTAATATCTTATTTAAGATTTTAGCATCAATATTCATTAGGGAGATTGGTCTATAATTTTCTTTCTCTGTTTTCAACCTACCTGGTTTAGGTATCAGTACCATGTCTGTGTCATAAAAGGAATTTGGTAGGACTCCTTCATTCTCTATTTTTTCAAATAGTTTATATAGCATTGGGACTAATTGTTCTTTGAATGTTTGGTAGAATTCACATGTAAATCCATCTGGTCCCAGGGATTTTTTTTTAGGGAGTTGATTAATAGCTTCTATTTCTTTTTCTGAAATGGGACTATTTAAACAATTTACTTCCTCCTTTGATAATCTGGGAAGCCTATATTTTTGGAGGTAGTCATCCATTTCACTTAGGTTATCAAATTTATTGGCATAAAGTTGGGCAAAGTAACCCCTTATTATTTCTTTAATTTCGTCTTCATTGGTGGAAAGTTCTCCCTTTTTATTTTTAAGACTACTAATTTGATTTCCCTCTCTCTTTTTTCTAATCAGATTTACCAAAGCTTTATCAATTTTATTGGTTTTTTCATAAAACCAACTCTTAGTTTTATTTATTAGTTCAATAGTTTTTTTACTTTCTATGTTATTAATTTCTCCTTTTAATTTTAGAATTTCAAGTTTAGTAATTGATTGCGGGTTTTTAATTTGGTCTTTTTCTAACTTTTTAAGTTCTAGGCTCAATTCATTGATCTTCTCTTTTTCTATTTTATTCAAGTAAGCCTCTAAGGATATAAAATTTCCCCTTATTACTGCTTTGACTGCATCCCATAATTTTGATATGATGTCTCATTGTTGTCATTATCTTGAGTGAAATTATTAATTGTGTCTATAATTTGCTGTTTCACCCAATCATTCTTTAAGATGAGATTATTTAGTTTCCAATTAGTTTTTGGTCTATTTACACCTAACTTTTTGTTGAATGTAGTTTTTATTGCATTGTGGTCTGAAAAGAAAGCATTTACTATTTCTGCCTTCCTGCATTTAATTTTGAGGTCTTTATGTCCTAATATATGGTCAATTTTTGTGTAGGTTCCATGAACTGCTGAGAAGAAAGTATACTCCTTTCTGTCACCATTCAGTCTTCTCCAGAGATCTATCATACCTAGTTTTTTAATATTCTATTTGCCTCTTTAATTTCTTTCTTATTTATTTTGTTATTTGATTTATCTAAATCTGAGAGTGCAAGACTGAGATCTCCCACTATTATAGTTTTGCTGTCTATTTCTTCTCACAACTCTCTTAACTTCTCCTTTAGGAAGTTAGATGCTATATCACTTGTGCATATATGTTTAATACTGATATTGCTTCATTGTGTATAGTACCCTTTAGAAAGATATAATTTCCTTTCTTATCTCTTTTAATTAGGTCAATTTTTGCTTTTGCTTGATCTGAGATAAGGATGGCTATCCCTGCTTTTTTGACTTCACCTGAAGCATAATAGATTCTGCTTTAGCCTTTTACCTTTACCCTGTATCTATGACTTGGCTTTAAATGTATTTCTTGTAAACAACATATTGTAGGATTCTGTTTTGTAATCCAGTATGGTATCTTCTTATCTTTTAATGGAGTGTTAATTCCATTCACTTTCACAGTTAAAATAATTAATTCTGTATTTCCTGTCATCTTATTTATTTTAAGTTATTCTTTTCTCTTTCCTTTCCCCTTTCCCTCCTCGACAGTATTTTGTTTCTGATCACCGTCTCCCTCAAAAAGCCCTCCCCTTTTAGAGCCCCTTCCCCTCTCTTACACTTTCCTCCTATTACTTCCAATTTGCCTCTTCATGCTATTACTTCCAATTTGCCTCTTCATGAGATATAATTTCCCTTATTTTACCTCCTTCCTCTTTTTCCAGTGCAATCCCCTTTCCACCTCTAATTTCTTTTTAAATATTATAATAAAATCAAATTATACCCACTCTTTAAGTATACCCATAACAGATATATAGTTTGCAAGACTTCTTTAATTTTTACCTTTTTATACTTCTCTTGAGGTCTGTATTTTGAGATTTTTTTTTATTCAGCTTTGGTCTTTTATCAGAAATGTGTGAAATTCTTCTGCATCATTGAATGTCCATCTTCTTCCCTGAAAGATAATGTTCATTTTAGCTGGACAGTTTATTCTTGACTATAGTACAAGATACTTTGCCTTTTAGAATATCAGATTCCAGATCCTTTCATCCTTTAGGTTGGAAGCTGCTAGGTCCTGGGTAATCCTAGTTGTGGCTCTTCAGTATTTAAATTGTTTCTTTCTGGCTCCTTGCATTATTTTTTTTTCTTAATCTGATAGTTCTGAAATTTAGCCACAATATTCCTTTGACTTTTCATTTTGGAGTTTCCTTTAGGAGGTGATTGGTGAATTCTTTCAATGGATATTTTACTTTCTGATACTAGGACATCAAGGTAGGTTTTCCTTTATGATTCCTTAAAGATAATGTCTGAGCTCTTTTTTTTTTTTCATCATGGCTTTCAGAAATTCCAATAATCCTTAGATTTTCACTCCCAGATTTATTTTCCAGGTCAGTTGTTTTTCCCAGAAGATATTTCATATTTTTTCTATTTTTTCATTTTTTGGTTTTGTTTGACTGATTCTTGAATCTTATTGAATCATTCACTTCCATTTATTCAGTTCTATTTTTTAGTGTATTATTTTGTTCAGTTACCTTTTTATCTCCTTTTGTAGTTGGCCATTTGGATTGTTTTGTTCATTGCATTTTTTCCCATTTCACAAATTCTGAACAAATTGGTATATTTTTCGTACCTTTTTTTTTGTAAGGAGTTATTTGATTTTCCCAATTCCTCAAATCTATTTTGTAGGGAGTTATTTGCTTTTCCCATTTCATCAAACTTATTTATATGGGGTTTTCTTCAGATAATTTATATTTTTGCTTTTCCATATTTTCTTGCAAAGATCTCATTTCCTTTCCCCATTTTACTTCTAACTAAATTTTAAGATCCTTTTTTTTTTTAATATTCCCAGAAAGCTTTGGGAAGTGGGGGTCACCTCATATCTCCTTTTGGGGCTTCATCTGGTATTGATTTGCCTTTAGTAACCTCCAGGGTTGAGGTCTGTCCATGATTAGAGTTTGTTTTTGCTTTTTTGCTCATTTTTCTAAGGGTGGAGATCTGCTCTTAGGGCAAAGGACTGATAGCTGCTTTTATTTGCCCTGGGGCTGGTGTTTTTGACTGACTTCTGGTACTGTATTATTGAGATAGAAGCCATTTCTTTCAAGTCTCAGTGACTTAACAATTTACCTTTTGTATTTGTTTTGGGGGGGTTTATAGCAATTCTCCTAACACCTGTTTGCAGCCAGGGCAGAGTAGCTTAGGAGCCTCACAGAAAATTCTTTCGTGATGGACTCAAAATACTCTGGCTCCCTGCCCCAACTCTTTGCCCCAGGTTCCCTGTGCTTCATTCTGGGCTTGACAGACTATCCCCCTGCCCGTTTGCAACAGACCTGTTCTGAGATTCTTCCAAGGTATCTTCTTCTGGAAATGTGTTGTACTCCAAATATTTGTGGGTTCTGTCACTTCAAAACTAGTTCAGAGACTTAATCTTCTGTTGGTTTGAGAGAAGGTTGGAGGAGGTCAGAGAAAGCCATGTCTGCTTTCCACCATCTTGACTTCCTATTGTTTCTTTCTCACACAGTGCTGTGTCTCAGGAGCCCAGCTGATCCCCATAATTCCCAATCAGTTAAGGTTTGCTCCATCTTCCAAGACTCAACACCTGACTCCATAAACAGTCTGGGAGGTGAAAGTCTTTATGGTTCCTTCTGTGGCTTCAGCCATGCCTAGCTATTCTGAGGTATTCCTGCTAGAAGTTTCTGTAGAGTTAGCCCAAAGGTGTTTGTACTTAAACAGGTTAATCCCCAGCCCAGAGCCTTTCTTCAAATTTTTTCAGTTTATATGAAGAGGACATCAGTTCTGCCCCATGCCCTTTTGATTTTTCACAGTTTATGTTCTCCCTAAGGTATAGATTTGTTTTGTTTGTGGGGAAAATCAAGAGAGCTTGAAATTCACCAACCTACTTCACGATCTTCCCAGAATTCTCCCCTTGATTTTGCTTTTTTATTCCTGCATCTCAGTGCTGGCTACATTGCAGTTACAAAATTTGGAGATGAATTCTGGAATGAATGAATACAATACCAGAAGCCTGAAAAATAAAGAATGTTTATGCTAGCTTATTTGACCCTAGTCACTGAGTATCTCTGATCTTAGTTTCCTCATCCATAAAATGAGCATTAGATGGCCTCTAAGATCTCTGATTTTAATGCAATAGAATTTCTCTGGGATAAAGATGGGATAAAATTAGTGCAAGGATGTTATATTTATTGGCTCCTTAGAATGGTTATTTGCTAGCATGAATTATTCAGAACAGTTGATCTCTCTTTCCCCATTCCCTCCAGACCTTTCCCATAATACAGATATTTATTGTAATAAAGCAGCTAATGCCTCAAGCTTTTATTTCTATTGATGCTTCAACTGTGTTAGTTGATAAATTCAGACAAAACAAGTAAACCAACTATAGATATAAACACAACTCTTTACCAAAGAACAGAAATGCACAATGTCAAATCCACAAATACATTCTCATTAAGAAAGGCACTAAAGTCTTGGGAATGACAGTAGACAGAGTATCATCCCTAAGTCCAGCCAACTCCTCACAGCCATAATTGAGGGGGGAAACTTATAATGGAGAGGAAACCAACTTTTCTCATCACCACCAATAACACTTACTAATTAATTATCACTAACTGCCAGATAGGCACAGGATTCCTGAGAATAGTAACAACTCACAGCCATTATACAGGAAGAAGTTTCTGTGAAGAAGGGCCACACATTTCCTTCTTCCCATCTATCACACTTGAGACAGGCAATCTAACCTCTGATGAACTGAAAAAGCAAGGCACCCTGGTGGAAAGTGACAGGGACATTATATATTAAGGAAGTCAGACCAGTACCAACACCTTAACTACCATCTCTCTTCAAATCCTATTAGAGACATAAGGGGAACTCCAATCTAAAGCCTTGGGATTAATAATGGTTTCGAGCCAATGTCATCAAATAGCACCCTGGAAACAACCCTTGGGGAGATGCAGCTTGGCAATTTCTCTTGCTGGTGCAACAGTTACAACTGCTGAAGATGCAGGAAAAGAAAATTATTTTTGGCATTGAGGAATTGTTCAGCATTACAGTAGAATAATGATCCTATTAGCAAAAATAACATTAGAGAGGTATTAACATCCTCTTTGCTATTGTACTTAAAGATCATAGGGCATTTTTCAATTCAATATACATTTGTTAACTACCTATTATTTGCCAGGACCTCAGGTAAATTTGGGGGATATTAATTAGAAAAAGTCAATTTATATCCTCAAGGAGCTTACAGTCTGTCTAATGGGGGGAAATGGCATACAATAGAAATCTGAAAAGTAGTAGGCGTAGGAGAGAAAGATAACAGTGGTATAATGTTCTGTAGAATGAAAACCAAGAAAAACTGCTGATAGAAAATGGAAAATTATTTGGAAATTTCAGATCTGAGCACTTAATAAAGGAAGACTTTGAGTAGAGTTTACTGCTCCAATCAAAGGAGGAAGGCAATTGAGGAAGCTTAGAAGGTGCTGAGTATCAAAAATTGAGGCAAACAGCATAGTGATGAAATTTTGGATGACCAATTTATCCTGAATGAGTCATGATGTTATATGGAATGGAAAACAAGCAGAAGTACTTGAATGGGATAAATTTGAGTGAGGACCTCTCATAAGAATGTGACTTTGACCTATGCCCTAATTATGACTTGAAGTTTTGCAATAACAAGTTAAGCTGTAACTAAAAGCTTAATAAATTAAATTATTCTACATAAATATTACTCTCATGTTTCCCCCACTCCCATCACCACCTCTTAATTAGAATCTAAGTACTTAATAAGTAAAAAAAAAAGTTTGTTATTTACTAGTATTCTTTTGTTTCTGAGATAGATATCTGCATTTAGGGTGTAAGCCTGGATTCCCCTGGATGATGAGAGAAAAAGCTTGGTTAGGTTCTGTATAATCTTGTGTTTTGCACTTTGCAGTTTGCACTTCTTTACTGATGACACTTTGTCTGTTAAGAGTTGCCCTTTTGGGGGCAGTGAGGTGGCACAGTGGATAGCGCACCAGCACTGAAGTTGGGAGGACCTGAGTTCAAATCTGTCCTCAGACACTGAGTATTTCCTACCTGTGTGACCCTGGACAAGTCACTTAACCCTAATTGTCTCAGGGAAAAAGAAAAAAAAAGACTTGCATTTTCTCCCATGGGATCAAGATCCTTTTTGATTTTCTACCTTAAACATCTCTGGTTGGAGTCATAACTATCCCACATGCTATTGGTGGGAAATGCATAGTTACCCCTACAACTGACTTGAAGCTGAAACTTTCTATATGTGTTGCCTCCCATTGGAATATGAACTCTTTGAGAACAAGGACGTCTTCCTTTCCTATTTTTAACTCCAGAATTTAACACAGTGACTTACACATAACAAGTTCTGAAATGTGTTTTATTCATTTGTGTTGACTTTTTAAAATCAGTGATGATTTTTTTAAACAATTCCATTTGTGTGAAATTTATCACAAGTGAGCAAACAAACTTAAGGATGTTTATCAGCAAACAAACTTAAGAATGTTTATTCTGTTCAAAAAAAAAAAAAACTTAGGAAAGGGTATTACAGCTATATAAGTATTTGGAGTCACTGATGTTATAGTCCAGGCATATGGTAAAGAAGACCTATGCAAAGGTAAAAGATCAAAAAAGTTATTTAACTTAGTTGTAAAGAAAAAGGATTAAGTAAAAGATGAAGAGGTAAAATCTATAGAATTTGGTTGACATTAATTGGAAATGAAAGGCAAGGGATAAGGACAAATTAAAGATAGCACTGAGGTTCTCATAAGGAAAGATACTTATACTAGGGGACATGACTCAGAAGTAAAAGTCATTTTGGACATGTTACATTTGAGATGCCAGTGAAGTATCAAGGTATAGATGTCCAGTAGGCAATTACATTGCTGATCTAGAACTCAGAAAAGAGGAGTCAGTAAGAGACAGAGATGTGATGGTGACTACATACTGACCTAAGGGAATTAATTAGATCACCAGGGGAGATTTCAAAGAATAGGGCTAAAAGCAGAACCAAGGAAAATGCCCACATTAAGGAGAAAGAGAAGGACATGAAGTCAGCAAAGGAGATAGCTGACACTATTTTCCATTAGGGGTTGCTCAAAAAATGTCAAATAGACAACAATAGCCAGCTGGCATTTATATAGCCCTTTAAGGTTTACAATGTCCTTGACAAATATTTTCTCATTTTATCCTCTCTATATTCACTTACCTCCTGGAAGGTAGAAACTATAATTGTCCCCATTTTAAAAATTAGGAAATTGAGGCAGCAAAGGTTAAGTATTGTTCCCAGGGTCACATAGCTAGTATCTGAGGTGGAAAGTATTTAAGTTTTCCTGACTCTAGAATCAACTATGTATTCACTGTACCACCTAACTGCTTAAATAATAAAGCACATTTACAGGGATTCTTTATCCCCTTTCTCCATTCATTTCAAAAAACTTTGAGTCTATGATTTTGTTGTAATCAGAATGGAGTTGATCATGTGACCATGGTACCAGAGGTGTTTGTTCAAACCTTTCTCTAACTTATAAATTACACTGGCATCTGTGAGGGAAGAAAATTGGATCTTTATCAAAATTTGATTTCACTTGACTCTGGGGTAGTCAGCTATCTTGAATTTTTGTCCTTAAAAACTCCTGTTGGCTATCTTGACAAAGCCAATCAATTTACCTAAGCCTGAAATAAGTTGTCTGGCCAAAGGTCTGGAATGCAAAACAGAAGTTAAAATCTGGTAGAATTGATTGTAGGAGACATCTACAGTATTATTAGGATGATTTTGAGTTAAGTTGGGTCTGGATTATTTGCTCCTGAAAGGAAGATACTTTGTCTGAAATAATGAAAACGCACCTTTATCATTTTAATATATATTATGATGGTGCTCTTAAAATTCTTCTTCAATTTTATTCAACAAACATTGATTAAACACTTATGAATAAGGCAAGAGACAGGATGGTCTAGGACTACAGTTCACAAATATTTTGGTCTCAGAATTCCTTTAAAGTGTTGAATACTCTAAAGAGGTTTTGTTTTTGTGTGTTATATCTATCTTTACTATATTACAAATTAAAACATTAGGATTATTACAAAAACAATTTTTAAATCACAGATCATTCCTACCCCTAGCTTTTCCTTTCCCCTGACAGTATCTCACATATCCTTAGAGGTTTATGGGTGATATTTTAAGAACCATTCATCTGTGGGATAGAATACTAGCTTTAGCGTTAGAAAGATGTGGGTCCAAGCCCTATTTACTATTGAAATGGACAACACAAGATTTGCCACATCCTGGTACAGCCTTGCAGTTATAAATTTCAGAAATCACTGACACAGTTTCTTGTTTACAATGGGGATATGTCTGGATGTGAGTGAGCACACAACAGAAACTGTCGACATGTTTTGCAATGTTGTTCTGACTCTGTTAGGCATACACTTCTCAGAAAGTCTGGGACTTCAACTGCTTCTCAGAAAGTCTAGGGTCTCATGAACCGGAGGATGGGTGTGGTGAGCTTTTTCTTCTCAAATGCAGCCAGGTGATAAAAGTTCAGATCTTTTATTATCTCCAATATAGCCCGGTTAGCTTAGAGGCCTATCTCTCTGCTTGGTTCCAAGAGCTCTTGCTGCATTGTCCTTTGCTTCTGCCTCTGCTTTCTTCAGCCTCCAGAGCCAGCACCACTCTTCATGTCATTCCGGTGAAATCTCGACTTGTAGCTTCTTCACTCTGAAGAACTTCTTTGACTGGCCCATTGAAGCTCTATTTATGCTCCTTCAAGAGAGGGATTGTGGGTTTTCTCCCATAGTGCTCTCTGGCCCAAAGAGCTTCGAGGTGTGAACTCATTGAACTCCAATGAGTAAAGGTGTGAACACAAGCCTTGTATTAATTAGTTCTACTTAGTACCTTGTTTCAGGTTCTGCCCAAAACATCTTCTTGTAAGATTAGATCAACTCTAATTAGTTAGCAGTTAGTAAGGATTCCAACAGATGAGGCCCAGTCTGAACATAACATTTCCCCTAATTTAGCTTGAGCAATGTCTGCCTATAAGCCTGAGGCCCCTTGACCCAGGGAAGAGGGCAGTCTTTTGTCCATTTCACTCCCCACTTTTTATGTCCATAGTTGTGACTCATCTGAGGCCAATGGGGAATAAGTCATATGCAGGGAGCTATGAGGAGGAGGAGAAGGAACAAAAGGACTGGACCTGCTATTAGAGTGATTGATACCAGGACATTGAAGCCTTACTACTAGCCTTCTGGTCATTCAACCGCTTACATAAGGAGGTGAGCGATTCCCTAATCTCCGACCGACTTAACAACCTCCACTAAGGAGTCCACTGATTTTTCTAAATGGGTGATGAGACTCTCCAGAGTCTGCATTAACTGGAGAACTAAGAAGGCAAATGTAACTCTGGAGAAACTGAGGCAAGATAGAGATCAGAGAGCTCCCAACATTCTATTAATTGGAGAGTTTGATTAACTGGACAGGATCAAGTGGTGAATATGAGTTCTGACAGTGTGGTGGGAGACACTGGATATTCTGATAGGAGCTAGGAAGTCTGAACTCCCCCTTATCTTGAGTCTCATATTAACAATTTATAACCTTAGAGCAAGTGGCCTTCATTCTTAATGAACCGGGGAGGAAGGGGAAGGGGAAGGGTGTTGCAACTAAGGGGATTGAGGCAGAACAATTAAGGAAACTAAGGCAGAACAATTTAGGGAAACTGAGTCAGGACAATTAAAGAGGACTATGGCACAACATTCCACACACTCTCTCTTCTGAATCCTATGTGAAGCAAATAAACCAAAATAAAACTAGAAGAGAAAAAAAAAATGCAAGGACAAGTCTCTCCCTGATAATCCCAGAGTTAACAGCAGGACAAAGGCTCCCTGTTGCAAGCATGTCAGGTCCTCTGCAGTTGGGGCACCATCTCAGCCAGAGAATTCAGTTTGAGATGGATAGTTTACTGTGAGTTAGGTGGTTTGCAGTCATTTATGCACTTAAATCAGTGTTTGCTTACAGAGCAGCAGGGCTCAAGGGCTCAAGGTCCATTCAGAGGGGCAACCTGCTCCATGGGAGAGGGGAGAGGCTTGGAGTAGCTTCACCTGTCCCCGCCCAGAGGAATAGACAGGGCTGCAGAAAGGATCAGATTGCAGAGCAGATGATGCACAGTTAGACCATCAAGGCAGGCAAACCCCAAACTTTTAGATGCTGATATCAAACTACAAGGTCCTTTGAGATTGCTGAAGTACTAATTAATGAACTGGGGTTACAGGACTGGAAAAACAGATCAGAGACACTGCCAGTCCCAAGACAGGTGTCTGATTTCTGGTTGTTTCTAAAAAAAATAATAATGCCAAGAACTGAGTCTGCCAGGGCAATTCTGACAATAAGGGGTTCCAAAGCTAAAGCTTCTGAATTAGTGAGATAGGCGGTGGGGTAGAAGTTCCCATTCTTTCAGGTATTTTTAGAAAAATATACCAGTTTCCCCAATGTTCTATCTCATCCTCCCCCACCTTTTTTTCATGGAAAGGAATTATCAAATGACCATTCCCCATATAAATCCCAAGAGTGAATCAAAATCCCTATACATAACAGACTAGTAGCATTTCCTAAAAATCCCACAAACATAACAGCAACAGTTACATAATTTTAACAAATCCCATCCCAAATCTTAAACACACAGTAATAGATGACCCAGTCAAGGTTTAACAGTCAGTCATCAAACATTCCCACAATCTCCTCCCCCCACCCCATCAGTTCATCAGATGTGAGGGGACAAAGCTTCTCAGTTAAAACTGCATCCTGGTGAAGATGGTCAGTGGCTCTCAGTCTATGCAGAGGGTGGTGAACCATGCTGACAATCAAAGCTGAGCAAGGTCCCAGAAGCAAGTCAATATCCATGATTTGACACAAATCTCACAAATAAAAGTTAGAACAGTCTGAGATAAAAAGATTGTTCCACAAAACTGCTGCAAAATATGAAGAGCCAGCAGCTTCCTATGTGAAGAGATGACTGCTTTACAGGACAGGCACCAACTGTATTCTCAAGTCTTAACAGCAATTAGGTCTCAGAGACCATTGTCAATTGTCCTCTTATCATTTAGAAACCTTAAGAAAAACAAAACACAAATACCCAATAACAGACAGATTACCAGGCTAAATACTTATTTGCCTGGGCATTTAGGATACAATGATTACATATAATCAGACTGAAAACAGCAAGGTATGACATAATTGAATTGCATTAACAATCCTATTGACCATTGCTCTGACCATAGAAATCAATTATGGGAGGAAAAATTGCAAGAACTTAACTGTAGCATAACATAAGCCGTCAAAACTCAACTTTCATCACATACTGAATAAATTAGTTTTAACCAAGTTTTATTCCAATAAACTGTCCCATTCACTGTCAGAAAGTGGAACTCTAAAACTCCCATAAAGTATTATCTAATTAACCATAAGCTCAAGATATTTTTTCCTCCATTAACAGGTTCCATTAATCAAATTTCTGGTATATCCTAAACAAATATTTACCATAACCTTACAGTGATAACAATGAGAAATATGTCCCAATAAGTTCACAACTTAAACAATTATCCAAGTAGATGTTTCATAAGTGAACATTATACATACAAATCAGTTTGCTTTTAAAATACCCAGTACATAGAAAATATCCCAAATTGCATATTGTCCATAATAGAAACATTTTCAAAAGGACAAAGAAAACTATTATTTTCAGAGGCCCTTTAAATAACCTCAGGATGACCCAATACAATCAATTTAAAACTTATACAGAATGACCAAATACCACATAAAAAAATCTGAAAGATTCTTTAAACTTTTAGAAATAATCCTACCAAAGAATGGATCACATTTTTGACTAAATTCCTCAACAAGTAAGCCATTATGTATCAAGAAACAAATATCCAGTCAATTAACCTAAAAGTAAGTCTGTCCCTTCAAATCAGTTCGATGCACTGGCAGTAACTTGATTTAAAGAAACAAAACAAAACAAAACAAAAACAAAAACAAAAAAACAGCTGGAACACACTTAGGGGGGTGAGGGGAGGAGAGGATTCCAAGTGGTCACCCTTCCCCCACTCCTGCACTCCTGAACTCCTCAGGTTCCTCACACATTTTCTTACATGGGAATCCTTCTCAAGATTTAGCCCATCAGTTTATTTTCTCCCAATATTAAGCTTCTTCCCAAGTCCACCAGTTTCCCAACTTTCTCTTTCTCTTATGCTACATACTTAAACAGTCTCCCAAAACTTTAACTAGCTAAAGTAGCAGAAAGCAGCAGGGGGTGGGTGAATCAAATCTTTATCTTTGAAGACACAAGATCCTCTTCCCGTTTCTCTCTCCCCCACCTCTTCTTCCTGTTGCCAAAAACCTTTCTCTTACTTCCTAAAATCATGCAAACCTTTAACTGTTCCTACAAACCAATCTTTAATAAATCACCTGCATTCTTCTTTCCAGTTCTCTTCAAAACTTTTAAGACTCACAATATAGTGAATAGCTAGAGAACTCCATAAAACATAACTTACAATGTTAACATTTAAACTGAATCAAACCAAAATTTTTATGGAAGTTCCTCCTCCCCCCCCCCCCCCCACCTGCCTCCGCCTGAGTATTTGACCACAATTAGCATCTCTCTTATCTGTCCAGGCAGAGCTTGAATTGTATTGCTCTTTAACTTCCTCTCTAACTAAATCAGGCTGCCTTTTTTTTTTTTCTTTAGTAATAAAGGTATCAATATTTAAATAAATTCCAATACCTTATCCTCAGAATAAACAAATCTAGCATGCAAAGGCAATAGCAAAATTATGTTTCCCATAATTTCAGAATCATCCTAATATTCCTAATCAAATGTTTTCTCCTAGCCTGAATTTCCATCAGATTTATTACCCTCTACCCTAGCAGGCTCTGAAAACTCCTTTAAGGGAAAAACTTTCCTGTCAGTTTATTTGTACAACAGGTTAAAAAGTTTAAAATCACAAGAAAATTTTCAAATAACCAATTCCCAAATTTCTTAATCATTGGTCTTAAAACTTAACAGAGCTTTTAAATTAACAAAACAGACAGACAAATCACACAGAACACATACAACTAGAAGAGTGCCCCAAAAAGGCACTCAGAATCACATCAGACCAGATGTGTTCAGATTTAGACACCCAGAACCATCACACAGTGTCCTGTGGAGGTTGGCAAGGGGGCTTTAGTGTTGTGTCCAGCTTACCCCCTTTCTACAGATACAGGAGTACTCCCCAGACCAGACAGGCTGCTACAGGATAGGCAGCTTCAGGGGCCCCTCAAAATCTTATTAACCAGAACTGGCTTTTAGGATGCTCTATGCCAATTTTGAACTGAATTAAAAAATTTGGGTCTCACTCTTCTGGTCTGCAGAAAGAGACTTCTGGAAACTGGGCCTAAGAAAGATCTCTTGGTGGCCACCCCTAGAATCCATAACCTCTTTTGCCCTCCAGGGAGAGGGACTGGCTGTCAGACTGAACCAAACACTTATCTCGGTGGGAACCTCCAAATGAAATGGACAGACATGAGATAAATAGCTCAGAACAGATTATTTAATTTAAAGTATCCTTTAATAGCTGGCCGGCCAGGACTGACCTCCACTAGACAGTCTAGAAGAGATCAGCCTCAAGACTCCAGCGAGGCAGACTTTTAAGCACATTTGCCACATCCTGGTACAGCCTTGCAGTTATAAATTTCAGAAATCACTGACATAGTTTCTCATTTACAATGGGGATATGTCTGGATGTGAGTGAGCATACAACAGAACCTGTCGACATGTTTTGCAATGTTGTTCTGACTCTGTTAGACACACACTTCTCAGAAAGTCTGGCACTTCAACTGCTTCTTAGAAAGTCTAGGGTCTCATGAACCGGGGGATGGGGTCCAGTCTGAACATAGTTCTTCTCTTAATTTAGTTTGAGCAACATCTGCCTATAAGCCTGAGGCCCCTTGACCCAGGGACGAGGGGGCCAATCTTTTGTCCATTTCACTATCAGTGAGGCCCTCCTTATATCACTTAGCCTCTCGTATTCCCCAGGCAACTCTAAAACCACAAGTTACAGATGAATTACCATTCTCTACCTATACTGGTGAAGTTACAGATCTAGATTAAAGAAGAAATCTAAGAAAGTAGATTAATCTTCTTCCTCTCCCAACCTGAATTTAGCAACAGGTAATTAAATTTATTTTTTTCCTTGAATAGACTTTTTTTTAAAGATCTTTTTTTTACTGCTTGTGTTTTCTATAGAACAAATACAAATTTTTAATTTTTGACCTTCAGAAAACAAAGCAAAAGTTCCTGTGAAATGCATTAGAAAACAAGGGGCTCCACCTCCTGCAGTCTAACATATGCGGGAAAGCTCATCTACTTTAATCCCTACCTGGCCCATTAAGGTGAATTATACATCAGGAATGAGGGGAAATGAAAACCTTTCTCAATAAATACTTGTATTATTGCTGCTGTACATAAAATTATTGAGGCCTCATTTTTTTATGACACTAAAACATGCTCTTGTGGTTTTCATAGAAAAAGAAATTTAAAAATCTGAAAATCTGCCTAAGTTAGCAACTCAAGCTGAATGAAAATGCTTAGATAAGTCATTGAGTTTACCAAGAATGCATGTTTATTATATTTTATTATAATTTGAAACTATTTCCCAGTGAAAAAGAGAGAACTTACTTTTCTTTTTCAAAAAAATCAATAATTTTTTTTTCAAGGTGGAGAAGGCATAATATATGGGTGTATACACACATATACTAATGCACATACATATAAACAGACATAAACATATAACATATACTAACAAGACATCAAACCAAGATTACTTGATTATTGGCCTTGGAGTTAGAAGAATATGGATTCAATTCTCAGTTTTGACATATCCTCAATTTGTGAGCTGGGTATATTATTTAGTTTCTGAGTACCCCCAAGTAACTCCTTAAGTCTTGAAGTAGATCAAGTACCCTTCTGCATTGATATTTTCTCACCTGGAGCTCCTTCTATCTACAATCAAATCCTAGGTTTGGTCCAAAACCATGAAAAGAAAAATCACATTTTTAAGCAATAAGACTGATTCCACTGGTTGTATATGAAATGAACATCTAATTTCCTTTAAAGTCCTACTTTGTATGTCAGGTTTTTTTAAATTGAAAAAAATCTGGAAAGTTCATATAATATTTTAGGAGAACAAGAGCAAAAACCAGAAATGATATTAACGCAGGAAAACTTTGGTCTACAGGAGTATGGATTACTTGAAAATAATTTACCTGAATACATTCAGTATAAGAACAATATAAATAAAATCACTGCTTTTGTGGAGCATACATGATCCAAGATTTGTCAATGAGGGGTTACTTGTAATTGGAGGTCACGGAATCAGCAGTTACCCAAAAATATAGCATTAAAATCAGTTAAAACTACTTTCTTACCTATTCCAAACCATTAACAGAATTCAAAAGTTTTAATGAGTAGATTTGTCATTGTGATCGAAAGCCTTAGCTTTCCATTTGCCTGAAGCTGACTGCCTTTAGCTGAAAACAAACAAACAAAAAAAAACAATTTAAAATAAAAATAGAGTGATGTTGGAACTAAAGGGATGATATGTATGGGGAAGCCTGAGACCTCTCTTATGATCAGAATATTTTTATATGTGAACACTTTAATGTTTCTGAAAACATAATTCATCTAATTCCCAGAGCTCCAGGTACCAAGAGAAAGTTCAAAATGCATATAAAATAAACAACATTCATTTCTTGTTTGGACTATAACCATTAGTTTTTTTTTTTGCTATTGTTTGTAAAAGTAACTTATTATTATAATTTTTATTTTTTATATACTTTGTGTCCTTACATAGATTACAAGGTTTTCCAAGATGGTGGTTATATTTTCTACATCTATAAAACCCCTCATCCTTTCTGCAGTTCTTTCTCAATATCTTTGTTTCTTGCTTTATAAATAATAGGCATGAGTTTATAGAAAGAGTCTCATATTTTAAGTCAGAAGATTCAGGTTTAATTTCCAACTTGGCCAATAACTAGCTGTGTCAAAGTGATTTTGTTTTTCCTATTCTCAGCTTCAGTTTTGTCATCTGTGGACCAAGATGGGATTGAACTTAGTGTTTCCTACAATTATTTCTAACTATAATATATTCTGCTAACCATAAGATAATCAGGCTAATCCTAAAATCCACACAAAAAAATGAGACATAGACCCAGTAGTTGTAGATCATCATCATTCAATTCCTTGCCATAGGCTAAATAATATTGTGCTTTAGGCTTATTAGAGCCCAACTTTTCAAACTCTGCTGTGTGACTTCAGATAGAATCTTGTAACAGAATGGGGGTTCTGAAATTATGATTTATTATCAGCAAATGTTTGATTTGTATGCCTGTCTTATATATCTATATACCCCAGGGACATGTAAAAACTTTTTGGGCAAAAAGGGGTCCCAAGTGGAAAAATTGTAAAAAATTCTGCACTAGAGCAATCTTAATTGAATTCTTTTCTATTCTACCCAAACCTACTTTGAAGATACTAATTACAGCTTCATAGAAACTGGGGAGGATTTTGCAGGACAGTGAATGGAAACCCAATTTGGAGGCATCATTTTTTGCCCTTAAAAAATTTCCAAAAATATATTTTTAAAAAAATTATGTACCCTTTTCAATTAGAAACAAAATGAATAACCATAATAATATTTACTTATTTATAAATCACATCTACCCTTGTATTAATAATGACATATATTAAGAAACTTGTACAAAATAGAAAATAACAAATGATGAAATAAATATAGAATAATATTTGATGATTGAATCAAATTTAACATAGTTCTTCATAGATTTTAGAAATGAGACATTTATTAGAAACACAAGCCATAATTTTTCCCAGTTTGGTCTTTCCCCTTTAATTTTGTGTGTGTCGGTTTTATTTGACAAAATCTTTTTAGTTTAATATAATCAAAGTTGTTCATTTTGCATTTTATAATGTCTACTAGTTCTTTGGTCATAAATTCCTGCCTTCTTCAAAGATTTGATAGATTAAACTATCCCTTGCTTTCCTAATTTGCTTATGGTATCACTCTTTGACACCCAAATCGTGTATGCATTTGAACTTATTTGGTTATGGGGTGTGAAATGTCATTCTATGCTAAGTTTATGACATTATTTTCCAGTTTTCCCAGCAGTTTTTGTGAAATAGTGAGTTCTTATCCCAGAAGTTGGAGTTTGGGGGTTTATCAAATACTAGATTACTATAAGCATTGATTATTTTTTTCACATGTAGGTAACCTATTCCACTGATCCACTATTTCAATTTCAGTATCAAATGGTTTTGATGATTGCAGCTTTAAAATATAGTTTCAGGTTTGATACTGTTAGGCCACCATGCTTTGTATCTTTTGTGATTAATTCCATCAATATTCTTTACATTTTGTTCTTTCAGATGAATCCTGTTTTTATTTTCTCTAATTGAATAAATTTTTTTTGGCAGTTTGATTGATTTGTCACTGAACATAAACCAATTTAGTTAGAATTGTCATTTGTATTATATTAGTTCAGACAACTCATGAGCAATTGGTAATTTTCCAATTGTTTAGATATGACTTTATTTGTGTGAAAAGGTTTTTGTAATTGTGTTCGCATAGTTTCTGAGTGGTGACAGGTAGACGCCCCAATATTTTATTTTGTCTAGTTATTTTAAGAAAAAAAATTCTCTATCTTTTGTTGGACTTTGCAAGTAATATATAGAAATGCTGATAATTTGTATGAGTTTATTTTATATCCTACAACTTTTCTAAAGTTGTGAATTGTTTCCAGTATGTTTTTGGATGATTGTCTAGAATGCCATCTACAAAGAGTGATAGTTTTATCTCCTCCTTAACTTCCAATTCCTTTAATGTTTTTCTTTTCTTATTGCTAAAATCAACATTTGTAGGACAATATTAAATAATAGTGATGATAATAGGGATCCTTTTTAACCACTAATCTTACTAGGAATGTATCCAGCTTTTCTCTATTACAAGTAATGCTTGCTAATGGCTTTAGATAGATGATGATTATTTATTTTAAGGAAAAATTGCTTTATCCCTCTGTTCTCTAATGTTTTTAATAAGAATGGATGTTATATTTTTATCTAAAGCTTTTTTTGCATTTGTTGATATTATCATATGATTTGTTAGTTTTGTAATTATTATAGTCAATTATGGCAATGTTTTTCTTGATATTGACCTAGGCCTACATTCCTGCTATAAATCCTACTTATTCATAGTGTATCATCCTGCTGATAAATTGTAATCTCTTTGCTGATATTATATTTAAATTTTTGCATCAGTATTAATTGGGGGGTTTGTTCTGTAATTTTTCTTTCTCTTTTTTGGCTCTTCCTGTTTTAGGCATCAGCACCATATTTGTGTCACAGAAAGAATGTGTCAGACTTCCTTTTTTACCTGTTTCCAAATATTTTACATAGTATTAGAATAAATTATTCCTTAATGTTTGGTAGAATTCACTTGTAATTCCATCTATTGAGATTGCTTTGGATCACTGAACTATTGAGAAGAACCAAGTACTTCCTAGTTGGTCATCACATATTTTTGCTGTTGTTGTGTACAATGTTTTTCTGGTTCTACTTTTTTCACTCAGCTTATGTAAATCTTTCTAGGCCTTTCTATAATCAACTTGTTCATTATTTTTATAGAACAATAATATTTCATTACCTTCATATATCATAGCTTGTTCAGTCATTCCTCATTTTATGGGTATCCATTCTTTTCCCAATTATTTACTACCAAAAATTAGATCTGATGCAAACATTTTTGCACATATGGATACTTTTCCCTCCTTTATGATTTTTTTGGGATACAGACCCAGGTCAAAGGCTATGCATAGTTTCATAGCCCTTTGGGCATATTTCCAGATTGCTCTCATTTCACAACTTTACCAACAATGCATTAGTGTCCCACTTTTCCCACCTCCCTTCCAACATTTATTACTATATTTTCCTGTCATATTAGCCAATCTGAGAGGTATGAAGTGGTACTTCAGAATTGTTTTAATTTGCATTTCTCTAATAAATAGCAATTTAGAGCATTTTCTCATATAACTATAAATGGCTTTAATTTCATCATTTGAAAATTGTCTATTCATATTCTTTGACCATTTATCAATTGGAGAATGACTTATATTCTTATAAATTTGCATATTTTATTTATTTATTTTATTTTTTTTTAATTTTTATTCAATGATTACTTTATATTGACAACATTATCCCTTGCACTCGTTTCTTTTCCGATTTTTTTTTCCCCTCCCTCCCTCCACCCCCTCCCCTAGATGGCAAGCAGTCCTTTATATGTTGGATATGTTGCAGGATAGCCTAGATACAATATATGTTTGCAGAACCGAACAGTTCTCTTGTTGCTTAGGGAGAATTGGATTCAAAAGGTATAAATAACCCGGGAAGAAAAACAAAAATGTAAATATTTCACATTCGTTTCCCAGTGTTCTTTCTTTGGGTGTAGCTGCTTTTGTCCGTCATTTATCAATTGAAACTTAGTTAGGTCTCTTTGTCAAAGAAATCCACTTCCATCAAAATATGTCCTCATAGAATATTGTTGTCGAAGTGTATAATGATCTCCTGGTTCTGCTCATTTCACTTAGCATCAGTTCATGTAAGTCTCGCCAGTCCTCTCTGTATTCATCCTGCTGGTCATTTCTTACAGAACAATAATATTCCATAACATTCATATACCACAATTTACCCAGCCATTCTCCAATTGATGGGCATCCATTCATTTTCCAGTTTCTAGCCACTACAAATAGGGCTGCTACAAACATTTTGGCACATACAGGTCCCTTTCCCTTCTTTAGTATTTCTTTGGGATATAAGCCCAATAGAAACACTGCTGGATCAAAGGGTATGCACAATTTGATAATTTTTTGGGCATAATTCCAGATTGCTCTCCAGAATGGTTGGATTCGTTCACAACTCCACCAACAATGCATCAGTGTCCCAGTTTTCCCGCATCCCCTCCAACATTCATCATTATTTTTTCTTGTCATCTTAGCCAATCTGACAGATGTGTAGTGGTATAAATAGAAAGTATAAATAGAAAAAAAAATGAGGAAGTGTTAAAGAAGTAGGGTTCTTTCTTAGTGTACATTGGCATTTTACTCCATGATTTTGGTATAAAACATTTGAATTTCCCATATTCAGAACCATGTGTTGTTCCCATGTAGCATATTTATAACCTCAACTAGCCTGTATCTACTAACCACAAACTATGTCCTGCCTGGATAAAGCTTGTCTGCTCCAAAACTATCCTATTTTGGAGACTAATGTCCTACAACAAATCCTAAAGAAGCTGCATGGTGTTATGAAAAAGGGGCTGGAATTCAAATGCTGAATTCAAATCTTAAATTTGCAAATTGGGCAAGATACAATTTCTTCAATTTTCTGTTTTCTCCTCTGAAAAATTACAAGCATATAGTAGATGATTTACTTGCAAGTTGCCTTTAAGCTTTAAAATCCCCTTATCTTTCTCTTTCCATTGTCTCTACTTCCTACTCCTTTGAGTGCCTCTCTCCTTCCCTTTGGGGCCTCCACTTGACATAAAACAAAATGGATTCTTAGGCATTCTTATTTTTATCACTGATTAAATAGTCTAAATCTTTAGCAAAGCTGATTTTATCACCAGCAATGGAGTCTGAAAAAAGGTTATCATTGTTAAAAATGTGTAAGTAGAGTAGCTATTATAACCAATATATTATGTGTTTGGTGACTCATCATTTATTAAAAATCTTGCTCTTCAGATAATTGGCACCAGGGTCAAAACTTATTCTTAATGTTGATGTTCTAGTTTCTAGTGATTGCTATTTCTAAGTCTTTACAAACCATCATTTTAAAAGCAGATTCTATAATTTTGTCAGGAATTGATACTAAACTCACTATTCTCCAATTTAAAGAACTGGCATTCTCTTTCTTTTTGAATTTTTTAATTTCTAGTACTTTCTTACTTCTCCTTGAGTTTTCAGAAATTAACCATAAGAATTTAATAATAGCATTCTCAAATCATTCCAGTAATTTAGCATTTTTTGAGCAAATTGATCTTACTAAATGCAACTAAGTATTTCCTTATATCATTTTTTTTTTACTCAAGCTGGATTTCAATTACCAATTATCAATCCATTACTTTTGGTCTGGAGGAGCAAGGACCCTACCAATGGTAACAGAAACCATAAACTATATCAAGGAACATATTATCTGCTTTGGATTATAAGTGAACTCACCTTGATTCTTCTTTTCTATCATTTGCTCAGGGATTGATAATTAAATTAATATTAATTGTTGCTAGCCTTTTGTGATAGTAAAAAGCTGGAAATTTTGGGGTATTCATCAACTGGGAAATGGCTGAACAATTTATCATATGTGGATAGTAGAATACTATTGTACTGAACTGGGAATTGAAAATTGCATTATCCTCCCTTTTCCCTGTCCCTCTTATTTCTTTCTGATTTTAGAAGACTTTTTACAAACTGCATTCATACATACATAGCCATATATACCGTTCTCTCTTTAACTCATTCCCAATGAGAATAGGATTCCAGATTACCAGCCCTCCATCCCCATCTCTTTCTCTTTGTCAGTTTTTTTCTCTCTCATCTCAGTTGTACAGTTATTCTTTTTACATCTTGGCAACATAGTTGTGCCTGGAGCCTATTACCAGAAAATTGGAGGTTTTCTCAAACTTCCCTTACTAGGGCAATGGTGAGTCTAATTATCCACAAAGTCCCAGAGGTGAAATTTTCTCTGGCTGGATCAGAGGTTCCCACATAGGATTTTCTGATCCACTTTATCATTTTCCCCAAATCTTTTCACCCCTGTTATATTTTTAAGTCATTCATATTTGATTTCAGCTCTTCCCATCCAAAATTCAGTTTTATATATGCATTGGATTTCCTTTGTGTGTTTTAGTTTACCTGTAAATTTTTTTGAAGAAAAGGAATGTTTCTTTTTGCCTTTTTATCCTTAGCATTATATATATATATGATGAACAAAACATGAATAGAAAATCACAACAGCTTTCTTGAAATAAAAGAATTATGGCAAAGATAAACCCAATATGTACTAATGCCAAAGACCAAAAAGAAAATGGTGTTTCTGTCTGTATATAATGGGCACAAGAGAAGTAATGAAATATTTATAGGATTATTGTGTCAGATGGGTAGGATAGTAATATCAAATGCTAGATAAAAAGTGGAAAATTTCTTTCAAACTAGAAAAGATAAATTTCAATGCGATATTATTTCAGAGACATTTATTAATAGTGATTATATATATGTATATATGTTCATCATTTGGCTAAACATTATTTCCCTGTAGTCATAAGGATTTTTGTAGGTCTTTTTAGATCACATTTTCATTAAAAAAATGTATATGCCTCATCAGGATCTTGTTTGAGAATTTCTCATCTTTTGCAGGTTATCTTTCCTATCCCTAGATTAGAATATTCATTGTTTTATTTCTTTGAATTTTTTGATATCCTTTCTGCCAAACTTTAGAATCTTTGTCATTGTATATTCACCAGTTTCTTCATTATTGATTGTTAATTCTAAAACATCAATTACTTCCTCCCAAAGTACCTGGTATTCTATTTCATCAATCATTTCCTTTTTAATTGTCAAAATTAAACCCAGAGAAGCACTTATACTCATTACCTGTATTTTCAGGAACATGAAATTATCAATGAAACAAATTAAGAACTTATCATTTGGTCCCCTGAGGTTTTTGACAAAAGAAAGGATTCATATAAACAGCAACCTTCCACTATTTGCTTTGTTAAAGGTGGTATAGATAACTATCAAATACTGTTAGATCTTTTTAATGCATTGATTTTTGTTGGAATTTTTACAAACTGTTAAGTCATTAGAGTTGATATAGACAATAATTATCTAATTTAGTATGATTGATCTGATCTTACAAGGAGATATTATGGGCCAGAAGAAACAAAGTACTAAGTGGAATTGAGAAATAATGCTTGTGTTCACACCTGTACTATTGGAGTTCACACATTTGAGAGATTTCAGGGTTTAGTATGAGATATCTGAATTCACACCTCCCTTAATCCCTCCCTCAGAGGGGAGGGGTAAACCTTTGGGAGATGATGTATAAGAAGCGGACTCAGTCAGGAGTTGAGCTGAATAAGATTGGAGAAGAGCACTCTGGGACAGACACGAAGCACTCTGGAAGATTCCCCTCAACTCGGAGGCAAGACAGATTCAACTTCGTGCTGGATGGAGGCTGAAGAAAGCAGAGGCAGAAGCAAAGGACAAAGCTGCAAGAGCCCTTAGAACCAAGCAGAGAGATAGGCCTCAACTAACCGGGCTGTTTTGGAAGGAGAAAATAAACGTTTGCATTTTTATCAGCTGGCTGCATTTTGGGTGATTATTACTCTTAACTGAAACTAAGGCTGCCTCCAGAAAACCCCCCCAAGAAACTTACTCCCAAAGAGAACGATTATAATATTAAAGAAGAAAAACACCACAGATTTTATTTGCTGATTTTTTTTTCTTTTTCTTTTAAAAATGTTAAAAGAATGAGTTTCTGTTAAGCGGGAGGAAAAGTGCTACAAGGAATATCTAGTTGTTATAGAAAAGTCATTAAAATTATTTTGACAAATCATCCCCTCTGTTTTAGCTGGGAGATAAGAAATATTTGGCTAGTTATAGTATCCTAATTGAACCATAACAAACTTTTTCCACCAGCATTTTGATTTGTTAGTGAATAAAACTGTTAATCCTTAGAGCAAAATGTTTCTCTAACCAGCACTTCCCTACATAAAGTGTATCCCAAAAGTATTAATTCAGTTTTAAGCTTCAGCATCTCCCTATTAGAATATAAACTCCTTAAATGCAAAAAAAAAATTCTTTTAGTGTCTAGCACATAATAAAAATTTAACCAATATTTCGAATTCATTCATTCATATAACTCATCCTTTCTCCCTTATGCAAAATGTTCTACAAATATGTGATTCTTCCCTCTATTCCAATCACCATTTGTGGTTTTCTTTTAAGTGTACATAATTATAATTGTATTCAAATTATTTTAAAAATAATTAGGACTCTGATGGAAGTATATAAATGGATGATCTCTGAGATTCTGTCTTTTTAATTTTTTTATTAAAGCTTTTTATTTACAAAACATATGCATGGGTAATTTTTCCAACATTGACTTTTGCCAAACTATTTGTTCCAAATTTTCCCTTCCTTTCCCCTACCCCCTCTCCTAGTTGGCAGGTAGTCCAATATATATTAAATCTAATATATGTATACAAATTTATATAGTTAACTTGCTGCACAAGAAAAATCAGTTCAAGAAGGAAGAAAAAGAAAAACTGAGAAATCAAACAAAATGCAAGCAAATAACAACAGAAAGAATGAGAATGCCATGCTGTGTTCCACACTCAGTTCCCACAGTCCCCTCTCTGGGTGTAGATGGCTCTCTTCATCATGAGATCATTGGAACTGGCATCCATCATCTTATTGTTGGAAAGAGTCACATTCATCAGAACTGATCAATGTATAATATTGATATTGCCATGTACAATGATTTCCTGGTTCTGCTCATTTCACTTAGCATTAGTTCATGTAAGTCTCTCCAAGCGTCTCTGAAATCATCCTGCTGGTCATTTCTTACAGAACAAGAGTATTCCATAGCATTCATATACCATAATTTATTCAGCCATTCTCCAATTGATGGACATCCATATAGTTTCCAGTTTCTTGCCACTACAAAGAGGGCTTCCACAAACATTTTTGCACAAGTGAGTCCTTTTCCATCCTTTAAGATCTCTTTGGGATATAATCCCAGGAGAAACACTGCTGGATCAAAGGGTATGTACTTTTTGAGCATAGGAGAGCATAAACTGCTCTCCAGAATGGTTGGATCCATTCACAGTTCCACTAATAATGTACCAGTGTCCCAGTTTTCCCCATCCCCTTCATTATTCATAATTATCTTCTGTCATTTTAGGCAATCTGATATGTGTGTAGTAATATCTCAGAGATGCCTTAATTTACATTTCTCTGATCAATAGTGATTTGGAGCACTTTTTCATGTGGCTACAAATAGTTTCAATTTCTTCATCTAAAAATTGTTCATATCCTTTGATCACTTTTCAATAAGAGAATGCCTTGAACTATTATAAATTTGAGTCAGTTCTCTATATGTTTTAGAAATGGGGCCTTTATTGGATTCTTTGGATGTCAAAATGTTTTGCCAGTTTATTGCTTCCCTTCTAATTTTGTCTGCATTAGTTTTGCTTGCACAAAACTTTTAAACTTAATATAATCAGAATCATTTATTTTGTGATCAATAATGATTTCTAGTTCTTCTTTGGTCACAAATTCCTTCCTCCTCCACAAATCTGAGAGATAAATTATCCTAAGTTCTTCTAAGTTATTTATAATATCATTCTTTATGTCTAGATCATGAACCAATTTTGATTTTATCTTAATATACAGTGTTAGGTGTGGTTCTATGCCTACTTTCTTCCATACTAGTTTCTAATTTTCCCAGCAGTTTTTGTCAAATAGTGAATTCTTATCCCAAAAGCTGGGGCCTTTGGGTTTGTCAAATACTAGATTGCTATAGTCATTGACTATTTTGTTCTGTGAACCTAACCTACTCCACTGATCAGCTACTCTATTTCTTAGCCAGTACAAGATAGTTTTGATGATTAGTACTTTATAATATAATTTTAGATCTGATGCAGCTAGGCCATCTTCATTTGATTTTCTCTTCATTAATTCCTTTTTTTTTAAAAAAATTATTTTTTAATTATTTTTTTAAAATAACTTTTTATTGATAGAACACATGCCAGGGTAGTTTTTTACAGCATTATCCCTTGCATTCACTTCTGTTCCGATTTTTACCCTCCCTCCCTCCACTCCCTCCCCCAGATGGCAAGCAGTCCTTTACATGTTGAATAGGTTACAGTATATCTTAGATACAATATATGTGTGCAGAACCGAACAGTTTTCTTGTTGCACAGGGAGAATTGAATTCAGAAGATAGAAATAACCCGGGAATAAAAACAAAAATGCAAGCAGTTTATATTCATTTCCCAACATTCTTTCTTTGGGTGTAGCTGCTTCTGTCCATCTTCGATCAATTAGAGCTCTCTTTATTGAAGAGATCCACTTCCATCAGAATACATCCTCAAACAGTATTGTTATTGAGGTATATAATGATCTCCTGCTTCTACCTGTTTCACTTAGCATCAGTTCATGTAAGTCTCGCCAGTCTTCTCTGTATTCATCCTGGTGGTCATTCCTTACAGAACAATAATATTCCATAACATTCATATACCACAATTTACTCAACCATTCTCCAATTGATGGACATCCTTTCATTTTCCAGCTTCTAATCACTACAAACAGGGCTGCCACAAACATTTTGGCACATACAGGTCCCTTTCCTTTCTTTAGTATCTCTTTGGGGTATAAGCCCAGTAGAAACACTGCTGGATCAAAGGGTATGCACATTTTGATAACTTTTTGAGCATAGTTCCAAATTGTTCTCCAGAATGGCTGGATATGTTCACAATTCCACCAACAATGTATCAGTGTCCCTGTTTTCCCATATCCCCTCCAACATTCCCCATTATCTTTCCCTGTCATTCTAGCCAATCTGACAGGTGTGTAGTGGTATCTCAGAGTTGTCTTAATTTGCATTTCTCTGATTAATAATGATTTGGAGCATATTTTCATATGTCTATAAATAGTTTCAATTTCTTCGTCTGAGAATTGTCTGTTCATATCCTTTGACCACTTATCAATTGGAGAATGGTTTGATTTCTTATAGATTAGAGTCAATTCTCTATATATTTTGGAAATGAGGCCTTTATCAGAACCCTTGATTGTAAAAATGTTTTCCCAGTTTATTGTTTCCCTTCTAATCTTGTCTGCATTTGTTTTGTTTGTACAAAAACTTTTCAATTTGATATAATCAAAATTTTCTATTTTGTGGTCAATAGTGATCTCTAGTTCTTCTTTGGTCATAAATTCCTCCCTCTTCCACAGGTCTGAGAGGTAAACTATCCTATGCTCTTCCAATTTATTCATCAGCTCATTCTTTATGCCTAGATTATGAACCCATTTTGACCTTATCTTGGTGTACGGTGTTAAGTGTGGGTCAATGCCTAGTTTCTGCCATACTGATTTCCAATTTTCCCAGCAATTTTTGTCAAATAATGCATTCTTTTCCCAGAAACTGTTGTCTTTGGGTTTGTCAAACACTATTATTATTAAAGTTATTGGCTGTTTTGTCCTTTGAACCTAACCTATTCCATTGATCAACTAGTCTATTTCTTAGCCAATACCAGATGGTTTTAGTAACTGCTGCTTTATAATATAATTTTAGATCTGGTACAGCTAGGCCACCTTCATTTGATTTTTTTTTCATTAATTCTCTTGAAATTCCTGACCTTTTGTTTTTCCATATGAACTTTGTTGTTATTTTTTCTAGTTCATCAAAGTAATTTTTTGGGAGTCTGATTGGTATAGCGCTAAATAAATAGATTAATTTAGGTAGTATTGTCATCTTTATTATATTTGCTCGCCCAATCCAAGAGCATTTAATATTTTTCCAGTTGGTTAGATTAGACTTAATTTGTGTGGAAAGTGTTTTGTAGTTTTGCTCATACAGTTTCTGATTTTCCCTTGGCAGATAGATTCCTAAATATTTTATACAATCAGTAGTTACTTTAAATGGAATTTCTTTTTGTAACTCTAACTGTTGGGTTTTGTTAGTGATATATAAGAATGCTGATGACTTATGTGGGTTTATTTTATATCCTACAACTTTGCTGAAGGTGTGGATTGTTTCTAATAACTTTTTGGTAGAGTCTCTGGGGTTTTCTAAGTATACCATCATATCATCAGTAAAGAGTGATAATTTGGTTTCCTCATTGCCTATTCTAATTCCTTTAATCTCTTTCTCAACTCTTATTGCCAAAGCTAGCATTTCTAATACAATATTAAATAGTAACGGTGATAGTGGGCAACCTTGTTTTACTCCTGATCTTATTGGGAATGGTTGCAGTTTGTCCCCATTACATATGATGCTTACTGCTGGTTTTAAATAGATGCTACTGATTATTTTAAGAAAAAGTCCATTTATTCCTATACTCTCAAGAGTTTTTAATAGGAATGGATGTTGGATTTTATGAAATGCTTTTTCTGCATCTATTGAGATGATCATATGGTTTTTGTTAATTTGACTATTAATATGGCCAATTATATTGATAGTTTTCCTAATATTGAACCAGCCCTGCATTCCTGGTATAAATCCTACTTGATCATGGTGTATTATCCTGGGGATGATTTTCTATAGTCTTTTTGCTAATATCTTATTTAACATTTTAACATCAATATTCATTAGGGAGATTGGTCTATAATTTTCTTTCTCTGTTTTCAACCTACCTGGTTTAGGTATCAGTACCATGTCTGTGTCATAAAAGGAGTTTGGTAGGACTCCTTCATTCCCTATTTTTTCAAATAGTTTATAAAGCATTGGGGCTAATTGTTCTTTGAATGTTTGGTAGAATTCACATGTAAATCCATCTGGTCCCGGGGATTTTTTTTAGGGAGTTGATTAATAGCTTGTTCTATTTCTTTCTCTGAAATGGGAGTATTTAAGCAATTTACTTCCTCCTCTGATAATCTGGGAAGCCTATATTTTTGGAGGTAGTCTCTCTTCATTAATTCCATTGACATTCTTGACCTTTTGTTCTTCCAGATAAATTTTATTATCATTTTTTCTAGGTCAATAAAATAGTTTCTTGGGAGTTTGATTGGTGTAGCACTAAATAAATAGATTAGTATAGAGAGTATTGTCATCTTTATCATATTTGCTTGACCTATCCATGAGCATTTGACATTTTTCCAGTTGCTTAGATCTGACTTTACTTGTGAGGAAAGTGTTTTGTAGTTTTGCTTATATAATTCCTGACTTTATCTTGGCAGATAGATTCCCAAATATTTCACACTCTTAACAGTTATTTTAAATGAAATTTCACTTTTTTATGTCTTGCTGTTGGATTTTGTTAGTAGATAGGTGGATAGATAAAAATGCTGATGATTTATGAGGATTTGTTTTGTATCCTGCAACTCTGCTAAATTTGTGAATTGTTTCTAGTAGCTTTTTAGTTAATTCTCTAGAGTTCTCTAAGTATACTATCATATCATCTGGAAAGAGTGATAATTTGGTTTCCTCATTGCCTAATCTAATCCATTAATCTCTTTTTCTTCCTTTATTGTTAAAGCTAGCATTTCTAACACAATATTGAATAGTAATGGTGATAGTGGGCAACCTATTTTCACCCCTGATCTTATTGGGAATGGTTCCAGTTTATCCAACATAAGATATTGACTGATGGTTTTAAGTAGATGCTATTGACTGAAGAAAAAGTCCATTTATTCCTATATTTCCTAAAAAAATATATTTTTTATTAGTAATGTCTGTTGGATTTTATCAAATGTTTTTTCTGCATCTATTGAGATAATCATATGGTTTTTCTTAATGTGGTTTTTGATATAGTCAATTATGCTAATAGTTTTCCTAATATAGAACCAGCCCTATATTCCTGGTATAAATCTTACTTAGTTGTGATGTTTTATCCTGGGGATCATTTTCTTCCATCTCTTTGCTAATATTTTATTTAAGATTTTTGCATCAATATTCATTAGGGGGATTGGTCTATAATTTTCTTTTTCTGTTTTTGTCCTATCTGGTTTAGGTATCAGTACCATGTCTTTGTCATAAAAGGAACTTGGTAGGAGTCCTTCATTCCCTGCTTTTTTCAAATAGTTTATATAGTAGTGGAGTTAATTGTTCTTTAAATGTTTGGTACAATTCACATGCAAAACCATCTTATCCTGGGGACTTTTTCTTAGGGAGTTGATTAATAGCTTGTTTTATTTCTTTTTCTAAAATGGGACTATTTAAAAAATTATTTCCTCTTCTGTTAACCTGGACAATCTATATTTTTTGTAGATATTCTTCAATTTCACTTAGAATATCAAATTTATTGCATAAAGTTGGGCAAAATAACTGCTACTAATTTTACTAATTTCCTCTTTATTGATAGATAGATCTCCCTTTTCATTTATGCAACTAACAATTTGATTTTCCTCTTTCCATTTTCTAATCAAATTAACTAAAGGTATATTATTTTGTTGATTTTATTCATAAAACCAACTCTTAGTTTTATTCATTAATTCAATAGGTCTTTTAGTTTCAGCTTTATTGATATCTATTTTTATTTTTAGAATTTCAAGTTTGCTATTGGATTGTGGATTTTTAATTTGTTCTTTTTCAAGCCTTTTTTTAGTTGCAAGCCCAACTTATTGATATTCTCTTTCTTTATTTTATTCAAGTAAGCATCTAGAGATATAAAATTTCTCCTTATTACTGCTTAGGCTGCATCCCACAAAATTTGGTATGTTGTCTCATTATTGTCATTCTCTTAGATGAAATTATTGATTGTGTCTATGATTTGGTTTCACCCATTCATTCTTTAGGATGAGATTATTTAGTTTCTAATTACTTTTTGGTCAATTTTCCCTGGTCTTTTATTGAATGTAATTTTTATCATATTGTGATCTGAAAATAATGCATTTACTATTTCTGCCTTTCTGCATTTGATTTTGAGGTCTTCATGTCCTAATATATAGTCAGTTTTTGTATAGGTTCCATGAACTGCTGAGAAGAAAGTGTACTCCTTTCTGTCTGCATTCAATTTTCCCCAAAGATCTATCATATCTAGATTTTTCTAGTATTGTATTTACCTCTTTAATGTCTTTCTTATTTATTTTCTGATTTGATTTATCTCATTCTGATAAAGCAAGGTTGAGATTTCCCCTATTATAGTTTTGCTGACTATTTCTTCTTGCAGCTCTCTTAACTTCTCCTTTAGGAATTCCCATGCTATACCACTTATATATATATGCATTAATTGTCTTCCTTATCTAAGTTTCTGTCTTAAAATGAAACCACTGTGTGTATGTGCTTATGCTCTGTGTGTGTGCCTGTGCATGTCTGTGCATGTCTGTGTGTGTGTGTGTGTGTGTGTGTGTGTGTGTGTATGTGTGTGTGTGTTTATGGAATGCTGAATGTTTTGGCTATTTTGGATAGTTGTTAGAAGCAACTTATCTTAGATACTTAGAAACAAAAATCTTCAATACTCCACCAAACTTAAACAACAACAACAACAAAAAAGCTCAGGTGATAGGATTTATTACCACTGGAGCTAGAGACTGTTGTTTCCAATCTCAGCTCTGATGTTTCCTAGCTGAGTGAACTTTGACAGCATTTAAATGGTGCAGTGGGTAGAGTGCTGATCCTGGAATCAGGAAGAATCATTTTCCTGACTTCAAATCTATCCTCACACATTTATTGGGTATGAGTGTGTCATCCTGGGCAGGTTACTTAATCACATTTGCCTCAATTTCCTCATCTGCAAAATGAGCTGGAGAACAAAATAGGAAAGCACTGCTCTATCTTTGCCAAGAAAACTCTAAATAGGGTCACGGATAATCAGATAGAACTGAAACTACTGAACAACAATATAACTCGGTAAGAACTTCACTTTTCTGGTTCAATTTCCTCATCTATAAAATGAAATTATTAAATCAGATGATTCCTAAATTGCATGCCAGTTCTACATGTTGATCTTGAAGTTCCCAAATATAAAAACCTTGATGTGATTCATATGCTTTTTTTTTTTTTTAAGAAATTATATCCACCATCACATCACATCTTCCTTAAGAGGCACTTTTAGGAATGCTGGAGGATTCTTAACAAAATAAAATCTTTTGGAGATATACTTTCCAAATGACTTAGCCACTTTTCTAGTATCTATTATACTGATTTTTATTAAATGGAGTGGATACTTAACCAAAATTAATAAAAGTTTTTTAAAGTTAGTGATAGTCTGTCTCCTAGCAAGTTGTTTAATTTCTTCTTGGTCTTAGAGGGATCTTATTTGGAAAATGACTTGAACAAATGCAATGTGTATTGGTATCCAAATAATATGTTTTTATGGGTGCTGAGTACTATGACTTGTGGACTGTGCTTTTAAATACCAGTGTTAAATTACATGTCCAAATAGAAGGCCATAGACTCTTTTAAAAAGTGAAATAAATGCACTTATTTGTTCTGTCACAATATTAAATGTAAATGGTTCATCTGATGAAATAGTCAGGTAAGGAAAGCATCAATTTTGGTCCTACCAAGATAAAGTTTCCAGTTCTATCCTGTCCCTTTAGTCCTGTTAAATGAAACTTCAGAGTAAATTGCACAGATTGAATAGTAGCAATGAGAAGCATGATAGGAGTTGTTCCAACCTAAATAGTATTCTGTTTTGAGAGAGTTACTGCTAGAAGGAAAAAAAAAAGATAGTTTGAATGACAGATTTGATTTAAAGGATTTTCTTCATTTTCAGGGTATAGTTTTTAGTCTCACTCAAACTTTTACTAATTATGAGACTCTGAACAAGTCACTTACCTCTTTTTTGCCTCAGTTTTCTCATCTATAAAATGGAGATAATACTAATACCTAGCTATTAGGCTTGTTTGAGAATCAAATGAGTTAATAATTGTAAAATACTTAGTAAAGCTTCTGGCACGTCATAGTGTTATATAACTGCTAGATAGTACTCTTATTATTATTAAATAAAATACTCCCCAAATCTTTTATTCTTCCTTCTACCCTAATCACCATTTGTGTTTTTTATAGTATATAAATACTGTATAAAAATACAGTTTGAATCACTTTCAAAATAGTTATGATAGAGAAAAAAATAGTTGGATAGACAGACAAGATGCCTCTTATTATACCTATTGTTCATTGACCAATAATTAAATCAATCTACCATAGCTTCAGGAAAGGGACTGTCTGATCATCCCACTTATCTTGTGAATCATCAGATCAAAATAGTCTTCCCTACCTACCACTTCTTTGTACATAGAATATCCCAGAAGTCTTGTTGCAGTTTTGAGTTTTAGTAACTCGCCTTTCTAGAATGTAAGTTCCTTAAATACAAAAATTGTGTCTCTTTTTTATTGTAACTGAAATACATAGAAGTATATGGCATTGTAAGAATTTACCACCTGGTATACTTGCCCATTTTTTCTCTTCTTTCTCTTCTTTTTCTTATTTATTCTCTTCTTACTACTGCTACTCCCTTTTCTCTGCATTTTACTTCTGATTGTTGGGATTTCTATCTTTACCAAATTTCACCAGCTTCTCAGCAACTTTTTAGCTTTGGAACATCTTTCACTAATATGTCCCAAAAGTCTTTCATCCTGGAAGAAACCTTTACTCATGCAACTTCTTATTCTGATTGTTCACTTCCTCATGGAGGAATTTTAATGAGAATATATGTCAAACATGTTAATTTCTTTATTTTTCTCCAAATTCAATTTCTAAATCTTTGGACTTCTTTCTTCATTACGCTTAAGGAACATCTCTTCTTTTCTTTGATTTTTATCTTTCTTTTTGTGACCACTTTTCATATTAGAATGTAATCTTGTCTTTTTTATGCTCCTATTTTTATCCCATGAAATTAACACAGTGCCTTGCACACAGTTAGACCTTAATGAATTCCTTTTGATGTTGCACATAAAACAATGAAATAGCTTTGATTCAACATGTACTCTACACAAAATTGTCCACAACTACTCCTTTTCAGGCAATGGGACATATGACATCTCTAATTCAGTGGAAATCCATCAAAACATAGTAGCAGCTAAGTTAAGAAGCAAAAGATAGCAGCAAAGTAGAGAAAATAGTCCAGCACATTGTTCCAGATCTTTTTAGCTCAAAGGAGAAAGCAATACAGCAGATAATGTCACTAGAGCAGCAGATGACATTGGCAATTCTTCAGGGAGGCAAGAAATAACAGTTTAGGAAGCTAGGACATTTAGAAAGGAAGGGATTCTAGAATATAGCCTTAGGAGAGTAAATGATTCCCTGACTATGCATCTCCTTTGTTTCATATGAATTTTATTTATCTTTCCTCTTTCTGTAAAAATGGGAATTTGTAGGAGATTATTTTACTTTTGTCTATATGCATTTTTTTTGGAGGCAATTGGAGTTAAGTGACATACCCAGAGTCACACAACAAGTATATATTAAATGTGTGAAGCCAGATTTGAACTCAAATTCTTCTGACTTTAGGATTGGTTCTCTATCCACCTTTGCCATCTAGCTGCTCCTATCTATATGTTTTTAAAGAGATAGAATATGATTGGAACTAGTCTTGTTATGTATTTTGCTGCTTTGTTTTAATTAAGTACATTTTGCTTTGAATTTTTGTATTCTTTGTTTTGTGAGATTAAAAAAATATATATATACAAGTGCCGGCTCAAGAATAAGTGTGAATTATGTGGATAATGAATAAATGCTAACTAATGATATGCCTTGAACATAGATATAATTGATTATTCAGTCATAAGGTGCTGGATCATAGCTACCAAAGAATTCAGAAAGGAGATGAAGAAAATGGATAATCAAGTTCTTGAAAATTTGCAAGTTGACAAAAGCATTTTTACTGTTAATGAATGAGGCAGAAGAAGCAAAACTATATAGTACTTTAAGGATAATGGTCTAATGTAGCAGATCCAACAAGCAGAAAATAACAAAGAACATTATATTGATAGCATTGGAGAATAAGGAAAAATAACTGCATTTGATAATAGCTTTTGAAATCTCTTGAACTAACAAGTCACTTTAAATTCTTTTCTTTATTTTTTTTGACTTCTGAAATGTTCTGATTCTTTTGGTTTCTTTCATATTACAAAATATAAATGTTCAAATAATGGGCCTACAATTTCCTAAATATCTATTTCTAATGCTGTTTTCAATTTCCCCTCCTGCTTATGTAATTTGAACTTTGTGGATTTCTAGTAATGGTTTCTATCAGACATTTGTCTGTGCTTTTCTGAAAGCTTATATTTTGAATAAGGTGATTTTTTTTTTCACATGCTGCATTGAGTAAGCATGTAATTTTAAAAGGCATCAAATAAATAAATATGGGAACTTTTGAAAGTGAATAAATTCTTACTAAATTCTATGTTTCACTTTTAAGCTTGCATTATGTGGACAAAGCATGATTGAATCCTATTATCATGTTAGTTTTCCTGTTACACTCAATTTTAGTCTAAATATGGAAGCTTTATTATTGTCTGGTTGATAAATAATAGTTTCTTATTCTTTCATATACAATAACTTCTCTTTCATTCTGACTACTGATCAATTTAGTATCTTTAAGTGCTCTTTTTCTTTAATGAATTGTAATTCTATAGTTATAGGATTTTGTTTCCATATTTTTGCTCCAAATGTGTATTATGTAAAATCTGGGAAAGATTTAAGAATATTGATACATTAGTCTCTTATTTCATTTATCTTCCCTTTGCTCTCTCTCCACTACCCTCTGTCCTGCTCCCCAATTGCTCTGCTTTCTTATTTGTAGAATAGGATTCAGCACTTGTCTCAACATTTATTAGGTCTGTGGCCAGAGAAAATCTCTGAGCATAGTTTTCTCATATTTAAAATGGGTATAATAATCACAGTTTTCTAAGGATCCTATTTAATAAGAGGGATTGAAAGGATTTCATTTATTTTTGAGAGGAATTAGGGTAAGTGACTTGCCCAGGATCATACAGTTAATAAGTGTTAAGTGTCTGAAGCAGAATTTGATCTCAGGTTTTCCTGACTTGAGAATCTGTATCCATTGAGACACCTAGCTGTCCATGTGTTTTATTTATTTTTTTTTTTAAATTCATTTTACAAATATTTTCACTTAAAAATTGAAGTAATTTATCTTTATTTTTGTCAAATGATATTCTTTCTCTGTATGTCTCTATTTCTCTCTCTCCTCATACATACATACATATACATATACACATATCAACACACACACATTTATGCATAATATTTCATTAAGTGTTTCCTAAATACATTACAAAATTTAGTATTTACTTTTAACCATTTTGAGTTCCAAATTTGTTCCCTTCCTTCTCTCTCTCTCTCTCTCTCCTTAAGAAAGCAATATGATGTTGATTATGTATGTGAAATCATACAAAATATATTTCAATAAGAATTTTTTTCATCACAGACATATACCACAACTTGTTGAGCAATTTTCTTCAATTTCCAATTCTTTGATACCATAAAAAAGAATTTCTTCTGCAGGCTTACTAAGTTTCTCCACAGTCCTCCATGTGGCAACCTGTCTTTGTTTTTTGTCTCTGCAATACAAAGCACTGCCATGATGGTGCTATTTTAGGCTGAAATACTTGCTATAATTTGGAGTTTAAATCAATGAGGCTCTGAGAGGAGAGGAAGTACCTAGGAGTCTTTATCTGAAAGCAATTTCATGCCCAGATACATATCTTGACCTTTTACTCTTCTTTTTTTTTTTTTTTTTCCTTCTCAAGAGTTCTTTTGTAGCTAGTCTATTGAGATCGAAGCAAATTTTTGCAGTTTTGAGCTTGGATTGCCACAGGGAAGAAGGATAGACCAGAATATGGGTTGCATTTTATTGTAAGTTGGCTGGATAGGCTTCAACTTGTTGTCTATAATGATGTGGGTAGTTGGGAAGGAGTTTGTGAATGATCTTGCATTAAGCATTATGTCAAGGAATTTTTTACTTTCTTTTGGTTTCATGATATCTCCATGGGTCCTCAAACTACAGCTGCGGGCCAGATACAGCAGTTGAGGACCATTATCCCCCTCACCCAGGGCTATAAAGTTTCTTTAAAGGCCCACAAAACAAAGGTTTTTGTTTTCACTATAGTCCAGTCCTCCAACAGTCTGAGGGACTGTGAACTGGTCCCCTATTTAAAAAGTTTAAGGACCCCTGTATACCATGGAAATATTTGAATTTATTTTCTTAGGCAGTATTTAGAGACATCATTAGGAATAGAGAAAATGCCTAGTCCTTCCTGTTCATCATGTGATTTTTTGGGTAACTCCCTAACCTTAATTACAAATTGTTTTCTAAAAGGGATGGGCTAAATTATGGCTCTACCAACAGTGTATTGGAATGCCTCTCTTTCTGCAGCTCATTAAACATAAATAGGGAAATAGTTCATGATAAGGAGATATGAAGATAAAAAATAAAATTCCTGTGTAAATGAGAATAGTATATTGGATAGAATAATGGAAATTATATATTTATGTAATTTAAAAAATATCATTCCCCTTATTGAAAGAGACAGGAGAAAGTCTTGAATTTCTTGGTTTAGTAAAAAGTTGGGTAAAGACAAGATTATAATATTAATGGTTGATAAAAATGGAAAGTTCCATAATTTCTAAACAAATAAAGGATCCCAGCATTTTCTGAATTAAAAATTTGAGATTGTAGATATGACTTGTTTTAGTGAAGATTTTTATATTTTTCTCAAAAAGTATTTTGTATTTTTCACATTCCAGCACTTTTAAAGATCATATACATTGCTAAACATTTGCTACAACATGAATAAAGGAGAAATTAGGGTTAATATCATGAATAGACAGGAGATATTTCCAACTAGGTAATATTATTTCAGAGTATCAGAAATACTGACCCCTCCCCAGCCTAACATCTGCCAAAAATACCTCCCATATAGGTTTAGGGGAATTCTAACATTACAGATTAATTTTATGTACTTAGGGCCCCTTCACTCTTTTATGGTATTTATATAGCAAGATATCTGGGAACAGAAGCACATTAAAGATAAGTGTTTAAGTAATCAGGGATTTTAGATGAAATGAAGGAAAAGGTAGACAGAACATTCTGGGTACTTCCTGAATTGGGTCTGGAATGACATTATCACAAAATCTTGGTGGGTGGTGGAAAATAGAGAAGATAAGGTATGAGAAAATATCAAAGATAAACTTTAACTCCTTAAAAATATTGCAAATAGCTATCCTGAGGAAAAAAGGCTAAAATGACTGGAATTTACAAATCAAAATTTTTATACTTCTCTACCATCTAACTCTAATTCAACTTTCCCACCTCATTGAATATTATCTCCTTTGAGGGTGGAGCTAAGATGGCGGAGAAGGCACACAAGACTTTCTAAGCTCCTCTCATGCCCTCATGACCAACATTAAATTCAGCCTCAAAAATAGTGCTTGACTGATAAAACCCACGAACTTCAGAAGCACAACAACCTACCAGCCAAAGATAATCTGGAAGATCACCAGGAAAGGTTTGTCCTGAGGGGCCAGGAACAGACCAGCGTAGGCAGGGAGAGACTAGTGTCCTGAGCAGACCAGGGGCGGGGATGACCTCTGTAGCTAGAGATGACTCTCCCATAGGCTAACTGCTCTGCCTTAATTATAAAGCAGTAAACCAGCAGAGAAATTAAAGCCAAAGACAGAGGGTACTCTCTTAAAAAAACACCAGAACCTAACAAGATCTGGCTATAACCACCTAAAACTGGAAGTGATTCAGCTCAGACAGTAACACAGCCCTGCAGCCACATCCTACAGTACAGAACTTTTGCAGGGCAGTTACAAATCTACACAGTAGGGGGGCACAGCTCAGGATAGCCTCTAATCTGTACAGTGAGGGGGCTTGGTCTGGGGCAATAGAACTTTCCCAGCGGATTGTGCTTCCCTGGGCAGGGACACTTCTGGTCCCTGCAGGACTATTCACTGGTCAGCTGCTAATACCCACAGCCTCATGGTGGGCTTTGGCCTGGGGTAGTGACACTTTCACTGTCCAGCTTCTAGCCCCAGGGCAGTCCTTAACTCGCAAAGCAGGGTTCTTTGCAGGGCACTTCTGCAGCTCGGCAGTACAGGCCTTAGTTACTTTGGGGGGAACTCTTTCCCAGAGCACTCACTGCTCTTTGTAACCTGTTGGCAGGACAACTACCAGTCCATATACCTATCCTTACTCTGCAGAGGAAGCTGGTAACCTCTTGGCCCTGAAGGCAGACCCTACAGGCTTTAACAAAATGAGTAAAAAAAACAAAATGACTATCGATAGCTTCTATACAGAAAGAGAACAGGTTTTCAACCCCGAGGAGACTAATAGCAGACAGTCTCCAGACAATTGTTGGTCCCCAACACAAAAGGCTGTACTAGAAGAGACTATTAAAAACTTTAAAAGAGAACTAGAAGAAAAATGGGGAAAGGAAACAGAAGCTATGCAAGAGAGCAACAACTTCCTGAAATGTGAGTTGGAAAAGGTAAACTCCCAAGAAGTTCAGGGAAACAGAATTTATGAATTGGAAAAGGTTAAGAATTCCCAAGAAAGTAGGATTTGTGAATTGGAAAAAGAAAATAACTCACTTAAAAAAATTAGTGAAATGGAAAAAAAAAATCCATAGAGGAAAACAACTCATTTAAAAACTCAATTGAACATATACAAAAAGAAGTAAAAAAAAAAAGCTAATGAAGAAAATAACTCACTAAAAATCAGAACTGAACAAATAGAAATGACTGATTCATTGAGACATCAAGAATCAGTCAAGCAAAACCAAAAAAAGAGAGATTAGGAAAAAAAATGTTAACTATTTACTTGGAAAAACAACAGACCTGGAAAATAGATCTAGGAGAGATTACCTGAGGATCATTGGACTACCCGAAAATTATGATGAAAAAAAAAGCCTAGATACTATTTTATAGGAAATCATCAAAGAGAACTGCCCAGAAATAATAGAACCAGAAGGCAAAATAGGTGTTGAAAGAATTCATCAAACACCTTCTGAAAAAGACTTTAGAATATTACCCCCTTTTTCATACTTTGTACCCTACAAAATATCTCCTTTCTCTCTCCTTTACTCATAATACTTCATTTCTTATATTAGCATATTTTCCCTGGCTATTACCTATGCATAAAATGTACTCTTTTAAACTCTACCACATACAATCCCCTTCTTCCTTTAAAATGCAGATCAATCACCATTTTTTTTTCATGAAACTTCTCCTGACCTTCCATTTTCAAGCCCCTACCCAACAACCTTGAATTTAATTATTGTGCATACGCTTATATTTATGTTGTTTATTCTTACTTGTATGTCTACAACAAATTAGATAGAAGCTCACTGTGAGTAGGGGTTGTTTTGTTTTCTTCCATTGGCATTTCCTAATACCTAGCATAATTCCTATATTGATAGCAAAGATTTAATAAATACTTGTTGACTATTTGATTGATTGGCACAGATGTTGATTAAAAACTGTATAACTGTCTATATTTGATAAATTCATTTATCTGGTTTGAGCAGTTTGCTAATAATGCAGAGACTATAAGTTTGTATCTAGGGATAGGTAATATCATAAGAGATAGGTAATAATGATTTGTTACAGTGCTAGTAAATGAAACTAAGAAGAGCATGCTATTGAATAAAAAGAAAAGGGAATGCCTTAGTTAAAAACCAAAAAGTCAAATATTCTTGAGGGTGGTGGCCTAGAAGCACAATCTTTGTATAGTCTTCCTTCATTTAACAGGAAAAAAAAAAAAAAAAACCACCATTACCATAAAACCTATGTATAGAAATACATGTATGTGGAATTTTTATATTATTTTCTTCCTTAAATGACTCTTTGGGCTCTTTCAAATAAATAAAGTTCAATTTTACCAATTAAATTTTGGTGAAGATATTTGAATTCATTCTGAAGTAAATCTCCTTGAAATTTTTTAAAATTTCATTCCTAGATGTAAACAGCCAAAAAGGGGAAAAAGAGGCCTTAGAGTGGGAATGTAATTAATTCAATTCAGGAAGAAGTAAGCAACTCTGAGGTGCCTATTTCTAAGTTAGGACAAGGATACGAAGATAACAATAAGTCTCTGATTTCAAGGAATTTACATTTTACTGGAGGGAAAATTGAATGTACACAAATCCATAATGATGTAATATATAAAATTAAAAAAAAAAATTTCCATGAATTGGCAATAATAGATAGTAGAGGAATCAGGGAGGCTTTTTAGAAGATGATGCCTTGATCAAACTTGTATTCTAAGTAAATTTGAAGCAGGAAGGTGCCTTCTAGGCAGAGGACACACAGAAAAAGAAAGGAAAAAGAGAAAAAGAGACAGAAAGTGAGAGAGAGAGTGACAGAGACAGAGAGAGAGAGAGAGAGAGAGAGAGAGAGAGAGAGAGAGAGAGAGAGAGAGAGAGAGAGAGGAAAGGAGAGAGAGAGGGATAAAAGAGAAGTGGGATGGGGATGAAATGATGGGGAGTTGGGGGAGTTGGGGAAGTTGGGAGCCAGTTTGTGTAAAAGTATGAATGTAGGCAATAGGATGTTGTATGTAGGGAAGAGTAGATAAGTAATTTGTAATCTGTTAAGAAATTTAGGTTTTGAAGAGATTTTCCTCTCTTTTTAGTCCAATCCTCTCATTTTATGGGCAAGGGAAGAAACTATATCCTAAAACAATAACATGAGTTGTATAAAATAACAGATATAACATGTAACAAGAGCTGGATTTGGACTCACTCTCTTGATTCTAGATCCAGTCAGTCATCTTTCTACTATATCATTCTGTCTTTGAGTGCAACATTAAAGCTGAGTAATCTATGTGAAAGGAGTGAAACAGGCCTATGGGCTGCATATATCCCCACAACACCTTCAAATGTGATGTATAGCAGATTATAATATAATCAGAAAATATAAGAAAGTAAAAAGGCAAAAAATAGACAAAATTACATTCTAAACCTCTAAAGCTTAAAAAAGTAAATATGCAGTCTTCAAGCATTATTATGAATCATTTGGGGGCCCCTATTTATTTTTGTTTTATATCACTGATTTAGATAGACATTAAGATATTAGATATTTTATATACTGTGGGCAAACCCCTCGTTGTTTTTCTACTCTAAAACATGATTATTTAAATACAAACCATAAATGTAAGATTTTTATAGGATTTTTCTGAACCTGAGGAAATTGTACTACTATTGATTCCTCCTTTTTAAAGGGTATGCAAGTCTTAAGACAGTATTATTAAAAGAAGAAAAAAAATCAGTATGGGCCACTTGCCAACTCATTTAAAGTGGGTTCAAAGGAAAATTCTATTTAATTTTGTCAAATCATAGAACATATAATATCACCCAGAATTCGTGGCCATAATGTTATTAAACTTTAAACTGCTATGAAAAAAATGTAGGTCTTGGGGACCCTAGTGGACTTCGTCTCCTGTCATCATTGCAGGTTCGGTTTGTTTGTTTTTTTTAATCTATAAACATCACTAGAATTACCTCTAGTTTGGGATTAAGAGTGATGGTACATAATCTCTCCTCAATCCAGCTACTCCCTCAAGATTCTATCATTTTTAAATGCAAAAACTTATAGATGGAGTGATATAGAAAAAAGGGAAGCTGAGCATCATAGATTTATAACTGAAAAGCTTGATAGATGTGAATATAATCTTTTTGCCCAAGATCATTCTTGCCTTTCCAGAACCTCATTTTATAGGATTAGATATCTAGATATTTCAGACTATCAAATATAAAATAATTCCATTGATTGAAATATTACACACATGCTAAAATTAGTAAAATAATAAGTCAATGGCATCATAAGTTGGAAAAAGCAAGGAGTTTCTCCACACAAAATTCCAAATTTGTTCTTTATACATTAGGCAGAAATAAATGGTAGAAGTTATCATAGTGATCTAAGTAGTCACAAGATGATCACCTCCTTCTATCAGACAAGAGAGAATTATTCAGAGGTACAAAAATAAATTTGAAACTTTCTGTGTAGCTGAGTCACCTCCATCACACATGGCTTGGCCACCATGAAAAGAAAAAAAAAATATTGGTTGAGGGACTTTAGTTAACGTCCCATAATTAAATGAACTTAGAATCTGTAGGTCATAGCTCTAGTGCCTAACATGTAAAAGTTTTACATAATTCTATCAAATTGATTAATTCTGATTGAAATAGAGTAGAGATACACATGAATTATTTCTCACAACCTATAGAATATGGTAAATAATATCACCTGAATTCTATGAATTGCTCAACAAAATGCCTTGGAACTGATTGAATTTGTTTTCTGCAAAGCACATTGATCATGGACAAATGAAGGACATGTTATTTATGATAGCTTACTACATGCAAATGACCAGGTCATTAAAATTGGCAATATCTAGCTCATACCCCCTAAGTATAGAAATTTCATAGACTTCTGTCCTGGATTCTCTTCTCTTTCCTTTCCATAATACTTCACGTGGTGATCTCTTCAGCTTGCATGTATTTAATTACCATTTTCATGCTGATTTTATCTGTTCTGCCACATCATCTCTGCTGACCTCCAATCTTAAATCTTCTTTTAGATGCCTTTTGGATATCTCAAATTAGATGTCAAGTGGACAAATTAAGCTAAATATGTCTAATACAAAACTTGTTATTTTCCCCCATAAGTTTTTTCTACCCCCAACCATTATTCCTATCACTTAGAAGGTGACACAATTCTTTTAGTCTTTCAGGCTCACAACCTAGAAGTTATTCTGGCCTTTTCAATATCTCTCACTTGATATGGTCATTAATTAAGTTTTAATATCTCTCAAATATGCTTCCTTCTTCACTTTGACATTGCCACAACTCTAGATCATGGTCTATCTCACATATAAAATAATTCAATAGCCTGCTGGTGAATCTATTTATCTCAAGTTTTTCCTCACTCCAATCCATTATCTTTTCAACCACCAAAATGATTTTCCTAAGTCACTGATTAGACTGTCACAAACTTACCCACCAAATAAAATTTGATGGCTCCTTATCACTTCCAGGATTAAATACAAAATCTTCTTTTTGGTATTCAAAGCTCTTCATAACTCCTACCTTTCCATTTTTCTTACATCTTACTCCCAGTACAAACCCTTTGATCCAGTGACTTTGGCCTTCTGTCTGTAACATGAAGAACATATTTTGTATCTGGTTCTGAATATTTTCTTTAGCTGTCCCCCATATCTAGATTGCGCCTTCCTCATCTCTATGTACTGATTCCCTAAGCTTTTTTAAAGTCTCTACTAAAATCCCATTTCCAATCATTTATAGGAAGCCTTTCCCAACTCTTCTTAATTGTAGTGTCTTCCCTCTATTAATTATTCCCTATTTCACCTCTAAGTAGCTTGTTTTGTATTTATTTGTGTGTATATTGACACCCTCATTAGATTGTAAGGTATTTGAAGGCAAGTATTGCTCTTTGTCTCTTTTTATATCCTCAGTGCTTACCAGTGTTCCTGGTGTATAGTCAGTACCTAATAATTGTTGAATGATTTATGAGATGCTTGCATGATCTTTTATAAATCACTTAATGTTTTAGGGATTGGCTTTCTCTTCTATAAGATGAAAGGATTAGAATGGATGACCGAAGCCAAATAGTCCAACTCCAAATCCTGTGAAACTGAAAAAAATGAACATTTTTTTTATGTCATAAACTCATGTCTAAAGTGTTTTCTTTTCTGGATTTTTACTCTTCATGGAACAAAATGTTGCTTGAATCTCAAAATACTTTTAAGTTTTACTCAAAAATTTCCTGACTCAAAAAAAGGAAAGTGAAATAATCCATCAGGAAATTTACATCTGTTACACTGTAGTCAGGCATAAAATAATAGTTATTCTGCAGTTAACTTCTTGATCACATAAGTAGAAAAACATTTTGGGGAAATTATTGATTATATTGTAAGGTAGACAAGAAGATCTTACATACAGAGAATTAATTTCAGCCTCTAATCTAAAAATCATCTAGGGAAAACAAGTCATAGTCATAGAACTAACATTTTTATAATTTAATTTAAGTGTAACATAACAAGTAAGGTACCTTTTTTCAGCCCCCCCATTCTATCCAGAATTAATTTCACACTACACACCTCCTACTTATGGATGAGAAAGAGAGAATGAATCTCCTCCAGTTTCAGTTTAATTCATAAATCAATAATGATGTTTTGAGAAGAGATTGAAATTCTATTGTTTAAAATTGAGAATAAGATATAAGAACCTATGATCTCAAGTATGCTCTTTTTCTCCAAGATACTCAAAAGATCTTGGTTTCAGTTCAGTTAATCAGTTTCCAGAAACACAGCTGTAAACTGATGGAAAATTTAAAAAAAATGTTAAAGGATAATATAGAATGACGGGTGGTACAGAGGATAGAGTACTGTACCTAGACTTAGAAAGACTATTTTTCCTGACTTCAAATCTGGTCTCATACATTTTTTAATTATAGCTTTTTATTTACAAGATATATGCATGGGCAATTTTCCAGTGTTGACAATTGCAAAACCTTTTGTTCCAATTTTTCCCCTCCAACCCCTCCCCAGATGGCATGTAGACCAATACATGGTTAAATATATTAAAGTATATGTTAAATACAATATATGTACATACATCCATACAGTTATTTTGCTGCACAAGAAGAATCGAACTTTGAAATAATGTACAATTAACTTGTGAAGGAAATAAAAAATGCAAGCAGATAAAAACAGAGGGATTGGAAATGCTATGTAGAGGTTCACACTCATTTTCCAGAGTTCTTTCACTGGATGTAGCTGGTTCTATTTATTATTGAACAAATGGAACTGATTTGGTTCATCTCATTGTTGAAGAGAGTCACATCCATCAGAATTGATGATCATAAAGTATTGTTGTTGAAGTATATAATGATCTCCTAGTCCTGCTCATTTCACTCAGGATCAGTTTATGTAAGTCTCTCCAAGCCTTTCTGAAATCATCCTTTTGGTCATTTCTTACAGAAAAATAATATTCCATAACATTCATATACCACAATTTATTAATCCATTTTCCAATTGATGGGCATCCACTCAGTTTCCAGTTTCTAGCCACTACAATGAGGGCTACCACAAACATTTTTGCACATACAGTTCCCTTTCCCTTCTTTAAGATCTCTTTGGAATATAAGCCCAGTAGTAACACTTGATGGATCAAAAGGTATGCCCAATTTGATAATTTTTTGAGAATAGTTCCCAATTGCTTTTCAGAATGGCTGGATGTATTCACAATTCCACCAACAATGTATCAGTGTTCCAGTTTTCCCACATTTCCTTCAACATTCAACATTATCTTTTCCTGTCATCTAATCTGATGTCATACATTTGCCAGATGTATAACATTGGGAAAGTTACTAAATCCTGTTTGCCTCAGTTTGCTGAGCTGGAAAAAAACTCTAGTATTTTTGCCAAAAAAAAAAAAAGAAATCTCAAATGATGTCACATAGAGTCAAACATGACTGAACAACAAAAACAACAGTGCAGAATGAATGAATGAAATATGAATGAACAAAATATTTATTAAACTGTTAATTTTGAAAAGCACCATGCCAAGTACTGGAATTATAAACAGGAAAATAAGATTGCATCTGTCCTCAAAAATTTCACATTCTAATGGATGGAGACAACACATACAAAAGTTTCAGCTGCAATTCAAAGAGAAAGGCCCTGTAGATCTTAGGATGTAGTGGAAAAGATATGGTGTCATTTCTTCCTTGATGACATTATCAAAGAAGTATAAGGCTTTTAAATAAAGATTATATGGCTAAGAGGCAGCATTGTAAATGGCTCCATTCTTCTTTAGGTTTCTTTTTTAGCTCTAGCTACAAAACAGTAGATTAAACCATCGTATTATAAATCTCAAGTTGAAAGGGATCCTAGAAATCATATAGTCCAATTCTGTAACTTTACAGTTTAGGAAATTTCTGAAGACCCAGGAGGTTATATGATGTACCAAAAGTCACTTATTTTATTTTCCCCAGTCACATATTAAACAATTTTTTCAACATTTGTCTTTCAAACAGTTCCAGATTCTTTTTCTTCCTCTCCTCACCCCAACACTGGGAAAGCAAACATGAAATTATGTAAAACATATCCATAAAGATCATTTTGTACAAGAAAATTGAGATCTGAATCATGCCAAAAAAAATCTATGAAAAAATGAAGTATAAAAAAGTGTGTTTTAATCTCTATTCAGACACAATCAGTTCTTTCTCTGGCTATGTTTAGTATTATCCATCCTAAGTCCTTCAGAATTATCTTGAATCCTTGTACTGCTAAGAAGAGCAAAATCATTTACAGCTTATCATTTTACAATATTATGTTTCTTTGTACACACTATATTTCCACCTTGAGTAAGCTCATGGAAATTTTCTTTTTCTTTCTTTCTTTCTTTCTTTCTTTCTTTCTTTTTTTTTTTTTTTGAGAGCATTCTGTTTATTGTTTCTTGTCTTTTCTTTTTCTTTTTTTTAAAGGAACTCATTGATTGATTTATTGATTGCATCTAGCCTTAAAGAACAAAGAAAATGAAATGGAAGGTTGGTTTTGCAGTCATTAGGTTTGGGAGTGTTGATATCCAGATTCAGGATACTTGGCAGATTGATCATTTGAATTCATTGTCTTTCCTTATCTGAAAAATGGGTATGATAATTGCAGCTAGCTGAGTTGTTGTAAAGAGCAAGTGAGACCATATCTTATCTTATATGGTAGGGGCAGCTAGATGGTATAATGGATAAAGTGCTGACTCTGAAGTCAGGAGGACCTGAGGACCGTAATACTTCCTAGCTGTGTGACCCTGGGTAAGTCACTTATCCCAAATGCCCCAGGGAGAAAAAAAAAATAAATGCTTTGTGTTCTTTAGTTTTACTTAATTAGCTATTTTATTGCTTATGCTCTGTACCATACCTTTAAATTCTAATAATAGCATTAATGAGAATGGCTAATAGACACATTTTCAGATTCATAAAATGATTTTATTTCTTTTTTACATTACATTTATACATTACCATATTATAGTACACATTATATTTTATATTATTTTTCATTTTTCTATCTTCTCTCATTTGATTCTCACAACTATGTTTTTAATTAGGTACTATTATCTCTGTGTTTTAGATAAGGAAACTGAGGCTAAGGGGTTAAAACCTCAAACTCAGTGGTATTTTGAACTTTAACAGCTTAAGAAGAAATGATCTTGAAGAGCTTAAGAATTTGCTAAGTTTTTTTTTTTTTTTTGAAATTCCCTTACAAAAGTATCAGCTTCACATAAATCCATTTAGTTCCATTTTGTTGACTTTTAGTAATTTTTTAACTGTTCCTAGAATTTTATTGGTCTACAAAAGGAGCTCCTAATGAGGAACATCCTCTACAAAAATACTGACCATATTCTCTGCAACCTAGGTGCTCATGGTTTCTTATAGCACAATGGTATCCTATCATAATTACATGCCACAATTTATTCAATCTGCTGTTCTTTTGCTTTCATCTTAGTTCAGTCCTTTATCACTTCTTGCCTGAATTATTGCAACGGTCTCTTCAATGGCCTTCTTGACTCATATCTCTCCCTTCTTCAAATCATTTTTCATTGCTAACATGATTTTCTTAAAGCACCAGTTTGACCATGTCCCTCCTTCATTTAATAAATTACAGTGCCATTATGATTCAATATAAACTTCTGGATTTGGAATTGAAATTGAAATTAGCCTTTAATAAAGGCTAGTCGATTGGTTGATTCTGTACTTTTCTTCAGTTCTCCAGAAACAATTACTTAAAAGGAAATAATGTTTAACTAAGGAGTAAAGAATTAAGAGATTTATGAGATTATAGATTGAGAATTGGAAGAGATCTTCAAGATAATCAAGTTTAATCTCATTTTATAGAGGAAGAAATTGAAGACTAGAGATCAAACAAATATTAAGTGAGGCAAAATTCAAATCTGTCTTCCTGATGTGAAGTTCATCTCTCCATCCAATATACTATGCTGTTTTTGGATTCCAGTTTCAACTCTGCTACTAGTTGTTAGTTAATTGCTTTTATTACATCTACTTTTTTAAGATAGATTTTTCTACCATAGATTCTTTTTTTTCCTCCTTTGCTATTTGTGTTTTTAAAATTCTTCACTGAGAGTTATAATTTTAGATTTATAATTATAATTAATTTTTATTTGAAACCATATGAAATTTACTATTGTTATATTATTTCTGGAAACTAGAGAATTATCTTTTTAATCAAGTAAAATGGGCTCATTTCCTTCATATTATAATATTTGCTAAATGACCTTGTGTTCCACTTGAAGTTTTACTCATTATTTCTACTGGTTTATCTGCTTCTGAATTGTACTTTTTAAAAAAGTCATTTCTTTGATATCTTTGATGGTCATCCTTTTCCTTAGGATTATACAATAATAAGCTTGGGTCTACAAGGGAGTCGAGACAATTAAATCCATTGCACCCCCTTCATTCTATAGATGTGACAGAAAGCTTAAGTGATAAGCTCACTTTAATGTAAAACAAGTAAACAGCAAAGGGGTGAGGTCCTCTTTCTCAAAAATCCCTCCCTGTTTGTTCTCTCCCTGTTTGTTACAATTTTTTATTCCCTATTACTTCTTCTCTCTAGCTTTTCTCCTCTTTCTGGTAAATAGATCCCATGGAAGTAGACTTCAGGAACATCTCATCTTTCTCATATGGGGAAGGAGTTGACGAAGATTGAAACCTTACTCACTTCCTTTAGTAACTTCAGAGTGGATAGGATTATTATCAGTTCCAGTCACATTTACATTAGACTCAACACAACTATTCAAACATTTGAATGTTCTGATTTGTGCTTCATGATTTTCTTTTCCTTCATTTAACTAGGCAACATCAGAGACTGAACATTTTTATTAGGTGGGAGGCAGAGTATGATATTATTCCAAAAGAATCACTGATGCCGTGGCCACTATCATAAAGTTGAGCCACCAGTCCAAGTATGAAAGTTTTCTTGTTTTCAGTGGTTTAGGCTTGCTGTGGAGGATCTTTAGTGACTAAAGGAGGATGCTAAGTACTAAAGTGTCCTAGTATTAATCTGTTAGTTTTTTTTTTAAACATTGACAAGAATCCTCCTTATAATATCATACATTTAATTTAAATTATATTACATCTGGTATATATTTTCTTTCTTTTGATATTGAAGGATATGTTAAAGTGCTTTGCAAAAAGGTTGTATAATCCTGCAAGAATCCTCCATATTTATAATCTCTCACTTTTATGCTCTCTCCACTTTTATACTCATAGTAAATCCATATGAAAATTTTTGTGAGGTATTCCAAACATGCAACCTCTATACAACTGACTTTGAAGAAAAAGACATTAGAATCTAGAGAGATCAGAAAAGGTATCATGCAGAAGGAGACATTTGAACTGCATTATGAAGAACAACATGGATTCCAAGAGGCAGAAGTGAGGAGGGAAAGCATTTCAGACATGAATAACAGGAAGAAAAATGGAATAAATATCATGCAATGAGTCCTATTTGACTACTAGCAAGGAAGCAGTATAGCTAAAACACAAAGTATATGGAGGAGACTAATGTGTAACAAAGTAGGCAAATTAGAATGGGACCAAGATGTGCCTGAGTGGAAGATGGGTTAGTGTGCAGAAAGACCTGAGGAAAAGAGATCAGATAGACTATTGCTATGTGAGTAGTGATAAAGATCTGAGCTATGGTGGTGATTATCTGAGAAGAGAAAAGAGAACATATGAGAGACATCACATAATAATAGAAACAATGATGAATTCTGTTTGAGAAAGTTAATTTTGAGCTGTCTGTGGTATCTCAATTTTGGAAAAACCAATTGGCAATTAATGATGTAGTAATGGCACACAAGTGAAAGAGATAGGAATTGAGATATAGATCTACAAATTTCTTAAATATATTTCTCCTCTTGTACATTAAAATTGTTTATATTAATAGCTACATTTTACATTAAAAACACACTGAATTTAATAAAGAAATAACTATGTAGAAAAGCCACATGTACCTATATGATCCCTTTCAATTAGAGAAATGCATGTTCTAATGTGGTTTCATCTTCAGATGTATTGTTCTATGTAAAGATTTCTTAGATTTAACACTGACATCATTCTCTTCAATGTCAACACATCTTTAAGGTGCCTGAACAACCTAAAGTAATTTATAACTTTATAAGAATTATGACATATGAAAATATCTTAAGTTCTGAATATGAAGAGGAAAATAAAATTTGAGTAAAAACTGAAAAAATACATGTGCATATGTAAATATACATACATATATATGTGTGTTCCCATATATATATCCATTAGGAAGTATGCCCAATGTCTCATAAGAGTGTGTTCAATGTACAGGATGCAAACTCTTCGGTATACTGCCTCTTAGACTCTCACTTTTCATTTAGAATCCTAGGATCAAAGACTTAGAACTGGAAAAGCATTACAAAATCTAGGTAGACCTTCTTGTTTTATATGTGGAAATCTGAAGTCTAGAGAGAAGTGATTTCTTTCTTCCCAGATAGGAAAGGGCATTATACTGTGTGAATTGAATATGATGTTTTATTTGAACTGGGGACATTTTTATTAAGTGGCCTCCTAGCTATTCAAAGTGAGTGTTTTATTAAGGGGATTTCTACTTCTATTAGGAGATTTAAATGTTCTGTTTAGGGGATTTCAAGCATTGGTGAGCAAGCTTTCAATGATTAGGTACCCTTCTTGGAGTTTCTAAAATTCCACTGCATCATAGACCATGACTAAAAATATTTTTAGCACTTTGATCTACACAATCTCATAGAGTAGCACAATAATGACATTGTACTTTGAAACTTTGCATTTGTGTATATATTTTCTCTTCCCCATTAAAAGCTAAGTACTTTGACAATAAAGGCTTTATTTTATGCATTGATGTATAGGATAGCACCTTACTCTGTATTTGGAACATAGAAGTCAAATTTCCAAAAAATGCTGGTCAGTCAATACTTAATATCACATCTTTAATTAAGCATTAGAAGTGCCAATATAAGTAAAAAGAAAGTCCTTGCTGTGAAATAGTTTACATTCTAAAGAGGGAAGACAATACCTAAAAAGGAAAATGAAAAGGGTGGAAATAGGGAACATATTAGGGCATAATGAAGAAATTTTGAGTTCAGAGTAGAGAGAAATGGAGAAATGGATGGCCTAGGTATCCTTCTGAAATGGAGGTTCTAGGTAGAATGGGAGACATGGGTTCAGAATATATATCAGAGGCATGTCTAAGGCTGAACTGATCTTCCACGATGAAGAAGTTTCTGCAGCAGATGGAGAAGGCCCAAACACAGCTTAAATCCTTACTACTGGGACCTTGGTATTTCTTTATTATTTATTTTTATACTTTCCTCATTTTATACTGTTTTCTGGGGAAAGAGTAACTATATCTGGATGATTTCAAAGAATAGAGAAATTAGAAAACTGACATATTAAGTGAAAAGGGAAGCTAATTTTGCACCTGATTGCCATTTTCACTTCACAAGATGGAGTGCATACTCTTGAAAAGCTAAATCTTTACAGTTTTTTTTAATGTTTTTAGAAAACAAGAGTTTTCAGTTCTTCCTACTATCCTTTAAAATTTATAGCAAATTAAACAAAAACTCCCTTTGGTTTCACATGATTGGACATTTGATTAAAATTATAGAAACTAAGCAACAGTCCAACCCTTCCAACGCTATATGGAACATCTACTGCTATAAGTTCTTAAGAGGCAAAATTGAAATGTCATATTCTGGAGAAAGTATAAACTATACAAAAATTCAGTGATTAACAACATGAAAGGAAGGCATGATGCATAAAGGGAAAGTAACCTGCAATTATCTGAGTAAAATTATAAACAGATTCATTTGGGGAATAGAAGCAGGAGTAAGGTTTTCATTGTTTGGTTCATTGCCTTTAAGATAAAAAGATACTCATAGCTATTCAGATGAAGTTCCTATATTGATAATGAGGTGTATAAAAAAGAACTTTACAGGCAAGCTCATTAAAGTTTACAGGAAAGAAAATGAAGCTGTTAAAACTGTGAATTCTCTTTCATCAAATGTAAAGGGAAATATATAGTTAGTAAGATATATGTGGAAAGCATGAAATACAAGTATTTGTATCTTAAGAGAGAAGAAAATGACTTGCTTCTGGATTCAAGAAATAAGCTTAAATAAAAAAATAAAATAATAGAAGTATTATTAGGAACATAAATGGACAAAGCCTTAATGTTCACATTTAACAAATTAAGGTAAGATGGGGACTTCAAAAATATTGTCATATTGTTGTACTAACAAACAAACAAATAAATAAATAAATCAGTTGGACCAAGAAATGAAACCTGTTTGCTCAAATCAAATTAATTGCAAACTAGCTTTTAAAATGAAGAATTAACTTCATTTTATATCTTTAACTGGCAGGGAAAATAAATAAAATTTGATGACTTTTTGCCCAATATTAATTTTGACAGATTTAGACTACAGCTAAATGTACAATTATAAGGCAATCAAAATTGCTTTAATGGTATCAAACATTTTTTTCAAATTCCTAATGCTTTGGTTTTAAAAGTCTATTTCATTTATCTTTTATGAATAGCCTAAAGGTGACTGCACACCTCTGTTTCTAGAAACTTCCATATAATGTCTTAAATGTAAAGTCTTCAAAATATATTTGTGGGTAGATTTATATCTATCTATTTTTAGTAATTTTTGTTAGGAAAAACATTTTAATCTTTAGATATATTAATATGGAGACAGGACATTTGGCTGAAAAAAAATTATCGACACATCTCAGAAGAGAAGAATTAAATAGGCAAGAATGATTAAATAAACACACATTTAAGACAAATCAAAATTTGAAGGTCATAATATGCAAAATGAGGAATTATTCTGAAACTATTACTCAGTGACTCAAAAGATACCAGTGGCTTTTCTATCTCTTCTAGTATAATATATATATATATATATATACACATACATACACACACATATATATACATACACATATATATATACATACACACATATATATATATATACATATATATATGTATATATAAACTCCTCTAACTTAAAAAAAATAACATTTTTTCAGCAGTTCAGATTTTATAGTAGTAGTGATCAAAACAATCTGGTAGTGGATACGAAATAGAGTAGTTAATAAGTATAATAGTTTAAGTACATAATAAACAGATAAATATGACTGCAATAATATGTTGTTTGATAATCCCAAAGATCTAAATTTTAGAAGCAAGAACTTATTACTTAACAAAAAATTTCTGGGAAAATTAGAAAGCAGTAAGGCAAAAAGTAGATAGATACTGACATTTCACACCATATACCAAAATAAGATAAAATGGGCACATAAATTAGGAATGGAGTTTGATTTTCAAATTTAAATTAGGGGACAGGAAAAAAGTACTTGTCACTTCTATGGACAAATTAATTGCAAATTAGCTTTTAAAATGAAATATTAACTTCATTTTATATCCTTAACTGGCAGGGAAAATAAATAAAATTTAATGACGTTTTGCCCAATATTAGTTTTGACAGATTTAGACTACAGCTAAATATACAACTATAAAGCAATCAAAATTGCTTTAATAGTATCAAACATTTTTTTCAAATGTCCTAATGCTGGTTTTAAAAGTCTATTTCATTTTCTATAAATTTATGGTTTTGAACATATGAAATTTAAAATGTTGTATACGAACAAAAACAATGGAGTCAAAATGAAAAGTAAAACAAGAAATGGAGGATTTTTACAGCAAGTTTCTTGAGTAGAGGCATTTCTTAAATATGTAGAGAACTGAGCTCAATTTATCAAAATAAGAGATATTTGTCAATTAGTAAAAAGTAAAAAGATATGAATAAACAGTTTACAGAGACAGAAATCAAAGTTTTCAATAATCATATGAAAAATGCTCTATATTTTGAATAGAGAAATGCAAATTACAAAATCATTAAAGCTATAGCTGATAAATAATATAACAAAAAGAAAATAATAATTAGAAATGCTTTACAAGATAAAGAAAAGTAACTCTACTGATATGGTCAAATTGTGAATTAGTCCATCTATTCTTTAGAATAATTTGAAATTATATTCAAACTCAGTTTTATTGCTACTGTTTATATCCCATAGAGAGAAAAGAAAAAGTAAATTGGCTGATATTAGGTAAATATATTGATACTGAGTGATGTAATAAATGAATATGATAGATTATTTTGCTATAAGAAATGATGAAAGGGGAGCATCAGAAGAGAAGAATGAAATAGGAGAAAGGAATAGTTTAAAAAAAACCCCGCAAATACTTAGTTATATGAACTGATGCAAAATGAAATGAACCAGGAGCACATTTAACACAGGAACAACAATATTGTAATGATAATTCACTGTGAAAGATTTAGTTACTTTGATCAATTCACTGATCCACCATAATTTTAAATAAAAAACATTATATACCTCTAGAAAGAGAAATGATGACCTCTATGTGGAGATTGAAGCAGTTTTTCCACTCTATTTTTCTTGATTGATTCTGAATTATTAAACATCATTACTGTGCATGTGTCTTGTAATTTGAAGCCTTGTTATTGTATTTTTTTTTTCCTTGAAGGTATTCTGTGAGTTTGTTGAACTGAAATTTCATTTTCTATGTTTAGAAGTTCTGGGCAGTTCAATTTTTATTATTTTCTTCATTATAATTATAAGTGGCTTTTTTTTTTTTTGTCTTTATGTATTCCTCTGGGAGATTTATGAACCTTAGGTTGTTTCTGAGCATCTTGTATTTGAATTCAGTATGCTTTGCTTGTATCATATTCAATTTTCTTTTAGTTTTCTTGTTTTTCACTTCTTTACCTCTGTGTGCTTGCATTCCCTTTTTATTATTTTCTCTTTTTCTTCTTTGGTGAGGCTTGCCATTACAGAATTAATTTTTTTTTATTCTGTTCATTACTTTTGCTGTGCAGGACATCTTATAACTCTCATTTTAAAATAACATTTACTAAGAGGATATTATTATTTTGGATATTATTATTTCCATGTTCTATTCAAATTCCAGAGGGCTCTCTATCTCATCAATTGTTGAACCATTTTTTTTTATTCTGCGTTATTTATTCATAGACACTTGAATTCATTTACTACATCTGGAGGTCATATATTCCACTATTATTATTTTTCCTGTTGATTTATTTATTTTTATTCAAGGTCTATATGTTTTCTTCTTCCTGAAATCTTTGGTACTTTTGGTCTTCCCCCCACACCCTTATTTCTCTTATTATTCACTTACTGATCCTTTCCCTTTTGACTGTGGTTTACATGGGGACTGGATCTAAAAGCATATCAACCTCCTCCCACTGGAAATTTCATTACTTACCAATCTTTTCCCCATTTGGCTTTTAGTTGCTCAGAACTAGATCTAGGTAGATTCTTTGCTCCTTTTTTTAGACCTGGTAAATAGTTGACAGTCTCTCTTCCCCCCATCTGTTCTGATGACTTGCCCTGACTTCCTCTGCTCCTCAGTTCTCTGATCTGGCATTGGGAATTCAGAGCCTGTTTTTCCTAGCACCATAAATTGAAACTTTGTTATAATGGTGCTTCCAGGTTGCTGCTTCTGGTAGTCTTTGGCTCCTTAGGGACTCTGGGGAAGTTGGCTATCAAGGGCCAAGCAAATTTCTGAACCATGGAGCTAGCACTGGAAAGAGAGATGGGTGCAGTGATTGGTTTTGAGATGAGCCTGCATTTTATTTTTGTATTGCATGCTATAATATGAGACAAGTGTTGTGAACCTGGAGTCAGGGAACATCAGTTCATTTTTATTTCTTAGCTCTTCAAGATAGTTTGAACATCACATTCTGCATGATGCCTTTCTTGAATCTTCCAACTGGTAAGAATTATTTAGTTCTTTGTATCTCCAGTAACTAGCATTTATGGAATTGATAAATTAATTCTTCTGGACTCACTAATTTTCCAGGATCACAAAGCCACTGAGTGTCTAAGGCAGGATATAAAAACTAGATTTTCCTGAATGCCAAGTTCAAGACTATAGATACTCTAGATCAGGGGACTATGCTTCCTAATAGAGAGCAAAGATCTGTACTAAATGTCAGAAGTGAAGAAAAGGGAACAGAAAAGGGACAATTAAAGGAAATATAGATTTTCAATAAATATTAAATTATAGTGACAAATAAAAAACCTAAGATATATTTTCTCTCTGAATGTAATAGAATTAAAAACATTCATGAAGGTTTTATTTTGCTTTGCAACATATGTTAGAAAATGGAAAGTATCCTTCTAAAAGGGCCTACATGAGAACATTCCCATTTTAATAGACATGACCTAATAAAACTATTAATACATATTCATGAAAAAATTTTCACATAATTTTCAAATTTAGTTCCAATGTGTCCAGGGTAAGGTCACAATCAATTTGTGATAGAAACAAGGACAACTTCATCTTGTGATGTCCTAATCAGGAACACCATCACCCCAGTAGGTAGATAGGATGTATTAATGAACTTCAAACACATTTTTGGAATACATTTATATAGAGTGAAAGAATAAGAAACCTATTTTGCTCCTGCTGATTAACAACAGTCAGTAGCTATTTCACCTATATTTTGTTTTAATTTCTTAGATAAAACTAAAAAGAGAAAATTAAATAAGCTCAGAAAAGGGATAAGGAAATTATAGACTCAGAATTCGAGGTCAAATATACATCTTACCAGGGAAGGATTAATCTTGAAAAAAGTGAAGCACAGAAACTAAGTAATATAAATAAATTCAAATTCATCTGTTTATACATGATGATGTATAACATCATCTTACCATCAGTTTTTATAAGTATTGAGATACTATAGGTGGCTGATCAATGTGATAACTATGCTTATAATTATCTTCCTTATACCTTTGCTGTCTAGAGATTTAATTTTAAAATAACCTAGAACAAAAATTAGCTTATTTCCTCTACAAACATAATGGTCTTTAAAGTCTTTGTAGTCCTTTTTTTTTTTCTTTTGCTTAATGGAATTAATAAAAAATAAAAAGTTAGGAATGTTCAGAGCTCCCAATTAGAAACATCCCCAACAATAACTTTGCTATAGTTTAAATTTGTTATTTTTAGCTCATCATTGCCTTTTTTAGAAATTGAGATAAAACTCAAAATAACAAAAAACATTTGGATAAATAAGTAAACAGGTTAAGTTATGAAGACTTTAATAGATAGTTATTAAGGGAAGAAAGTTGGGAAAAGATATGAAATTTTCCCACAGTCATTGACGAAGAAATTACAATCAATATATTCAGTCATGGCTCTTAATGATCTCTCCTTTTTCTGTCAGAGCTGAGTTTCTTTTTTTTTAAAGATTAGTTTATTTATTTTTTGGCTGGTGTTTCTGCTTCTTTAACAATACCTTTTTGGACTTCCGGTTAAGATGGCGGAGAGGAGGCTCACAGCTGCATAAGCTCCGCGCTTTCTCTCACTATCCACTTCATTACAAGCCTCTGAATCAATGCTTGACTGAAAAAAACCCACATATAGTTACCAAGAGAAGCCATACTTGAGATTCGCCAAGAAAGGTCTGTCTTTACTGGAGGGCGGGGATGGTTTTAGATCGAGCGCAGGCGGCGGGCAGCGGCAGTGAGAGCACGGGAGCAGACGGGAGAGGAGGTGGGGAGTGATTGCAGCCGTCTCTGTGGGGAGAGCTTTGCTACAGGTTTGGATACTTTGCTCCGGCAGCAAGTCAGCAGCCCAGCAGAGAAGCTAAAAACACCGAGGGTGAAGAATACAACCCCAAACAGCTGGAGTCTCTCGGGACCAGGCCACCCCCCCTTCCCCCCCACAGTGACTCAGCATGCTCTGGGACCTCAGAGCACAGGCGCACACAGTCCTGCTAGTGCCTCACTGCTGCCCCCTGCAGTCTGGAGAGGAAGCCCGGTAACACACCCAGCCTCCCCCAAAGAAAGACTCCAGTTTTTTTCTGTTTTTCTTTGCTAGTTTGTCTCTGATTATTAGACAGAATGAGCAAGAAGCTGAAGAGGACTTTAACCCTTGACAGCTTCTATACAGATAGAGAGCAGACTCTAAATCCTGAGGAGACTAAAAACAGATAGTCTCCAGGTGAATCCCCAAAGGAGGAGATCATCTGTTCCTCAGCACAGATGAACCTCATAGAAGTGATTAAAAAGGCTCTCACAAGGGAGATAGAAGAAAAATGGGAAAAGCAGAGTGAGGCTTGGCAAAAGAGCCTGGAGAAGTTAGTTAAAGAGAGAGTGGATAAAGAAGTAAAATCCTTGAAAAATAGGATTGGTGAACTGGAAACAGAAAATAGCTCTCTAAAAAACAAAATTGGCGAAATGGAAAAAAATTCCACAGAATAAAAGAACTCAATTGGACAGTTAGAAAAAGATCTTAAAAAAGTGAGCGAAGAAAATACTTCACTGAAAATCAGGGTCGAACAAATGGAATTGAATGACTCGAGGAGACAAGAAGAATCAGTCAAGCAAATCCAAAAAAATCAAACAATGGAAAAGAATGTGAAATACCTTCTGAGGAAGACAACAGACCTGGAAAACAGATCCAGGAGAGACAATCTGAGAATCATTGGACTTCCAGAAAAACATGATGAAAAAAAGAGCCTGGACACTATTTTCCAGGAAATTATCAAAGAGAACTGCCCAGAAGTCATAGGAACAGAGGAAAAAATAAACATTGAAAGGATTCATCGATCACCCACTGAAAGGGATCCTAAAATCAAAACACCAAGGAATATAGTGGCCAAATGCCAGAACCCTCAGATGAAGGAAAAAATATTGCAAGCGGCTAGAAAAACCCAATTCAAGTATCAAGGAGCCACAATAAGGATCACCCAGGATCTGGCAGCATCCACATTAAAAGATCGAAGGGCCTGGAATATGATATTCCAAAAGGCTAAGGAACTTGGTATGCAACCAAAAATAACTTACCCAGCGAGAATGAGCATCTTTTTCAAGGGAAGAAGATGGACATTCAACAAAGTAAGCGGATTTCATCTATTTCTGATGAAAAAGCCAGAACTTAATAAAAAGTTTGATCTACAAATATAGAACTCAAGAGAAATCTAAAAAGGTAAAGATTAATCTTGGGAACTATATTTTGACTATATAGATGTATAAAGAATACATGTATACCTTGTTCTAGAAATTGATGTGGAAAGGACATTGTACCAGAAAAAGGGTAAAGTGGGGATAGTACATCTCATGAAGAGGCATAGGAAACCCATTATATCTGAGAGAAAGAAGGGAGGGGGATGAATATAGTGGGTATCTTACTGCCTTCAGAATTGGCTTTAAGTGAAAAATCTTAAGACATATTCAATCTATGGTGAAACTTCTCCCACCTCATTGAAAAGTGAGAAGGGAAAAGTGAAAAGGGAAGGAATAAGCTAAGCGGAAGGGAATACGGGAACTGGGAGGGAAAGGGGTAAGATAGGGGGAGGAACTCTAAGGCGGGGGGAGGGATACTAAAAAGGGAGGGCTGTGAGAAGCAAGTGGTGCTCACAAGCTTAATACTGGGAAGGGGGGGAAAGGGGAAAGAAGGGAGAAAAGCATAAACCGGGGTTAACAAGATGGCAAGTAATACAGAATTGGTCATTCTAACCATAAATGTGAACGGGGTAAACTCCCCCATAAAGAGGAAGCGGTTAGCAGAATGGATTAAAAGCCAGAATCCTACAATATGTTGTTTACAGAAAACACACCTGAAGCAGGGAGATACATGCAGGTTAAAGGTAAAAGGTTGGAGCAAAATCTTTCAGGTGAAGTCAAAAAAGCAGGGGTAGCCATCCTGATCTCAGATCAAGCTAAAGCAAAAATTGATCTAATTAAAAGAGATAAGGAAGGACACTATATCTTGCTAAAGGGTAGCATGGATAATGAAGCACTATCTATATTAAACATATATGCACCAAGTGGGGTAGCATCTAAATTCTTAAAAGAGAAACTAAGAGAGCTGCAAGAAGAAATAGACAGTAAAACTATAATAGTGGGAGATCTTAACCTTGCACTCTCAGAATTAGAGAAATCAAACCACAAAATAAATAAGAAAGAAGTCAAAAGAGGTAAACAGAATACTAGAAAAGTTAGATATGATAGATCTCTGGAGAAAATGTAATGGAGACAGAAAGGAATACACTTTCTTTTCAGCAGTTCATGGAACCTATCCAAAAATTGACCATATATTAGGACATAAATACCTCAAAGTCAAATGCAGTAAGGCAGAAATAGTAAATGCATCCTTTTCAGACCACAATGCAATGAAAATTACATTCAACAAAAAACCAGGGGGAAGTAGACCAAAAAATAATTGGAAACGAAATAATCTCATACTAAAGAATGATTGGGTGAAACAGCAAATTATAGACATAATTATTAATAACTTCACACAAGAAAACGATAATAATGAGACATCATACCAAAATGTATGGGATGCAGCCAAAGCGGTAATAAGGGGAAATTTCATATCTCTAGAGGCCTATTTGTATAAAATAGAGAAAGAGAAGATCAATGAATTGGGTTTGCAACTAAAAATGCTAGAAAAGGAACAAATTAAAAACCCTCAGTCAAACACTAAACTTGAAATTCTAAAAATAAAAGGAGAGATCAATAAAATTGAAAGTAAAAAAACTATTGAAATGATTAATAAAACTAAGAGTTGGTTCTATGAAAAAACCAACAAAATAGACAAACCCTTAGTAAATCTGATTAAAAAAAGGAAAGAGGAAAATCAAATTGTTAGTCTTAAAAATGAAAAGGGAGAACTCACCACTAACGAAGAGGAAATTAGAGCAATAATTAGGAGTTACTTTGCTCAACTTTATGCCAATAAATTCGACAACTTAAATGAAATAGAAAAATACCTCCAAAAATATAGCTTGCCCAAACTAACAGAGGAAGAAGTAAATATCCTAAACACTCCCATCTCAGAAAAAGAAATAGAACAAACTATCAATCAACTCCCTAAGAAAAAATCCCCAGGACCAGATGGATTTACATGTGAATTCTACCAAACATTTAAAGAACAATTAACTCCAATGCTAAATAAACTATTTGAAAAAATAGGGATTGAAGGAGTCCTACCAAAGTCCTTTTATGACACAGACATGGTACTGATACCTAAACCAGGTAGGCTGAAAACAGAGAAAGAAAATTATAGACCAATCTCCCTAATGAATATTGATGCTAAAATCTTAAATAAAATATTAGCAAAAAGATTACAGAAAATCATCCCCAGGATAATACACTATGACCAAGTAGGATTTATACCAGGAATGCAGGGCTGGTTCAATATTAGGAAAACTATTAGCATAATTGACTATATCAATAACCAAACAAACAAAAACCACATGATCATCTCAATAGATGCAGAAAAAGCATTTGATAAAATCCAACATCCATTCCTAATAAAAACACTTGAGAGCATAGGAATAAATGGACTTTTCCTTAAAATAGTCAGGAGCATATATTTAAAACCATCAGTAAGCATCATATGCAATGGAGAAAAACTGGAACCTTTCCCAGTAAGATCTGGAGTGAAGCAAGGTTGCCCACTATCACCATTATTATATAATATTGTATTAGAAACACTAGCCTCGGCAATAAGAGTCAAGAAAGATATTAAAGGAATTAGAGTAGGCAATGAGGAAACCAAACTATCACTCTTTGCAGATGATATGATGGTATACCTAGAGAACCCCAGAGATTCTACTAAAAAGCTATTAGAAATAATTCATAATTTTAGCAAAGTAGCTGGCTACAAAATAAATCCCCATAAATCCTTAGCATTTTTATACATCACCAACAAAACCCAACAGCAAGAGATACAAAGAGAAATTCCATTCAGAATAACTGTTGATACCATAAAATATTTGGGAATCTATCTACCAAAGGAAAGTCAGGAATTATATGAGCAAAATTATAAAAAAGTCTCCACACAAATAAAGTCAGACTTAAATAATTGGAAAAATATTAAGTGCTCTTGGATCGGCCGAGCGAACATAATAAAGATGACAATACTCCCTAAACTAATCTATTTATTTAGTGCTATACCAATCAGACTTCCAAGAAAATATTTTAATGATCTAGAAAAAATAGCAACAAAATTCATATGGAACAATAAAAAGTCGAGAATCTCAAGGGAATTAATGAAAAAAAAATCAAATGAAGGTGGCCTAGCTGTACCTGATCTAAAATTATATTATAAAGCAGCAGTCACCAAAACCATTTGGTATTGGCTAAGAAATAGATTAGTGGATCAGTGGAAAAGGTTAGGTTCACAAGACAGAATAGTCAACTATAGCAATCTAGTGTTTGACAAACCCAAAGCTCCTAACTTCTGGGAAAAGAATTCATTATTTGATAAAAACTGCTGGGACAATTGGAAATTAGTATGGCAGAAATTAGGCATGGACCCACACCTAACACCATATACCAAGATAAGATCAAAATGGGTCCATGACCTAGGCATAAAGAACGAGATTATAAATAAATTAGAGGAACATAGAATAGTTTATCTCTCAGACTTGTGGAGGAGAAAGAAATTTGTGACCAAAGATGAACTAGAGACCATTACTGATCACAAAATAGAAAATTTTGATTACATCAAATTAAAAAGCCTTTGTACAAACAAAACTAATGCAAACAAGATTAGAAGGGAAGCAACAAACTGGGAAAACATCTTCACAGTTAAAGGTTCTGATAAAGGCCTCATTTCTAAAATATATAGAGAAGTGACTCAAATTTATAAGAAATCAAGCCATTCTCCAACTGATAAATGGTCAAAGGATATGAACAGACAATTTTCAGAGGATGAAATTGAAACTATTACCACTCATATGAAAGAGTGTTCCAAATCATTATTGATCAGAGAAATGCAAATTAAGACAACTCTGAGATACCACTACACACCTGTCAGATTGGCTAAGATGACAGGAAAAAATAATGATGAATGTTGGAGGGGATGCGGGAAAACTGGGACACTAATGCATTGCTGGTGGAGTTGTGAACGAATCCAATCATTCTGGAGAGCAATCTGGAATTATGCCCCCAAAATTATCAAATTGTGTATACCCTTTGATCCAGCAGTGTTTCTATTGGGCTTATATCCCAACGAAATACTAAAGAAGGGAAAGGGACCTGTATGTGCCAAAATGTTTGTAGCAGCCCTATTTGTAGTGGCTAGAAACTGGAAAATGAATGGATGCCCATCAATTGGAGAATGGCTGGGTAAATTGTGGTATATGAATGTTATGGAATATTATTGTTCTGTAAGAAATGACCAGCAGGATGAATACAGAGAGGACTGGCGAGACTTACATGAACTGATGCTAAGTGAAATGAGCAGAACCAGGAGATCATTATACACTTCGACAACGATATTGTATGAGGACATATTTTGATGGAAGTGGATTTCTTTGACAAAGAGACCTAACTAAGTTTCAATTGATAAATGACGGACAAAAGCAGCTACACCCAAAGAACGAACACTGGGAAACGAATGTGAACTATCTGCATTTTAGTTTTTCTTCCCGGGTTATTTATACCTTCTGAATCCAATTCTCCCTATGCAACAAGAGAACTGTTCGGTTCTGCAAACATATATTGTATCTAGGATATACTGCAACATATCCAACATATAAAGGACTGCTTGCCATCTAGGGGAGGGGGTAGAGGGAGAGAGGGGGAAAAAATCGGAAAAGAAACGAGTGCAAGGAATAATGTCAATATAAAGTAATCATTAAATAAAAAATAAAAATTAAAAAAAACAATACCTTTTTCTAGTTTATCTCATTAAATTTTAATAGGACTAGAGTAATTGACCTTATTGTTGCTGTTTTTGTGATACTGCTCAGCTTTTGTGGTCCCTCTTCTTCCTCTAATCTCTTGCAGAGTATATATCATTTATAAAGTGAGCTGGAGAAGGAAATGGCAAACCACTTTGCAACATAAACTCCAAATGGAATCACAAAGAGTAGGGCAGGACTGAAAAGTGACTGAACAGCAAGCAAGAAAGGTATAGCTAAACTCTGCCTCCCAAATCAAATATTGTGATAGTTTCAAGTCTCTTTTGAAGCTCAGATGGGAATACTTGTGACATTGTTAAGTCCCTATGCCATTATTCTAAGGGAGGGGAAATGGAAAACATCAAATATAATTTAAATGAACAGGCAGTAGCTGCAGCTTAGGAATTAGTTTGTAAACATTTGGTGATCTTTCCCTGCCTTGCTCCTTAGCAGGATAACATGCACATGTTGTTGAGTTAACTAACTTCAACTGACATGGATACTAAGAAAGAACTTATAGTTGACTATATACAGAGCTATAAACCAATGATAAACACCTGAGGTACAGAGCTATAAAGCAATAATAAATATCATTAGATAGAGCCTATATTTTGGTTTCAGTAATACTTGGAAACCAGTTATATAACCAAGAAGCTGTGTCAATGAGATTTATTCATGTAGTTATTGCAATTTTAACATAATGAGCAGTCATCATAAATGCACATCTCAATTAGATTGAATTAGTATCTATTAGGATTAGTTAAATTATATTTCATTTCGAATTTATATGTATGGGAGATGAGACATTCTTCATTTTGGAAAATCTGAAGACAGCTATAATTATTTAGGAGGAATGAAAATAGTGGTTAATCTTTCACTTTGTTGGTCTTATAATGAGGCTAATGAGCCAAATAATTATTTGATATGTTAAAGAGGATAATTTTAAAATGAAACTTTATTGAATCATTTGAAGTCAGCAATCAAACTTTGCCAAGCATAAGTTCTTCTGAGATCCTGGAAACAAACAATAATAGTCATCATGTTGCTCTATATACCTGAGCTATAGGCTAGGGATGAACTCATTTTATGTACATGATGGAAGGCAGATTACTTAGCAAAATAATGAATGGAATCATTACCTTTCTATAATAAATGAAATGGTATTTTATATGCAATTCTATATGTCACATTTCTTCTCTTCATTTTAAATTTGGTGGATCACACAGCTCAATGTAAAGCAACAATTCAGTTGCCATATTTGAAAGATAATATAATTTCTCCCCTTCTTCCTAAAATATTATCATCCAACTCATACAGTGAGAAAATTTTCATTTTGAGTTGAAATAAAAGCTTGAAGTGATGAGCTGATTTTTTAACCTTGTGAAACGTAAGATGTGATCTGTTAAAGACACAGTATGATGATACAGCATCTCTGTGTGTATGATTTGCAATAATTTCAGGGTCAGGAATGTGAGTAACACTGTATACCAATTAAAATGAAAGGAAAATAAATTATGCTCATGACTCTGATGAGGTGACTCCAAAAGAAAGATATTATGTAAAGTTAACAAATAAATGCTAATTTGACAGGCAATTTTTGGAAAGGAATTAAGCTATATATTTGTCTTGGGAAGATACTGTAGATGAGGCTGTATTGTGAGTTTAAAGAGCAACACAATTGAGCATATATTTATTAAAAGCTTATTGTATGCAAGGCATACATTCTACTTGCTGGATATACTCTAAAGAAGAGTGTTCCTGTACTCAATGATCTCAAATTTTTCTAAAAGACACAAAATGTGCTCTAAGTATGAATTTTAAGTAAGTTGAATAAGGAATGAACACTGACAAATAAGGATAGGCATTAGGAAAAGCTTTGTATAGGAACTGGCATCTGAGCTGATCCTTGAAAGAAGTTAGGGAATTTTATGAGAGAAATGAGGGAAAATATATTGAATAATGACAGATAATCTGTTTAAGTGCATGGTGGCAGGAGATGAATGATTGTGTACAAAAAATGTGGAAAGGGGCTTATATGAAAAGATTCATAGTGAAGTGAACAGGACCAGTAGAGCACTGTACACAGTAACAGTAATATTGTATGATGAAGAATTATGAATGACTTATTCTCAGCTAAACAATGATTAAAGACAATATTAAAGGACAAATAATGAAGCATATTATCAGATTCCAGTTATAGAACTGATATTAATTGATTATACACTGATGTATGCTATTTTTTATATTTTCTATTTTTCTTTTATTTGAGTCTTCTCATACAAAATAGATAATATGAAATTTTTACATGATTGCCCATGTATAACCTATACATGATTTTTACTGCTTCACAGAAGGGGAATGGAAGGAGATAGAATTTGTAACTCAAAACCTTAAATAAAAATATATATTTTTTAAATCCCCCTCACTTAATCCATCCATTCTTCAGTCCCAGCCAAGATATATATCTCCTCCCTTTTGTAGCTAAATTATTTGACAAGAATTCCACTAATAGCTTTTATTACTTTTTCTTTTTTTTTAAACTCTACAGTCTGACTTCTGACCTTATTATCCAACTGAAACTATATTCTCCAGTATTGATACCAATCTCCCAAATGCCAAATTTAATGTTCTCATTAGCCTTTGAAAGTCTTGACCATCCCTTTTTCTTTCTTATTCTCTTCTTTAGGTTTTTGTGGCACTACTCTGTTTTTTGTTTTCCTCCTATCTATATGACCTATCTCAGTTTTTTGTTGTTGTTGTTGTTGTTGTTGTTGTTGTTGTTGTATGGTCATCTAGATTATAATCTCAAAACCTGGGTATGCCACAGAACTCTGGCCTATACCCTTTTCTCTTCTTCCTCTAAATCCTTTTATTTGGTGTTATTAGTTGCCATAGATTCAATTAAAATCCTTATGCTGATGATTCTTATATCTATTTATACAGACTTTTTCTTTCTTCTAAACTCTAGAAAGATATTCACCTCCAACTTCAGAGAAGTTTTTACATCAGAAAATGAATATTTCAGATACCTTAACATCAACATGTCCAAAACTGAATTTATCATTCCCCCCAAATCCTCTCATCTCCTAAGTTTTCTTTTACTATTGAAACACCTTCTTCCCAATCATACTTAGATGTCATCCTTGATTCCTTATTTTGTCACCTTAGTATCTATATAAAAGCTGTTGCTAAGTCCTATTGATTTTATAACATAACTTTCCTAATATCTCTTCTACATTTACCCTTTTCTCCTCTGACCCTGATGCCATTCTGATCCAGGACTTCATCATTTTATATCTGAACTATTGCAATAACATGATGGTTGATGGTTTCTCTTCCTCAAGTCTCACCCCAATCTAGTTTTCCTTTTATGTCATAAACTGATCTTCCTGAAGAATGTCTATGTCACATACTCCCCATCCACCATTCAATCATCTCCAGTGATTCCCTTTAACATCCATGATCAAACATATTCTTCCTTTTTACTTGCCTTACTATTTCAAGTTTCATTTCAGTTAAATTTCTGACAAAATAGGATTATACATTTGTGAGTTTTAAAATAATTATAGAAGTTGAACTGATTAGGCAGTGGAGCCAATTCTCAAGTTGAGGTATAATCACATGCCTGATCTTTCCTTTTGTTTTTAATATATCCTATAAATAATGCACTCAGATGTAGAAAAGAGTATTTGAAATAAAAATATACTAAAACAAAGCAAAACACCATATTGTTACTTCTGGAGAGGCCAGCAAATATCCATCTGGTTTCAAATCTGAATGATCTGTAACTTTGGGGGATATTTTTCATTTATTTCTCTTGTATTCTTCAGAGATACTCACCTAACCTGTACAATCAAAACAGAGCTTAATTTCAACAAATATTGGTTAAGTGTTGTTTACTATGGGGAGGTATTCATTTTTTCTCTCTAGAATAAACATAATTTCAAGTGTTAGATTTACTATAACACTACACACATCAATAATCTTTGCTTAGTTTGTAGAATTTGTTTTTTCTAAACATAGTGACATTGACTTTGAAATGAGACTTCCTCTGGGCAACCAAAAAAATAAGAGTCAGAACCTCAGACTTGGGCTTGTTAGGCTGGACCAATATGTAATATTGCAGTTGTTTAACTGATTGTGAATGAGGGAAAAAGATGGAGCAGAGTGATATGTAATTAATACAGAGAAGTATGGCTTTGAAAGTGGGTTGCTATTATAACTTTGTTTATGTGTATATGTCCTTTGGGCTGAAAAGCATTGGTGTTCTTATCAACATTTATCACTTGGATGTCCAAAAGAAATGTACCAAAGGCACAATTTGAAACTTAATATGAATTATTAACATTTTCTTCGTGCTTTCCCTAATTCTAGACAATTTATTGTTTTAATACATCACACTGATTTTTTAAACAATTGATGATTTTAGAGATATAAATACTCCTATGTAAAATTTCAGAATGGATTTTTAAGAGATGAGTCCATGATACTCCTGGCTATGTGTCTTTGGGGAAAAGGTAGGGGAATTATATTCTATCAATATCTGATGAGCCTTTCTATAATTCAGTTTTTTTTCTACTGTGACTATGGGAGAAGTCAAAGAATTTTGACAGTCAGAAGTTATAGGATCTTTATGGAAATATCTTATTATGAATAATCACATTGTAGAACAGCATTTATCCTCAACATTATTTAAGTAAAGATATAAGTAAAGATTAAATAATGTGTATTAAAGCTCTATATCAATATACAACATGTCAGAAAGAAGAAAACCAATGTTTTCATATGATGAATCATATTTTATTCACCATCACTACCATTACCAGTTACTTCTCCTCTAAGTAGTTATTACAACTGATTTTAAGAATATGATTCATTTTGCCTTTATTTTAGTCAAAGTTTGATGTCATATCTATAAAATGAACTGTTTTATAATACCTTCCAGCAGTATAAATGATTGCTGCGATTTCATTAAGGGGAAAATTACTAGGATGAAAACATGTAAGACTTAGGATGCTTGTGTATTGGGCACAGATTATGTTTTTTTTTTTCCTCTTGAAATGGTTTTGCATAGTTAGGAACATACTGGTTTCCCTAGCTTTCCTTAAGTAATCAGAATTAGTAGCTGAGATACCTGATGTCAGGCCAGATACACCACTGCCTTTGCCTGTTTTAATAGTTCCTTTATTTTGATCATAATTATCTTAAGTTTAGCATCATCTTAGGAAACCTATGCATGTGGAGTTCAAATGGATTATTTTGCTATATTAACTCCAGTTCCTCTGTAGAAGAGAAAGTAAAAATATTCAGTATATAGGTTGTTATAATATCAAATTCTTAAGTTTTTATGCAAAGAAATGAAATCTTATAAGTATCTCATGTATGCTTACTCAGAAGTAATAGTTTAAAAATATTCCATTATTAAAATATTGATCTCATACTCCAGTGTTTGACCCCTCTCATCCTCTATTTTAACGAAGGATAGTTAAACAAAACGGACCAAACATACTGAGCATGTCTGAAAATGTAAATCATTTTTTGTAGCTATAATTCACCAACTTTTTGCTGAGAAGAGGGAGACATGCCTCTTGTTGATTACTGAGTAGATGTGTACCCTAGTGTCTTTCACTGTTCTTATCCTTTATATTCCTAAGGTCATTGTGTAAATCATATTCTAGGGTTTAAATTCTTCCTCTGCCTCAGTTCATACTGGTATTCTCAAAGTTCAAGGAATTATTCATGTTCATAATTTTTTGAGTTGCAATAATATTCCATTGCATCAATATTATCTACTTCTTTAGCTTTCTCCAAACAAATAGGTGTTAAGATTGAGTTATATGTGCTTAAAGAAAGTTCAAAAGCAATTTGGAAATCTCTTATTTATGGTGATTTTTAAAACCTAAATATTGCTTCGCATTAAGAGGAAGAATCCCAATAACATATCATTTGGAGTTAATGTTTATCCTCAGTTCAAAGCAGGAGTAATCAAAGTATAACAAAAAATTAAAAGAAAGGAAAATAGTTAAAGGTTATTTTAAAATTTGGTTTTCCAGATTTTGATTTTAATGGAAATATGAGAACAAAAAGAAGCAGAGAATTAACAATAAAGTGATTGACTTTTTTGTTTCTAAATAAATTGATATTATTCTGAACAAATTGAAAAAAGAAAAGCATATAAAAAATTGTACATTCCAGTTTTCAAAATTCCCTAAATGACACTCCTGCCCCATAAAACCCCTAATTTTTATATTTTATAATTCATAAGAGGATAAATGGGGAAAATAAAAGGCAAATTCTTCTGCCCATTATTGTCTTTTTTTCCTAAGTATTTGGTAACTAAGAGTTCAGTTAGAGAGGTTAATTTAAAGAATAATCATATTCCCCCTTTTTGGAACATGGTTAATAGGAAAATTTGTTTTGTATGATTTCCTGTATGTTATAAATTTATATTTCTGGTCTTTTCAATAAGTGAAAGAGGATTATTTGAAACTGAAATATAATAAAATTAGATTTATAAAATAAATTGGCAGGTGTCATTTTGACAGGAGGTCTACTTTTGAATACTCTAGGGATTTATCCTAAACCTTTTGCTTCTTTTCATTTTTAGCAAAGGTTTGAATAAAGACATAGATGGCATTATCAAATTTGCATATAACTCTAAGCATAATGGGTGATAAAGTCAACACAATCAGAGACACTGGCTAGCTACAGAATTAAGTGAAATCTAATGATACTAAATGGAAGAAAGATAAATGTAAAGTTTCACCTAACCTCTTAAAAAACTGGAGAAGAAAAAGTAGTAAAAGTACAAGATGAAAGAGGCATGATTAGGTATGTTTATAAATGATCTGGAGGCTTTAACTCTCTTTCTCTCATATAATTTGATATGTTGTAGTACTGGTTCTTTTCTTATATGAAATGGACTAGATGTTCATGAAGAACCCTTATAGACACTAACATTCTGTGATTCTCTTATTGTTTATTAGGCATTATGGATAATGTATCAAGTAATGTCCAACAAGCTGATGAGATCCTAAAATATTAATAGTCAGAATTATAAACTTGTAAATGTCAGCTAATTGATTACTTAGTATGTTCTTGGTGATATTGCAAACAAATACTTAATTTAAGAGGAAGTCTTTGCTATCGAACTAAGCATATGAAAATATTGAGTTTCTTTGGGCTTTTATTATTAAGAAAAGCTGATAGTCTCATGACATAAAGCTTGATGGGATAAAATATTGGAAACAGATTGTATCTGAAACATCTACTATTTAGAACATTAGAAATAATCCATTAATATGAATTGTACAATTGTATATTTGGGTTTTAAAAATCCATTTTCCCAATTAAAATGATATCGAAAATAATGGATATTCAAAGTAAACACATTCTATAGATTCCCTTTATTGGAAGTTTTTGCATAGAGATTTGATGACCACTTATTGAGTATCTTGGTACCCTAAGGTCATAGATGTATAGTTTTAGAATAAATATTTAAAACATAAATAGTTTTTATTAAAAGATTTTTTTATTGGGAACTTGACAGAGGAACTTCCATATACTCAAAAAGATAAGAAGGATTGTACATAAAACTGAAGTCTAATGAAGTATAACTTCTGTCTCATTTCTTATCTGATTTTTTAATCACTCAATGGGCCCTGCCTCAGTCAACTGATAACTAAGAAACACTTTAGTTGTAAAAGGTTAAGGTCTCCTATTGTGTCCAGAATCATCTCCTGTAAGTCTTGATCTGTATCTTGTCACTGACTCTGATGGCTTCAAAGGAGAAAGTGATTCTGATGACTTTGGACAGGCCTTTCTTTTTTATATTTTTTAATAAAGCTTTTTATTTTCAAAACATATGCATAGATAATTTGATAACATTGACTCTTGCATAGCCTTATGTTTCAGATTTCCCCCTCCTCCCCACCCCCTCTCCTAGATGGCAAACAATTAAATATATGTAAAACATGTTAAAATATGTTAAATTCAATATGTATTAACATATTTATACAATTCTCTTGCTGCACAAGAGAAATCAGATAAAAAAAAGTAAATGGGTAAGAAAACAAAATGCAAGTGAACAACAGCAAAAAGAATGAGAATGTTATGTTGTGATGCACACTCAGTTCCCACAGTCCTCTCTCTGGGTGTAGATGGCTCTCTTCACCACAAGATCATTGAAACACCCATCAGTTGGAGTCACATTCATCAGAATTGATTGTTGTATAATATTGATGTTGTCATTTACAATGATCTCCTGGTTCTGCTCATTTCACTTATCATCAGTTCATGTCAGTCTCTTCAGGTCTTTCCAAAATCAGTCTCCCAATCATTTCTTATCGAACAATAACATTCCATAACATTCATATACCATCACTTATTCAGCTGTTCTCTAACTGATGGGCATCCATTCAGCTTCCAGTTTCTAGCCACTACAAAAAGGGCTACCACAAACATTTTTGAACATGTGGATCCCTTTTCCTCCTTTAAAATCTCTTTGAGATATAAGCCCAGTAGTAACATTGTTAGATCAAAGGATATGCACAATTTGATAACTCTTTGGGCATAGTTCCAAATTGCTCTCCAGAATGGGTGGATGCATCCACAACTCCACCAACAATGTATTAGTGTCCTAGTTTTCCCACATTCCCTCCAAAATTTGTCCTTGTCTTTTCCTGTCATCTTAGCCAATCTGACGTGTATAGTAGCATCTCAGAATTGTCTTAATTTTGCACAGGCCTGTCTGTCTTACAACCAATTCATTTGTAAGTTATAGAGTCACCTTCTTCATGTTATGTGCACTTCAAGAATAAAGAATAAACAACAACTTTAAAAGTATGTGATGAATTCACAATTTATTTTAAATTGTTTCTTTTCACTGCTTTTCTTCTTTGTTGTTGTGGTGTGTATATGTGTGTATGTGTGAGAGACAGAATGAGAGAGAGAGAGAGAGAGAGAGAGAGAGAGAGAGAGAGAGAGAGAGAGAACAGAGAGAGAAAGAGAGAGAGGAGAGAGAGAGAGAGAGAGAGAGAGAGAGAGAGAGAGAGAGAGAAAGAGAGAAAGAGAGGGAGAGAGAGAGAGAGCATTTCTTAAAAATGTTCAAGACCAAGGCAACTAGGTGGCACAGTGGATAGAGCCCAGACCCTGAAGTAAGGAGCATCTGAATTCAAGGTCTCATATACTTATTATCTGTGTCTCCCTAAATAATTGCTCAGCAATATGTTCTATATACAAATTAAGAAAAGGAAGTAACATAGAAGAACATAGAAGAAACAGAGATAGAATGCTAGACTTGGATATGAATACCAATTTTGCCCAAGACTCATTAGCTATGTGTTAAATGTATTGTGAAGTCACTTAACCTTTCTTAGCTTAAGTTCTCTTATCCATAAAATGGGCATAATAATAATAATAATATCTAACTTACAAGATTGTTGTGAGGATCAAATGAAATAATATGTATACTAACATATAAATAATGTTATTATTATTAAAATTTTTCACTTGTATAATCCTAGGAGGCTAGTCATACTGATCTATATGTTCAAAAGCATATTCCCATTTGGAATGTTGAACTTTTTTTTTTTTTTTTGCTAATTAGCATTGTTTTTAAACAATAATTTCCTCAGTTTGTAAGAGTTTGAATTTGAATTTTAAAAATAATCTGAAGAATGATTTTATTAATAGCCTTTTACTCCTTGTTTGTGGTCAGGTTTTTTCCTTATATCAAACTACTTTTGATATTTCTTTGCATATACAGCAAATTCATTAATAATCCTGACATGTACCACTGCTGCCTACATCCAAATACCAGAGGCAGGTTTACCTGTATTACTAAGCAGAAATGTTAATCTTTGTCTGTAAAAGCAATTTGATTCTGATCCATTAGATTAAAAAAAGAAGAATGACTGGAGAAATTGTTAGCAGAGGATTTCAAGGACAAAAACAATAAAAAAATAAAAAAGATGAATGGTGGCCTTAGTTGGAAACAGATTTTTGAAGCAACATTAGGAAAAAATTCCTAGGGTCATTGGTCATGAAGACTTGCCTAGTCCAAGAAATTATCTGTTGCTATATTGACATTTGTTGGTATTAGTATTATTAACTATCATATGTAAAATTACCAAAAACCTCACAAATTGGGAGATTCTGATGAGAGCATCCATCATTCCCCTAAAGGTAATATATGTAGCCAGATATGATGTAGATCTAGCATATAATCTGGTATTTACATGTCCCTATCTATCCTTAACACCATTTAAGTCCATTAAATTTAGATCCACATTGCCTCTGTCAAACTTATCTTGTTAATCACAGTCCTCTTCTAAGCATCTTATCCCTAATGTTGTATTTTTCCATTTTACACATATAAATAGATATGTATGCATGTAGGTGTATATGTGTATGTATGTGTGCATACACATACACAGCCATATAATTATATATATTCATACAGACATATAATGGCTTTGTTCATTGTTGTCTTAGTTTATTCTGATTTAAATTCATATTGGAAGAGGCTTTGTTCTTTTCCTTTAGTCATAATGCCTTTTCTTATGAAAATATTTCCATTTATTCTATACTTATTGTTTGATGGTGTATGGATGTTCAAGGAGGACTAGAACCTTTGATGGAAGGGTTTGCTGATTTCTTTTTAGGGTTGCTTGTGCATGTTTGATATCCACCCCACATTTAACTCTCATCTGTGACTCCAAGAAGCTATAGGACCCATACAGCAGTCATATAAAATATCTTGGCAAGTGATCTAAATCTAGTTGAGGGTAACCAACAGATGATAAAATTACTGATGAGTTTGGGACACAATGTCTATCCCAAGCATATTAAGAATTCTGTTGGTGAAATGGGTGGATAAAAATGATTTGTTTCAGGGGCTATGAAGGCAGCTGTGGACTCTCTAGAGTTTAGTCAGACAATAAAGTCTGATACCAAAGTCATCCCATTTGTTAAGGGCCAATGCTAGTGTTCCTAACTTTTGTCTTGCTACTGGATTCCAATGACTTTGAAAGAGAGAAAGACTAATGACTTTGTATAAATGCCTCATTTAAATCCAATTCACAAGCCAAGACATCACCCTGTGATGTTATTGGTCCTCTTAAAAAACAAATAAAAGGCAGCTAGATGGTACAGAAGAAAGAGCATTGGCCCTGGAGTCAAGAGGATCTGAGTTCAAATTCAAACTCAGACATTGAACACGTCCTGACTGTGTGATCCTGAACAAGTCATTTAACCCCAATTGCCTCACCAAAAAAAAACAAAAATAATTGGGGATGGGCAGATAGATTATGCAATGGAAAGAATACCAGCCCTGGAGTCAGGAGGACCCAAGGGAGAAAAAAAGAAACAAAATAAAAACAAAGGAGAAAAAAAAAAACTATATCATGTATATGTGTGCATATGTATACCTATTGCATAGGTTACATATATACATAGTGTATTTATACATACATGTATATGTATATATATATATATATCTTATTTGTCCTCTTCTTCCTTTGAATGCTATCTTCTTGAGTGTATAGACTGATTTTTCATATTCTTTGTATTTCCATAATTGAAAACAGAGTTTAACACGTAGTAAATATTTGATAAACTATTTTTGACTAATTGATATTGTACTTCTACTCACCCTTTTACTCCATTACATACTTCAGTTTTCCAGGTTGGAGGGATTTAAGTAAAAGTACTTGCTCCCTAGAATAATATCTTAGTGCTCTATACTCCCTCCTACTCCTCTGTTGAGGTGGAAGATGCTTCAACAAGATTAGGATCCCCCTAGTCTGTGTCATGGGTTTGTCAAAAGAATTCCCACACTCAATTTTTCTCTAAGTTAAGGGGAAAAGATTTGTTATGCTACTTGATAGCTAATTTTCATGGGTATTTTAGCAAAGAGTGAGAAGCAAGAAGATGATTTTATAAGGAAAGAGAAACCAAGATTAGGTTCATATGCAAATATGATGGCTTGTATCATTTAGGTACCATTTTAGTTACAATTGCAGGATGGTCAGGGTGAGAGAGTTCCCATCATTGAGTTTTACAGCTTATTGACCAACAGAATTAGTATTAATTTTTTTTTTATTGGCCAGCATTGTTTGGGGTATTCCAAGACCAGATAGTCTTAGGATTTCTTAGGTCTTTCTACATTCTCAAACCTCATCACCCCACTTATTTATTCAACAATCGCCACAGTTATTCCTCTTCATAATTTAATCAACTATATGAAATATCCATTTTAGCCATTATCTCTGGAGCTTTCAACTGCCTTGAGAGACTTGACTTTCTTTGGTTGTCACTCGCAAAATGTTTGATATTGGAATCTGGAATGATTTAAAGTGTTTAAGTGATTAAACTCAAAGACTTAACTGATTGTCTTCAGGTTCCTTAATGAATCTTTAGGAAAGAAAAGTCTGTGATTCATAGCCAAATATAGCCTCTTAAGTCAATATGCCTTTAAACATATTTCCTTTTGTATTCACATATTTACAATCCCAAACATTTTTTTTTAAAAGAAATAAGAAAAAGCGAATTTCTTTGAAAATCTCAATCAGTGTTCCTCCCTTAGCTCATTATTTTGCCTACTGGAAATGTGGGAACACAAAGAAGAAAAGATCAAAATAAAAATAAAGGTAGGAAAATCAAAGGAAGGCATAAGCAATAAAAGAGGAGGAAAAAAGAAAATTATGAGTATTTGGGGAAAATAAGAAATACTAGTGATACAGGACTTTTAAGAGCGAAGTGTAAAATCTAAAAGAAAATACAAAATCAGAAGTTAGAAAAAATGTAAACACTGATGTGGTACAGGTTCTAAGAGAATATAGCAGTAGTAATGAGGCCCCATGTTTTTAGAGGTGCTATTGTCTGTTTATCATTGGTTCTAAAGTTTTCTGGTCTTAGGAATACTATAGGATAGTACTATGAACATTAACAGCCAGATGACAATTTGTTGGTCATTGATAAAAAAGTTTCTGAGTCAATTGGTGAGGTGCATACCATACTATTTCTCCAACCCACCCCTAAACAACAAAATTCAGTTTTGAGGTACATACCAGACCACTCCTAAGTTTTATCTCTAAGCCATAATATTAGTATATTAGTGACATGAAGAACTAGATCTCTCTCTGTCTTTTCCTATAAATTTATCTTCTTGCTCTTGATTCTTTGCTAAATTCTTTTGGAATTTAGCTGGCTTCAATTGGTGTAAATTATAATTTACCCCTTGACTTGGAGGCAAACCTGCAAATTCTTTTGAGAGATAGTCTGACACTCGTCTGCAACACCAACCTTTTGAGATCTCTTTTGAACCTCAACAATACTAGGAGCTGAAACAGAATCAGTGGGTGGGGGAATAGACAATGTGAAGAAAATGAAGTTGTGTTCCTTAGAGATACAAAAGGCTTATTCTGAAAAAAAAGGTTGCTCTCCAGTATCTAAATTTCTAAAAATTAAAAAACAAAACAAAAACAAAAACTAAACAGCCTCAACTTAATGTCTCTAAGTATTATCTAATCTTTTATTTTTGAAAGGTAATATTAAAGTGTATTTTAAATGAAAACCAAAGCTTGTTGATCAGTTTTTAAAACTCTGCCAAATGAGAGTTTACAGCCATCAAAATTTACAATTATTTGGTGATCAAATATGAAAGCACTTAAGACATTATTAATTTTAGATAATGCCTCAGGTCATTCAATTACATTTGGTTTCTTGTGAGTGGATGGCATGTAACTTCACTGAAATGTGGATAAAATTTTTTATATCTATTAGGATGTACGCATGTGTATCTATGAAATATATTAACAACTATAAACTACATATATAATAATTACATATAACCCTTCCAAGATATTTTGGGTTTTACTGACTAGATTTCTTTCTTAAAAACCAGACCTTAAACCATAGCCAATCTGATTCTAATTAAGTTATTGAGTCTGATTGATTTAGATTGAATGTAAACAGCGATGATTTCTATTTTTGCCAGAAACCCTGAGTGTCTTTCCCTCCCAGATTCATTCATTGATTCATTTATTTGTTGGTTTGTTTGTTTATTTAGATTTTTGGGGAGTAGATGAAAGAGGAGATTCTGTGCCTCAATTGTTACCTGTGCCTTCACTGACCGGCTGTGCCTTCAATCAAACTGATACCTGTGGAAGATTTAAGTTTAAAAAGGCCAAGGTTTTTTTATTTCATCCAGGGCTATCTCTAGTCTTTCTGATCTATATCTGGCCACTAAACCTAGATGGTTCTGAAGGGAAAAGTGAGGCAAGTGATTTCACAGCCCTCCATCATTTAAATCCAATTCATTTGCATGTCATGACATCATTTCCCTGATGTCATGATCCTCTTCAAGAAGAAAGGACAATGTATAATATAAAATATAATAAATAATATATCAGAATAATTAATATTAATAATTCACAATAAAACACAAAATAGTCCTATATAATTAATAATTAATATATTGATGAAATATATGACATATGTAATATATTCGTAAAATACATTAAAAAATCAGTCTATGCTGCTAAAATATTTAAAGTAACAATAAGATTGTTTTTAACCTATCATTGCATATTTATCTTTAGTATAATAGCTAATTTTAATGTTAACATTCTTGTGATAACCGCATTTTAAAATCAGCCGGAGTCAGGAATTCAGGTTAAGGGAAAATTTTTCAATCTTTATTCTTTTTGAGGTGAAGGGGGATTGTGATAGCAATAGGGGCAGCTGAGACAGGAAGCCAGCCAGCAGAGGTGAAGGGGGATTGCAGGTGAAGGGGGTTTGCGATAGCAACGCCAACAACTGTGTCAAGAAACCAGCCAGCAGTCTCTCTTTCAGCTTCCCTTTCCACTCCCCTGCCTCCACCCACCAAAATCATCATTTCCTATACAACACATCAGGACTTGCACAAAGAGTGGGCGGGGCCATTCTTTCTCCAAGCATATACGTTAATAGAGTATGGTCCAATTACTATTTGGCCTCATGTGCTGGGGACCTCTGCATCAACTCAAGCCTCAGAGGCCCATTACACATTTTGGTCTATAACTACCATATCATTTTGTAATGAACTTGGGTTAGATATATATTTATTGTCCTTTGCTGTTATATCATATTAATTAATAAATAAACCTAAATTATTTCCATTGTATGGAAAACAATCATTATATTTATGTTTAATTATCATTTCAAAGAATATAAGTTAAAATGATATTACTGATGAAGTCTTCAATGCTAAGTGTAGTGAGTAGAGTAATTGATCCCTTGGGCAAGTCTGAAAAAGGCTTTGATATAGATCAGTTTAGCTCCATGATCCCACTCTTTGGGGAAGTTATCCAGTCTGAAATTTAAGTTATGTCAGATCCCTGAGACCAAGCTTCTATAGAGGTCTCCAGCAGTCTTACCTTGCAATGTCCTCTCAGGAATTCCAATCATGTCCTTGAGATTACATTTTCCCTATAATATGTACTTATGGGCTATCCCATGGCTGCTGCCTTTCTTTGAGTCAGACTGGCATGTCATCCTGACTTGTGATATCTTTCTCCTTATCTCTCCCCCATGCCACTTGGCATTGTCCCTAACTCCACTATATTTCTCAACTCCACTTCTCCTTACAGCTAACTAATTCTTTTAGACTGCTAAGTCTGTTTCAGAATTTGGTCTGCCAGCTAAAGCCCCAACCTTATGGAATGTTCTCTTTCTATTGTGTAATTGTGAGGTCCACTGAGGAACTTGTCTTTCATATGCTCTCCAATTCTGTTTCATAGTTACCATTCCAGATGTCTATTGTATAACTTTAATTTGTCTGTAACCTATTCCTCTAAATAAATCTATCTTTTGCCAAAGGGAATGGTAATTGTGAGTTCTTCACATGAACAAGCCCCAACTTTTGGTGCCTGCCATCATTTGGTGACAAACCTCACATCATAGATCACATTATTATTCATTATTTTCACTAGTTTCTACTGTAACTGTACCCCTAGTTTTTAGGGTTCTTTATAACCTCAAATTGCCATATGGGCATATAGGCTCAGACACTAGCTTTGTGACCAAGGGCAAGTTACTCTCTTTTCCTTACTTTCCTTATCTGTGAAATGAGGATAATAATACCATCTACCTTACAGGATTATTGTGAGGATTAATTGAGATAATATTATAAAGTGCTGTTAGTGCCTAACATACAATAAGCTATCATATGTTATCAAACATAGATACATTCATATTATTTTTTCACACAAAATAAAAAATATATACATAAATATATACATACATGTATGTATATTTATAGAATTAGATTATCTAGAGATTGTTCAGTGATCTCAGTAATTTTGTATTAACAGAATCTGGGTTCAGATCTCAGCTTTGTCCCTTATTACACTTAAGACCTAGGGCAAGTTACTTGTCCTATATATACTTCAGTTTTCTTAAATGTAAAATGGGGTTCTGATCACCTATTCTATTTACACAGGACTATATTGAAGACCAGAGGATTGAAAAGATATAAACTACTTGTTAGACCATAGAGGGGAGAGTAAAAATCAGCTATTATTTTATTTAAGTCTATGACTGCTGATTAGAAAGTAAAGTTTATAAGCTTAATGTCTTGCTTTTATACACTTAGTCTAAGAAGATATGGCTATCAATGTACCTCATAATGATAGAATTAAGAGTTAGAAGGCTTCTCAAAAATCATTTACTCTATTCTCCTCACAAAAAAGGAATCACCTGTATTACATACATAACAAAACGTCATCTGTTTAAAACCACCAAGGAAGGGGAACCTACTGCTTCTTAACACATTCCATCTAAGTCATGGATGTCTTAAAGAATTAGAACCTCTTTTCTTCTATAAAACTCAAATTTGCTTTTTTCATATTCCATTCATTGAACTATCTTCTCCTTTATTGAATCAAATATTTCTCTCATGACATGATGGATTTTCTAATATTTGCACAGTTTTTCTCTTCACTAGGCTCAATACTCCCAATTCTTCCAATTAATATTTATAAAATATAAACAGGGCAATGGTCAAAAGCTCCTGATGATGAAAGCAGAGACCAAAAGCTCAAAATTTAATATTCTGGGGGTACAGAGGAAATTGTTAGATATAATTGTTTATGCAATATACTGACAAAGCAAACTGTTACATTCACTTTTTATAAGCTCTTTTGGTACCTCACAATGGGCCTTCTATATTGATAAATAGCTCAAAAAAAAAAAAAAAAGTGAAGATAATATAAGTGCCACTAAATTAAAGCTGAACTGTTACTCTACCTGACATTGCTGAGTCTCTTTCTTTCTTTTCTCTTGCCTATCAGCCAGGTCTTTTGATGTAATGAACTTAAGCCATGCCAGATTTTTGAAGGAAAATGGTAAAATAATTCTAAAACCTGTCATTCTCAAGGGTCATTCTAATCAGCTCTAAATGCACAGTCCACTGTCTTGCACACACAGTGGTGATGACTGTCACTTCTAGCAGCTTTTTAATAAGACACTTATGTCATAGCTATTTGTCTAGTGTCCAAAGCCATTTTGCTGGAAGTAGAATATATTACTCATCTCAGAGATGAAAGCTGGTTATCTTTTTATATTTTGTTTTTGGTTTGAAGATTTATGGGCTTTTCTTTTTACTCTTTTGCTTTTCTCAGCACACTCTGAAGTTTTTCAGTGACCCTGCCAGTAGCAGATTTGTATATATGGTACTTTACTCATTGAAAAACATGCCTGTGACTTCCGGGGCAGAGCCATGATGGCGGAACAGGCACACACGACTCTCTAAACTCCTCTCATTACCCTCATAACCAACTATTTAATCCAGCCTCAAAAATAACTCTTCACTGCTTAAATTCATGAAGATAAGAAGCACTACAATTTACCAGCCGATCCGGAAGCTCACCAGGAAAAGTTTGTCTTGAGGGGCCAGGAACAGACTAGCACAGGCAGCGAGAGGCTAGTGTCCTGAGCAGACCAGGGGCGGGGGTGATCTCTGTGGCTAGAGAAGTTATAGGGACCACTCTGCTATAGGCTAACTGCTCTGCCTTGATTACAAAGCAGTAAACTGGCAGAGAAGTTAAAGCCTAAAACAGAGGGTCCTCTAAAAAACGCCAGAACCTAACGAGATCTGGCTGTAACCCCTCAAACCCGGAAGTGACTCAGGCAGACTTTACCGCAGCTCTGTGGCCACATCCAGCAGTTCGGGGCTTTTGCAGGGGCAGTTACTAATCTGCACGGCGCGGGGCACAGCCTGGGCAGCCTCTAATCAGCAGAGTGGGGGGCTCGGCCTGGGGCAATAGAACCCCCCCAGCTGACTGCGATTCCGGGGCAGACACTTCTCGTCCCTGCAAATCCATTCACTGCACTGTTGCTAATACTCATAGCCCCAGGGCAGGGTTTGGCTTGGGGCAGTGAAACTCTCACTGCTAAGTGACTAGCCCCAGGGCAGTCGTTATCTCACACAGTTGAGTTCTTTGAAAGGCACTTTCCCAGCCCGGCCCTGCAGGCCTGAGTTACTTTCAGGTGGGGAACTCTTTCCCAGAGCACTCCAGTACCTCGCTGCTTTTTGTAGCAGGTTAGCAGGACTGCTACATGTCCATATAACTTTCACTGCTCTGCAGAGGAAGCTAGTAACCTCCTGGCTCTGAAGGCAAACCTTACAGGCTTTAACAAAATGAGTAAAAAAATCAAAAGAACGATTGATAGTTTCTACACAGAAAGAGAACAGCTTTTCAACCCTGAAGAGACTAATAGCAGACAGTCTCCAGACGATTGCTGGTCTCCAATACAAAAGGCTCTCCTAGAAGAGACTATTAAAAACCTTAAAAGTGAGCTAGAAGAGAAATGGGGAAAGACACATAACTCACTAAAAGAAAAATTTGAATGTGAATTGGAAAAGGTAAAAAACAGAGTTTGCGAATTGGAAAAAGAAAATAACTCACTAAAAAAAAAAAAATTAATGAAATGGAAAAAAATTCCATAGAGCAAAACAACTCAATTGGACATATACAAAAAGAAGTAAAAAAAGCTAATGAAGAAAATAACTCACTAAAAATTAGAACTGAACAAATAGAAATGACTGATTCATTGAGACATCAAGAATCAGTCAAGCAAAACCAAAAAAATGAAAGATTGGAAAAAAAATGTCAAATATTTACTTGGAAAAACAACAGACCTGGAAAATAGATCTAGGAGAGATAACCTGAGGATCATCGGACTACCAGAAAATTATGATGAAAAAAAGAGCCTAGATACTAATTTACAGGAAATCATCAAAGAGAACTGCCCAGAAGTAATAGAACCGGAAGGGAAAATAGGTGTTGAAAGAATTCATCGAACACCTTCTGAAAAAGACCCTAAAATAAAGACTCCAAGGAATATTGTGGCCAAACTTCAGAATTTCCAGACTAAAGAAAAAATTTTACAAGAGCCAGGAAAAAACAGTTCAAATACCGAGATGCAACAATAAGGGTCACGCAAGATCTGGCTGCCTCAACATTAAAGGATCGAAGGGCCTGGAATCAGATATTCCGAAAGGCAAAAGAACTTGGAATGCAGCCAAGAATAAACTATCCAGCTAAGCTGAGTATTTTTTTCCATGGAAGAAGATGGACATTTAATGAAATAGAGGAATTCCATCTGTTTCTAAGGAAAAAACCAGACTTAAACAAAAAATTTGATCTTCAACAACAGGAATCAAGAGAAGTAGAAAAAGGTAAAAGGAACTCTTGAGAACTGTATTTCTGTTGTGAATATACATTAAAAACCACATGTATAATTTGATCTTACCGATATAACATAAAAAAGGGAAGTAGAAATGGAAAGGGGATAGTGTCAGAAAAAGGGGAGAAGGGAGATAAAAAGAGTGAAACTTCATGCGACAATGAGGCAAAAGAAACCTATCATATATGAGGGAACTTAGAGAGGGGGAGGAACATTGTGTGAATCCTACTCTCATCAGAGTTGGCTCAAAGAGGAAACAATTGACATATTTGTTTTACACAGATTCTTCTCTCACTTCATTAAAAAGTGAAAAGGGAGAAGGAAAAAGAGTAATAAGGGAAGGGTACAAGAAAGGGGAAGGGATTCAAAGGGAGGAGGGAGGGATACTAAAGAGGGAGAGCTGTGCGACATTAGTGGGACCAATAGGGAAGAAGGGAAGGAGGGCAAGAAAAAGAAAAGTATAAACTGGGGATATTAGGATGACAGGAAATGCAGAATTAGTTATTTTAACCGCAAATGTGAATGGGATGAACTCTCCCATAAAGAGGAGGTGGATAGCAGACTGGATCAAAAGTCAGAACCCTACAATCTGTTGTTTACAGGAAACACATTTAAAACAGGGAGATACATAGAGACTAAAGGTAAAAGGCTGGAGCAGAATCTATTATGCTTCAGGTGAAGTCAAAAAAGCAGGGGTAGCCATCCTTATCTCAGATCAAGCAAAAGCAAAGATTGATCTAATTAAAAGAGATAAGGAAGGAAACTATATCTTGCTTAAGGGTACTATAGACAATGAAGCAATATCAGTATTAAACATACATGCACCAAGTGGTATAGCATCTAACTTCCTTAAAGAGAAGCTAAGAGAGTTGTAAGAAGAAATAGACAGCAAAACTATAATAGTGGGAGATCTCAATCTTGCACTCTCAGATTTAGATAAATCAAATCACAAAACAAATAAGAAAGAAATTAAAGAGGTAAATAGAATATTAGAAAAATTAGGTATGATAGATCTCTGGAGAAAACTGAATGGTGACAGAAAGGAGTATACTTTCTTCTCAGCAGTTCATGGAACCTACACGAAAATTGACCATATATTAGGACATAAAGACCTCAAAATTAAATGCAGGAAGGCAGAAATAGTAAATGCTTTCTTTTCAGACCACAATGCAATAAAAACTACATTCAACAAAAAGTTAGGTGTAAATAGACCAAAAAGTAATTGGAAACTAAATAATCTCATGTTAAAGAATGATTGGGTGAAACAGCAAATTATAGACACAATTAATAATTTCACTCAAGATAATGACAACAATGAGGCATCATATCAAAATTTATGGGATGCAGCCAAAGCAGTAATAAGGGGAAATTTTATATCCTTAGAGGCTTACTTGAATAAAATAGAAAAAGAGAAGCTCAATGAATTGAGCCTGGAACTTAAAAAGTTAGAAAAAGATCAAATTAAAAACCCCCAATCAATTACTAAACTTGAAATTCTAAAATTAAAAGGAGAAATTAATAATAGAGAAAGTAAAAAAAAAAACTATTGAACTAATAAATAAAACTAAGAGTTGGTTTTATGAAAAAACCAATAAAATTGATAAACCTTTGATAAATCTGATTAGAAAAAGGAGAGAGGGAAATCAAATTGGCAGTCTTAAAAATGAAAAAGGAGAACTTACCACTGATGAAGAGGAAATTAAAGAAATAATAAGGGGTTACTTTGCCCAACTTTATGCCAATAAATTTGATAACCTAAGCAAAATGGATGACTACCTCCAAAAATATAGGCTTCCCAGATTATCAGAGGAGGAAGTAAATTGCTTAAATAGTCCCATTTCAGAAAAAGAAATAGAACAAACTATTAATCAACTTCCTAAAAAAAATCCCTGGGACCAGATGGATTTACATGTGAATTCTACCAAACATTCAAAGAACAATTAGCCCCAATACTTTATAAACTATTTGAAAAAATAGGGAATGAAGGAGTCCTACCAAATTCCTTTTATGACACAGACATGGTACTGATACCTAAACCAGGTAGGTTGAAAACAGAGAAAGAAAATTATAGACCAATCTCCCTAATGAATATTGATGCTAAAATCTTAAATAAGATATTAGCAAAAAGACTACAGAAAATCATCCTCAGGATAATACATCATGATCAAGTAGGATTTATACCAGGAATGCAGGGCTGGTTCAATATTAGGAAAACTATCAATATAATTGGCCATATTAATAATCAAATTAACAAAAACCATATGATCATCTCAATAGATGCAGAAAAAGCATTTGATAAAATCCAACATTCATTCCTATTAAAAACTCTTGAGAGTATAGGAATAAATGGACTTTTCCTTAAAATAATCAGTAGCATCTATTTAAAACCAGCAGTAAGCATCATATGTAATGGGGACAAACTGCAACCATTCCCAATAAGATCAGGAGTAAAACAAGGTTGCCCACTATCACCAATACTATTTAATATACTAAAAATATTTAGGAATGCTAGCTTTGGCAATAAGAGTTGAGAAAGAGATTAAAGGAATAAGAATAGGCAATGAGGAAACTAAATTATCACTCTTTGCTGATGATATGATGGTATACTTAGAGAACCCCAGAGATTCTACCAAAAAGTTATTAGAAACAATCTACACCTTCAGGAAAGTTGCAGGATATAAAATAAACCCACATGAGTCATCAGCATTCTTATATATCACTAACAAAACCCAACAGTTAGAGTTACAAAAAGAAATTCCATTTAAAGTAACTACTGATTGTATAAAATATTTAGGAATCTATCTGCCAAGGGAAAATCAGAAACTGTATGAGCAAAACTACAAAACACTTTCCACACAAATTAAGTCTGATCTAACCAACTGGAAAAATATTAAATGCTCTTGGATTGGGCTACCAAATATAATAAAGATGACAATACTACCTAAATTAATCTACTTATTTAGCGCTATACCAATCAGACTCCCAAAAAACTACTTTGATGAATTAGAAAAAATAACAAAGTTCATATGGAGAAACAAAAGGTCAAGAATTTCAAGGGAATTTATGAAAAAAAAATCAAATGAAGGTGGCCTAGCTGTACCAGATCTAAAATTATATTATAAAGCAGCAGTTACTAAAACCATCTGGTATTGGCTAAGAAATAGACTAGTTGATCAATGGAATAGGTTAGGTTCAAAGGACAAAACAACCAATAACTTTAATAATATAGTGTTTGACAAACCCAAAGACACCAGTTTCTGGGATAAGAATGCATTATTTGACAAAAATTGCTGGGAAAATTGGAAATCAGTATGGCAGAAACTAGGCATTGACCCACACTTAACACCGTACACCAAGATAAGGTCAAAATGGGTTCATGATCTAGGCATAAAGAATGAGATGATAAATAAATTGGAAGAGCATAGGATAGTTTACCTCTCAGACCTGTGGAAGAGGGAGGAATTTATGACCAAAGAAGAACTAGAGATCACTATTGACCACAACATAGAAAATTTTGATTATATCAAATTGAAAAGTTTTTGTACAAACAAAACAAATGCAAACAAGATTAGAAGGGAAACAATAAACTGGGAAAACATTTTTACAATCAAAGGTTCTGATAAAGGCCTCATTTCCAAAATATATAGAGAACTGACTCTCATCTATAAGAAATCAAACCATTCTCCAATTGATAAATGGTCAAAGGATATGAACAGACAATTCTCAGACGAAGAAATTGAAACTATTTATAGACATATGAAAATATGCTCCAAATCATTATTAATCAGAGAAATGCAAATTAAGACAACTCTGAGATACCACTACACACCTGTCAGATTGGCTAGAATGACAGGGAAAGATAATGGGGAATGTTGGAGGGGATATGGGAAAACAGGGACACCGACACATTGTTGGTGGAATTGTGAACACATCCAGCCATTCTGGAGAGCAATTTGGAACTATGCTCAAAAAGTTATCAAACTGTGCATACCCTTTGATCCAGCAGTGTTTCTACTGGGCTTATACCCCAAAGAGATACTAAAGAAAGGAAAGGGACCTGTATGTGCCAAAATGTTTGTGGCAGCCCTGTTTGTAGTGGCTAGAAGCTGGAAAATGAAAGGATGTCCATCAATTGGAGAATGGTTGAGTAAATTGTGGTATATGAATGTTATGGAATATTATTGTTCTGTAAGGAATGACCAGCAGGATGAATACAGAGAGGACTGGCGAGACTTACATGAACTGATGCTGAGTGAAATGAGCAGAACCAGGAGATCATTATATACCTCAACAACGATACTGTTTGAGGATGTATTCTGATGGAAGTGGACCTCTTCGATAACGAGAGCCTTAATTGATCAAAGATGGACAAAAGCAGCTACACCCGGAGAAAGAACACTGGGAAATGAATATAAACTGCTTGCATTTTTGTTTTTCTTCCCGGGTTATTTATACCTTCTGAATTCAATTCTCCCTGTGCAACAAGAAAACTGTTCGGTTCTGCACACATATATTGTATCTAGGATATACTGCAACCCATTCAACATGTAAAGGACTCTTGCCATCTGGGGGAAGGGGTGGAGGGAGGGAAGGGAAAAATCGGAACAGAAGTGAATGCAAGGGATAATGCTGTAAAAAAATTACCCTGGCATGTGTTCTATCAATAAAAAGTTATTAAAAAATTAAAAAAAAAGGAAACAGAAAAAAATTATCTATGCACATGTTTTAAAAAATAAAAAGCTTTAATCAAAAAAAGAAAAAAATTAGCCATCTAAAAATTATCTTTTGACAGCACTAAGCATAGTATATGGTTTAATAAACACTTTCTTACTGACTAAAAAAGAAAAAAGAAAAAAAAAAGAAAAACATGCCTGCTTGAAATTAAGTAAAGTTGCTGTTGCATGGAACAGAAATATGGCTTGAAAGCTGTCCTTTGGATTCTGGTGTCTGTTCTGCTTATGTTTCAACCAGCTGTGTATCTGGCTTGGTTGGCATAGCTCAATTGTAAGAGAAAAAAGACAACTGGTTTCAACACAACTTTATTTTAAGAATAGATTTTTCAAACTGAATTGTTGATGAAGAAAATATTCATTCCAAATAAGCAATGCAAAAGCAGTTCCTGGAGGAAAGCTGAAGAAGATTTTTTTTTAAAGAAGCAAGATAGTAAAGGTTCTGTTATTTCATTATTTATTATTATTATTTTTTTTTCACAAGAATCATATGAGCTCCAGTTTTGAATTGTGGCAGAATTTATTCCACTTATTCTCTACTACCAACAAATTGCTTTGACCATATATAGTAGTTATTATATCTCTGAAACAATACTACATCTCAACTATACTACAAAGCAGTAATCATCAAAAAGAGTTAGTACTGATGAAAAAACAGAGTAATTGATAAAACAAATAGGGTCCATAAGATACAGAAGTAAATGAACACAGTACCCTTTTATTTGATAAATACAACCTAGCTATTGAGATAACTCACTATTTGACAAAAAACTTTTTAGGAAAACTGGAATTATTTCTGACAGAAACTAAGTATAGACAGACATCTTATACTATAGACTAAGATAAATTTTAAATAACTACGTGACTTAGAAGTAAAGGCAGGGTAGAAAAACTTCAGCCCCACAGGCCCTTGAAATCATTTTGATAACCAGGACAGATGATGAAACACAGAAAAATAGGTAGAACAACCTCTCACTGTTTGAATTCTGAAAGTTGATAATTTTGGGTTATAATTTATAATGATGTTATAAATATGGAAATAGCCCTTGGCAGAAAAAAAAGGTTCCTCATCTCTAATGTAAAGGATGACATTATAAACAAATTGGAGTAAAAATGAAGAAATTATCTTTTAAATATAGAGATTGGAGAAGAGTTTATAGCTGAACAACAGAGAACTTAAAGAAGATAAAAATGGGCAATTTTTTTTGTTGTTTTTAATTCAAACTTTTATTTTCCATATATATACATATGTGTGTGTGTGTTCATATATATATGTAAAACTGTTTTGCTCCATTTCTCCTACCGCCTACACTAGACTATAAGTAATCCAATATATGTTAAACATGTGCAATTATTTTATTCATATTTCCACAAATATCATGCTGCATAATAAAAATAAGATCAAAAAGGAAAAAAAAATTAAAAAGAAAACAAGATGCATGCAAATGACAACAAAAAGAGTGAAAATACTATGTTGTGATCCACATTCAGTTCTCACAATCCTCTCTCTGGTGTAGATGGCTTTCTTTATTGCAAGATCATTAGAAATGACCTAAATCATACCATTGTTGAAGAGAGCCACATCCATCAGAATTGATCATCATATAATCTTATTGTCGCTGTGTATAATGATCTGATTTTGCTATTTTACTTAACATCAGTACATGTAAGTTTTTCCAGACCTTTTTGAAAACATTTTACTGATCATTTCCTACAGAACAATAATATTTCATACCATTCACATAACATAATTTATTCAGCCATTCTCCAATTGATGGACATCCATTTAGTTTACAGTTTCTTGCCACTACAAAAAGGGCTTTCACAAACATTTTTGAACATGTGTGTTGCTTTCCCTTCTTTATGATCTCTTTAGGATACAAACCTAGCAGAAACACTGTTGGATCAAAGGCTATGCACAGTTTGATAGTCCTTTGGGCATAGTTCCAATTTGTTCTCCAGAATGGTTGAATTAGTTCACAATTTCATCCACAAGGTATCAGTGTCCCAATTTTCCCACATCCCCTCCAACATTTGTCATTATCTTTTCCTGTCATCTATGCCAATTTGAGAGGTGTGTAGTGGTACCTCAGAGTTTTCTTTACCTCAGAGTTATCCTTTTTGCATTTCTCTGATCAATAGTGATTTATATCATTTTTTCATAGTGGTTTTAATTTCTTCACTTCAAAATTGTCTGTTCATATCCTTTGAACATATATCAATTATAAAATGTGTTGAATTCTTATAAATTTGAATCAATTCTCAACATATTTTAGAAATGAGACCTTTTAATCATCCTGGAATGTAAAAAAGATGTTTTCCCAGTTTATTGCTTCTCTTTTAATTTTGTCTGCATTGGTTTTGTTTGCACAAAAACTTTTGAACTTAATATAATTGAAATTTGCACTTTTTATTCAATAATGTACTCCAGTTCTTCTTTGGGCAAAAATTCTTTCCTTCTCCAGAGATCTAAGAGGTAAACTATATCTTGATCTTTTTTTTATATATAACTTTTTATTGATAGAACTCATGCCAGGGTAATTTTTTTTACATTATCCCTTGCATTCACTTCTATCTTGATCTTTTAATTTACTTATTACATTCTTTTTTATGTCTAAATCATGTACCTATTTCGATCTTATTCTGGTATAGGGTGTTAGGTTAGTTCTGTAACAGTCTCATTGTCAGGCATGCTTTTTCAGTGTCAGATGTTTTTTATATCTTCTCCTTTGTTTTGAGGGTTTTTCTCATTTCTTGTCTCTCTCCAATGGACAAGGCGAATATGACTCCTTGGCACCTATCTGATTCCTTCTCCATCTGTAGAGATAAAAGCAAATCCTCTCCCCCAAGCAGTTAATCTATCTGGTCCCTTCCATTCACCACTTTCTGGATCTCTCCACATCATCTGGCAATTATATTGGAGCTGCTCACACTGGACACTGCCTTTCTGTTGGCTTAAAAAGCCTATATTCTCCCCAATTGTAATCCCTTTCTTCCATCTGATTGTTTCTCTGTTGATTGATCATATCTTAATATTGAACTTCTAAACACTCTCTGGGTGTTACTTCAGCTGCCATCATCCCCCACCTGGAACTCTGGAACTGGGCCCCACCTCTCATTTCCCTGGGTCAGTTTACATTCTGTGGCCCAATGGAAGCCTCTGTTGCATTTTGGACATGGGGTTTTGGGTCTTGTTCTCTTATCCAGTAGACTGCTTCTCACTCTATGTCTACATTGAGCTTTCAGATGCCCTACTTTACCACACTGAAAGCATTGACGAGTCTCTCTGGAAGTCCCTTGCCAAGAGGAATCCTGCCTTCCTATGTTCTGGATATAAAAGGCATTTGTGCCCACAGTGGCACAGCATGTTATAATCTCCTCTGCAGGAGCATCCTTGTATAATTGTAGAATAATTCTACAAATCTCATCAGCATTTTCTCTAGCAAGTTGTTTTATCATTATTGCTGTTGCTACATTTTCACCAGTGGTGCCTATGACTGCTATCTGCAGATTTCCCATGAAATCAGCAAAGGGTTCATTTGCACCTTGTTCTATTTTTGTGAAGGCTTCCCCTCTATCTTGTTTTCCTGGGAGGGTGCCCTATGCTTTTATAGCAGCAGCAGCAATTTGCTCATACACTATCAAAGGGTAATTAATCTGTGCTAAAGCGTCTGCATACTGACCATTACATGCTAGTTGATCAAAGGTGACTGGTATTTTAACTCCAGTTTGCCTATTTTGCTGGTTTTGTAATCTACATAGTTCACTATACTCAGAAAGCCACAACAAGTTTTGTCCAGGTTCTAAACATGTCCTTGCTATAGATTTCCAATAACTAGGGATTAAAATTTCATAAACCAAATCTTCTAATACCATCTTAATATAAGATGATGTAGTCCCATAAAGAGCGCAACCCTTTTTCAAATCCTTGATAATTTCCAGATCAAAAGGAGTGTATCTTCTCCTTTCTTGATATAACAGGGTATGCTTTTATTTTTTAAATCAGATATATCCTGTCCTTCTCTTTTAGCTTTAACTAGCCTTTTGTAATTGTGTCATAGTAGGTGGACAAAGCTGCTTCATGGATGGTGCTGATGGTGTTACTGCCCCTCCCCCTCATCCCTCTTCCTCCACCCATGAAGGGTTAATTGAGGGAGATAGCTCAGGGGATGGGGAATATCCTAATGGCTTCTGCTGTGAAGCACCACATTCCTTATTTTCATCAGCATTGTATTTAACTCCTTATCTAACTCTTCATGCTTTTCAACTGCTGTATTAGTACCCTCTCTCTCCTGCACTTTCTTCTTTTTTCTTATTCTATAAGTTATGGAATTTCTTAAAGCCAATTGTATTAAGTTTATGGATAGAATATTTCTTTAGGAATTGAATCAGGACCATTACCATTGTAATATTCAATTAATTGCTCTCCTACTAGTTTCCATTTGTCTGGCTCTAATTCTTCTTCCTTAGAGCACCAAGCAGCAAAGAACTGTGATGTTTCTAAAAGTCTGATAATTTGCTCCCAAGTTACAATCAAACCTCAATTTTTTAATTAGTCTAATTATGCTTTCTATATATTTTCCTTGTGGTGGAGAAGGCTGTTTTCTAAACATTTGTCCCATTTCAGCTGAAACACTAGGTTAGCCCTTAACAAAGTTTCCTTCTTGTCTATTTTTGTACTCATCCTAATTTCTGGGTCACAGAGACTTTTTCACTGAACTCAGAATCGTGTCAGTCTGGACTTCTGTGTGTAAATCCCTAGTCCCATGTTCGGACATCAAAATGTAATGTTCTGGTTGGTTTTCTGGAGGTCTCTGAAACAACCTTTGTTTCAGCTAAGTAATCATCATGAGAATAGCCAAAGATAAAGTTTAAAAACTAATCTTTATTAGAAAGTAGAAAATTATGTGTATAATTTAGGGATTCAAATCATGGAAAGTAGCAATGGCAAGGGAAACTGGATTTGGGATTTTGAATTTGAATGTTATTTACCTTATTCATTGCAAAGATTGGGCTTTTCAATTGACTGGTTTTTCTATATTTCTGAATAAATTATAAAAAATGAATTTGGGAAACAGGAATCTTTATGGATAATAGGCCAAAAAATTAAAGCTGCATATGCTTTAGCTGTAAAAAGTAACTAGAACAATGTGAAATGTAGAATAATCAAAGACCAGAATTCAAATTATGTTCATAGATTATAGATTTGAATCTGAAAGGGACATAAGATATCATATAGTTTAACCTCCTTCATACTCTGGAGACCCAAGAAAGTAAATGACTTGCCCAAGATTACAAGGGTAAGGAAATAGAAAAGTTGAATACTTGAATCCTGGACCTTTGACTCAAAGCACAGGGACTTAAATCTCATTTTTCTGATTCTTTGGAATTAGGAGAAATGAGATAGATGCAGGTCAATCCTCTCATCTTAGAAATTAGGATCTGAAGTTAGTTTAATGATTTTTCTGAAGTAATGAAGCTAGTGATAGTAATAATAGTAGAAGTAGCAGAAGCAGAAGCAGAATAGTAATAATATTTGATTGCTTATTGAAGTGGCAAAGAATTGGAAATTAATTACTATTGATTGAAAATGTCTTAAGTTGTGATGCATGATGATAATAGCATATTACTACTTTCTAAAGAAAGTTGAGTACAATTAATAGAGACATGCACAAGAAGAATTAAATAAACAAATGCAAAGTAAAATAGCAGAATCAAAAAAAGAGTAATATAATGACTACAACTGTGTGAGTTGAAAACAACAACAAAACAAAAAATTGTTCAGAAAACAATTACCAGGATTAACTCAAAAGACATGAGAATGATCCTTTCTGCCTGGATTCTTTGCAAAAGTTAGAGTTCTTAGGTGCTGAACTCTAGGTAGAATGACAAGCTTTAAAAATATTGACTAGTTTGTCAAGAAAAAAGGGTTACTTCTCTGGAAGAAGAGGAAAGAGCTACATTGGAATATGATAATAACAATATATCATCATTATTTTCATGAGAATGTCAAGGGCAAGTGACTTGTCTAGCTAGGGTCATAAAACAAATGTCTGAGGCTGCATTAGAGCTCTGGTCCTTTTACCTCCAAAGCAAGTGCTATATCCACTGTACCACCTAGTTGCTCCTAAGAAACCTATTAAAACAATTGACATGTACAGCTGATAGTATTTTAAGATGGCTACTCAAAGTTCTTGATAAATAAATGGACAATAAAATTATAGTTCATGAGCCCTTACTCTTCTGTGTATATTTTACAGTCAGCCAGAAAGCACAATTTGAAACAATTATATTTAATGAAAAGGTATAATTAAAAAAGAAAGTAACTTTTAAGCATTTCCCTTTTAATCTTGGAAAATGTTCTCTCATAAATATCCATATTATCATTGGGAGATATGTCCACACATATGGAACATGCTAGAGAGGAACACAAATAGTATTATGTGCAGCCAAGATTCAAATGTGTAGGGCAACTCTTTCAAAGTTGCCAATATATTTTCTTTAGAAGTATAGATACTTAACTTCTCTTAAGTCTGTTCCCCATTGGTTTATGCTGAATATAGCTTTGGCCAGATGCTGCTCTGATGAAAATTGTGTTTTGGATCAAGTCAAGTAAACAAGCAATTATTAAGTGCTTACTGAGTGCAAAGATCTGTTCTAAAAATCAGAGATAGAAAAAAAGAAAAACAAAACAAAACAAAACAAAAAATTGGACCCACAATCCAATAGGGATATAGCATATAAACTTTTAAGCAGAAATAAGATATATGCAGGATAAATAGGACATAGTAACCAGAGAGAGGGCAACTAGGTGGCAGCAGGGGATAGAAAACTGGGTGTGAAACCCAGATGGCTCCTCTTCCTGAATTCATCAAATGTCTCCTCAGACATTTACTGTCGCTATGATTCTGGGCAAATCACTTATCCTTATTTGCCTCAGTTCCTCATCTATAATGTGGGCTGGAAAAAGAAATGACCGACCACTTGAGTACCCTTGCTAAGAAAACTCTAAATCGTGTTAAGAAAAATAGGAAATAACTGAAATGACTCAACAATAATAAGAAACCAAGAAAAAGCATAGAGGAAAATCAGCAAAACTTCTTGTCGAAAATAGAGCTTTCCAGAAGATAGCATGAAGAGGGAGAGAATTTGCAGGAATGAGGACAGCCAGTGAAAATGCACTGTCATAAGATGGATTTGTTTTCATATAGAATGGGGGTGGTACAAATGTCAAAGTATGGTAAAGGAAAAAAAAAGTTAATTTGCTCTTATTTGCCAATTATGTCGCCAAGGAGGAAAACTCAAGAGGAACAAGTTTGAGACACAGCTTCTAGTCATTGACCTAATGTCTGGGAGAAGCAAGGACAGAGAGAACTGAGGTTTTTGGTTCACTCATCATTCTCATCACTCCCTAAATCAAAAGAAAATGATTAGATGCAGCTTTTGGATTCTGCCTTGAACTATATATCTCTTCTTTCTATGAGGAGACTTGTTTCAACTGAAGGATATAACACTATTGGACAAACTGAAAACAATACAATAAGGAAGAGGACAGAAAGAAACAAATCAAGAAAACTTCATTGAAAGGAAATATGCAGTACAGGGGTAGTCAGGGAAGATGGACACAGAAAAGGATTCTGAGATCATGGATGAAGTTAAAATCCCTATGTGATGAAAGTGTTGTGGGTTTTTGTATTGCTCTTATCTGGGTCAAGCAGGACCAGACATTGAGGTTAGAGGTCACACCTAGAATATGAATAAAGGTTCAGGAGAGATGCTCACTCATGATTAATACAGGGCTGAACACAGGGCTAGTTAATATTTATGATATCCTCCCCAAAGGGGGCTTTCTGCTATTACCTCTAGTTCCATTTTGACAGGAAGACAAGTTTTTTTTTTTTTAGACTCCTTAGAGGTTCTTCAGTATGCATTTGTGTGTGTGTGTGTGTGTGTGTGTGTGTGTTTTGTGGGGAAGGAGTGAACATAACTGTATTATGAGTGTGACATTTATGAGCCAATAACAGGAACTTCAGTACCACTGAATTGTGAGGCATGTGTGTGGGTGAGATTATAAGAAGAATGGAAAGGTATAAAAGGCCTAAGTTAAGGGCTTTAAAATTCAAGGAGATTTTCATATTTTATACTACACTATGCGGGGTACTAATGATACAAAGACAAAGGTCCAATAGCAGCTTGCCTTCTTTCACATGGAACATATTCTAAGCAGATTGAATACAAAGTAAATTCAGAAACCAAGTCAGTTATTAGAAAAAAAGAGAATTCAGGTACTGAGGATCCCAAATGGAAAAGAGCTACCTGATCTTTCCTAAAGCATGGATCTTGGGAGTCAACATAGTCGGCAAACCAGGGACATTGTAGGGCACATATAGATTTGATGTTCTGTAAGTCCTTTTATTCTTTTCTAGAATTCTATAATTCTAAGACATCCTATTGTATATATTGGGATCAAACTCAGATAAAATAAGGGCAAAGAATCTTAAACTGGGAGTTATGACCCTATTTGGGGATGTAACTGAATATGGGAGTCATGAAAAATTTCACCACATGAAATTAATTTGAGGTTCTTTTAGCAACACTTGCTAGTGTTTCATGCTGCAACTTCATTGCAGCCTTGGTTCTGAATACACATTACATGTATTTTGTGCATGCACAAAAACTGCCAGAAACATTTATGGAGCAAAAAAGCAGGCATGAGTAGAAAAAGTTTAAGAAGTCTTAAACTAGAGTGTATTTTATATCGATTAGTCTGATGATATGCTTACATCCTTCTACATTTACATATCCTGTTGCCCATGTGTTTCAGGCTCCTACCCTATAATACATAATTGTGACATGCTTCTGGCTTTAGTTGAGGTCTTTAGTTATAAGCCAAATCTTCTCCCTCCCTTTTCCTCTGTTTCTCTGTCTCTCTATCTTTCTGTCCCTGCTCTCTCTTTTTCTCATCTCTGTCTCTGTCTCTGTCTCTCACAAACACACACCCCAACCCCCACAGAAATAGAAAAAGACACCGAGGAAAAGATATATATATATATATATTCATGCACATTTTACACAGGTACAGCATGTATATATACATATATAATGTATATACATGAAGTTTCATGAAGTAATTCAAGATGAAGGTACTATAAGTATTATTTAGCTTATTTACCAGACTTTAGAAAAGTTGAGTGACTTGCTCAAATCAAGTGGACAGAATAAGCTTCTCTTGACTTTAATATACTTTTCTGCTACCAGAAGCATCCAGATAGCATGATAGATAAATAAAATGCTGTACCACAAGTCAGAAAGCCATGAGTTCAAATTTGCCCTCATCCACTTACTAGCAGTGTCTAAGTCACTTACCCTTTCTCTGCCTCAGTTTCTTCATCTGTACAGTGGAACTCATAAGAACAGCTAACACCTAAAGAGAGTGAGAATAAAATAAAATAAAAATAAATATCTGTAATGCTTTCTGAAAACCTTAAAAGCCCTGAATACATGCTAGTTATTACTAAAATGATAGGAATCTTTTGGATCAAATTATCTTTAAAATCCCTTCTAATTTTACCTCTAACTCTGATGTCTCAAGATCCTTCCCAACCCTTTGAATTTATGATACTGCTGGTACATGGAAAAATATGATATATAAGTTTTCCTCTTTGGCTTATAACTTTTCAAGATTATAAGATCATAGAATTGGTTGAGTCCCAATCATATTGAAGGAAATAATATGCATATTGAAAATTTACTGGTTGTCATTTTGAAATTTTAATCCTATGCAAGTGGCCAATCACATCCATTACCTGCTAGAGTCCTAGGAGATGGATTTTAAGGATAAATTTAAGGTCTGATGAACAGTTTTTTTTCCTCTGTCTTTTTTGTTGACTTGCTCTACAGCCACAATGCCATAGCTGTCAGTGTAGGATGAATAATGAATATAAATAATAATCTACTTGGTGTCAAAGAAAGAACTAAGTAGATTGACAGCACGTTTCTACTCAATTCAAAGACTTTGCTTATGCTAGGAATATCCTTAATTGGATTGACCTAACCAAAGTCTCTTTCAAAAAAACTGATGAGAGTGTTTGACCTTGAGGCCATGGATCTTTCTTTAGTACACATTTTTGAGGCCACAGTATAGTAAGGCCATGTGTTGCTTCTCAGAAAATATCTTGATACACTTTAGTTATACGAGATTGTCTAGTGACTGTGCTTTGGCATAGATAAATAAGAAAAAAAAAAGAGACATATACTAGCACATACCACTTAATGTGGTTAATTGGTCACTGAAAAACATGATTTTAAGTGAGATAATATGATTAGGATATGGGAAGTGTCAATCTTTACTAACAAATTTTTTTAAAATGATATTTCTCACCAACCAAAATTTTAACAGTTAAGTGCTGAAATGGATAGTGTGCTGGATTGGAAAGTCAGAAGACCTGAGTTTAAATATTTAAACGCTCTGTGACTTTTCTCAGCCTTATCTTTATCTTTAAATGGGGATAAAAATAGCATCTATCTCACAGGATTGTTATGAGAATCAATGAGATTATGTTATAAAAATAGCTTTGCAAGCTTTACAATGCTATGAAATTGGTAGCAACTTTAATTATATTTTCTTAAAGACAGGCAGCATGACTGTAATGAATAGAGAATAAGTAGGCTCAAATCATGTCTCTGTCACACAGAGAGTTCACACAATATACAGAGGTCAAGTTATTTTCATTTTTCAGTGTTACTAGGTAGTTTTCTAAGACCAAGTTCCCAAACAGAGACTAATTCACTTTAATAGAGGGAGTTTCTTCACCAAAAGATCCCTACAAAGATGAAATTCCAGATCTAATTAAATCTTTATTGGACAAATTTAATGAATACTTACAGAGACCTAAGATCTGTAACTAGACCTGACATGGCTGATGAAACCAGAATAGTGATGACAGATCAAGAGTGTGCAGACTTCCTATACTAAATTATCTGGGAGATCATTTTGATTGCTAGTTTAAAGACAATCCAGCCAAGTTGTTTTTACTTAGACCATTGCTTCCTCAATTATAAACTGATAAATTGGGTAAGCTAGACTCTGAACCTATATCTCTTGGCTCTGTTAGCTTTTGCTTCATTATACATAGGCCCAGATCTTCACTCCTCTCCCATTCCTTATCACCAACTCTCCTTTCCATTGTTTATATCTATATGTCCCCACTTATCCCTATTGTTTTTATCTTTATTCATTAAAATATAAGCTCCTTAAGGGCAAAGAATGTCTTCCTTGTTTGTATTTCTATTCACCAGTATTTATCATTGTAGCTCACAAATTCTGAACATTTAAATGTTCTGCCTACCTACTATCTATTTGTCCACCTACCTAAAATCTAGTAAGATAATTTTTTCTGAAAACATTCTGTTGTATTTATTTTTGTAGAATAAGAGAGGACAGAAACAGAGTTAGAAAAAGAAATATTTTAAAATTTTAAAATATTAAAGGAACATAGTGATAGAACTAGTGACAGAGACAGTGAAATTCATCATATCTGAGGAATTGAATAATAGAATATTTCTGAGACCTAGTAAAATAATAAAATCATTAGAACGATGCTTGGGGATCAGTCACCAAATCTTTTAAAAACCCTTCTGTCCACATTTATTTTTTGTTATGAATGAGACTTCTTAAGATCAAACTGTTGTTATAACATGGTTAACAAATCTCTGTGATTAGATTGGATTGTACGCAAGACATAAAGAGATAAGCAAATACAAAATAATTAGAGGAGAGAGCACTAAAAAATTGTAACAGGAAAGGAATCACTTAGGAAGTAGCACTTGAGTTGATACTTGACTGAAGAAAAAGTTGAGAAGGAAGAACAATATAAATATGGAGGACAGCCTGGGTAAAGTACCAAGGTGCTTGAAAAGGAATAATGTAAAATAAAGACAGTCAAAACCAACCAATGTAGAACTTTAAATGACAAGCTGAAGAGATTGTATTTTTTTAACTGACATTAAGAAGTAACTTAAAACTTATGTATACATTTTAATTGAAGTTTTTTTTTAAATTTCAAAACATATTGAAAAATATTTTTTTTCAATATTGACCCTTGAAAAACATTGTATTCCAATTTCCCCCCTTCCTCCCACCCCTACCCCTAGATAGCATGTAATCCAATTTATGTTAAAGATGGTAAAAATATTTTTAAATCCAAATTAGGCATATATATTTATATAATTATCTTGCTGTGTTGGAATCCTTACTAACTGCTAACTAATTAGAGTTGATCTAATCTTACAAGAAGATGTTTTGGGCAGAACCTGAAACAAGGTACTAAGTAGAACTAATTAATACAAGGCTTGTGTTCACACCTTTACTCATTGGAGTTCAATGAGTTCACACCTCCCTTGAAGCTCTTTGGGAGCATAAATAGAGCTTCAATGGGCCAGTCAAGGAAGTTCTTCAGATTGAAGATGCTACAAGTCGAGATTTCACCGGAATGACATGAAGAGTGGTGCTGGCTCTGGAGGCTCAAGAAAGCAGAGGCAGAAGCAAAGGACAAAGCGGCAAGAGCTCTTGGAACCAAGCAGAGAGATAGGCCTCTAAGCTAACCGGGCTATATTGGAGATAATAAAAGATCTGAACTTTTATCACCTGGCTGCGTTTTGAGAAGAAAAAGCTCACCACATTGCTACATAAGAAAAATCAGATCAAAAAGTTTTAAAAAAAGAGAAAAAAAAAAAACACTACAAAAAGAGTTAAATGCTATGTTGTAATCCACTCTCAGTTCCCGCTGGCCTCTCTCTGGGTGTAGATGGCTCTCATCATTACAAGACCATTGGAACTGGCCTGAATCATCTCAGTGTTGAAAAGAACCATGTCCATCAGAACTGATTATAGTATAATCTTGTTGTTGCTATGTACAATGATCTCCTGATTCTGCTCATTTCATTTAGCATAAGTTCATGTAAATCTCTCCAGGCCTCTCTGAAATCACCCTGCTGATCGTTTCTTATAGAACAAAAATATTAGGAAGTATATTTTAACAGTGATGGGTACCAACTGAAAGGGAAAATACTAGAATCAGAGAGCATTTATAAGCTTTTAATGTGTCTTACAGAGAGGTGAAGGGAGCCTGAATTAAAGAGGTAGTCATATTAGAAATGATTGAATATGTTAGTTGTATAAAGTGAGTGTAAAGGACAAGACAAAACAATTGAATTAATATGGGAGAAAAGAGAGAAAAGAGTTGAGTATGCTTTCTCTGAGGTTGTGAATTTTGTGACTAGAAGAATGATTATGCTGTCATTCACATTTTTAGGAGAAGAAGGTTTATGGAGTAAGATAATGAGTTATATTTTGGTTACATTGAGTATGAGATGTCTCTAAGATATCCTTGTAGAAATTTCAAGTAACTATACTCAATCAAAATTATACCAATTGAAATATATAATGAAATATAGGCAAAATCAAAGAAAAGTTAGATTGTATGGGAAGTAAATGACTTATTATTCATATATTTCAAAAATATGTTTTAACTCCAAATAAATTACTTAACAATGATTTTATTTGCATAGGAGAATTGTTGGAATCTTTACAAACTGCTAACTCATTAGAGTTGATAGATTATTGATCTGATCTTACAAGAAGATGTTTTGAGCCAGAACCTGAAACAAGGTACTAAGTAGAACTAATTGATACAATGCTTGTGTTTGCACCTTTACTCATTGGAGTTCATACGTTTGGGAAATTTCAGGGTTTAGTATGAGATATCTGAATTCATACCTCCCTTAAAGCTCTTAGGGCCAAAGAGCACTATGGGAGAAAACCCATAATCCCATTCTCTCAGAAGAGTCATATATAAGCCAATGAAGAGTGATTCATTCCAATATTTTCCACTTGGCTGGCTGGTGGCTGAAGAAGAGTTTTCAGAGGAAGAAGCTATGAGTCGAGAGTTGAGCGGGAGATTGAGAAGGCTCTCTGTGGTGGCTGGACTCCTGCACTTCCCCGACTAAGACCAAACTGGTCTGAAAGACTCGCCAGAAAGCTAGCTGAGCCTCAAGTGAAGGAGACAAGAGATTCATTCCATCTTTGTGCTGGCTGGAGGCTGAAGAAAGCAGAGGCAGAGGCTGAAGGACAAAACCTTTGGATTTGGAGACATTTGGAGGGAGCTCTTGGAACCAAGCAGAGAGATAGGCCTCTAAGAATCTAGCTATCCAGGCTCAAGGAAAGAGACAAGACTTGGAAGGAGAAATAAACGTTTGTATTTTTACCAGCTGGCTGCATTTGGGGTAATTATTGATCCGAACTGATACTAAAGCTGCCTCCAAGAAAACCTCCCCGAGAAACCAACCTGCCCTCTCCCCCAGAGAGAACCATCATAATATATTATTTAAAAGAAGAAAAAGAACTTCACATTTTGGTGCCCAATGTGGGGCTGACAAAATCCTGATTCCAGTGGAAAAGCCTCTGATCCTGATCCAGTGGAAAAGTCTTCTTGACCCAGAAATTAGGGTGAGTGCAACAAAGAAATTTTGTTAAAAAAGTTAAAGTAGAATTTCATCTAAGATGGAACAGATGTTTAGAAAACAGCCTTCTGTTTCTGTTCAAGGAAAATGTTTAGAGAGCATTGTCAAAGTTATGGAAAGCCAAGGTTTAATAATAATTTTACAGCAGATCACTGAACTTTTACAAACTGTAAAGCACATATGTCCTTGTGTTGGAATCCTTACTAACTGCTAACTAATTAGAGTTGATCTAATCTTACAAGAAGATGTTTTGGGCAGAACCTGAAACAAGGTACTAAGTAGAACTAATTAATACAAGGCTTGTGTTCATACCTTTACTCATTGGAGTTCAATGAGTTCACACCTCTCTTGAAGCTCTTTGGGCCAGAGAGCACTAGCATAAATAGAGCTTCAATGGGCCAGTCAAGGAAGTTCTTCAGAGTGAAGAAGCTACAAGTCGGGATTTCAGCAGAATTATGCCAGAAGCCCTCTCTTCAAGGCAAGACAGATTCAACTTGGTACTGGCTCTGGAGACTGAAGAAAGCAGAGGCAGAAGCAAAGGACAAAGCAGCAAGAGCTCTTGGAACCAAGCAGAGAGATAGGCCTCTAAGCTAACCGGGCTATATTGGAGATAATAAAAGATCTGAACTTTTATCACCTGGCTGCGTTTTGAGAAGAAAAAGCTCACCACATCCTTGTTTCTCTCTGGAAAAGGAATTAGATCTAAATGAGTGGAAATTGGTAAGAGATGATCTTTGTCAATTCTATAATAAAAATGGGCCTAACTCAATAAAAAGCTTATTACCTCTTGAGATAGAAAAAAATAAATCTATGCAAGTTGTAAAGGAATTACATCAGATAAAGAAACCATTGACTTAATTTCAAGATAGTATTTAAAAATATTACTTAGTACACAATGATGGGTTTTTGCAGGGCCTACAATCTTGTAAAAATATTTAGTTATTTCAAGTTCTGCTAAAGAAAATACCTAAGGAGGAAAACCTGTTTTAAAACTGATTGCTTGTTTTTAGATATCTACAAGTTTATATAATCTAAAGTCTTAAGTAAATTATGGATTTAAGTAAATTAGATGAGAAAAAAATTCTCACCTATTAACTTGTGTATGAAAACAGATGTATTTGGGGGAGAGTTGTCAATAAAACCAACTTAATTTATTGAACCCAAGATGCTTCATAATTTCCACTGAAGTTGAAAAGTATGAAGTTGTTGAATTAAAATAATCATAGGTTTATTGTATATACACTGGTTGCACTTTCACTGAAAGAATAATTGGTTTAATCCTTACTTCTTATCATTATAACTAGATTCTACTTATTTAACTATCATTTCTCCTTTGAGATTTATTAAATATTTAATAGGTAATTGTGATTCTGGTAGCTGTTGTCTATAGATATGGAAGATATTTTCCTTTTTTCTTCTTCAATGAATTCAGTGTCTGGTTCATAGTTATTCTATATTTCTCAAATCTTGACCTCATATTAGTGCACTTCAAGATATGTGTGTTGATACTTCCTTAAATACCTTGAAATTTCAATTGCTCATTTCCTATGATAACTCAATTTACTCATTTACTGTGATCCACTCATATACCTGATCACAACTAGATAAAAAGATGGTCATACTCTTGACCTTGCCATCAGACACCAGTATTTGTATCCAAGTTCAAAAACTCTGAAATTCCTTTGTATTGGTAATAATCCATAATATTTCCTATTCCTCTCCTGCCTTGCAATTTTGAAGTTGTTTTTCATTCTTTTCTACATTTTTAAAAATAATAGCCTATTGTTTTCAAAATATATACAAAGATAATTTTTAATATTCCTCCTTGCAAAACTTTGTGTTTAAAATTTTTCTCCTTCCCTTTCCTCCATTCCCTCCCCTAGACATCATATAATCCAATATATGTCAAATGTGTGCAATTTTTCTATGCATATTTCCATAATTATTCTGCACAAGCAAAATCAGAACAAAAAGGAAAAAATGAGAAAGAAAACAAAACAAAAAAATAAGCAAACAACAACAAAAAAAGGTGAAAATATTATGTTATGATCCACATTCAGTCCCTGCAGTCCTCTTTCTGGAGACAGATGAATCTACATTACAGGTCTGTTAGAGTTGGCCTGAATCACCTCACTGTTGAAAAGAACCACCTCCATGTGAGTTGTCATTTCTGCCATTCTGGGTTTAGCTACCATGATAAATCAAAACAAAGGTGAAGGGCCTTTCATTAACTTCTTATCATTAACCAAAGTAATTTAGAATATGCAGCTCACAGCTCTAGGGCTTTATATTCAGACCTTTATATGATTTTTTCACATTGATTAATATTGTTTGTAATACAGTAGTGGTCCAAATGAATTATTTCTCATAAAACCTAGTCCCTTTCTGTATTTCAACTTCTTATACCTTATTTCACAACATGAAATCAAATTAAGTGATCCAGTGACACTGGCCTGGTGACTGTTTCCAGTCTTTTTCAGTAATAACAAACCCCATCTCTCAGTTCTGGACATTTTCTCTTGCTATACTCCATGCCCTTCTCCACTCCCACTTGTCCCCTTCATGACTTAGGTCCCAACTAAAATCCTATTTTCTACAGAAAACTTTTCCCAACCCCTGTTAATTCTTAACATCTATTTATATTTACCTTGCACATAGCTTCCTCTGTATGGGTGCATATATATATATATATATATATATATATATATATATATGTTTGTTTGTTTATAATTTTCATGTCACCTGTCCCATTAGATATATTAGATTGTAAACTCCTTGAGGATGGGGGTTGTCTTTTGCCTCTTTTTGCTTTCTTAGCAATTAGCACAGTATCTGTCACATAGTAGGTTTTCAATAAGTGTTTTTTGATTTCACTCTATTTGAGACAGTGAGCTAGGGCCTTTAGAAATATTATTATTTCATCCGGAAAACAACCTGGGAGATAAGTACTTCTATTATCCCTGTTTTACAGTTAAGGAAACTGAAACAAACAGAGATTATGTGACTTGCCTGCACATATGTATCATGCATTTGATGCTGGATTTGTGCTTGGGGTCTTTCTGACTCCACAGACTGTGCCACCTAGTTGTTTATTACATATATATATATATATATATATACACACACACACACACACACACACACACACACACACACATATATATATATATATATATGGTCAGTTATGCACATTATTTCCTGGGCAATAACTAGGAAAGATCATTACAGCTCTGAAATTCATAATGATCATAAGTCAGAGTATAATTGTCCTTTTGTGCAGTTTTTCATTATGTCACTTTGGTCATTTTATACATTTTTCCCCTCCTGTTCTGACTTTGTTTCAGTTCATACATATCTTTCCATTACATATTAAAATTCCTACACACAAAAACATTATATTTTATATCATAATTTGTTCAGCTATTATTCAAAGAATGTGCAGCCAATATTATTTTCACTATTTTGATACCACCGTTTTCCAAAAAATATATACATATATATATTAAAAACTTCTTTCTCTGCCTTTAATCATATTGTGACATTTGTCCAGAGATGAGATCATTGGATCAAAGGGTACTGAAAAGTTTAATGATTTTTTTTTCGTGATGTTTTAAGCAGTTTTCCAGGATGATTGTACCAGTAATCAGCTCTGTCAATAGCCTATCTTTCCCTAATTATGCAAACTTTTGACTAAGCATTTTTATTATTTAAAAAAAAAAACTTTCTCTCATTATTGATGTTATAGATCTATCTTTCATGTGAATTAATCAATCATTTTTATTTAACTATCTATCATGTTCCTGGCACTGTGGGAGATATTAAGTACAAAAATATGAAGAATGATGAAATCTTTACTTTCAAGTAATTGATCATTTTCATTTCTTTTGTAAGCTATCTTTTAAAAAATTTTTGACAACATATATATATCCATGTGACTTATGTATTTATTATATGTAATACATATATATGTAATATATGCATACATAATATATATATTATATGAGATCAGATAAGAGATTATTATACAAATCTTTTCCCTATTCAATTGTTTCTTTTCTTAATATAGCTGCAATGATGTTGTTTGTGTCTATGAATCTGAATTTTATATACCCAAATGTTTCTTTCTTGTGATATTTACCCTTTAGTTATATAACCACCCACCAGACATAGATGCAAAAGGTATATTTTTATTGCATATATACTAAAAACTTATCTTTTGTAATGTCATAAGTTTGTCTAAATGCAATTTCTCCTGAATTGCTTTCATGTCTTTTTCAGCAGTTGTCAAAAAGAAAAATCATTTTTCAATAAATTTTATTATCTGCTTTGCTGAAGACTAGACTACTATACTCAACTGACCCTTGACATGGAGTATTCATGCTTTGTCAATTGCACTTGTCTATTCTATTTTCTAAAGCACTACCAACACATGTATTATGAACACTACCTTACTTTATGTTTTCTAGTTTATTATTTTTCTTGAGGGTATGGAACATCTTCTACAGACTTTTAGTGAGAAAAAAAGTGAAGAAGGGAGAAAAAGGAGAGGCAAAAATGAAAGGTAGAATAAAATGAAACCCAAGAAGAAACAAAGAAGCACAGGTTTTCCTTGTTCTTTGCCAAAATAGACTGTAACTGTAACTCTCAAAAGTATCAGCTAGGTTTATTACAATTTTGGAAAAATGAACTCATAATATTTTCCATCAAAGCTGCTCCTCATCTACCACACATTAGTTTGTATAATGGCATCACTGTCATTCCAGTTCATTTAATTTCAGTGTCAACTTGGATTCATCACTTTCATTCATTTGTATCTAATTGATTACCAAGTTCTAATTGTTTTAATAACTCTGACAGAGATTTTCTTTTTTTCCATTCATATTGCTATTACCCTAGTTCATAAGAAAGTTCTTATAAATTAGACATACCTCTTTCTCCTTTATTTCTCTTCTCTAATATCTTTTTCATTAAAGCTTCCCAAGATACTTCTAAAAGTAGATGTTTTATCATTTCTTTCCCCTGCAGAAAAAATTTTTCACTGGCTTCCTGAAGCCTTCAGAAAAACTACTAACATGTAAGGTGCCCAACAATCTGACTGAAATCTATCTTTTGAAATATATTACATTTCCTTATGATTTTTTTTCTAAATTAAGCTTCTTTCACTGTCAGGTGAAATTTTCCTGAATCCCCTTCTGTCCTCTCTTATGCTTATATAGGTTTCCCTTATCACCTTGGCTAACTTAAAATTTCAAATTCCTTACAATTCATCTGTTATATTATCTTTTTTTATTGAAGCTTTTTATTTTCAAAACATATGTAAGGATAATTTTTCAACATTAATCCTTGCAATACCTTCTGTGCCATTTTTTTCTCTCTTCCTACTCATTCCTCCTCTAGATGGCAAGTAATCTAATATATGTTAAACATAGTAAAAATATATGTAAATTGAATATAGGCATATATATTTATACAATTATCTTGCTGCACAAAAAAAAATCTGATCAAAGAGGAAGAAAAATGAGAAAGAAAATATAATTCAATCAAACAACAACAAAAGAAGTGAAAACACTATGTTGTGATTCACACTCAGTTCCAACAGTCCTCTCTGTGGGTGTATATGGCTCTCATCATCACAAGGTCATTGGAACTGATCTGAATCATCTCATTGTTGAGAAGAGCCATGTACATCAGAATTGATCATTGTATAGTCTTGCTGTTGCTGTGTACAATAATTTCCTTGTTCTGCTCATTTCACTTAGCATCAGTTCCTATAAGTCTCTCCAGGCCTCTCTGAAGTCATCTTGCTGATTGTTTCTTAAAGAAAATAATATCCCATGACATTCATAGATCATAACTTATTTAGTCATTCTCCAACTGATGGGCATCTACTCAGTTTCCAGTTTCTTGCTTTTACAAAAAGGGCTGCCACAAACATTTTTGCACATGTGGGTCCCTTTCCCTCCTTTAAGATCTCTTTGGGATATAAGCCCAGTAGAAATACTGCTGGATCAAAGGATATGCACAGTTTGATAACTTTTTGAGCATAGTTTCAAATTGCACTCCAGAATGGTTGGAGCTGTTCACAATTCCACCAACAATGCATTAGTGTCCCATTTTTCCCACATCCCCTGTAACATTTGTCATTATCGTTTCCTATCATCTTAGCCTATTTGAAAGGTATGTAGTGGTACCTCAGAGTGGTGTTAATTTGCATTTCTCTGATCAACAGTGATTTAGAGCATCTTTTATATGACTAGAGATGGTTTCAATTTCTTCATCTGAAAATTGTTTGTTCATATTCTTTGATCATTTATCAATTGGAGAACATGTTGAATATTTATAAATTTGAGTTACTTCTCTATATATTTTAGAAATGAATCCTTTATTAGAACCCTTAAATGGAAAAATATTTCCCAATTTATTGCTTCCCTTCTAATCTTGTCTGTATTAGTTTTGTAAGTACAAAAACACATTAACTTAATGTAAACAAATTATCTATTTTGGGTTCAATAATGAAGTTCAATTCATCTTTGGTCACAAATTCCTGCCTTTTCCATAGATCTGAGAGATAAACTATCTTTTGTTCTTCTAATTTATTTATAATCTCATTCTTTATGTCTAGATCATGAACCCATTTTTGACCTTATCTTGGTATATATGTTTGGTGTGGGTCAATGCCTAGTTTCTGCTTTACCAATTTCCAATTTCCCAGCAGTTTTTGTCTAATAGTAAGTTCTTATCCCAAAAGTTGGGGGCTTGGGTTTGTCGAACACTAGATTACTATAGTCATTGACTATTTTGTCCTATGAACCTAACCTATTCCACTGATCAGCCATTGTATTTCTTAGCCACTGGGTCAGTGTTGGATAACTTCTGGTACTAGGTGCACATGGCAAAATTCTGATATTCTGGGATTTAGTGACTCACTATTTGCCTTTTGTATTTGTATTGGATGTCTTACATCTAATCTGCTGATCTACTGGCTTGCAATCAGGAAAGAGTAGCCAATACTGTTGTAGATTCCCCATCTGTGGGAACCCACACTGCCCTGAGTCTGTGTGCACTCAGGTTTCCACGTTGTTGCCTGCAGTCAGCTCTCTTCCCTCTGTGCTCAGTTGAAATAGACCTATGCTGAAGATCTTCCAAATTGTCTTCTGCTGGAAATGTGTTACACTCCAAATATTTGTGGGTGCTGTCACTACAAAACCAGTCCAGATACTTAATTTACTGTTAATTTGAGGGATATGGGTAGAGTTAAGAAATAATATCCCATCTCAGCCATCTTAACTCTGTTCTCCATCTATCATATTTTCCATGAATCTTCATTATTTGCTTTCCTCCCCAACTGAAAACATTGTCTCTCTATTCAAAAATATTTAGATCACTTTGTATAGAAGACTCCTTTTTTCCCTATCACACTGTACTTCATTATACATACACACACACACACACACACACACACACACACACACAAACAGGTGTATGCATATATGTGTTTTATGAAACACATATTTTATAAAAGATATATGCATATGAGATATACATACTTACTGCAATGCATATATAATAAGTTAATTCTATCTGTGAAATATGTGTATATATAAACATATACATGTTTGCTTATGTATATATTAGTGAATCATTTTCTTTTGTCTGACTCATATAGATGCATATGTGTATATATATATATGTATCTCTCTATAAACTTCTATATTTCTATATATATTAACATATATATATGTATATAAACTATAAGATCTTCAATGGGCAGGCACTAAAGTTTATTTAATTTTTGTGCTCTTTGTACATAATAAATAATAATAATAGCTAATATTTATGTTATTTTTATTATTTGTCTGCACAGCATTAAGCACTTTTCAATTATTATTTCATTTGATCCTCATAATATATTTCAAAGGTAGATTCCATAATTTATAGAAGAAAGTGAGGCAAAGGAAAGTCAAGTAAGTTTCTCAAGGACACACAGTATCTTAAATTGTATTTAAATTAAAATCTAGTTATCTTCTAACCAGGTACTCTTTCATTTAATAAATATTCATTGATTTAAACTGAATTGGAAGATCCATATTCTTGTTTCCTTAATACTGACATGACTACAAAATTACAAATGACAATTCTTCCAAAATTATGATCTTGTCTTTGAACTTTGAGATTCATTATGTCTGTGGTTCTTTTATTTGGGCTACAACAAGAAAATGATTGTGGTGCTAGTGTTGTTTTTGAGGTTTTATTTTATAAATACATATGCATGAATAAATTATACACACAAATATATATATAAAACCATACATACACATGTACATGAATATATAAATATATACATATATACACATTACCATTCCTATTTTTAATCCTTAGAAAAAACTTTTTGAAAGTGTTTTTTTCACTCTGTATCTGTGTGTGTGTGTGTGTGTGTGTGTGTGTGTGTGTGTGTGTGTGTGTTGGAAAGAAACAGACAGACAGACACAAGAGAGAGAAAGAGACAGAGAGACAGAGGAACAGAAACAGAGACAGAGATTGACACACACAGAGAAACAGTGAGACAGATAGACAGGCACAGAAAAAATTCATTGAGACAGAGAATGAGACACTAGCTCAAATTTTATGAGCAAATTAGTGAGCAAATATATTTATAAATCTTATGTGGAAACAGTTTCTAATGAATAAGGGCAAAATTGTAACCACTCTTGGAAGAATAGTTCACTTAATGAATATTATCATTTTACATATGGAAAAAGTGAACCTTTGCACTGAGAATATTATAATTTCCCAGTTCTCTTGTCTTCAAAGGTTTCTCTGTGTGTCTTTGTCTCTCTGTTTCTCTCTGCTTCTTTCTCTGTTGCTCTCTCTGTCTCTCTATCTTTCTGTCTCTGTTTCTCTGTCTTTGTCTCTGTCTCTGTCTCTATTTCTGTCTCTCTGTCTCTGTCTCTCTCTGTGTCTTTCCATTTCTATCTCTGTTGTGTGCTCTCTCTCTGTCTCTCTCTCTCTCTCTCTCTCTCTCTCTCTCTCTTTCTCTCTTTACTGCTCATATTGCCAGGCCATGATCACTTGACTTTTTCTTAGGGACATTGAATTGGAATACTTTCAAAGCCATCAAAAACAAAATTTACTTGGAGGGAATATTTTTCCTTAAAATGATTTAATTTCATTCTTTGCAAAGGTAGAAGTTGGAAGCCTGAGAAGAATTTATCTTCCTTGTTATTCACCATCAAATAACCACTGAGAGGAAGTATCATTATTCCCATTATCTTTTAAAACCAAAAAATTTTCTCATAATATTCTCAATTACCTTTTACAAACAAAGGTGAATGATTCTCCTAGCAAGTTAGTATTTTGTTGGATAAAAAACAATTTGAAAAAATGTTACTATGCATAATCAGTAAACAGGTTACAAGAATATAGTTTAATGAAAAAAAATTAATATCTGGAACATTTCTATGATAATTCATTAGTAGAGTATTTCCTAATGGAAAAGAAATCCTATGTTTGAGCCCCAATTGTGTGTTTTATTTTTTTACATATTCATTTTTCTTTTCTCTGAGTAATTTAATCACATTTATTTATTGTTTAAATTAATGAAATGTTAACAAGAAAGACTCCCACGAAAAAGATAGAAAAGACCAAAAAAAGGACTCTCACAAAATATCTTTTGTTCTTCCAACTATATGATTAAAATGGACTATATCACTACTTAGAATGATGGAAGAGCAGCAAGGTGATACTTCTTAAAAGCCCACTGGTTCATCACTTTAGTTCAAAAGACACTTTTCCTGTTCTGATAAATCAGAGGACATAAAGATTATTTTATGGAAAAAAAAACATATATTTGGTAAAAGACAGAAGGTAATGGGATCATAGATTTTAAAGCTTGATGGCACCTTAGATTAACAAATTTAACTCCTTAATCTCCTTAATTAACAAATAAGAAAACTGAAGCTGAGAGAGTACTAGTAAGCTGCCCAATGTTACACAGATACTGAATAGCAGAACTTGCATGGCAACTTTTGATAACATAAAACAGTATTTATTAATCTTTTTTTGGGGGGTGCTTAGTTCCTTCTAGCAGTATAATAAAGCTATGGGCTCCTTCTTTGAATAATATTTTGAAAAGTCATGAAAGAAAATACATAAAATCACTAAGGAAACATGTTTATCCATCTATTCATCCAACTATCCATCTATATATTTATGTATGTATGTTAACAAATATGTATCTATTACCTATGTTTATATACACCCCAGCTTAATATTCCCTTTTATAAAAGTATTATTTAATATATCATTCTGAACATACTATGTTTATTTATATTAGATATAATTATGTATGCAATAAGGATTATTCTTGGATTATGCTAGATATTTAAATCATATAGAATGTATTGAGCAAGATTCCTTTTGTGGGGATAACCATTTATGTAGCAATGAAGAAAAGGAGAGATGAGCTCAAGAAAGTTATGACTCTATCTTAGATTGTTAAAAAGAGAAAACCAAGGTATTCCAGGGACAAAAGTTCAATTTTTGATATTTAAAAGACTACTTAAGTTTTAGCAGTGAATTATTCTTTCAATTCTGGTAACAGTTTTGCCTTTATTCAATAGAGAGAAACTGCCTCCATTTAAAAATTATAAAGCATGCATCTTTTCCCCTGCATACATTCATTGATCTCCCCCATGCACATATATTTATATTAATTTATTTATGTATGTATATGTGGTACATATGTTTCTATCTACCTGTCTATTATGATTATATTGATTACATACTCACAAAGAAGTTTTTTAGAGGTTAACTTTGGTCATGATATTGAAATTTCTGGATAAATAGTTATCCAGATTTCCAAATGTTGTTCCTCATCTGTACCTTAAGGTTGAAATAGCTTTAAGAAGATTTTTCATTCAGAACAAATTACAATTCATCTTTATAAATATTGATTTCATTTCTTTAGGGAATATATTTATTTATTCATTTGTCACAGGTTCCTTTTACAATTGAGGTCAGCACTTTCTCTGAAACTTATAGTTTTTAAAGAAACTTGTCCAGGTCTTTGAGAGGGTTCCCTTAGTGTTAGAACTAACCTTCTAATGTGGGTTAGAAACACAATTTGAAGCCACATTTTTTTCTGATTTGTACCTAGTTCTCTGACCACTACACTATTCTCTTTGTGCATCAAAGAATATTTGAACATAAAAGATGGATTCTGCAAGTACTGTAGTTTCCCAAATGCAATCCTGATGGATCTCTTTCATTTGTTTCATATTGGATTCCCTTCATTTTTTTGGTAGCACTTGTTCAGGAGAAATTATTTCTTAGGGGAAAAGTATCTCAAGTCCATCTTGTTTTTTTTATTTGTGGGACATTTCCTAATTTGGGAATAATAACTGATTATGACAGTTTTTCTGAAGCAGGTAAATGTTACACACTGCTTGTATATACATTTTTTATTCCCCAAACTGATAGTTTTGAAAGTGTTTAATTTAAAGATGTCTATTTTAATAATACTCTAACAGTGTTTCTTCAAGTCATATAGAAGTATGCAGTGTGCCTTCACTTCTCAATTCTTCTCTACATTGCTGACACCAAGAACCACTCTCTATTCTTTTAACAATTTGCTTTTGTAGAAAGAGCAGGGGGAAAAAAAGATCCTAAAGTGAATTTGCTTGAGATTCTGAACCTCTTGGAAATACTATTCCACTTTGGTTTTTATATAAATTACAGTAAGTCTCTATAGCCATCACTGTGTCTACATATCTAGATTTTTTTCACTTGTACTGATATATGAAAGCCCATTATGATAGAAAAGTATTTACATTATTCTCATCAGCTATTTAGATGTAGATTCTGAATTGTCACAGCAGCTTTTGGAGATTGTAGAAGACTATTATATTTGAATCCTAATATGAATGGCAAATTTTCCTTATACTTCCATCAGGTGTATATAGTCCATCTCTCTAGGTGCTCAGAAGTCCAGTGTAGTTATTGTGAATAGCATTTTGGATTTAAAAAGTCTAAAGGGAATATATGCTTTTATTATCTGTTAGTATTCCCCTTGGCTAACATAAAAATTTCTTGGACTTTTTTGTCTTTAAAAAGTGTATTTTTTTCATCAAGTTAGTAGATTTAAACTCCTTACCAAAGTACCAACTTGATATAGTCAGCCTTGGGTCCTATAGAGACTCTATTGTCAAGACCTCAGGCAGAGAAATGATCAAAAGTGTACATCTGTGCTTTGAAAGGCTGGGGAGAAGTCTTTACTTATACCCAAAACTAAAGATATTTTAATTTTCAACCTTTTGCAGTATGTATTCAACAAGGAAAAAGGAGAAAAATACATACATATGTGCATGCATACATATTTTATGATAATTCCCACTGCTTAGCCACTCTTAAATTGATAAGATAGTAGGTCTCTTTACATATATGTGATTTTCCTGATTTATACAATCTGTTTGGATAAGGCAGTTCTTTAAGAATGATGACCAAGTAAAAGAAAACTCAGAGTATCATCTCTAAAGGTTTTCTAAACTCTAAAGGAGTTTAATGAGTTATAAATAATAAGATATATCAGAAAGAAAGACATTACAAATGGAAATTATTCCTTGCTTTTGTCTTGTAAAAATCACAGCTTGAACACATTTGAGCAACAAGCACATAACACATATTACTTTAAGGGAAGTAAGTTGTGTAGGTGGCAAAATTCCCCTTCCATCAGGGGGCTGATAACTGTTGAATACTTGCCAAATGAAATTACAGTTTTTGACACAACAAGAAATGAGATTGTTACCACTCCTATCAGTTGTCCTGTTTTCAAAGTATTTTCAAATACTTCTGAATATAATTACATGCTTTTAGAAAATAGCTGATGAATATATACAAAAAATTGGCTCATTTCAATGTGAAATAATAACACTCAAGTTACAAAAGTAACTCTGGAGTAGGGATGCTATCTAAAATGATGATCACCTCCTGTTTCAGTTTGTTTCAGCAATCTTGGGACTTAAAGACTTGTTGAAAGAAAAACTAATATAGAAACAACATGACACAACTTTAATCATGATGTATTTTATTCTCACAAGGGAAGTTAGGGAATGCAACTGAGAGCACAAGGGACCTAGGATATGGAAATCAAAGGAAAGGGAAGAGAGGATCAAGGGAAAGATACTTGTTTATTTAAATGACTAGAAGGGAAAATCACTGAATCTAAGATACAAAGATGTTCAGTCCATAGCAAAAGGCTGGGGCATCTATGGGGCACCGTGTATAAAGTGCTACTGCATAGAGTGCTGGGCCTGAAGATAAGAAAACTCATCTTTCTGGGTTCAAATCTGGCCTCAAATACTTGTAAGTTATACGACACTGGACAAGTCACTTAATCCTGTTTGCTTCAGTTTCCTCATCTATAAAATGATATAGACAAGAAAATGATAAAACACTCCAGTACGTTGCCAAAAAAAAAACAAACAAAAACAAAACACACCTTAAATGAGGCACAAAGAGTTGGACATGACAGAAAAAGGATTGGAAAGCAACCATCAACACAGCTAAAGGAAGTGGAGGGCTTGTAATGAACCTGTAAGAAAACTCTCCGCAGATTTAGCACATTCAGGTTCCAAAAAAGCCCCATGATTCTTTTTCCTTATTGAGTAGGGATTCCTAGCTTTTCTTTACTCATACTAAGACAAAATAGAGATGTAAGGACATAGAAATAATACCAATTTGTCCTGATATGAAAAGGTGAGTAGGATAATTAGAATTATTCATAAATTTAAAGTGAGGAAGATCAAAAGAAGTTACATAGATCAATCTCCCATTTTACAAATGAGGAAACTGAAAGCCAGAGATAATCACTTCCCTGAAGTTACATGTGTAATAAATGGCAGAAGGGATATTAGAAACTAGATCCTCAGACTCCAAATCAATTGTTCATTCCATTGTACCATGTTGACTCTCCAAGTGATTTTGTTTCTTTAGGACTATCTCATTTTTATAGTCCTTAGAGTTTTAAAGGTAATAAGCCTATGGATATGCTATAGTGCTTGTAGTTTTTTTTTTTTTTTTCTTTTTCTTTTTCTAATCCTGAAGTACAATCTTGGTTCCTAGATCAGATGGCTCACCTATGACTTAACCATTTATAAACATTTGTTCTTATACAAATTCCTTTCTCATTCTGAAACTTAAATATTTCATAAATAAACTAAGAGAATCAGATCTCTAAACTCCATTCCAGGGCAAGGCTCCCTGACTTTTAAACAGTGGCACAATAAAGAGTTGTTTGATTATAGAACAAGATTAGGAGTATTTCTAGATAAAGGAATAACTATCTCAATTCTGAATCTCTATATTTACTTCCTTAATTTCTAGAAATAATACTGCTTAAAAAACTGTTATCCAGGCATAAAATGTCCTTGAAGCAACAGTTTTAGTGGTACAGGTTTTTTGAATGAAGGTTTAATATCAATTATTCTATACAGAAGATTTAATCAAAATCCAAAATGAGGTAGGGTGAGGTGGTGGACAACACAGAGTATCTATCTTAGTTTTGCTATTATCTCAAAGTACCTCAGTTTCCTCTTTTTTTATTATGAAGAATTTTGACTGAAGCTGTGTGGAACAAAGAGAAGGTTGCTAGATCTAGAATTAGAGAATGTGATTTTGATTCTGCTTTTTAGTCCTTGTGTGACTCTAAGTAAGTCATTTAATCTCCCCAGCATTAGTTTTCTCATTTGTGAGATGGGGTGATTGGAATAGAAAGAAGCTCTTCATTTGTTATATTAAATGTTACCAGAACTCATCATGCTTCTTAAATAACTTCCACCATGCTTAAAATGTTACTATAAATTATTCTAAAATGTGAGATACAAAATAAAGACAATTGAAAGCTATATAATGCATAAATGAATCAAAAAGCATTCAAGAAACACTGTTCATAAATTGCATTAAGAACTATGAGTATAAGAATATCTGTAGAAGAGCCAAGATGGCAGAGTGAAACCAGAAACTTGTTGCTTCAAGGACATTTTATGCCTGGATAACAGTTTTTTAAGCAGTATTATTTCTTTTTTTTTTAATTTTTATTTAATAATTACTTTATATTGACACTCGTTTCTGTTCCGATTTTTTTTCCCTCCCTCCCTCCACCCCCTCCCCTAGATGGCAAGCAGTCCTTTATATGTTGCAGTATATCCTAGATACAATATATGTTTGCAGAACCGAACAGTTCTCTTGTTGCATAGGGAGAATTGGATTCAGAAGGTATAAATAACCCGGGAAGAAAAACAAAAATGCAGATAGTTCACATTCGTTTCCCAGTGTTCTTTCTTTGGGTGTAGCTGCTTCTGTCCGTCATTTATCTATTGAAACTCAGGTCTCTTTGTCAAAGAAATCCACTTCCATCAAAATATGTCCTCATACAATATCGTTGTCGAAATGTATAATGATCTCCTGGTTCTGCTCATTTCACTTAGCATCAGTTCATGTAAGTCTCGCCAGTCCTCTCTGTATTCATCCTGCTGGTCATTTCTTACAGAACAATAATATTCCATAACATTCATATACCACAATTCACCCAGCCATTCTCCAATTGATGGGCATCCATTCATTTTCCAGTTTCTAGCCACTACAAACAGGGCTGCTACAAACATTTTGGCACATACAGGTCCTTTTCCCTTCTTTAGTATTTCTTTGGGATATAAGCCCAATAGAAACACAAGCAGTATTATTTCTAGAAATTAAGGAAGTAAATATAGAGATTCAGAATTGAGATAGTTATTCCTTTATCTAGAAACACTCCTAATCTTGTTCTATAATCAAACAACTCTTTATTGTGCCGCTGTTTAAAAGTCAGGGAGCCTTGCCCTGGAATGGAGTTTAGAGATCTGATTCTCTTAGTTTATTTATGAAATATTTAAGTTTCAGAATGAGAAAGGAATTTGTATAAGAACAAATATTTATAAATGGTTAAGTCATAGGTGAGCCATCTGATCTAGGAACCAAGATTGTACTTCAGGATTAGAAAAAGAAAAAGAAAAAAAAAAAACTACAAGCAATATAGCATACCCATAGGCTTATTACCTTTAAAACTCTAAAACTCCTCCTTCAAAAACCACATGAAACCAAGCCTCTGAACAGAGTCTGGTGAAATGAAACCACCCTACAGCTCAAGATAGATTGGAAAAGACTTCAGGACAGTTACGCCTCACTGGGTGAAAAGGGGTGTTCAGCTCAGCTCAGACAAAATCTAGTAATGCCAGTGAGAAAGTCTTGATTACAGCAGATCTGCAACTAAGACCCTTGATTCTTACTTAATAATAGAGCAAAGCAGTGGGGCAGCCTCATTCCCAGCTCAGAAAACAAATTCTTGGAAGCCAGACTGTTTCTTGGAAAGAGCAAGAAAAACTAATCTCTGCAAATAACAAGGGGCCCTTGTACTCAATGCCAAGAAGTAGAGCTGTACAGGAAGCTTGGAACAACACCCTCTTTTGCCCCATGAGTAGAACTAGACTTTAAAAATGAAAAAAAAAATGAAAATAGCTAAGGAAAAGGAAAGAAAATGAACAAGAAACATAAAAGAGACTTGATCATAGCAAGTTATTATGGTGACAGGTAAGACAACAACAACAAAAAAAAGACAAAAAACCCCAAAAAACCTCAAATGAGGATAAAATGGTCATAGAGAAAATACCAAAAAGTGATATGAATTGGTCTTAAGTCCAAAGAGGATTATTGGAAGTACTCATAAAAGATTTTAAAGTCTTTAAAGATAAATAAGAGAGGTAGAAAAAAAATGAGAAAAGGAGTGAGAGGTATTCAAAACAGCTTGGAAAAGGAAGGCAATTCCTTAAAAAATACAATAGGCCAAATGCAAAAAAAAAAAAAAAAAGTGAAGAAAATAATAACTTGAAAAGTAAAATTTGTGGTGTTCTTTTTTATAATATATGATTGTTCTCTGTGGGAGCAGATTTTTTGGGAAGGTTTTCTGGAGGCACTCTTAGTTTCAGTTCCATGTAATAATCACCTCAAATGCAGACAGCTGATAAAATCCAAACGTCTATTTTCTCCTTCCAAGTCTTGTCTCTTTCCTTGGGCCTTGTTAGCTTTCTTAGAGGCCTGTCTCCCTCCTTGGTTCCAAGAGCTCTTGCAGCTTGTTTTTTGCCTCTGCCAGCTTCTGCCTCTAACTCAACTCCGACTCCTGGCACTCTTCCAAACTGACTGATTGATTGATTGACTGAAGCTCTTTTTTATGCTCTTTTAGAGGTGTAAACTCCTCTTCTGAAAGTAGGATTATGGGAGGTGTGAAGTCACAAAGTTACAAAGTTAACTTTGTGTATCTCCCATACTTGTGAACACCAATGTGTGTGAGCTAATGTGTGAACTCTCAAAGGTGCAAACCCAAGCACACAAGCATTGCTTCCATGAATTCCAGTGAGTTATCACCTTGTATCAAATTCTGGCTCATAACAAAAATTAATCAAATGGAAAAAGAAACAAAAAACTAACTGAAGAATATAATACATTAAAATTATTTTTAGGCATATGGAAGCTAATGACTCTATGAGACATCAAGAATCAGTCAAACAGATTAAAAAGACTGAAAAAAATCGGGAAAATGTAGTATATCATTTAAAACACAGAAAAATAGATCCAAGAAAGATAATTTAAAAATCATTGGTCTTCCTGAAGGCCATGAACCCCCCTCCCCCAAAACAAAACAAAACAAAACAAAACAAAAACAAAAACAAAAACAAAACAAAACAAAACAAAACAAACCATGGATACCGCTCTTCAAGAGATCATCAAGGAAAACTGCCCTGGTATATTAGAAACTGAGGGAGTAGTCATTGAGAACAAAATCCATTCATCACCTCTGAATAGAGATCCATATGAAAAATCTCAAGAAATATTGTTGCAAAACCACAGAACAATAATCTCAAGTAAAAAAATACTACAAACTGCCAGACAAAATAAATTTGTATATCAAAGAGCAATAGTCAGGATTATACAAGGTCTGGCAGCACCTACAATAAAGAATCAGAAGTTGCAGAATGCCATATTCCAGAAGGCAAAAAACCTGAGGCTATATCCAAGAATCAATTATGCAACTAGACTGAACATCATCTTTCAAAGGACATGATGCGCAATAATTCAGGAGACTTTCAATCATTTAAATTTCAATCATTAAAAAAGCAGAATAGAAAATTTGGCCTACAAAAACAAGACTCAAGATAAACATAGCAAAGTAAACAGGGGGAAATATATGTTATTTAAAGGTTAGACTGTTTACATCTGTAGATGAGAAAATGATATCTATTGCTCTTAAGAACTGTATCTGTTACTTGGGCAGACGGCAAGGAGTGGGTGTGGAGGTCATACATGAAGGGTGTGGAGGTCAATGGACTCTGATGTGATGATGTGAAGAGCAGGAGAGGAGAAAAGGAAAGGTATAATGGGACAAATTATGTCATACAAAGAGGCACAAAAGACCTAATATATTAGAGGGAAAGAAGGGAGGGAAATGAGCATTATTTGAAGCCTGAACTTATTAGTTTTAGCTCAAAGGGAATAACTAAATCATTCAATTGGGTATAGAAATTTATCTTACCCTATAAAAAAATAGGAGGACAAAGGTGTGTGGGGGGGAGAAGATGGAGCTGGATAGAAGGGAGAGTAGAAACATTAGGACAAAGGGGTAAGAGAAGAGAGAAAAGTGATGAGGGGCAGGGCAGGGCAGGGAGTGATAGGGGTGGATTAAAAACAAACAATACTAATGATGGACAAGGTAGAAAAAGAGAACAAAATTATATACAGGAGAGAAAATAGGATGGAGGAAAATACAGAGTTGATAATCACATCTATGAATTGAGAATGAGACTAACTCTCCCATAAAACTGAAGCAAATAGGAGAAGGGATTAAAAATAGAATCCTACAAATATTGTTTATAAGGAATACATTTGAAACAAAGAGATGTAAAAAGTTGAAGCAGAAATTATTATGCTTCAGCTGAAGCAAAAAAAGGCAGGAGTAGCAATTGTGATCTCATATAAAACAAATGTAAGAATATATCTTGTAAAGGGCTGAATCTCTTCAGAGGTATGTTTGAATCAGACAATCAATCACTTAAGACTAATTACTTATTCAACAATGATTCTGTTAGCATATGTTTGGGAAAATGGCCCTTCTTACTGGTGCTGGCTCAATGTTTGGTGTATACAAATAATTATAGGCAAGGATTAGATGGTGGGATAAGACAAACCAGACTCACTTGGTGGCAGGACGATGGGGAGTAGTGTGGAGATTCTGGACACCAGATTCAAAAAGAGATATTTGGCTAAACTCCTGGCATTTTGCCTGCTTCTCCCCCCCCTAAAGACCAATTACTTTTACTTATCTTGACTCTGGCTGATCCTGAGGCCTACAAGGAGCTAGCCCAGAATTTACAATATCTAATTGAAAGAGATAAGGAAGGGAAGCAATTCTTGATAAGGATACCATAAACAATGAAATAGTAAATATACTAAATATAAATGCACCAAGTGGTAGAACAGTCAGATTCCTAGAGAGATTTTAAGCCATTTACAGAAAGAAAGAGCAAAACTGGATTAATGAAGGATCTCAACCTTCCCCTCTCAAAATAAGACAAATGTAAACACAAAATAAAACAACAACAACAACAACAAAAAAAAAAAAAACTAAATAGAATCTGATAAAACCTAGGTATAACAGACCTCTGGAGAAAATTGATTGGGGACAGAAAGGATTACACCTTTTTCTGGGTAGTACATTGCACCTACACAAAAATCATTGATAGATTAAAGCAAAAAAAAAAAAAAAAAACCACAAAAAACCCTCACAATCAAATGCAGAAAGGCAAACATGGTAAATGTTTCCTTTTCAGATCACAATGCAGTAAAAATTATATTAAATAAAGTGCCAGAAAAGAAAGATTAAAAACCAATTGGAAATTAAATAATCTAATTCTAAATAATGAGAGCGTCAAACAACAAATCACAGAAACTATCCATAATTTCATCCAAGATAATGACACAACATAGTTATGGGATGCAGCCAAAACAATTCTTAGAGGAAATTTTATATCTATAAATAGTTACATGCATAAAATAAACAAAGAGGAGATAAATGAATTAGGCATGCAACTAAAAAAAACTAGAAAGAGAAAAAATTAAAACTCCTCAAATAAATAACAATTAGAAATTCTGAAACTCAATGAAGCAGTTAAAAAAATTAGAACTAAACAAATGACTGGCTAATTCATAAAACTAAGAGCTATCTTTATGAAAAAAAAGTAGATAAAATTTTGGTTAATTTGATTAAAAATGAAATAAAAACAAAATAACCAGTATCAAAAATGAAAAGGGTGAATGTACCATGAAAAAATAAATTAAAGCAATTATTGGGAGCTATTTTGCCCAACTATATGGCAACTAATCTGACAGTATAATTGAAAGATCTATATTAACAAAAAATATAAATTGCTCATATTAACAGAAGAGCCAATAAATTACTTAAATAAATTAAGCAAATGAAATTACTTAAAACACTTAAAGTTCCAGTCTAGAAAAATAAATTGAACAAACCAAAATGAACTGCTTGGTAAAGGAGAAGAGCTGGATGCTTTTCCAATAAGAATAAGGATGAAACAAGGATGCCCATTAAGACCACCATTATGCAAAGTTATATGACAAAAGAATTAGCAATAAGAAAAGAAAAGGAAATGGAAAGACAGCATAGGCAATGAGGAAATAAAACTCACTCTTTGGAGATCAGATGATGATATAATTATAGAATCCTAGAAAACCATCCAAAAACCTATTAGAAACAATAGCTTTTGCTACTGCAAGCATAGCTTTTGTAAAGTTGCAGGATATAAAATAAAACCATTCAAATAATCAACAATTCTACAAATTACTGACAAAGCCCAGCAGCATGAGATAGAAAGAGAAATTCCATTTAAATAACTGTAGACAAAATATACCCCTGCCAAGCCAATCCCAGGAATTATATGAGCACAATTAAAAAAAAAAAAAAAACACTTTTCACACAAATAAAGTCAGATCTAAACAATTGAAAAAATATCTATTCCTCACAGGTAGGCTGAACTAATATAATAAAATTGACAATTATGACAAAATTGATGTACTTATTCAGTGTCATACAAAACTACCAAAAATTATCTTATAAAGCTAGAAAAATATTTACAAATCTCATCTGGAAGAACAAAGGTCAAGAATAAAAAGCAAATTAATTAAAAAAAAATACAAAGGATGGTAGCTTTGCAGCACCAGACTTAAAATTATATTATAAAAGAACAGTCATCAAATACATTGGGTACTAGCTAAGAAATAGAATAGTGGATCAGTGGAATATGTTAGACACCTGATACAATAATCAATGACTATAAAAATATAGTATTTGATAACCCCCCAAAAAACTCCATTGTCTTGGACAAAAACTCATTATTTCATTGGCAATGAAGACATCCTTGAAATTCTCAGGAAAGGTTGGTTTTTGCTTGAGGGCGGGGAAAATTTTAGATCGGGCACAGGCTGAGGGCAGGCAGTGACAGCGAGAGCATGGAAGGTAGCTCACAGCCGAGCAGACTGGAGGGGGGGGGGGGGGGCTCCATCTCAGTGGTCTCTGCAGGGAGAGCTTTGCACGTTATTTCAAATTGTTGGGAAAACTGGAAAATAATATGGCAGAATCTCGGCATAATTTGGGCACAAAAGATGATACCATAAGCATAATTAGGAGACCAAGATATAATTTACCTATTAGATCTTTACAGAAAGGAGGAATTTATGACCAAAGAATTGAAAAAGGTTATGAAAGGCAAAATAGAAAACCTTGATTTTAAATTAAATTATTTTTGCATATATAAATCAACAGAAACAAGATTAAAAAGGAAGTACAAAGCTAGGGAACTATGGAGATTGAATGTAAATCATCACATGCTATCACTTCACTTTTCTGTTTTGTTTTTCTCTTGTGTTTTTTTTCCCTTTTGTTCTGATTTTTCTTTCCCAACATGGCTGATAAAGCAATGTGTATTTAAGAGCTAAGATGATGGAGTAAAATCAGGAAGCTGCTCAAGCTTTCCAACTTTTCCTAAAAACCCTCATTAAACCCAGCCTTTGAAAAGTCTCATGGAATGAAACTACTCACCAGGTCAAGATAGACTAAAATTATTTCAATAAAGATCAGTCTCACTGGGGTGAAAAGGGCATTCAACCCAGCTCAGATAGACTCAGGGAAAATGATGAGAGGGTCTTAATAACAGCAAATAAGCAACTAAGACTCTCAATCTTTGCTCAATAGAGGAGCAAATCATTGGGGCTGTTTCCAGTCCCAGCTCAGAAGGCAAACCAGACTTTTCCTGGAAAGAGCAACCAAACTACATTCTTTTAACACAAGGGACCCCTGTATTCAAAGCCAAGGAAAAGAACTCCACAGGATTCTTGGGATGATGCCTTGTTTACTCCAGAGACAGAACTCAACGATATAAGTAAAAAAAGAAGAAATAATAAAAGAAAAGGAAAAAAAATGAGCAAGAAACAGAGAAAGCTAGTATGGTGAGAGGGTTAACCAATAAGGACAAAATGTGCAGAGAAGACATCTCAAAGAGTGATATGAATTGATTCTCAAGCCCCAAAAGCCTTCTTGGAAATGCTCATAAAAGAATTTAAAAAGCAAATAAGAGAGATACAAGAAAAAAATGAGACTTCCAGCCAAGATGCGGAGAGGAGGCACATAGCTGCGTAAGCTTTGCATTTTCTCTCAGAATTCATTTCATTACAAGCCTCTGAATTAATGCCTGACTGAAAAAAAAAAAAAAAAAAAAAAAACAAAAACAAAAACGCAAATAGTTACCAAGAGAAGACATCCTTGAAATTCACCAGGAAAGATTGGTTTTTGCTCAAGGGCAGGGAAAGCTTTAGATCGGGCACAGGCTGAGGGTAGGCAGTGACAATGAGAGCATGGAAGGCAGCTCACAGCTGAGCAGACTGGAGGGGGGTGGGGCTCCATCTCAGTCGTCTCTGCAGGGAGAGCTTTGCTATAGGATTGGATACTTTGCCCTGGCATCAAGCCAGTAGACAAGCAGAGAAGCTAAAAACACTGGGGGTGAAGAATACAACCCTGAACAGCTAAAGTCTCTCAGGACCTAACCTCCCCTCTCCCATAGTGTCTCAGCATGCTCTCAGAGTCTCAGAGCATAGGTGCAGCATAGCCATCGCTGTCCTGTTAGGGCCTCACTGCTGCCCCCCCAGTCTGTAGAGGAAGCTCAGTAACACCACCCAGCCCCTCCCCCAAAAAAGCAGATTCCATTGGGGGGGGGGGCGTTTCTTTTTTTCTTTGCTAGTTTGTCTTTGATTCTTCTCTGACAAAATGAACAAAAAATTTAAATGGACCTTAACCATTGACAGCTTCTATATGGATAGAGAGCAGATTCTAAACCCTGAGGAGACTAAAAACAGACTGTCTCCAGGTGAATCCCCAAAGGAGGATATCATCTGTTCTTCAGCACAGATGAATCTCATAGAAGAAATTAAAAAGGCTCTCACAAGAGAGTTAGAAGAAAAATGGGAAAAGGAGAGGAAAGCTTGGCAAGAAAGTCTGGATAAGTCATCCCACTCATTTAAAGACAGAGTGGATAAAGAAATCAAATCATTGAAAAATAGAATTAGAGAACTGAAACAGAAAATAGCTCTCTAAAAAATAAAATTGGTGAAATGGAAAAAAAAAATTCCGTAGAACACAACAACTCACTTAAGAACTCAATTGGACAATTAGAAAAAGATATAAAAAAAGTGAGTGAAGAAAATACTTCATTGAAAATCAGAATCAAACAAATGGAATTGAATGATTCGAAGAGACAATAAGAACCAGTCAAGCAAAACCAAAAAATTCAAACAATGGAAAAAAATGTCAAATACCTTCTTGGGAAAACAACAGACCTGGAAAATAGATCTAGGAGAGACATTCTGAGATTATTGAACTCCCAGAAAAATATGATGAAAAAAAGAGCCTGGATACTATTTTTCAGGAAATTATCAAAGAGAACTGCCCAGAAGTCATAGAAACAGAGGGTAAAATAGACATTGAAATAATACATCAATCACCTACTGAAAGGGATCCTAAAATCAAAACACCAAGAAATATAGTGGCCAAATGCCAGAACCCTCAGACGAAGGAAAAAATACTGCAAGAGGCTAGAAAAAAACAATTCAAATATAGAGAATACACAATAAGGATTATCCAGGATCTAGCAGCAGACACATTAAAAGATTGAAGGGCCTGCAATATGATATTCCAAAAGGCTAAGGAACTTGGTATGCAACCAAAAATAACTTACTCAGCCATAATGAGCATCTTTTCCAGAAAAGAAGATGGACATTCAACAAAATAAGTGAATTTCAACTATTTTTGATGAAAAAACTAAAACTTAACAAAAAGTTTGATCTACAAATATAGAACTCAAGAGAAACCTAAAAAGGTAAAAAAAAAAAAATCTTGGGAACTATATTTCTGCTATAAAGAGGTATAAAGAATACATGTATACCTTGTTCTAGAAACTAGAGGTGGAAAGGACATTGTATCAGAAAAAGGGTAAAGTGGGGGTACTACATCTCATGAAGAGTGAAAGGAAACCTATTATATCTGAGAGAAAAAAATGGAGGGGGAGGAATATAGTGGGTATCTTACTGCCTTCAGAATTGGCTTTAAGAGAAAAATTTTAGACATTCAATTTATGGTGCAACTTCTCCCACTTCATTGAAAAGTGGGAAGGGAAAAGTGAAAAGGGAAGGAATAAGCTAAGTGGAAGGGATACAGAAACTGTGAGGAAAAGGAGTAAGATAGGGGGAGGAATCTAAAGTGGGGGGAGGGATACTAAAGAGGGTGGGAAGTGAGAAGCAAGTGGTACTCACAAGTTTAAAACTGGAGAGGGGGATAAAGGGGAAGGAAAGGAGAAAAGCATAAGCAGGCATTAACAAGATGGCAAGTAATGCAGAATTGGTAATTTTAACCATAAATGTGAATGGGGTAAACTCCATAAAGAGAAAGCGGTTAGCAGAATGGATTAAAAGCCAGAATCCTACAATATGTTGTTTACAGGAAACACACCTGAAGTGGGGAGATACATACAGAGTAAAGGTAAAAGGCTGGAGCAGAATCTGTTATGCTTTAGGTGAAGTCAAAAAAGCAGGGGTAGCCATCCTGATCTCAGATCAAGCAAAAACAAAAAATTGAGCTAATTAAAAGAGATAAGGAAGGGCACAATATCTTGCTTAAGGGTAGCATAGATAATGAAGCAATATCAATATCAAACATATATGCACCAAGTGTTAGCATCTAAACTCTTAAAAGAGAAATTAAGAGAGCCTCAAGAAGAAATAGACAGAAAAACTATAATAGTGAGAGATCTCAACCTTGCACTCTCAGAATTAGATAAATCAAACCACAAAATAAATAAGAAAGAAGTCAAAGAGGTAAATAGAATACTAGAAAAGTCAGATATGATAGATCTCTGGAGAAAACTAAATGGAGACAGAAAGGAGTATACTTTCTTTTCATCAGTTCATGGAACCTATACAAAAATTGACCATATATTTGGACATAAAAACCTCAAACCAAATGCAGTAAGGCAGAAATAGTAAATGTATCCTTTTCAGACCATGATGCAATGGAAATTACATTCAACAAAAAGCCAGGGGAAAATAGACCAAAAAATAATGGGAAACTAAATAATCTCATACTAAAGAATGATTGGGTGAAACAGCAAATCATAGACATAATTGAAAACATCACCCAAGAAAATGACAATAATAAAATGTCATACCAAAATATGTTGGATGTAGCTAAAGTGGTAATAAGGGGATGTAGTGTTCTCTTCTTTTGTATAGTGTGATGGTTCTCTCAGGGAGCAGGTTTCTTGGGGAGGTTTTCTGGAGGCAGCTTTAGTTTCAATTAAAAGTAATAATCATCTCAAATACAGCCAGCTGATAAAATCCAAACGTTTATTTTTATCTCTTTCCTTGGGCCCAGATAGCTTTCCTAGAGGCCTATCTTTCAGTGGAGAAGCGAAGGAGGAGAGCCTGCCACCACAGTGGTGTGAGATGGGATGAATGAATCTGGTTCCGCCTCCAAGAGTGGGCTTCTTCTGAACTGAACTGACGCTCCCCTCTCAATCTTTTCAGCTGAACTTCCAACTGAGCCTCTGTCAACTTCTTATATATGATCTCCCAAAGGTTGACTCCTCCTCTGAGGGAGAGATTAAGGGAAGTGTGAATTCACAAAGTTACAAAGTAAACTTTGTGAATCTCCCATACTTGTGAACTCCAATGAGTACTTAAATACATTAGTAAGTTAGAGAATTTGCTAAGTACCATGCTGAATTAGGCAACTGACTTATCACTTTGTAAAGTTTCCAACAAGGGGAAATTTCATATCTCTAGAGGCCTATTTGGATAAAATAGAGAAAGAGAAGGTCAATGAATTGGACTTGCAACTAAAAATACTAGAAAAGGAACAAATTAAAACCCCCCAAAGACTAAACTTGAAATTCTAAAAATAAAAGGAGAGATCAATAAAATTGAAAGTAAAAAAAAAAAAAAACAAAAACAATTGAATTAATAAAACTAAGAACTGGTTCTATGAAAAAACCAACAAAATAAACAAACCCTTAGTAAATCTGATTTAAAAAAGGAAAGAGGAAAATCAAATTATTAGTTTTAAAAATGAAAAGGGAGAACTTGCCACTAACAAAGAAGAAATTAGAGCAATAATTAGGGGTTACTTTGCCCAATTTTATGCCAATAAATTTGACAACTTAAATGAAATGGAAGAATACCTTCAAAAATATAACTGGCCAGATTAACAGAGGGAGAAGTAAATATCCTAAACAGTCCCATTTTAGAAAAAGAAATAGAACAGGCTATTAACCAACTCTCTAAGAAAAAATACCCAGGACCATATGGATTTACATGTGAATTCTACCAAACATTTAAAGAACAATTAACTCCAATGCTATATAAACTATTTCAAAAAATAGGGATTGAATGAGTCCTACCAAATTCCTTTTACAACACAGACATGGTACTGATACCAAAACTAGGTAGGTTGAAAACAGAGAAAGAAAATTATAGAACAATCTCCCTAATGAATATTGATGCTAAAATCTTAAATAAAATATTAGCAAAAAGATTACAAAAAAAATCATCCCCAGGATAATACACTATGATCAAGTAGGATTTATACCAGGAATGCAGGGCTGGTTCAATATTAGGAAAACTATTAGCATAATCGACTATATCAATAACCAAACAAACAAAAACCATATGATCATCTCAATAGATGCATAAAAGGCATTTGATAAAATCTAACATCCATTCCTAATAAAAACACTTGAGAGGATAGGAATAAATGGACTTTTCCTTAAAATAGTCAGGAGCATATATTTAAAACCATCAGTAAGCATCATATGCAATGGGGAAAAACTGGATCCTTTCCAGTAAGATCTGTAGTAAAGCAAGATTTCCTACTATCACCATTATTATTCAATATTGTATTAGAAACACCAGCCTCAGCAATGAGTTGAGAAAGAGATTAAAGGAATTAGAGTAGGCAATGAGGAAACCAAACTATCACTCTTTGCAGATGGTATGATGGTATACTTAGAGAACCCCAGAGATTCTACTAAAAAGCTATTAGAAATAATTCATAACTTTAGCAAAGTTGCAGGATACAAAATAAATCCCCATAAATCCTCAGCATTTTTATACATCACCAACAAAATCCATCAGCAAGAGATGCAAAGGGAAATTCCATGCAGAATAACTGTCGACAGCATAAAATAGTTAGGAATCTACCTACTAAAGGAAAGTTAGGAATTATATGAGCAACATTACAAAAAAAAAAAAAAAAAAAAACTTTCCACACAAATAAAGTCAGATTTAAATAATTGGAAAAATATTAAGTGCTCTTGGATAGGCCGAGCAAACATAATAAAGATGACAATACTCCCTAAACTAATCTATTTAGTGTTATATCAATCAGACTTCCAAGAAAATTTTTTAATGGTCTAGAAAAAATAACAACAAAATTCATATGAAACAATAAAAGGTTAAGAATCTTAAGGGAATTAATGAAAAAAAAATCAAATGAAGGTGGCCTAGCTGTACCTAATCTAAAACTATATTATAAAGAAGCAGTCACCAAAACCATTTGGTATTAGCTAAGAAATAGGTTAGTTGATCAGTGGAATAGGTTAGGTTCACAAGACAGAATAGTCAACGATAGCAATCTAGTGTTTGACAATCCCAAAGATCCTAACTTTTGGGATAAGAATTCATTATTTGATAAAAACTGCTGGATAACTGGAAATTAGTATGGCAGAAATTAGGCATGGACCCACACTTAACACCATATACCAAGATAATATCAAAATGGGTCCATAATTTAGGCATAAAGAACAAAATTATAAATAAACTAGAGGAACATAGTATAGTTTATCTCTCAGACTTGTGGAAAAGGAAGAAATTTTTGACCAAAAGTGAACTAGAGACCATTATTGAGCACAAAATAGAAAATTTTGATTACATCAAAATAAAAAGCCTTTGTACAAACAAAACTAATGGAAACAAGATTAGAAGGGAAGCCACAAACTGGGAAAACATCTTCACAGTTAAAAGGTTCTGTTAAAGGCCTCATTTCCAAAATATATAGAGAATTGACTCTAATTTATAAGAAATCAAGCCATTCTCCAATTGATAAATGGCCAAAGGATAAAAGGCCAAAATTTTCTGATGATGAAAATGAAACTATTTCCATTCATATGAAAGAGTGTTCCAAATCATTGTTGATCAGAGAAAGAAAATTAAGACAACTCTGAGATACCACTACACACCTGTCAGATTGGCTAAGATGACAGGAAAAAATAATGATGAATTTCGGAGGGGATGCGGGAAAACTGGGGCACTGATGCATTGTTGGTGGAGTTGTGAACTAATCCAGCCATTCTGGAGAGCAATCTGGAATATGCCCAAAAAGTTATCAAACTGTGCATACCCTTTGATCCAGCAGTGCTACTACTGGGCTTATACCCCAAAGTGATACTAAAGAAGGGAAAGGGACCAGTATGTGCCAAAATGTTTGTAGCAGCCCTGTTTGTAGTGGCTAGAAACTGGAAAAGGAATGCATGGCCATCAATTGGAGAATGGTTGAGTAAATTGTGGTATATGAATGGTATGGAATATTATTGTTCTGTAAGAAATGACCAGCAGAATAAATACAGAGAGGCTTGGAGAGACTTACATGAACTTATGCTAAGAACCAGGAGATCATTATATACTTCAACAATGATACTGTTCGAGGATGTATTCTGATGGAAGTCAATTTCTTTGACAAAGAGAAGATCTAACTCAGTTGCAATTGATCAAAGATGGACAGAAGCAGCTACACCCAAAGAAAGAACACTGGGAAATGAATGTAAACTGTTTGCATTTTTGTTTTTCTTCCCCAGTTACTTTTACCTTCTGAATCTAATTCTTCCTGTGCAACAAGAGAACTGTTCAGTTCTGCACATATATAGTATCTAGGATATACTGTAACATATTTAACATGTATAGGACTGCTTGCCATTTGGGGGAGGGGGGTGGAAAAAGGGAAGGGAAAAGTCAGAACAGAAGTTAGGGCAAGGAATAATGTTGTAAAAAATTACCCTGGTATGGGTTCTGTCAATAAAAAGTTATAATTATTAATAAATAAATAAATAAACTATGAAAAAAAAAAAGAAAAAAATGAGAAAGGAAATGAAAGGTATACATGAGAGTCAACAGATTGGAAAAGGAAGAAAAAAAAGTCTGAGGAAAACTCATTAAAAATAAAATTAACCAAATGGAAAAAAAGAAATACAAAAGAAGAAAATCACATTAAAATCTATAACAAGGCAAATGAAAGGTAACTACTCTGTGTCAATAGGAATCAGAATAATAAGCTAAAAAGAATGAAAAATGGAAGAAAATATGAAATAACTCATTAGAAAAACTAGCTGATATGGAAAATAGATCCTTAAGAGACAATTCAAAAATTCTTGACCTACCTGAAGGTCATGACCAAAAAAAATTAGCCTGGATAGCAATCTTCAAGAGATTATTAAGGAAAACTGCCCCCATATCTTAGAAACACTCTTTGAATATCTTTGAAGGAATACATTGATCATCTTCAGAAAGAGTTCCTACCAAAAAAACACCAATGAACATTATTGTGAAACTCCAGAACTGCAAACTAAAGATAAAAATATTGCAAGCTGCCAGACAAAAACCATTCAAATATCGAAGAGCAATAGTTAGGATTATCCAGGATCTGGAAACTTTAACAATAAAGGATTAGAGGGCCTGGAACACCATATTTTGGAAGGCAAAGGATCCAGGAATACAACCAAGAATTAACTTCCAATTGAGACTGAGCATTATCTTTCAGGGAGGCAATAGAGCTTCAGTGAAGTAAAAGACTTTCTTCGTTTCTATTTGAAAAAAAAAGAAGTATATAGGAAATTTAATCTGCAAATATAGGACACAAGAGAAGCATAGAAAAGTAAATGGGGGGAAATATATATTATTTAGAGGAGAAACTATTTACATTCTTAGATAGGAAAACTATATTTGTAATTCTTGAGAACTGTATAACGGCAGCCAGAGGGGTCATCACATTGACATAGGGTGTGATTGTGAATGGATTGTGATGTGATGTGATGACATCAAAGCAAAAGACATTAAATGGTGGGAAAATTTCTGTACTTGGGGAAAAAAGGAAAGAGGGTGCATAATGGGAATTATACATAATTAGTTCACATAAAGTGATATAAAAGACCTAGTACAATTGAGGGAAGGAAGGAAGAGGGATGAGCATTGCCTGAAGTTTGATCACATCAGTTTTGGTTTTAAAAGGCAATAACTTAGTCATCCAGTTGGGTATAGAAACTTATCTAATTCTATAAAGAAGTAGGAGGAGAAAAGGGAAAAAAGAGATAGGCAGGATAGAAAGGAGGGCAGAAACTCTAAGGGAAAAGCTAAGAGATGAGGGGAAAAGGGTAATAGAAGATAAGGCAGTGGATGGGGTGGGTAAAAAAAAAAAAAACACAAGACTAAGGAGAGGATGGAAAGAGACAAGAATAACATATACAGGGAGAAAATAGGATGGAGTGAAATAGAAAACTGGTCATCAAAACTGTAAATGTAAATGGGATGAACTCTCCTATAAAACAGAATCAAATAGCAGAGTGGATTAAAAAACAGAATCCTATAATTGGTTATTTTCAAGAAACACATTTAATACAGAGAGACACATACAGAGTAAAGATAGAAGGCTGGAAAAAATATTTTTATGCTTCAGCTGAAGTAAAAAAAAAAAAAGCAGGGGTAGCAATTCTGATCTCAGGTAAAGGAAAAGTAAATATATATATATATATATATATATATATATATATATATTATATATATATATATGACAAATACAAGAAAGAAATAAGGTTGGTAAATAGAGTGCTAGAAAATCTAATATGATAGATTTTGGAGAAAATTGAATGGGGACAGAAAAGAATACACCTTTTTCTAGGCAGTACATGGTATCCTCACAAAAAATGGTGATGTATTAAGGCATAAAAATTTCACAATCAAATGCAGAAAGATAAAAATAGTGAAAGTTCCCTTTCCCAATAACAATATCCCAAAATTATACTCAATAAAGGGGCAGGGGAAGATAGCTAAAAACCAATTATAAATTAAATAATTTACTTCTAAAAAATGAGTGCGTCAAACAACAAATCAGAGAAACAATCCATAATTTCATCCAAGAGAATGATAATAATGAGATAACCTACCAAAACTTATGGTATGCAGCCAAAACAGTTCTGAAGGAAATTTTTGTCTCTCTAAATAGCTACAGGAATAAAACAGAGAAAGTGGAGATTAATGAATTGCTCATGCAACAACAACAACAAACTAGAATAATAACATATTAAAAACTCCCAATTAAATACCAAATTAGATATTTTGACACTCAAAGGAGAGATTAATAAAATTGAAATGAAGAAAACTAATTAATAAGAGTTGGTTTTATAAAGAACAACAACAACAACAAAATAAAGCTTTGATAAATTTGATCAGAAAAAAAAGGAAAAAAAAAACAAAACAAATAATCAGAATCAAAAATTTAAAGAGTGAATTTATCACCAAGGAGAAAGAAATTAAAGCAATAGTTAGGAGCTACTTTGCCAAACTGTATACTAGTAAGTCTGACAATTTAATTGAAATGTGTGAATATTTACAAAAATATAGATTGCCCAGATTAACAGAAGAGGAAATAAATTATTAAAGCAGTCTTATTTTAGAAAAAAAGAAATTGAATAAGCCATTATTGAACTCCCTAAGAAAAAATCTTCAGGGCCAATAGATTCAAAAATGAATTCATATTTTCTTCTGTTTTTTCATTGTTTTGTTTTAGTTTGATTCTTAAAGTGGTATTGAATCATTCACTTCCATTTGTTCAATTACAATTTTTCGTGTATTATTTTCTTCAGTTACCTTCTGTTGCCCTTTTTGTATTTGGTTAATTGAATTTTTTTGTTCATCAAATTTTTTTCCAGTTCACAAATTTTGTTTTTCAATAAAATGGTATCTTTTTTTCATATCTATTGCATTTATTTATTTATTAAACTCTTTATTGACAGAAACCATGCCAGGGTAACGTTTTACAGCATTATCCCTTGCACTCACTTCTGTTCCAATTTCCCCCTCCTTTCCTCCAACCCCCTCCCCCAGATAGCAAGCAGTCCTTTACATGGGTAAAGAGGTTACAGTATATCCTAGATACAATATATGTGTGCAGAACCGAACAGTTCTCTTGTTGCACAGGGAGAATTGGATTCAGAAGGTATAAATAACCCAGGAAGAAAAACAAAAATGCAAGCAGTTTATATTCATTTCCCAGTGTTCCTTCTTTGGGTGTAGCTGCTTCTGTCTATTGATCAATTGAAACTGAGTTAGATCTCTTTGTTAATGAAATTCACTTCCATCAGAATACATCCTCATACAGTATTGTTGTTCAGGTATATAAAGATCTCCTGGTTCTGCTCATTTCACTTAGCATCAGTTCATGTAAGTCTGGCCAGTCCTCTCTGTATTCATCCTACTGGTCACTTCTTACAGAACAATAATATTCCATAACGTCCATATACCACAATTTACTCAACCATTCTCCAATTGATGGCATCCATTCATTTTCCAGCTTCTAGCCACTACAAACAGGGCCGCCACAAATATTTTGGCACATACAGGTCCCTTTCCCTTCTTTAGTATCTCTTTGGGGTATAAGCCCAGTGGAATCACTGCTGGATCAAAGGGTATGCAGTTTGATAACGTTTTGAGCATAGTTTCAAATTACTCTCCAGAATGGCTGGACATGTTCATAATTCCACCAACAATGTATCAGTGTCCTTGTTTTCCCACATCCCCTCCAACATTCCACATTATTTTTCCCTGTCATTCTAGCCAATCTGACAGGTATGTAGTGATATCTCAGAGTTGTCTTAATTTGTGTTTCTCTGATTAATAATGATTTGGAGCATATTTTCATATGTCTATAAATAGTTTTAATTTCTTCGTCTGAGAATTGTCTGTTCATATCTTTTGACCATTTATCAATTGGAGAATGGCTTGATTTCTTATAAATTAGAGTCAATCCTCTATATATTTTGGAAATGAGGCCTTTATCAAAACCTTTGACTGTAAAAATGTTTTCTCAGTTTATTGTTTCCCTTCTAATCTTGTCTGCATTTGTTTTGTTTGTACAAAAACTTTTCAATTTGATATAATCAAAATTTTCTGTTTTGTGGTCAATAGTGATCTCTAGTTCTTCTTTGGTCATAAATTCCTCCCTCTTCCATAGGTCTGAGAGGTAAACTATCCTATGCTCTTCCAATTTATTTATAATCTTTTTATTTATGCCTAGGTCATGAACCCATTTTGACCTTATCTTGGTGTATGGTGTTAAGTGTGGGTCAATGCCTAGTTTCTGCCATACTAATTTCCAATTTTCCCAGCAATTTTTGTCAAATAGTGAGTTCTTATCCCCAAAGCTGGGGTCTTTGGGTTTGTCAAACACTAGATTATTAAAGTTATTTGCTGTTTTGTCTTTTGAACCTAACCTATTCCATTGATCAACTAGTCTATTTCTTAGCCAATACCAGATGGTTTTATTAACCGCTGCTTTATAATATAATTTTAAATCTGGTACAGCTAGGCCACCTTCATTTGATTTTTTTTTTCCATTAATTCCCTTGAAATTCTTTACTTTTTGTTTTTCCATATGGACTTTGTTGTTATTTTTTCTAGGTCATCAAAATAGTTTTTTGGAAGTCTGATTGGTATAGCACTAAATAAATAGATTAGTTTAGGTAGTATTGTATACTCCTTTCTGTCACCATTCAGTTTTCTCCAGAGATCTATCATACCTAATTTTCTAATATTCTATTTACCTCTTTAATTTTTTTCTTACTTGTTTTGTGATTCGATTTCTCTAAGTTTGAGAGTGCAAGATTGAGTTCTCCCACTATTATATATCAAAACCAGGAAAACGAGAAAGAAAACAAAATGCAATCAAATTACAACAAAAAAATATGAAAATACTGTATTGTGATCCATATTCAGTTCCCACAGTCCTCTCTCTGGGTGTGATGGCTCTCTCCACAACAAGACCATCAGAAATGATCTGAATCCCTTTGCTGTTGAAAAGAGCCATATCCATCAGAATTGATCACTGTAAAATCTTAATGTTACGGTGTATGATGTTTAATTAACTTCAATACTAAGAAAACTATTAATTATTCTTTAAATGTTTAGTAGTATCCACATGTAAATCCATGTGGCCCTGGGGATTTTTTCTTAGGGAGTTTATTAATAGCATGTTTTATTTCTTTTTCCAAAATGGGTCTATTTAAGTAATTAATTTCTCTTGTGTTAATCTGGGGAAACTATGTTTTTGTAGGTATTCCTCTCTTTCACTTAGATTAGCAAATATATTGGCATAAAGTTGGGCAAAATAACTCCTAATTATTGCTCTAATTTTCTCTTCATTGGTGGAAAGTTCCCCTTTTTTATTTTTGAGACTAACAAGTTGATTTTCTCCATCTTTTTTTCTAATCACATTAATTGAAGGTTTATCTATTTTGCTGTTTTTCATAAAATCAACAGTTTTCTTTATTAATTCAATAGTTTTCTTACTTTCATTTTTATTAATCTACCTTTTCTTTTTAGAATTTCAAATTTAGTATTTAATTGTTTTTTTTTTAATGTTATTTTTCTAGCTTTTTTCATTGCAAGCCCAGTTCATGGATCTTATCTTTCTCTATTTTATGCAAATAAGCACCTAGAGATGCAAAATTTCTCCTAATTGCCACTTTACTTGCATCCCACAAATTTTGATATGTTGTCATATTATCCTCATTCTCTTGGATAAAACTATTTATTGTGTATATGATTTGTTTTTTCACCCATTCATTCTTTAGGATTAAATTATATGATTTCCAATTAATTTTTGGTCTGTTTTCACCTGACATTTTATTGAATGTAATTTTTATTGCATTAAGATGTGAAAAAATGCATTTACCTTTTTTACCTTTTTGCACATTATTTTGAGATCTTTATGTGCTAATATATGATTAATTTTTGTATAGGTTCCATAAACCACTGAGGAAAAATGTCTGCTCCTTTCTGTTTCCATCCAGTTTTTTACAAAGATCATCCTTAACTTTTCTGACATTTTGTTTACCACCTTAATTTCTTTCTTAATTATTTTGTGGTTCAATTTATCTAGTTCTGAGAGAGCAAAGTTGAGATCCCATACTAGTATAGTTTTGCTGTCTATTTCTTGTTGCAGCTCTCTTAACTTCTCTTTTAGGCATTTAGATGCTATACTACTTGCTGCATATATAGTTAGTACTGATATTACTTCATTATCTATGGTAATCTTTAGAAAAAAAAATAGTTTCCTTACTTCTCTCTTTTAATTAGACTCTAATTTTGCTTTTATTTGATCTGAGATCAGGATTGATACCCCTGCTTTTTTTTTTATTTCATTTGAAGTGTAATAGATTCTGATCCACTCTTTTACCTTTATTCTGTATGTATCACTCTGTGTTAAATGTATTTCTTGTAAACATCATATTCTGTTTTATAATCCAGTCTGGTATCTTCTTCTGTTTTATAAGAGAGTTCACCCTATTCATGTTCACAGTGAAAATGACTAATTCTGTATTTATTTCCTGCCATCTTATTTACTCCAAATTAAGTTTTTCTCTATTCTTTCCCCATTTCCCTTCTCCTTAGTATTTTGCTTCTAACCACTTCTTCCCTCAAGCAGCATTCCCCCTTTATAACCCATCTCCTTTTCTTATATCTTTCCCTTACTACTTCTGTTTTCCCTTCCATTAGCTTCTTGTTTTCCTTTCCCCCTTTGTCTCCCACTTCTTTATAAGGTGAAATAAGTTTCTCTGTGAAACCAAATATGTCCAATATTCTCTCTTTGAGCCAAATCTTATGAGTCAGATTCACATAATGTTCATTCTTCACCCTTTTTTCCCTCAAGTATATTTGGTCTTCTTTGCCTCCTCATGAGATGTAATATATCTCATTTTCTTGCTTTTTCCTCTTCTTCCAGTAAAATCTACTTTCTACCAATAGTTTCTTTTTTATATTATCACAGCATAATAAAATTATAACTGTACTCTCCATGTATGCCCATAACAGAGGTATAGTTCTCAAGAGTTCTTTCATTTTTACCTTTTTATGTTTCCTTGGGCTCTATATTTGGATGCCAATTTTTTTGTTCAGCTTTTTTTCTTTTCTAGTCTTTTCAACAGAAAAAATGAAATTCATCTGTATCATTAGATATCCATCTTCTTCCCTGAAAGATAATGTTCACTTTAGCTGGATAGTTTATTCTTAGCTGCATTCCTAGTTCCTTTCCATTTTGAAATATCAGATTCTAGGCCCCTCAGTTCTTTAAGGTGGAAGCTGCAAGGTCCTGGGTATTCCTGATTTTGGTTCTTTGATATTTAAATTGTTTCTTTCTGTCTGCTTGTGATATTTTTTTCTTCTTCCAATAATTCTGAAATTAAGCTATGATATTTCTTGGAGTTTTCATTTTGGGGTCTCTTTCAGGAGGTGATCAATGAATTCTTTCAATGTCTATTTTACTTTCTGATTCTGGGACATCAGGGCGGTATTTCTTGATGATTTCCTGAAAGATAATGTCTAGGCTCTTTTTTTCATCAGGGTTTTCAGGAAGTCCAATAATCCTTAGACTGTCTCTCTTAGATCTAATTTTTTTTTCCTTTGCTGAGGCAAGTGAGCAAATCACTTAATTTACCCAGGATCACACAGCTACAATGTGTTGTGTCTGAGACCAGATTTGAACTCAGGTCCTCCTGATTTCAAGGCTGGTGCTCTATCCACTGCACTACCTAGCTGCCTCTCCCAAATCTATTTTCCAGGTGTGTAGTTTTTTCCAAAAAGGTATTTTACATTTTCTTCTATTTTTTCATTTTTTTTTGTTTTGTTTGACTAATTCTTGATGTCTCATTAAGTCATTCATTTCCATTTGTTCAGTTCTAATTTTTAGTGAATTATTTTCTTCAGGTACCTTTGTTATTTCTTTTTGTATTTGGCCAATTGAATTTTTAGATGAACTGTTTTGTTCTATGGATTTTTTTTTCCATTTCACAAATTCTATTTTTAAGAGTTATTTTCTTTTTCCATTTTAAAAATTCTGTTTTTCAGGGAGTTGCTTTCTTTTTACATTTTGTCCAATCTATTTTGTAAGGAGTTATATGCTTTTTCAATTTCACTAAAAGTATTTTGTAAGGGGTTTTCTTCAGATAATTTTTGTGTTTCCTTTTTCAAATCCTATTGCAAATTTTCATTTACTTTCACTATTTTTTCTTGTAGCTCTCTTTTAAGATCCTTTTTGAATTCATCTAAGAGGGATTTGTGACAAATTTATATCACCCTTTCAGGATTATCTGGAGATGATCATCTGCTTTTAGTCTCCTTAGTATTTGAAATCTGTTCTCTTTCTTCATAAAAACTATCCATGGTCAGAGTTCTTTTTGCTTTTTTGCAATTTTTTTTTATAGATGTGGTCTGCTTTTAAGCCAAAAAGAAGAATATTCAAGCTTCCTATACATGCCACAGTTGATTTGCTGGGTCAGTGCTGAGTAATTTCTGATGCTAGGCAGGCATGGCCAGGCCCTGTGAAATTCTGGCATTTAGGGGCTCACTATTTGTCTTTTCTATTTGTATTGGATGTCTTATAACTACTCTGCTGATCTAATGGCTTGCAACCAGGACAGAGTGGCCAACACTGATGTAGATTCCCCCCAATAGATTCTCTCAATGTGGAACCCACACCATTCTGGTACTATTTGCTGCCTTTACTTGGTGTCTGCTCTCAGCCTGCCTCCCTCTGTACTTTTTGAAACAGACCTTTTCTGGAGATTTTTGAAATTATCTTCTACTGAAAATTTGTTACACTCCCAATATTCATTGGTTCTGTCACTCCAAACCCAGTTTAGAGGCTGGATTTTCTGTTAGTTTGAATGCCATGGGAAGTGCTCAGAAAATAACTTGTCTTCTCTCTCCCATCTTGGCTCTACCCCCTCTCCAAAAGTTCATTTTTCAAATAGAAAGACCCAGTTGGTAGGAGTCTGGGTTCCAGTGTTGGAAAGAGAAGGAGAACCTTACTACATACATGCTATTCAACTTCCCCTTGAACTATATGCTGATCAAACTCCAGGACAGTCACAAACTGAAAAGAGCTTAGTCTCACTATGTTATAACACATTCAATAGTAGTAATTAGGGAATTAATAATAACAATAATAACAACAACAATAATAATAATAATAATAAATAAAATAAACCATATTGCTATTAGTTTTTTGTTTGTTCTTAGAATAGATGTCTATCCCAACCAGATTAAAAGTGCAAGGGCCATTCATGAATCTGATTCCAATTCTGATTAGTATATTTTATTTCTCTCCATTTTTCCATTCTGGGTTAGTCTGAGCCTGTTTTTTTTTTTTTCCCTACTCCTGTGAGATCAGTAGACTAGTGCTGGATATTCAATGAAATTTAGCTTCACTGTGGCTTAGGATTCCTGAAGCCAAGTAATTGATCAGCCATGGCCTCTATCAGTAAGAGCTAATGTGTTATTAAATCTAATTCTTTATTACTATCAAGTAATTATATATAATTTTAACATATTCAAACTTATGTGCCCTCCAGGTGCCTGGAAAGAATGAAAGGAAATTCTCTTTTAGGCACAAATCTTTATTGATGACAAAGAAAAGTGCACTAGACTCAGAGGAGAAAGTCCAAATGAAGTATAACAAAATAGCTGAGGGCTTGGAGAGCTTTTAAGAGGGATTTTTGAAGGACAATGACATTAAGTGATGACCAACTCTGATAGACTTGATTCTTTTCAACAATGAATTTCAGGCCAATTCCAATATATTTGTGATGGAGAAAACCATCTCCCTCCAAAAAGAGTACTATGAGGATTGAATATAAACCATAACATAGTATTTTGTTGTAGGTTTTGTTGTAGTTTGCTTGCTTTTCTTTCTTTCTCATTTGTCCCTTTTTGATCTGGTTTTTCCCTTGCAGCATGATAAATTTGGAAATATGTATAGAGGAATTATACTTTTAACATACAATGTATTGTTTGGTATCAAGGGGAGGGGGCTAGGAGAAGGGAAGGAGAAAAAATTGGAGCACAAGGTCTTGCAAGGGTGAATGTTGGAAAGTATTCTTGCATGTATTTTGAAAATAAAAAGTTATTATTTAAAATTTTAAAAAGTTAATCCTATCAATATAAGAATTTCAATGTGAATTCACTTGGTGACACAATAATCTTGTCAGTATCTCTTGCTGTGTCCCACCTAGACAGTGGATTGCTACCAGGGACATGAAATTTTTCTGGAGTCTATTTACTTCATCACTATTATATGGCAGGTTCTGGACTAAGCACTTTAAAAATATCTTCTCATTTAATCCTTCCAGTAGCCCTGAGTAGAAAGTACTATTATTATTCCCATTTTACAAATGACAATACTAAAGCAGAGAGGTTAAATGTCTTGTTGAAGTCTGTAAAGCTAATAAATAATCTTTGAATTCAGATCTTCCTGATTCCAGGGCAAGAAATCTATCCGCTATGCCATCAACTGTGCCACCCTCCCCATCTCTCTGTCTTTGTATCTCTGTCTCTTTCTAAATGTTATGTGATAAATATATATATATATATATATATATACATATACATATATATACATATACATATATATATACATATACATATATATATATAGATAGATAGATATAAATAGATATAGATATAATTTGTAAAATGTATAACAAATTATACTACATGTATATTTTCCAGAGAGAGGGCATTCCTAACTTGGCAACTTGGAATGTTGGTAAGAAGTCCTGGTTTCCTGAAGGAAGCAGCATTTTGAATTGAGCCTTAAAGGAAACTAGGAATGCTTTGAAGTGGAGATAAAGATGGAATATATTCCAAGTTTGAGACATATCCTGAACAAAGACTAAAATATGGGAGACAGAATGTCCTGAATGTGAAATAGCAGTAAGGCCACTTCTGCTGAAAACGTATGATTGAATATGAAAAATGTATAATAAGCTAAGAAATGTTGTTGGGAGCCAGATTGTAATGGGCTTTAAAGTAGAAAATTGATTTTAATTCTATTTTGTTAAGACTTAATCAAAATAGATTTAATATTCCATTTTATGAGAAACTTGCCTAAAAGTCAAATTTTTGTCTTATAATTAATTTCATTTTTGTAACCTCACCCATCATTCACTTTCCAAAGAGACCTGATTAACCTAAAATGTCAAATCTCATTCTTTTAAACTATTGTAGCAAGTCTCCTTGCTAGGGAACCTTTGCCTTATGACTTAAATCACATGTCTTGGTTGTAATTAAGGAAGTTTCAGAAGGAAAACTTTAAATGATATAATCTCAATTCTGACTATATCATCCATAGCCAATCAGAACAAGACACATCTAAGTTGCTGGTGATTTTGCTTTGTCATTTTACTAATTGTTATAAAAGACACTGCTGGCCTTCATTTAAGGTCCTTTGGTCATTGGGAGAGGCCACTGACGCCATTTATAGGTGATTACTAGCTTTACTAATAAATGGATTGTGGTTGGAACTTTGGCTCTCAGAATTTCTATTATGTCTATATGTATATTTATTTTCCATAAAGAAGGCATTAGTAATTTTGGAACTTGAAATTAAGGTGCAGATTAAAGGGATAGACTTCCTGAAGGAGGTTGTATTTGAATGGAAAGAAACTAGAGATTCTTTGAAGTGGAAGTTATGATAGAATATGTTCCTAGCTTGAAAGACATCTTGAGCAAAGGAATGGGTATGAAAGACAGGATGTCATGTCTGAGGAATAGCTTTTGGTGAAAAATAATATTGAATAAGCAAAATGTGTAGTAAGTTAAAAAATGTTGGTGGGAGCCAGATTTTGAGTCTGAACTATTTTAATGGTTGTCCCAATTCTGAGTAGTTGTACTGGGGATGTAAAATCAACAAGACGTAACAAAAGCTTAAATATGGGTGGTGAAAAAGATAGGAGGGTTGAAGATGTCATCAGCATTATGAATATGACTTATTAGAAAAATGGTCACGATAAAAATGGGTAATTAGAAAAGGGTGAACTAGTATTTTGGGGGAAGGAAGGAAATTCAGTTCTAGTCATATTAAATTTTGTGATTATTATAGGATATCCAGTTAGAGATTTCTACTAGGCAATTGGTGATGAAGGACCAGAGTTCTGCAAATAGATGTACAATGGATATGCAAATAAATGTCATCTCCATAGAAATAATAGTTAAATCTAATCCAACTGATGTGATTATTGAAACAAAAAAAAATAGAGATAGAAGAAAAAGAACAGACCAGAACCATGATTTATACCCATGTATAAAAAGTGGGACAAAGATGAGGGGCCTGTACAGATGATTGAAGAGAGGCTAGGAGCAGAAGAAAATAGTGACATATATGTGTGTGCGAACACACACACACACACACACACACACACACACACACACATATATATAAATATATATTATATATCCGCATATACTTATGCATAAACCTATATACATAGTTATTTTTATTAATGTATATAATTAAATCAACACAAATATTTCACAAACATTTTAAACTATATCATATATATGTATATATACCATTTTGACATTTATATGTGTGAACTTATAAAAATAGCTTTGCTTTAAAAAATTTAAAATAAATGAGAACATTGCTATATCTAATTTATAAATGGGAAAACTAAGACTTATCATTTGCTTGATATGACATGTATTATGACCATATGAGAAGCCTGCATATACTTCTCCAAATTTAGAAGAGTTTTCACCATCATTCTACTCCAATGTGCAACCTCATTAGGGGAAGGAAAAGTAGGTGTTCAACAAAGCATATTATACTATTATGGTGCCAGACTATGTACATAAGTTGAATGAGATCATTTGAAATGAAAATACTGCAAGGTTTGGCTATGATGAATCTATATCTCAAGGAAATCAAAGGTTGTATTTTTGGTTATGATTTGTTGTTGTTATTCTTTCTCATTCTCTTCAAAGTATCAGCATCAGAAGTCAAGGGACTCTGTCAGTTGGAAAATAAGGAATTTTGACATTAATTCTCTCCACAATTCTCCAATATACATATTGTTTCTTTCCCTTTCTCTTTTTATCACATTATTCCAAAATAATGTCGCATTGGTTGGTTGTAAACTTGGTCTATGAGAGAATAAGAAAAGGAATGGTATGTATCAGTGTAAGAAAAGAATAATGATGGTGAAAAAAATGATCATAAGGATGACAAATTTGGAGAAAGAGTGCTAAGCACAATTTCTGCCTTTTTCATTTGTGATCATCACACATGACTAATAGAGAAGACTCAGAGTTTAAATATATTAAGGAATCTTTTATGTAGTTTCTTTGTACCTGAATATCTATCCAAAATCCTTAAGGGAGGAGTCATATAACTCTTTAGATTGGTATTTTCAATGCAATAATTACTATATTATGCAAAATACTAGGTAAATAGCCACAGACACACAATTAACTGAAAATTTAGTGGTGGTAGAGGAGAGAGGAATGTAAATAGAAATTGAAGCAACTACTCCTGCTATATAAATATTCAAAGCATTTATTATTAAAATTTGTAAATTATTTAAAGCAAAAGAAAACATGATTTAATGAGGTCCAGTACTCATCCTAAACCAGATAACACTAACTAGGAAAGATGCTTTCCTACTGGGAGAAAATTATATATCCTTTATAGAGGGACAAAAATATTTCTTTCTTTGGAGAAGGGTTATAGTACTTGTAACATCTTTCAATCAAACACCTCTATAGAACTCAACATTACTGACTCATTAATTCTCACAATATGATTGTGAGTTAGAGATCATGTTGCTCAATTTCTTTTTATGAAGGGAGAAGCTGAGACATAGAAAAATAAATGGACATATACATGGAAAATGTATTAAGACAATCACTTGGAGACAGTGATTTTCTAAAATGAAATAATTTATTTTGCATTAGCTAGTTGTGAAATCATCAATTAAACTAGTGGGAAGGTTTCACACATGCCAATAGCTAATGAAGGTGTTTGTCTCAAAAGATTCCTTAAGGATAATACTTGAAAGGAAATTAAATATTCCTCTCTGCTGCTGTCTCTTCCCACTTCTCATTCTCCACCTTCTCTTTCTATTCTACCTTTGTTATCTCTTTCTTATCAAAATGCTCACTATCATTTCTACCTCAATGGAAAATGTTCTTCTTAACAAAGGTAATGCCATGTAATTTCAACAAGGAGATTTGATGAATTGACCAGTGGTTTCCCTGATCATCACCCTTCTTTCCTTTTCACTGATGCTAAAATATAGAATTTGAGAAATTGGAAGGAATGCTTCTGAGCCATCGAAAATTCTCTACATTTCTCTACTAATGTTTTCCCAGACCATAATATATGAATTTGGGCATCTCATCACCCCTCCCCCCAACATCATGTATCTATACACATGTATGTATATCTTTGTATGCACACATATGTACATATACATATTTATTTGTATGTAATATGTTCCCATTTTGCATAATTATTTATGTTCTACCCCAAATCCCCCAAATCTCCATACCAATGAACAGGAAGTCTTTGGACATTTTATTTAAACACTGTAAACTTTAAGCTTTCTATCTATGGCTATTTCTCCTTTACATGATCAAATCTTTATGCCACTTTATATCCTCAAATTGTATGTTTCAACCACTATATGATCTTTGATTCTGTAAGAGTTAAGGTTCTTTGGAGACTTGCTATTACATGATTGATGATGTCACCAGGAGAATACTAGTTAATAAATATTAATTATATACCTATAAGCAAATATGTATACATATACACATTTCAATGCATATAAGAATAAAATACATAAATAAATGTTACATTTAAATTTGTATAAATAGGCAAGCATGCCATATGTATGTGTATATAATCTATACATGTACACACATATACTTAGCAATATATGCATGCAACTATATAGCATATGTATGCTTAGATGTATATCTCTCTTCCTATAAAGATGTACCCATAATTTACATTCATCCACTACTCATCCACTTAGACATACATATACATATGTAGAGATCTAGTTACTTTTATTTTCTTTTTATGAAAGGAGAAGCTGAGGCATGCATACACAAAATATCCCAGGAAGATCTCTTGAGATATGTCCTAGAGACAGAAAATGTATAAAATGAAATAATTTATTCTGTATTACATAGATTCAAATTCATCAATTGAACTAATGGAAAAGTTACTTGAATGTCAGTGAACTATGTGTGTCTCAAGAAGTTCCTTAAAGAAGATACTTGAAAAGATTTCCCCTTCCTTTTTTATTGTACACATGTTTTCTTTTTAATTTCTTTCATCAATGAGCTTGGGAGCCTTTTTACTTCAGTGGATATATATACATATGCATTTATGTATGTATGCTAATTGTTATTCTACCATAAATCCCCCTCAGAGTATTTACCTATGAAAAGAAGGTCTTTGAAACTTTCAAATTGAATTGCATCATTGTAACCTTTAAACATAGGAGACTCTTTGTAAGAAGAAACAGTTCAAGGTTCCCAACCATGTATCTTCTCTTTGAGATCTTGAAAACGAAGTCTTTAATTGTGATACATTTGTAATGCCGGAGAAATTGAGGCAGGAGAGAGATTAGAGAGTTTTAATATTTTATTAATGGGAGAGTAAGACTGACTGGACAAGACTATCATTTGGAATTATCCAATCAGACAGAGATAAGTATACTGGGACCAAGGAATTCATGTTGGTCCCAGGGCTGGAGGAGTCCAGCATACAACTTCCAGCCGCCATACTCCAGCCATGAATGGAGAATCTCAAATCTTTAAGTACCTTTTTGGAGACAAAGAAGAGGAAGGGAGGGAAAGTTTCTATCAGGAAGGGGAAGCCATAAAACCCTAAAAAAATCCGGAGACAGGATGTCTGAATACAAAGAAGTAAAGATATCATGAGTTATCTTGGAATATTTTAAAGGGATATTGTAAATTCTTGAGGATAGAAGATAATCAGGAGGTCTACTCTCTTGTTTATCTTGTTTGGGCTAACAATTTATAACCTTAGACTAATTGGTCCTCAGCCTTCATGGACCAGAGGGAGATTTACAACTAAAGAGATTGAGACAGAACAGTTAAGGAAACTGAGACAAGGGAAACTCGTACAGAGAAACTGAGTCAGGACAGTTAAAGAGAACTGTGGCATAACACATTTAACATTCGTTATTTTTCCTATATGTGTTTCATCTGAACAGCACTTCTTTCTGACTTCATATCCTTCATAATCTTCCTACTAATTCCATTTTTTCACATAATACAAGATAATAAAATATAAGATTTTAAAAATAGTTAATCTATGAATCACCATAGAAATATTCACAAATTATTCCATTTACTCTGAATTTGTCTTCCCTTCGATTTCATCAATACATCTATTTAATCACTTTGTTTAATTTGGTTTCACCCTGAGGTTTTTGTAGATTTGTTATTACCTTCTGGTGCTTGTAAGATATAAGATGATACTAATCAAAATCTTCTACCACACTGCTTCATGATACTAAATAAATGAGTTTGTATTCTAAATTAGTATTGCTCTTCATCAAAATATCACTGCTTAGAAAGACTATCCTAATATTTTATAAATGAAGTGGTTTCTGGATTCTTTGTCCTTTTTAATATGGTAACTAGAGTAGGCTAAACTCTTGACAAGATTTTAAATTATTTTCTCTCTTTCTCTGTCTCTGTCCCTCAGTTTCAGTCTCAGTTTCTGTCTCTGTCTCTGTCTGTCTGTCTGACTATCTCTCGCATTTGAATAAGATTTATTGGAGCATTTGTAAATTAATATTTTTTTCCTCATCTTGTTTCAGATTTGACCTTTGCTGTAACTAGCTCATGGCCTTCTACAAAATTAGATGATTCGGAAATTGTCAATTATCTGTCTTCTCCTGTCAATTAAAATAGCCTAAATCTCTGGGATGTTATTTGTAACAAGGGCTCAAGCCCATTCTCATAAGCCTTTTCTCATTTCTTCATAGGTAGTGATTGATTTCTCAATGCTTTCTGCATGTTTGGGGTGTGTGTTGGGGGAAGACAGCTTGGGAGATGAAAAATCAATTCATCTGCCAAGAAGCAAACAACTGGTTTCCAACCCTTTTTGGGGAGAAGTTCCTCAAGGAAGAAAAATGCTATACGAAGATGCCAATAGGATCCAGTTGATCATCATCTCTAGCATTATATAGAGACTTTGAATAATTTTTTTCTTGGGTGAGATATGGGTACCCCTTTTGTCTTTTTTTCTCAGTGTTTCTGTCTTTCTCTGAGGCTAGTACTATCTATTCATATCTACTTGTGAATCACATTTAGGCAGATCTATGTGAATTATATGAAAAACATCTTACTCATACACATTCCACATATTTAATTTAAGTATCCATATGTAATTAATCCTGAAAATGTATCTATTATCTACTTATTAGTAATCATCCCTGATTTTTTGGCTTATAAAATCAGAGACCCCCACTTCTGCCCAGGCTAATACATAAAGATTTCAGTTTTTTTTTTTTTTTTTCCTGATTAGTTCTCTACAATTTCAATTTACATTGAATGAAATATATGTGTATGTGTATAAACTTATATAAATACATACAAATGTATGCATGCATGCATGTATGTATATCCTGTAAACCACAAGTAGAATGTAAGTATGTAAGACAGTTGAATGCCCCAATTATTTATTTATTTCCCTTTTCAAACATAGCACTTTACTCATAGAAGGTCCGTAAGAAAAGTTTTGTTTTGTTTTAGTGGAATGAAATAATTTCCTTCCTTTACTAAAAATCTGCAATATCTTGAATTTCAAAAAGAATAAGGCCTAGACTCCTTAGCTTGGCATTCTAGATGATTCTGAAATTTTTGGTGATGTCTTTCAAGTGAATATACTATGTGATCTTGAGGTCTATCACCACCACCACCACCATCATTATCATCATCATCATATATTCATTATCTCCTTCCCTAATTTGCCATGTAGTCTTCCTTTTATTTTTCCAGAGAAAATAAAATAAATTATTGTTATATATAACTGTTTCTTTCTTTAAAAAATTCTCAATCTTTCTTTATTTGAGTTTTGCTAAAATGAAATTTTCAGTCTTGAATTGGAAAAGGGATCTGTGACAACCACAGAAAAGTAGTTATAAAACTATTGGGAAATGAAGCATCCTTAGATTTTATTTGTTTTCCATTATTTGCTGCTTTCCTTACTAATAGAAAAAGGAGGTAGGGGCAAAGGGCTTTCTTTCTTCATAGGATCTGTTTATAAAAACTATGGCTGTTTTGATCAGCTGTTCAGTTATTCTAATCTCTTCCTACCTCAGTCTGGAGTTGTCAGCTTGTTTCAGAATGACAGTGATGAGGACATTTAATGTTTCTTGTATTAACCAGAATCAATAGTCAAAATTTTCAAACTGTAAGTTTCTCTTTGCTGTCTATTTTAATGCACATTTCTAAATTACTTTTTTTTTCCCTTTCCTACCTCTTTTCATAACTTTTTTTCACTAGCAATGTCTCTTGGTCTTGATTAAATGGATCTTATAAACTAATTTTAACATTCATTTAACAGATATATATTAGGTGAATATGAAAAACAATAACAGTTTCAGGGCCATCACCCCAGAGTTATTTTCTTTTAAATGACCTTTACAAATTGCCTACAAGAATCAAAGACATTTTTTTTCTTTTTTTATTTACTTAGTAGCATTTTTAAAAACTGTACATAAAGGTAGTTTTCAACATATATTGTTGTAAGATTTTGACCTCAAAATTTTCTCCTACTTCCCTTGCCTTTCCCTCTCAAAGTGAGCAAGCAATCTGATATATTAAATAGGGTCTGTTATATATGTACAATAATGTTAAACATATTTCCATAATAGTTATATTGAGAAAGAATAATTAGAACAAAAAGGAAAGAACACACACACACACAAAAAAAAAAGATTAACAAAAAAACACCATCTCAAACAAACAACAAAAAAAGTGAAACTAGTATATTTTGATCTACATTCCATAGTTCTTTCTCTGGATGTGGTCAACATTTCCATCATGAGTTTCTTGGAATTGGCTTGGATTATTGTATTATTGAGAAGAGCTGAGTCTATTATAGTTGATCATTGTTCATGTCACTGTTACAGTATATAATGTTTTTGTAGTTCTATTCACCTCATTCAATATCAATACATAAGTCTTTCCAATTTTTTCCCTGAAATCTGCTTCCTCATTCTTTCTATAAGTAGATTCTATAGATAGAACAGTAATATTCCATTACATTCATGTATCACAACTTGTTCAGCTATGCTCCAACTGATGGGCATTCTTTCAATTTCTAATTCTTTGCCATTACAAAAAGACCTGCTACTTATATGTGGGTCCTTTTCTTTTTCTCATTATCTTTGGGATATAGAAATAGGAGTGGTATTGCTGGATCAAAGGGTATGCACAATTTTATAACTCTAGGCATAGTTCCAAATGCTTCTCTAGAATGGATAGATCAATTCACAACTCCACCAAAAATTCATGTGTTCACATTTTCCCATTTTCCTTTTCTGAACTTAAACCAAGCTGATACATATAAGTGCTACTTCAGAGTTGTTTTAATTTGCATTTCCCTAATCAATAGTGATTTAAAGCATTGTTTCATGTAGTTATAGGTGCTTTAATTTCTGATAAAGACCTCATTTTTAAACATAGAAAGTACTAAAACAAATTTATAAGAATACAAGTTATTTCCAAGATAATTTTGTTTTCTATTTTTTTCTCTAAGAAAATGGATATTATACTTTTGCAAATATAATATCTATAGAATAGCTTTTCCAGGAGGACTTTTTGAGCTTATGACATATTCCTCTTTGAGACTTCACTTGTAGGCATTTTGACAGTGTTGTTCTCTTCTTAATGTGTGCTTTTTATTCACTGTCACCAAAGTAGTTCTGTATCATCAGGACTCTTTTCTGTTTTGTTTTTCCCGGTTTTTAGCTTATTTTGTGATTTTTAAATCTTAGCTGTATTCTTGAAACAGAGGTTTTACTTTCCTAGGCTTCTTATACCGGAGCCAGAGGTCTGGTTACTGGGTTTCCATGCTGGAGCCTCAGGTTCTTGTGGCTTGCCAATCGTGCTGGAGTGGCCTATCCTAGTCATGCTGGTTTTGCTGGGGTTCTGAATCCTCAATTTGCCTCCTATCCTGGGGATAGTGATCTCATAGCTGGCCTTTTGAGCTAGGATTCAGGGGTCTAGGTTGTTGATTTGTGCTGTGGCTATCTATGCTAGTCTGTCCTCTCTTTTACCTACGTGAGACAGATCTATCCTGAAGTCCTTTTAAATTATCTTAAGTAGGAAAATTTTTTTTTTACTCTATCTTTTGAGGGATTCTGCCATTCAACAATTCATTAAGAAGCTTGATTTAATATTGTTTCAGGGGAAACTGGGGAAAGCTCAGGCAACTTTCTGGCTTTTCTCTGTCATCTTAATTCTACCCCCTACAATGGCTTTCTAATTATGGAAGTTTGACTTTTGTGGAGGGAGATATATTCCTGGGGAAAACATTATTGATAACTCTTCCTTAAATAACACTAGTAAGCTCCAAATTGTAGAGCAATGAGATGACCAATGGATAGATCACTGGATGTGGAGGCAGAAAGACTTGTATTCAAATTCAACCTAGACAATTGCCATTTGTGTGATTGTGATCAAATCATTCAATTTCCTTAGTTGTAAATGAACATAATAATAGTGCCTACATTCTAGGACTGTTGAGATCAAATAATACTAATTTAAATGAACCTGCATGGTTTCCACCTTTATATTTTCTCCATTACTATATCTATAGCCTATGTTCTATTGATATCCATGTGTATGGATCTACACATCAGTAGAAGCTTTGAGCTGCAATCTGAAACTTTTTCAGTATTTCAGTATTTAGAGCTTGAAGAATCCTAGAAGAACCTTAAATAATTAATCATTAAGCTTTAATTGATAAAAAAAAAAAAACACCATGTGAAAGAGACTTTGGTAACTTATGGAGAGTGAGAAGGTAAAAGTGAAATATTTCTTGTCCACTAGAAATTTATAATCTTATTCAGGAAGACAACATGTAGATTTTTTTTTTATTAAAGCTTTTTATTTACAAAACATATGCATAGATAATTTTTCAATGTAGAGCCTTGCATAACTTGCTGTTCTGTTTTCCCTCCTTCCCCTCATTCCCTCCCCTAGATGGCAGATATTCCAATACATGTTAAATGTGTTAAAATATATGTGAAATCTAATATATGTATCCATACTTATACTGTTATCATGCTGCACATGAAACATCAGATCTAGAAAGAAAAAAGCAGAGAAGGAAAACAAAAAGCATGCAAATATCAACAGAAAGCATGGAAATGCTATGTTGTGGTCTACATTCAGTTCCCATAGGCTTCTCTCTGGCTGTAGATGACCTTCTTCATCACTGAACAATTGGAAGTGGTTTGAAGAGAGCCATGTCCATCAGAATTGAACGTCATATAGTGTAGTTGTTGCTATGTATAATAATCTCCTGATTCCTCTCATTTTACTTAGCCTAAATTCATGTAACTCTCTGCAGACCTCGCTAAAATCATCCTGTTGGTTGTTTCCTACAGAGCAATAATGTTGGAATCTTTACAAACTGCTAACTCATTAGAGTTGATGTTTTGGGCCAGAACCTAAAACAAGGTACTAAGTAGAACTAATTAATACAATGCTTGTGTTTACACCTTTACTCATTGGAATTCACAAGTAAATTCACAAGTAAGAGATTCACAAAGTAAACTTTGTAACTTTGTGAATTCACACCTCCCTTGAAGCTCTTAGGACCAGAGAGCACTATGGGAGAAAATCCATAATACCTCTCTCTGGTATATAAGAAAATAGCAGAGACCCAGGGGGGAGAATTCAGCCAAATTACATGGAGAGGAGAGCATCAAGTCAGAAGAAACCACGAGTCAGAGTTGAGCTACAGCCAGGAGAGAATTACTTCGGAAGGCAAGAGAGACAGATTCATCTTTGTGCTGGCTGGAGGCTGAAGAAAGCAGAGGCAGAGGCTGAAGGACAAACCTTTGGATTTGGAGACATTCGGAGGGAGCTCTTGGAACCAAGAGGTAGAAGCAAAGGACAAAGCTGCAAGAGCTCTTGGAACCAAGCAGAGAAATAGGTCTCTAAGCTAACCAAGCTATATTGGAGACAATAAAAGATCTGAACTTTTATCACCTGACTGTGTTTTGAGGTGATTATTACTTTCGACTGATACTAAGACTGCCTCCAGAAAACCTCCATGAGAAACCTGCTCTCTCACCCAGAGAGAATCATATTATATATTTTAATGAAGAAAAAGACCACACAATAATATTTCATAACATTCATATACCATAATTTATTCAACCATTCTCCAATTGATGGGCATCCATTCAATTTCCAGTTTCTAGCCACTACACTCTGATATGATCAAACAGCAGAGAAACAATCAGATGGCAGAAAGGGATTGCAATTGGGGAGAATATAGGTTTTTAACCCAACAGAAGGGCAGTATCCAGTGAGAGCAGCTCCAATGTATTTGCCAGGCAATGAGGAGAAATCTCAAAAGTGGTAAATGGAAAGGACTAAATAGGTTAACTGATTGGAAGCAAGGGTTTGCTTGTATCTCTACATATGAAGAAGGAATCAGATGGGTGCCAATGAGCCATATTCGCTTTGTCCATCGAAGAGAGGCAGAAAAAGAGAAAGCCCTCAAAACAAAGGAGAAAACCTAAGAAACATCTGATACTGAAAGAACATGGCTGACAATGAGACTTTCACAGAACTTCAACACCAGGGAATCATTATATTCTCTGAGATGAAAAATTGTTGATAAGACTGTTGCAGAACTTCAAAACCAGCAGGAATCAATTGGATTCCCTGAGACATGATAAGACTGATACAGGACTTCAAAATCTGTAAGAATCATTGGATTCCTTGAGATGAAAAATTGTGGTTAAGACTTGCAAAACTTCAAAATCTGTAGGAATTATTGGATTCCCTAACACAAGATGAGACTATTGCAGGACTTTAAAACATGCAGGAATCATTGGATTCCTGACACATGAAGTATTGGACAATAGATTGGTTTTGGACTATTTCTAGAACTTATGGACATGTATAATCCCTCATGATGATTCATGTTATTTGTTATGTAATACCTCCCATGTTGATGGGTCCATATATACCTGTTTCAAGTGAGAGCCTTCAGAAACCAGCTAATCTGGTTTGAATCCCCATTTTCCTTTGGTTTTCATCTCCCTTCCTGAGACATCAGAGAGGGCGTGTTCACCTCCTTTTGTGGTGTTTTCACTCATTTTCTGAGGAGTTAGGGAAGGTGGGATTACCTCCTTTTTGAGGGTTCTCATCTCCTTGAGAAGTTAGGGAGGTCATGACCACCGATGTTCTAAAACAAAAGAAAGCAGGAGATGTTATGGGCCAGAATTCTGAAACAAGGATTCTTATAAGATGTTGAGTTGGTGGAATTGATGAGACAATGGTTTTCTAGTTTAGCATGGTGCTTAATAGTTCTCTTGGTTCAGCATGATTGATTTAATCTTACAACAAATAATGGTTTCCCAGTGATATAATGATTGGTTTATACTCAACATAGAGCATATACGGGGGGGACTAAGAGACAAATTCAATCATCCCATCTCACATCCTGTGATGGCAGGCCTGTCCTCCTGCATTTTCTCCATTGAAACCAAGTCCCCTCTGAGGCCACAATAAAGTTAGCTGAGTACCACGTGAAGGAGACAATAAAGCCTTTTGGACTTTAACACCGGCTATTCTTCTGGTGATTAATCTACTGAAAAGAAGGCTGCTCGAGACCTCCAGAAAACCAAACTAGGACATTACAATAGATTCCCAAATATTTTATACTATTGACAGTTATTTAAATGGATTTTCTCTTTGTATCTCTTGCTGTTGGATTTTGTTAATGATGTATAAATTGCTGATCATTTATGTGGATTTATTTTGTATCTGCAACTTTGTTAAAGTTATGGATTATTTCTAATAGATTTTTGGTTGATTCTCTAGGGTTCTCTAAGTATACTATTATATCATCTGCAAAGGGTGGTAATTTGGTTTCCTCATTACCTACTCTAATTTATTTAATCTCATTTTCTTCTCTTTTTGCCAAAGGTAACATTTTTATACAATATTGAATAGTAATAGTGAAAGTGGGCAAACTTTTTTTTTTACCCCTGATCTTTTTGGAAATGGTTCCATTTCATCACCTTTACATATGATTCTTGCTGATGGTTTTCAATAGATGCTACTATTTTGAGGAAAAATCATTTACTCCTGTATTGTCCAGTGTTTTTTAATAGGAATGGATGTTGAATTTTATCAAATGCTTTTTTATATCTATTGAGATAACAATATGGTTTTTGTTAATATGGTTATTGATATAGACAATTATGCTAATAATTTTCCTTATATTCAGTGAGCCTTGCATCCCTGATATAAATCCTACTTTGTCATGGCATATTATCCTGGGGATAATTTTCTGTAATCTCTTTGGTAATATTTTTGTAAAGTTCGAGCTAGCTCCTTGGAGCCCTCAGGATAAGCCAGTCAGGATAAGCCAGAGTCAGGATAAGTAAAAGTCCTTGGTCTTTAGGGGGAGAAGTGAAGAAGACAGGTAAACTGCCATAAGGCTTGCCACCAACTTCTCTCCTCCTCTTCCTGTCACAAAGTGAGTCTTTTTCTCACCCCACCCTAAATCCTTGCCTTTGGTATACACAAAACATTGAGGGAACACTGAACAGTGAGAAGGGCCATTTTTCCAAACATATGCTAATGGAGTCATTGTGGAATAGGTAATTAGTCTTAAGTGCTTGGTTGTCTGATTCAAGCATACCTTGTAAGAGTTTCAGGACTTTACATATTTTATTTAATATTTTTTGCATAAATATTCATTAGGGAGATTGGTCTATAATTTTATTTCTCTGTTTTCATTCTACCTGGTTTAGGAAACAGTACCATGTCTGCATTGTGAAAAGAATTTGGTAAGAGTTCTTTGTTCCCTATTTTTTTCAAATAGTTTATATAGTATTGGAGTTGATGGTTCTTTAAATGTTTGGTAGAATTCACATGTAAATCCATCTGGTCCTAGGGATTTTTTTCTTAGGCAATTGATTAATAGCTTGTTCTATTTCTTTTTTTTCTAAAATGGGACTATTTAAGTAATTAATTTCCTCTTCTGTTAAACTGGGCAATCTATATTTCTGTAGATATTCCTCTATTTCACTTAGATTATCAAATATATTGGCATAAAGTTGGGCAAAGTTGCTCCTAATTATTGTTCTAATTTCCTCTTCATTGGTGGAAAGTTCTCCCTTTTCATTTTTGAGACTAAGAATTTGATTTCCTTCTTTCCTTATTCTAATCAAATTCACTAAAGGTTTATCTATTTTATTGTTGTTGTTGTTGTTTTTTAATAAAACTAACTTTTAGTTTTGTTTATTAATTCAATAGTTTTTTTTTTTTTTTTTGCTTTCAATTTCATTAATCTCTCCTTTTATTTTTAGAATTTCAAGTTTGGTATTTGGTTGGGTTTTTTAATTTGTTCTTTTTTAAGATTTTTTTAGTTGCAAGCCTAATTCATTGATCTTCTCTTTCTTTATTTTATGCAAATAAGCATCCAGAGATATAAATTTTCTCCTTATTACCACATTGGCTGCATCCCACAAATTTTAGTATGTTGCCTCATTATTGTCATTCTCTTGGATGAAATTATTAGTTGTGTCTATGATTTGCTATGTTTCATCCATTCATTCTTTAGGATGAGATTTTTTTACTTTCCAATTATTTTTTGGTGTATTTTCTCCTAGCCTTATATTACATGTGATTTTTATTGCATCATTATCTGAAAAAAATACATTTATTATTTCTGTCTTTCTGCACTTGATTTTAAGGTTTTTATGCCCTAACATATGGTCAATTTTTGTATAAGTTCCATGAACCTCTGAGAAAAACATAAACTCTTGTCTATCTTCATTCAATTTTCTCCAAAGATCTATGATACTTAAGTTTTCTAACATTTTGTTTATCTCCTTAACTTCTTTCTTATTTATTTTTGTGGTTAGATTTAGCTAGTTCTGAGAGAGCAATTGAGATTCCCCCACTAATATAGTTTTGCTGTCTATTTCTTCTTGCCTCTCTTAACTTCCTCTGTAAGAATTTCCATGCTATATCACTTGGTGCATATATTTTTAGCCTTAATATTGCTTCATTATCTAGGGTATACTTTAATAAGATAAAGTTTCCTTCCTTATTTCTTTTAATTTGATCGCTCTTTTCTTTTACTTGATCTGAGATTAGGTTTGCTACCCTTGCTTTTTTTTCCTGATCTGAATCATCATATATTCTCCTCCAGCCCTTTACCTTCATTCTGTATGTAACACTATGCTTTATTTTTTTTCCTTGTAAACAACATATTGTAGGATTATGGCTTTTAATTCAGTCTACTATCTGCTTCTGGTTTATGGGAGAGTTCATCCCATTCACATTCACAGTTAAAATAACTAATTCTGTATTTCCTGCCAACTTATTTACCCTAGGTTATGCTTTTCTCTTTTCTATTCCCCTTTCTTTCTCGCTAGTATTTTGTTTTTTATGACTATCTCCTCCAAACAGTCTTCCCCCTTTAGAAGCCCTCCCCCTTTTTTAAACCATTCCCCTAATTCTTCTGTTTTCCCTTCTATTAGTCTTTCCCTTTCTTTTCCCCCTTTGCCTCCTATTTCCTTATAAGACGAGATGAGTTTCTTTATGATACCAAATATGTCTAACATTCTCTCTTAGAGCAAAATCTGATGAGAGTAAGATTCACATAATGTTCATCTCTCTCTCTTCTTTCTATCAATTATAATAGATTTTCTTTGCCTCTTTGTGAGATTTATTTTCCCTTAGTTTGCCTCCTTTTCCCTTTTCTTCCTGTGTGATCCCCTTTCTATTTCTACTTTTTTTTTCATATTATAATAATAGAATCAAATTATTCCTACATTCTCTAAGTATACCCATAACAGAAATATATTTCTCAAGAGTTCTTTTCTTTTTACCTTTTTATGCTTCTCTTGAGTTCTGTGTTTGGAGATAAAATTTTTTGTTCAGTTCTGGTCTTTTCATTAGAAATAGGTGATATTGAATGCCCATCTTCTTTCCTGAAAGATAATGCTCATTTCACCTAGATAGTTTATTCTTGGCTGTAATCCTAGTTCCTTTGTTTTTCAGAATATCAGATTTCAGGCCCTTCGGTCCTTTAAGGTAGAAGCTGATAGGTCCTGGGTAATCCTAATTCTGACTCCTGGGTATTTGTAAATGACTGAAACTCTGAATAGGTGCATGGAATCAGACAACTGAGCATTTAAGACTAATTACCTGTTGGACAATACTCTATTAGCATATGCTTGGAAAAATGGCCCTTCTCACTATTCTGTGCTGGCTTGATCTTTTGGTGTATACAGATAATTGTAGGAGGGATTAGGGGGTAGAGTAAGACAAGCCAGAGTCACTTTGGAGGAGGAGGAGGAGAAGGGACGTCAGTAGGTGGAGAGCTTGTGGCAATTTTATCCATCTCTTTTACTTCTCCCTCTAAAGACCAAGGACTTTTGCTTATCCTGACTCTGGCTGATCCTGATGTCAACAGGGAGCTAACCCTGGATTTCACATTTTGGTGCCTAATGTGTGAACCCTTGGACCTTAATTCCACTGAAGAAATCCCTGGTGACCAGGAAATAGGGTGAGTATTTTAATAGACAAACAGGGAATGAAAAACAGCCCTACTATAGTGTCAAATATATGTTGTTGCTACTCTTACTCCAGTAAGAAAAGCCTTTCCAAAAGTAATGTTATTACATTACATGGATGATATATTGGGATGTGCCCCTGAGGAACAAATGTTAGAAGCATGTCTGCAAAAGATCATAGAAACACTAAAGAACTACAAATTGCACATGCTCCAGAAATAATTCAAAGACATGCTTCTTTTCAATATTTAGGATATGAAGTATACCCTAAGGTGCTTACAGTGCAAAAACTTTCCTTAAAAACAGAGAAGCTAAACATGACTTTCAGAAATTGATAGGAGATATCCAATAAATACATGCAGGGTTAGGCTTGACTACCTATCGAAAGCAACCATTATATGACATTTTAAGAGGAGATGGTGCTTTAAACTCACCACTCAGTTTACAAAAGACGCTTAAGAGGCTTTGAGAGAAGTTGAATTGGCTTTATCCAATGTGGTTGAAAGAGTCACTCAAAAACCCTTGAAAATAGCAGTTTTTGCTTCAAAAGAGGTGTAAGGAGACAGTGTGATAGAGTGTGGGTGAACCTCCCAGCACAGCCAGAATAAATCCTTACTCCTTATCCAGTGCTTGTGACTAGAATTTTATTAAAGGCCATTAAGTGAGCAATACAATTATCTGGAATAATATCTGACAAGATATACATCTGCACCAATGCACCTGAGGAACAAATGTTAGAAACATGTCTGCAAAAGACCAAAGAAACACTAAAGAACTACAAATTGCACATGGCTCCAGAAAAAAATACACCAATGCACAAATTATTGTGTGCTGTGAAACCATCCCAGAGTGGCAAATTTTATTGGCCATAACTCCAAATCTTACACATAGGTCTCCATTAAAGATAATCAGACTATTGCATAATTGGCAATGGATTCTTGAAAAAAAAGTTTCTAAAGTTCCTCTTAAAGAGTCAACTATCTTTACAGATGCATCAAAACATAATATTTGTGCTGTATACTCTCATGACTTAATTATAAAGAGAGTAGTCAGAATGCCTTTTCAGTCCGCTCCGCAGAATGAATTGCCTGCAATCATTTTATCTCTTACTTATTATCCAGGAGATATAAATATAATATCTGATTTGGTCTATTCTGTAGGTGTTTTACAATGAATTGCCACAGCCCAAATAAAATTTGTACCCTCTAATATATGTATGTATGTATGTATAAGCTCTTTAAGGAACTCCAAGAGCAATTGAGAAAGCATCCAGGTAAGATTTATATCTTGCATGTCCACTCTCATAGTGGACTTCCAGATTCTATTTTTGATGGCAATTCAAAGGCAGATAGCCTTCTAACCATGTTGGCCAGTACACCTTTATTTCAGGAAGCCCCAGAATCTTATTCTAAATATCATCAGGCTGCTCAAACTTTATGTTTGCAATTTGGAATAACAAGAGAGGAAGCTAGGAGCATAGTAAAAGCCTGTACAGCTTGCCTTCCTTTCCATGCTCCTACACTCCCTCCAGTGAAGAAACCTCATGTTTGAGACCCAATGAAATTTGGCAAATGGATGTGACCCATTATAAATCTTTTGGTCTGTCTTTTATCCATGTTTTGGCAGACACATTTTCAGGATTCACTTTTGCAATACAAGCAATACAGCAAAAAAGGCAGCCTGAGTAGTCACTGTATTCCTTATACAAGCATTTGCAATTATGGGTGTGCCACAAACCCTAAAAAAAGATAATAGACCTGCATAGACTTCTAAAAATTTTGCATGCTTTTGTGCACAGTATAAGATTTTACATATTATTGGCATACCCTTTAATCCTCAAAGACAGGTAATAGTAGAGAGGAGAAATAGAGACTGTAAGATGCTCCTCCAAAAACAAAAGAAAGGGTGAGCTACAGGTAACCCTAAAGAACTTCTAAATCTAGCTCTTTATACTATTAATTTCTTGATTTTTGATAAAGATGCACTGGCTCCAGCAGATAGGTTTTATAACTCAACAGAAGGGCAATGTCCAGTGCGAACAGCTTGTGAGAGAGGGTTTGCTTGTATCTCTACAGATGGAAAAGGAATCAGATGGGTGCCAATGAGTCATATTTGCTTTGTCCATCAGAAGGAGATGGAGCAGACCCTTGAAACAGAGGTGAAGACCCAAGAAACGTTGGGTGGGTTCCATTGCTGACTGTGCCCACTACTGAAAGTGCATGGCAGTTATGGCCAAAAATTGTTGGACTTCAATACCCTCAAGAATCTTTGGAATCCCTGAGACATGAAAAGATTGTTGTAGGACTTCACAATCCTCAGGAATCATTGGATTTTCTGAGAAATGATAAGACTGTTGCAGGACTTCAAAATCTGCAGGAATCATTGGATTCCCTATCACATAAAAATACTATTGCAGGACTTCAAAAACTTCTAGGGATCATTGGATTCCCTCACATGTGAAGCAATGGACAATAGATTGGTTTTGGACTATCTCTTGGTTGCTGAAGGAGGCATATATGTGACCATTGTTTACATACCCTCCTTCTAGGACTTCTGGAAATCTTTTACAACACCATGTTAATTTATATTATTTGTTATATCACTACTTGCATGTACAATTCATGTTTGTTACACCACATTGTGCCTGCACCAGTTGTGGGGTGAGTCATCACTAATAGCCTGTGCTTTATTGCTATGTGCTTGTATAATACCTCCCATGCTGATGGATTTGTGCATGCCTGTTTCTAGGAAGACCCTTCAGGCCAGAAACTCACTAGCAATATCTGGCTTGACTCCCCATTTCCCTTTGGTGTTTTTCATCTCTCTTCCTGAGAAATGAGGGTAAGTGTGATCATCTCTTTTTTAGTGCTTTCACCTCCCTTCCTGAGAAGTTGGGGGGTGTGTGATCACCTCTTTTTTGGTGTTTTTTACCTCTTTTCTTGATAAGTCAGGGAAGGCATGATCACCTCCTTTTTGGGGTTCTCACCTCCCTGAGAAGTCAGGGATAGTGTGACCACCTACGTTCTAAAACAAAAGAAAGTGGGAGATGTAAAGGGCTGAAACTCTGAATAGGTGCATTGGAATTAGACAACCGAGCACTTAAGGCTAATTACCTATTGGACAATACTCTATTACATATGCTTGGACAAATGTCCCTTCTCACTATTTTGTGCTGGCTTGATCTTTTGTTATATACAGTTAGTCATAGGAGGGATTAAGGGGTGAAGTAAGACAAGCCAGAGTCACTTTGGAGGAGGAGGAGGAGAAGGGACATCAGTAGGTGGAGAGCTTGTGGCAGTTTCATCCATCTCCTTTACTTCTCCCCCTAAAGACCAAGGACTTTTGCTTATCCTGACTCTGGCTGATCCTGAGGTCAACAGGGAGCTAACCCGGACTTCACAGGTATTTAAATTGTTTCTTTCTGGCTGCTTGCAATATCTTTTCCTTTGTATGATAGTTCTGAAAATTGCGCCTTGATCTTCCCTGGGGATTATATTTTGGTGTCTCTTTCAGGAAGTGATTGGTGGATTCTTTTGATGGCTACTTTACCTTCTGATTCTAAAATATCAGGACTTTTTTTTTATGATTTCCTGTAAGATAAAGTCTAGGTTCATTTTTTCATCATGGCTTTCAAGAAGCGCAATCATCTTTACATTGTCTTCTAGATCTATTTTCCAGGTCAGTTATTTTTCCTAGGAGATATTTCATATTTTCTTTTATTTTTTTCATTTTTTTTGTTTGATTCTTGAACCATTCACTTCCTTTTGTTCAATTCTAATTTTTAGTTTATTATTTTCTTCAGTTACTTTTTTTTAGCTCCTTTTGCAATTGGCCAATTAATTTTTTTTTTGTTTATTGAATTCTTTTTTCATTTTTCCATTCCTTCTTGGAATGAACTCTTTTCATTTTCCCATTTTTCTTCTACCTCTCTTGTAAGATCCTTTATGTAATCTTCCAAGAAAGCTTTGTGAAATGAGGACCAGTCATGTCTCTCTTTGGGGCTTCTTCTGATGTTGCTTTGCCTCAGGATTTGAGGTCTGTTCATCTCTCTCTCTCTCTCTCTCCATATTAGCTGTCTGTGGTGAGAGTCCTTTGTTGTTGTTGTTTTTCATTTTTTTTATGTGTTTGAGTTCTGTTCAAGGCAAAGGAGTAGCAGCTGCTTTAATATGTCCTGGGTCAGTCCTGCTAATTGATTTCCAGTGTTGGGTAATGGTGACTAGGTGTGGCATTCTTCTGTGGCTCAGTGCTTTACAATTTGTCTTTTACAAAAGGCAAATCTACCAAATCACCTGCTTATCACTAGGACAGAGTGGCCTAAGATGCTCACGGAAGAGTCCCAGGTGCATGGAAGCTACAACACTCTGACTCTATTCCAGCTTCTTTCCCTGGTCTCCCTATGCTGCCATCTGGGCTTGGTAGACTGTCCCCCTGCCCGGTTGAAACAGAGTTGTTCTGAAGTTCTTTTGCTAACTTCTAGAAATGTGTTGTACTCTAAATATTTGTGGATTTTTTGACTTCAATATCAGCTTAGAGGTTTAATGTGCTTTTGGTTTGAGAGGTTAGAGGAGGTTACAGAGGTCTGCTCTCCACCATCTTCTAGATATATTATTATAAAAAAGTAAGTACAAGAAAATGAGATGGCAATAATAATTTGAGATATTAGGAAAAACTTCATATATAAGATAGTATGTTAAAATGAAACAAAGAATACTAGGGATTCTAAGAGGCAGAAGTAAAGATGGAACACATTCCAGTCATGGGCACCAACTTATCTTCTCCATCCCACCCTTCCTTACTTGTTCCTTTTCCTTTCTTCTCTCATTTCCTTTCCTTTCCTCCTCTTCTTTTCCTCCTTCCTTCCCCCTTTCCCCACTTCTCTCTCTCTCTCTCTCTCTCTCTCTCTCTCTCTCTCTCTCTCTCTCTCTCTCTCTCTCTCTCTTTTTCTCTCTCCCCTCAAGTTACACTTAAATTAGATATCATCCATGTGTTTAAAGAAATGAAAATCAACTAAAAGATAGCAAATTTTCAAAAATGACTCAGTCAAAATAATATCTAACTAGTGCATTGGAAGGGTGTAATATGAATTTATTTACAAAATCCATGGGGCAAAACAGTTGTTATCTTTTGCAAAATAATGTAACAGATGGTATAGATAGATTCTAAGATATCTTTTTTATATATTTAACAGCTGGCTCTCAGAATGGGGGACATATGTAAAACACCTTTTCTGCTTTAGTTTCTTCATCTATACAGTTAACAAAACAATAAACAAAGTTCTGATTTATATCCTCTCCTGATTTTCAAGGTGCAAATTCTCACACTGAAAATTTAACAAGCAGCTTTGGAGAGGCTAATTTAGTCTGGGCCCATAATACACCTCAATATAATGATTGAAACACTGGATTTAGAGTTAAAACTTTTGGGTCAAAGTCTTAATTGTGAAATTTGTGTGACCTTGGATAAGTTATTTTACCTCTCAAGGTCTCAGTTTCCTCACATAAAATAAAGAGATAAAACTAAATGATCCTTACTGTCCCTCCTAACTTTAAATTCATAATTTAACATGAGTAAGAATTCAGACTATAAAGGTTCCTGAACAGCAAAGCAAAGACAAAAAAAAAAAAAAACAAAAAAACAAAAACAAAAACAAAACATGTTACAGGACAATGTTATCTATTTTGTGCATTGCATATTTCTAATAGTATTAAACTGTCTCTACTTTTTCTCCTTAAAATGAATTCTCAGGCTGTTATAGTATAGTTTCTAAAGTTATCAATTGCCAGTAATTCTTCTTTCCAAAGTTTTCCGTGGTCTATCAACTATTAATTCTAATGACCTTCCTATAGGATTTAAGATTACTTACCATTCCTTCCTGTATAATTTCTTCTCCCTAGCTTTTCATGACACAACTCTTACACAATTATGTCTTTACCTATTTGTCTGCTTTTTCTCTATATCACTAGCCATGTCCCATACTTATATTTTTATTTTTTTTTAATTTTATAATAACTTTTTATTGACAGAACCCATGCCAAGGTAATTTTTTTTTTACAACATTATCCCTTGCATTCGCTTCTGTTCCGATTTTTTCCCCTCCTTCCCTCCACCACCTCCCCTAGATGGCAAGCAGTCCTATTTATGTTAAATATGTTGCAGTATATCTTAGATATAATATATATTTGCAGAACTGAACAGTTCTCTTCTTGCACAGGGAAAATTGGATTCAGAAGGTAAAAATAACCCGGGAAGAAAAACAAAACTGCAAGCAGTTTACATTCATTTCCCAGTGTTCTTTCTTTAGGTGTAGCTGCTTCTGTCCATCATTTATCAATTGAAACTGAGTTAGGTCTCTTTGTCAAAGAAATCCACTTCCATCAGAATACATCCTCATACAGTATCGTTGTTGAAGTGTATAATGATCTCCTGGTTCTGCTCATTTCACTTAGCATCAGTTCATGTAAATCTCTCCAAGCCTCTCTGTATTCATCCTACTGGTCATTTCTTTCAGAACAATAATATTCCATAACATTCATATACCACAATTTACCCAGCCATTCTCCAATTGATGGGCATCCATTCATTTTCCAGTTTCTAGCCACTACAAATAGGGATGCCACAAACATTTTGGCATACACTGGTCCCTTTCCCTTCTTTAATATTTCTTTGGGATATAAGCCCAGAAGTAACACTGCTGGATCAAAGGGTATGCACAGTTTGATAACTTTTTGCATGTCCCATACTTTTAACTAAAAGATGTGACAGAACTTTGTCTTGGGCCCTCTTTTTTCTGTCTAAATTGAAATGAGATCTCAGTGATTTTATCACCTCCTGTGAGTTTACCTATCATCTCTACTGTATTTGAAACCAAGCCCTACAGTAAAGTCCAATATTTAAATATCAGGAGTTCTTGGAGAATGTCCCTTACAGCTAACAATATATTCAATTCTAGCCGCTCTTCCAAGTTCTGCTCCTGCATAATCAACTGTCTATTGGAAAGTTCTACCTAGTTGTTCAAATACATACAAAATGAAATTCATTATTTTCTACCTTCACATAGACATCCTTCAAATATACCTTTTTCCCTCAAGAACACAATCATTTTTAACTCACATTCCCAATGTCATAATCTTTCTTAACTCTTTCCCTCAATGCCAAATCCCTTAAACTGTGCATTTTTGTTGATCTTACAACCAAAAGTCTTTTATTTTTCAATCCCTTTCCCCCATTTACAAAGGTAACAAACTAGTTCAGGTTCTTATATTTTGACTATGAGCATCCAAACTGGACTTTTACATTCCAGCCTCTTCTCACTCCCTTCTATGTTCCACTCAGTTAGCAAAATAGTCTTTCTAAAGCATGTCCAACAATCTTCCTCTCTTTTATTCATTTGTGTACTTCTTTACTTCTGCCTCTTAAAACTCCTACATTCCTTCAAGACATACCTCACATGTCAAAGTACCTTGAAAAGTCTTTCCTGGTTCACCTACTTAAAATTACTCCTTCCTTCCTTCCTTTTCCAATTTTTGTTGTATGCTTTTTGTTCACATTTGATATCTCCTAGTAGGATGTTAGTTCTTTCTAAGCAGGAATGATTTATATTTTGTCTTTATGTCACCAGCACCCAGCAAAGTGCCTTTCAAGATAGTGCTTGCTTAATACATGTTTATTGCATTATACCAGTTTAGGTTGCTCTCAAACCCTGAAGAACCTTAAGTTAAGCAGATTTACATTAATCTCTAGGCAACAGGGATCCATTAAAGATTTCTGAGATTCTTTACAATACAATGAAGTTTTCTTCTGACCTTCCTTCTAGCTCAAAATTTAAAAAAAAAAAATAACACTTTGACTCTCTGCAAAAATCCTTTTATTCTTGTGACTCTATATTATTTTAATATTAAGGAATTCGGTTAAAATCTTTAATGTCTTTCCCTGAAAATTCAATTTATTTTATATCTCAACTTATTTTTCCATTAACTTTTAGATAGACAGTTCTTCAAAATCAGGGGTCTTAGCTTATGCTTCCTTTGCATTTTCTAGGGAAGTCAACACTAATGACTACATAGTAATAATTATCTATTGACAAATAACCTTTTGATTGATTCCTTCAGCTTTCCTCTATAGAAGAGATTTTAGAAGGTATGATTTTCAGCCTCTTCCCAGGAGCTAACATTTCCCTGGGCAAAAGTTTAACATATGGTAAGACCTCAATTAGTATATATAAATTATCCAGATATTAAATTTCTTTCAAATGCCAAACTCACAGAAAGTAAATCCTCCTCTTTAAATGCTATTTAATTTACTGTTTATGGAGCTTCCTGGAGCACTGAGAGCTAAATTATTTGTTCAGGAATAAATAAACTGCTTGTATCAGGGATAGGATTTGAATTCAGGTCTTCTTGCTTATGGAGCCAGCTTGCTATCTACTAAAACCATGCTGCTTCTCATTAGATTGATTTATTGGTTTGAGGAATTGTAGGAGAAAGAAAACGACAATTTATGTACACAATGCTTCTTTTTCATAGCATCTTCAGTTGGTAATATGATCCTGGACAGTCTAGCTGGCTGTCATTTGTTCACAACTTTCATACTCAATTCTATAATAACAAAAACAAATTCTAAAGGTTGATGGAAGTTCTCACCTTCATAGACCTTTGGATTTACTTTTCTATGAGGAAAGCAGAATTCTTTCCCTCTTGTAGCATCAACAGTTATATCTATTGAGTTACTTGCCATTTTAGATGGAGAATTGTTCAACAAAAATTTTATAAGTACTCACTGTGTGTAGAGATGGGAGAGGGATGTGAAAAGAAAAAGGAAGTGATTTTTATTTGTACATGGAAATATATCATGTTCTTTGGGTTAAGAGGTAACCATTCCTGGCATGTACTCCTTCCTCTTCTCTATTTTATAGAATTTCTAGCTTCCTTTAAAGAATAATTGAGGTACAAACTCTAATATGAAGACTGCTTTATTTTTAACACCCTCTCCCTTTTCCTATAACTCTCTCCATATTTTGTATTATATAGGCTTTTCTGTGTTCATGTTGCATTCTTTCTCATCTCCCTATTTTATAATCTCGCTGAGAATGAGATTATTTTTTATTTTGTCTTTTTGGCTTGCCCTAGCATTTGTATTCTACTTGATAGACAGACAACATATATAGATGAGTAATGGCAAGCTCTTATCCTATAATGATTAAAGCGAATGACCTATTTCACTAGCTTTACAGAAATGTGATTTTAAGGGAGTTATTATTATTACCCAAGTCATGTCAGAATACTAGGAAATCCTGAAGCTGCATCCCCTCAGTATTGATACCTGAAAATTAAGAGTTAGTGGGTTGAGATTCACTCTAGAATTTTTTTCTAGAAAAATTTATGATGGCCAAAAATGTACATCTTTTCTTAGGCTTTATTTCTAAACTAGGTTTTTTTTGATAAGGACAGATAAATTATCATTTTTTTTCAAATAAATACCAGCCAGATACAAGATCATTAGAGGTGAAAGAGCTTCTCCCAAAAATCACAGCATATATTCTGAAACAATTTACTTTAGGTTTGATTCAAGTCATTTTGCTGTACTTCAAAGACAAAAGCCATTATGTTATAGGAATATTAGCACTTAATGAAGGGAATAACACATAACTAGTAGATGCTGTGGTAATTGCTCCTTCCAGCTGCATGATTCAGCATGTATCTGAGACTAATTGTGTTTTCAAAAAGGGCAAAGTCAAATAAAAGTGTATTATTGAGTCCTCCATCCCTCATAAGGTTATTTTGGTAAACAGACTCTTATTGGCTTGAAAGCAGAGCAAGGGATAATAGAGTAGTGGAGAGTCTTATGCTCCTAGTGATAAGTCTATTTTTCTCAGAGTATTGAGTAATTCCTAAAGTACTTTACCTACCTAAGTCTGTACTGATTTGAATAGGGACAGTTGGATTTGTAGGTGATCTTTATTGATATTTGCAATAGAACTGACTAAGCAAAGGCATAGAGAAAAAAATCACATTGGATTTGTTGTCTTTTTAAAGTACCTTATTTCTCAGAAACTACAAACTTAAGAAAGGGGATTTCATTGCAAAATTTTTTAGGAAAGTTACTCTAGGGAAAAAAGAAAGACATGATACTCAATGTATTAAATGCTTTGACAAATTGATACTAAGGCAGAAGTTTCCCTAGAACAGCAAACTTTCTGATCTAAGTCCATTTCTTCCCACCCTATCTCTTAAAATGAGCATATATTAGGAATGAGGAATCATGGGAGAGGAGCAGCATAAAAAAGAGGTAGCTCTTTAAGTGGTGTTTAAAAATAAACCAAAAAAAAAAAAATCTGAAGTTCATCCACACACAAAATCAGCCAGTGTGTTAAAATAAAAAAGTAAAACATTTGATGCCTATTGAAAGACCACACTTTCATATTTTTGGCTCAGATGTGATGAACTTAAGATATGGCCAATATGTTAATTTATTCTCTTAACTATATTTATTTGTTATAATAGAGGACTTGTATTCAAGAGAAGGGATGAATATGAGAAGAGGTAGAGATGAAGTGCAGCAAAAAAAGAAAAGAACATCAAAAAATATTAAAAAATAAAAGAAATAAATTTAAAAGACATCATGAACAGACAGGACAATTTCATTGCTACCATGAAATATATTAAATATATTCTAAAAACAAATTTCATTGCAGAAATTAGTGAATTCTCATATAATAATTTTGCTCTTTTTTGTATATTACAACATATTTGTTGTTGTCAAGTTCATATAAAATATGTGTAAGTTGTATTGCACATTGTCCTGTCCACCAGGACCTCATCATTAGTGGGGTGTCGAGGAGGACTAAGACCTGTAAGAGAAACAGGCGAGAAGGAGGAGGGAGACTACATTGCGGTGGAAAAGTCTCATTTATTAAAAGGAGGTACTTAGTTATATATGATTTGACTGCCTGCGTTTTCTGGGTGGGGGGTTGCAATGTAAAGAGAAGAATGTCAGACCACAGGTGTGGCTGACATCCTGGGGCATACTCGTTATCTAGTTCCTGGGCAAAAATGGCCAATTTCCTGGGACACACATTATCTTGTCTCAGGAATTTAGGACGTATTGTTTGTTCACAATAAGGTTTTAGCTAACCGTATCAGAGTTTACGCACAGGTAGTCACGTTCTTCTTGGCTCTTTATTTCCTGTCTCCAACAGCATATGTGTGTATATATATATATATATATTATATATATATATATATATATATATATATATATATATATATATATATATATGGAAATGCTGCATGATGGTGTTTATAATAATTTGAATGGTGGTTCAAATTCCATTCATTTTAACAAGTTTATGTTTTGTCTAGATAAAAAGAAACCAAGAGATTGACATGCAACATGAATACCACTATGAATGACAAGCTTTTAGTGTCAAAATTCCCTTATGTTAATCACTCACAAACCAATTCCACTCTTACAAAATGTGCCATCCAGAATCATGTTAGATTCTAGCCAGCACACTTATTAGTATTTGATATTCATCACTGTCATCCTGATTGTCACTTAATGTAACTACAAGAGGTAGAAAAGAGACCTTAATCGTTATTTTTATGGCAACAAATTTTCATTGGAAAAATGAATATAATTTATACATACTCATATGTGCCTGGTGAAAGTAGAAATGAGAATCTTAAACATTTCCTAAATAGATTTCTATATGGGGTTATTTTTAGGCAACATTATTAAATAGGTATATGTTTTCTTTAGTGGTCTAGTAGTGATAAAAATCATTTTATGTTTCTATTCTTAAATTATTTCTAAGTATCCTTTCACCAGAGCATTGGTTTTGTTATTGCATACTGCACTCAACTTCCAAGGATTCTCAGCTACTGGACATCTGCCACTGGAAAGATGTTCCACTTGCACACGGAATTCAGAACAAAATTTATCAACATTTCTGAAGTTTAATTTATCATTATTTTAGCCAGATTTATGTAACATATGCTGGGATTTTAGCTACAGTTTTCATAGAATAAAGACACCAATGATATGATCAAATGATTTGCAAAATAACTAGCACAAAAATATCTGAAAACTTGATAGAGTTGTTTATCTTTGATGGTATAGTAAGAGATACTAGAAAGGATATTAGATTCCCAACCAGAGGGCTGCTGCTAATTTTACAGAGAAGAGCCTGTTGAATGTGTTATTTTAATAAATGCCTTTATTCGATTTGGAGATGATTTGAACCTTAATTCTTTAAAGATGACACACAACATACAACTCATACTCTCAAGAGTAACAGAAATGTAGCACAACAATAAATTATGGATGAGTAAAGTATTCACAGTAATGTTCCAAAACAATTTTGAAAGACATGATGAAAAATATTTACTAACTCCAGAGAAATAACTGATGAAAACTTAATGCAGATTGAAATATATTTTTTGAATGTTATCACTTTTTAACATTTTCTCCTGCAACATGTCTAATTTAAATGTTTTGCATGACTGCACATCTATAGTTTGTATTTTTTTTTTGTCTTCTCAAAAAAAAAAAAGAGGGAGAATTTGGAACTCAAAATGTCATTTATTTATTTATTTTTTTTATTTAACTAGAGTAGGTCTTCTTCTTACTTTGATCACATCCAGGTTGGCATAGTCTATTGCCACCTGTATTTCTTAATTCAAAATAACTCAATAATTATCTTTGTTCATTTTTTTCTGATTTTGTATTAAACAGATTATATTATTACTGTTAAGCATTGTCCAGGCTCACATTTCCCAGTGGCAACATCTCTTTTATTATCTTCTTGAATTTTTACATTAACGATCTCAATATACTTTTGGATTTCATTCCAGCTCAAGCTATCATGTCTTTGAGATGAGGTTTCTCAAAATGTAGTAGACAAGGAACAGATTGTTTTGAGTAGTCTTTATTCAGGTTATTGAAGCCTATTGAAGGATTTTGGAAATGATTCGGTATAGATATCAGATCATTGCTGTCCAATACCTGTTTGAGCACAGTGACAGAACATAATATTTCTACTGCAATGCATAGTTCCTTATGGGCCAGATAGTTGAAAGCATTCTGTTTCTAAGAGTTGAACAATTTGTTCTCAAACAAATTCTTTTTAACCAAAAAGATGAACAGTAGTAGGTAGACCTTGGGTTTCATGACTGCAATTCATCTTCTGGAATTCAACATTGATTAGATCAATAGCAATAAGCCTGTAGATTTTATTGATGTTCCCTTCTGGCCATTGTTCTTCATACGCATATTTTTTTTTTTTTTTTGCTTCATAGATAAAGCTAATATTTAGTTTTGTGTACTGTTCTTTTCTTTTGTTGGTTTCTGTAAGTTCCTCTTGATAATCCTTTGCAAAATTACGATCCATAGAGTTTAAAGCTGCATTTGAATTCCTCAGGGTTAAAATGATCTTCTCTGAGATACGCTTCTTAGTGACTCCATTAATCACAATAACTACAGCATACAATACAGTATCATCCACTGACAACTGGCCAGAGTCACTAATTTTCTAAAAGATTATATCTATATCACTTATTTCTCAAGTTCCTTCTTCATCTAATAAAAAAGATGTAATATCTATTTTGACCAATAAATCCTGGATCTGTGTATCTATTCCCAGTGTGAAGAGATAACAAACAGTACATAAATGCAATGTGTCTTTCAAGGTGTGTTTTTCTGATCATGGATATCTCTCATTTCTAGATAAAAGATCTTAGGGAATCCAATTAATTTCATCATTATCAATCATTGAATAATATAATTCATATGATAAAAATGAAGTCCTGATTTATTATAATGTGTTTGTTCCACATCATAGATTTTTTTTTTCCTCTGAGACCATTTTAGCAGCAAAGAACTTAGCTAATTTTGCAAGGTAAACTCCATTTCTTAGTCCTTCTTCCAAATCAGTGGTTGGTGATATTTATTCAACTAGACAATCTCCCCTACACCTGTTGGCTTCCAATAGATAGCATAGATACTCATACACATGTACTGACACATCCTCTCATCCATTTCTTCTGCAGAAAATCTTTCATCATCCATTGTAGATTCACATTAGAGCCTCTGAAAGGATGATGTATCTTTTTTTTTTCTGCAGACCAATTCCTTTAGTTAGATTTGACAAATCTGGATATGACAAGAGACCATTAAAATATAAAATAATCCTTCAAATATTGATTTCCACAGTGGAAATGTCCATTTGTTATTACTTGAAGTAGTTGTTTAGAGTAGAAGTCTCTGCTGATAAGGACTCAAATGTTTAGCATCTGAATGGAAACAGGACAATGGCAAAATAAGATACTAGACTCTGAGGTCCTTTCTCTCTTTAATTTTTTTTATTATAACTTTTTTATTTATAAGATATATGCATGGGTCATTATTTAGCATTGACCCTTGCAAAACCTTTTCCAACTTTACCCCTCCTTCCCTCCAGCTTCTCCCCTAGATGGCAAGTAGACCAATATATGTTAAATATATTAAAATATATGTTAAATACTATATATATATATATATATATATATACATACATATATATATATATGTATACACACACACACACACATATCCGTACAATTATTTTGCTGCACAAGAAAAATCGGACTTAGAAATAAGGTAAAATTAACCTGAGAAGGATATCAAAAATGCAAATGGACAAAAACAGAGGGAGTGGAAATGCTATGTTGTGATTCACACTCCATTTCCCAGAGTTTTTTCCATGGGTATAGCTGGTTCTCTTCATTATTGAACAAATGGAACTGATTTGGTTCATCTCATTGTAAAAGAGAGCCACGTCCATCAGAATTGATCATCATATAGTATTGTTGTTAAAATATATAACGATCTCCTGATCCTGCTCATTTCACTCAGCATCAGTTCATGTAAGTCTCTCCAGGACTTTCTGAAATCATCCTGCTGGTCATTTCTTATAGAACAATAATATTCCATAACATTCATATACCACACTTTATTCAGTCATTCTCCAATAGCTGGGCATCCATTCAATATCTAGTTTCTAGACACTACAAAAGGGCTACCACAAACATTTTTGCACGACAGGTCCGTTTCCCTTCTTTAAGATCTGTTTGGGATATATGCCCACTAGTAACACTGCTGGATCAAAGGGTATGCACATTTTGATAACTTTTTGAGCTTAGTTCCAAATTGCTCTCCAGAATGGCTGGATGCATCCACAACTCCACCAACAATGAATCAGTGTCCCAGTTTTCCTGCATCCCCTCCAATATTTGTTATTATCTTTACCTGTAATCTTAGCCAATCTGATAGGTGGGTAGTGATATCTCAGAGTTGTCTTAATTTGCATTTGTCTGATCAATAGTGATTTGGAATGCTCTTTTATATAAGTGGAAATAATTTCAATTTCATCATCTGAAAATTGTCTTTTCTTATTCTTTGACCATTTATCAATTGGAGAATGGCTTGATTTCTTATAAATTAGAGTCAATTCTCTATATATTTTGGAAATGAGGCCTTTATCAGAACCTTTAACTGTAAAAATGTTTTCCCAGTTTATTGTTTCCCTTCTAATCTTGTCTGCATCAGTTTTGTTTGTACAAAAACTTTTCAATTTGATATAATCAAAATTTTCTATTTTGTGGTCAATAGTAATCTCTAGTTCTTCTTTGGTAATAAATTCCTTCCTCTTCCACAGGTTTATATTCATTTCCCAGTGTTTCTTCTTTGGGTGTAGCTGCTTCTGTCCATCCTTGATCAATTGAAACTGAGTTAGATCTCTTTGTCGAAGAAATTCACTTCCATCAGAATACATCCTCATACAATATCGTTGTTGAGGTATATAATGATCTCCTGGTTCTGCTCATTTCACTTAGCATCAGTTCATGTAAGTCTCTCCAGTCCTCTCTGTATTCATCCTGCTGGTCATTTCTTACAGAACAATAATATTCCATAATGTTCATACCATAATTTACCCAACCATTCTCCAATTGATGGGCATCCTTCATTTTCCAGTTTGTAGCCACTATAAACAGGGCTGCCACAAACGTTTTGGCACATACAGGTCCCTTTCCCTTCTTTACTATTTCTTTGGAGTATAAGCCCAGTAGAAACATTGCTGGATCAAAGGGTATGCAGAGTTTGATAACTTTTTAAGCATAGTTCCAAATTGTTCTCCAGAATGGCTGGATGTGTTCACAATTCCACCAAAAATGTATCAGTGTCCCTATCTTCCCACATCCCCTCCAACATTCCTCATTATCTTTCCCTGTCATTCTAGCCAATCTGACAGGTGTGTAATGGTATCTCAGAGTTGTCTTAATTTGCATTTCTCTGATTAATAATGATTTGGAGCATATTTTCATATGGCTAGAAATAGTTTTAATTTCTTCGTCTGAGAATTGTCTGTTCCTATCCTTTGACCATTTATCAATTGGAGAATGGCTTGATTTCTTATAAATTAGAGTCAGTTCTCTATATATTTTGGAAATGAGGCCTTTATCAGAACCTTTGCCTGTAAAAATGTTTTCCCAGTTTATTGTTTCCCTTCTAATCTTGTCTGCATTAGTTTTGTTTGTACAAAAACTTTTTAATTTGATATAATCAAAATTTTCTATTTTGTGGTCAATAGTGATCTCTAGTTCTTCTTTGGTCATAAATTCCTTCCTCTTCCACAGGTCTGAGAGGTAAACTATCCTATGCTCTTCCAATTTATGTATAATCTCATTCTTTATGCCTAGGTCATGAACCCATTTTGACCCTATCTTGGTGTACAGTGTTAAGTGTGGGTCAATTAGGCAATTCTCTTTCATAATTCCCTGGAAAATAGTGTCTAGCTTCTTTTTTCATCATTATTTTTCAGGAAGTCGAATAATTCTTAGATTATCTTTCCTAGATCCATTTTCCAGGTCTTTTGTTTTCCCAAGAAGGTATTTGACATTTTTTTTCCCATTGTTTCATTTTTTTTTTTTTTTTGGTTTTGCTTGACTATTTCTTGGTGTCTCCTTTGAGTCATTCATTTCCATTTGTTCAATTCTGATTTTTAATGCATTATTCTCTTCATTTACTTTTTAATTTCTTTTTGTAATTGTTCAATTGACATTTTAAGTGAGTTGTTTTGTTCTATGGAATTTTTTTCCATTTTGCAATTTTAATTTTTAGAGAGCTCTTTTCTTTTTCTAATTCACTAATTCTGTTTTCCTTGTAATTGTTTACCTTTTCCCTGGAATTGTTTACCTTTTCCCATTCATTAATTCTGTTTTTCAGGGATTTGAGTTCTTTATCCACTCTATCTTTAAATGAGTGGAATGACTTATTCAGACTCTCTTGCCAAGCTTCTCTTTCCTTTCCCTATTTTTCTTCTAGCTCTCTTATAAGAGCCCTTTTAATTTCTTCTATGATAGTCTTGTGTGTTGGGGACCAGATCGTATCCCCCTTTGGGGAATCATCTGGAGACAATCTATGTTTAGTCTCCTCAGCGTTTAAAGTCTGGTATCTATGTCTATAGAAGCTATCTATTGTTAGAGTGTGCTTAAACAAAAATACCAAATATGGTCTGCCTTTTTGGGCTAGATGGTATTACCAAGCTTCTTCTACAGACTGCAGGAGGTAGCAGTGAGGCAGCAGTTGCATCTGTGCTCTGAGATTCTGAGAGCATGCTGAGTCACTCATGGTGTTGGATAGGTATGGCCAGATCTCCAGAAACCCTAGCTTTTCGGGGTTATAGTTTTTACCCCCTGTGTTTATAGCTTCTCTGCTGATCTACTGGCTTGCTGCCAGGTCAAAGTAGTCATACTGTGGTAAAGTTCTCCCTGCAGATTTTCTGCTGGCTGAGATCACATCCCACCCACCTCTGATCTGCTCAGTGTGAGCTGCTTTCCATACTCTCTCTGCCTACTTGTCTGCAGTCTCTAGCTGATCTAACTGTTCCTGCCTGTGAGCAAAACCAGACTTTTTCTGGCAAATTTCAAGGATATCTTGTATTGGTAATGTATTAATGGTTTTTTCAGTCAAGCACTAATTCTGATGATTTGTCATGAAAAAAAAAAGGTATTCTGAGAGAAAGAAGTAGCTTAGATAAATGCATGTGTCCTCTCTGCTATCTTGGCTGGAAGTTGAGATTCTGCTTTAAACTCACCACACCAGCTTACAAAAGAAGTTCAAGAGGTTTTGAGTGAAGTTGAATTGGTTTTATCCATTGTGGTTGAAGAGTTTCTCAGAAACCCTTGGAAATATCAGTTTTTGCAAGTTTCATTCTAAATATCATCAGGCTGCTCGAGCTTTGCATTTGTAACTTGAGACAACAAAAGGGGGATCTAGGAGTGTAGTAAAAATCTGTACAGCTTGCCTTCCTTTCCATATTCCTATGCTCCCTCCAGGGAAGAACCCTCATTGTTTGAGATCTAATGAAATCTGGGAAATGGATGTGACCCATTATAAATAATTTTGTCATCTGCCTTTTATCAGTTTTGTAGTAGACCCCTTTTCAAGATTTACTTTTGCTATACCAGTAGCAAAAGAGACAGACCAAGTGGTCACTGAATTCCTTATACAAGTTTTTGCTATGGGTGTGCCACAAGCAACAAAAATATATAATGGACCTGCATATACTTCTAAATATTTTGCATACTTTTGTGCACAATATCAGATTTTCCACATCCCTGACATACCTTTTAATTTTCAAGGATAAGCAATATTAGAGAGGAGAAACGGAGACATCAAGACGTTCCTCCAAAAACAAAAGAAAGGGGGAGTCACAGGTAATGCTAGAGAACTTCTAAATTTAGCTCTTTACACTATTTTTTTTTTTTTTGATTTTTGATAAAGATGCACTGCCTCCAGCAGACAAGTTTTACAACTTACAGGAAGGGCAGTGTTCAATGCTAGCACTTCTACTATCTTTAGATAATCTCCAGGTGATGTGGAGAGATCCAGAAAGTGATGAATGGAAGGGACCTGATAGGTTAACTGCTTGGTGGAGAGGTTTACTTGTATCTCTACAGAAGGAGAAAAAATCAAATGGGTGCCAATGAGCCATATTCGCTTTGTCCATTGGAGAGAGATAGAGAACACCCAAGAAACATCAGATGGTGCCAAGCTCCAAGGAGCCTTATTGACTTGCTCATGCTAATAGAAATATTAAGATGTAGAGCTAGAATTTGAACCCCAAAAATTTAACTCCAAATTTGGGGTTCTTTCTGTGATAGCAGACTGGCTTCTGATTACAGTTAACAACTGTGGCAAAACCTATAACCTACCATAATGATTCTCAGTTATTGAAGTCTATCTATATAGCAGTCAGACTTTATAGATAACTGGATATTTCAGTAACAAATATGGACAAGCCTAAATAAAATCTCATTGACTAATGGCTTTCTGGATTTAGAATCAGAGTCAGATTTTAAGACTACCTAATCCAGCATTTGTACATACAAAAATATTTATAGCAGCTCTTTTCTCACAGCAAAGAATTAAAAATCGAGGGGCTGTCCATTAATTGGGGAATGGTTGAATACATTGCGGTGTGTGTTTATGATGGAATCCTCTCAGAAAAAAAAAAAAAAAAAAACCTGGAAAGTCCTCCATGAGTTCATGAGAAGTGGAATATACTGTGTACAAAGTAATGACTATATTGTGGGATAATTAGATTTGAATAACTTTGCTATTCTGAGCCATATATTGATACAACACTACTTTGAAGGATTTATGATGAATGATATGCATACACAGAAAAATTTTGAATACAGATTGAGGCATACTTTTTTAAACTTTATTTCTTTAGATTTTTTGGGGGGGGTTGGGCAGATTTATGTTTTCTTTTACCACATGACTTAAAGATTATATAATTAATTAATATTAAATTTAAAATTAAGCACCTATTAATAGAATGTTTAATTAAATAAAATCTGACATATGCATATTATAGAACAATATAATAGTGTAAGAAAAGAAATCAAATATGAGAAACTCATAGAAACTTGGGAAGATATTTATGATGTCATCTAGAGCAACGAAGAATCAGAACAAAGCAGTCTATTTAAAATATAACATGTGATGACTATAATAATGTAAATGAAAGCACTCTAAAATTGGTAATGGAATTTTAATGACCCATCACAAACATAGAAAGTATATCATGAAACACACTTAAATCCCCTTGGAAGAGAGTTGAGGGATTCTGGGGTTAGAATGTTGTGCATTCTGTCAAATATAGTTGTCATGTTAACCAGATTTACATATGCATTTCCCTTTATACAAAGGAGGATATAATGGTAAGGAAAGGGAGTGTAGGTAAATGACTACAGTAGAAAAACAACTGGTTTCAATGAAATTAAAATATTAATATGAATCTATTACAAGCTATTTTATTTTCAATTGAGGAGGATTTACATAAATATAGAATTTTGGTGTTGGAAAAAATCTTATAAATCATAGCACCAAAATCTTTTCTAAAACCTAAATTTCTTCAATGTACAATATATATTGTCATTTAATTTCAGTCTGATTCTCTCTGGAAATAAGGAACTACCTGAAACTTCATTCCATTATATCTTGAGATAGTTTTAATTTTGCTCAAATAATTCCTGACTTTCCTTTGGTAGATAGATTCCCAAATATTTTATGCTATCAATAGTTATTTTGAATGGAATTTCTCTTTGTATCTCTTGCTCTTGGATTTTGTTGGTGGTGTATAAAAATGCTGAGGATTTATGGGGATTTATTTTGTATCCTGCTACTTTGCTAAAATTATGAATTATTTCTAATAGCTTTTTAGTAGAATCTCTGGGGTTCTCTAGGTATACCATCATATCATCTGCAAAGAGTGATAGTTTGATTTACTCATTGCCTACTCTAATTCCTTTAATCTCTTTCTCAACTCTTATTGCAGAGGCTAGTGTTTCTAATACAATATTGAATAATAATGGTGATAGTGGGCAACCTTGCTTCACTCCAGATCTTACTGGGAAAGGTTCCAGGTTTTCCCCATTGCATATGATGCTTACTGAAGGTTTTAAATATATGCTCCTGACTATTTTAAGGAAAAGTCCTTTTATTCCTATTCTTGAGATAGTTTTAATTATGAAAAGTATATCTTTAAATGGAGATAAATTCAATCAACGACTTGCATTCCATTTTGCTAACCTACCAATATATAATCTAGAGAGATTGTAGTTTTGACACTAGAGAGAATTTTCAAAAGTTATCTAGCCCAAACTAAGTATTTTAAAGATGAAGAAATTGAGGTTCAAAAAAGTTGTGCACAGAGTAATAAATGCCAGATTTGAGATTCAATATCATACCCTATGACTCCAAATACAGCACTTTTTTCACATATACTACTTCTCCTAAAGAGGAGAGATTTTCTTCATGATTCAAACTGAAGAACAGAGATAATAAAATAGTGAACTAACTGAAAAATAATCAGAGATCAACAAATTGCTGATCTCTGCAGTAAGATTTACAAACAGAAACTTAATAAATATTATCTTCCTTTTCCTCTTAAGTCCCATTCTTTGTTACATAAACAATCTGGTACTATCTGGTGCTGAATTAACTGGCCTACCAAAAAACTCTCCAAGACTAAGAAGACAGGCAAAATACCAGAAGGCAATAAATTATGAGATCGCACCAAAACTTCCAGCATAAAGCCTAGGAAGGAAAATAAAAGCTCAATATCTATCTTTATACTAATTGGTCTTTTCTGAATTTTGGAGCAAATTCTATTTTTTCCCTCTGTATTAATGCAATAAATGAGGTCTTTAAAATGTTTGTCTCTATCACATTTGGGAAATAGACCCTGTTGATTCTTGTGTTGTAAATGCATAAATATATTAACATATATAAGTTCTTCTTTCCAGGAATTAACATGTTTTCTCTATTCCCTGGAAGGCTGATTGCCCTTGCAGAAATTGTTTGCTTCATTGTGCATCTCTACATTATGTGGGATGTATGCAAAGATAGCTACAAGAACAATAGTGATGAGTTTTTTCCAATTAAGTAGAGATAACATAGTCAATATGTAGCTATTAGTCTAAAAGGCAGAATGATGGAAATAGATTTTAGGGATCTGATCAGTCAATTCTTGATAACTTGCTCATTCAGAACCTTTGTTTCGGCTCCTGTTCTTATTCTCTTCTTGACCCTTTCCCTTGGAAACTGATCTACCTTGATGTGGTCTTGCCACTTTCCCTACAAATGACTGATATTTGGCTTTGTTCTTCCACATCTTCCCTTGAATAATCATGACAAACTGAAATGACTTCTGATGGCACTTATTACTCCAATATTGGATTAATAATACAATGCACATAATTTCTTCTACATTCATGTCTACTAATAGACAAAAGAATACTGGGAGGAAATAAAATATTTCACTAAGCTATCTATCTATCTATCTATGTATATTCTTTTTTATTATTCACCTGACATAGTCAGATACCGAATCAATACCCACATAAGTATAAGCTTCATTTTTCATTACAATAATTTTTCTCTTTCATCATATAGACCTTTTTAATCTAGAACCTTTGTAATTATTCATTAATCTTTGTTTATTTCTATTCTTCTAATTTTCAAAGCATGTGATTAGGTTCTTGTTAATGTTAATGAGAAAAAATTTCCCAGGTAAAAGTTCATTAAAAACTTGATTAAATATTACATTTTTATTTATATATGCATATGTATGTCTGCATGTATGTATATATATTATATATGTATTAATTTTATATACACACAAACACACACACACACACATACACACACACACATACACTCACTAGTTCTTCACTTCTAGTTGGAAATCATTTAAAAAGAAAACTTCTTTTATTTTGGATAGCTCAAATCATTTCCTCCCTTTAAAAAATGATTATCTGAATATTATTGCTCTTTTTCCAGCTGCTTTAAATATTTACAGTTTCTCTCAATGATTCTTTTATTATACCTCTTTATATGTTTTCTTAATTTAATTTTCTCCCTAATGTATACCCTTTCTACAAGTTCTTTCATTCACAAAAGACATACAAACCTCCACACATAAATCACTGCCAGCACCATTACTATTACCACCACAACACATTTAAATGTAGCTGTTACCATAGATACAGTGCTTTCCTCTGTTATTTTTCTCTATCTATGAATTCCCTGCTATTGAAAACTCATCTATTATTATGTTTTCAACTATTATATAATGGGGTTGTTGGACACATTAACTGAAATGAGTGTTTATTGAATAATTTGTTTTTTATTTTATGAGTTACTCAAAGATGAGTAAAAAATCGTTCCTGTCCTCAAAAAACTTCTAATCTGTCAAAAGAGCTAAAAGAAGAAAGGCACCTAATATATAAGCAAAAATAAGATACATGTATGTGTAACACACACACATCTCAACAATGCTAAATTATTAAAACTAGAAAGTTGTTTAGAATTCATGTCCAAACTTTTGGATGGAAACTTTCTGTCTTTAAATATTTTATGCCTTCCTATGCATACATGTCTATTGATAAAATGTGAAGTCTTATGAAATCCTCTCAAACTGGTCAGACTCAAAATCTGACTTCAAATATTCTCATACTTATGTGATATGAGTTTCTCAAAAAAAATTCTGGCCTATTTTGGTTCAAGTTCATTGTACAGAATGTTAGCAACCATGAGCCTTTTTTTCCCCCACAGCACTTCATGAAAACTATTTGGTACATCATAGAGAAGTATAATTTGGTCATTGAAAATATTACCCAAACCATAAAATCAGAGACCCTGATGTGTCTAAGAGTATATTTCTGCAGTGTTACCTATGAATTATTTTATATTTTATTTAATTACATTGTTTATATCTCTAAATAAAATATGATACATATAAAAATGTAATTTCTTCCAGTACAATATAATGCCATTACTTGGTGGCAGTCTTTACTTGACTGAACTTTAGCCTATGTATTAATTTTCAAATAAATGCTTAAATTATTCCTTGGATCTCGATCTCTTTGTAATGCTACTCCAGAAATGGAAGTTCAATTGACTTTTGAATCTTTCATCAAATGCCTTTTGCTCCACCAGGTGGCAGCAGAAGAGTAACTTCCCATTGTTTCTTCTGGGCCGTTAGAAATGCTTTTCAGGAGGTAGTTGTCCCCAAATGGGGATCAATTTTTCTATCTTCTTTATTCTTGGAAGTATTGTACCTAAAAAATCCTAAGGAAACACCATTTTCTTGGGCCTATATCTATTTTTAAATGAAAAAGGTGTAAGTTTTAAAACATATAAATATATCTGAATATCCCCAATATGTAATGAAATGTTACTATTGTAGATACTCTAAGTTTCAAGCTACCTGTTCTTTATTTTATTCTAACAAGCACTTGTTTTGCAAAATTAATGTCTTATGTTTCTCTTTTACAATTGGAGGCTATATGGCATGCACCAGAACACAGAGAAGTGCGAACTGGATTTAAATCCACTAACTGCTTTTATGAACTTGGGAATATCACTTTTAATCTTCATGCTTCATTTGTAAAATAAGTAAGTTTGAACAATGACCCATAAGATCCTAAGGATTTTTTTAGGAATTCATTAAATTAGGGATAGTCTATTAGATTAAAATAATCTTTTAAAAAATAAATAACCAGGAATAAAGTTGTTAGATTTGTATCCTCCTTGAACATAGGATGGAGAATTTTTTTTTTTAATTTTTATAGTCTAGTGCAACAAGTGTCTTACAGATATTATATGCTGAATCATTTTAGTAGGATTAAAGACTAACACTAAATTGTATTTATTTCAAATATGAAAAGTTCTTAGATTTTTTTCAATGAATTTATATGGATAGGAATAAAGAAACCTGGTTTCTTTTTCCATATACAGCACCTACATTCTTCTTCACATGGTAATCCCCTCACCCCAAAACAAAACTTCCAGTTCAAATAATGCAGTAAGTGGTGTTTATTATCTAATCAAAACAACATATAACCTATGAACCCTCATTGATTTTTTTTTCCATTTTAAGTTAACCAGCGAAGACTAATTAGCTTAAGGAGAACTATGCTAATTAAATAACATAATAAGATAAATGACCTAAAAATGTTCTCATGTATATAGTATGGAAAGTAAGTGATACAGGGGAAATATGTGATTAGGCAATATTTCTGGAGAAAATGCATTTAGAGTATATATGTAAACAGGAAAAATGCATAAATGGCATACACATTGGGACACTGTCCAAGAAAGATGTTAGATGGTACACAGTGGAACATTATGAGCCACCAAACACACTTGGAGGGGAAATATGTAGGAACACATGTAACTAGGTCATGTGTGTGCCCATGAAAACTTTCATCTTTAACATCTTATGGTAATGTAATCATGGAATTTCTTGCTGAATATTTCCATCATTTGCACTGAATATTGAATGTTTTTCACTAGATATTAGAGCTTCACTTTCTGTCTCTGCTTGGTTGTATATGTCCTGAGCTCATTGCAACTAACTACTCTTTATTATCATCTGTAAGTCTTTAATGTTTTAAAAATAATCTGTTGCTTTATACTCTCTGTTGGGGGGAATGGTGGTTAATAAGACTAGATTTAGTTGACTACATATCTATAAGCTACTACATTCATACAGACAACTGGAAAAATTTAGTAGGAGCTCCAGGCAGATATTAAAACTTTTCTTCTATTTTTTTCTCTAATGCCCATTGGACATTTTCAAACCAAGAAAACTATTAAACTTGTGTTATTAAGTTCTATTTAATTTCTATTAAATATGGCTGACCTCCTCATCTCACCTCACATCTCAACCTACTCCACAACAATTTTCCACTCAGCTAAATGAATTTTCCAAAGTTTCTGACTTGATTCTCTTGTTTCCTTTCCTGACAGGAAATAGTTTTCCATGGAGAAATGTGTATGTGGGGAGAAAGGAGATGTTAGAGATATCTATTCTTTTTTCCCTGAAAACTATACAGAGAAACCTCCTTTGTGATACTTTAAAAATAAATTACCATGTTTTAATGTTAGAAAATTTCATTCTTTATGGTAATAAGCTTCTTTCTCTCTCTTCTTCCTTCTCTTTCTGTCTTCTCTTTTCATCTTCCATACCTTATTCCTTTCCTCCTTTCTTCCTTCTCTCTTATTTCCCCATATTTCATCTTTCCTTTCTTTCTTCTTTGTTTAAACTTGGGAGAGTAATTTTAACCCAATTCCACAGGTAAAATCCCTAGCCTATAAATTGTAGTGTATAGCCTCTAACATTATGAGCCTGGGCAAATAATCATACTTTTTACTTGCCCATTCAGGCATTCTAAAAAGCTAAATTTCTGAGTAGATGTTGTTCTGTTTTGGTAATCTGTGATACCTATACCAATGAAATTTTAAATTCATGGTCTCCTTCAATACACCAACCCATAAGTATAATAAAAACATTAGCTTATGGAAAACATATGGCTTATAATGAATCTGTAATGATGTAAGCAAGAAGTTGTCAACTACTATATCCAAACTAAAATATTTTACCCATGCCACACACATTCATAATGTGATTAAATCTACTATATATATATATGTGTGTGTGTGTGTGTGTGTACATATATACATATCCATATATGCTTTTAAAAATCATATAGAATCACAAAAGTTTTCATGATGTTTTCCACATTATGAGAGCAACAAGCTGGACAATTAGACATTTTTTTCTGGTGCTTAAGACTTCTCAGATCTCTCAAAAAATGAAATTATTAATCTAAGATAAATTATTTTTGCCTTTCTATGATCTAAAATACAATGAACTCAGAAGCAGGATATCAGAAATAAAGCAATGATATAAACTGAATCAAGACTGTGAAGGGTGGTCTTATATCTGCCTTAATTCACAAGAGGGAATCTCCAGAATTCATGACCATGGGGAAAACAGAGTTAAACAACATCCTCGAGAAACTTTGTGTTACACACTACATATACCAGAATGGTTCCATGCTAGGCAAAACATCTCATGATGAGGTTGACTCATCTTCCTTCTTCCCTCTGCTCCCTTCTAGCATGAGCCAGATTAAGTCATAGTTGTTGTAGGTGAACAAAAATTCTCCCAGGGCATGGATCATATATCTAGCACTGCATTGATAAATAATTCAGTGAAAAAGAAAGAATACTTTTTTGGTTATTTTCAATTGAAGTTGAGGATATTTCATCTTCTCCCTGCTTACCCATGTGTTTTATTTGGAATATAGGTTAAAAAAGACAAGAACAGATATGGTCATGATTGGAAATAAATTGAAAAAATGCTCTTATTATATTGGAATTTTAAAAATTTAGTAACTATTCTGTAGGTTCAAATCAATAATTATTTATTAAGTGGTAAATAAATGGCAGGCTCAGATAAGCATTGGGGAATGTGAAAAAAGCAAAGGGAAAGACAGACCCTGCCCTTATGGAACTTATATACAAATGATGAAAGAAAACACATTAAAAAGGGAAGTGAAAAAGCATGTATGTTGGTAGAGAGAAGATACTTATTCAGAGATGTGGTGTAAAAATCTTGAGAATCAAGTATCAAATTGAGAGAGGAGTATATGAGTAAGCATGGATAGCCTGAAAAGTTTCAAAAATGAAAGTTTCAGAAGGAACTTACCTATGGGAAGAGGGATGGAGGAATCTTGTAGGATGAGAAGGTTGCAGAAATACAACAGAGAAGTTGAGAGAGTTTTAATTTGTTCTAGTAAAAGACTGAAATTCCATAAATCTGCATGAAATTATATAATTTTTTTAGTTATTGTCATCATTATTGATAGCATTATAAGCATTAGTACTGCTAGTAATGATGATAGCTGAAATTTACAATATAAAATAGTTCAAGGTTTCCAGAATAGTTTACATGTATTTGTTCCCTCCCCACTTCACCTACCACATCAGCCTAGGAAATGAACCAACACATCCAGTATGCAAAACCAAAGAACTGACTTGTTATTTCATATCTATTATTTATCATACTTCTTATATGAAGAATGATGAAAAATGAAAGTAAATGGGGAGAATTTGCTTATATTACATTGTCCCATTTAAATCACTAATAATGAGACAAATATCTTTGATCATTATGTATAACTTCTCATACTTCACTCAAATGAGAAAATGATAGATCATGGAAGAGAAAAATTTAAAACAATTTTAATTGTGTATATTTTCAAATGGTTATTTCATATCAAACTTAAAATCAGAGAATTAATTATAAAGGAAAACTTATTATCCCTCTTGCCACGTTAGTTGAGTACTTTTACCTGTTCATTTACTTGGAGTTACTTGATATCAGAGAGATTATTCAGTTTAACATACTTTTCATTCATTCATTAATTCAGTGAACAATAAATACCTACTTTATGTCAGATACTGTGCTAAGTGCTGGGCATGCAAAAACGAGATAAAAGTTTTTGCCCTTAAGGAGTTTTCAATGTAATGGAAGAGATTACATGTAAATAAAATACATACAAACCTAATTATATATATAGGATAGATAGGAAATGATAAAAAGAGAAATAATTAGTATTAAGAGACATTAGGGAAGGCTTTAGCTGGCATTTAGATGGGATTTAAAGGAAGTCAGAGAGATAAGCAGTTGGAGTAAAAGAGGGAGATTGGATGAAAGCCAGAGAAAATTCCCAGAATTGAGAGGCAGAGTATTGTTTGTGAAATGGTCAGAAAGCCAGTGTCATTAGATTGAAGAATGAATGTTTGGTAGTAAGACAGAAGAACTGTAGGAAAGAGCTAAATTGTGAAGATCTTTGAATGCAAAACAGAACATTTTGGAATTGCAACTGAAGATAATACGAAGCTGCTGAAATTGTATGGTATGTGTGCATGTGTGTGTGTGTGTGTTTTTTTTTTTGTGTGTGTGTGAGAGACAGAGAGAGAGAGAGAGAGAGAGAGAGAGAGAGAGGAAGGCAGAGAGAGAAAGAGGATAGATTGGAGTTTGGAGATATTTAAATCAGACAGACCTATTGGAAGAATTTGTGAGGTGGTAAATTTTACTCTAAGGTGGTATCAGAGAAGGAAGTAGAGAGGGGAGACATTGCAAAAGTAAAACTGATAGACCATAGCAATAGTTTGGATATTGGGGGGTGGTGAGAGATAATGAGAAATTCAAAATCACTCCTATGTTGTGAGTCTGAGAGACTAGGAGATTGGTATTATTCTCTACAGAAATAGGAAAAATAGGATTTTAGAGGGAGAGATAATGAAATCTACTTTGTATGTGTTGAGTTTAATATGTCTAGTAAGCATCCTGTAACCTAAGTAACCATTTCATATTCCCCTTTGAGGCTTCATTTGGGGACAATTTGCTTTTGGTGTCCTCAGAATTTGAAGTCTGTTTTCTGTCTCCATAAAAGCCATCTCTGATCAGAGTTCTTTTTCCTTGTTTGCTCATTTTTAAAGGTTGAAGTCTGCCCTTAACACAAACAGGACATTTCCCAAGCTTCCTCTATGGACAACAGAAGTCTAATACTGCCTTGGGCCAGTGCTACTGACTTACTTCCAGTGCTGTGTGAGCATGGGCAAGTCCCATGTCATTCTTGGAATCAAAGGCTTATTTTTCACCTTTTTTATTTGTGTTGGATATCTCACAGCTAATCTTTTAATCCATTGGCTTCTGACCCAGGACAAAGAAGCCAATGCTGCTCTATTTTGGCTAAAAGCTAAGAATCCCTAGATTCCTGGCTCATAGATTACCTTGGATTTCATGCTGAGCCTGCATTTGGCTTCCTCACCCCATGCATTGTTGAAATAAAACTTTTATGTAGTTCTTCCAAAATATCTCATGTTGGAAATTTGTTCCACTTTGTGGAACAAATATTTGTGGGTTGTTTCACTCCAAAATCAGTTTGGAGACTTAATCTGATTTTGGCATCCAATGAATGCCAGGAAGAACTCAGACAAAGACTTGTCTAATCTAGTTAATCTTGGCTCTGTCTACCAATAATTATTCGTTTTTTACTGAGGCAATTGGGGTTAAGTGACTTGTCTATGCTTACATAGCTAGGGAGTGTTAATTGTCTGAGGCCAGATTTGAATTTAGGCCCTTCTGACTTGAGCACTGGTGCTCCATCCACTGTGCCATCTAGCAACCAGCACAATAATTATTCTTAAAGAAGAAGAAGAAGATATGGGATAATATATTCTAAAAAATTTCCAAGGAAAATATGTGCTGCATTAATTTGATTTGTGGAAAGTAGAAAGCAATTAACTAAACTAGACTTCTCATTTAATCATCATTACAATTGAATTATGCTCTAATACAATTCTTTTATCTTCAGAGTTCAGATGTAACAACTAGAAATGATCATAATGAAAAATTAGCTTAATTTTAGATTACTTTCTTTTACTTATTTGTTCAAGTGTTTAATACAAGAACTCTTGACAATTTTGTAGCTGTACGAAGTGATTATTTGGATTTTTGAAACTGATTACCTGAAAGACAAAAGAGATAAATTGGAAATATCAATTATTAAATTAATTTTATTTTTGGAAAACTTTGGGTTTACATATTAATTGTCCATTGCTGTTTTTGGAGGAGGTGGAGAGTTTGGATGGAATACTCCTAGGCCATTGTAGCAAGTGAAATTAGAGAAATCCTATATTATGTCTTTGGAATTAGGAGAATTTAAAAGGATGAAGGAACCTTTGTAGATCTTGTTTTTGCTTTGTTCTTCAAGAGTTTGTATATGTAGCATGAAATTGGTGGATGGCTATTAAGTCTTAGGAATCATTGCTACCACAGGCAAAATAAAGTGGAATGGAAGTTTAGTAGCCTATGAAAGCACAAAATGGGCCATGTTATATGAAAATTTATCTTTGCCTCATGAGAAGGATGAACAATAATGATGCAATTTTCCAGAGCAGCTCAGTTGAGGTGTTAAATAGCAAATCAATTGAAAGGACTTTTAGAGGTAAAAACAAAAAATTTTCTGACTTTTTGGATAAATAATTATACAAGGAGATAATTTTCCCGTCTTCTATGATATTGATATGAGTTGATATATGATATACTTGCTTACAACACACCTGTGCAAAAGAGATGCAAAAGGTAGAATTTAGGTATTTGAAATTTCAGATTTTATGAGGAATAGTGGTGGCATCCCCAATTAGAATTCTAAGGTTTTCTTCTAGCATAAGTTTCTTTTGCAATAAAAATATTTTATTTGTAGGATACAATTATTTACCTAATATTCATGTATTTATTTTTTTTTCTTCTGGTAGATACTTTGTTTTTAACAAAGACTTAAAAGAGAGTGAGAAAGTTCATCACAATGAACATATCAACCATGTCTTACAATAGGTTAAAAGTTCCTCAGCCACAGTCCTGCAACTTGTTCAATGAAGAAAATGAGATATTTTTAACAACTTACTGTTGAGCTGTGCTTGATCATTATAAATCCATAGCCTTCAGTTATTTGTGTTTTTTATTTTTATTGTTTAGTCATTATTTATATTGTTTTCCTAGTTCTAATTTCATTCTGTATTGATTAATTCTAGTATTTGTATGCTTCTCTAAATTTATGTTGTTTCTTAATGTTCAATGGTGTGCATGCTGAATTTTATTTAGCCATTTTCCAATCAATGGGCAATGATTTTCCACTTCTTTAATATTGACAAAGTGCCAATGATTATAGGGGCTACATTAAGAATCAAGGACTGAAAAAATGTAGATTCATGACTCTACAAAGAGGTCAGCAAAGAAATTACAATATATGTAAAGGGATATTCTTGAGCACATCACAAATGGAAGTAAAATACTCCACATATAATGAGTTGTGTGACCTCTTTGTCATATATAATCCTTAAGTTTGAGGCTTCTTTCCTCTGGACTCTGAATTTGACTCTTGCCTAGCTAAGAGAATGTTAAAAGTAAAAGGAGAGCAGAAGACTTGGAGAAGACAAAAAACATATTTTGCATAGTTTTCAAAACCAAAATTTAGAGGGAAATACATATCAGCCTTGATATAAAAGGAATAAAATCCATATAGGATTTAACTCTGCCTGGAAAATTATTCATTGCCAGGATTTGAGCCAACAGCTTATCCTGGTGTAGGGAGAATGTCTTGAAACTGGTAGAGGGAAGGGTTCAAAAAATTAAAAATAACCCAATGATAAAAAGCTGAAATCATCAAAAAGATGAAACACCAGAGAATTAAGAAATAAATCAACAACAATAATGTATCCCAGAATCAGATAAACCAAAGTACTGAATCATATAAAAACAAGGAGCAAATGAGTAAAAGACATAAGGAAAACAAATAATTAGAAAACTATTAGCTATAAAGCAAAATTAATGAAAATTATTCTATTAAAGATAATCCTGTGTACTTGTGGAATAACTGCAAGGAAATTTTAAAATATTTAAAATGAAATCAAAAGGACAATTCAACTTAATTCATTCAATGCTATTTTGATCAAACCATCAAAAATGTTTATAGAGATAGAAAAAATAATTAACTAATTCATCTGGAAGTATAAAAGGTAAAGTATATCAAATAAATTAATGAAAAATGCAATACAAGGTGGTCTTATAAAGTGGCAATCATCTAAGGTAGCTGATATTGGCTAAGTAATAGTGGTGGATCAATAAGAATAGATTAGATACACAAGATAAGATACATGATAGTCAACAGACATAGCAATCTAGTCATAAACCCAAAGAACCTGGATTTTAGGATATGCATTCACTATTTCACAAAAACTGATGGGGAAATTGGAAAATGGTATGGCAGAAACTGATATATACTAATATCTTATACCATATACCAAGCTAAGATCAAACTGGGTATATGATTTAGACAAAGAGGGTAATGCCATCAATAATTTAGAAGTCTGATCTATAAAGAAGGGAAACATTTATGAACAAAACAAAAATAGAGAGCATTATGTGATGTAAAATTGAATTTTATTATATTGTTATATTAATTAAATTTATAATTTAAATTATATTAAATTAAAACAACAAAATTAATGTCAGTTTAAAAGCAAAGCATAAAATTAGTAAACAATTTTTTCATCAAGTGTCTATGATAAAGGTCTCATTTTTCAAATGTACAGATAACTGAATTAAATTTATAGAATACTGTTCATTCCCTAATTGATAAGTTGTCAAAGAATGTGAATAGGCAGTATTCAAATGAAGAAATCAATGAGATATTTAGTTAGATAAAATGCACTAAATCTCTACTAATTAGAGAAATAAAAATTCAAATAATTCTGAGGTAGAAATGTAGTCATCCAAAACAATTTCAAAAGACTCATAATAGAAAATGCTATCCACAATCAGAAAAAGAACTGGAGTCTGAATGCAAATTGAAAAACACAATTTTCACTTTTGTTTTTGTTTTTGTTTTTCCTCTTTGACAAATTATTTCCCCCAAACTGTTTCTTCTTTCATAATGTGACTAATGTATATTTATTTTGTAGGTTTGTACATATATACAATCCATATCAAATTGATGATTCTTAGGAAGGAGGGAGTATAATGAGTGAGAAAATTTGTAACTTAAAATTTTATTAAAATGAATGCTAAAATTGTTTATGTGTGATTGGAAAAATAACATTAATTAGCTATCCAATAAAAGATGATTAATAGAGTAGGAAAATTAATTACAGACTAGACATGTCTAAAATATTTGATTTGAGAGACTACCACATTTTGAACAGAAAAGTAATGAAATAGAGGAAAATTTGGCTGAAGAGGAGAAATGATATTAATAAAAAAAATGAATTCTATACAGGATAGAGTAAGTGCCCTTGGGGAGCTGATTGAGATTACTTGATAATCTCCTGCAAGGCCTTCCAGAAGGATATGAGAAATTTTAAAAATATATATATGAATATCACATATCAGGGAATATGACTTGCAAATTACATAGAATTTCCACTTAAGTTCAATAAATTTGATGGTTATAAATCATAGATTAACTTTTAGTAAAAAAACAATCCTGTAATGATCAAACTTATCAGTCTCCAAATCAACCATAAAACTTACCAAAGATTTGCAAATATTAAGTCAATTCAAGTAACACAGCATTATGCCACATTTTTTTTCAAAAATTATAGATATTGGGATATTTCAAAAAGCCAAGGAATATAAGATACAATCCAGAATACCATATTTTGGAAATTAGGTTGTGTAAAAGGCAGCTAAGTAGTGCAGTGGGCTCAGACTCAGAAAGACCAGAGTTCAATTCTAGCCTTAGAAAATTCCTTGCTGTGTGACTGGTCAAATCACTTAATCTCCATTGCTTAGAAGTGATCAACACCATTGCTAGGCCCACAATGGATGGCTTTTTGTTTACTGAACTTTGAATCACTGATATGTCAAAGAACTTAATAAGGCAGGTATTCTATTTCTGATTTGTCCCAAAACATTTATAAACCTTTCAGGATTAACACAAGTGCAAAATCAATTACATCAAATCTAAATAGTATGTAGCAAGATATGTAAAAAGCAACCATTGCTGGCACAATTAATTGAGTTGGCCATTCCTCATGATTTTAGGTGGATTGTACTATTTCCAGAAAAGGAATAAGATTCACATGAGTTTGCAGAGTATGGGAAGTCTGGATTTCTTAAAGGACAATTTTTCTGATATGTTTCGGTATTTCTTCCCCAGTGCACTATCATGGAGAATTCTGGAAATATGGAGATCAAGTTCTGCCTTTGGTATAATCCCCAATGACATCAACTTTCCAGTAAGGTTTTATTGTATGGTGAGAAGCTTTTTTAGAAAGTTGTTTGACTGTATTTCTAATGATGGCAGTTGTTTTGAGTTTCATTACAATCTGCAAAATGACATGTTTTGAGATTCAAAACTTAACACACAATACCTTATAGAGCTTTTGGATACCATATAAAGATATTACCTTATTTCTGATAAAGCCCTCATTTCCAAAATATATAGAGAATTGACTCTAATTTATAAGAAACCAAACCATTCTCCAATTGAAATGGTCAAAGGATAGGAACAGACAATTCTCAGATGAAGAAATTGAAACTATTTCTAGCCATATGAAAAGATGCTCCAAATCATTATTAATCAGAGAAATGCAAATTAAGACAACTCTGAGATACCACTACACACCCGTCAGATTGGCTAGAATGACAGGGAAAGATAATGCAGAATGTTGGAGGGGATGTGGGAAAACTGGGACACTGACATATCGTTGTGGAATTGTGAATACATCCAGCCATTCTGGAGAGCACTTTGGAACTATGCTCAAAAAGTTATCAAACTGTGCATATCCTTTGATCCAGCAGTGTTACTACTGGGCTTATCTCCCAAAGAGATTTTAAAAAAAGGAAAGGGGCCTGTATGTGTAAGAATGTTCATGACAGCCCTCTTTGTAGTGCCCAGAAATCGGAAACTGAGTGGATGTCCATCAATTGGAGAATGGCTGAATAAGTTGTGGTATATGAATGTTATGGAATATTATTGTTCTGTAAGAAATGACCAATAGGATGATTTCAGAAAGGCCTGGGGAGATTTACATGAACTGATATTGAGTGAAATGAACAGGACCAGAAGATCATTATTTACTTCAACAACAATACTATATGATGATCAATTCTGATGGATGTGGCCCACTTCAGCAATGAGATGAGCCAAATAAGTTCCAATAGAGCAAAAATGAATTTAACCAGCTACACCCAGGGAAAGAACTCTGGGAGATGAATGACTATGAACCACTACATAGAATTTCCAATCCCTCTATTTTTGTCTGTCTGCATTTTTGATTTCCTTCACAGGCTAATTGTACACTATTTCAAAGTCTGACTCTTTTTATACAGCAAAATAACTGTTTGGGCATGTATACATATATTGTATTTAACTTATACTTTAACATAGTTAACATGTATTGGTCAACCTGCCATCTGGGAGAAGGGGTGGGGGGAAGGAGGGAAAAAGTTAGAACAAAAGCATTTGCAATTGTCAATGCTGAAAAATTACTTATGCATATATTTATAAATAAAAAGCTATTAAAAATAAATAAAATCTGAAAAAAGATATTATCTTATGATATATGATAATTACATAAACACTATATTTAATGTAAGCTGGACAATGAAATATATTGTGAGGTCTTAGGGAAGATTATTTTTATTATTTATGGATTTTGAAGGTCTTAAGAAGCAGGAAGTATTTGAAATAGACTATAAAAATAATTAGAAATTTACTAGATGGAGAACCAGATAGCAGACCTTCTGTTCTTATGGCAAAATATGAGAAGAGCTAGGAGAATTGAATATATTATTAGCAGCAATTGCCAATCTACTTGAATGGAGGACAGTAAATTATTTTATATGTTCCTTAGGTGTAAAAGTCTGAAACTCTGAATAGGTGCACTGGAATCAGACAACTGAGCACTTAAGGCTAATTGCCTATTGGACAATACTCTATTAGCATATGCTTGGAAAATGGCCCTTCTCACTATTTTGTGCTGGCTTGATTATTTATTTATTTATTTATTTTTGGTGTATACAGATAATTGCAGGAGGGATTAGGGAGTAGAGTAAGTCAAGCCAGAGTCACTTTGGAGGAGAATGAGGAGAAGGGAGGTCGACTGGTGAAGAGCTTGTAGTAGTTTTGTCCATCTCCTTTACTTCTCCCCTAAAAATCAAGGACTTTTGCTGATCCTGACTCTGGCTGATCAACAGGGAGCTGACCCAGACTTCACACTTAGGTTCCCCATTTATTTTTAAAAGTTGATTGAAAAGATCTTTTAGATCCATTTTAGATTCATGACTGATTCATTTTATTTCACCAAAAGTATGATAAGAGAACAGTCTGGGTTTCACTTATTTTCCTAAAGGAAGTACTGATATTACATTGTCTTTGGTTCTCATGATACTTTTGCACAGATTCACTGTTTAAATCTATCTTCTATCTTTGAGAATAGGTACACTAACTTGTTCTTGAGGCATGATCTGCAAGTAGAGAAAGAAATTTGTAAAAAGTAATCTGACCTAATTTATCTATCTCTTGATCTCATCAGCTCTCCTCATTTTAATTAAACTCAGTCTATAGCAATCTCTTTTGCTTAATAAAGAAGGTATTGTATTTCTGATTTTCCCTCAATATTTATAAATTTATTTCAGGCTCACCCCAAAGAAGCAACAAGAATGCTATTAATGGAACTTTGAGAATAGGAAGGAGGATATAGCAAGTCCCTGAAAAAGGGAAGAAAAGAAAATAAATGACACACTTTAACAGTGAGTTATATAGAATTTTCTTTAAGTATAAACTGGGTTCAATAAATAATGTGTAGCATATGAAACTGAAAATAGCAAGTGAAATATGCTCAGTTTTCAAAGTCAGTAATGTGTCAGTAGTATTTACTCCTGTGAATAATATTACATTTCCAAGAAAAACTGAATAATTCCTATTTATGTAGCCAATTATATAGTAAACTGTTCATTTGTCTTTCACAATGCCTGAAATATCTTTATTCCTACCGTATTTAACTTGTGTTTTGAAATTCTTGAATAATTAGAATTGTGTTGGGGACAAAAGGGATATTTTCTCCAAATTAAAATAAATAATAATATGCTTACCATAGAAGTAGATGGATAGTTTGTCTTGGGAAGCATTTTAAACATCTTACTATAACCCTGACATTGTAGAATCATAGATTTTTAGAATTGAAAAAGGTCATTAATTCAATATATATTTGAGTTGTTGTTGTTAAGGAATTTTCAGTCATGCCTAACTCTTTTTGACTCCTTGTAGGATTTTCATGGTGGGTACTAGAGTGGTTTAGTCTTCTCCAGATCATTTTACAGATGTGAAAACTGAGGTGAACAGAGCTAAGTGACATGGAGTCTTAAAATAATAACTGTCTGAGATCAGATTTGAATTCTGGAAGATTGGTCTCCATGATTCCAGGCCTGTCCAGTGTACTATCCAGCTGCTCTCTATATTTTAGAATGAACCCTTCTCTAAATTACCATCCTAGATCATTCCAGAATTGATTTCTTTTTTTTTTTTTTTTTTTTTTTTAATTTATTATATCTTTATTTATTTTGTTAAATATTTATCATTTACATTTTAATTTGGTTCAAGGTGTTGACAGCTATGTTTTCTTTTTTTTTTTTTTTTTTTTTATTTTAATTTTTTTATTTAATAATTACATTATATTTACACTCATTTCTGTTCCGATTTTTTTTTTTCCCCTCCCTCCCTCCACCCCCTCCCCTAGATGGCAAGCAGTCCTTTATATGTTGGATATGTTGCAGTATATCCTAGATACAATATATGTTTGCAGAACCGAACAGTTCTCTTGTTGCATAGGGAGAATTGGATTCAGAAGGTATAAATAATCCGGGAAGAGAAACAAAAATGCAGATAGTTCACATTCGTTTCCCAGTGTTCTTTCTTTGGGTGTAGCTGCTTTTGTCCGTCATTTATCAATTGAAACTCAGGTCTCTTTGTCAAAGAAATCCACTTCCATCAAAATATGTCCTCATACAATATCGTTGTCGAAGTGTATAATGATCTCCTGGTTCTGCTCATTTCACTTAGCATCAGTTCATGTAGGTCTCTCCAAGCCTCTCTGTATTCATCCTGCTGGTCATTTCTTACAGAACAATAATATTCCATAACATTCATATACCACAATTTACCCAGCCATTCTCCAATTGATGGGCATCCATTCATTTTCCAGTTTCTAGCCACTACAAACAGGGCTGCCACAAACATTTTGGCACATACAGGTCCCTTTCCCTTCTTTAGTATTTCTTTGGGATATAAGCCCAATAGAAACACTGCTGGATCAAAGGATATGCACATTTTGATAATTTTTTGGGCATAATTCCAGATTGCTCTCCAGAATGGTTGGATTCGTTCACAACTCCACCAACAATGCATTAGTGTCCCAGTTTTCCCGCATCCCCTCCAACATTCATCATTATTTTTTCCTGTCATCTTAGCCAATCTGACAGGTGTGTAGTGGTATCTCAGAGTTGTCTTAATTTGCATTTCTCTGATCAATAATGATTTGGAACACTCTTTCATATGAGTGGTAATAGTTTCAATCTCATCCTCTGAAAATTGTCTGTTCATATCCTTTGACCATTTATCAATTGGAGAATGGCTTGATTTCTTATAAATTTGAGTCAGTTCTCTATATATTTTGGAAATGAGGCCTTTATCAGAACCTTTAACTGTGAAAATGTTTTCCCAGTTTGTCGCTTCCCTTCTAATCTTGTTTGCATTAGTTTTATTTGTACAAAGGCTTTTTAATTTGATGTAATCGAAATTTTCTATTCTGTGATCAGTAATGGTCTCTAGTTCATCTTTGGTCACAAATTTCTTTCTCCTCCACAAGTCTGAGAGATAAACTATTCTATGTTCCTCTAATTTATTTATAGTCTCGTTCTTTATGCCTAGGTCATAGACCCATTTTGATCTTATCTTGGTATATGGTGTTAAGTGTGGGTCCATGCCTAATTTCTGCCATACTAATTTCCAATTATCCCAGCAGTTTTTATCAAATAATGAATTCTTTTCCCAGAAGTTAGGGGCTTTGGGTTTGTCAAACACTAGATTGCTATAGTTGACTATTCTGTCTTGTGAGCCTAGCCTTTTCCACTGATCCACTAATCTATTTCTTAGCCAATACCAAATGGTTTTGGTGACTGCTGCTTTATAGTATAATTTTAGATCAGGTACAGCTAGGCCACCTTCATTTGATTTTTTTTTCATTAATTCCCTTGAGATTCTCGACTTTTTATTGTTCCATATGAATTTTGTTGTTATTTTTTCTAGATCAATAAAATATTTTCTTGGAAGTCTGATTGGTATAGCACTAAATAAATAGATTAGTTTAGGGAGTATTGTCATCTTTATTATGTTCGCTCGGCCGATCCAAGAGCACTTAATATTTTTCCAATTATTTAAGTCTGACTTTATTTGTGTGGAGACTTTTTTATAATTTTGCTCATATAATTCCTGACTTTCCTTTGGTAGATAGATTCCCAAATATTTTATGGTATCAACAGTTATTCTGAATGGAATTTCTCTTTGTATCTCTTGCTGTTGGGTTTTGTTGGTGATGTATAAAAATGCTGAGGATTTATGGGGATTTATTTTGTAGCCAGCTACTTTGCTAAAATTATGAATTATTTCCAATAGCTTTTTGGTAGAATCTCTGGGGTTCTCTAGGTATACCATCATATCATCTGCAAAGAGTGATAGTTTGGTTTCCTCATTGCCTACTCTAATTCCTTTTATATCTTTCTCGACTCTTATTGCCGAGGCTAGTGTTTCTAATACGATATTAAATAATAATGGTGATAGTGGGCAACCTTGCTTCACTCCAGATCTTACTGGGAAAGGTTCCAGTTTTTCCCCATTGCATATGATGCTTACTGATGGTTTTAAATATATGCTCCTGACTATTTTAAGGAAAAGTCCATTTATTCCTATGCTCTCAAGTGTTTTTATTAGGAATGGATGTTGGATTTTATCAAATGCTTTTTCTGCATCTATTGAGATGATCATGTGGTTTTTGTTTGTTTGGTTATTGATATAGTCAATTATGTTAATAGTTTTCCTAATATTGAACCAGCCCTGCATTCCTGGTATAAATCCTACTTGGTCATAGTGTATTATCCTGGTGACAATTTTCTGTAATCTTTTTGCTAATATTTTATTTAAGATTTTAGCATCAATATTCATTAGGGAGATTGGTCTATAATTTTCTTTCTCTGTTTTCAGCCTACCTGGTTTAGGTATCAGTACCATATCTGTGTCATAAAAGGAGTTTGGTAGGACTCCTTCAATCCCTATTTTTTCAAATAGTTTATATAACATTGGAGTTAATTGTTCTTTAAATGTTTGGTAGAATTCACATGTAAATCCATCTGGTCCTGGGGATTTTTTCTTAGGGAGTTGATTGATAGTTTGTTCTATTTCTTTTTCTGAGATGGGACTGTTTAGGATATTTACTTCTTCCTCTGTTAGTTTGGGCAAGCTGTATTTTTGGAGGTATTTTTCTATTTCATTTAAGTTGTCGAATTTATTGGCATAAAGTTGGGCAAAGTAACTCCTAATTATTGCTCTAATTTCCTCTTCGTTAGTGGTGAGTTCTCCCTTTTCATTTTTAAGACTAACAATTTGATTTTCCTCTTTCCTTTTTTTAATCAGATTTACTAAGGGTTTGTCTATTTTGTTGGTTTTTTCATAGAACCAACTCTTAGTTTTATTAATCAATTCAATAGTTTTTTTACTTTCAATTTTATTGATCTCACCTTTTACTTTTAGAATTTCAAGTTTAGTGTTTGACTGGGGGTTTTTAATTTGTTCCTTTTCTAGCATTTTTAATTGCAAACCCAATTCATTGACCTTCTCTTTCTCTATTTTATACAAATAGGCCTCTAGAGATATGAAATTTCCCCTTATTACTGCTTTGGCTGCATCCCATACATTTTGGTATGATGTCTCATTATTATCGTTTTCTTGGGTGAAGTTATTAATTATGTCTATGATTTGCTGTTTTACCCAATCATTCTTTAGTATGAGATTATTTAGTTTCCAATTGTTTTTTGGTCTACTTCCCCTGCTTTTTTGTTGAATGTAATTTTCATTGCATCGTGGTCTGAAAAGGATGCATTTACTATTTCTGCCTTACTACATTTGAGTTTGAGGTTTTTATGTCCTAATATATGGTCAATTTTTGTATAGGTTCCATGAACTGCTGAAAAGAAAGTGTATTCCTTTCTGTCTCCATTACATTTTCTCCAGAGATCTATCATATCTAGCTTTTCTAGTATTCTGTTTACCTCTTTGACTTCTTTCTTATTTATTTTCTGGTTTGATTTATCTAATTCTGAGAGTGCAAGGTTAAGATCTCCCACTATTATAGTTTTACTGTCTATTTCTTCTTGCAGCTCTCTTAGTTTCTCTTTTAAGAATTTAGATGCTACCCCACTTGGTGCATATATGTTTAATATAGATAGTGCTTCATTATCCATGCTACCCTTTAGCAAGATATAGTGTCCTTCCTTATCTCTTTTAATTAGGTCAATTTTTGCTTTAGCTTGATCTGAGATCAGGATGGCTACCCCTGCTTTTTTGACTTCACCTGAAGCATAGTAGATTTTGCTCCAACCTTTTACCTTTAACCTGCATGTATCTCCCCGCTTCAGGTGTGTTTCCTGTAAACAACATATTGTAGGATTCTGGCTTTTAATCCATTCTGCTAACCGCTTTCTCTTTATGGGGGAGTTTACCCCGTTCACGTTTATGGTTAGAATGACCAATTCTGTATTACTTGCCATCTTGTTAACCCCGGTTTATGCTTTCCTCCCTTCTTTCCCCTTTCCCCCCCTTCCAAGTATTAAGCTTGTGAGCACCCCTTGCTTCTCACAGCCCTCCCTTTTTAGTATCCCTCCCCCCTCCTTAGAGTTCCTCCCCCTATCTTACCCCTTTCCCTCCCAGTTCCCGTATTCCCTTCCCCTTAGCTTATTCCTTCCCTTTCCACTTTTCCCTTCTCACTTTTCAATGAGATGGGAGAAGTTTCACCATAGATTGAATATGTCTTAAGATTTTTCACTTAAAGCCAATTCTGAAGGCAGTAAGATACCCACTATATTCATCCCCCTCCATTCTTTCTCTCAGATATAATAGGTTTCCTATGCCTCTTCATGAGATGTACTACCCCCACTTTACCCTTTTTCTGGTACAATGTCCTTTCCACCTCAATTTCTAGAACAAGGTATACATGTATTCTTTATACATCTATATAGTCAAAATATAGTTCCCAAGATTAATCTTTACCTTTTTAGATTTCTCTTGAGTTCTATATTTGTAGATCAAACTTTTTGTTAAGTTCTGGCTTTTTCATCAGAAATAGATGAAATTCGCTTACTTCATTGAATGTCCATCTTCTTCCGTGGAAAAAGATGCTCATTCTTGCTGGGTAAGTTATTTTTGGTTGCATACCAAGTTCCTTAGCCTTTCGGAATATCATATTCCAGGCCCTTCGATCTTTTAATGTGGATGCTGCCAGATCCTGGGTGATCCTTATTGTGGCTCCTTGATACTTGAATTGGGTTTTTCTAGCCGCTTGCAATATTTTTTCTTTCACCTGAGGGTTCTGGCATTTGGCCACTATATTCCTTGGTGTTTTGATTTTAGGATCCCTTTCAGTGGGTGATCGATGAATCCTTTCAATGTTTATTTTTTCCTCTGTTCCTATGACTTCTGGGCAGTTCTCTTTGATAATTTCCTGGAAGACAGTGTCCAGGCTTTTTTTTTCATCATGTTTTTCTGGGAGTCCAATGATTCTCAGATTGTCTCTCCTGGATCTGTTTTCCAGGTCTGTTGTCTTCCCCAGAAGGTATTTCACATTTTTCTCCATTGTTTGATTTTTTTGGATTTGCTTGACTGATTCTTCTTGTCTCCTCGAGTCATTCAATTCCACTTGTTCAATTCTGATTTTCAGTGAAGTATTCTCTTCACTCACTTTTTTAAAATCTTTCTCTAATTGTCCAATTGAGTTCTTTTGTTCTGTGGAATTTTTTTCCATTTCGCCAATTTTGTTTTTTAGAGAGCTGTTTTCTGTTTCCAGTTCACTAATCCTATTTTTCAAGGATTTTACTTCTTTATCCACTCTCTCTTTAACTTTCTCCAGACTCTTTTCCCATTTTTCTTCTAGCTCCCTTGTGAGAGCCTTTTTAATCACTTCTATGAGGTTCATCTGTGCTGAGGAACAGACGCTCTCCTCCTTTGGGGAATCACCTGGGGAGTGCCTGTTTTTAGTCTCCTCAGGATTTAGAGTCTGCTCTCTATCTGTATAGAAGCTGTCAAGGGTTAAAGTCCTCTTCAGCTTCTTGCTCATTCTGTCTATTAATCAGAGATAAACTACCAAAGAAAAACAGAAAAAAACTGGAGTCTTTCTTTGGGGGAGGGGCTGGGTGTGTTATCGAGCTTCCTCTACAGATTGCAGGTGCAGCAGTGAGGCACTAGCAGGACTGTGCTGCGCCTGCGCTCTGAGATCCCAGAGCGTGCTGAGTCACTGAGGGGGGGGAAGGGGGGGGGGGCAGGTCCTGAAGACTTCAGCTGTTTGCGGTTGTATTCTTCAGCCCCGGTGTTTTTAGCTTTTCTGCTGGGCTGTTGACTTGCTGCCGGAGGAAATTATCCAAACCTGTAGCGAAGCTCTCCCCGCAGAAACGGCTACGATCACTCTCCACCCCCTCTCCAGTCTGCTCCCGTGCTCTCACTGCCGCTGCCCTCAGCCTGTGCCCGATCTAAAACCGCCCCAGCCCTCCAGTAAAGACAGACCTTTCTTGGCGGATCTCAAGGATGGCTTCTCTTGGTAACTATTTGTGGGTTTTTTTCAGTCAAGCATTGATTCAGAGGCTTGTAATGAAGTGGATAGTGAGAGAAAGCGCGGAGCTTATGCAACTGTGAGCCTCCTCTCCGCCATCTTAACCGGAAGTCCCTCCAGAATTGATTTCAATAGGTACAATCTCAATATGTGGATTTAAGTTTGATAGCTCTTCAATAATAAATCATGGTTTAATACCAATTCTTATGAAAAGAATTTAGGGGTTTGAATGATCTGCCAAGACAATAGGCATAAACATGTGAAGCAGCAGTTAAAAAATAAAAATAACAACAACATTAACATAATCTGAACTAGAATAACTAATAATTTCTAGTTTAAAGAAAAGTTATATTGTCATTATGTTCCTCCCTGGTCAGATCCCATAAAGCTTATATTTGTTGAGTAGTGAGTATTACTTTTTAGTAAGGACATAAATGAGCAGGAACATGAGAAGCAGATAATTGAAAAGATGAAGAGACTTTCCACCAAAGAAAAAACTGAAGAGACTGCAAAATTTTGGCTTTGAATAGGAAAGTATTTGGGGAGAGCGAAGAGATATCTTCAAAGTTTTCAAAATCATGTGGAAAGAGGACTACACAGTTGTTTGTTAACAAGGGCTAAAATAGAATTAATGGGTGGGAGGTGGGAGGGAAGGAGAAATTAAATTCTAGTTAATATGAAGATAAAAGTAATGAGAGATATCTTAATATGAAATGAGGTGCTTGATGAAGCTGTAACTTCGCTAGTTTTGAAGGATGTTACCTGATGACCGAATAATCTCTTATTGTGGCCAATTAAATTATTTTCCTGCTCACATACATTTTTGCATATAGATGACCTACAAGGTTCCTTCTGACTCTAAGATTCTATGACCATTTAAATTTTGGTTAGAGTTATGCACAAGAGTATTCCCCCATTTATCTTAGTATCTCTGCTAGAATATGAGAGAGTAGAGTTCTATTCTTTATGAATGTATAAAACTAAAGCAATTTAAATGGAACCCTAGCAATATATCTTTGAAAATACACTCAGCAATAAAATTAGAATTAGTTGGTAAGATGCTAATATTTTGTGTCAGACATAAATACATATGTTAGATTTAAGACTATTATAGAAATACAAAGGGTAAGTAACTTCTGAGAGAGGTGAGTTGAAAACCATTAGATTTTAGTCAGTTCACTGATTTATTTCTGAGATAATTTTACCTTTATATCCAAAAAAGACACAAAAAAGAAAATCCAAATTCCTTAAACATAAACATGAGTCATAATCACTAAGAGATGCAATGAATCAGTGGCTTATGCAGGTAAAAGGTCATGGTTTCCTACAAGAGGTGTTTTAGATGGACCTGGGGAAATTATAGCAGTTTGTATTTGGAGCAATTTTTTTTTTAAATTTTACGTATTTGTCTAATATCTGTCTTGTGGGAGCACAAAGTTTTGTAGTTCCTAGAATAATACAAGAAATTGGTAGGTGTGAACTTTTTTGCTTTAATCTAGAGGAAAATTGACCTTACAAGATCATTGCAACTATCTTTTATTTTCTACAATTGAAAATTTATTAAGATAGGTCTTATAAACTCATAATAGTTTTTAATCAAATCGTTGTCAACAAGCATTTTGTTAAACATTTCTATGTACCAGATACTTCCAAGTAGATTGAGCGTAATATACAATTTAATCATGTATCTTGATTTAGTTGATCTCCAATTGAGATATTCTTATTTCTATTGACCTCCAAAAACTCAACCTCATGTCAAAGGGGTTCCAAAGTGGGAGAGACATGTAACACCTTGGGATATCAATCCAAGGATTGATGGATATCTTTCCTTTCCTGAATTCTCCATTAGAGTGTTTATTACACTAATTAATAGTCAAAAGTAACTCCTTAAAATCACATTAGTGGAAATTTTACTATATACATTTAAAGAACATATCAGAACTCTTCTTAAATTAAATTACACCTTCATATTTATTGTGTAAGTGCAGTCTAATTGAATTTCTCTATAAGATTTCAGATAAAGTGACAATTTTGTAATGGGGAGATCATTTATTTTAGAGTCAGAAAATGTGAATTTGCTCTGCCATTATAACTCTGTGGCCTTAAACCAGTAAATTATCTTTATATCTGTTTCCTCATATGTAAAAGTATAATATGATTTCCCTTATTTATTTCATAAGTATTGGTGAGAACAACATGAGAAAAAGTCTTTTCTTGATGTTACCTGTATTCCAGAACTATGTCGCTGGTTTTTTGATGACAGGCTTGAACTTAGATAGTTTCCATTTGATGATTCATTCATCAAGATTCAGAATTTCTCCTATAGACACTAGAAAAGATATCACATCTGGCCTAAAACATAAACAAAAAGGCCTCTCAAATACATAACAAAATATTCTAGCTAAAATTAGATATTAAATATAAGATGGCTTTTATTTCTTTCTATATAAATCATATAAAACTATACAGTATAAACAGAAATCTATAAACAGTTCTAAAAAATATTTTGTTCTCTCCAGTATGTCTCCCTTTTTTCTCATGAGTCTGTAAGCTTTTCTAGATTTATAGATTAGGCTCTAAGGTTGTAGTTCCCCTGAAATAGAATTTTGAATTCTGTGTTGTTAAAGAGTTAATCTCTACCTGAAATGATATAGTAATGACATCCAAAGTATATTCAATAGCACTTTTTCTTATGTATATGTGTTTTTGGATAAAAATAATTTACCCTTTTTTTACCCTTTTCAGATAATCATTTATAGTGTGAGAGATTATTGATAAGTTTCTCATTTTTCATCTCACTTCTATTAAATATTTCCCTATTTTTTGAACTAAATAGTAACTTCTTTTCTCAGTGTTTCATGATCTTCAGTAAACTGAACTAGTTTATTGTATGCATCTGTTTTAACTCATTTATATTTAGCCTATTACATTAATTATTTTTTTTTCCATTTTTCAGATAGTTTTGAAAATGCTTTTCTTACAATATAATTTGAAATCTGAGACTCTCAGTCTTTTATGCCTTTTTTATTGCTTTCTCCTGATATTTTTGAAGTTTTCTTCTTCCATATGTCATTATATCTAGTTCTATTAAGTATTCCACTGGAATTTTTGCAGGTATATTGTTAAATTTATAAAATGTCTGGGGAAGATTTATCTTTATCACTTTGGCCAAAAAATTATCATTAAATATCTTTCCAATTGTTTCTTTTTTCCCAGATTTATTTTCTTTAATAAGCTCACAAAAATCCATGTTTGCTTTCTATATCTTTGTTACTTCCCACTTATGCAAACTTAAATAAAATTTCCCTTTTTTAATAGGGAAATTAAACAAAATTATGAAATACTCATTTAGTGCATTTGCTAATTTCACATTTATTTCTTTTCTACTGAGAAAAGGTAGATTTTTTTTCCTCATCAATCTTTTGAAAATAAGAACAGACATTTAATTCATCTATGGTAAGCTAGTATGATTGTGATTCTACTAATTTTACTTTACTACTATTGATGAAAATATTTCCAAATTTCTCTTGGTTGCTCTAATTCCTTATATCCTATGATGTAATTATATTACATTGCATTCAAATACCACAATTTGTTCAGGTGATGATAACATATTTTGTTTCCAATAAGGAGCTACCATATAAAAATGAGTGTGAATATACCCACGCACACACCCACATACACCCACTCATGCATAGTGTACATGCTCATTCCTGCTAGCTATTATTTCATTGGTGTCAATTTTTTTTAGTATATTTCTTTGAATAATATTTAATAGATGCCTTATGGGCCAGAACTCTGAACTTGAAACAAGGATTTTTATAAGGTGCTAATTCAGTGGAATTGATGAGACAATGATTGTTTAGTTTAGCATGATGCTTAATAGTTCTCTAAGTTCAGTATTATTGATTTAATCTTACAACAAATAATGGTTTCCTATTGATATAATGATTGGTTTATACTCAGTGTAGAGCATATAATCTGGGAGCTTCAGCTAGATTCATTCAGAGGGCAAAGAAGACAGGCGGGAACTCAAGCTCTCAGAACCAAGGAGAGACATTTGTTTTCCACCTTCAGTCAGGCTCCTAGTGGCTCTCCTGGTGGACTGAGAGAGCTTGGATTCATAGAGCTAGAGAATATAAGCAGACTGGAGGCTGAAGCACAAGCCCTTGGACTCAAATTCATTCATCCCATCTCACACCACAGGAGAGTGGCAGGCTCTCCTCCTTCATTTTCTTCACTGAAACCAAGACTTTGGAAGGCTTTTAAGAAAGCTAATAAGACCCCAGGAAAGGAGACAAGACTTTGAAAGAGATAATAAAGGATTTGGACTTTAACCTCTGGCTACTCGCAAGGTGATTACTGAACTGAAATGAAGGCTGCCCAAAGACCTCCAGAAAACCAAACCAAGAACATTACAGTACAACACATTGCTTTTTTCTTTTTCTTTTTCTTTTTCTTTTCTTTTTTTTTATAACTTTTTTATAGCTTTTTATTTTCAAAATATATGCACAGATAATTTTCAACATTGGCTCTTTTGTGTCCTTGTGTTTCAGATTTTCCCTTTCTTCCTTCTGTCCCCTCCAGTAGTTGGCAAACAATCCAATATATGTTATACATGTTAAAATATATATTAAATCCAATGTGAAAACATATTTATACTATTCTCTTACTGCACAAGAAAAATCAGATCAAAAAGGAAAGAAAATAAGAAAAAAAAAACAAAATGCAAGTGAACAATAACAAAAAAGAGTAAGAATGTTATGTTGTGATCCACATTCAGTTCCCACAATCCTCTCTCTGGGCATAGATGGTTTCTTCATCATAAGATCATTAGAACTGGCATCAATCATCTCATTGTTGGAAAGAGTCATGTTTATCAGAATTGACAGTACTATAATATTGATGTTGTCATGTATAATGATCTCCTGGTTCTGCTTATTTCACTTAACATCAGTTCATGTAAGTCTCTCCAGGCCTGTCTGAAAATCATTTTGTTTATCATTTATTGTAGAACAATAATATTCCATAGCATTAACATATAAATTACAGCCAATCTCCAACTGAGGGGCATCCACTCAGTTTCTAGTCTCTTGCCATGACTAAAAGGGCTGCCAAAAATATTTTTGCACACACGGGTTCCTTTCCTTCCTTTATATTCCTTTGTGATATAGGCCCAATAGAAACATTACTGGATCAAAGAGTAGGCACAATTTGATAACTTTTTGAGCATGGTTGCAAATTCCTCTTCACAATGACTGGATCCATCCACAGTTCCACCAACAATATTTTAGTGTACCAATTTCCCCACATACCTTCCAACATTTCTCATTATCTTTTCCTGTTACCTTAGCCAATCTGAGAGGTATGTAGTGGTATCTCAGAGTTATCTTGATTTTCATTTCTCTGATTAATAGTGATTTAAAGCACCTTTTCATATGATTAGAAATGGTTTTAATTTCTTCTTCTGAAAATTATCTGTTCATATCCTTTGAATATTTATTAATTATCAGAATGGCTTGAATTCTTATAAATTTCAGTCAATTCTCTATATATTTTAGACATGAGGCTTTTATTACAACCCTTAAATGTAAAAAAATAGTTTTCCCAATTTATTGCTTCCCTTCTAATCTTGTCTGCATTAATTTTTTTTATACAAAAACTTTTTAACTTAATATCATCAAAATTATCTATTTGGTGTTCAATTATGAGTTCCAGTTCTTTAAATACAAATTTCTTCCTTCTCCATAGAGCTGAGGGGTAAAGCATCCTATGTCCTTCTAATTTGCTTATATCACTCTCATAATCTATTTTGACCATATCTGGATATGTGATGTTTAGTGTGGATCAATGCCTAGTTTCTTTCATACTTGTTTCCAATTTTCTCAGCAGTTTTTGTCAAATAGTGAGTTCTTATCCCCAAACCTGGGGTCTTTGGGTTTGTCAAACACTAGATTGCTATAGTTATTGCTATTATGTCCTATGATTTTAAACTATTCCACTGATCAACTGCTCTATTTCTTAGATAGTACTACGTGGTTACAGCATATTTCTTACTATTATTTTAATATGTTTAATAATATTTATAAATTTATAAATACCAATTTTTTGGAATTCTTATTGATAATGAAAAATATTTACATGTGTTATTGAATTTCTCTTATAAATTTTATTTTATTAAACCTCACATTTTATTAAACCAATCTATTACATATATAATCTTTTAAATTCATTTGGATTTTATTATTACATTACTGAAAAATCCATAGAGGTACTTGATCTTCCTTTTTGTGAATGATTATTCTTTTAGGTGTTTTTTTTTTTAATTTGCTGCTCTATCTAGCATATTTATGTCTGTTGCATATACCAGTGTCTGCCTAGTTCTGAAAATGGCAGGAAAAATGCTAAGCTGTCTCAAGTTCCAATACTTTATTTTTTAGTATTTTAACAAAATACTCTACAATTATTATCTTCAAAACTATTTTTATTAACATATGTGTTGCTCTATTTATAGATTCCAGATTTCTATTCAGGTGGCTATTTTGAGATAATATTATCTAACACCTTTATACTACCAAAAGTGGAAATTGAGATCTAAGGATGAATGACTGTTGCAATGTCTCACAGGTAAGAAATGACAGAAGATAATTCCACAAACATTTTGGCACATACAGGTCCCTTTCCTTTCTTTAGTATCTCTTTGGGATATAAGCCCAGTAGAAACACTGCTGGATCAAAGGGTATGCACAGTTTGATAACTTTTTGAGCATAATTCCAAATTGCTCTCCAGAATGGCTGGATGTGTTCACGATTCCACCAACAATGTATCAGTGTCCCTGTTTTCCCACATCCCCTCCAACATTCCACATTATCTTTCCCTGTAATTCTAGTCAATCTGACAGGTGTATAGTGGTACCTCAGAGTTGTCTTAATTTGCATTTCTCTGATTAATAATGATTTGGAGCATATTTTCATATGTCTATAAATAGTTTCAATTTCTTCATCGAACACCTTCTGAAAAAGACCCTAAAATAAAGATTCCGAGGAATATTGTGGCCAAACTTCAGAATTTTCAGACTAAAGAAAAAATTTTACAAGCAGCCAGGAAAAAACAGTTCAAATACCGAGATGCCACAATAAAGATCACACAAGATCTGGCTGCCTCAACATTAAAGAATCAAAGGGTCTGGAATCAGATATTCCGAAAGGCAAAAGAGCTTGGAATGCAGCCAAGAATAAACTACCCAGCTAAGCTGAGTATTTTTTTCCATGGAAGAAGATGGATATTTAATGAAACAGAGGAATTCCATTTGTTTCTAAGGAAAAAATCAGACAAACAAAAAATTTGATCTCCAACAACAGGATTCAAGAGAAGTAGAAAAAGGTAAAAGGAACTCTTGAGAACTGTATTTCTGTTGTGGATATACATAAAAACCATATGTATAATTTGATTTTACCGATAGAATATAAAAAAGGAAGTAGAAATGGAAAGGGGATAATGTCAGAAAAAGGGAAAAGGGGAGATAAAAACAGGGAAACTATATACAACGATGAGGCAAAGGAAATCTATCATATCTGAGGGAACTTAGAGAGGGGGAGGAACATTGTGTGAATCCTACTCTCATCAGAGTTGGCTCAAAGAGGAAATAATTGACATATTTGTTTTACAGAGATTCTTCTTTCGCTTCCTTAAAAAGTGGGAGAGGAAAAGGGAAAAGGAAAAAGAGTAATAAGGGAAGGGTACAAGAAAGGGGAAGGGATTCAAAGGGAGGAGGGAGGGATATTAAAGAGGGAGAGCTGTGTAACGCAAGTGGGACCAATAAGTTTAATACTAGGGAAGAAGGGAAAGAGGGCAAGAAAAAGAAAAGTATAATCTGGGGATATTAGGATGGCAGGAAATACAGAATTAGTAATTTTAACCATAAATGTGAATGGGATGAACTCTCCCTTAAAGAGGAGACGGATAGCAGACTGGATCAAAAGTCAGAACCCTACAATCTGTTGTTTACAGGAAATACATTTAAAACAGGGAGATACATACAGAGCAAAGGTAAAAGGCTGGAGCAGAATCTATTATGCTTCAGGTGAAGTCAAAAAAGCAGGGGTAGCCATCGTTATCTCAGATCAAGCAAAAGCAAAAATTGATCTAATTAAAAGAGATAAGGAAGGAAACTATATCTTGCTAAAGGGTACTATAGACAATGAAGCAATATCAGTATTAAACATATATGCACCAAGTGGCATAGCATCTAACTTCCTAAAGGAGAAGTTAAGAGAGTTGCGAGAAGAAATAGAGAGCAAAACTATAGTAGTGGGAGATCTCAGTCTTGCATGCTCATATTTAGATAAATCAAATCACAAAACAAATAAGAAAGAAATTAAAGAGGTAAATAGAATATTAGAAAAATTAGGTATGATAAATTTCTGGAGAAAATTGAATGGTGACAGAAAGGAGTATACTTTCTTCTCAGCAGTTCATGGAACCTATGCAAAAATTGACCATATATTAGGACATAAAGACCTCAAAATTAAATGCAGGAAGGTAGAAATAGTAAATGCTTTCTTTTCAGATCAAAATGCAATAAAAAACTACATTCAACAAAATGTTAGGTGTAAATAGACCAAAAAGTAATTGGAAACTAAATAATCTTATCTTAAAGAATGATTGGGTGAAACAGCAAATTATAGACACAATTAATAATTTCACTCAAGATAATGACAATGGTGAGATATCATACCAAAATTTATGGGATGCAGCCACAGTGGTAATAAGGGGAAATTTTATATCCTTAGAGGCTTACTTGAATAAAATAAAGAAAGAGAAGATCAATGAATTGGGCCTGCAACTTAAAAAGTTATAAAAAGACCACATTAAAAACCCCCAATCAATTAGTAAAGTTGAAATTCTAAAATCAAAAGGAGAAATTAATAATATAAAAAGTAAAAAAAAAAATTATTGAACTAATAAATAAAACTAAGAGTTGGTTTTATGAAAAAACCAATAAAATTGATAAACCTTTGGTAAATCTGATTAGAAAAAGGAGAGAGGGAAAACAAATTAGTAGTCTTAAAATGAAAAGGGAGAACTTTCCACCAATGAAGAGGAAATGAAAGAAATGATAAGGGGTTACTTTGCCCAACTTTATGCCAATAAATTTAATAACCTAAGTGATATGGATGACTACCTCCAAAAATATAGCCTTCCCAGATTATCAGAGGAGGAAGTAAATTGCTTAAATAGTCCCATTTCTGAAAAAGAAATAGAAGAAGCTATTATTCAACTCCCTAAAAAAAAATCCCCAGGACCAGATGGATTTACATGTGAATTCTACCAAACATTCAAAGAACAATTAGCCGTAATGCTATATAAACTATTTGAAAAAAAATAGGGAATGAAGGAGTCCTACCAAATTCCTTTTATGACACAGACATGGTACTGATACCTAAACCAGGTAGGTTGAAAACAGAGAAAGAAAATTATAGACCAATCTCCCTAATGAATATTCATGTTGAAATCTTAAATAAGATATTAACAAAAAGACTCCAGAAAATCATCCCCAGGATAATACACCACCATCAAGTAGGATTTATACCAGGAATGCAGGGCTGATTCAATATTAGGAAAACTATCAGTATAATTGGCCATATTAATAATCAAATTAGCAAAAACCATATGATCATCTCAATAGATGCAGAAAAAGCATCTGATAAAATCCAACATCCATTCCTATTAAAAATTCTTGAGAGTATAGGAATAAATGGACTTTTCCTTAAAATAATCAGGAACATCTATTTAAAACCAGCAGTAAGCATCATATGCAATGGGGACAAACTGCAACCATTCCCAATAAGATCAGGAGTGAAACAAGCTTGCCCACTATCACTGTTACTATTTAATATTGTAGTAGAAATGCTAGCTTTGACAATAAGAGTTGAAAAGGACTTCTGGCCAAGATGGCAGAAAGGAGGCACACAGCTGTGTAAGCTCCACGTTTTCTCTCACTATCCATTTCATTACAAGCCTCTGAGTTAATGCTTGACTGAAAAAAAATCCACAAATAGTTACCAAGGGAAGACATCCTTGAAACTCACCATGAAAGGTCTATTTTTGCTTGAGGGTGGGGACGGTTTAGATTGGGCACAGGCTGAGGGGAGCAGCAGTGAGAGCACGGAAGCAGAGCAGAGAGAGAGTGGGGTGTGATTGCAGCCGTCTCTGTGGGGAGAGCTTTGCTACACGATTGGATACTTTGCCCTGGCAGAAAGCCAGCAGCCCAGCAGAGAAGCTAAAAACACCTGGGGGGTGGGGTGGGTGAAGAATACAACTCCAAACAGCTGGAGTCCCTCAGGACCTGGCCACCCCTCCCCCACAGTGACTCAGCACGCTCTCGAATCTCAGACTGCAGGCATAGCACAGTCTGGCTAGTGCCTCGCTGCTGCCCCTGCAGTCTGTAGAGGAAGGCGGGAACACCACCCAGCCCCTCGCCCCCAAAAAGCAGACTCCATTTAGGGTTTTTTTCTTTTTTTTCTTTGCTAGTTTGTCTTTGATTCTTTGACAAAATGAGCAAAAAATTGAAGAGGACTTTAACCCTTGACAGCTTCTATATACATAGAAAGCAGACTCTAAATCCTGGGGAGACTAAAAACAGACTGTCTCCAGGTGAATCTCCAAAGGAGGAGATCATCTGTTCCTCAGCACAGATGAACCTCATAGAAGAAATTAAAAAGGCTCTCACAAGAGAGATAGAAGAAAAATGGGAAAAGGAGAGGGAGGCTTGGCAAGAGAGTCTGGAGAAGTCATCCCATTCATTTAAAGACAAAGTGGATAAAGAAATAAAATCCTTGAAAAATAGGATTAGTGAACTGGAAACAGAAAATAACTCTCTAAAAAACAAAATTGGCAAAATGGAAAAAAATTCCATAGAACAAAAGAACTCAATTGGACAATTAGAAAAATATTTTTAAAAAGTGAGTGAAGAAAACACTTCATTGAAAATCAGATTTGAACAAATGGAATTGAAAAGACTTGAGGAGACAAGAAGCATCAGTCAAACAAATCCAAAAAAATCAAACACTGGAAAAGAATGTGAAATACCTTCTTAGGAAAACAACAGACCTGGAAAATAGATCCAGGAGAGACAATCTGAGAATCACTGGACTCCCAGAAAAGCATGATAAAAAAAAAAGAGCAAGGACACCATTTTCCAGGAAATTATCAAAGAGAACTGCCCAGAAGTCATAGAAACAGAGGGTAAAATAGACATTGAAAGAATTCATCGATCACCTACTGAAAGGGATCCTAAAATCAAAACACCAAGAAATATAGTGACCAAATGCCAGAACCCTCAGACGAAGGAAAAAGTACTGCAAGTGGCTAGAAAAACCCAATTCAAATATAGAGGAGAGATCCAAACTCCTTTTATGACACAGACATGGTACTGATACCTAAACCAGGTAGGCTGAAAACAGAGAACAAAAATTATAGACCAATCTCCCTAATGAATATTGATGCTAAAATCTTAAATAAATATAGAGGAGCCACAATAAGGATCACCCAGGATCTAGCAGCATCCACATTAAAGGATCGAAGGGCCTGGAATATGATATTCCGAAAGAATAAGGAACTTGGTATGCAACCAAAAATAACTTACCCAGCTAGAATGAGCATCTTTTTCCAGGTAAGAAGATGGACATTCAACAAAGTAAGCAAATTTCACCTATTTTTGATGAAAAAGCCAGAACTTAACAAAAAGTTTGATCTACAAATATAGAACTCAAGAGAAATCTAAAAAGGTAAAGATTAATCTTGGGAACTATATTTCAGCTATAAAGATGTATAAAGAATACATGTATACCTTGTTCTAGAAACTAGATTTGGAAAGGACATTGTACCAGAAAAAGGGTAAAGTGGGGGTACTACACCTCATGAAGAGGCAAAGGAAATCTATTATATCTGAGAGAAAGAATGGAGGGGAATGAATATAGTGGGTATCTTACTGCCTTCAGAATTGGCTTTAAGAGAAAAATTTTAGACATATTCAATTTATGGTGAAACTTCTCCCACCTCATTGAAAAGTAAGAAGGGAAAAGTTAAAAGGGAAGGAATAAGCTATGTGGAAGGGAATATGGAAACTGGGAAGGAAAGGGGTAAGATAGGGGGAGGAACTCTAAGGCGGGGGGAGGGATACTAAAAAGGGAGGGCTGTGAGAAGCAAGTGGTGCTCACAAGCTTAATACTGGGAAGGGGGGTAAGGAGGAAAGAAGGGAGAAAAGCATAAACCGGGGTTAACAAGATGGCAAGTAATACAGAATTGGTCATTTTAACCATAAATGTGAACAGGGTAAACTCCCCCATAAAGAGGAAGCAGTTAGCCAAATGGATTAAAAGCCAGAATCCTATAACATGTTGCTAACAGGAAACACACCTGAAGCAGGGAGATACATGCAGGTTAAAGGTAAAAGGTTGGAGCAAAATCTACTATACTTCAGGTGAAGTCAAAAAAGCAGGGGTAGCCATCCTGATTTCAGATCAAGCTAAAGCAAAAATTGATCTAATTAAAAGAGATAAGGAAGGGCACTACATTTTGCTAAAAGGTGGCATGGATAATGAAGCAATATCAATATTAAACATATATGCACCAAGTGGTGTAGCATCTAAACTCTTAAAAGAGAAATTAAGAGAGCTGCAAGAAGAAATAGACAGTAAAACTATAATAGTGGGAGATCTCAACCTTGTACTCTCAGAATTAGATAAATCAAACCACAAAATAAATAAGAAAGAAGTCAAAGAGGTAAATAGAATACTAGAAAAATTAGATAAATAGAATACTAGAAAAATTAGATACAATAGATCTCTGGAGAAAATGTAATGGAGACAGAAAGGAGTACACTTTCTTGTCAGCAGTTCATGGAACCTATACAAAAATTGACCATATATTAGGACATAAAAACCTCAAACTCAAATGCGGTGAGGCAGAAATAGTAAATGCATCCTTTTCAGACCACGATGCAATGAAAATTACATTCAACAAAAAGCCAGGGAAAAGTAGACCAAAAATAATTGGAAACTAAATAATCTCATACTAAAGAATTATTGGGTGAAACAGCAAATCATAGACATAATTAATAACTTCACCCAAGAAAACGATAATAATGAGACATCATACCAAAATGTATGGGATGCAGCCAAAGCGGTCATAAGGGGAAATTTCGTATCTCTAGAGGCCTATTTGTATAAAATAGAGAAAGAGAAGGTCAGTGAATTGGTCTTGCAACTAAAACTGCTAGAAAAGGAACAAATTAAAAAGCCCCAGTCAAACACTAAACTTGAAATTCTAAAAATAAAAGGAGAGATCAATAAAATTGAAAGTAAAAAAACTATTGAATTAAGTAATAAAACTAAGAGTTGGTTCTATGAAAAAACCAACAAAATAGACAAACCCTTAGTAAATCTGATTAAAAAAAAGGAAAGAGGAAAATCAAATTGTTAGTCTTAAAAATGAAAAGGGAGAACTTGCCACTAAGAAAGAGGAAATTAGAGCAATAATTAGGAGTTACTTTGCCCAACTTTATGCCAATAAATTTGACAACTTAAATGAAATGGAAGAATACCTCCAAAAATATAGCTTGCCCAAACTAACAGAGGAAGAAGTAAATATCCTAAACAGTCCCATCTCAGAAAAAGAAATAGAACAAACTATCAATCAACTCCCTAAGAAAAAATCCCCAGGACCAGATGGATTTACATGTGAATTCGATTAAACATTTAAAGAACAATTAACCCCAATGGTAAATAAACTATTTGAAAATATAGGGATTGAAGGAGTCCTACCAAACTCCTTTTACAACACAGACATGGTACTGATACCTAAACCAGATAGGTTGAAAACAGAGAAAGAAAATTATAGACCAATCCCCCTAATGAATATTGATGCTAAAATCTTAAATAAAATATTAGCAAAAAGATTACAGAAAATCATCCCCAGGATAATACACCACCATCAAGTAGGATTTATACCAGGAATGCAGGGCTGATTCAATATTAGGAAAACTATCAGTATAATTGGCCATATTAATAATCAAATTAGCAAAAACCATATGATCATCTCAATAGATGCAGAACAAGCATTTGATAAAATCCAACATCCATTCCTAATAAAAACATTTGAGAGCATAGGAATAAATGGACTTTTCCTTAAAATAGTCAGGAGTATACATTTAAAACCTTCAGTAAGCATCATATTCAATGGGGAAAAACTGGAACCTTTCCCAGTAAGATCTGGAGTGAAACAAGGTTGCCCACTATCACCATTATTATTCAATATTGTATTAGAAACACTAGCATCTGCAATAAGAGTAGAGAAAGAGATTAAAGGAATTAGAGCAGGCAATGAGGAAACCAAATTATCACTCTTTGCAGATGATATGATGGTATACCTAAAGAACCCCAGAGATTCTACTAGAAAGCTATTAAAAATAATTCATAATTTTAGTGAAGTAGCAGGATACAAAATAAATCTCCATAAATCCTCAGCATTTTTATACATCACCAACAAAATCCAACAGCAAGAGAGATACAAAGAGAAATTCCATTCAAAATAACTGTTGATAGCATAAAATATTTGGGAATCTATCTACCAAAGGAAAGTCAGGAATTATATGAGCAAAATTACAAAAAAGTTTCCACACAAATAAAGTCAGACTTAACTAATTGGAAAAATATTAAGTGCTCTTGAATAGGGCGAGCAAATATAATAAAGATGACAATACTCCCTAAACTAATCTATTTATTTAGTGCTATACCAATCAGACTTCCAAGAAAATATTTTAATGATCTAGAAAAAATAGCAACAAAATTCATATGGAACAATAAAAAGTCGAGAATCTCAAGGGAATTATTGAAAAAAAAATCAAATGAAGGTGGTCTAGCTGTACCTGATCTAAAATTACATTATAAAGCAGCAGTCACCAAAACCATTTGGTATTGGCTAAGAGATAGATTAGTGGATCAGTGGAAAAGGTTAGGTTCACAAGACAGAATAAGCAACTATAGCAATTTAGTGTTTGACAAACCCAAAGATCCTAACTTTTGTGATAAGAATTCATTATTTGATAAAAACTGCTGGGATAACTGGAAATTAGTATGGCAGAAATTAGGCATGGACCCACACTTAACACCATATACCAAGATAAGATCAAAATGGATCCATGACCTAGGCATAAAGAACAAGATTATAAATAAATTAGAGGAACAGACTTGTGGATTAGAAATTTGTGACCAAAGATGAACTAGAGACCATTACTGATCACAAAATAGAAAATTTTGATTACATCAAATTAAAAAGCCTTTGTACAAACAAAACTAATGCAAACAAGATTAGAAGGGAAGCAACAAACTGGGAAAACATCTTCACAGTTAAAGGTTCTGATAAAGGTCTCATTTCCAAAATATATAGAGAACTGACTCAAATTTATGAGAAATCAAGCCATTCTCCAATTGATAAATGGTCAAAGGACATGAACAGACAATTTTCAGATGATGAAATTGAAGCTATTACCACTCATATGAAAGAGTGTTCCAAATCATTATTGATCAGAGAAATGCAAATTAAGACAACTCTGAGATACCACTACATACCTCTCAGATTGGCTAAGATGACAGGAAAAAATAATGATGAATGTTGGAGGGGATGCAAGAGAACTGGGACACTGATGCATTGTTGGTGGAGTTGTGAATGAATCCAAACATTCTGGAGAGCTTTCTGGAATTATGCCCAAAAAGTTATCAAACTGTGCATACCCTTTGATCCAGCAGTGTTACTACTGGGCTTATACCCCAAAGAGATACTAAAGAAGGAAAAGGGACCTGTATGTGTCAAAATGTTTGTGGCAACCCTGTTTGTAGTGGCTAGAAACTGGAAAATGAATGGATGCCCATCAATTGGAGAATGGCTGGGTAAATTGTGGTATATGAATGTTACGGAATATTATTTTTCTGTAAGAAATGACCAGCAGGATGAAGACAGAGAGGCTTGCCGAGACTTACATGAACTGATGCTGAGTGAAATGAGCAGAACCAGGAGATCATTATACATTTCCACAACGATATTTTATGAGGATGTATTCTGATGGAAGTGGATTTCTTTGACAAAGAGACCTAACTCAGTTTCAATTGATAAATGATGGACAGAAGCAGCTACACCCAAAGAAAGAACACTGGGAAAGGAATGTGAACTACTTGCATTTTTGTTTTTCTTCCCGGGTTATTTTTATCTTCTGAATCCAATTCTCCCTGTGCAACAAGAGAACTGTTTGGTTCTGCAAACATATATTATATCTAGGATATACTGCAACATATTTAACATATATAGGATTGCTTGCCATCTAGGGGAGGGGTGGAGGAAGGGAAAGGAAAAATCGGAACAGAAACGAGTGCAAGGGATAATGTTGTAAAAAAAAAAAAAATTACCCTGGCATGGATTCTGTCAATATAAAGTTATTATTAAATAAAATAAAATATTAAAAAATAAAATAAAATAAAATAAAATAACTGTAAACAACATTTAAAAAAAAGAAGGGAAAGGGACTTGTATGTGCAAAAATGTTTGTGGCAGCCCTCTTTATAGTGGCTAGAAATTGGAAATTGAGTAAATGCCCATCAATTGGAGAATGGCTGAATAAATTTTGGTATATGAATATTATGGAATATTATTTTTGGTAAGAAATGACCAACAGGATGAATTCAGAAAGGCCTGGAGAGACTTACACAAACTGATGCTGAGTAAAATGAGCAGGACCAGGAGATCATTATATACATCAACAACAATACTATATGATGATCAATTCTGATGGACCTGGCCATCTTCAGCAATGAGATGAACCAAATCAGTTCTAATGGAGCAGTAATGAACTGAACCAGCTACATCCAGTGAAAAAACTCTGGGAGATGCCTAAGAACCCTTACATTGAATTCCCAATCCCTATATTTTTGACTGCCTGCATTTTGGATTGCCTTCACAGGCTAATTGTAAAATATTTCAGAGTCTGATTCTTTTTGTACAGCTAAATAGCAGTTTGGGCATGTATACTTATTTTGTATTTAATTTACACTTTAACATATTTAACATGTATTGATCATCCTGACATTTAGGGGAGGGGGTGGGGAGAAGGAGGGGAAAAATTGGAACAAAAGGTTTGGCAATTGTCAATGCTGTAAAATTACCCATGCATATAATGTAAATAAAAAGGTATAAAAAAACAACAAAAAAAAATACTATATGAGGATCTATTCTGATGTAAATGGATATCTTCAGCTATGAGAAGATCCATTGAGTTCCAAGTGATCAGTGAAGAAGAGAACCAGCCACACCTAGAGAATGAACACTGGAAAATGAATGTGGACAGCTTGCATTTTTGTTTTTCTTCCCACTTTATTTTTACCATTCTAAATCCGATTTTTCTTGTACAATTAGAAAAATGTATAAATATATTCACATATATTGTATTTAAGATATACTTTAACATGTTTAACATGTATGAGACTGCCTGACATCTAGGATAGGGGTTGGAGGGAAGAAAGGGAAAATTTGAGACAGAATTGATTGCAAGGGACAATGTTAAAAAATTACCCAACTTAAAAATAGAATTGACAAAGACGTTTGAAATACAGAGGACTCATTCATGGATTTATCTAATGTCAAAAGATAATCCTGTTATTTAATTTTAAAAAGTCTTTTATTCTTTGATATGAAAATAAAGCTATGGCTTTGTATATGTCTATGTGTGAATATGCTCATATATGTGAGAAACATTCTAAGATATTTCTAGTACATTATGCTCCAGAGAATGTGTTCCTGAAAATTTATGTATATCTTCCTGTTGTCAGTTATATTTGATTGAATTTGACTTCCTTGAGAGAACAACTTGTAATGGGCTGAGGCTTGAGTAGATGCACTGAGGTCCCAAGCATGTGAGACTAAATAGTAATTGGACCATACTCTATTAATATATATGCTTGGAGAAAGAATAGCCCCCACCCACTCTTTGTGCAAGTCCTCATGTGTTGTAGAGGAAATGATGTTTTTGGTGGGTGGAGGCAAGGGAGTGAAAAGGGAAGTGAAAGGAGAGACTGCTGGCTGGCGTCTTGACACAGCTGCTCGCATTGTTATCACAATGGTCCTTCATCTCCAATCCCCCTCTGCTAGCTGGGTTCCTGTCGCAGCTGCCCATATTGCTATTGCAATCCTTCTTGCCCATATTGCGATCGCAATCCTTTTTCACCTCTTCACTTCAATAAAGATTGAAGATTTTTCCCTTAACCTGAATTCCTGACTCTGGCTGATTTTAAATACACGGTCATCACAACAACTCAACAATATTTTCGAGGCCCTGTTGACATCAAATACCCAGAGGCAAAAAGAGATGTCCAGTGTCCAATTTCGAACCTATGATTTTCAGAGGGACTGTTCTAATTATAGCTTTGCTTCTGGAATAGCAGCAATAACTTAGAGAAAGTTGGTTAACGTTGGTTGGTCAAATGGTAGAGAACAACATGTTTTTTTTTTTTTTTTTTGACTACTGTTATCAGCATGTTCTCTCTTTATATTATGCAGGTCAGAATGTATTTAGGTCATAGGGATTTTTTCATTTTGCTTACATAGCAGAGACATTTATACCTGTCTGTGCAAACTCATGCTACCTATTATTGTGTTCAGGGGAATAGGAAAATGTAGTGAGTTTGAAAGATGGCTTTCATTACTACTTCCTTTTCAGTTGCTTGAACTTTTTGAGTAATTACTATTTTGTGTGGGAACTTGTATAAATATTGAGTTTCAAATTCAGAAATAATTTGTGTTAATAAGGGTAAGGAAATTAATTTTTTCATTATTTTCATATTTAAAAAATCAAAGTATTGTAAAATTTATATGTTGACTCAAGGACAAAAGATAAGTATCATATGGCAAATGAAAAATGCTCAATGGTTGTAAAGCTTATGTGACAAGTAATAAGTTTTATTTCTCTCTCACACAATTGAAAGTATAAAGGAAGAATCTTTCCTATTAGCATTGAGTGTGATCTTGACTTGTACTGAATCCATGGAACCTTTTAAGCTCTAAAGAAATGAAGGAAATGGTTGGATTAAAACAAGAATATGTTATGTATTAAAATATAAATGCTATACTTTAATACAGTAATTTCAAATAGAAATGAGTTCACTAAACCCTACAGGATGCCTACAGGTCATATATTAACTCAGGATATCCTATTGTATTTTTATTTTGTTAAATATTTACCAATTACATTTTAGTATTCTTCTGGCTTCACTCAAATGTGTTAATGATAACATGGTAGCCTCAGGAAGTATGATATCTTTGGTCTAATACAAAATTTTGTAAATCCCAGATGTTTTAGAATAATTTTGAATCAATTTGTCAAATTGCTCATCATTATATATATATTAAGATATAATGTTGACCATCTTATGCTTCAAATTTATGAATTCATCATTTTTGACTTTTCTTTCATCAGTGAAAGTTGTAATATTTACTTGTATTAGCAGCAAATATTTAAAAATTTCTCCAGTTAAAAAAGAAAATACTTTTTTAAAAAAGAAATTAAATTCTTCAAACTTAATTACATAGAAGATCCTGGAATAGTTAACATGTCACTCAATTTTTAGTCATACTCAAAGCACATTAAACTTTTTAGGAATGGTCAAATTTCATGCTCTCCTTATAGAGCTCTCAAAAAGAACCCATTAAAACTACTATACTTCTCCATGCTCATCTTCAGGGAGCAAGTCATTTAACAAATATTTATTTAGTATTCATTATGTACTAGAAACTATGGTAATACTAGAAAGACAAAAGAAAGGCAAAGTCTCTGTTCCATAGGAATTCACATTTTCTTTCTTTTTTATAATAGCTTTTTATTTTTCAAAATACATGAAAAGATGGTTTTCAACATTTACCCTTGCAAAACCTTGTGTTCCAAATTTCTCCCTCTCGCTTTTCTTCTCCTCCTACCCTAGACAACAAGTAAGGCAATAATTTTTAAAACAATAAATTTTAAACATGTGCTATTCTTCTAAATATATTTCCATATTTATCAGGATACCCAAGAAAAATAAGATAAAAAGGAAAAAATGAGAAATAATAAAATAAGCAAGCAAACAACAAGAAGCAAAAAAATATTATTATGTGGTGATCCACATTTAGTCCTCATAGCTCTCTCTGAATACAGATGGCTCTCTCAATGACAAGATTATTGGAATTGGCCTGATTCATCTCGTTGTTGAAAAGAGCCAAATCCATCACAAATGATCATCACATAATCTTACATACACATATGAGTATGTGTATTCTTTCAAATTATTTTTAGAGAATTATAGAATCTCAGTATTGGAAGAGATTCAAAGGAGATAATATAGTTTAGCTTTTATGTAAACAGTAACACCCTATAATATGTCTTATAAAATGGTCTTCAAAAAAGTGGTACACTGGACTAATGTTTAAACAACCAGAATATGGGGGAAATATATGCACGATATAGTTTTAGGTTGAATTTATATTTTTAAAATCTTATCCACACCAACAAAATTGCCAAGAATACATTACAGAGCTAGAAAAATAATGACAAAATTTGTCTGGAAAAACAAAAAGTCAAGAACATAAAGGTATTTTATGGGAAAAAAATGCAAAGGAAGGTTGTGTAGCTGTATCAGACCTAAAACTATATTATAAAACCATTTGGAACGGGTTAAGAAATAGAATAGTGGATAAGTGAAATAGGTTAGATACACAAGAAACAATAGGTAATGAATGATTCCAGTAATCTATTGTTTGATAAACCCAAACTTTCTAGTTTCAGAGATAAGAACTTACTATTTGGCAAAAATAAAAATGCTGGGAAAATTGTAAAACAACAAGGCAGAAACTAGATATGGATCAACATTTCATACACTATATTAAGACAAGATTGACTTAAATAAAATATTAGCAAAAAGATTACAGAAAATCATACCCAGGATAATAGACTATAACCAAGTAGGATTTATATCAGGAATGCATGGCTGCTTTAATATTAACAAAACTATTGGCATAATTGACTATATTAATAATCAAATCAAAAACCATATGATCATCTCAGTAGATGCAGAAAAAGCATTTGATAAAATCCAACATCCATTCCTAATAAAAACACTTGAGAGGATAGGAATAAATGGACTTTTCCTTAAAATAGTCAAGAGCATATATTTAAAAGTGTCAGTAAGCATCATATGCAATGGGGAAAAACTGGAATCTTTCCCAATAAGATCAGGAGTGAAACAAGGTTGCCCACTGTCACCATTATTATTCAATATTGTATTAGAAACCCTAGTCTCAGCAATAAGAGTCGAGAAAGAGAGTAAAGGAATTAGAGTAGGTAATGAGGAAACCAAATTATCACTCTTTAAGTATGATATGATGGCATACTTAAAGAAGCCCAGAGATTCTACTAAAAAGCTATTAGAAATAATTCATAACATTAGCAAAGTTGCAGGATACAAAATAAATCCCCATAAATACTCAGCATTTTTATACATCACCAACAAAATCCAACAGCAAGAGATACAAAGGAAAATTCCATTCAGAATAACTGTCAACAGCATAAAATATTTGGAAATCTATCTACCGAAGAAAAGTCAGGAATTATATGATCAAAATTGCAAAAAAAACTTTCCACACAAATAACGCCAGATTTAAATAATTGGAAAACCATTAAGTACTCTTGAAGAGGCTGAGGGGATATAATAAAGATGACAATACTCCCTAAACTAAGATATTTATTTAGTGCCATACCAATCAGAATCCCAAGAAACTATTTTAATGATCTAGAAAAAATAACAACAAAATTCAAATGGAAGAACAAAAGGTCGAGAATCTCAACTGAATTAATGAAAAAAAAAATCAAATGAAGGTGGCCTAGCTGTACTTGATCTAAAACTATATTATAAAGCAACAGTCACAAAAACCATTTGGTATTGGCAAAGAAATAGATTAATTGATCAGTGGAATAGATTAGGTTCACAAGACAAAATAGTCAACTATAGCAATCTAATGTTTGACAAACCCAAAGATCCCAACTTTTGGGATAGGATTCATTATTTGACAAAAATTGCTGGGAAAACTGGAAATTAGTATGGCAGAAATTAGGCATGGACCCACACTTAACACCATACACCAAGATAAAATCAAAATTGGTCCAAGATTTAGGCATAAAGAACAAGATTATAAATAAATTATAGGAACATAGGATAGTTTACCTCTCAGACTTGTGGAGGAGAAAGAAATTTGTAACCAAAGATGAACTAGAGATCATTATTGATGACAAAATAGAACATTTTGATTATATCAAATTAAAAAGCCTTTGTACAAACAAAACTAATGTAAACAAGATTAGAAGGGAAATAACAAACTGGGGAAACATCTTCACAGTTAAAGGTTCTGATAAAGGCCTCATTTCCAAACTATATAGAGAATTAACTCAAATTTATAAGAAATCAAGCCATTCTCCAATCAATAAATGGTCAAAGGATATGAACAGGCAATTTTCAGATGATGAAATTGAAACTATTACCACTCATATGAAAGAGCGTTCCAAATCACTATTGATCAGAGAAATATAAATTAAGACAACTCTGAGATATCACTACACCTGTCAGATTGATTAAGATAACAGGAAAAAATAATGATGAATGTTGGAGGGGATGCGGGAGAACTGGGACACTGATGCATTGTTGGTGGAGCTGTGAACGAATGCAACCATTCTGGAGAGCAATCTGGAATTTTGCCCCAAAAGTTATCAAACTGTGCACACCCTTTGATCCTGCAGTGCTATTTCTGGGCTTATATCCCAAAGAAATGCTAAAGAAGGGAAAGGGACCCGTATGTGCCAAAATGTTTGTGACAGCCCTGTTTGTAGTGGCCAGAAACTAGAAGCTGAGTGGTTGCCCATTAATTGGAGAATGGTTGGGTAAATTGTGGTATATGAATGTTATGGAATATTATTGTTCTGTTGGAAATGACCAGCAGGATGAATACAGAAAGACTTGGAGAGACTTACATGAACTGCTGCTAAGTGAAATGAGCAGAACCAGGAGATCATTATACACTTTAACAATTATACTGTACGAGGATGTAGTCTGATGGGAGTGGATTTCTTTGACAAAGAGAAGATCTAATTCAATTTCAGTTGATTAATGCTGGACAGAAGCACTACACCCAAAGAAAGAACACTGAGAAATGAATGTAAACTCTTTGCATTTTTGTTTTTCTTCCTGGATTATTTTTACCTTCTGAATCCAATTCTTACTGTTCAACAAGAGAACTGTTTGGTTCTGCACACATATATTATATCTAGGATATACTGTGACATATTTAACATGTATAGCACTGCTTGCCATCTAGGGGAGGGGTTGGAGGCGGAGGGGAATAATTGGAACAGAAGTGAGTACAAGGGATAAGGTTGTAAAGGCTAGGTTCACAAGACAGAATAGTCAACTATAGCAATCTAGTGTTTGACAAACCCAAAGCCCCTAACTTCTGGGAAAAGAATTCATTATTTGATAAAAACTGCTGGGATAATTGGAAATTAATATGGCAGAAATTAGGCATGGACCCACACTTAACACCATATACCAAGATAAGATCAAAATGGGTCCATGACCTAGGCATAAAGAACGAGATTATAAATAAATTAGAGGAACAGACTCGTGGATTAGAAAGAAATTTGTGACCAAAGATGAACTAGAGACCATTACTGATCACAAAATAGAAAATTTTGATTACATCAAATTAAAAAGCCTTTGTACAAACAAAACTAATGCAAACAAGATTAGAAGGGAAGCAACAAACTGGGAAAACATCTTCACAGTTAAAGGTTCTGATAAAGGCCTCATTTCCAAAATATATAGAGAACTGACTCAAATTTATAAGAAATCAATCCATTCTCCAATTGATAAATGGTCAAAGGATATGAACAGACAATTATCAGAGGATGAAATTGAAGCTATTACCACTCATATGAAAGAGTGTCCCAAATCATTATTGATCAGAGAAATGCAAATTAAGACAACTCTGAGATACCACTACATACCTCTCAGATTGGCTAAGATGACAGAAAAAAATAATGATGAATGTTGGAGGGGATGCGGGAAAACTGGGACACTAATGCATTGTTGGTGGAGTTGTGAATGAATCCAACCATTCTGGAGAGCAATCTGGAATTATGCCCCCAAAATTATCAAATTGTGCATACCCTTTGATCCAGCAGTGTTTCTATTGGGCTTATATCCCAAAGAAATACTAAAGAAGGGAAAGGGACCTGTATGTGCCAAAATGTTTGTAGCAGCCCTGTTTGTAGTGGCTAGAAACTGGAAAATGAATGGATGCCCATCAATTGGAGAATGGCTGGGTAAATTGTGGTATATGAATGTTATGGAATATTATTGTTCTGTAAGAAATGACCAGCAGGATGAATACAGAGAGGACTGGCGAGACTTACATGAACTGATGCTAAGTGAAATGAGCAGAACCAGGAGATCATTATACACTTCGACAACGATATTGTATGAGGACATATTTTGATGGAAGTGGATTTCTTTGACAAAGAGACCTAACTGAGTTTCAATTGATAAATGACGGACAAAAGCAGCTACACCCAAAGAAAGACCACTCGGAAACAAATGTGAACTATCTGCATTTTTGTTTTTCTTCCCGGGTTATTTATACCTTTCTGAATCCAATTCTCCCTATGCAACAAGAGAACTGTTCGGTTCTGCAAACATATATTGTATCTAGGATATACTGCAACATATCCAACATATAAAGGACTGCTTGCCGTCTAGGGGAGGGGGTGGAGGGAGGGAGGGGAAAAAAAATCGGAACAGAAACAAGTTCAAGGGATAATGTTGTTAAAAAATTACCCTGGCATGGATTCTGTCAATATAAAGTAATTATTAAATAAAAATTTTAAAAAAAAATCTAGATTAGAAGACGAAACAGAAGTTGGGAAACATTTTTACATCCATTGCTTCTCATATAGAACTTATTTCTCAAATATTATAGAGAACTAAATCAAATTATGTGACTATAAGTCATTCTACTATTGATATATGGTCAAAGAATATGAATAAATAATTTTCAAGTGAAGAAATTAAAACCATTTCTAATCATATGAAAAACTGCTCTAAATCACTATTGATTAGAGAAATTCAAATTAAGACAACTCTAAAGTTATACTTCACACCTATGAAATTGGCTAAGATGACAGGAAAAGATAATGTCGGATGGGGATTGTGAAAAGTGGGACACTAACGCATTGTTGATAGAGTTGGGAATGGATCCAGCTTCTGAAGAAAAATTTGGAACTGTGCTCAAAGGACTATCAAATGAGCACACTCTTTGATCTAGTGTCACTACTGGGTCTGTATTCCAAAAATCTCATAAAAAGAGAAAAGGACCCATATTTGCAAAAAAATGTTTGCAACTGCCCTTTTTAGTACCAGTAAGGAACTGGAAATTGAGTGGATGCTTATCAGTTTGAAAGAAATGATCAGCAAGCTGATTTCAAAAAACTTGCAACAGCATGATATGTGTTGTTCAGCTATGATAGACTTAATTCTTTTCACCAGTGTGGTGATTCAAGGACAAATCCAATAAACTTGGGATGGAAAATGCCATCCACATTCAAAGAAATATCTACGGAGCCTGAATGAGGATTGAAGAACAATCTTTTTACATTTTTACATTTTACATGTTTGCTTTTTCTTTCTTGTGTTTTATTACTTTCTTTTTCTTTTTTTTTCTTGCATAACATGACAAATATCAAAATATGTTTAAAAGAATCATACATATTTAACCTGGATCAGGTTGCTTATTGTCTTTCGGAGCATGGAGGTAAGGGAGAAAAAATTTGAAACACAAAATCTTAGAAAAGTGAAGGTTAATTTTTTACACGTGTTTGGAAAAATAAAATACTATTGAGAAAAAAGATCTTATATAATACTTTGTCTACAAAATCAACCAAGTAATAAATTAATTCCATGTTTATAGAACTGGCCAATTTCCAAGGTTCAAATGCTTTTACTACAAGTTTAAGTTATTTATGATGAGTTCCAGATTAACTTTGAAACCCTATACTTGAAGACTTTTGTTGAAAGAGAATCCCTGATTTCAATTACAATTAATTATACTCATCAACACTCAACTTGTTAAAAATAATTTTCAAAACCCTTTTTATTGTCTAACTATTTTTCTTGTTTCACCTTCTAGTACCAAGTAGAATAAATTTAATCTACATTCTGCTTGTCACTGCTGTGAAAGATTGGAGAAAACTATCTTGTCTGTACTAAGCTTTATTTTCAGGATTTTATTTTCTCCTTGGCTAAACATTTGCCCAGAATAACTATACAACAATACTGTCCAATCATATTTAAGTCTTATTCAAATTGCTTGCTTGCAGAGCCTCTTCAAAAGAAGAGTTTATTACATCCAAAGATATAGTATCCATAACTCAATTTCTGAACCTAGCATCTGGAAATAAGTTTCTGAATTTCCTGGAGATGTAAGGTTTTGTCTCAAAAAACTGCAAAACTTTTAACATGAAGATCATTGGAAAGAGCACACGTATAGCTGGGATGTTGGGCCCTGAAAGCTATTAGAATATAAGCATAACCAGTTTCTATACCACTGGCAGGTCATCCTTTTCAACTTAGCTTATCTTGTAGGACAATGTCAATATAGGTTATTAATGAAATGGAAACAAATCATTGGTATAACATTGGTAAGGTCAATGAATTTCTCAGGAAGCAAATAGTCGTACTATCCTAGAAACATTAAGAGTCAAACAGCAGCCCAAAAGAAATTTCCACCCTAATTATTTCTGTGTTCCACAAGCAACCTATTTTTAAAATAAGAATTTATTTAAACTGATCTCTTTCGTTACTTTATTCAATAGTTATCAGGGACCTCTAATATTATTTTTGGCCTCTTTTTGGAGCCAAAAATTCAACTTTTCAGACAAGACTCTTCAGGAAGTTCTCTGGTGACTTTTACATTTCATTATTTTTTTCCTGTATTCCTTTAAAAATATGAGCTACTTTTCTCTGACTTCTTAAATCATTAAAAATGCCCCTTTCTGCTTTTTTTTGTTCTATGAATTTATTAACTATTTCTAAGTTAAAATGGAGAGGGGTGACCTTTAATTATTTTTCAATAATTAGCAGCATAGTTAAACAGGACAAAATTGTCTTTTCTGTGTCTATTGATCTATGCCTGTGGAAATAACTATGCATTGTGTGGCTTTTAATACCTTAGCCCATCATAAATATAATGAATTTGGTCCCCTAAGAGACTTAGTCATAAGCTTTGCTTTTTACTCTCAACATTATGGGAAAATACAGGCATATCCATAATTGATTAATGAAAAAATATTATGCTAGCTCTTAAAATATTCCCTTGCTCTCATTGGTAATGAGGAGAAAATAACAAAAAGCGTAGAGCTTTACACATATGGATCATTTTTTGTTTGCAAAGCATAAAAGATAATGTATATATTTGTAAATTATTTACACCATGCATCCAAATATATTAATTAGTGAATATCTTATTTCTTAATGAAAAAAGGCAGGAATCCATGATTTAGACTGGGAAAGAACCTTAGAATTAATTTTTCCCCAATGTACTCTTTTGGCAGATAAAAAATTGAAGCCCAGTCATTAGGTCAGAGTCATATAATTCATTAATTTTGAATCACAGGTTTTGAATCTAAATCTTCTTGACCCCAAAACTAAATTTCTATGAACAGTATATGTATGTATAAGTGAATACATCAGTGATGGTGGGGAAGGGGGGAGACAATTGTTTCTTTTTTTAATCAGAAACTCTGAGAATCTGCCTGATCATCCCTGCTAGTTATTGAGCTATTGCCCTGTATCTCTTTTCTTTTTTCATTCTTATCTAAAGTCTTTACACTCTCATATTTGAATTCATTACTGATCTAAATCTGCTCTACACAAAGTTACCAAAATTACCAAATCTTATGGTTTATATACAGAAATAGACACAGACATATAGTTAGATATATATATGGGGAAAATAGGAGCTATGATATTGTGGTTTGTCCTTTGTTGTCAAAGAACACCATGACATCAGGGAATTGATGCCATGATAAGTAAGTGAATTGGATTTAAGTAAGGAAGACCTCTGGCATTTTATCGGGCAAGATAAAAATGAGAACAATTGGAGATGTTTTTGGATGCCTTGGTAGAACATGGTCTTTTAAAACTAAGATCATTAATAGGTTTCAGCTTAATTGAAGCAACATCCATTCAGTGATTAAAGCAATGGTTTCTTTTACCTATCTGGGAGAGTTATTTTGTCTTAGAGTAAGAGCAATTTTAAAATCTGTTAACTTTTATAAACTTTAGGAATGAAATAACATTAATGAAGCAAATTTAAAAATGAGTGACATGACAATAAATGTGATACTCATTGACAGAATAAGTACCACAGAAGGAAAAAAGGAGTTGTTGAAATATGACACAAAGGACAGACATCAATTATCAATATGGCAGAAACAAAAGAGCAACTGAAGTCTTCTTGAAAGCTACTATAATTGGGGTGGGGAGGTGTGAGGGCATCAAATTTTTTTGTGCCATGAACCCTTTTAACAGATTAATGAAGCATATTAATTCATCAAAACAGTGTTTGAATGCATAAAGAAAATTAAATTATAATCATAAAATATTCTAAAAAGAAGCTCATAGACCTGAAGATTAAGAACCCTTACTCTAGAAAATTTTTATTGATATCTAACTGGTAAACATGATAGATAATGTAGGTATCATGCTGCCTAATTTAGGACAATGAAAAAGCAAAGGTACAGAAAACAAAAAAATGCATATAATTATAGCTTCACTTATTTGGGATGAGAAAGCAAAAAATTAAAGCCTTAAGCAAAAAAATGTGTCAAATTAGCACTAAAACAAAATAGGCTATTTAAAATCAAGAAAAAAGTAGTACAGAAGCACAAAAAGTAAAGAGATTGGGGACAAAACAAAGAAAAATTAAAGAGTTTTTTTTCTAATTTTTCCATGTCTGCAAGAATTCTTACACTATAATTTCAAATGTTAAATTAAAAAAGAAGAGATTAAATACCATTAGTATGCGTGATATAACTATTATTTCAAGGGAAATTTACTGACATGTCAAACTGGCAAAATAGTATATACACACCTATTTCCTCCATATACTTATTTATGCAAATAAAATTCCATAGTAATATGGTATTGTGTAGTAGATGAAGAGCTGGCCATGGATCTAGGCAGACCTAACTTCCAGGATTTTACTTCAACCTCTATCACATACTTATTGTATGACAAGTGCTCTTGAAGAGTATGTTGCTGAGAGTGTGTTTTATGTGCTTATCTGTGGTGTTGGTTGGAATTTCCTCATCCTAGTTTTCTCAATACCAATGAAAACATAGATACAATCATTCACCTTTTTATTCATCTATAATCTCTAATAAAATTTTATTAAGTACCTATTTTGTGGCAGACATTGTGCTAAGGACTTGGGATCCAATTAGTAAAAAGACAGCTCATGACCTTAAGGAGCTTATAATCTATTGGAGTAAACAACATATCAAAGATGGCAAGAAAGTGAGGGTGGGGAAAGACATCAAGGGTTACCTCATGCAAAGACTCTTATTCCATTGCAGAACAAGAAGTGCAAAATGGGCTGGACTGAGACTCCAATTTTTTTTCCCTCTCTAAAAGAAGGTAACAGGAGAAGTTTGGTACTTTACCCTCCAGCCCTTCAATCAGAGAGGAGAAGATGCTAAGAAAAGTGGTGTCAGTAAATGAGGCTTCGATTAGCAGCATGGTAATGAAATTACAAATGAGGAGTTTAACATGGGAGGAGTAACTTTTTTCTGTGGAGGTGAAACCAAGCAGAGCAACAGAAGCAAAGTAGAGTTGGTTTCATCTTTAATATAGATGATATTACCTATATCTAAATCTAACTACTTATCCAAGTTCATGTCTATATTAAGCCATTAGATTTGGTAATTTGAACATCACTGATAACTTTGTATAGATCAATTTTAGTTCAATGTTGAGATTAAAAACAGAGCAATCATAGCATGTTCTAAGGAGGTTAACAATTAGAGATGAGGCCTTTATCAGTACCTTTACAGTCAAACCTTTACATCTCCAAAATATATAGAGAATTGACTGTAATTTATAAGAAATCAAGCCATTATCCAATTGATAAATGGTCAAAAGATATGAATAGACAATTTTCAGATGATGAAATTGAAATTATTTGTAGTCATATGAAAAGGTGTTCCAAATCATTGTTGATAAGAGAAATGCAAATTAAAACAACTCTGAGATACTACTACATACCTGTCAGGTTGATGAAGATGGCAAAAAAAGATAATGATGATTGTGAGAAAACTGGGATACTGATGCATTCCAGAAACTGGAAATTGAAGGGATGCCCACCAATTGGAGAATGGTTGGGTAAATTGTGGTATATGAATGTTATGGAATATTATTGTTCTATAAGAAATGACCAGCAGGATAAATAAAGAGTAGCTTGGAGAGATATACATGAACTGATGCTAAGTGAAATGAGCAGAATCAGGAGATCATTATACACTTCAATAACAATACTATGTGATGGTCAATTCTGATGGACATGGCTCTCTTCAACAATGAGAGGATACAAATCATTTCCAATTGATCTGAAATGAACAGAACCAGCTATACCCAGAGAAACAACAGTGGGAAATGAGTATGATCGACAACATAAGATTTCTACTCTTTCTTTTATTGTTTGCTTGCAATTTTTTCCCCTCAGGTTATTTTTATCTTCTTTCTAAATCCAATCTTTCTTGTGCAACAAGATAGCTGTATAAATATGTATACATATATTGTATTTAACATATACTTTAACATATTTAACATATATGGGTCTACCTGCAATCTAGGGCAGGGGGTAGAGGGAAGGAGGGAAAAAGTTGAAACAGAAGTTTTTGCAAGAGTCAATGTTGAAAAATTATCCAGGCATATGTTTTGTATATAAAAAGCCATAATAAAAAAAGAAAAATAATAATTAAAAAAAATCATTTGGCCAAATACAAAAAGTAAATGAAGAAAATAATTCACTAAAAATCAGAACTGAACAAATGGAAATGAATGAATCAATGAGACATCAAGAATCAGTCAAGAAAAAGCAAAATAAAAAAGAAGAAGAAGAAGAAGAAGAAGAAGAAGAAGAAGAAGAAGAAGAAGAAGAAGAAGAAGAAGAAGAAGAAATAGATGACAGTGTAAAATTCCTATTTGGGAAAACAACTAACGTGGGAAATAGATTTGAGACAGAATCTAAGGATTATTGAACTTCCTGAAAACCATGATGATAAAAAAGAGGACAAACATTATTTTTCAGGAAATCATCAAAGAGATCTGCCATGATGTCATAGAATCAGAAGGTAAAATTGCCATTGAAAGAATTCAATGAACATCTCCTGAAAGAGACCCCAAAGTTAAAATTCCAAGGAATATTGTAGCTAAATTAAAAAAATATATTGCAAGCACCCAGAAAAAAAAATCAAATAATGTGTAGTCACAATAAGGATTACCCAGGACCTATCAGATTCTACCTTAGAAGATAGATGGTCCTGATATTCTGAAAGGTAAAGGAACTTGGAATGCAGCCAAGAATAAACTACCTCACTAAACTGAGCATTTTCTTTCCAGGGAAGAAGATGGGCATTCCACAAAGGAGGTGAATTCCATTATTTCTGATGAAAAGACCAGAGCTGAATAAAATATTTGACTTACAAATATAGAACTCAAGAGTAGTATAAAAGATAATAAGAAAAGAATTCTTAAGAACCGGATCTCTTTTATGGGTATACATAGATAGTGCATGTATAATTTGATTTTCCTATTATAATATAAAAAAGAAACAAGTTAGAAAGGGGATTATACCAGAAAAAGGTGAAATTCGAGGTAAAATGAGGAAAATTCCACATCACAAAAAGGCAAAGATTCATGGTGTGAATCTTACTCTCATAAGATTTGGCTTAAAGAGAGAATATTACACATATTTGCTTTCACAGAGAAACTTCTCTCACCTTATAGGAAAGTGGCAGAGGGAAGCAAAAAAGGAAGGGATAAACTAATAGAAGCAAAAACAGAAATAGTATTGGAAAAATATAAGAAATGGGGAGAGGCTCTAAAGGAGAAGAGCTGCTTAAGGCAAGTGGCGCTCATAAATTAAGTACTGGGGAGGAGGGAAAGGGTAAAAGGAAAGAAAAACATATAAGTTGGGGCAAATAAAATGGCAGAAAATACAATAATAGTAGTTTCCATGGCAAATGTGAATGGGGTGAATGCTTCAATAAAGCTGAAGCTGATTTCAGACTGAATTAAAAGCCATTTCTCTACAATATATTGTTTACAGGAAAAACATTTAAAGCAGAGTAAAGATAAAAGGCTGGAGAAGAATCTGTTATTTTAAGGTGAAGTAAAAAAGCAAGGGTAGACATCCTGATCTCAGATCAAGCAAAAGCAAAAATTGATCTAATTAAAAGAGATAAGGAAGGAAAATACATTGTGCTTAGGGGTAGCAGAGGTAATGAAGCAATATCAATACTAAACATATATGCACCAAGTGGTATCATATCTAAATTCTAAAGGAGAAGTTAAGAGAGATCTGCAAGAAGAAATAGACAGCAAAACTGTAATAATAAGAGATCTCAACCTTGCTTTTGCAGAACTTAAACCAAACCACGAAGTAAATAAGAAAGAAATTAAGGAGGTAAATAGAATACTAGGAAAATTAGGTATAGATCTTTGGAATAAATTGAAGGGAGACAAAAAGGAATATACTTTCTTCTCAGTAGTTCAAGGAACCTATACAAGAAATGAACTTATATTAGGACATAAAGATCCCAAAATGAAATTCTGAAAATTAGAACTAGTAAATGCATTTTTTTCAGATCACAATGCAATAAAAATTACATTCAATAGAAGGCAAGGGGAAAACAAACCGAAAAGTAATTGTTAACCAAATAATCTCATCCTAAAGAATGAATGACTGAAACAGCAAATCATAGACAAAATTAATAATTTCATCAAAAGAATGACAATAATGAGACAACATACAAAATTTGGGGAATGCAGCCAAAGCAATAATAAGGGGAAATTTTATATCTCCAGATGCTTATTTGCATAAAGCAGAGAAAGAGAAGATCAATGAATTGAGATTGCAACTAAAAAAGCTGGAAAAAAATCAAAGACCCCAAATCAAATACAAAACTTGTAATTCTAAAAATAAAGGGAGAGATTAATAAATTTGAAAGTACAAAAATCTATTGAATTAATAAAAAAATTTGAGAATTGATTTTATGAAAAAGCCAACAAAGTAGACAAAGCTTTAATTAATTTGATTAGAAAAAAGGAAAAAAGAAAAAGGGAAATCAAATTTTTAGTTTCAAAAAAGGAGAATATTCCAATGAAGAGGAAATTAGAGCAACAATTAGGAGTTATTTTGCCCAACTTTATGACAATAAATTTGATAACCTAAGAAAAGTAGGAATACCTGCAAAAATAGAGATTGTCTAGATTAACAGAAGAGGAAATAAATAGCACAAATAGTCCCATTTTAGAAAAAGAAATAAAAAACCTGCAAGGCCAAATGGATTTACATGTGAATTCTAACAATCGTTTAAAGGAGAATTAATTCCAATACTACATAAACTATCTGAAAAAATAGGGAACAAAGAATGCCTATTAAATCCCTTTTATGACACAGACATGGTGCTGATATCTAAAACAGGTAGGATGAGAACAGAAAAAGAAAATTATAGACCAAACTTTCTAATGAATATTGATGCAAAATGTTAAACAAAATATTAGAAAAGTATTACAAAAATCATTGCACCATGGATAAGTAGGATTTATACCAGAAATGTAGGCTGGTTCAATATCATGAAAAAAAAAATTAGCATAATTAACTATATCAATAATCAAACTAACAAAAACATATGATTATCTCAATAGATGTAGAAAAAGCATCTGATAAAATCAAACATCCATTTCTATTAAAAGCACTATAGTATATAGGAATAAATAAATAAACTTTTGTCTTAAAATAAACAGTAGCATCTATTTAAAACCATCAGTAATCATCATATGTAAAGATGATAAACTGGAACCATTTCTGATAAGATCAGGGGTAAAACAAAGTTACCCATTATTACCATTACTACTAATTGTTGTATTAGAAATACTAGCTTTGACAGTAAGAGATGAAAAAAAAAGAGATAGAAGGAATTAGAGGAGGTCATTAGGTGTTGAAGACTGCATATAGTGGGGAACTATGGGAAAGGTATACTTGAAGGAAGGATGCTTACAGCAGGGTGTTTACTCAGTATGATTGATGACATAATGGTTCTCTAGTTCATATACACTTTAGTGTGATGTAAGATATAATCTCTCTAGTTGGCATATACTTATTGTGATATGGTGATGTAATGGTTCTACAGTTGGCACATGCTCAGTGTGCTGTAGTGATATAATTGTAGTAAAGTATTTAAGGGCTAAGAGGACTTGAAATAAACAGATTCCATCCTTGACCATCCTCGTGATGGCTCTCCTGCCTTCATCACTTCTCCACCTAAGTCCAAGGCCTGTAAGAGAGCCTCCAGAAAGCTAGTCTAGACACTATCACTTTGGTTCAAATGTGGGGCACTAAAGGAGGGACCCTAGACTTGAGGTTTAGGACAAAAGGACCTACACTCAACAGTTTGACTGTCAAGTTCATAATCTCAGTGGAGAAGTCCCTGTGACCCCAAAATAGGATGAGTACAAAAATTAAAAAGTGGAAAACTTTGGTAAGGGCTAAAACTAGTCACTTTGATTTTTTAGCTGGGTTAAATACTAAAAAAAAAAAAAAGTCTCCCACATCCAAAGAGGAGCATGTAGCATAATTAGATTAATAAAGAAGCAGGGTTTGTTGATAACTTGGAAGCAGATCACTAGACTCTTAAATATGTTAGAGTGCATGTCTCCTTGGCTCTCGAAAGAAGAAAAATTGTAGCCAGATATGTGGTAAATAGAAAGAGCAACTAATTGAATATCATAAGGCTACGGGTCCAGAATTACTTTCTGAGGAAATATTCCTTAGGTACAATATAATACAATTGGCTTTAAAGAAGACCACAGTTCTAAAAAAGGAAAACTTTTAATATGGACAGCCAGACAAGGCAGTGTGAGGAAAAAGAGCAGGAGGGGGATGGTACTCTCAAAGCATCTGAAAGGCATGGAGAGTTGGACAAGAAAGGAGTTAAGGGTGGAGCTGATGAGCTTAAAGAGTGTGGTGCTTCTCACTTTCACAGCTCAGTTTCACTTCCACCTACAACAGAGCAGGTGCCTTTAGGACATTCCCCATCTCCTGACCCTCCTCCCTCAATTTTGCCTTTATAGGCAGAGGGAGGAAGAGGAGTGGTAAAGGCAGTGAACTCTATCAGCACCACCCATGCGGCAGTTTTGTTGACACCCTATGACATGATTACAAAAGGTATTAGTTAAATGTAAAGAGGAAAGACAGGATATATCTGATTTGAGAATAGAAGCATACCCTGTGATTGAAGAGTTTGACTCTTCAGGTCAAGCTAGGAGAAGATACATTCCTTTTAATCTGGAAATTATCAAAGATCTGAAAAAGCTTTCACTCTTTATGGGTCTACATTATCTTATGTTAAGATGGTATTAGAAAATTTGGCTTATGAAATTTAACCCCTAGTGATTGGAAATCTATAGTAAAGACATGTTTAGAACCTGGGCAAAACCTGTTATGGCTTTCTGAGTATAGTAAACTCTGTAGAATGAAAGCCCAATGAAATAAGCAATATGAAGTTAATATACCAATCACCTTTGATCAACTAACAGATATAGGTCCTTATGCAGATACTTTAGCACAGATTAATTACTTTATAGTAGCATATGAGCAAATTGCTTCCATTACTATCAAAGCATGAGGCACCCTCCAAGGAAGACAAGATAGAGGGGAAGCCTTCACGACAATAGTGCAAATGAACCCTTTGCAGATTTTGTGGGCTGTCTGCAGACAGCTGGCATACAAACTATTGATGAAAATGTAGCAATAGAAATTATGATAAGATAACTTGCTAGAGAAAATGCCAATGGAGTTTGCAGAAGAATTATACTAGGACTACACAAGAATGCTTCTTTGGAAGAGATCATAAGACACTGCGCCACAATGGGCAGAAATACATTTTATACACAGGTTTTGATGCAGACTTTTCAAGATCTAAACATGGGAAGACAGGGTACCTTTTGACAAGGGACTTCCAAAGAGACTCATCAAAGCTTTCAATGTGGTAAGCTCAATATTGGTATAAAGATAAGATGGAAAAAAAACAGGGTGGGAGAACAAGACCCAAAACCCCATGTCTAAAATGCAACAAAGGCTTCCATTGGACATCAGAATGTAGATTGAATCAGGGAAATGGGAAGCAGGGCTTGGCTTCAGAGCCCCAGGCAAAAAAACACTTGCAGCATGTTGGCAGGCAATGTTACACCCAAAGAGTCTTTAGAAGTTGAAGTATTGAACTTCAGTTGAGAAGCAACTTGATGGGGAAAAGGATTGTAATTGGGGGAATAGAGTTGAATGCAACAGGGACTACTGAGATATCTCCTGAAGAGGTAAACTCTGCCTCTAGCCCGCCTATAGCTCCCTTGCCTCAAAACACAGTAGGCTTGATCATTTAGAAGTTGAATTACTGAACTTCAGTTGAGAAGCAACTTGATGGGGAAAAGGATTGTAATTGGGGGAATAGAGTTGAAATGCAACAGGGACTACTGAGATAAGAGTGCTTACCTCCTAAGAGTGCTTACAAAACAACGTTTATACATACATTGACTTCAGAAACTGGGGAATATGTAGTTAATATCCCATTCACTAATACAGGTAGACAGTGTGTGACATCACCCAGGAGTAGTAGCATCAGCTTTACTAATGCACACTCCTTATATGCAAGTTGGTGATATTTATCCAGATTTTGACTCCCAACCAGAGAATCCAGGAATATTCTGGACTGTAGCTATTACAGCTGACCATCCTATGCTCACTATTTATGTAAATGGCATACCATTAAAAGGATTGGTAGACAGGGATGGATATTGTACAATCATTAGAAGTGCCAATCGACCCAGTCATTGACCAAAGATTAAGGCAGACACCTATATGTCTGGCAGAGGAGGATCAATAGCAACTGAAATTGGTGCTACCATTTTGAGATGGATATTTGAAGATGAAACAGGAGTTTTTACTCCTTTTGTAGTAAATAAAATCTCCATCAATTTCTGGAGATGAGACATCTTACAACAGTTAGGATTACAATTGAGTATATTGGCTTTTTAGGCAGGGCTGTTGTTGAAGGCCTGCCAACACTCTCACCTTTTTCCATTCAATGGAAAATTGATACACCAGTGTGGGTATAGCAACTTGACCAAGGACATTTACAACATTCTCTAAGTCCTTGGAATTCCCATGTATTTGTTGTAAAAAATAATTCTGGAGAATGGAGGATGTTGTCTAATTTGAAAAAAGTAAATGAACACATGGAAACTATGAGAATTCTTCAGCCTGGACTTCCATATCCTACTCAATTGTTTAGAGAATGGCCTCTTTGGGTTATAGACATTAAAGATTGTTTCTTTTTGAGCCATCTTAATAAGGTGGATACGAAAAGATTTGCCTTTACAATGTCCAGCAATAATTTAGCAGAGCCTTATAAAAGATATGAATGAACAGTTTTGCCACAGGGAATAAAAAAGAACTTTACTATGTGTCAAAGGTAGGTTGCTGCTGCTCTTACTTCAGTAAGAAAAGCATTTCCAAAAGTTATGTTATTATATTACATGGATTATATCTTGGGGTGTGCACTTGAGGAGCAAATATTAGAATCATGTCTATAAAAGACCATAGAGGGACTTCTGGGGGTGGAGCCAAGATGGCAGAGCAGGCAAACACGACTCTCTAAGCTCCTCTCATTCCCCTCATAACCAACTGTTTAATCCAGCCTCAAAAATAGCTCTTCACTGCTTACATTCATAAAGATAAGAAGCACTACAATTTACCAGCCGAAGTCAATCCAGAAGATCGCCAGAAAAGGTTTGTCCTGAGGGGCCAGGAACAGACCAGCCCAGGCAGTAAGAGACTAGAGTCCTGAGCAGACGAGGGGTGGGGGTGATCTCTGTGGCTAGAGAAGTTATAGAGACGGCTCTGCCATAGGCTAACTGCTCTGCCTTGGCTATGAAGCAGTAAACTGTCAGAGAGATTAAAGCTTGAAACAGAGGGTACTCTAAAAAAAATCAGAACCTAACGAGATCTGGCTGTAACCCCTCAAACCTGGAAGTGACTCAGGCAGACTTTAACGCAGCCCTGCAACAGCATCCTGCAGTTTGGGGCTTTTGCGGGGGTAGTTACAAATCTGCACAGCGGGGGAGGGAGGGGGCAAGTGGGGTGCTCAGCCCAGGGAAAGAGAACTTCCCCAGCAGATTGTGCTTCCTGGGCAGACAGTTCTGGTCCCTGCAAATTCATTCACTGCTCAACTGCTAATACCCACAACCCCAGGGCGGGATTTGTCTTGGGATAATGAAACTCTCACTGCTCATCGTCTAGCCCCAGGGCAGTCATTATCCCACACAGCAGAGGTTCTTTGCCCAGCACTTGCCCAGCACAGCCATGCAGGCCTGAGTTACTCCCAGGTGGGGAACTCTTTCCCAGAGCACTCCAGTACTTCCCTGCTTTTTGTAGCTGGCTGGCAGGACAGCTACCATTCCGTACACCTTTCACTGCTCTGCAGAGGAAGCTGGTAACCTCCTGGCTGTGAAGGCAGACCTTACAGACTTTAACAAAATGAGTGAAAAAATCAAAAGAACGATTGATAGTTTTTATACAGAAAGAGAACAGCTTTTCAACCCTGAAGAGACTAATAGCAGAAAATCTTCAGACAATTGTTGGTCTCCAATACAAAAGGCTCTCCTAGAAGAGACTATTAAAAACCTTAAAAGAGAACTAGAAGAAAAATGGGGAAAGGAAAGAGAAGCTATGCAAGAGAGCAACAACTTCCTAAAATGTGAATTGGAAAAGATAAAAAAACCTCCCAAGAAGTGCAGGGAAACAGAATTTGTGAATTGGAAAAAGAAAATAACTCACTTAAAAAAAAAAAAAAAATTAGTGAAATGGAAAAAAAATTCATAGAGCAAAACAACTCAATTGGACATATACAAAAAGAAGTAAAAAAAGCTAATGAAGAAAATAACTCACTAAAAATCAGAACTGAACAAATAGAAATGACTGATTCATTGAGACATCAAGAATCAGTCAAGCAAAGCCAAAAAAAGGAAAGATTGGGGGAAAATGTCAAATATTTACTTGGAGAAACAACAGATCTAGATAATAGATCTAGGAGAGATAACCTGAGGATCAATGGACTACCCGAAAATTATGATGAAAAAAAGAGCCTAGATACTATTTTACAGGAAATCATCAAAGAGAACTGCCCAGAAGTAATAGAACTGAAAGGGAGAATAGGTGTTGAAAGAATTCATTGAACACCTTCTGAAAAAGACCCTAAAATAAAGACTCTGAGGAATATTGTGGCCAAACTTCAGAATTTTCAGACTAAAGAAAAAAATTTACAAGCAGCCAGGAAAAAACAGTTCAAATACCAAGATGCCACAATAAGGGTCACACAAGATCTGACTGCCTCAACATTAAAGAATCGAAGGACCTGGAATCAGATTTTCTGAAAGGCAAAAGAGCTTGGAATGCAGCCAAGAATAAACTACCCAGCTAAGTTGAGTTTTTTTTTTCCATGAAAGAAGATGGACATTTAATGAAATAGAGGAATTCCATCTGTTTCTAAGGAAAAAACCAGACTTAAACAAAAAATTTGATCTCCAACAACAGGACTCAAGAGAAGTAGAAAAAGGTAAAAGGAACTCTTGAGAACTGTATTTCTGTTGTGGATATACATAAAAACCATATGTATAATTTGATTTTACCAATATAACATAAAAAAGGGAAGGAGAAATGGAAAGGGGATTGTGTCAGAAAAAGGGAAGAGGGGAGATAGATAAAAAGAGGGAAACTACATGTGATGATGAGGCAAAGGAAACCTATCATATCTGAGGGAACTTAGAGAGGGGGAAGAACATTGTGTGAATCCTACTCTCATCAGAGTTGGCTCAAAGAGGAAACAATTGACATATTTGTTTTACACAGATTCTTCTCTCACTTCATTAAAAAGTGGGAGAGGAAAAGGGAGAAGGAAAAAGAGTAATAAGGGAAGGGTATAAGAAAGGGGAAGGGATTCAAAGGGAGGAGGGAGGGATACTAAAGAGGGAGAGCTGTGCGACATTAGTGGGACCAATAGGGAAGAAGGGAAGGAGGGCAAGAAAAAGAAAAGTATAAACTGGGGATATTAGGATGACAGGAAATGCAGAATTAGTTATTTTAACCGCAAATATAAATGGGATGAACTCTCCCATAAAGAGGAGGCGGATAGCAGACTGGATCAAAAGTCAGAACCCTACAATCTGTTGTTTACAGGAAACACATTTAAAACAGGGAGATACATACAGACTAAAGGTAAAAGGTTGGAGCAGAATCTATTATGCTTCAGGTGAAGTCAAAAAAAGCAGGGGTAGCCATCCTTATCTCAGATCAAGCAATAGCAAAAAATGATCTAATTAAAAGAGATAAGGAAGGAAATTATATCTTGCTAAAGGATACTATAGACAATGAAGCAATATCAGTATTAAACATATATGCACCAAGTGGTATAGCATCTAACTTCCTAAAGGAGAAGTTAAGAGAGTTGTGAGAAGAAATAAACAGCAAAACTATAATAGTGGGAGATCTCAAACTTGCACTCTCAGATTTAGATAAATCAAATCATAAAACAATTAAGAAAGAAATTAAAGAGGTAAATAGAATATTAGAAAAATTAGGTATGATAGATCTCGGGAGAAAACTGAATGGTGACAGAAAGGAGTATACTCTCTTCTCAGCAGTTCATGGAACCTACACAAAAATTGATCATATATTAGGACATAAAGACCTCAAAATTAAATGCAGGAAGGCAGGAATAATAAATGCTTTCCTTTCAGATCACAATGCAATAAAAACTACATTCAACAAAAAGTTAGGTGTAAATAGACCAAAAAGTAATTGGAAACTAAATAATCTCATCTTCAAGAATGATTGGGTGAAACAGTAAATTATAGACACAATTAATAATTTCACTCAAGATAATGACAATGGTGAGACCTCATACCAAATTTATGGGATGCAGCCAAAGCGGTAATAAGGGGAAATTTTATATCATTAGAGGCTTACTTGAATAAAATAGAGAAAGAGAAGATCAATGAATTGGGCCTGCAACTTAAAAACCTAGAAAAAGACCAAATTAAACCCCCCCCCCCCAATCAATTATTAAACTTGAACTTCTAAAATTAAAAGGAGAAATTAATAATATAGAAAGTAAAAAAAAAATAATTAATAAATAAAAGTAAGGTTGGATTTATGAAAAAACAATAAAATTGATAAACCTTTGGTAAATCTGATTAGAAAAAGGAGAGAGGGAAATCAAGTTAGTAGTCTTAAAAATGAAAAGGGAGAAATTTCCACTGATGAAGAGGAAATTAAAGAAATAATAAGGGGTTACTTTGCCCAACTTTATGCCAATAAATTTCATAACCTAAGTGAAATGGATGACTACCTCCAAAAATATAGGCTTCCCAGATTATCAGAGGAGGAAGTAAATTGCTTAAATATTCCCATTTCAGAAAAAGAAATAGAACAAGCTATCAATCAACTCCCTTATAAAAAATCCCCAGGACAAGATGGATTCACATGTGAATTCTACCAAACATTCAAAGAACAATTAGCCCCAATGCTTTATAAACTATTTAAAAAAATACGGATTGAAGGAGTCCTACCAAACTCCTTTTATGACACAGACATGGTACTGATACCTAAACCAGGTAGGTTGAAAACAGAGAAAGAAAATTATAGACCAATCTCCCTAATGAATATTGATGCTGAAATCTTAAATAAGATATTAGCAAAAAGACTACAGAAAATCATCCCCAGAATAATACACCACGATCAAGTAGGATTTATACCAGGAATACAGGGCTGGTTCAATATTAGGAAAACTATCAGTATAATTGGCCATATTAATAATCAAATTAACAAAAACCATATGATCATCTCAATAGATGCAGAAAAAGCATTTGATAAAATCCAGCGTCCATTCCTATTAAAAACTCTTGAGAATATAGGAATAAATGGACTTTTCCTTAAAATAATCAGTAGCATCTATTTAAAACCAGCAGTAAGCATCATATGTAATGGGGACAAACTGCAACCATTCCCAAAAAGATCAGGAGTGAAACAAGGTTTCCCACTATCACTGTTACTATTTAATATTGTATTAGAAATGCTAGCTTTGGCAATAAGAGTTGAGAAAGAGATTAAATGAATAAGAATGGGCAATGAGGAAAGCAAATTATCACTCTTTGCTAATAATATGATGGTATACTTAGGGAACCCCAGAGACTCTATTAAAAAGTTATTAGAAACAATCCACACCTTCAGCAAAGTTTCAGGATACAAAATAAACTCACATAAGTCATCAGCATTCTTATATATCACTAACAAAACCCAACAATTGGAGTTACAAAAAGAAATTTCATTTAAAATAACTACTGATTGCATAAAATATTTAGGAATCTATCTGCCAAGAGAAAATCAGAAACTTTATGAGCAAAACTACAAAACATTTTTCACACAAATTAAGTCTGATATAACCAACTGGAAAAATAATAAATGCTCTTGGATTGAGTGAGCAAATATAATAAAGATGACAATACTACCTAAACTAATCTATTTATTTAGTGCTATACCAATCAGACTCCCAAAAAACTGCTTTGATGACCTAGAAAAAATAACAACAAAGTTCATATGGAAAAATAAAGAGTCAAGAATTTCAAGGGAATTAATGAAAAATAATCAAATGAAGGTGGCCTAGCTGTACCATATCTAAAATTATATTATAAAGCAGCAGTTACTAAAACCATCTGGTATTGGCTAACAAATACACTAGTTGATCAATGGAAAAAGTTAGGTTCAAAGGACAAAACAGCCAATAACTTTAATAATATAGTGTTTGACAAACCCAAAGACCCCAGTTTTTGGGATAAGAATGCATTATTTGACAAAAATTGCTGGGAAAATTGGAAATTAGTATGGCAGAAACTAGGCATTGACCCACACTTAACACCGGACACCAAGATAAGGTCAAAATGGGTTCATGACCTAGGCATAAAGAATGAGATTATAAATAAATTGGAAGAGCCTAGGATAGTTTACCTCTCAAACCTGTGGAAGAGGGAGAAATTTATGACCAAAGAAGAACTAGAGATCACTATTGACCACAAAATAGAAAATTTTGATTATATGAAATTGAAAAGTTTTTGTACAAACAAAACAAATACAGACAAGATTAGAAGGGAAACAATAAACTGGAAAAAGTCACTATTGATCAGAGAAATGCAAATTAAGACAACTCTGAGATACCACTACACATCTGTCAGATTGGCTAGAGTGACAGGGAAATATAATGTGGAATGTTGGAGGGGATGTGGGAAAACAGGGACACTGATACATTGTTGGTGGAATTGTGAACACATCCAGCCATTCTGGAGAGCAATTTTAAACTATGCTCAAAAGTTATCAAACTGTGCATACCCTTTGATCCAGCAGTATTTTTACTGGGCTTATACCCCAAAGAGATACTAAAGAAGGGAAAGGGACTTGTATGTGCCAAAATGTTTGTGGCAGCCCTGTTTGTAGTGGCTAGAAGCTGGAAAATGAATGGATGCCTATCAATTGGAGAATGGTTGAGTAAATTGTGGTATATGAATGTTATGGAATATTGTTGTGTAAGGAATGACCAGCAGGATGAATACAGAGAGGACTGGCAAGACTTACTTGAATTGATGCTAAGTGAAATGAGCAGAACCAGGAGATCATTATATACCTCAACAACGATACTGTTTGAGGATATATTTTGATGGAAGTGGATCTCTTCAATAAAGAGAGCTAATTCAGTTTCAATTGATCAAGCATGGATAGAAGCAGCTACACCCAAAGGAAGAATACTGGGAAATTAATATAAACTGCTTGCATTTTTCTTTTTCTTCGCAGGTTATTTATACCCTCTGAATCCAATTCTCCCTGTGTAACAAGAAAACTGTTCGGTTCTGCACACATATATTTTATCTAGGATATACTGTAACCTATTCAACATGTAAAGGATTGCTTGCCATCTGGAGGAGGGGAGGGAGGGAGGGAGGGGAAAAATCGGAACAGAAGTGAATGCAGGGGATAATGCTCTGGCATGGGTTCTGTCAATAAAAAGTTATATATATATACACATATATATATGTATGTATTTATATATATTTATATATCCAAAGAAACACTAGGGAACTACAAATTGCATATAGCTACATAAAAAATTCAAAGGCATGCTCCTTTTCAATATTTAGGATATGAAGTATATCCTAACACACTTATAATATAAAACCTTTTTTTTTAGGAACAGAGAATTTGAACATCTCAAATAACTTCCAGAAATTGATAGGAGATATCCAGTGGATGTGTCCCATGTTAGTCATCAACTAGTCATCAATTACAATCTCTATATGACATTTTAAGAGGGGACACTGCTTTAAACTCACCACACCAGCTTACAAAAGAAGCTCAAGAGGCTTTGAGAGAAGTTGAACTGGATTTATCCAATATGGTTGAAAGATTTTCTCAAAAACCCTTGGGCATATCGATTTTTGCTACAAAAGAGGCACCCACAACAACACATCAAGGAGACAGTGTGATAGAATGAATGTCTCTCCTAGCACAACCAGACCAAAGCCTTACTCTTGACCCAGTGCTTGTGGCTAGAAATTTATTAAAGGCCATTAAGCAAGTAATACACTTCTCTGGGATAAGACCTGATAAGATACACACCTTTTATAACGATGCACAAATTAATGTATGCTGTGAAACCATCACAGAGTGGCAAATTTTATTGGCCACAGTTCCAAATTTTACACACGTGTCTTCATTAAAGATCACTCAGCTATTACATAACTGGCAATGGATTTTTAAAGAAAATATTTCTATGGTTCCTCTTAAAGGACCAATTATCTTTACAGATGCATATAAACATAACATTTGTGCTGTAATTCTCATGACTTACCTATAAAGAGAGCACACAGAACTCCTTTTCAGTATACTCAGCAGAATGAATTGTATGCAGTCATGCTAGTTCTTACTTATGATCCAGGAAATGTAAATAAAATATCTGATTCAATCTATTCAGTACATGTGGTACAAAGAATTGCCACAGCCCAAATAAAATTTGTATATCCATTCTTTAGCAAACTGCAAGAGCAAGTAAGAAAGCATCAAGATAAAATTTATATCTTGCATATCGACTTTCACAGTGGACTTCCAGTTCTTGTTTTTAGTGGAAATTCAAAGGGACATTGCCTTCTAACCATGTTAACTAATACTCCTTTATTTCAGGCAGCCCAAGAATCTCATTCTAAATATCATCAGGCGCTGCTCAAGCTTTATGTTTGTAATTTGGGATAACAAAAGAGGAAGCTAGGAGCATTGTAAAAACCTGTACAACTTGTCTTCTTTTCCACGCTCCTATGCTCCCTCCAGGGAAGAACCTGCGTGGTTTGAGACCCAATAAAATTTGGCAAATAGTTGTGACCCATTATATATCTTTTGGTCATCTATCTGTTATCTATGTTGTAGTAGACACCTTTTCAGGATTTGCTTTTATAATACCAGTAGCAAAAGTGACTGCTCTATACAAGTTTTTGCAATTATGGGTGTGCCATAATCAATAAAACAGATAATGGACCTCCATATACTTCTTTTTTTTTTTATTATAACTTTTTATTGACAGAACCCATGCCTGGGTAATTTTTTTTTTACAACATTATCCCTTGCAATCACTTCTGTTCCATTTTTTCCCCTCCCTCCTTCCACCCCGTCCCCCAGATGGCAAGCAGTCCTATACATGTTAAATATGTCACTATATATCCTAGATACAATATATGTATGCAGAACCGAACAGTTCTCTTGTTGCACAGGAAGAATTGGATTCAGAAGGTAAAAATAACCTGGGGAGAAAAACAAAAATGCAAACAGTTTACATTCATTTCCAATGTTCTTTCTTTGGCTGCTTCTATCCATCACTGATCAATTGAAACTGAGTTCTCTTTGTTGAAGAAATCCACTTCTATCAGAATGCATCCTCATACAGTATCATTGTTGAGGTGTATAATGATTTCCTGGTTCTGCTCATTTCACTTAGCATCAGTTCATGTAGGTTTTGCCAAGCCTCTCTGTATTCTCATGACCTTATATCAGTAACAGTAAGAAATTTATCCCAGAAAATTCACACAACTCTTATATACCCAAGTAGATGTTTCATCTTCAATAAATTTAATATTATACCAATCATTTTGCTTTTAAAATACCCAATATACAGAAAAATCCCCAACTACATATGGTTCACAACAAAAACATTTTCAAAAGGAAGAAGGCAAAAACTATTATCCTTGGAGTCCCATTTCAGATAATTGGCATCAGTACAATTAATTAAAACTTCCTATTTTCACATAAAAAGAATCTGAAAAGTTCTTGAAAACATCAATTAAACTTTTTGAAATAACCCTTTCTAACTATATACCACATTTCTGATCATATTCTTTAATATTCATAAGCATTATGTATCTAAAGAAATAAATATTCAATCAATTAATATCTTGTAAGAGCAGCTTTTTCCTTTAAATAACTGTTTTATTCAGCCAAAGGATCCAAGTGGCTGCCACTTTCCACTGTTGCTCTGCTGCTCTCCCCCCAAAAAAACACATCCCATCTCACAGCCGTCTCTCTGTGACTATCCTTTCCAACCAGTTCCTTTGTTTTCCCTCTGATTTCTTCTTGAAATCATTTGCTTCTACTAATCAGTCCTTCTTAAATCATCTTCATTCTCCTGTCCCATCTCTCTGTCTCTCTCCTACCAATGCCTACTTGCTCAAACCTTCTCCGAAATACTTCTGACTAGATGTTCTATTTAAATTATTAATTGCTTTTGTAAATCAATCTCTTTTCCCTTGTCTTTAAATCACTTTTTTTTAAAACTTTAAACTTCAAGATTCACAATTAATTTTGAATCAAATTTCATAAAACTTATAATATAGTTTACAAATTACCCAATACTTTTAAAAAGCAACATAACATTTAAGTAGGGAGATACAAACACGAGCCCCCCCTAACGTAAGCTACTGGCATTTTGTTTAATAACCTATATTTCAATTTGAAGTCCAACCAAATAATGAAAAAAAAGAAAAGTTTTTCTCTTCAGTTGTAAAGGCCACAATATTCGAAATTTTTTTAAGATTTTATACTCAGAATAAATCAAACATGTGCAAGGCAACAGCAAATTATTTCCCTCAATTTTAATTTTATTTCAATATCAAAATTATAGTACCTCTTTAAAATATAGTAAATTCCCAAAACTCTTTTTAAATTTATTTTTTATTTTATTTTATTTAATAATAACTTTATATTGACAGAATCCATGCCAGGGTGATTTTTTTTTTTACAATATTATCCCTTGCACTCGCTTCTGTTCCATTGTTTCCCCTCCCTCCCTTCACCCCCTCCCCTAGATGGCAAGCAGTCCTATATATGTTAGATATGTTGCAGTATATCCTAGATACAATATATGTTTGTAGAACCAAACAATTCTCTTGTTGCACAGGGAGAATTGGATTCAGAAGGTAAAAATAACCCGGGAAGAAAATCAAAAATGCAAATAGTTCATATACATTTCCCAGTGTTCTTTCTTTGGGTGTAGCTGCTTCTGTCCATCATTTATCAATTGAAACTGAGTTAGGTCTCTTTGTCAAAGAAATCCACTTCCATCAGAATACATCCTCATACAATATCGTTGTGGAAGTGTATAATGATCTCCTGGTCCTGCTCATTTCACTTAGCATCAGTTCATGTAAGTCTTTCCAAGCTTCTCTGTATTCATCCTGCTGGTCATTCCTTACAGAACAATAATATTCCATAACATTCATATACCAAATTTACTCAGCCATTCTCCAATTGATGAACATCCATTCATTTTCCAGTTTCTAGCCACTACAAACAGGGCTGCCACAAACAGACCTTTCCTGGAGAATCTCAAGGATGGCTTCTCTTGGTAACTATTTGTGGTTTTTTTTTTTCAGTCAAGCATTAATTCAGAGGTTTGTAATGAAATGGATTCTGAGAGAAAAATGCAGAGCTTACACAGCTGTGTGCCTCCTCTCCGCCATCTTGGACAGAAGTCCAATTCCCAAAACTCTTAATCAATATTGCAGATAAACAATTACCCGGTTTAGTCTTTTTAAACTTTCTGTTCTCTAATTCCATGAAGGCAAACTTACTAATAATGATTTTTCTTTCTTTTCCTGAAAACGTTTTTTTTCTTTAGAAGTATGCCTAGTTTTCCCACAGGTCAAACAGATCAGAATGCCCCTGTGTTCAACTATTTACCTCTCTTACTCTATTTTTATTCCTCCCTTCCAATATCTGCAGTTTCTTATTTCCAATCTTAAATTTTCCAATCTTAACACACACACCAATTTAAAGTTATTTTAAAATTAACCAGTACTTCAGTTTGGAAATTTCCTAAACTCTATCTAGATACTTCATTCCCACATCTTTTCTTTAGTAACCAGGAAAGAGTTAAGCACCAATCCTTGCTTTTCCTTGAGAATTCTTTTCTCTGGCTGAGTCCTGATAACAGGCTCCTTGTTTACAGGAGTGATAGCCACTGTTCTTCTATTTTCTCAAAACTTTCCAAACTTTCAATCTATGTTTTTACTTTTTCTCCTTCTTTCCCCCTCCCTGCAAAGCCACTGCCAGAGACAGAGGGAGAGAAAGAGAAAAATGATTTTCTTTTCTTGAGAAGCCCAAAACTAGTTCCCAAATTCTAAGACCAATACATTCTGAGCCACTCTGAAAGAATTACTACTTTGAATGAATTCCAGTTCCCACAATTCAGCCTGATATTTTTCTAAGTCTGTAACACAGAGCTATGTTCTTATCTCTTATGAACTTTCTAACTTTTAACTCAAAACAAAGGCAATGCAAAGCAGACATACACACAACCATTCACAAAACTCTATTTTCACCTTTTACATACAGATTTAGGTCTGATATACCCAAATAGTCCTGGGATATACATCCTCCCAGTTTTCTTCCCTTGTATATCTGGGAAGTTCATTCCAGTCTTGAATTTCCTAGCTATCGTCCTGATACAAATTTTTGGACTGCTTCTATACCATCCTGGACCCGATCCAGGTGTTGGCAGAGGCCCTATGTTACCCTCACGCCCAGGCAGAGGCCCTATGTTACCCTCATGCCCCCACAGCCACCTGAGAGCCTCTTTAGGAAAAGTTCTTTATCACTGGGGTCAACAGCAGCCCACACCAAAAATAAATTTAAGAGGGCTAATCCCTCAGGGTCTCCCTCGACCCCCCCAGACTTCTCAAGAGCTTTATCTCGAGATCATATGTTTCTCTTCAGGCTGCAAATGCTGGGCTTCAGGACTCTACTTTCTTCTCTTCAATTCTGCATTCCACTGAGTACTCCTATCTTGGGTCATTGTCTAAGAGGTGAGGGAGGCTGCTCACCCAGAGCCAGAGAGCATGGAGAAAACTACTCTGTGGGTGCCTGTCCCTGTTTGGGGTGCACATAGCCGTCTCCCCCAAGGACCCCATCCCGGATGAGCCCCCAACTGTGAGGGATGTAGAAGACCCTTACCCAAAATGACTACTCAGAGATCACTCAGTAGAAGGCAGAAAAGTTGTTTATTGAAAACCTCCAGAGGAAGAGCCGACCCATTGCAAGATAAGAAAGAGAAAGCTCCTGGTAGGAGGGCTAAAGAAGTAGTAAAGGTACATAGCTTTTATACAAGAAATTACATCACAAGTAAGAGAGCATTGAGAAGGGGAGGGGGAGGCATCTAAATGCCAAATTTGATATTCTGAAAATAAAAGGGGGGAATTAATAAAATTGAAAGTAAAGAAACTATTGAAATAATAAAGAAAACTAAGAATTGATTTTGAGGAAAAAAACAACAAAATAGATAAATCTTTAGTTAATTTAATCAGAAAATGGAAAGAAGAAAATCAAATGATTAGTCTCAAAAAAGGAAAAGGGAGAACTTTTCACCAATCAAGAGGAAATTGGAGCATAATTAGGAGCTATTTTGCCCAACTGTATCCCAATAAATCTGATAATCTAAGTGAAATGGCTAAATATTAACAAAAATATAGATGTGAAATTAACCAAGGAAAAATAAATTTCTAATAGGTAAAAAATAAAGGTAAAAAATAAATTTCTAATAGGTAAAAAATAAATTTCTAATATAGTCCCACAAGCTATTAATCATCTCCCTAAGAAAAAATTCTCCAGGGTCAGTTGGATTTACATATGAACTTTACCAAACATTTAAAGAACAATTCATTACAATACAAAATAAATTATTTTGAAAAATAGGAAAAGATCAATTCCCATGACATATTTTTTATGACACAGACATGGTGCTGATATCAAAACCAGGTATAGTCAAAATAGAGAAATAAATTTATAGACCGATTTTCTTAATGAATAGTGATGCAAAAATCTTAAGTAAAATATTACCGAAGAGATTACAGCAAGTTATTCCTAGAATAATACACCATGACCAAGGAGGATATATCAGGAATGCATGGTTGGTTCATTATCAGGAAAACTATTAGCATAATTGACTATATCAATAACTAAAATTACAAAAATCATATAATTATTTCAATAGATGCAGAAAAAACATTTGGCAGAATCCGATGCACAATGCTATAGAAGTTTTCCTTAAAGTGATCAATAAAATCTATTTAAAGTCATCAGCAAACATCAAATGTAATGGGGATAAACTATAATCATTCTCAATAAGATTTGAGGTGAAACAATGTTGCCCACTATCACCCTTACTATTCAGTGTTATATTAGAAATGTTACCTTTATCAATAAGAGAAGAAAAAGAAATGGAAGAAATTACAGTAGATCATGAGAAAACTAAATTATCACTCTATGTAGATGATATTATCTACATATATTTATGTATATGTATATTTACATATTTATGAGATACTGGAGAATCAACTAAAAAAACTACTAGATACAACTCACAACTTTAGCAAAGTTACAAGATACAAAATAAATCCACATAGATCATAAGTATTTTTATATATTGTCAACAGATTTTAGTAGCAAGAAATACAAAGAAAAATTCCATTTAAAATAACTGTAAATAATAAGAAATATTTGGGAGTCTACCTGCCAAGGAATAGTCAGGAACCATATATCATAATTACAAAATGCTTCCCACACAAATAAAGTCACATCTAATCTCTTGGGAAGCTATCAAGTGCTTATGGGTAGGTGGAGCAAATATACTATGATATAACAAAAATAGCAATAAATTAAATCTACTTATTCAGTGCCATGGCAATCAAAAATTTATTTCACAATAGTAGAAAAAAATCATAACAAAGTTTATCTGGAAGAAAAAATGGTTAAGAATTTCAATGGAATTAATGGAAAAATGAAAATGAATGTGGCTTAGCTTCACCAGACCTAAAACTATATTATTAATTAGCAGTCATCCAAAATATTTGGTACTGGCTAAGAAATAGAGTAGTTGATCAGTGAAATAGGTTAGTTTCAAAAGACAAAATAATTCATGGTAATCTAGTGTTTGACAAACCTAAAGACTCCAGCTTTGGGGATAAGTTCTCATCATTTCACAAAACTTAGGGTAGAGCCAAGATGATGGAGAGCACACACTTTCTCTTTGACCTCTTCCTATAACCCTCAGCCTAATTACCAAATCCAGTCTCTGAATTAGTTCTGGACTAGCAGAACTCACAAATATTGAGAGTGTAAAAAATAAGCAGCAGGAGATCATTTTGAAGATCTCCAAAAAAAAAGTATGTTTCAATTGTCAAGAAAGCGGCAGGCCAAGCACAATCAGGCTGAGCACAAACACCGGAGACTGCAGGCAGTCCAGAGTCCCAGGGCACTGGGGGCTCTGCAGGTAATGGAAAATCTACATGGATAAATCTATAGCATTGCTAGCTATTCTGTCCTGGTTGCAAGCCAGTAGATCTACAGAGAAGTTATAAAACATCCAACACAAACACAAAAGGTAAACAGTAAAACCTGAAAAGCTAGAATTTCACAAGACCCAGTCATGTCCACTGAAAAGTAACTCAGACACAGCTCAGCTGCTGCTCATGTGTCTAGAGGAATATTCGATAATCTCTCTTACCCTAAATGCAGATCTCAACTTTTTTTTTATTGAGTTAAAAAGCAAAAAGAACTCTCATCATAGATAGTTTTTATTGTGAAAAAGAAAAAAAGATTTCAAACCCAGAGGAGACTAAAAGCAGATGGTCTTCAAATGAAGCCTCAAAAGGTAATACAAATTGGTCCCCATCACACAGGATCCTTCTAGAAAAAAATTTAAAAAGATATTAAAAGAGAGCTAGTGGTATAAAAGAAGGGAAGGAAACGAGAACATTGCAAGAGAGTTTCGAAAAGGAAACAAATTATCTGAAGAAAATTCATTACAAAATAGACTTAGTGAAATGGAAAAAGCATATAACTCCCTAAAAATAGATTTGACAAAATGTAAAAAAAGAAAATACCATGTTTCCCCGGTAATAAGACCTATCCCAAAAATAAGCCCTCCCCTTACTGTGTAAGATTCCTCTAAAATAAGCCCTCCCCCCAAAATAAGCCCTATTGAGATTGCTACTGTAGTGAAGGTGATCCCCTGTGCTACATGCTACATTACGGTACTCTCTGTATGCACCATCCCCGTGCCCCCACCCTACCCCACTCCCTACCCCAGGTGAAATGCATGCTGGGCTCCAAGCTGCATCCAATCAGAGCTGCAGCAGTGAGCACGTCATCCTGTTCTTCCCCAGTGATTTGCTTGCTGCGCCATTGAAAGCCATGCCACGGAGGAGAGCTGAGGCAGGACAACATAAAAATCCAGTATGTAAGCAGGAGTGAGGGGGCATGATGGAGGATAAAAGGGCCATGATGGAGGATAAAAGAAGAACTCAGGGGGCATGATGGAGGATAAAAGAAGAACTCAGGGGGCATCATGCAGGATAGAAGGAGCACTCAGGGAGCATGATGGGGTTAAAACATTATTGAGGGGCATGATGGAGTGAAAAGAAGTGATGGTCATAATTTTATTATTCTGTCTGCACGGGTCACCTGTGTTTTGGCAATTCATTTGGATGGAAAGAAAGCCACACCTCTAATCATCAGTAAGGGCAAGAAAGATAAGATTGAACTTGTATCAGGCTGAAACCAAAAAAGCCTGGTGTACACAAGCCATTATAAGAAAGTGGGTTGATTTAATGCTGCCACTTGTTATGCAAGGTAACCAAAGAGGTCTGATAATCTGGGATTCAGCCAGCACTCACTGTGCTAAAGAAATGAAGAACTTCCTTGCAGAGAGAAGAATAGATCAAGTAATTATTCCTTCAGGAATGACTGCCTATCTCCAGACCCTTGATATTGCAATAAACAAGCCATTCAAGGACCATTTGCGCATGGAAGTCAATGACTACATTGAAAATAGAATGGAAAGAAATCAGCGTGGAAACTTTGTGAAGCCCTGTCTGCAAGAAGTTGTGACTTGGGAATAGTTCCAAATTGCTCTCCAGAATGGTTGGATGTATTCACAATTCCACCAACAATGTATCAGTGTCCCAGTTTTCCCACATCCCCTCCAACATTCAGCATCATCTTTTCCTGTCATCCTAGCCAATCTGACAGGTATGTAGTGGTATCTCAGAGTTGTCTTAATTTGCATTTCTCTGATTAATAATGACTTGTAGGAGCTTTTCACATGGCTAGAAATAGTTTCAATTTCTTCATCTGAAAATTGTCTGCATATATATATATATATATATATATATTAATAACATTTTTATTGACAGAACCTATGCCAGGGTAATTTTTTATAGCATTATCCCTTGCACACACTTCTGCTCCGATTTTTCCCTTCCCTCCCTCCACCCCCTCCTCCAGATGGCAAGCAGTGCTTTACATGTTAAATAGGTTACAGTATATCCTAGATACAATATATGTGTGCAGAACTGAACAGTTCTCTTGTTGCACAGGGAGAATTGGATTCAGAGGGTATAAATAACCCGGGAAGAAAAACAAAAATGCAAGCAGTTTATATTCATTTCCCAGTGTTCTTTCTTTGGGTGTAGCTGCTTCTGTCCATCCTTGATCAATCGAAACTAAATTCGAAGAGATCCACTTCCATCAGAATACATCCTCAAACAATATCGTTGTTGAGGTATATAATGATCTCCTGGTTCTGCTCATTTCACTTAGCATCAATTCACATAAGTCTCGCCAGTCCTCTCTGTATTCATCCTGCTGGTCATTTCTTACAGAACAATAATATTCCATAAAGTTCATATACCACAATTTACTCAAACATTCTCCAATTGATGGGCATCCATTCATTTTCCAGCTTCTAGCCACTACAAACAGGGCTGCCACAAACATTTTGGCACATACAGGTCCCTTTCCCTTCTTCAGTATCTCTTTGGTGTATAGCCCAGTAGAAACACTTCTGGATCAAAGGGTATGCACAGTTTGATAACTTTTTGAGCATAGTTCCAAATTACTCTCCAGAATGGCTGGATGTGTTCACAATTCCACCAACAATGTATCAGTGTCCCTGTTTTCCCACATCCCCTCCAACATTCCACATTATCTTTTCCTGTCATTCTAGCCAATCTGACAGGTGTGTAATGGTATCTCAGAGTTGTCTTAATTTGCATTTCTCTAATTAATAATGATTTGGAGCATATTTTCATATGGCTAGAAATAGTTTCAATTTCTTCATCTTAGAATTGTCTGTTCGTATCCTTTGATCATTTATCAATTGGAGAATGGCTTGATTTCTTATAAATTAGAGTCAATTCTCTATATGTTTTGGAAATGAGGCCTTTATCAGAACCTTTGACTGTAAAAATGTTTTCCCAGTTTATTGTTTCCCTTCTAATCTTGTCTGCATTAGTTTTATTTGTACAAAAACTTTTCAATTTGATATAATCAAAAATTTCTATTTTGTGGTCAATAGTGATCTCTAGTTCTTCTTTGGTCATAAATTCCTCCCTCTTCCACAGGTCTGCGAGGTAAACTATCCTATCCTCTTCCAATTTATTTATAATGTCATTCTTTATGCCCAGGTCATGAACCCATTTTGACCTTATTTTGGTGTATGGTGTTAAGTGCAGGTCTGTAGCATTATATTTATGAAAATATGTATAGAAGAATTTTACATGTTTTCATTGGATCACTTGCCATCTAAAGGAGGGGGCAGCGGGAAAGGAGGTAAAAAAAATTAGAATACAAGGTTTTGTAAGGATAAATATTGAAAATTATCCATCTACATATTTTGAAAATAAAAAGCTTTAATTAGAAAAAAGAAAAGTTTATGTTCAGTTAGCTCCATGAATGGCACACCTCTGTGTGCATTAAGAACTTTGGCAAATAATTATTTTACCATCACAAAAGAAAACTCCTGAGAATTTGGATTAATTTCAGGTATCCATTCCCTTCTGAAATATCTTAGTAAGTTTTGCAATACAACTCTGTAATATTTGCTTTATGGAAAAATAAAAATTAAGTCTTATTAAATGTTTTTAAACATGTTATAAATAATTGACAAAATTAATATTTTCATTATTCTAAGGCAATAAAGGAAGGCTAGTTTTGTAGTGATTCCTAAGGAGAAGAAAGTGAAGGGAAAAAATAGTTTGCATAGCAACCTTTAATGTCTTTTCAGTTTTTAACCTATTTTATTAGTAATCATGCCATCCATCCCTCAAACAAACAACCATTTCTTTTTTGTAACATTTTGATATTTGGTTCCTTCTTGAGACCACAGCTAGAGGATAAAACTAGTCCCCAAGTCCCTTTTGCACCACTAGAAAGGAAAGAATGATTCCTTTAATTTACAAGAGATGCAAGGAAGAAGTTTGATTTTACTGTAAGATACCTGGTCACTAGAGAACAGAATGTGGAATAAAAGCTAGCATAATTGTTGTAAAAGGAAAGCATCCAAAAAGTATTGAGAGACCCTCCCCACAACCCAACTCACTCAACCTGACAGCTCCAGGGAAGGTTGGTAAGAGGGGTGACAGAAAGCCAGGAGATATCCAGCAGTCTTAAACCCCTCTGCCTTCCTCACACAGCCACTGTGGAGTTTTGAGTACCTCAGTTGTGGGGATTGTTAACAAGACCATAACAACCCATGTCCCTTAACTGCTCTCATCTCTAAACAAAATAAGAATAGAGAATGCTTGAGAATTGTGAGAAAACTTGAATTATATTCTGCAATACCAGGTGGAGAGGGGAGGTGAGCTGCAGCTATAACAGGGTCCCATATTTGTCATGGCCCCTTGTCCCTGAGTAGCCAGCATCCAGTCTCTCTAGGTGAACCTGGCGAGCGTCATCCATGTGTAGTACATCTTGCCCACCATGCTCTAGCAAGTGCAAGTGATCACAGCCCCAGCAGTATCTGGAGTTTTGTTGAGGGTGGCCCCACAGCCAACATTCCCTTTGCCCTTCCACTGGAAACTATTACCAATGGGAAAATCCTAATACCAATCACACTAGAAGTTGGCAGTGCCCTCAGGCACCTTCCCAAAACCCAGTCAATTAATTCAAAGTGAACTTAGCCCTCAGTAATACCAACCCAGCTGTTTCCTGTAAAAGTCCAGGTGCTCCTAGAAGTGCCAAACATGGCAGTATAATTTTGGGGAGCCAGCTGAATTCTGCCCATGGTAAGCCCACCTTAATTCTGGTTACAGAAACTTATTAGTTGTGTAATTTTAGGCAACTTATCTTAGGTTTCTTTGCCCCAGTTTATAACCCTAAAGTTATTTTTAAGATCTTAAATAATACAATATATAATGATTTTGTATATGATAATTTTGAAATACAATTGATGCCATCTAAAATTTATTGTTTGTGCCGTTATTGTATTTATAAATTACATTTTATTTAGAAATCTATATTGTAAAACATGAGAGATCATTGCAAACCAGAAATGTTGTTAAGCAAAAAATTCCCTTTTAATTTGGATGCTGTTACTTAAACAGATGTGATAAAAATGGATTATTAAATATGTAATGAGGTAATAACATTTACTATAATAGTATTTTTCATTTGAAAATATTAGTTATTATAAATTTATTATGCATAATCATATATTTGTGTAATTGTATAATTTGTTATATATTAAATGGTCTAAAGATGTAGCTTCAATTCATACTGTGTGAAACCCCATACATAGTTTTAATTTACAAATAAAGAATAAATGAAATGTGAACTGTTAGGGAAACATCAGGAAAGATCTTTAAGCCCTAAGTTGTGGTTGTTGAAATTTTGCTATTTAAGATACAATTCCTGAGAATATAATTTACTACTGTTTTGAGTTTTGATTACAGGAATAGTTGTTTGAATTATTATGGAATCAATAGTAGAAAATAGCATGTGATGAAATCTAAGAACTGCTTTTGAGCACAATCTCAGACACAGCTTTTTTTAGGATCCACTGACTTTATTTTTCCATTGTACCCTTTCCTTTCTGAAAAAGGAAAATTCCTACCTGGTTAATCTTGAGCCTTGCTTTTAAAGCTCTGTAACTACATGTTTAGCTGTCAGATATGAATCATAACTGAAATTAAAAAAGAACTAAAGGAGTTTTCTCCTCGTTTAAGATGTATGGCATTGTTATAAATATGCCCCCTCTTTTTCTTTCTATGGCAAATTTCTGTAATCAAGAAGTTTTGTTAGTACACTGCTAAATATATTAAATAATAGATTTATATTAGAACATCTCTGTCTTGTAATAGGATTTAAGTTTGAATATCTTGAAATTTTAACCTATATTTGGTTAAATACAGGATAATAATTTAATGTGAAAACTTTCTAAATAAATAGAATAGTAACTATACAGAAACATATATGATTGACATAAAATGTATCTACCATGGAATTTACATTTTAGTAATCAGTTCACAAAATTATATTAATTATTTCTTAATTATGCATTAATTGGGCTTTATACGTAAATTATAATGAGAATAGCAAGAAAGTGAAATTATTTTTCCCATTATATCTGATTTTTTTTTAAAGGCAGAAGAATGCATTTTATAGTTTGGCCCTCATACACTTTTTAAAAGATTCTTATATCAGGATTTAGTTAAGGATAGAAACATCAAAGGTATATATACTGAAATTCTCTAAAGTTTCAAAATTAGAGGACCAAATTTAATTAATATAACAAATAAACTATGTGAGTCATCTGGAAATGCTCTGGTTAAATGGATATTGAGAATGGGGTAGTAGGATACAAGGAATCGATGCTAATTCATATTAGTGATAACTCTTGTATTATTTTGGCTTCTTGTTCTAAAATGTTACTATTGAAGTTTTTCTTTGGTAAGACCTCTAAGTAGTTTGATATGTACCTGACTTAATGTAATTATATCTTGTATGGAAATTGTGTGTATAATTTTATTGCATTATTTGAACCTAGCACCGTGTCTGAGAAACTGGACCATTTCTATGTGCAGATCCAAAGTTGATGTAAGAAGTTTTTTTGGTTGTTGTTGTTGTTGTTGTTGTTATTGTTGTTTTACAATTGTATATTTTAAACAGCCCATATGTCTACTCTAAAAAGTGACTCCATACTGATGAACCAATTATTGCTTTTAAGGTCTTCTACCAGATCTTTCTGACTACTCACATAGCTGTCAAACTTGTGGTCTGTAATTATGTGCCCAAACACCAATGCCATAATTCAGTTGTGTCTTAGCATTCTTTTACTCCACATTCTTGCCCTCCTCTCTTTTCTGCTTGCAAATAAATAATGTTGAGCAATGATAGCTGGGCTATACTTTCTTGATCGGTTGCTCCAAGGAACCAAGTCTCTGGACAATATTTCATCTTGGCCCAATTGACCTCTTCTGGCATCTTGACTTACATATGCTTCTCCTTTATTGGTCATAAAATTAGGGGTTCTTTCATAATCCCTTACTTTAATCAAAATGGAGAAATGTCAAAATATTTTGGAGATAATCTGTTTCCTAGAGTTAAGGCTCTGTAAGCACTTGTAATAACAACAATCCTTTGCCCTCTGAATGATTTTATGCTCTGGCAAAGTGTACTGCTTTGATAATAACCAGGTATTCACTGAGGGAGCTCCCCTCATTTCCTGGGAGAAGATACAGATGATCCATCACATCTTTTGACATGCTTATAATCCCTGTTTTTTATAACATTTAAGGGAACAAAAACAAGTCTGCCATGCTAACATTGGTTCTAAACCCCTCTCAGAAACAATCAGCTTAGAGACTATTCCACAGGATTTAGCAGTGCTCACATTGTTCATGCTTGAATCTGTTATCTAAAAACTAAGAATAATTATGTTACTATCCAGTGCATTTTTAGGTATATAAAGGCAGTGGCCTTTGCTTCATCAAGTTGAACTTTCCTCTTAAGGAAGACTTTCACTTGCAAGCATTTTCCTAAATTGAAATTAATTAAATTTCCATTTAATCTCTAACTTTCCTATCTTTACCCTGTTCTTTTCAATTCCAGCCACTCACAGGTTAGAGGGTGGTTCTAGTCTAATTGACTATTATTCATTATAACAGTGCTAGAGAAAATAGACTAGAGTAATTATTAGCTCTTGGAGAATGAGCTATCATTATCACCTTCATCATCATTAGCAGCAGCAGCAGCAGTAGCTTTCTGAACTAGGTACCTTAACAGTTTAGGTACCATGAGGGATATATACTCTTATCAGGTGAAACAACACCTCACTTATTTTGCACTTTACTAAGTAAAGTCCTGGGAAATTATTTTCTGTGACCAGGATATTATAAAAATCAAATGGGATTTTATGGCCTTTGTTCAGAAAAGCTTTCTACTAAAAGTTCCAATGAAACAATAGCAGAGGAGTGTATTCAAAGACATATTTAAAGATCACTTCACAAAAGATCTATGAATTGATATACTTTAGCACAAATGGAAACTAACAAAGAACAGCAGAGGGAAGCAGCATGAGTTCTAATGGGCATACCCAAAAGAGTTTAGCAGTGTGACAAAAAAGAATGATGCAATAGAAGACCAAAGTTCAGCAGGAAAACCACTGTGAGGATATAAAGGATATTAGTGTTCAAAAGCATTAATTAACACAATAATATATATGGAAACATACGTGTTCCCTATGTTTGCTTCCTATATGTGCCATGGATACATATGATCCATATTTTTCTTCCCCTGTAGTCTTAATAAAGAAGGAGGAATGCATCCTTGTATATATGTGGATATACTTTCTTTTGTCCTTTATATTGTTTTGCCTTAATTAAATGCATTTTTCTCTGAATTTATTTGTACTTTGGTTAGTAAGAGAAATATGTTTTTGGGGGTCCATGAACTCTGGTTTTAAGGCATCCTGTCTATACCCACAGCTTGCCTATAACCTAAACTTGTTCTAGGAGGAGGGGTTCATATAATCAGAATATGACCCAGATTCTATATTATATTAGAGCAAGGGAATTTTGATTTGGACAAAAAGAATCTGTAAGACCTTTTCTTGGGTGGCAGGGAAAGGTAGCTCTGTCTGGGTAAGAGTAAATATCTGATATGCCTTTTATTTACTGATAAAGACTAGGCTTTTCTTTCTTTGTGATGTTGCAACTGTAACTGTCTCATGTCCTACAGTCATGTCAATAAATGAAGAGAGGCCAAAAATAGTATTAAGTCTAGCAGTATGAAGTCGATTCTGAATTACTTAAAATACCATCTGTAGTATGGAGTATATTTTATCATCATCTCCATAAAAAGACTGAGCTTCCCCAAGGATCTTTTTTTTTTGTCTTATTCATTCTTATACATCTGGGCATATATTAAGTGATAAGCATTCTTTTTATAAAGAAGCTATTTTTTTGATATGCAAGTATTAAATAGCCTAACATATATTTAAAAGAGAAAAAAAAGTATAGCCCTTTATTTTTACTAGAAATGTAAGTAAGCATGCTATTGGCATCTATTTTAGTAGAATGTGATCTATAAAGGATTTGATTTGAAGAGAAACTGGAAATGCGATAAACATTCAAAAATTTTATGAAGATCTAAGCCACTGCTACCCAAAATTAATGGAAAGATAAAGATGCTTATTAAATAACTGTTTTTAAATAATAATTTTTTACTTCCCAAACACAAAGATAATAGTTTTCAACATTCACCCTTGCAAAACCTTATGTTCCAATTATTTTTCTCTCTCCCTTTCCTCCAACTCCCTCCCCTAGATAGCTAGTAATTGAATATTAAATAATAAGCTTTTTAAGCAATAGTATAAACTATGATTTGAAGTTTTCTATGAATTATTCTGGGGAGCTAGGAGGCATAATGGGCAGAACACTAAGCTTGGAAATAGAAAGACTCATCTTCATGAGGTCAAATTTAGCCTCAGACCCTTACTAGTTGTGTGACTGTGGGCACATCACTTAATCTTGTTTGCCTGGAAACTGCACCCCTGATTTGCTCCTCTATTGAGCCAGAACTGAGGGTCTTAGTTGCTGATTTGTAGGGATTAAGACTTTCTCACAGCTTTCTCAGTGTCTATTTGAACTGTCATGAACACTCTCTTTACCCCAGTGACCTTTATTGAAGTTTTTCCAGTCTATCTTGAGCTGGAAGATGGTTTCATTTTGTTAGACTCTGTTCAGAGCCTTGGTTTCATGTGGTTTTCAAAGGCAACTTGGGAGAGCTGGAGTAGCTTCCTGGCTTTACTCTGCTATCTTGGCTTTATTCCCAAAGTCCCTGTCCAACTGCTAATGACACTATTTGACTATTTGAATTTCTTGGCAAATATATTAGAGTGCTTTGCCATTTCCTTCTTCAGCTCTTTTAAGTATGAGAAAAAAAGGAAAAAAAAACCTCTCAACTTAATACCTCTAGCTGTATTCCTAGTTCTCTTAAAATCTAAAATAGATTTTTTAACTGAATTGGCAATATTGTTTTTAATTCATTTATATATATACATATACATATATGTATATATGTATATATATATATTTCTTTCATTATTTTTATGTCTCACATAAACAGCTATAGCAGATAGCATACATCTTTAAATGCTTTAATCATTCTTAAGTTTCTTAAAATTGCTCTGTTAACTCTTCTATTTCTACATTGTTCTTTTCTTCTAGATATTTATATTTTATTCATATTTCACTTACATTTATGCATATTTATACTTGCCTTTTATGGTCATTTTTATTTGTTTATTTTTTGTGCAGTCCTTTCTTCAATTTCATCTTTATCTTTAATTTTATCTGTGTGTATACATGTATGTGAGAGAGGTTTTACCACTGAGGATTTCTTTCCTTGCCCTTTTTATTATTTTGATTTGTGTCATTTTACTGCTTTTTGGAAGAAAAACAAAATATCTATTCTTTTTCTCTACCATCTCCCTGAAATTTCCTTTGCATTATCTCACTAATAGTATTGGTTTCATTATTTTCTGTGGATCTAAAATTCTACCTATGTAGATGTGAGAATATACCTGAGTATTATGCCATAAGAGTATAATGGCAACAGAAGGAGCTTCAGCAATATACCCACAAGGTCGAGTTGATTACAAGATTTTCCTAATCTATTTGATGAAATTACCATAGTTATTCATTGTTTAGAGTCTCTGACTTTTTTTTTATCTATCTGAATGTTATTACAAGACATAAACATACCATTGGCATCTTGTTAAAAGGATGAAATAATATCTTCATTAATTCTCACTGACCAAGGCTATCACAAGTTAAATTGGTTGTACTGGAGATATTCCTTTATGCCCCCAGGAATGGGTTTCAATGACTGGGGTTAAACTCAAGAGACATAGTTTTGATTGGACTTTAGTGAGTTTATTAATTTGAATGATGCCAGAATCAATGCTAACATGTATATGAACCAAAAAATTATTTAAAAATGTTTGGGTTGTTTTGCCTTTTCTTCTCTTTTTTCCTAAAAAGGTTAAAGCAAGTATTGGTGAAGGGATGATTTTATTCTTTTCTCTTCAAGATTCTTTTATACCTTCCTTTTAAGCATAAATGTAGAAGTACATTGACATAACATGAAAAAAGACATTGTGTCTGTTTTTTAACATTTCAATAAAATTTTAGAATAGAGAAATCTAATGGTAAAGGTGTTATCTTCTACTATCATGAAAATGTGTTATTCTTTCTAGAGAAGTTCAACCTAAGTAATGTTTTGGAATATAAAGGAATCCAGGACATGGGAAAATGGTCAAATAAAGATTGGAGACAAAGAATTATATAACTATTGTCACTTTTTGGGCTATTGGATTTTTTAATGAGTATCTTTGAATTCTTTTCAGCTTTTTTCCTATCCTTTCTCTACAGAATGCCATTGTTACTTTGAATTCTTTTATGTGTGTATTTACACAACATATATAAATATATGTGTACATGTATATAAAACATGTACACATATAGATATACATAAATATATGTGTATATATGCATACACACAACATACACATATCACACACATGTACATAAATATACACATATATACATGAATATATCTGCATTTACTTATTTTTCTTCTTTACTCACAACTTTAAAAATCTACAAAGAAACTATGTATAAGCTGTACTTGGAGGTCCCAAAGCAATCGCTTGGGAGTCATAGACAGAATTTTAGCTTTCTTTTGTAGTCTCCACCACCAAATTCAGTCCTACAAACTTAAGCACCTAAGGTAAATATTTTAAGACATTAATTTAAAAAGGCTAATTTGGGTATAAGAATCATCAGTCCATAAACAATTGAATATCTCTAGCTGTAGGTTTCCTCCCATCTGATCTTTTATCTCCAGGAAACTTAGATTACAACATATCTTCTTCGAACCAAAATAAACATGGCTGAAATCAAGGAAAAACATATAGTATAATATAGAATGGAATATCAAATGTACTATGGTTTAGAAAGATTCCTTGCTTCCACAGCTTTCCTCAAGCTTCTTATAAAATCATTAGACTTTGCTATCACAATGTAATTTCTCCCAGCCATAATACCAAAGTGAGCAAGTGTATTAAATTCACTTTACCATATGAAGGACTTTGGATGTTGATTATTCTATATTAAATTGACATCCTGAGGAGGAGGCAAGTGTCAAGATTAATGGAACCTAATGAAGCTGCAGTGTTTTAGTTAAAACTATTTCTCCTCTATATATTCTGACTTTTTGTGTTTATTTGTTTCCAGTGTCTTTGTCCCCTCTATTGCTGTTATAAACATGGCATCTGTTGTGTTCCTGTGGCCATGTTTCTTTGTATAATCCAAATTTTTCTTGACAAGCTCAGTGTGAGAACATGGAGGCACTAACAGGGGCTCCAGATGGTTTGGTCATGTATACTTATTGTGTATCTAACTTATACTTTAATATATTTAACATCTACTGGTCATCCTGTCATCTAGGGGAGGAGGTGGGGGAAAGGAGGGGAAAAATTGGAACAAAAGGTTTGGCAATTGTCAATGCTGTAAAATTACCCATTAATGTAACTGGTAAATAAAAAGCTACTAAAATAAGAAAATTGGAAAGTGTGCTACTATAAATAGAATAATTTTCATATTGCTTAGATTCCTTGGCCTTCTCAAAAATGCTCTTTACCCATGATATGCCACAAGGATACCATTAGATTAAGTAATACTATAAAACCTAACTTCTATAATAATAATTTTAAAAAGTGCTTTCTATGTACCAATTTGTGTTGGAATCCTTACTAACTGCTAACTAATTAGAGTTGATCTAATCTTACAAGAAGATGTTTTGGCCAGAACCTGAAACAAGGTACTAAGTAAAACTAATCAATACAAAGCTTGTGTTCACACCTTTACTCATTGGAGTTCAATGAGTTCACACCTCCCTTGAAGCTCTTTGGGCCAGAGAGCACTATGGGAGAAAACCCATAATCCCTCTCTCTGGAAGGAGCATAAATAGGCCAATGGGCCAGTCGAAGAAGTTCTTCAGAGTGAAGACGCTACAAGTCGAGATTTCAGCGGAATGACATGAAGAGTGGGGCTGGCTCTGGATGCTGAAGAAAGCAGAGGCAGAAGCAAAGGACAAAGCGGCAAGAACTGTTGGAACCAAGCAGAGAGATAGGCCTCTAAGCTAACCGGGCTATATTGGAGATAATAAAAGATCTGAACTTTGATCACCTGGCTGTGCTTTGAGAAGAAAAAAAACTCACAACATTTTGGCGCCCTGAACGTGGGACTAACAGACCCCTCAGTGGATTTCAGTGGAAAAGCTACGATCCTGATTCAAGTGGAAAAGCCTCTGATCCTGATCCAGTGGAAAAGACTCTTCAACCCAGAAATTAGAGTGAGTACAACAAAGAAATTTTGTTAAAAGAGTTAAAGTAGAATTTCATCTAAGATGGGACAGATATTTAGAAAACAGCCTGTTTTTGTTCAAGGAAAATGTTTAGAGAGCATTGTCAAAATTATGGAAAGCCAAGGTTTAATTATAAGTTTACAGCAAATCACTGAATTTTTACAAACTGTAAAGGACATATGTCCTTGTTTCTCTCTTGATAAGGAATTAGATCTAAATGAATGGAAATTGGTTGGAGAGGATCTTTGTCAATTCTATGATAAAAATGGGCCTAACTCAATAATTAATACATATAATGTAATACAATTGGCTATAAGAAGTTATTTAAGTGATAGAATGATGAAAAGGAAAGTACAGGAGGAAGAAGTGCCAACTTTACTAGGTGAAAAGGAGGACGAATCAGATGAGAATGGAGTTAATTACAATTCTGAGTATGATACTTCACAGCAGGAGGAATTAAGTGATTCCACATCTCATGACCCTCCCCCCGCAATTAACCATTCATGGGTGGAACAAGGGGGAGGGAGAGAGACAGAAACACAGTCAACTTCTCCTGTAAAGCAGAATTTGACAAGATTAGAAAAGGCATTAATTAAAGCAAAAAATGAAGGAGAAGATATATCTGATTTTATAAATGCATATCCTGTGATTGAAGAGCTCAACTCCTCAGGTCAAAAAGAGAGAAGATACACTCCTTTTAATTTGGAAAAAATTAAAGATTTGAAAAAGGGTTGCACTCTTTATGGGGCTACATCATCTTGTGTGAAGATGTTACTAGATAATTTGTCTTATGAAATCCTAACCCCGAATGACTGGAAATCCATAGCGAAAACTTGTCTAGAACCGGGACAAAATTTATTGTGGCTTTCAGAGTTTCATGAATTATGTAGGATTCAAGCCCAACGCAATAGGCAAACAGGAGCTGGTGAAGGTCAGTATGCAGAAAGTTCAGAACAGATTTATTATCCCATAATAGTGTATGAGCAAATTTCTAAGGCTGCAATAAAAGCTTGGAATTCTCTCCCTGGACAGAAAGATGGAAATAATGCTTTCACAAAAATAGAGCAAGGTCCCAATGAACCTTTTGCAGATTTTGTAGGGCGTTTACAAACAGCTGTAATAAGAACCATTGGAGATAATGCTGCCACAGAAATAATGACTAGACATTTGGCTAAGGAAAATGCCAATGAGGTTTGCAAAAGAATTATATGGAGGCTAGACAAAGATGCTTCTTTAGAGGAGATCATAAGACGCTGTGCCACAGTGGGCACAAATGCTTATTATGCCCAGACTATGACATGGAACAGACAAGGTCCTTCTTGGCAGAGGAATTCTAGAGAAACTCGTCGATGTTTTCATTGCGGAAAAGTTGGACATTTGAGAGCTCATTGTAGATATGGAGATAGAGTGAGAAGACAGGGTGAGAGAAAACCTAAAACCCCATGTCCAAAATGTAACCAAGGCTTTCATTGGGCCTCTAAATGTATATTGACCCAGAGGAATGAGAGGCAGGACCCAGCTCCAAAGTATCAATCAAAGGACAGGTGGGGCATGATAGCAGCTGAGGTTACACCCAGAGACTTTAGAAATTCAGAACTCTGATGTCATCAACCAACAGAAAAGCAATCAGGATTACAGCTGGGAAGAATACAGGCTTTTTAAGACAACAAGGCAATATCCAGTGCAAACAGCTCCAATGTAATTACCAGGTGATGAGGAGAAATCCCAAATTTGGTAAATAGAAGGGAATTAGATTAACTGCTTGGGGAAGAGGATCTGCTTATATTTCCACAGATGAAGAAAGAATCAGATGGCTGACAATGAGACTGTCAAAAGGACTCTTAAAATCTTCAGAAATCATTGGATTTCCTAACACAAGATGAAACTATTTCCGTTCCTGAAAAACCAGCAAGAATCATTGGGTTCCCTGAGATGAAAAATTGTTGATGAGACTTTTTGCAGTACTTCAGAGCTTACAGGAATTATTAGATTCCTGGCACATGAACTAATGGACAATGGATTGCTTATGGACTATTTCTAGGACTTATGGACATGTGTAAATTTTCAGGTTGATTCATGTTGTTACATTACTACTAGCCTGTGTTATATTGCTATGTGCTTATGTAAATAATGTATAATGCCTCCCATATTGATGGATTTATGTATACCATGTATATCTGTTACAAAGTTCTGGCCCATATTGATGGATTTATGTGTACCCCCTCAGAAACCCCCTATGTTTTAAAACAAAAGAAAGGGGGAGATGTTGGAATCCTTACTAACTGCTAACTAATTAGAGTTGATCTAATCTTACAAGAAGATGTTTTGGCCAGAACCTGAAACAAGGTACTAAGTAGAACTAATCAATACAAGGCTTGTGTTCACACCTTTACTCATTGGAGTTCAATGAGTTCACACCTCCCTTGAAGCTCTTTGGGCCAGAGAGCACTATGGGAGAATCCGGAATGAGATGAAGAGTGGAGCTGGCTGGAGGCTGAAGAAAGCAGAGGCAGAGACTGAAGGACAAAACCTTTAGATTTAAAGACATTCGGAGAGAGCTCTTGGAACCAAGCAGAGAGATAGGCCTCTAAGCTAACCGGGCTATATTGGAGGGACAAACAAAATCCTGATTCCAGGGAAGGCACCCAGAGAGAACCTTTATAATATTTTAAAGAAGAACAAGAACCCAACATTTGAACTCCAACAAATTTGAGATTCCAGAAACACTTCTCCTTTAATAACCTTGAAAGTAGGTACTTTTGAGTGACCTCTGTTACTGACTTGGAGAACTGGGACAAAGCTCCAAGAGGAATGGATAGATTAGTATAAGAAATGAATAAATGAATTATAGCAAAAATGGAAAGAATTTGGGAGATCAAGGGCAATGACTTTTTTAGCACTTAATTTATTTTTTTATTATAGCTTTTTATTTACAAAATATATGCATGGGTAATTTTTCAGCATTAACAATTGCAAAACCTTTTGTTCCACCCCCTCCCACAGATGGCAAATAGACCAATACATGTTAAACATGTTAAGGTATATAGTAAATATAATATATGTATACATATCCATACAGTTATTTTGTTGCATAAGAAGAATTGGACTTTGAAATAATGTACCATTACCTTGTGAAGGAAATCAAAAATGCAAATGGACATAACAGAGGGAATGGAAATTCTATGTAGTGGTTCATAGTCATCTCCCGAAGTTCTTTCACTGGATGTAGCTGGTACTCTATTGGAAATGATTTGGTTCATCTCATTGTTGAAGAGGGCCACATCCATCAGAATTGATCACCATATAGTATTGTTGTTGAAGTATATAATGATCTCCTAGTCCTGCTCATTTCACTCAGCATCAATTCATGTAAGTCACTCCAGGCCTTTCTGAAATCATCCTGCTGATCATTTCTTACAGAACAATAATATTCCATAATATTCATATTCCACAATTTATGAAGTCATTCTCCAATTGATGAGTATCCACTCAGTTTCCAGTTTTTGACCAATAAAAATAGGGCTTCCACAAACATTTTTGCACATACAGGTCCCTTTCCCTTCTTTAAGATTTCTTTGGGATATAAGCCCAGTGGTAACACTGCTGGATCAAAGGGTATGCATGCACAGTTTCATAAGTTTTTGAGCATAGTTCCAAATTGCTCTCCAGAATGGCTGGATGTATTCACAATTCTACCAACAATGTATCAGTGTGCCAGTTTTTCCACATCCCCTCCAACATTCGGCATTATCTTTCCCTTTCATTCTAGACAATCTGGCAGGTATGTAGTGTTATTTCAGAGTTGTCTTAATTTGCATTTCTCTGATCAATAGTGATTTAGAGCACCTTTTCATATGACTCGAAATAGTTTCAATTTCTTCATCTGAGAATTGTCTGTTTATATCCTTTGATCATTTATCAATTGGAGAATTGCTTGATTTCTTATAAATTAGAGTCAATTCTCTATATATTTTGGAAATATGGGCTTTGTCAGAACCTTTGACTATAAAAATGTTTTCCCAGTTTATTGTTTCCCTTCTAATCTTGTCTACATTAGCTTTGTTTGTACAAAAGCTTTTCAATTTGATATAATCAAAATTTTCTACTTTTTGATCAATAATGATCTCTAATTCTTCTTTGGTCACTGTAAAGGCCTGAAACTCTGAGCAGATGCACTTGGACAACCGAGCACTTAAGGCTAATTACTTATTGGACAATACTCTATTAGCATATGCTTGGAAAATGGCTCATCCCACTATTCTTTGCTGGCTCTATCTGTTGGTGTATACATACAATTGTAGGAGGGATTAGAGGGTGGAGTAAGACAAGCCAGAGTTATTTTTTGGAGGGGAGAAGAAGAGAAAGAAGGTGTGCAGATTGTTGTGTCCATTCCCTTCAATTCTACCTTTAAAACCAAGAATAAAGACCAAGGACATTTGCTTCTACTGACTCCAGCTAATTATAAGGCATCCAAGGGGCTAACCTGGCATTCCCAGGTCACAGATTCCTTCTTACTCCACAGGTATGAGAGGTAAATTATCCTATGTTCTTCTTATTTATTTATAATCTCATTCTTTATGCCTAGATCATAAACCCATTTTGAGCTTATCTTGGTGTATGGTGCTAAGTGTGGGTCAATGCCTAGTTTCTGCCATACTAATTTCCAATTTTTTCCAGCAATTTTTCTCAAACAGTGAATTCTTATCCCAAAAGCTGGGGTCTTTGGGTTTGTCAAACACTAGATTATTAAAATTATTTACTATTTTGTTTTTTTGAACCTAACCTATTCCACTGATCAATGAGTCTATTTCTTAGCCAATAACAAATGGTTTTGGTAACTGCTATTTTATAATATAGTTTTAAATCTGGTACAGCTAGGTCATCTTCATTTGATTTTTTTTTTCATTAGTTCCCTTGAAAGTCTTGACCTTTTGTTGTTCCAGATGAATTTTGTTGTTATTTTTTCTAGGTCATTAAAATAGTTTTTTTGGGAGTCTGATTGGTATAGAGGTAAATAAATAAATTAGTTTAGATAGTATTGTCATCTTTATTATATTTGCTCACCCTATCCAAGAGCACTTAATATTTTTCCAATTGGTTAGATCTGACTTTATTTGTGTAGAAGTGTTTTGAAGTTTTGCTCATATAGTTCCTGATTTTCCTTTGGCAGGTAGATTCCCAAATATTTTATGCTATTGGTAGTTACTTTAAATGGAATTTATCTTTGTAACTCTAACTGATGGATTGTGTTAGTGATATATAAGAATGCTGATGACTTATGTGGGTTTATTTTATATCCTGCAACTTTGCTAAAGGTGTAGATTATTTTTAATAGCTTTTAAGTAGAATCTCTGGAGTTCTCTAAGTATAGCATCATATCATCTGCAAAGAGTGATAATTTGGTTTCCTCCTTACCTATTTTAATTCCTTTACTCTCTTTCTCAATTATTATTGCTGAAGCTGGCATTTCTAATACAAGCAATGACATTTTTGATTTAACATGGTTTAGATTTGAATTCATTTCTTCTAAATGATAATCTAGTGCTTTCCCCACTCCAACAGGATTTCCAACTATTGGAGGCACGATCCTACATGTAACTTCAATTATTCCATATCCATTAACCTATGTGAATGTGAAATGATTTCTTAATCAGCAAAAAATCATCAGGTAACTACTAAATTGTATGGGTAAAAAAGCATTTTAATTTTACAAGGGGAGCTTTATATAATAAAATATTTAAGTGACTATGCCATAACATGATTTTTTTTTAATAACATGAAGGCTAAAATCACTGTTTTTAAATGATAAAGGACTAATAAGATGGAAACAAATCTGAACCTGAATGTGGTACAGAAATTTTCTAATGGTAATGAGAGATACAAAATTAGAAAGCAGATGTGACTTTGAAATAATTATTATGCTAGATTAATGAATATATACATACATTTTATTCTTCATTTTTATCTATTTCATAAAAGGCAAACTTTTATAAATTGGATTAGATTTTCTACCTATACTTTTTAGAGGTTTTCTAATCTTTCATTTTATTTTTAAAATTAATTAAACATTTTATTTTATAAAGCCTTTTTATTTTCAAAACACATGCATAGTTTTCAATAGTCACCCTTTCAAAACCTTGTGTTCCCAATTTTTTTTAATCCCTCCCTTCTTCCCACCCCTCTCCAATAAAATGTTGAAAGTATGCAGTTCTTCCATACATATTTCCCAAATTTTCAGCCTGAAGAAGAAAAATCAAATCAAAAATGATAAAAAAGGAAAATGCAAGCAAACAACAAAAAAGGGAAAATACTTTGTTGTAATTCATAATCAGTCCCAATAGTTCTCTCTGTGGATGCAGATGGCTCTCTCCATCACAAGAGCATTGGAACTGGACTGAATCATCTTGCTGTTGAAAAGAGCCAAATATCCCAGAATTGATCATTATATAAATATGTTGTTACTGTGTACAGAGCTCTATTGGTTCTACTCATTTTACTTAGTATTGGTTCATGTAAGTCTCCCCAGACTTCCCAGAAATGATCCCGATGACCGTTTCTTATTCAACAATAATATTCCATAACATTCATATACCAAAACATTTTCAACCATTCTCCAACTGATGGGAATGCATTCAATTTCTAGTTCCTTGCCATTACAAAAATGGCTGCTACAAACATTTTTGCATATATGGGTCATTTTCCCTTTTTTTTGTGATCTCTTTGGGGTATAATCCAAGAAGAGACAAAGGTATGCACAGTTTGATAGCACTTTTAAATACTTCCATATTACTCTACAGCATGGTTCACATCAGTTCATAATTCTACCAAGAATGTATTAGTGTCCTAGTTTCCCTATATCCCCTCTAGCACTCATAATTATCTTTTCCTGTCATCTTAGCCAATCAGAGAAGGATATACTGGTAGCTATGGATTGTCTTCATTGCATTTCTCTGATCAATACTGATTTGGAGCATTTTTTCATATGACTAGAAATGATTTTAATTTCTTCATCTGAGAATTGTCTTCATATTATTTGAACATTTATAAGTTAGAGAATGTCATCTATTCTTATAAATTTGAATCAGTTCTCTATATGTTTTAGAAATGAAATATTTATCTGAATATTTGGATCTAATTTTTCCCCCAAGTTATTGCTTCCCTTCTAATCTCGTCTGAATTGATTTTATTTGTATGAAACATTTTAATGCAATACAAAAATACATCCATTTTGCATTTCATAATGTTTTCTAATTCTTCTTTGGCCACAAATTCCTTCTTTCTCCACAGATCTAAGAGGAAAAATACCCTTTGTTTTTCTAATTTGCTTACAGTAATTATGAACCCATTTCAATCTTTTTTTGGTATAGGGTGTTATATGCAGGTACTTGCCTAGTTTTTGGCATACTAATTTTCAATTTTCCCATTAATTTTTGTCAAATAGTGAGTTTTTATCACAGGACATGGGTCCTTTGGTTTATCAAACAGTAGATTACTGCAGTCATCGACTATTGTATATTGTAACATAACTATTCCATTTATCTATCACTTTATTTCTTACACAATACCAAATGGTTTTCATGAATGCTGCTTTATAAGTTTAGATGTGGTAAAGCTAGGCCACTATGATTTGCATTTTTAATTAGTTCCCTTGAAATTCTTAACATTTTTTTCTTCTAGATGAACTTTGTTATTATTTTTTCTAGTTTTGTAAAATAATTTCTTGGGAGTTTATTTAATTTGGCACTAAATAAGGAGATAATTTAAGTAGAATTGTCATTTTTATTATATTAGCTCAGCCTATCATTAGCACATGATATTCTTCCAATTGACTAGCTCTGATGTGATTTATATGGAAAGTGTTTTGTAATTGTATTCATATAGCTCCTGATTTTTACTTGGCAGGTAGACTCCAAAATATTTTATATTAAATGAAATCTTTCTTTTAATCTTTTGCTGCTGGACTTTATTGGTAACATACAGAAATGCTAATGATTTATATGGGTTGATTTGGTTTCTTGTAACTTTTCTAAAGTTGTGAATTGTTTCTAATAGTTTTTATTTGATTCTTTGGGATTGTTTAAGTATATCATCATATCATCTGTAAAGAGTGATAATTTGGTTTCCTCTTTGCCTTTTCTAATTCCTTTAATTTCCTTTTTGTTTATTAGTAGTAAATCAAACATTTACAATATAATATTGAATATTAATGGTGAGAGTGGGCAACTTCGTTTCATCCCTCATCTCATGGAGAATGGTTCTAGTTTATCTCTAATACATATACTGCTTGCTGATGATTTTAAATAGATGCTACTGATTATTTTAAAGAAAACTTCATTTATTCTTATAATCTCTAGTTTTTTTTAATAGGAATGGGTGTTGGATTTTATCAAATGCTTATTTTCCCCATTTTACTTTTCTCTTTCCTTTGCCTTTTTCCCTTCTCTTCAGTATTTTGCTTTTGACCACCACCTCCTTCAAACAGTCCTCCCCTTTACATACACTCCATTCTTTCATATCTTTTTCCCATTCTACTTCTATTTTTCCCTTCTATAAGTCTCCCCATTTATTTCCCCCCTTTTCTTCATATTTCCCTATAGACTGAGACAAGTTTATCTTTGAAATTCAATGTATCTGATATTCTATTTTTGAACCATATCTGATGAGATTAAAATTCATATCCCACTCAATTGTAAAATGTGTTTTTTCCTCTTCATTAGATGTGATTTACCTCTCCTTTCCTCTTCTTTCAGTACAATCCATTTTCTACATTTAGTTTCTTTTTTATGTCATCGCAATAAAGTCACACTATATCTACATCCTCTAAATATATCCTTAATAGAAATGCAGTTCTCTATAGTTAAACACATCATCTTTCCATTTAATTTAAAGAGGAGCAAAAGGAAGAGCAAAAAAAGGAGGAGGAGGAGGAGGAGAATCCCATTGCTTAAAATTCTCCAAGGGAACTTGATCAAAGAGAGATGAAATGTTTTCAAAAATTAAATTATGAATATTTCAAAAAATTCCAAAGAAGTATAATGACAGTGTCTAATAATTATTATGATGGTCTTGGCTAGCACTGAAATATTTCATATATAAAAATCCAAATAATTCTAGCTCTATTTCTATTATTTTTTTGGATATATATATGTGTATATATATAGTGTGTGTATGTATGTATATAATTCATAGGTTCATTTTTATCTTTATCTGTTTATTGTATTCCTAAACACTTTTAGATTCACTTGATAGGTAGATAGATGGATGGATGGATGGATGGATGGATCAATAGATAGTTGGATAGAGAGCTATCAGATGATGATCAATTTTTTTTTTATCTCTGTGGATATTTTCACTTTCTGTCTCCTCTATCTCTCCTCCTCTCTACACCATGGATTTATTTACTTTTTCCAGTATCATCTTGAGTCCCACCTACTAGAAGAATTTTTTCCTTATCCCTCTCAATGCTGGGTGTTCACTCTGTTGATTATCTCCAATTTATTACGTAAATATATATTTTTGTACATTGCTCTTGTGTTTTGTTTCCCCCATCAGACTGTGAACTCCTGAGATTTTTTTCCTTTATATTCCTAGTTATTAAGCATAGTGTCTGCAACATAGTAGGTAATTAAGAAAAGGTGATAAGGAAAAAAAATAGAGTTTCTTGTGTGAAAGATTTTGAACCTTATTCAGGGATATTTTCCACCTTTGTTATTAACCTGCTACTCAACTTTCACCTGTGTCTCCAAAAAAACTGTTGCAGAAACATGGTTGCAATGATCAACATATTGACTGGCCTAAAAGTTGCAGATGACTTGGGAAGAGGGGATGTTTTCCTGAAGTACATTAAAAAAAAATCTTACCCAGAGGAATAGTCAGATGATAACAACTTGTTCCCACAAGTCATGGTGGTATTGAAGTAGGTACCAGAGAGTTCTTAGAGCTTGGATAGATATCAAAAATATCAAAGCCATCCATTGAATCCTGAGGCATTGCCAGTTGAAATTAATTTGTGCTTCATCAATGGACTTCTATAATCCTGGAAGAGAGATTGAGGTCAATGATTTTGAGCAACTTTGCTTGATATAAATCAAATTTATGCTTCAGTAAAAAAAGTTATACCTATACAATTTTACCATTTTTACTTATTTTGAAATCCTGTGGCAACAGGCAAATAATGAAACAGCAGGCATGAATAAAACACTTGGAGCTGTCACAATGCTGAACAAAGGCAACCCAGAGCATCGGATCATCTATTCACTAATGTCAAGCAAAGGTGGAATTTGGCAGCCCCTTGGAGTCTGAGAAGTTTTTTTTTAAAGGACTTCACTATTCACCTCCTGGTAAGAGGAAGCAGCTAGAAAAGATGTCCTAAATTTTTTTCTGTTTTATCCAACCTAAGCCTAGTCCATTTTGCTGCAGGCAGGGATCCTATCTGATGGTAGAAATATAAAAAATGTACAAAAATTTTGATTATATTCACCTTGGCATATGAAATGTGTGCATATTTATGGATAACAAGAAATACAATAGATCTCAAAGACAAATAACTCTTGTGGTGAGAGAATTCAGCAGGCATAAGATACAAATAACAGCTATGATTGATACAAGAATGGCAAATAAAGATCAGTTTACTGAAGTCAGAGCTGGATAAATGTTTTTTTTTTTCTGGAGTGTTTCTCTGAGATGATCAACTATGAAGCCACCATAAGTTTCAGAATCAGACCTAAACTAGTCAACAAACTTGTGAAAATGTGATTGTTACTTGCAGAAAGGCTTCACTATACTATCATTAGTGCATTTTTCCACCATGATGAACCCTGATGAAATCAAAGAAAATTTTTATGAAGACCTGAAGACTCTCATAGACTTGTAATTCTGGATAAATTTAATACCAGAGTAAGCACAAACTATTAGATATGGCAGAGAATTCATGAAAGGAATGGGAAGAGAAACAGCAACAGTAATGATCACTTAATACTGAAGAGTGATGAGTCTAATGACCTTCTCATCACCAACACTTTCCCTTTTACTTAAATTTAATAAAACTCTGTAGATGCATCCTCACAATAAACATTGATATTTAATAAACTATATCATTGTAAGGATAAGAGATAAGATATTAGAGTGATGAAAGCAATGCATAGCACAGACTACTGGACTGACCATATACTTATCTCCAAGCTAACTATTTACATTCCGAAAAGTAGTGTTTGCAAGACAAGGCAACTATCAGAAGATAAAGTCAACAGATTTGTTGCTGATTTAGTATAGTTTCCAAGGATATATACACAGGTGATACATTGAGAGAGATCACTTAATGTTGGTGAGATTCCAAAGGAAAGTATGGGGAAAAAGTATTAGACTGCTTACCAAACTGAAGAATCATTGTGCTATCCTCATTGTAAGCCTGTGAAATATAGATAGTATACCAGAGTACCATGGCAGGAAACAGAATTAATTCTGTTTGCATTGTCTTAGGAATATTTTAAATATCACCTGGTAAGATAAGGTAACTAAGACTGAAATCCTTTCTCAAGCTAACATCCAAAATCCTTTTATAGAAAGCACAACTCTGAAGGAGCTGGTCACATTGTTTGAATACCAAATATATAATTGCTAAATGATCATTTTATGGGGAACTCATAAAAGGCAAGTGCTCATATGAAGATCAGAAGAGTCAATACTAGGATAATTTCAAGATCTCTGAAGAATTTTGGAATTGATTGTGAGACCTGGAATACACTGGCACAGAACTGCCTGGCATGTCTTGCCTACACAAAATTAAATGTGATACTCTGTGAGCAAACAGAATTGCAATGGTTCAAAAGAAATAGATGCACAAATTTAGAGACCTTTCCATTACAAATATATATATATATATATATGGACTATTTGTGTTGGACATGTAGAGTCTTTTATGATTATATTGGTGTAATCAGTAACAGTCAGACACCTTGTAAAATAACTCAAAGATAGAGATACCATTTTAATCTTCTGAATACAAAGGAAAAGAATCAAACAATGGGCACTTACCAAATGAAAACTAATGGATTTTAAAAAATATATAAGATATTTATTAGAGAGGAGATGGCATGATGATGGACAACATAATTTCCTAAATATTCTGCAACTATCTTTTCTAACAAAGAAAATAATCTTTATTTCGGAAATAATATAATAAACATAAGTGACAAGGAATTGAAGCTAATGATAAATAAAGAGATAAATACTTCAATGAATGCAACTTACCTAGCTCAAGATAATTTCCTCAATGGGTATTAAAGGATCCTGCTTCAGTAATTGAAGGTTGCAGGATCACTTGAAAGATCATTAGAAAGAGGTCAAGTATGATAAGATTAAAGAAGGACAGATGTCCTAATTAAAACAACAATAGAAGATAGACTATAAGCCAGTCAACTTAACTTCGAATCCTGACGAAATTCTAGAAAATGATGATTAAAAATAAAGTTGGTAAATATCTAGAAAGAACTATGATGATTCAGAAGATCTGGCACTCTATCATAAAGAAAAACTAACTTCATTACTAAGATAGAAGAGGGGAATGCTGCAGATATAGTTTATATTGCAGCAAAGCTTTTGATTTAGTTATCATATGGTCTTTTAGTCGGTGATGTTAATTAGGTAATCCTTTAATTAAATGGAAGTGAAACAGATTAGTTGACTGGACTCAAAGAGCATCTAGTTATTAATGATGCATTACCAATATATCAAGAGGTCTGTGGAATTGATCTCTATGCATGATTCTTTGTTAGTGATTTGGATAAAGGAAGTGATGGTCTACTCATCAAAGTTGTAGATGATATAAAATTGAGAGAGATAGTTAACCAACTAAATGAAAGTCAGACTTTAAAAGGATTTCAACAGGGTAGAGAGGGATTGGCTGGTGGGCCAATTCTAGTCCACCTTCTGTTTGATATGATTTTTGAATTGATATGTCTTCTTATATTTAAAAATAAATTCTTATTGTCCTTTAAAATGTAAAGCCTATTCTTAAATATAGGGTGGTTCAGAAAAACTAATGTCATCTTGTGTTGTATTAAGAAGGACAAAGGTTCCAAGAATAAAAAAAGTGTTAGTTTTTCTTTCTGCAAAATGAGGAAGTTGGACACATTGCCTATAAATTTTCTCCCAGGTCAAATGACTGATCCTATTTTCCTAACAATAATTAAAATATATTATGTTATTGGTATGTGCTTTGGATACTTGGAAAGAAAAGTTAAAATACTGAAAAATACTTCAATAACATTTTATGCTTAAAGTAAATTTCTTAAGGAAGGTGCATGAATCTTGATCAGTCCACAAACATATACTTTGGTATAAAAATTAGGGGACACACCAAAAGCACTGGATGGTCCATACTTTATGTGTTGTTAATGTACTTAAAAAAGCGAAACTGATTATGAAAGAGAAGACAGAGAATGTTACTTATGCATTCCTTTTTGTCTGAAATCTATAGTTGTTACTCAATTATTTCAGTGTCTCACTCTTAATGACCCTTGTGATTTTCTTGGCAGAGATACTGGCGTGGTTTGCCTTTTCCTCCTTCTGCTCATTTTACATTGAAAGAAACTGAAACAAACAGGGGTAAGTGATTTGCTCAGAGTCACACAGCTAGGGAGTGTCTGAGACCAGAATTGCACTTGAGATGATCAATTTTCCTGACCCTAGAACCAGTATTCAATACACTAGGTAACTTAGTTGCCTCATTGTATGGAATATTAGGAATAAAGGAATGTTTTTAGGAATCACAGAGATTTTTGGAAAGGCTTGGACTCAGTTTAAGGGAAACTATCTATCCTCCATTTCCAACGCAAGACATAACTATCAAAAGGATATATATTGACAGTATAAGGGGTTTGGGTAATGCCATCTGGGAACTGTGTCCAAAAGGCATTTAAACTATTCTGTGATTAAGCCAAATTAGAACTCCCTCTGAGAAGAGGCCTTCCAGAACTATCTCGCTTTCAACGATCCATAAAAACAGTTATTTCAAATCAGTACTTCACAGGCAGTTAAACAGAAACTTCTGTTGTTTACTCTGCAACCTATTTTCTTCACTGAAAGTTAGCATCTGCTCATCAATAATAGAAGTTTTGATGATATGAACAGGTTCACTGCTAGAATGGGTACTGACTTACAATATCTAAATGAACTGTTTTCATTTTTGATACCTGGCCCTATTGCATAGGTTGTATGAGTGGCATTGTTTAGGTGCTCTTTTAATACCCTCCTCATTTGCTTTTAAAACAAAACTAGTAACATTTCCTAAGCATGTTTGGAAATATTTCCCAATTTCCTTTACTCAAAAAAGAAAAACAATCCCTTTCTTCCCACTTCTTTATTGATATATTTGTCATTATTAATTATAATGACTCTCATTACCAAGGAATTTTGACATCTAATTATGAAACTTCTTACATATGTTTATTTCCTTTTTTTTTCCTCTATCAAGATGTAGCAGGGAGTAAACTTGTAATGACTATTAAGAGTCAACTTTAAATTTTAAATTTTGAATAATTACAATCCAAAATCAGCTAATGCTAGAAATAAGATCTTAATTTATTTGTTAAATGTTTACTTAAAGTGATGGAGAAAATGTTAAGAACTTAAAAGACTAAACTTAAAAGCATGCTTTTTTTTTCCTCTGGGAGATTTAGTTGTCAACTTTTTTACTAGCCTACTATGGTTAATCACTAGAATTTTGATAATTGAATTTAAGCTAATAATTGGAGGGTGTTCTATGTCAGTAAGATCTAGGATCTGGCTGCATCTGGAGTAAAGGATCAAAGGGCCTGGAATATCATATTCTGAAAGGCAAAGTATCTGGGATTACAAACAAGAATTAACTATCCAGCAAAACTGAGCATCATTTATCAAGGGAGGAGATGAATTTTCTTTTTTTTGTTTTTGTTTTTATTTTTTTAATATTTTATTTTATTTTATAATAACTTTATATTGACAGAATCCATGCCAGGGTAATTTTTTTACAACATTATTCCTTGCACTTGCTTCTGTTCCAATTTTTCCCCTCCCTCCCTTCACCCTCTCCCCTAGATGGCAAGCAGTCTTATATATGTTAGATATGTTACAGTATATCCTAGATACAATATATGTTTGCAGAACCGGACAGTCCTCTTGTTGAACAGGGAGAATTGGATTCAGAAGGTAAAAATAACCCGGGAAGAAAAACAAAAATGCAAATAGTTCACATTCATTTCCCAGCGTTCTTTCTTTGGATGTAGCTGCTTCTGTCCATCATTTATCAATTGAAAGTGAGTTAGGTCTCTTTGTCAAAGAAATCCACTTCCATTAGAATACATCCTCATACAATAACGTTGTCGAAGTGTATAATGATCTCCTGGTTCTGCTCATTTCACTTAGCATCAGTTCATGCAAGTCTCTCCAAGCCTCTCTGTATTCATCTTGCTGGTCATTTCTTACAGAACAATAATATTCCATAACATTCATATACCACAATTTACCCAACCATTCTCCAATTGATGGGCATCCATTCAATTTCTAGTTTCTAGCCACTACAAACAGGGCTGCCACAAACATTTTGGCACATACAGGTCCCTTTCCCTTCTTTAGTATTTCTTTGGGATATAAGCCCAATAGAAACACTGCTGGATCAAAAGGTATGCACAGTTTGATAACTTTTTGGGCATAATTCCAGATTGCTCTCCAGAATGGTTGGATTCGTTCACAACTCCACCAACAAGGCATCAGTGTCCCAGTTTTCCCGCATCCCCTCCAACATTCATCATTATTTTTTCCTGTCATCTTAGCCAATCTGACAGGTGTGTAGTGGTATCTCAGAGTTGTCTTAATTTGTATTTCTCTGATCAATAATGATTTGGAACACTCTTTCATAGGAGTGGTAATAGTTTCAATTTCATCATTTGAAAATTGTCTGTTCATATCCTTTGACCATTTATCAATTGGAAAATGGCTTGATTTCTTATAAATTAGAGTCAGTTCTCTATGAGGAGATGAATTTTCAATGGAGTAAGAAACTTTTAATCATTTCTATTGAAAAAAAAACAGAACTAAACATAAATTTTGATCTTCAAACACAAGATTAAAGGGGAACTTAGAAAGGTAGAAGAGAGATTTTTTGCCTCAATCGCTACCTAGCCTCAATCACTGAATGGGTGCAGTCTTAATTATACTGAAACCTATTGAAGACTTTAGCTTAAAAATGTCCTAGTTTCCCATTGCATCCAGGGCCATCTCCAGTCATCCTGATCTATAGCTGTTCATTGGATTCAGATGATTTTGGAGGGAAAAATAAAACCAGTGATCTTGCACAACCTCCCCCCCCCCACACCTTCCTTAAATCCTATTAATTTACATGTCATAATATCACCTCCTTGATGTCATGGACCTCTTCAAAAGTGAAGCAATAACAATAAAAAATTTAAAAAAACAGCAATAATAACAACAATGACAACAACAACAACAACAACAACAATATTAGCAATAACAAGTTTTCCAATGTAACTCAGGCGAGAAACACAGTGGCCAATTATAGGCCCAATCCCAGTACTTGCATGGGAACTCTAAGTTGGTCTAAGGTAGCTTGGGAGCTCACTACATTCATACAAGACTCAGTGGAAATAATCATTGGTTTCACTCACTGTGATTTATAACATGTATGCTACTCCCAATCTTAATTCTCCAGTAGCTGAGATTATACTTGCCACTCTTAGCAGTTTTTCATATGTGAAATTTTTTGTTATGAATGTATTTTAGAATAGTTTATGATAAATTTTCTGATGTCTTAGACATAATCATTAATTGCCTTTTCAATTTCTATGTTACTTCAATCAATTAGGGCCTTTCTATTTCCAACATGTGAGCTAATTTTGTATTCCACTGAATGAATTATTTGTTCTTTTTTTTTTCTTAAAGTTTTCCGCAAAGAGCTATTGATTTCTAATATCACCTAAGTATGTCAAGTTTGGTTTCATTTTGTTGTCCATCTTTTAATTTATTTTATCACACTCTAAGCATGGGATATTTGATTACATTTTATTTTGCATCACCATTAACATTTTTTTTCTGAATTTGATTTGTACATTGGTACAGAAATCAAAAAGTGTTATGCATTTATTTTTTATATTCATACTATATTATGCAATGCCTTTATCTGTTTTTCTTTCTAACTGGAATTTCATTTCATTAGATTACATTAATATAATTCCTGTTTCTTACAATTTTATTATAAATTTCAGAGCAATCTATTAATTAAATTTATTGAATAACATTTCATTAGATATGATTCATCTGGGCAAAATATTTTTCATTAAATGTGTTTCTTTTAAGAGAAAATCAAAGATTAATAAGAATATCTTGAAACCTCTGAAGGTTTTCATTTAGTTGTTTGCAATATGAGATGATTTTTACATTTAGTTACTGAATTATAAAACCAATAGTTTGTTAATTTAAGACAATCTGGTTGCCATATTTGTTTATTTTGTGATAGTTTTCTTTTTTTTTTCTTTTTTACTGGAAACATACGGAATGAAGGAAGGAAGGACATTTGGCATGTGCAACTATATCATGAGAGGCACTATTTCATGGTAGAGAGAGAGAAAAAAGCTGGCTTTAAAGAGAAGAAAAACTAGGTTTAATCATGTCTCTGTCACATCTTGCCTATATGTGTCTAGGCAAGTCACTTAACCACTCATTGCCAAAGGCAACTCTCTAAAATGGGAGACTGCAGAGGTGGTACTGTTCTGTTTTGCTAGAGGGACTTGTCTCACTAGGAGTATTCTATAGAAATAAAATTACAACTTGTATCCAAAAAATATAACTTCCTCATAAAGCTGGTGAAGCTGCAATTACATAATAATTCCTCACTTTTTATATGTCATTTAAGCTTGTTCTGGTCAGTAAGGGGGGAAATATTCTTCCCAATAGCAATCACAAAAATACAGAATCAGAATGGCCTTCTAATCCAAAGAAATCAACAAAGCAATCCTCACTATAACATATCTGACAAGAGGACAACTAGCATTTGCTTGAAGACATCCTAAAAGAAGGGTCTTCACCACATTTCAAGGTAGATAATTCTGATGCCTCTTTAAACACTCCTTGACTCATCAATATCATTATTAAACTCTGGTGCCCAGAAATGAATATAATACTCCAAACAGAGGTCTTAACAAGGGCAAAACACAATTATTAAACATAAAGGGCAATTAGATAAACAGTAAATAGAGATGAATCAGGAAGGCTTATCTTTCCAAAGTCCAAAGTTCTCAACATTAGCTATGAGACACTAAACAAGATACTTCACCATGTTTACAACAGTTATATCATCTGTAACATGAACTAGAGAAGGAAATGGCAAACCTGTATCTTTGCAAGACAAGCCCAAATGTGATTATAAAGAGTCAGATAGAACTGAAATGATTTGACAATTTTGAACATGTTATTGTACCATTTTCAATTATTTTTGCTTTTTAGAAGTGCTCAACACACATATTACAATCTCCAAATGTTTTATTTATTAGAAAAATAGGATGAGTCATTTAGAGCTGGAAGGAAATTTAGAGGCAATCTCTAGTCCTCTCATTTTACAGAAGGCAAACTAAACTTTAGAGAGGCTAAGCAATTTGTACAAATTTGTACAGTGGGTACAGAGTCAGGCATTGAACCTAGATTCTTTAATACTGGACTCCAAGCTCTTTCTACTGCCCCATAGAAGATGCTCCAATTTTTCTTAGTGATTTTGGTTTGCCACGATAGACTTGATTTTCAAAAAAATGATTTACATGAAATATTATTTTGTGCTGCAGGAAATGATGAGTATGCTGATTTCAGGGAAAAAAACAAACCTGGATAGACTTACAGGAGCTGATGCTGAATGAAGTGAGCAGAACCAAGAGAAGCAGAGTAACCACAAGACTATATGATGATCAACTGTGATGATCATGGCTCTTTTCAACAATGAGGTGATCCAAGACAATTCCAATAGACTTGTGATGGAAAGTGCTATCTGCATCCAGAGAGAACTGTGTAGATTGAATAAGGTCCAAAACATAATATTTTGATGTTTTTATTTTTGTTGTTTGCTTGTTATTTTTTCTTACTTTGAATCTGATTTTTCTTATGCAGCTGATTCTTCTTATCCATGAAGAATATGGAACTGAAGAATTCCAAATGGAGGAACTGAACAAGTTTAACCTATATTGGATTCTTGCTGTCTTGGAGATAGACAGGAAGGGACAAAAGGAGGAAGATTTGGAACACAAGGTTTTGCAAAGCTAAGTGTAGAAAACGATTTTTGCATGTAGTTTGAAAAATAAAATACTATTAAAATAAATAAAAACAAAAAAAATTGCATAACCTATTTAAATAGCTAGTACTTAGTTACTTAGTATTATCAAGGATCACATGATATAAAGCCACAAATATTGGGAATATAATATGGAGAGGAGGAATTCTTATTTGTTTTAATGTCATATTATAAAGTTTGGATGGAATTCACATTTATATTAGTTACTGAAGAATTCCAAAGAGCAAATTCTGTAGAACACTCTATCTTAGTTTGATTTGATCATAAATCAAATTATTTTAGACAAGTCCAACTTGTACTTGAAAGGAATTCCTATTGAAAAATTTACTACAAGTAGTCTTTAGAATATCTTTGAACTCCATGGAAGAAAAACCATTTACCTTATAAATCAATGATTTTCTACTTTAATAGGATCATAAATTTTGATGATGACTTTCAATTGGTGTATTATTTATTTTGTTTTCTGGCACATACAAATTCCATGACATGTCATCTATTCATTTTTCATGTTTAATTTGAACAGTGTCCAAGACAAATCCCTTGGGAACACCAATGAAGATCTCCTACCACATTAACAAATAACAACTAATAATTATTTTTAGTGTAATAATTTAGCCATTTATAGATATATTTATTTGTAATATCATCAAATTTATATCTTTTCAACATCTTGATTTTTTTTCCCATTGAATATATTACAAGAAACTATATCAAGTATTTTACTAAATACTATGTAAACTGTAATTTGGAGAAAGTAGGTGGCACAGTGAAGAGAATATCGGGTCGAAAGTCAGGTAGAGTTACCTTCCAAAGTTCAAATTCAAATACAGATATTTACTTGCGGTGTGACAGAGTGAAAGTCATTTAATACCGTTTGCTTCAGTTTCATAATCTGTAAAATGAGTTGAGGAGAAATGCAATGGCATTCAAGTACTTTTGAAAAAAATTATTATAGCTTTTTATTTACAAGACGTGCATGGGCAATTTTTCAGCATTGACAATTACAAAACCTTTTGTTCCAATTTTTCTCTTTCTTCCTCCCACCTCCTGCCCCAGATAGCAGGTAGACCAATACATGTTAAATATGTTGAAGTATATGTTAAATACAATATATGTATACATATCCATACACTTATTTTGCTGAACAAGAAGAATAATTGGACTTTGGATTGATGTACAATTAACCTGTGAAGGAAATCAAAAATGCAAGTGGCCAAAAACAGAGGGATTGGAAATTCTATGTAGTGGTTCACACTCCTTTCCCAGAGTTCTTTCTCTGGGTATAGCTGGATCTATTCATTGTTAAACAAATGGAACTGATTTGGTTCATCTTGTTGTTGAAGAGAACTACGTTCATTAGAATTGATCATCATATAGTATTGTTTTTGAAGTATATAATGATCTCCTGATCCTGTTCATTTCACTCATCCTCAAGTCATGTAAGTCTCACCAGGCCTTACTGAAATCATCCTGCTGGTCATTTCTTACAGAGCAATACTATTCCATAACATTCATAAACCACAATTTATTCTGCCATTCTCCAATTGAAGGGCATCCACTCAGTTTCCAGTTTTGGACCAATACAAATAGGGCTGCCACAAACATTTTTGTACATATAGGTCCCTTTCCCTTCTTTAAGACTTCTTTGGGCTATAAGCCAAGTAGTAACATTGCTGGATCAAAAGGTATGCACAGTTTGGTAATTTTTTGAGCTTAGTTTCAAATCATTCCCCAGAATGGCTAGATGTATTCACAATTCCACCAACAATGTATTAGTGTCCCTGTTTTCCCAGATCCACTCCAACATTCACCATTGTCTTTTCCTATCATCCTAGCCAATCTGACAAGTGTGTAGTGGTATCTCAGTTGTCTTGATTTGCATTTCTTTGATTAATAATGATTTGGAGCATCTTTTCATATGGCTAGGAATAGTTTTCATTTCTTCATTTGAAAATTGTCTGTTCATATCCCTTGACTGTTTATCAATTGGAAACTGACTTGATTTCTTATAAATTGGAGTCAATTCTCTATATATTTTGGAAATGAGGCCCTTATCAGAACTTTTGATTGTAAAAATGTTTTCCCAGTTTATTGCTTCCCTTGTAATCTTATCTGCATTAGTTTTGTTTGTACAAAAGCTTTTCAATTTGATATAATCAAAATTTTCTTTTTTTTTTTATCAATAATGATCTCTAGTTCTTCTTTGGTCACATGTTCCTTCCTATTCCACAGGTCTGAGAGGTAAACTATCCTTTGTTCTTCTGATTTATTTATAATCTCATTTTTTATGCCTAGATCATGAGCGCATTTTGACTTTATCTTGGTGTAGTGTCAGTGTGGGTCAATACCTAGTTTCTGTCATAGTAATTTCCAATTTTCCCAGCAGTTTTTGTCAAACAGTGAATTCTTATCCAAAAAGCTGGGGTCGTTGGGTTTGTCAAACATTAGATTATTAAGGTTATTGTCTATTTTGCCCTTTGAACCTAACCTATCCTACCAATCAACTAATCTATTTCTTAGCCAATACTAAATGGTTTTGGCAACTGCTGCTTTATAATATAATTTTAGTACAGCTAGGCCACCTTCATTTGATTTTTTTTTTATTAGCTCCTTTGAAAGTCTTAACCTTTTGGTCTTCCAGATGAAATTTATTGTTATTTTTTCTAGGTCATTAAAATAGTTTTTTTGGAGAGTCTGAGAGGTATAGAACTAAATAAATAGATTAGTTTAGGTAGTATTGTCATCTTTATTATATTTTCTCGCCCTATCCAAGAACACTTAATATTTTTTCAATTGGTTATATCTGACTTTATTTGTGTGGAAAGTGTTTTTAGTTTTGCTCATAAAGTTCCTGACTTTCCCTTGGCAGATAGATTCCCAAATATTTTATGCTATCAGCAGGTCTTTAAATGGAATTTCTCTAACTGTTGGATTTTGTTAATGATATATATATATATATATATATATATATATACACATACACATACACATGTGTATATATATATATATATGTATGTATAGGTATATATGTATATATGAATGCTGATGATTTATGTGAGCTTATTTTGTATCCTACAACTTTGCTAAAGGTGTGGATTATTTCTAATAGCTTTTTAGTAGAATCCCTGGGTTCTCTAAATATACCATCACATCATCTGCAAAAAAGTGAAAATGTGGTTTCTTTATTACCTACACTAATTCCTTTAATCTCTTTCTCAATTCTTATTGCCAAAGCTAGCATTTCTAATACAATATTAAATAGTAATGATGATAGTGGGCAACCTTGTTTCACTCCTGATCTTAGTGGGAATGGTTCCAATTTATCCCCATTACATATGATATTTACTGATGGTGTTAAATAGATGCTACTGATTATTTTAAGGAAAAGTCCATTTATTCTTATACTCTTAAGTGTTTTTTAATAGAAATGGATGTTGAATTTTATCAAATACTTTTTCCTGCATCTATTGAGATGATCATATGGTCTTTGTTAATTTAGTTATTGATATGTTCAATTATGCTAATAATTTTCCTAATATTGAGCCAGCCTTGCATTCCTCATATAAATCTTATTTGGTCATGGTGTATTATTCCAGACATGATTTTCTGCAATCTCTTTGCTAATATTTTATTTAAGATTTTAGCATCAATATTCATTAGGAAGATAGTTCTATAATTTTATTTCTCTGTTTTCAACCTACCCGATATAGGTATCAGTACGATGTCTGTGTCATAAAAGGAATTTGATAGGAGTTCTCCATTCCCTATTTTTTCAAATAATTTATATAACATTGAAGTTGATTGTTCTTTATATATTTAGTAAAAGTCAAATGTAAAACCATCTCGTCCTGGGGATTTTTTCTTAGGGAGTTGATTAATAGCTTGTTTTATTAATTTTTCTAAAATGGGACTATTTAAGCAATTTACTTGCTCTTTTGTTAATCTGGGAGTTTTTGAAGGTAGTCATCCATTTCACATAGGATATCAAATTTATTGGCATAAAGTTGGGCAAAGTAACTCCTAATTATTGCTCTAATTTTCTCTTCACTGGTGGAAAGTTCTCCATTTTCATTTTTAAGACTAACAGTTTATAAAATAGAAAAAATTTTATTATATCAAATTAAAAAGCCTTTGTACAAACAAAACTAAGGCAAATAAGATTAGAAGGGAAGCAACAAACTGGGAAAACATCTTCACAGTTAAAGGTTCTGATAAAGGCCTCATTTCCAAAATATATAGAGAACTGACTCAAATTTATAAGAAATCAAGCCATTCTCCAATTGATAAATGGTCAAAGGATATGAACAGACAATTTTCAGATGATGAAATTGAAAATATTACCACTCCTATGAAAGAGTGTTCCAAATCATTATTGATCAGAGAAATACAAATTAAGACAACTCTGAGATACCACTACACACCTGTCAGATTGGCTAAGATGACAAGAAAAAATAATGATGAATGTTGGAGGGGATGCGGGAAAACTGGGACACTGATGCCTTGTTGGTGGAGTTGTGAACGAATCCAACCATTCTGAAGAGCAATCTGGAATTATGCCCAAAAAGTCATCAAACTGTGCATACCCTTTGATCCAGCAGTGTTTCTATTGGGCTTATATCCCAAAGAAATACTAAAGAAGGGAAAGGGACCTGTATGTGCCAAAATGTTTGTGGCAGCCCTGTTTGTAGTGGCTAGAAACTGGAAATTGAATGGATGCCCATCAATTGGAGAATGGCTGGGTAAATTGTGGTATATGAATGTTATGGAATATTATTGTTCTGTAAGAAATGACCAGCAGGATGAATACAGAGAGGCTTGGAGAGACTTGCATGAACTGATGCTAAGTGAAATGAGCAGAACCAGGAGATCATTATACACTTCGACAACGATATTGTATGAGGATGTATTCTGATGGAAGTGGATTTCTTTGACAAAGAGATCTAACTCAGTTTCAATTGATAAATGATGGACAGAAGCAGCTACATCCAAAGAAAGAACGCTGGGAAGGGAATGTGAACTATTTGCATTTTTGTTTTTCTTCCCGGGTTATTTTTACCTTCTGAATCCAATTCTCCCTGTGCAACAAGAGGACTGTTCGGTTCTGCAAACATATATTGTATCTAGGATATACTGCAACATATCTAACATATATAGGACTGCTTGCCATCTAGGGGAGGGGGTGGAGGGAGGAAGGGGAAAAATCGGAACAGAAACGAGTGCAAGGGATAATGTTCTAAAAAAAATTACCCTGGCATGAATTCTGTCAATATAAAGTTATTATAAAATAAAATAAAATATTAAAAAAACAAAAAACAAAAAAGACTAACAGTTTAATTTTCCTATTTCCTTTTTCTAATCAGATATACAAAAGGGCTATCTATTTTATTGTTTTTTTTCATAAAACCAACTCTTAGTTTTGTTTATTAATTCAATAGTTTGTTGTTAACTTTCAATTTTATCAATTTCTCATTTTAATTTTTGAAATTTCAAGTGTGGTATTTGATTAGGGGGTTTTAATTTGGTCTTTTTCTTGCTTTTTAAGTTGCAAACCAATTCATTGACTTTCTCTTTCTCTATTTTATTTAAGTAAGACTCTAAAGATATAAAATTTCTCCTTATTACTGCTTTGGTTACATCCCACAAATTTCAGTGTGTTGTCTTATTGTTATCATTCTCTTGGGTGAAATTATTCATTGTGTCTATGATTTGCTGTTTCACCCAATCATTCTTTGGGATGAGATTGTTTAGTTTCCAATTAATTTTGGTCTATTTACCCCTAATTTTTTTGGAAAATGTAGTTTTTATTGCATCATGATTGGAAAAAAATGCATTTACTCTTTCTGCCTTTCTTCATTTAATTTTGAGGTCTTTATGTCCTAATTTTGTCAATTTTTGCATAGGTTCTATAAACTGCTGCAAAGAAAGCGTACTTCTTTCTGTCTCCATTCAGTTTTCTCCAAAGGTCTATGGTATCTAACTTTTCTTATATTCTAATTACTTCTATACCTTCTTTCTTATTTGTTTTGTGGTTTGATTTATCTAATTCTGAGAGTTTGAGATCTCCCACTATTATAGTTTTGCTATCTATTTCTTCTTCCAGATCTCTTAACTTCTCCTTTGGAAGTTAGATGCTATACCTCTCGGTGCATATATGTTTTTGCTTTTGCTTGATCTGAGATAAGGATGGCTACCCCTTCTTTGTTGACTTCACTTGAATCATAATAGATTCTGCTCCAGCCTTTTACCTTTACTCTGTATGTATCTCCCTGTTTTAAATATGTTTCCTGTAAACAACATATTATAGGGTTCTGACTTTTAATCCAGTCTGCTATCTCCCTCCTCTTTATGGGAGAGTTTATTCCCATTCCCATTTATGGTTAAAATTACTAATTTTGTATTTACACCATCCTAATATCCCCAGATTATACTTTTTTTTTAGTGAATTATTTGCTTTTTCCAATTCACAAATCTTACTTTTTTTCAAGTTCTTTGTCTTTTTCAATTCACAAATCTTACTTTCCAGAGATTTTTTTTTTTTTTACTTTTTCCAATTTACAAGTTTTGTTTCCCTGCACTTCCTGGGAATTTTTTACTTTTTCCAATTCATATTTCAAAGCTTCTCTTTCCTTTCCCCATTTTTCTTCTAAATCTCTTTCGAAACTTTTAATGGTCTCTTCTATGATAGCATTATGTAAAAAGGACAGGTAACATTCCCCTTTGGGGTATTATCTGGAGACTGTTTGCTATTAGTCTCTTCGGGGTTGCAGACCTGCTCTTTTTCTGTATAGAAGCTATGGATCTCCTTTTAATTTTTTTCTCATTTTTTAAAGCCCTTAGTGTATGCCTTCAGGACAAGGGGGTTACCAACTTCCTTTACAGAGCAGGGAGAGATGTAACCTGGTTTCAGACTCCGAGGTGTGGGAGTGCTCTGGGTGAAAGTTTCCCATTTCCCCAATGGGAGGTGATTTAGCACAGCTGAGGTATGGAAGTGCCCAGTGGAGAACCCTGCTTTGTGGTTTAGCAACTGCCCTAAGGCTAGAGACTAAGCGGTGAAAGTGTCACTGCCCCAGGCCAGAGCCCCTTGTGGGGCTGTGGGTATTAGCAGCTGACCAGCGAATAGCCTGGTTCAGACCGGAAGTCTCTGCCTAGAAGTCTCTGCCCGGAAGCAAATTGCCCTGAGATAATTCAGTTGCCCCAAGCTGAGGCCCACACTGTGCAGATAAAAGGCTGCCCTGTGTTGTGCCTTCCTGCTGTGCAGGTTCGCAACTGCCCCAAGGAAACGCCCAATCCTGCTGGTTGGAGCTGCAAGCTTGTGCTATGATCTGTGCCCTCACTTCTGGTTTGGGAGCTCCACTGCCTCTAGTTTTCTCCCTGCTTGCACTGATCTTCTCCCCAGTCCCGAGGACAAACCTTTTCTGGTGACATTCCAGATTATCTTCTGCTGGTGAGTTGTTGTACTTCTAATCTTTATGAGTTGTAGCAGTCAAGCCTTTTTTTGAGGCTGAATATAATATTGATAGTGAGGGTAAAAGAGGAGTTTAGAAAGTCACATGTGCCTTCTCCACCATCTTAGCTCCACCCCCCAGATATATTCTAATAGCCTTGTGATGGAAAGTGCCATCTGCACCCAGAGAGAGGACTGTGGGGACTGAATGTGAATCACAACATTATATTTTCACTTTTTGTTGTTGTTTGCTGGCATTTTACTTTTTTTCCCCTCAATTTAACACTCCTGATGTGATTATTCTTGTGCAGCATAATGATTATGGAAATACATATAGAAAAATTACACGTTTGGCTTATATTGGATTTCTTGCCATTTCAGGGAGAGGGTAGGAGGAAGGGAGGAAAAAAAAAAAAAAAAAAAAACCCTGTAATGTGGAGTGTATAGGAGCAAATGTTAAAATCTATCTATGCATGTGTTTTGAAGAAAAAAAAAAAACAACACTTTATTAAAAACAAATGAAAAAGGTTTTTTTTTTTTGTTTGTTTTGAATGTAACTGGAAAAATCCAAATAAATAATGATTTCTTCATTTGAACATTACATATTCATACCCTTTGATCATTTATCAATTGGGAAATGACTTTTTTAGTTCTTAATGAAGCTTTTTTGAGCCTTATTCATTTGTTTTTTTCTAGATATTTACTATTTTTTTTTGGTACAAATGGATAAAGCACTAGAGCTGAAAGAAAGACAAACTGAGTTCAAATCTTGCCTGAGACACATACTAGCTGTGTGTTCATTAGTTATTTAACTTCTGCCTACCTCAGTTTAAATATCAGGAAATTTAGAATAACAAAAATACCTAGCTCCTTGAGTTTTGTGACAATCCAATGAAATAACATATGCAAAGCACTTTAAGTCACTATATTATTCATATTATTAATATTCATATTATTAATATTAATTATATCTCATAATTTCTGTGATTGAAGTCAAGTTCATTGAAATTTTCACTTCACTTAAACTATTCGTGTAAAACAACAAAAAAATTGAAACTGTAATTTTCTTTCTTAAATTCTTGTGGTTTCTATTCCATTTTCTACATTCTTTTAAATATCTCTAACACTGACTAGCCCACACAAAGACCAGTTCTTTCAGCCCCTGAGTTTATAGTTCAGTTGGACCTGGTGGCTTAAATGTATTAAAATCAAACATGTACTCCTCTGCTATAACTTTGGACATCAGCTCCTCTTTAGCCTTTTTTGTTCTGACATTTCCAATTGAAGGACCATTTTCCATGGTAAAGGAAAAATGAAGCTTGAGAATCAGAGAACCCTACTTTCTGTTGTCATTTACTCAACTAGTAGTTCCCTTAATGAAAAAGAGTCCAGCATAGGAAAGATCATTTAATTTTTACTGATCACTTGAATTAAAATTCCATTAGTTATTAGTCAGCTATATAAGTAACTTTCTGAACATCACAAACCTTATTTGGTTAGATAGCTTGTGAGTTTTCTTCCACTTGTTGATATATTGTCCTTATTTGATCTCCTTTTTGAGTCACCATATCGTTTTATTTTTCTTTCAGGAAATTTTTTTTAATATTATAGCTTTTTATTTAAAAGACATATGCATGGGTAATTTTTCATCATTGATCTTTGCAAAATCTCCAGTTCCAACTTGTCCCCGTCTTCCCCCCACTCCACTCCCTCCCCTAGATGGCAGATAGAAACAATACATGTTAAATATGTTGAAGTATATGTTAAACACAATGTATGTATATATATTTATACAGATATCTTGCTGCATAAAAGAAATCAGATTTAGAAATAAGGTAAAAATAATCTCAGAAGTAAAACAAAAATGCAAGTGGACAAAAACAGAAGGAGTGGAAATGCTATGTTGTGCTCCGCACTCATTTCCTATAGTTCTTCACTGGGTGTAGCTGTTTCTCTTCATTATTGAACAATTAGAACTGATTTGATTCATATCATTGATGACGAGAGCCATATCCATCAGAATTGATCATCGTATAGTATTGTTGATGAAGTATATAATGATCTCCTGGTTCTGCTCATTTCACTCAGCATCAGTTCATATAAGTTTCTCCAGGCTTTTATGAAATTATCCTGTTGGTCATTTCTTACAGAACAATGATATTCCATAACATTCATATACCACAGCTTATTCAGCCACTCTCCAATTGATGGACATCCATTCAATTTCTAGTTTTTAGACATTACAAAAAGGGCTGCCACAAACATTTTTGTACATATGGGTCCCTTTCCCTTCTTTAAGATCTCTTTGGGATATAAGCCCAGTAGAAATACTGCTGGATCAAAGGATATGCACAGTTTGATAACTTTCTGAGCATAGTTCCAAATTGCTCTCCAGAATGGTTGGATACATTCACAATTCCACCAAGAATGTATCAATGTCCCAGTTTTCCCACATGCCCTCCAACATTCACCATTATCTTTTCCTCTCATCCTAGCCAATCTGACGGGTGTATAGTGGTATCTCTAAGTTGTTTTAATTTGCATTTCTCTGATCCGGAATGATTTGGGACATCTTTTCATATGGCTAGAAACAGTTTCCACTTCTTCATCCAAAAATTGTCTGTTCATATCCCTTGATCATTTTTCAATTGGAGAATGGCTTGTTTTTTATAAATTAGAGTCAATTCTCTATATATTTTGGAAATGAGGCCTTTATCAGAACCATTGACTGTAAAAATATTTTCCCAGTTTATTGCTTCCCTTCCAATCTTATCTGCATTAGTTTTGTTTGTACAAAAACTTTTGAATTTAATATAATCAACATTTTCAATTTTGTGATCAATAGTGATCTCTAGTTCTTCTTTGGTCATAAATTCCTTCCTCTTTCACAGGTCTTAGAGGTAAATTATGCTATGTTCTTCTAATTTATTTATAATCTCATTCTTTTTGCCTAAATCATGAACCCATTTTGACCTTATCTTGGTGTATGATGTTAAGTGAGGGTCAATGCCTATTTTCTGCCACACTAATTTCCAATTTTCCCAGCAATTTTTGTCAAACAGTGAATTCTTATCTTAAAAGTGGGGTCTTTGGTTTGTCAAACACTAGATTATTAAAGTTATTGGCTGTTTTGTCCTTTGAACCTAAGCTATTCCATTGATCAACTAGTTTATATCTTAGCCAATACCAAATGGTTTTGGTGACCAATGCTTTATAATATAGTTTTAGATGTGGTACAGCTAGGCTACCTTCATTTGATTTTTTGTTCATTAGTTCCCTTGAAAGTCTTGATGTTCTTCCAGGTGAATTTTGTTGTTATTTTTTTCTACATCATTAAAATAGTTTCTTGGGAGTCTGATTGTATAGCATAAAATAAATAGATTAGTTTAGGTAGTATTGTCATTTTTATTATATTTGTTTAATCTATCCAAGAGCACTTAATATTTTTCTAATTGGTCAGATCTGACTTTTTTTGTATGGAAAGTTTTTTTTTTTTTTGTAATTTTGTTCTTACATTCTTCACTTTCCCTTGGCAGATAAGTTCCCAAATATTTTATACTATTGGCAGTTATTTTAAATGGAATTTCTCTTTGCATCTCTATAAGTTGGATTTTGTTAATGATGTATAAGAATTCTGATCATTTATGTGGATTTATTTTGTATCCTGAAATTTTGCTAAAGTTATAGATTATTTCTAATAGCTTTTTAGTAGAATCTCTGGGGTTCTCTAAGTGTACTATCATATCATCCTTAAAGAGTGATAATTTGGTTTCCTCATTACTGACTCTAATTCCTTTAATCTCTTTCTCAACAGTTAATGCCAAAGCTACCATTTCTAATACAATATTGAATAGTAATGGTGATTGTGGGCAACCTTGTTTCACTCTTATTGGGAAGATTCCTGATCTTATTGGTAATGGATCCAGTTTATCCCCATTACATATGATGCTTACTGATGGTTTTAAATAGATACTACTGACTATTTTAAGGAAAAGTCCATTTACTCCTGTACTCTCAAGTGTTTTTAATAGAAATGGATGTTGGTTTCTATCAAATAATTTTTCGTCATCTATTGACATGATCATGTTGTTTTTGTTAATTTGGTTGTTGATATAGTCAATTATGCTAATAGTTTTCCTTGTATTGAACCAGGGTATATCTTTTTACTACTTATCAATTGGGACTACCTTCCCATCTGAAAGTTTTACCATTGGTTTCTAGTCTATACTTTTTTTCTAAAATCTTTAACATCTTTTTTTTTCCTTTTGTCAGGTATTGTTTCCTTAGTGATCAGAAAGTGGATTTTTCATATTATCAAAATCAATGATATGATTATTTTAAGAAACATCTGAATAGGTAGGTTTAAAGTGAATAAATCTTGATTGATTTAGAGACTCTTTCTTTACAGTTTATCCTTGGGAAACTAACCTTCCATTGTTTCCTTAAGCTAGCTATCTGATCACAGAGAATCACCTGGCAGAATGACAGGGTTAAATTTTAACCTCCAGTTCCAAATATTTAGAGTTTTCTTGGCATAGACCATTTATTTTTCTCATTGCTTAAATTTCTTCATATACAAAATGAGGAAAGAGAATTATATGACTTTAATTTTCTCTACCAGATCTATCATTTTATGTTTGTTTGAGTAATGATTGGATAATATTCCTCTCCATTGGCAATTGTTTCATAAATGTAGGGATGTTTCACAATAATTTTTCTCTCTTTTCTGTTCTTCAAATTTGTTTCCTCTGCCTGCCACATATATTCTTATTTATTATCTGTTCAAAGTTAATTCTTTGCATTTCAAGTAAATATAAGGTCCTTCAGGTCAGGTTCTTTGTTGGCATCTTCAGCATTTATCACAGTTCCTTACACATAGGTGGTGCTTAATTAATCCTTTAGTTGATCAGTTTTAACGAAGAATTTTTTCTCTATATTTTCCATCTTCACTTGCTAGAATTCAAGAAAGGATTAGAAAGTAGGGTCCAGAGGAACAAAAACATTTGAGTCTTCAATATTTATGTATAAACAGGAATGTATCCTCCTTCACAAGACTCATTATGATGAGGATGCACTCTATGACCATTCTACTACCATCTTCAAATCATTCTATGAATCCAAAGAATAAGAAATTCCAGTTAGAAAATTTTCTTCCTTTTAGCAAATGGCAAAATAGCAAATTTCCAGTGCCAAAGTGAATATTTTTGCATTTTCTTCTTCAATGATTAAACAGTAAGAAAAGCAGCAGGATCCATGATTGTAGAACAAATATAATGTATTTCAAATTGTATTACTTCCAGGACAAAAGATTACTAGGGACACCAATGGAAATTTTCAAAGTAATATAACTACTTGGAATGAAGGAGAAAATATTTACCACTTGCCCCAGATAAGAGACAGTGTGAGTTCCCTAAACACTGACTGTGTTGTTTTCAGAAGTGCAGATTTGCAAACTCATCTCACAGTCAGATATCTAAACATAGATCCTGTTAATCAAAGGGAAAAATCTGGTAGACTTTTTAGTGCACTCATGGCAAATGAAAATTCCCACTCAGCAGTTCTCTATTTTTTTCTTTAAAAATCATTATCTGAATTTGTGCTTTAAATGACAAAAAAAAAAAAGAATAGAAGACTTAATTAGCAAATCCCTAATGAAGCATTTAAAAATTAATACTAAGAGTTTACTTATTTAACATGACCCTTGTTCTTTCAAATACTTTAGCTGCCTTCTAAATGCCATTTTTTTTAATTGTCTGGAAAACTTCATAATAAACATGAGTAGAAATCCCTGAGAGAGCAGGTATTTGGGTAGCTGCCTTTCAACAGAAAAACTGAGTACAAGACTTCAAGGGCTGGTTAGAAGGAGAAAATCACCACAGTAAGTGCAGAGTCCATTTTGTCAATTATATTCATTGAATTGCTCTGTAATACCTTTGCTACAAGTTAGTTATTGAAAGGTAGTCAAAGTGCTTTTTGGTTAGCATGACTGGTTGCGTGACCTCACTGAAAACTCAAGTACTGGCATGCTTAAGAATTCAGTGTATTGAATTTACAGAATTTATGTCAATAATTTCAATCTTATCTAATTGTGATGATAACTTGGCAACAACCAAATAGTGTGAAACATCCTAGTTAGAACCCTTCTATGAAATCTTTGAAAAATTATGCTAGTGACTGTGTTTTGTGTGAGAATTAAAGAGTTTGGAGATTAGTTTAAAGCAACCAGAAAATTATTGTTCTGTGTACAGTCTCCTGAAATGTGACATTTAATTCCAAAATAATTAATATCTAATCTCTATTGTGCAGAAGTAATATTTGAATTTTATATATAATATTTGCCAAGTAAATATATGTTCAGTCAATATCATCAAAGTAAAGAACATTTTTAAATCTCTTAAGTTATATGACAGAAAGAGCTAATGACTGCTTCTAAAAAAAATACTTAAATGTACATCCAAAAGATAATTCTACTTTTAGTAATTGAACATCTGGCTTATGTTATTAAATTATATTGCTTTAGCAATATGTATCATCTAACCTTTATATAACCCTTCACATAGTACAGAATGGGTGAAATATTATATCAATAGGTCCTTCCATTTCGAAGACATATTTTGAATTAGAAATTGTTTATTATTTATTTCTGTCCTTATATAGAACTTTGTTATTGGTATCCCAAATTAAAAAATTTCCATTTCAAAGGTGGAAAGTGACATGACTGTAAACAGATAGCATGCCATAAGGCCTCAAGCAAAGGTATATTTACTTCGATCAACTTTTTGTACTTTTTTATTTTAAGAAAAATACATTCCCAATAAGATCAGGAATGAAACAAGGTTGCCCACTATCACCGTTACTATTTAATATTGTATTAGAAATGCTAGCTTTGGCAATAAGAGTTGAGAAAGAGATTAAAGGAATTAGAGTTGACAATGAGGAAACCAAATTATCACTCTTTGCTGATGATATGATGGTATACTTAGAGAACCCCAGAGATTCTACTAAAAAGTTATTAGAAACAATCCACACCTTTAGCAAAGTTGCAGGATACAAAATAAACCCATATAAGTCATCTGCATTCTTATATATCACTAACAAAACCCAACAGAGTTACAAAGAGAAATTCCATTTATAGTAACTACTGATCTATCTGCCAAGGGAAAATCAGAAACTTTATGAGCAAAACTACAAAACACTTTCCACACAAATTAAGTCTGATCTAACCAATTGGAAAAATATTAAATACTTTTGGATTGGGTGAGTAAATATAGTAAAGAGGACAATATTACCTAAACTAATCTATTTATTTAGCACTATACCAATCAGACTCCCAAAAAGTATTTTAATGATCTAGAAAAAATAACAACAAAGTTCATATGGAAAAACAAAAGGTCAAGAATTTTAAGGGAATTAATGAAAAAAAAATCAAATGAAGGTGGCCTAGCTGTACCAGATCTAAAATTATATTATAAAGCAGCAGTTACCAAAACCCTCTGGTATTGGCTAAGAAATAGACTAGTTGATCAATGGAATAGGTTAGGTTCAAAGGACAAAACAGCCAATAACTTTAATAATCTAGTGTTTGAAAAACCCAAAGATTCTAGTTTTGGGATAAGAATCATTATTTGACAAAAATTTCTGGGAAAATTGAAAACTAGTGTGGTAGAAACTAGGCACTTAACACGGTACACCAAGATAAGGTCAAAATGAGTTCATGACCTAGGCATAAGGAATGAGATTATAAATAAATTGGAAGAGCATAGGATAGTTTACTTCTCAGACCTGTGGAATAGGAAGGAATTTATGACCAAAGAAGAACTAGAGATCATTATTGATTACAAAATAGAAAATTTTGATTACATCGAAATGAAAAGCTTTTGTAGAACCAAAATGAATGCAGACAAGATTGGAAGGGAAACAAACTGTGAAAATATTTTTACAGTCAAAAGTTCTGATAAAGGCCTCATTTCCAAAATATATAGAGAATTGACTCTAATTTATAAGAAATCAAGCCATTCTCCAATTGATATATGGTCAAAGGATATGAACAGACAATTCTTAGATGAAGAAATTGAAACTATTTCTAGCCATATTGAAAATATGCTACAAATAATTATTAATCGAAGAAATGCAAATTAAGACAACTCTGAGATACCACTACACACCCGTCAGATTAGCTAGAATGATAGGGAAAGATAATGCAGAATGTTGGAAGGGATGTGGGAAAACAGCACAGTAATACATTGTTGGTGGAATTGTGAACACATCCAGCCATTCTTGAGAGCAATTTGGAACTATGCTCAAAAAGTTATCAAACTATGCATACCCATTGATCCAGCAGTGTTTCTACTGGGCTGATACTCAAAAGAGATACTAAAAAAGTGAAAGGGACTAGTATGTGCGAAAATGTTTGTGGCAGCCCTGTTTGTAGTGGCTAGAAGCTGGAAAATGAATGGATGCCCATCAATTGGAGAATGGTTGAGTAAATTGTGATATATGAATATAATGGAATATTATTGTTCTGTAAGAAATGACCAGCAGGATGAATACAGAGAGGACTGGTGAGACTTACATGAACTGATGCTAAGTGAAATGAGCAGAACCAGGAAATCATTATATACCTCAACAATGATATTGTATGACGATATATTCTGATGGAAGTGAATTTCTTTGACAAAGAGAAGATCTAACTCAGTTTCAATTGATCAAGGATGGACAGAAGCAACTACACCCAAAGAAAGAACACTGCAAAATGAATGTAAACTGCTTGCATTTTTGTCTTTCTTCCTAGGTTATTTTTACCTACTGAATCCAATTCTTCCTGAGCAACAAGTGGACTGTTCAGTTCTGCACACATATATTGTATCTAGGATACGCTGTGACATATTTAACTTGTATAGTACTGCTTGCCATCTGGAGGGAGGGGGGAAGGGAGAGAGGGGAGAAGTTGGAACAAAAGTGAGTGCAATGGATAATGGTGTAAAAAAAAAACTACCCAGACATGGGCTCTGTCAATAAAATTTATAATAAAAAAAAAAGAAAGTAGGATTTGTTAATTGGAAAAAGAAAATAACTCACTAAAAAAAAAAAATTAGTGAAATGGAAAAAATTCCATAGAGCAAAACAACTCATTTAAAAAACTCAATTGGACATATACAAAAAAATGTGAAAAAAAGTTTATGAAGAAAACTAAAAATAAGAACTGAACAAATAGAGATGACTGATTCATTGACACATCAAGAATCAGTCAAGCAAAACCAAAAATATTTACTTGGAAACACAATAGACCTGGAAAATAGATTTAGGAGAGATAACCTGAGGACCATTGGACTTCCCAAAAAGTATGATGAAAAAAAGAGCCTCGATACTATTTTAAAAGAAATCATCAAAACGAACTGTCCAGAAGTAATAGAACCAGAATGTAAAATAAGCATTGAACGAATTCATCAAACATCTCCTGAAAAAGACTCTAAGATAAAAACTCCAAGGAATATTGTGGCCAAATTTCAGAACTATCAGACTAAAGAAAAAAATATTACAAGCAACCAGGAAAAAACAATTCAAATACTGAGGCACCACAAAAAATATCACTCAAGATCTGGCTGCATCCACATTAAAGGATCGAAGGGCCTGGAATCTGATATTCTGAAAGGCAAAAGAACTTGGAATGCAGCAAAGAATAAACTATCTAGCTAAGCTGAGCATTTTTTTTCAATGGAAGAAGATGGACATTTAATGAAACATAGGAATTCCATTTGTTTCTAAAAAAAAAAAAAAACAGATCTAAACAAAAAAAAAAAATGATTCCAACTATAGGACTCAAGAGAAGCAGAAATAAATAACAGGAACTCTTGAGAACGGTATTTCTGTTGTGGATATACATAAAAACCACATGTATAATTTGACTTTACTAATATAAAAGGGAAGTAGAAATAGAAAGTGGATAATGTCAGAAAAAGAGAAAAGAAGAAATAAAAAGAGGGAAACTGTATCCCACCATGAGGCAAAGGAAACATAACATAACTGAGGCAACTTAAGAGTGGGGGAGGAACATTGTGTGAATCTTACACTCATCAGAGTTGGCTCAAAGAGAAAATAATTGACATATTTATTTTACAGAGAATCTTCTCTCACTTCATTAAAAAGTAAGAGAGGAAAAGGGAAAAAGAAAAAGAGTAATAAGGGAAAGGTACAAGAAAGGAGAAGGGATTCAAAAGGAGGAGGGAAGGATCCTAAAGAGAGAGAGCTGTGTGACACAAGTGGGGACCATTAGTTTAATACTATGGAAGAGGCTAAGTAGAAGCAAGAAAAAGAAAGGCACAATCCAGGGATAGTATGATGGCAGGAAATACAGAATTAGTAATTTTAACTGTAAATGTGAATGTGATGAACTCTTCCATAAAGTGGAGGCGGATAGCAGACTGGATCAAAAGTCAGAACCTTCCAATATGTTGTTTACAGGAAACACATTTAAAACAGGGAGATACATACAGAGTAAAGGTAAAAGCTGGAGCAGAATCTATTATGCTTCAGGTGAAATAAAAAAAAAAGCAGGGGTAGCCATCCTTATATCAGATCAAGCAAAAGCAAAAATTGATCTAATTAAAAGAGATAAGGAAGGAAACTATATCTTGCTGAAGTGTACTATAGACAATGAAGCAATATCAATATTAAACATATATGCACTAAGTGGTATAGCATCTAACTTCCAAAGGCGAAGTTAAGAGAATTGCAAGAAGAAATAGACAGCAAAACGATAACAGTGGGAGATCTCAATCTTGCACTCTCACAATTAGATAAATCAAATCACAAAACAAATAAGAAAGAAATTAAAGAGGTAAATACAATATTAGAAAAATTACATATGGTCTTTGGAAAAAACTAAATGGTGACAGAAAGGAGTATACTTTCTTCTCAGCAGTTCATGGAACCTACACAAAAACTGGCCATATATTAGGACATAAAGACCTCAAAATTAAATGCAAGAAGGCAGAAATAGTAAATGATTTCTTTTCAGATTACAATGCAATAAAAAACTACATTCAATAAAAAGGACTAAATAGCCCATAAAGAAATTGGAAACTAAATAATCTCATCTTAAAGAATGATCGGCTGAAACAGCAAATTATAGACACAATAATTTCACTCAAGATAATGACAACGATGAGAGATCATACCAAAATTTGTGGGATGTAGGCAAAGTGGTAATAATGGGAAATTTTATATCCTTAGAGGCTTACTTGAAAAAAATAGAGAAAGAGAAGATCAATGAATTGCTAGAAAAGCTAGAAAAAGAGCAAATTAAAAACCCCCAATCAATTATTAAACTTGAAATTCTAAAATTAAAAGGAGAAATTAATAATATTGAAAGTAAAAAAAAAAACTATTGAATTAATAAATAAAACTAAGATTTGGTTTTATGAAAAAATCAATAAAATTGATAAACCTTTGGTAAATGTGATTTGAAAAAAGAGAGAGGAAAATCAAATTAGTAGTGTTAAAAATAAAAAGGGAAAACTTTCCACCAATGAAGAGGAAATTAAAGAAATAATGAGTTACTGTGCCCAATTTAATGCCAATAAATTTGATAACCTAAGTGAAATGGATGACTACCTCCAAAAATATAGGCTTTGCAGATTAACAGAGTAAGAAGTAAATTACTTAAATAGTCCCATTTCAAAAAAGAAATAGAACAAGCTATTAATCAACTCCCTAAAAAAATTCCCAGGGCTAGATAGATTTACATGTGAATTCTACCAAACATTTAGAGAACAATTAGCCCCAGTGCTATATAAAGTATTTGAAAAAAAATAGGGAATGAAGGAGTCCTATCAAATTCCTTTTATGACAAAGACCTATTACTGATACCTAAACCAGGTAGCTTGAAAACAGAGAAAGAAAATTATATACCAATCTCCCTAATGAATATTGATGGTAAAATCTTAAATATTAGCAAAAAAAACTACAGAAAATCATCCCCAGGATAATACACTATGATCAGGTGGGATTTATACCAGGAATGCAGGGCTGGTTCAATATTAGGAAAACTGTTAGTACAATTGTCCATATTAATAATCAAATTAACAAAAAATATATGATCATCTCAATAGATGCAAGAAAAGTGTTTGATAAAATCCAACAATCATTCCTATTAGAAACACTTGAGAGTATAGGAATAAATGGACTTTTCCTTAAAATAATCAGTAGCATCTACTGAAAACCATCAGTAGGCAGCATATGTAATGGGGATAAACTGGAACCATTCCCATTAAGATCAGGAATGAAACAAGGTTGTGCACTATCACCATTACCTTTTAATATTATATTAGAAATGCTAGCTTTGGCAATCAGAGTTGAGAAAGAGATTAAAGGAATTATACTAGGTAATGAGGAAAACAAAGTATCACTCTTTGCTAATGATATGATGGTATACTTAGAGAACCCCAGATACTCTACTAAAAGCTATTAGAAATAATCCACACCTTTAGCAAAGTTGCAGAATACAAAATAAACCCACATAAGTCATCAGCATTCTTATATATCACTAACAAAATCCAACAATTAGAATTACAAAGAAAAATTCCATTTAAAGTAACTACTGATAATATAAAATTTCAGGAAACTATCTGCCAAAGGAAAATAAGAAACTTTATGAGCAAAACAACAAAACACTTTCCACACAAATTAAGGCTGATCTAACCAACTTGTTATTTAGGAATCAGTTCCAAAAGAGCATTAATGAATTGAACCAGCTATACCCTGCAAATGAACTCTGGGAGATGACTATGAACCATTACATAGAATTCCCAATCCCTACATTTTTGTCTGCCTGCATTTTTGATTTCCTTCACAGGCTAATAGTACACTATTTTTCAAAGTCCAATTCTTTTTGTACTGCAAAATTACTCTTAAGACATATATGTTTATATTGTATTTAATATATACTTTAACATATTTAACATGTATTGGTCAACCTGCCATCTGGGGCAGGGAATGGGGGGAAGGAGGGGAAAAATTGGAACAAAAGGTTTTGCAGTTGTCAATGCTGTAAAATTACCCATGCATATAACTTGTAAATCAAAAGCTATAATTTAAAAATAAATGAATAAATAAAATTATTCAAAAATCCCTTAAAAATAAGGCCATAATACCTATCAAAATTATTTGTCACATTTGTAGAGGAGGAAGGAATTTGTGACCAAAAATGGACTAGACATCATTATTGATCATAAAATAGATAATTTTTACTATATTAAGAGAAAATGTTTTTGTACAAAGTTAATGCAGATAAGATTAGAAGGGAAGCAATAAACTGGGAAAACATTTTTACATCCCAAAGTTCTGATAACGACTTCATTTCTAAGAAATATAGAGAATATTGATTCAAATTTATAATAATTCAAACCATTCTCCAATTCATAAATAGTCAAAGGATATAAGTAGACAATTATCAGATGAACAGACTGAAACTATTTGTAGCCAATTATGTATGACAATTATAGTACTTAACTGCTAGGGTTACTGTGAAAGAGAATAGAAAAGTCAAGATATGAAAAACAATATAAATACTAATTATTGTTTCAGTTTTATTATTAAGAGACTAGATATAATGTATTAGATTATATTACCAATATCAACATATTGAATTTTCTAGTTTTTAAGAGAATTTAACTAAAAATCTAAGAGCAGCCTTTTTGATATTTAGAATTCTTTTAATCCAGGCTGATATTGGTCTGTTTGCAATCTCCTATGGTATATTATATTCTACCTGATTTGTCCCTTTGTTCAGCTGATTAATTTTTGGGGGGTTAATTTATTTTCAAAGATAAAAATTTAGTTAATAGTAATACTAATCAATGAACTTAACACCAATGTGAAATTTAAGCTTTAAAGCAGGTAATCAAGCTTACTCATTTTGCAAATGAACAAATTGAGAGAGACTCTAAGAGATTATATGATTTATGCCAGAATGCACAGCTGGTTATTAAGCTTTAATTTTTCTTAACTAATACTAATTTGTTCTTTTCTTTTACACCATAATGCAAGCAGACAATTAAGTATATCAAAAGTTGTTTGCTTGTTTTGTTTTGTTTTTGATTTTTTTTTCATTCCCATTATCAGACAGTTTATGACATATTACTATAGTAATTTTTACCCATTTTACAGATAAGGAAAGTGATTTGATTTTATAGAAACCCCATAGATTCATGTTTTAATAAGGTAAATTTCAGTGCAATGGTAAAGTGTGTAAAATGTCTAAATTATGTTAGTATATAAAGCATGGTGGTAGTACCTATAATTCACCTATTTTTGAACTTAGGATATTTCACAAAAATCAACAACATGAAAACCACTCTCAAAATCAACTTTTATGGACAAATTCCAATGGGAAAATAAGACAGAGACACCAGGTCCCTGAGGCATAGATCTCAAAATAGAGTGTTATTCCTTGTGATAAGGAAGCTGTCAACTGATAGCTTCATACTTTGGTTAATTATTCTTGATAACTGAGTGCTAATTTCAGTTATCTTTTCACTGTTGAAAGGGTGCATGTGTGATCAGCACTCTCTAAATGTTAGCCACCTGGGTCAATTCCTAGTCTTCGGAGAAACATTGGTTTTGATAGTGTTAAAGAAGTGTGATGAATTATTCATTGGTCACTGTTGTGAGTTCAAATGTGGGGTTCTTGTTCTTCTATAAAATATTATAAAAGTTCTCTCTGGGTGCCTTCCCTGGAATCAGGATTTTGTCGGTCCCTGTTCGGCCTATCTCTCTGCTTGGTTCCAAGAGCTCTCTCCAAATGTCTTTAAATCCAAAGGTCTGGTCCTTCAGCCTCTGCCTCTGCTTTCTTCAGCCTCCAGCCAGCTCCAGTCTTCATGTCAATCCGGTGAAATCTCGACTTGTAGCGTCTTCCTCTGAAGAACTCTTTGACTGGCCCATTGGCCTATTTATGCTCCTTCCAGAGAGAGGGATTATGGGTAGTTCTACTTAGTACCTTGTTTCAGGTTCTGCCCAAAACATCTTCTTGTAAGATTAGATCAACTCTAATTACTTAGCAGTTAGTAAGGATTCCAACATCTCCCCCTTTCTTTTGTTTTAAAACATAGGGGGTTTCTGAGGGGATACACATAAATCCATCAATATGGGCCAGAACTTTGTAACAGATATACATGGTATACATAAATCCATCAATATGGGAGGCATTATACATAATTTACATAAGCACATAGCAATATAACACAGGCTAGTAGTAATGTAACAAATAACATGAATCATCCTGAAAATTTACACATGTCCATAAGTCCTAGAAACAGTCCAATAGGATTCCATTAGTTCATGTGCCAGGAATCTAATAATTCCTGTAAGCTCTGAAGTACTGCAAAAGGTCTCATCAACAATTTTTCATCTCAGGGAATCCAGTGATTCTTGCTGGTTTTTCAGGAACTGAAAGCTGAAGATTTTAAAGTTCTTTTGACAGTCTCATTGTTAGCCTTTTCCACCTGTGAAAATATAAGCAGATCCTCTTCCCCAAGCAATTAACCTATTTAATTCTCTTCTATTTACCACTTTTGGGATTTCTCCTCATCATCTGGTAATTACATTGGAGCTGTTTGCATTGGATATTGTCTTGTTGTCTTAAAAGGCCTGTATTCTTCCCAACTGTAATCCTGATTGCTTTTCTGTTGGTTGATGACATCAGAGTCCTGAATTTCTAAAGTCTCTGGGTGTAACCTCAGCTGCTATCATGCCCCACCTGTCCTTTGATTGATACTTTGGAGCTGGGCCTTGCCTCTCATTCCTCTGGGTCAATATACATTTAGAGGCCCAATGAAAGCCTCGGTTACATTTTGGACATGGGGTTTTGGGTTTTCTCTCACCCTGTCTTCTCACTCTATCTCCATATCTACAATGAGCTCTCAAATGTCCAACTTTTCCGCAGTGAAAACATCGACGAGTTTCTCTAGAATTCCTCTGCCAAGAAGGACCTTGTCTTTCCATGTTCATCATAGATTGGGCATAATAAGCATTTGTGCCCACTGTGGCACAGAGTTCAGATGGATCTGAATCGGTCCCTGTTTCTGTAGATATACACAGCAATTGTGTCTTCTTAGCTTAGAGGCCTATCTCTCTGCTTGGTTCCAAGAGCTCTCTCCAAATGTCTTTAAATCCAAAGGTCTGGTCCTTCAGCCTCTGCCTCTGCTTTCTTCAGCCTCCAGCCAGCTCCAGTCTTCATGTCAATCCGGTGAAATCTCGACTTGTAGCGTCTTCCTCTGAAGAACTCTTTGACTGGCCCATTGGCCTATTTATGCTCCTTCCAGAGAGAGGGATTATGGGTAGTTCTACTTAGTACCTTGTTTCAGGTTCTGCCCAAAACATCTTCTTGTAAGATTAGATCAACTCTAATTACTTAGCAGTTAGTAAGGATTCCAACAGGTCACCATATTTCTGAGAAAGAAAAATCTCTTAAACCTAGTTAAGATTCTTTGAATGACATAAATAAAATCCCTTTTAGTGAACAAGATTTTATAAAAGTTGAAAAATACATATTAAATGAAGTGGAAATCTTTAGAATGCATTTTTCATAATTTTGATTGTCTTCTATGTTGACCCTCATTCTTCACATTTGGAATAGGGAGCTATAAACTTAGAGGTCAAGAACTCTTCCTTCTGTTGTTCTTTTCGTTCCTTTTAAGAAATTTGATTTTTCATAAATTAAGCTATATGAGAGAAAATGACTTTTTTGAAATCATTGATCACCAAAGAGTTAAATATATCAAGACACTTGCAAATAAGGAAATCATAATAATTTGGGATTTTATCATACAGTTGCTAATATTGGTTGTCTAGCCTTATTAGATATAAAACTTTTCTTAAATGCATATGTATACAACTGAATATATTTAGATGCATTTCTAAATTTCTCACTACTGCCTCACAATTGGACAAAAAAATTGGACCCCCAATGTATAGCTCTATTTTTATGTTCATTATAATTTTGGCAGCAGGGAAGTAGCATCATTTATCTCTAGTTCTCTACACTCTTAGATTATCATTGCAATAATCAGCATGCTCAGGTGCTTCAAAATTTTTTTAAAATTTGTTTTAATTTTTAGTTTTAGTTTAAGTTCTCTTCTTCCTTCCATCCTCTCTACCATTCACTGGGAAAATGCAAAAAATACTATAATTAATATTTTATATTCCTCCAAAGCAAAGAAATTAAATAAATAAATAAACATCTTTTAATCTGTATTCAGGAAAACATCAGTTCTCTCTCTGTAATCATATAACATACTGTCATGAGTCCTTTGGAATTGATGCAGAATTATTGCATTGATCAGTTATTAATTTTTTACAGCTTATGATCTTTACAGTTATTAATTTTTTACAGCTTATGATCTTTACAATATTGCTATCACTGTGTTGATTGTTAAATTGGTTCTGCTCACTTTAACTTACACCAGTGCATATAAATCTCCTCATGTATTTCTAAAGCTATATCTTTCACCATTTCTTAAAGAATAATAAGTTCATATATCATAACTTGTTTTGGTATTATCCAAGAATTCCAACTCTGTCAACAGAAAAAAGAGATACTATAAATAGTTTGGTATATATGGATCTCCCTTTACAATGATCTCTTGTTTTAAAGACCTAATACAGATATTGTATTATTTAAGGCAAAGCGCAATATTATTGTTCTTTTTGTATAGTTCTAAATTATTCCACATAATGATTTACTAATTCTCAGATCTAACAACAAGGCTTTGCTGTTAAAATTTCCTTATATCCAGACTCAAGCACATTATTTTCCGTTTCTATCATCTTAGCCACTCTTAGGAGTGGTACTTTAGATCTGAGGTGCTACCTCAAAATTGCTTTAATATACATTTTTCTAATTATTATTGATTTGGAACATTTTTTCTGATGGCTTTTCATAATATTGATTTCTCCTCTGGAAACATGTTGTTTATATACATTGATTACGTATCAGTTGGAATAATGACTCCTATTTTTTAAAAGTAAATTTAACTCAGTTTTATATATATTTGAGAAGTGACTTAATTTTAAAAGTTTGCTGCATTTTTTTCCTCCCAGCTTTTTATTTTTCTTCTAATTTTGAGTGCATTGATTTCATTTGAATAAAAACACATGTTCAAAATTATCCATCTTATATTCTATGAATCTTACTATTTCTTGTTTGGTGATGGATTCTTCCCCTATTGATAGATTTGAAAGCAAGTTCTCTCAGTTTTTTCCCTAATTTGTTCTTGATATCTCCTTTTGTATATAAACCCTACACCCATTTTGAATTTATCTTCAAATATGGTATGACTTATTGATCTGTGTTAGCTTCTGCCAGACCACTTTACAGGTTTCCCAGATGATTTTGTCAAATAGTGATTTCTTTCCTTAACAGTTGCAATCGTCTAACAAAAATTTTACATCTTGGTCATAAAATTCTGCATATTGTATACCCAATCTATTAATTGATTAACCAGCTATATTTTATCCAGACAATATTGTTTCAGTAATTGCCACTTTGTAGTGTAGTTTGAGATCTAGAATTGCAAAGTACCATTCTTTCACATTAGAAATAAATAAACAAACCAACCAACCACCCAACCAACCAGATTCCTTTCATAGTCTTAATTTTTCATTCTTCAAAATGAATTTTGCTGTAACTTTTCTTAGCTCTATAACATACTTATTTCATAGATTTATTAGCATGGAAATGAATAAAAACAATCTAAGTTGTATTGTTTTCTTGCATTGGTTTAGCTTACATCATAAACAATATTTTTTTCAATTATTTACATTTTTTATTTGGATGAAGATCATTTTATAATTGTGTTCATATAGTTCTGCTTGTGTCTTGGCAAGTAGATTTTTAAATATTATTCTATACATAGAATACTGAGTTCTATGACTTTATCTGAGCACCCCCTGATATCCCTCAAATAACAATAGATCAAGCCACTGAACAGGTATTGGAGTGATAGAACCCACAAATATTTGGAGTATAACAAATTACTAGCAGAAGATATTTTAGAAGAACTTTGGGAAAAGTCTGTTTCAGTCAGGCATAGGGGGAGGCAGTTAAGGATAGGCACAGTGCAGTGAGCCACACAGCTCACTAAGGTGTCTGCACATAGGAGGATCTCTCAGGAGGCTCTTAGCCAAAATACAGCAGCATTGGCTAATCTGTCCTGGTTACAAGCCAGTGGATCAGCAGATTAGCTGTTAGATATCCAGTGAAAATAGAAAATGCAAATAGTGAGTCTCTGAACTCCAGAATAACATGGGACTTGGCCACCCACCAGGCAAAGCAAGTCAGTCATTAGCACTTGCTCAGGGCAGCTCAAAGCCACTGTTGCCTGTACAGGAAAATTGGGACAATCTCCCCTTTGTCCTAATAGCAGACTTCCACCTTAAAAAAATGAGCCAAAAACAAAAAAAAATGATAATAGATAGCTTTTATGGAGAAAGAGAAGAAGAGAACTGAAATCCTGAGGAGAAAATTATCACCAGATGAAGCCCCAAAGAATGATATGAGTTGGTCCACATCTCACAAGGCTCTCTTTGAAGTATTCCAAAAAGATCTTAAAAGAGAGTTAGGGGGCAGCTAGATGATGCAGTGAATAGAGCACCAGCCCTGATTTAGAAGAACCTGAATTCAAATCTGGCCTCAGAGAGAGAGAGAGAGAGAGAGAATGAGAACTTTGCAAGAGAATTTGTAAAAGGAAAAACAGAAAGTATCTGAAGAAAACTCCATAAAAATAGATTTAGTGAAATGGAAAAATCATATACTTCTTTACAAAATAGATTTGATGACATGGAAAAAGGAAATAACTCCCTACAAAATATATATTGTAATGTCTGGATTAGCTCTCTGGAGGACCTCAGAGTCAGCCTGAGTCCTTAGTCTTAATGGAGGAGTGAAGGAGGCAGGAGGGTCATTAAGAGGTTGGTCAGATATGGAATCCAGAATCTGGACTATGAAGCCTTAATTCTTCTCTGTGTCTGTGGCTGAGAGCTGTGCTTGAGAGAGTCTTCTGTGTCTGAATACTTCAGTACAATTACATCACTACAACACACTGAGCATGCAAAACCATTACATCACCATAGAGAACCATTATCTCATACTGAGCAGGTGCTCAAAAAGAAGCACCATGCCATCCTTGATTACAGTAAACGTCTTCAGAATTCTGGTTCTGCTACATCTCCTGCTTTCTTTTGTTTTAGAATACAGTGGTTATGCCCTTCCTGACTTCTCAGGAAAGGAGGTGAGAATACCAAAGGGAAATGGGTAGTCAAACCAAATATTGTTAGCAGGTTTCCTCTGGGCCAAAATTGAAACAGGTATACATAAATCCATCAGCATGGGAGGTATTACATAAGCACATAGCAATATATCAGGCTAGTAGTTAGGTAACAAATAACATGAATCAACATAATGATATAACAAACAATATGATTATGTATCCATAAGTCCTAGAAGGAGAGTATATAAATAACAATCACACATACACCTCCTTCAACAGCCAAAAGATATTCCAAAAGCAATCTACTGTCCATTACTTCATGTGTCAGGGAATCCAGTGATTCCTGCAAGTGTTGAAGTCCTGTAGCAGTCTGATCATGTGTCAGGGAATCCAATGATTCCTGCAGATATTGAAGTCCTGCAACAACCTCAATATGTCTCAATGATTCCTGTTGGTTTTAACATCTTGCAGTAGTCTTATTAGCAATTTTTGATGTTCATGAGTCAATTGCTATAACTGCCATACTCTTTCAGTGGTGAGCACCCATGTGATATAATCACTTGATGGATTTTTAGAGATTTTAGTAATTGATAGGAGATATTCAATGGATGGACAGTGTTAGGCTTACCTATCAATTACAACCATTATATGACCTTTTAAAGGGAGATACTATTTTAAACAGATCATGTCAGCTTACAAAAGAAACTCAAGAGGCTTTGAGAGAAGTTAAACTGTTTTTATCCAATGTGGTTGAAAGAGTCACTCAAAAACTCTTGAAAATATCAGCTTTTGCTACAAAAGAGGAATCCACAGTAATGCTTCATCAAGGGGATAGTGTGATAGAGTGGGTGTACTTCCCAGCACAACCAAAACAAAGCCTTACTCTTTCCCAAGGACTTGTAGCTAGAATTTTAGTAAAGGTCATTAAAGTGAGTTGTACAATTTTCTGGGATAAGATCTGACAATATATGCACCTTTTACACCAATGCACAAATTAATATATGCTGTGAAACCATTGTATAGTGGCAAAATTTATTGGCCACAGTCCAAATTTTATACTTGGGTCTCCATTAAAGATAACCCAGCTATTACATAATTGGAAATGGATTTTTGAAGTAAAGGTTTCTAAAATTTGTCTTAAAGGACCAACTATATTTACAGATGCATGCAAACACAACATTTGTTCTGTATACTCTCATGACTTAACTATAAAGAGTAGTTGGAACTCTTTTTCAGTCCACTCAGCAGAATGAATTGTATGCAATCATGATAGCTCTTACTATCAAGGAGCTATGAATAAAATATCTGATTCAGCTTATTCAGTAGGTATGGTACAAAGCCACAATCCAAATAAAATTTGTAGCTTCTAAAAATACATTAGCTCTTTAAAGAACTTCAAGAGCAAGTGAGAAAGCATCCAGGTAAGATTTATATCTCACATGTACACTCTCATAGTGGAATCCCAGGTCCTATTTTTATGGAAATTCAAAGGCAGATAGCTTTCTAGCCATATTAGCCAATACTCCTTTATTTCAGGCAGCACAAAAATCTCATTTAAATATGATCAGGCTGCTGGAGATTTATGTTTGCAATTTGGGATAACAAAAGAAGAAGCTAGGAACATTGTAAAAGCCTGCAGAGCTTGCTTTGCTTTCCACACTTCTATCCTCCCTCTTGGGAAGAACCCTTGTGGTTTGAGACCCAATGAAATTTGGTAAATGGATGTGACCCATTATAAATCTTTTGGTCATCTTTCTTAACCATGCTGTAGTAGTATAGGTGTAGTAGACACCTTTTCAGGATTTAAGTTTGCAATCTCAGTAGCAAAAAAAAAAAACAGCTCCACTAGGCACTGAATTCCTTATACAAGCATTTGCAATTATGGGTGTGCCACAAACAATAAAACCAGATAATGGACTTGCATATACCTCTAAAAGTTTTGCACATTTTTGTGCATAGTATCAGATTTTATACACCACTGATATACCTCTTAATACTCAAGGACAGGCAATAGTAGAGAGAAGAAATAGAGACATCAAGATGCTCCTCCAAAAACAAAAGAAAAGGGGAGCCACAGATAACCCTAGAGAACTTTTGAATTTAGTTCCTTACACTATTTAAAAAGTAATAAGGGAAGGGCATAAGAAAGGGGAAGGGATTCAAAGGGAGGAGGGAGAGATCCTAAAAAGGGAGAGCTGTGTGACCCAAGTGGGGCCCGTAAGTTTAATACTAGGGAAGGGGGTTAGGGCTGGCAAGAAAAAGAAAAGCACAATCCAGGGATATTATGATGGCAGGAAATACAGAATTAATAATCTTAACTGTAAATTTGAATGGGATGAACTCTCCCATAAAGCAGAGGCGAATAGCAGACTGGATCAAAAGTCAGAACCCTACAGTATGTTGTTTAGAGGAAACACATTTAAAAGAGAGAGATACATACAGAGTAAAGATAAAAGGATGGAGCAGAATCTATTATGCTTCAGGTGAAGTCAAAAAAGCAGGAGTAGCCATCCTTATCTCAGATCAAGCAAAAGCAAAAATTGATCTAATTAAAAGAGATAAGGAAGGGAACTATATCTTGCTAAACGGTACTATAGACAATGAAGCAATATCAATATTAAACATATATGCACCAAGTGGTATAGCATCTAACTTCCTAAAGGAGAAGTTAAGAGAGTTGCAAGAAGAAATAGACAGCAAAACTATAATAGAGGGAGATCTCAATCTTGCACTCTCAGAATCAAACCACAAAACAAATAAGAAAGAAATTAAAGAGGTAAATAGAATATTAGAAAAACTATATAGAAAAGTATGATAGATCTTTGGAGAAAACTGAAGGGTGATAGAAAGGAGTATACTGTGTTCTCAGCAGTTAATGGAACCTATACAAAATTGACCATATATTAGGACATAAAGACCTCAAAATTAAATGCAGGAAGGCAGAAATAGTAAATGCTTTCTTTGCAGAATATGATGCAATAAAAACTACATTCAACAAAAAGTTAGGGGCAAATAGACCAAAAAGTAATTGGAAACTAAATAATCTCATCTTAAAGAATGATTGAGTGAAACAGCAAATTATAGACACAATTAATAATGTCACTCAAGATAATGATGATGAGACATTATACCAAAATTTGTGGGATGCAGCCAAAGCGGTAATAATGGGAAATTTTATATCCTTAGAGCCTTACTTGAATAAAATAGAGAAAGAAGATCAATGAATTGGGCTTGCAACTTAAAAAGCTAGAAAAAGGCCAAATTAAAATCCCCCAATCAATTACTAAACCTGAAATTCTAAAATTAAAAGGAGAAATTGATAATATTGATAGTAAAAAAAAACAAAAAACTATTGAACTAAGAAAAAAAAACTAAAAGTTGGTTTTATGAAAAAAAGCAATAAAATGGATAAACCTTTGGTAAATCTAATTAGAAAAAAGAGAGAGGAAAATCATATTAGTTGTATTAAAAATGAAAAATTTCCACCAATGAAGAGGAAATTAAAGAAATAATGAGTTACTTTGCCCAACTTAATGCCAATAAATTTGATAACCTAAGTGAAATGGAGGACTACCTCCAAAAATAAAGGCTTTGCAGATTAACAGAGGAGGAAATAAATTGCTTAAATAGTGCCATTTCAGAAAAAGAAATAGAACAAGCTATTAATCAACTCCCCCCCCAAAAAAAAAATCCTCCAGACCAGATAGATTTACATGTGGATTCTACCAAATATTTAAAGAACAATTAGCCCCAATGCTATATAAACCATTTGAAAAAAATAGGGAATGAAGGAATCCTACCAAATTCCTTTTATGACCCACACTTAACACTGTACAGCAAGATAAGATCAAAATGGGTTCATGACTTAGGCATAAAGAATGAGATTATAAACAAATTAGAGAAACACAAGATAGTTTACCTCTCAGACCTGTGGAAGAGGAAGGAATTTATCACTAAAGAAGAACTAGAGATCATTATTGATCACAAAATAGAAAATTTTGATTATATAAAATTCAAAAGTTTTTATACAAGCAAAATGAATGCAGACAAGATTAGAAGGGAAGCAATAAACTGGGAAAACATTTTTACCTTCAAAGGTTCTGATAAAGGCCTCATTTCCAAAATATATAGAGAATTGACTATAGTTTATAAAAAATCAAGCCATTCTCCAATTGACAAATGGACAAAGGATATGGACAGACAATTCTCAGACAAAGAAATTGAAACTATTTCTTGCCATATGAAAAGATCCTCCAAGTCATTATCAATTAGAGAAATGCAAATTAAGACAACTCTGAGATACTATTACACACCTGTCAGACTGGCTAGAATGACAGGGAAAGATAATGCGGAATGTTGGAGGGGATGTGGGAAAACAGGGACACTAATACATTATTGATGGAATTGGGAATACATCCAGCCATTCTGGAGAGCAATTTGGAACTATGCTCAAAAAGTTATCAAACTGTGCATACCCTTTGATCCAGCAGTGTTTCTACTGGGCTTATATTCCAAAGAAATGTTAAAGAAGGGAAAGAGACTATGTACATGAATGTTTGTGGCAGCCCTCTTTGTAGTGGCCAGAAACTGGAAACTGAGTGGACACCCATCAATTGGAGAATGGCTGAATAAATTATGGTATATGAATATTATGGAATATTATTGTTTGGTCAGAAATGACCAGCAGAATGATTTCAGAAAGGCCTGGAGAGACTTACATGAACTGATGCTGAGTGAAATGTGCAAGATGAAAAGATCATTACATATTTCAACAACAATACTATATCATGATCAATTCTGATGGATGTGGCCCTCTTCAACAATGAGATGAACCAAATCAGTTCCAATAGAATAGTAATGAACTGAACCAGCTACACCCAGTGAAAGAACTCTGGGAGATGACTATGAACCATTACATAGAATTCCCAATCCTATATTTTTGTCCACCTGCATTTTTGATTCCTTCACAGGCTAATAGTACACTCTTTTAAAGTCTGATTCTTTCTGTACAACAAAAAACTGTTAAGACATGTATACTTATATTATATTTAATTTATACTTTAACATATTTAGCATGTATTGGTCAACCTGCCATCACGGGGAGGGAATGAGGGGAAGGAGGGAAAAAGTGGAACAAAAGGTTTGGTAATTGTCAATGCTGTAATATTATCCATGCATATGACTTGTAAATAAAAAGCTATAAAAGAAAATAAAAGAAAAAAGAAAATCAGAATCGAACAAATGAAATTGAATAACTTGAGGAGACACGAAGAACGAGTCAAGCAATACCAAAAAAAATGAAACAATGAAAAAAATGTCAAATCCCTTCTTGGGAAAAAAACAGACCTGGAAAATGAATCTAGGAGAGACAATCTGAGAATTATTTGACTCTCTGAAAAATATGATGAAAAAAAAAAAAGAGCCTGGACACTATTTTCCAGGAAATTATCAAAGAGACCTGCCAGAAATTAAAGAAATAGAGGGTAAAATAGAAATTGAAAGAATTAATCAATTGCCTAATGAAAGGGACTCTAAAATCAAAATGCCAAAAAATATAGTGGCCAAAGTCCAAAACTATCAGACGAAGGAAAAAATACTTCAAGCTGCTCAAAAAAGTCAATTCAAATATAGAGAAGCCACAATACGGACTACGCAATACCTACTAGCATCCACCTTAAAGGATCGAAGAACCTGGAACATGATATTCAGAAAAGCTAAGGAACTTGGTATACAGCCAAAAATAACTTACCCAGCCAAAAAAAAGCATCTTTTTTTCCAGGGAAGACAGATGATGGCCATTCAATGAAATAAGTGTATTTCATTTATTTTTGATGAAAAAAAAACAGAACTAAACAAAAATTTTGATCTACAAATATAGAACTCAAGAGAAACCTAAAAAGGTAATAAGAAATCTTGGAAACTATAATGCTGCTATAAAGATATATCAAGAATAGATGTATACCTTCTTCTAGAAACTAGAGGTGGAAAGGAAATTGTACCCAGAAAAGTGTAAATGGGGATACTACATCTTATGATGAGGCAAAGGAAACCTATTATATCTGAGAGAAAGAATGGAGGGAGATGAACATAGTATGTATCTTACTGCCATCAGAATTGACTTAAAGAGAAAAATTTTAGACATATTTGATTTATGGTGAAACTTCTCCCACTTCATTGAAAAGTGGGAGGGGAAAAGTGAAAAGGGAAGGAATAAGCTAAGTTGAAGGGAATACATAAATTGTGAGGAAAAGGAGTAAAATAGGGGGAAGAACTCTAAAGTGGGGGAGGCATACTGAAAAGGGAGAGCTGTGAGAAGCAAGTGGTGCTCATAAGTTTAATACTGGGGAGGGGGGTAAGGAGAAAGGAAAGGAGCAAAACATACGTAGGGGTTAACAAGATGGCAAGTAATACAGAATTGGTCATTTTAACCATAAATGTGAATGGGGTAAACTTCCCCATAAAGAGGAAGCAGTTAGCAGACTGGATTAAAAGCCAGAATCCTACAATATGTTGTTTACAGGAAACACATTTGAAGCAGGGCAATACATAAAGAATAAAGGTAAAAGGGTTGGAGCAGAATCTACTATACTTCAGGTGAAGTCAAAAAAGCAGGGGTAGCCATCCTGATCTCAGATCAAGCAAAAGCAAAAATTGACCTAATTAAAAGAGATAAGGAAGGGCACTATATCTTACTAAAGGGCAGCATAGATAAAGAATATTTGGGGCAGAGCAGTATGTGATCTGTTTTTCAAAATGAAAACTGCCTTGGAATGGGTAAATATAGTAACTATGCTCTGTGAATGTGGTACAGAGGAAGAACTGACATAGGTGCATTAGTTGGGGAGCAGGGCTGGTAGTGCTGAAAACCTCCTCATAGTGTGAATAGGTCAAATAGGGAACTGTCCATATACACATGCCCACATACATAATACATTTACACATATACAATATGCAAATTTATACATATAATACACATATATACTAATTTTTTGATTATTAAAATTGTTACATGATTATTTTAATTGTATTTTATTTTTCCCAATTACATATCAAAACAGTTTTTACTATTCATGTTTACATGATTTTGAGTTCCCTCCCTTCCTCTCTACCAGAAATTGTAGCCAATTTGATATAGATTATATATGTGGTATCATAACATAGTTCCACACTAGTCACACTTGGGAAAGAAGAGATAGACCAAATGGGGAAAAACCTATGAAAAAGGATAAAGAGAAATTATGCTCTTCTCTGCATTCAGAGCCATCAGTTTTTTAAATAGGGATATGGATAGTATTTTTCTTTGTGAATAGTTTGTATTTGTCTTGGCTCATTGTGTTGCTGAAAAAGCTGAGTCATTTATAGTTGATTATCATACAATGTTGCTGATACAATGTTTTTTCATGTAATTTGACAATGACTCCACAATATTAGAACTGTTTCTTTCTGGATGCTAGTAATATTTTATATTTGACTTGGAAATTCTTGAATTTGGCTAAAATATTCCTAAGAATTTCATCTTGGAAACTCTTTTAGTGGTTGATTAGTGGATTTTTTTTTTCAATTTCTATTTTATCTTTTGATTCTAGAATAGCAGGGAAGTTTAATTTGATAATTTCTCAAAAGATGGTAATAATCATTCTTTGATTTTTTTTTTTAATCTTGGCTTTCAGGGAGTGAATAATTTTTAAATTATCTCTCCTGAATCTTTTTTCAGATCATTACGTTTTTGATTGATTTCTTATTTTAGAAAATTAGAAAGCATAAAAAATCAATAAAATCTTTCATAAACTAATGTTTTGTTGTTGAGCTTTTAAAATTTTTTATGATCCCATTTTGAATTTTTATTTTGGCAAAGATACTAAAATAATTTGTCAAATGATTTAGAAAAGGAAATGACAAACTATTTTAGTATCTTTAGTATTTTTCAGAACCTTTTAAGAAAGGTTTTATTGATTTTTATGCTTTCTAATTTTCTAAAATAAGATTGTGACTTGTCAATAGTGTTCTTGTATTTTTATATAAGCATGTGATTTTTGTTATTTTTATTATTGATAAGGTCAATTATGCCCATAGTTTTTTTTTTTTTTTCCCAATAGTGACAAGCTCTGAATTTCTTACCTAAATCTCACCTGGTCATCATGCATAATTTTACATTATATTGTTATAAGTACCATGCTAGTATCTACAGTTTTTTTCTCTATATTCAGTATGAAAAATGATTTATAATTTTATTTCTCTCAAAATAGTATTTATATCAAAAGTAATTTTATTTTCACCTTTTCTTATTTGAAGTGTATATATCAGAATTTAATGTTTGTTAGAATACCATGTAATTCATCTAGTTCTGGGGATTTTTTTCTTGGCACTCATTTAAGGATTGTTCAGTTTTTATTCTTGTTGTTATTTGTTATTTGTTTGTTGTTTATATAGTCTATTTTAAGAATTCTATTACTTTTTTGTTAACCTTGGAAATTTACATTTTTTGGAAATATGCCTCCCTTGCAGTTAGATTACTACTTCTGTGGGCATGTAATTGGGCAAAATATCTCCCACAAATAACTTTAATTTCCTCTTCAATGGAAATGCTTTCATACTGTTCATTTTTGATACTGATAATTTGGTTTCTGTCCTTTTTGTTTTTTACATTGATTTTTTTTTGCTTTTCATAAAATCATTTCTTAGCTTCTTTTATTAATTCAATACTTTTTTAACTTTGAATTTTATTTATGTCTTGATTTTTTAGGATTTACAATTTGGTTTTAATTGGAGATTTAAAATTTATTATAGTTTCTTAAATTGCTCTAAATTATTATTGATTAGAGAAATTAAAATTAAAACCACTCTGAGGTACCACCTCAGACCTCTCAGAGCGGCTAAAATGACAGGAAAAGATGACGATAAATGTTGGAGGGGATGTGCATTATTGGTGGAGTTCTGAATTGATCCAATCAGTCTAGAGAGCAATCTGGAACTATGCCCAAAGGACTATCAACCTGTGCATACACTTTGAATGGTAATAGTACTACTACTGGGTCTGTATCTCAAGGAAATGATAAACGAAGGAAAAGAATCCATATGTGCAACAACCTGATTATGGAAAAGCCTAGAAAGATTTACATGAACTAATGCTGAATGAAATAAGGAGAACCAGGAATACATTGTACACAGTAACAACAAGAATATGCAATGATCAACTATGAAAAGATTGCTTCTTCTCAGCACTTCAGTGATCCAAAACAATCCCAATAGAGTTTGTACAGAAAATACCCTCTGCATCCAGGAAAAGATCTAAGGAAACTGAATGTGAATCAACACAAGCTGTCCAAATCCAGAACCACTCTTTTGCTCTCTGTCCCTGTCTCTGTCTCTCTTTGTCTCTGTCTTTTTTTCTCTCCATCTCTCTTTCTCTCTCTCCTTTCCTCCAGGCTCTCTATTAATATAAGCATTTAGAAACATAAAAGTTTCCCTCAGTACTACTTACACTGAATCTCACAAATATGGGGTATCATTGTTGTCATTCTCTTTAATAAAATTTTTGATAATTTCTATGATTTGTTCTTTAACACATTAATTCTTAAAATTTGTATTACTTAGTTTCCAAAAAATATTAACATCTGGTTCCTAAGCAATTTATTAAATGTATTTTTAAAAATCACAGCATGTTCCAAAAATGATTCATTTGACATTTTTGCATTTGTGTGTTAGATTTGTATGTCCAATATATGGCTGAAGCTGCATGGTACATATATTGTAGGAATGTGAAGGAAAAAAAATATATTCCTTTTAATTCTTCAATTTTCTGCAGACATTTATCACATAACTTTTCTAAAACACTGTTAATCTTCTTTCTCATTTGTTTTATGATTATATCTACCTAGTTCTGAGAGGAGAAATTTGAAGTCCCCCAATGCTTAATTTTATTCTTTATTTATTAGTACTACTCATTTAATTTTTCCTATAAGAATTTGGATACCATTCTCTTTGGTACATATGGTGCATATAAGTACTGATATTACTTTAGATTCTATGCTACCTTTTTAGTAAGATGTAGTTACCCTTCTTATCTCTTTTTAAAGTTTTTTTTTCAGTTTATTTTTGTTTTTACTTTCAGATCATGATTAGCAATTCTGTCTTATTTATATCAGCTGAAGCATGATAAAGTTTTCTCTAGCCCCTTATTGTGTGTGTATGATTCAAATGTGTTTGTTTTAAATAACATATTATTGCATTTTGGTTTCTAATCTATTTCGCTATCTGTATCTATTTTATGGTGAGTTCATTCCATCAAATGCACATTTATGATTACTGTGTTTTTTTATCCTATTAAGTTTGCTTGTCTTTTATCCTGTTCCTTCTCAAAAAATTTATATACCTCTGAGCACTACCTCCCTTAATCCATTCTGCTTTTTTAATCACCCTCCTATTTCTCTTTCTCCTTCCCTAACATTATAATAGATTTCTGCAACCAACTGAGTTTTTATATGTACTATCTTTAAAATCAGTTAAAAGGAGAATGAAGTTTAAGTCTTAACTTTCACTCCTTGGGATTTTATTCTCTACTGTAAAAGCTGTTTCTTGCATGTCTTTATGTGAGATTATTTCTTTTTATCTTCCTTTTCCTTCCCCCTTTTCTCAATGCATAACCTTTCCTCATTGCTCTTGTGTTTTTTGAGATAATTTCAATATAATCAACTCATATATGTGCCTTTTGTCTAAGTAGAATCCTTCTAATTACCTTAATAAGGGCATACTCTTTAGGAGTTACATATATTATATTCCAATGTGGGAATATAAACAACTTAACCTTTTAAAGTCTCTTATGATTTCTCTTTCATGTTTACCTTTTTAATCTTCTTTTGAGTCTTTATGCATGCCAAAAGTCTATTCAGATCTGATATTTAAGAATACTTAAAAGTAAGTATCTACTTTTTGTCTTAAAGATTAAACTTAGTCTTGGGTAAGTTATTTTTGTTAAATACAAAGCCCTCTATTCATATAACATGTTAGCTGCTAAATTTTGTATGATCCTAACTGTTATTCCATGATATTGGAATGGTTTCTTTCTGCCTGCTTGCAGTATTCTCTATCTGACCGAGAGTTATAGAATCTAGCTATAATATTCTGGGGGATGGGCATTATTTTGGGTTTTTCATAGAAACTGATAGGTACATTCTTTTAATTTTTCTTGCCCTCTACAGCCAAGATATGAGGACAATCTTCCTTTATCACTTCTTTAAATATGATATTGAGATTCTTAATTTTTTCATGACTTTCATATAGTCCAAAATTATTTAATTATTTCTCCTCAATCTATTTTCCAGGTGACTTTTTTTTGGCCATGATGAAATAGGTTACATTTTGTTTACATTTTTTGTTCTTTTGCCTTTGCTTAATTGTTTCTTGGTGTGTCCTAAAGTACAATTCTAATTTTATGAAACTATTTTTGTGGCACCTCATTTTTATTTTGGTCAATTCTGCTTCTTAGAGTTATTTTCATTGGTGATGTTTTGTAGCTCTTTCAACATTTTGGCCATATTAAAATAATTCTTTTCTTCTCTAAGGTTTTGTACCTCTTTTTACCATCCAGCCAATTCTCTTTCTTAAGGTATAATTTTCTTGATTTTCTTGAGCTTTTTTAATTCCTCTTTTTAACAAGCCGTTAATTCTATTTTTTATAATATTGTTGCATTAATATCATTTCCTTTCACATTTTTTACCAAGAAGAAATAATATTTATTTGATTCTAAAATACTTTTGTTTAACTTTTTTTCTTGACTCTTGCATGAATTATTGTTGGACTTATGTCTAATTTTTATTTTTCTTTGCATATTTCCTTGTACTTTTTGCATATTGTTGTAATCTTCTGAGTTTGGTATGATTCTTGTAAAATTTTTTTTTGCTCACTCTTCCGAGATATTTCTTGAATTTTAATTTCATTTTATAACTGGGTTATGGTGCTTGTTGGAGTAGTGATATTGTTCCAAAATTTAGGATTTTTGGTAGTGCTATTTTAATAACTTCTTTAATAATTTCTATAAATCTTGATGATTTATAAGTTTTTGATGCTTACAATGTGTTCTTATTCAGTCAGAAGTATGGTCACTGCACTTCTGGCTTGTACTCTATTCCTTAATCAACAAGGAACACTGATCACTTGCATCCCACAAGCGCCACCCTGCTCCATGAAGTCTCTATTCTCTTGTGACTACAACTTTTCTTTTCTGCCTTAGAATTACAATGCGATACAGGATCAAGTGAGTTGCCAAACACCAACAAATACTACATCCAGTGCTAGAAAATGAGGTCTTTGTAATCTCTTTCTGACTTGTTCAATTTACTTATGGTCTTTGGGCTTAGAATTCCTAAAACCTCTGTTGCTGCTGATACACCTTCTTTCAAAGTCAAACACTTGACTTTGTTGGTGATCCATGTATTCCACAGTGGGTCATTTGTTGTTCATTCTTAAGGAGGACTATGACATTATAGTTGATGCCATGCCATGCAAATGAATTTGATTTAAGTGATGAAGGACTGCACAGGTTCACCTGCCTTACTTGCCCCTTTAAAGCCATCTGGGTCTACTAATAAAATATAAATCAAGATGATTGGAGATGACTCTTGATGAAATAGAAAATGTTTGCCTTTTTAAACCAAGGTCTTCATTAGGTCTCACTTTGACTGAGGTTGCATACATTCAGTGATTAAGGCTAGAAAGCAACTGAGACAAAGAATCTCTTTTTTCATCTAGTCCAAAGAAATTTAAATAAATAAATGAATCTGGGAGGGAAAGACCCTCAAGATTTCTTGCCAAAGCAGAAATAACTGCTATTTACATTTTATTTCAATCAGTACCCAAACAATGACCAAATGGGACTTGGCGTAGTAACTACTGGTAGGCAATTAGAATCAGATTGATTTTGATTTAAGGCATGATCCCTTAGAAATCTAGCCAAGATTTCTGGGGTGCAAAAGTGAAAAAGAAAAAAAAATGCTTTTAAGAGCTTCTGTAAGTAAGGTCCCAGACTGGAACCCTAGTTTAACATGCAATGTTCTGGTTAACTTTCTGGAGGTCTTGGGACCAGCCTTGGTTTCAGCAAAATAATCACCACAAGAATAGTCAGGGATAAAGTCCAAAGTCTTTATTGTCTCCTCCAGTCTCCCAGTCTGCATCAGTAGTCTCAGCCAATCAGTCAGTCAACAGTCTACAATCTCAATGTAATGTCCTGCTTTCTAGAGTCCCCAAGTTGGGATGACAAGACGTACATTGCTTTCTAGAGATCCCACACAGGGTGGATTAAAATATAGTGTTTAGACTACTTCTCTGGAGGGATTTCTGATGAAGGCAGAAGAGCCACCATGAGACTGGTGAATTCTTTTCAGTCTCTGGCTGGGTTTATCCCCAGTTTATATACTCTATTACAATTACATCATTATAGTATACTGAGTATGTGTGAACTAGAGAACTATTACATCATCATGCTAAGTACTAAGTATATGTAAACTAGATAACCATTGTCTGATTAATTCCAGTGAGTGAACACCTTGTTTCAAGTATACTTCTTCAGAGTTCTGGCTCTCCATAATAACAGACTTCTTCTAGGCTAGTAAATTTTCTTGTGAGGATCAAACATCTCATATTGACCTTTTGTTGGCCATACAACTCTAGAATTCGATTTGAAGTATTATTTTAAAATTGTTTAGAAGGGAATATTGGGAGATGTTCCCTCTATTTAACCATCTTGGTTCCTCCAAATTATACTTTTTATTTTTTTTCTATTTTAAGTAAAGTATTTTTTATTTCAAAATATATGCATATAGTTTATAACATTTACTCTTTTATTTTTATTTCTTTTTAACACTTATTACTTTATGAATCATGTTGGGAGAGAAAAATGAGAGAAAAAGGGAAAAAAATAGCAGAGATTTTAAAAACAGAAAAAAAAAAGAGACACGAGCATAGTTTGTGTTGATTTACATTCAGTCTCCTTAGATCTTTTTATGGACATAGATGGTATTTTCTGTCCAAACTTTATTGTAATTCCTTTGGATCACTGAACTACTGAGAATAACCACGTCTTCCATAGTTCATCATTGAACATTCTTGCTGTTATTGTGTACATGTATTCCTAGTTCTGCTTGTTTCACTCAGCATCAATTTGTGCAAATCTTTCCAGGCCTTTCTAAAATTAGGTTGTTCATCATATTTATAAGACAATAATTTTTCATTACCTTCACATACCACAACTTGTTCAGCCATTGCCCAATTGATAGACATCTACTCATTTTCCAATTCAATGCTACCACAAAAAGAGCTGATACAAACAGTTTTGTACATATGGGTCCCTTTCCTTCCTTTACAATTTTCTTAGGATGTTGACCCAGTAGTGGCACTGCTACATCAAAGGGTATGCATAATTTGACAGCCATTTTGGCATAGTTCCAGATTGTTCTCTAGAATAGTGGGATCATTTCACAATTCTACCAGCAATATATTAGTGTCTCAGTTTTCTCCCCTCCCCCTCCAATATTTGTTATTATCTTTTCCAGTTATCTTAGCCATTTGAGAGGTAATACCTCAGAATTGTTTTAATTTGCATTTTTCTAATCAGTAGGGATTTAGAGTATTTTTTTTTCATTTAACTCATAAATTTGAGACAATTCTTTATATATTTTAGAAATGAGATCTTTATCCGAAACACTGGATGTAAAGATTTTTCACCCAGCTTTGTACTTTCCTTTTAATGTTTTCCTTGGTTTTCTTTGTGCAAAAAATGTTTTAATTTACTGTCATCAGAGTTGTCCATTTAACCTTTCCTAATGTTCTTTGATTCTTTTTTAGTCAAAAATTCTTCCCTTCTCCAATTATCTGCTAAGTAAATTATCCCTTGTTCTTTCCCTCCCTCTTCCCTGCCTCCCTATCTGATGTAGGATGAATATCCTCTTCACCCCAGTGAGAATGGCCTTTCTTACAGTTTTTTCAGTCTATCTTGAGCTGGAAATTCATTTCATTCATTCTGGCTCTGGATGCTGGATTTCATGTGTTTTTTGAGGGAAACTGGGATAGCTTGAGGAGCTTTCTGACTTTACTCCACCATCTTCTAAGTGGATAATTCTTAGTTTATAATACCTAATTGGAGAGGGAAAGGGAGTAGAAGGAAATGGAAACAAACTTGTCATTTTTGGTCATTTTAATAATACTCTTTCTCTGTTATATGCAAATGTGAAGGGTCACTTGAAATCTCATAGTTCTCAGCACAGGAGGTTTAGAATTAATTTGATTCTCACAGTTTTAGCTTCTAAAAAAAAAGTAAACCATTTCACACTTGTGAAGTGACTTAACTTTCCACAATTTTTGACAGAGAAAAGCACATTTAGAAGCCATTTTTTATTTGGAAAGATATTGTCAAAACTTTTTAAACTGGGGCATGAGCCCATTTGAGATCTTGTAACTGAATGTGGGAGTTGTAAAATTGTGATGTATTATAATTAAAGGTGCCATTTATATACCTTTTGTATATATCTATACCTCTAGAATTGTGTAAAAGTTTCTCAGGTAAAAAAAAAATGGGTCACTACAATTTTCAGATGAAGAAGTTAAAACTATTTCTAATCATAAGAGAAGGTGTCCTAAATCACTATTGATCAGAGAAATGCATGTTAAGACAACTCTGAACTACCACTACATATCTCTCAGATGGGCTAAGATGACATGAAAAGACAAAGACGAATGTTGGAGGGGATGTGGGAAAACTGGGACACATACATTGTTGTTGAAGTTGTGAACAGATCCAGCCATTCTGGAGAGCAATTTGGAACTTAGGTCAAAAATTTATCAAACTGTGTATACCCTTTGACCCAGAAGTATTTTATTGGGCCTATATCCCAAAGCAATCTTGAAGGACCCACATGGGCAAAAAAGTTTGTGGCAGCCCTCTTTGTAGTGGCAAGAAACTGGAAACTAAGTGGATGCCCATCAGTTGGAGAATAGGTAAATAAGTTATGGTATATGAATATAATGGAATATTATTGTTCTTATGATCAGGAGGGTGATTTTAGAAAGTTCTGGGGGGACATAGATAAACTGATGCTAAGTGAAATGAGAAGAACCAGGAGATCATTGTACATGACAAAATCTGTATTTTACGATGATCAATTTTGATGAACGTGACTTTTACCAACAATGAGATGATTGATACCAATCCAATCATCTTGTGATAAAGAGAGCCATCTATACCCAGAGAGAGGACTGTAGGAACGGAATGTGATACACAACATAACATTGTCATTCTTTTTGTTGTTTTTCCCTTGCATTTTGTTTTCTTACTCATTTACTTTCTTTTTTTAAATCTGATTTCTCTTGTGCAACAAAAGAATTGTATAAATGTTTATACATATTGGATTTAACATGTATTTTAACATGTTTAACATATATTGAATTGGTTACCATCTGGGGAGGGAGTGAGAGGAAAGAGAATAAAATCTGAAACACAAGGCTATGCAAGGGTCAATGTTGTCAAATTATCTGTTGCATATGTTTTGTAAATAAAAAAACTTTATTTTAAAAAAATGAAAATGGGTCAGGAATGGAAGAAGGTTAAGAAATCCTGGTCTAGAGAACTAATGCAACATTCAATGAGAGTTTGAGGGGAATATATATTCATTTGCTCTAGCTGATCAATATACCATAATAATGCAATATTGCTCACTTTATCTTATCATCAGGATCTTTGCAGCCTATATGAAATTTCATATATATATATATATATAATGTGTATATATATAGGAATATGAATAAAAGCTTAACTAATAAATGTTCATAGGATTGAAATAAAGCACGACCCAGTTGCACTTATTTATGAAGTAGAAATGGAAACAATACATTGTATAATTGAATTAACACTTTAATTAGAATGACGTATCATTATACTTATGAGTTAGAGTTGATGTGACTTTAGGCTACATCTACATAAGTAAATGAAATGAAATGCAAAAACAAAAAGACTCCTAAAAATGAAGTCTTTGCCTTCATGCATGGGAATTATGCTACTGAAATCCTGTCAAAGTATCATTCTTTTTAAATTGCTTTTTTCTTTAGTGGTGACTTTGTACTCTTTCTTTTATAGATAGTATCACCTATACAGTACAATATGATTAAATTAGGTTGACACCTATCCCATTTGTTACTACTTCTATTGTCTTGAACATATCAATTAAAGGCTATCAGCCTCAGTTTGGGCACCTATAAAATTAAAGGACTGGAGTACTTGGCCTTTGAGAGAATTTTCAGTTCTAGATCTATGTTCCTGTGATCATTTGGCAGTATGATATTGGACAAGTCACTTAACTCTCCATTTAGAGATCAGATGGCATGTTAAATTTATAACTCTGGTTTAGCTGGAATATAGAGTATTTCAAGTTATTTAATTATTTATTAAATATCTACTATATACCAGGAACTTTGCTCAATATTTTACAAATATTAACTTAATATATTTTTGATTATCACAGCACACCTGGGAAGCAGGGACTATTTTTATCCTGAATGAATGAAGGTATAAGTGAAAAAAATTAGTTCTTGCTATATATAAATTACTGTTCTAAGGGTCAGTGATGCAAACAAACAAACAAAGAAAAAAAAAGATAGTTTTTGATAAGATGATCTCACATTCTACTTAGGGCAAAAAAACCCAAAAAACAAATATAAGTCATTTTCACCTTCAAGGTAAATGGAATAGATCAAAAATCACAAGAATTATCTGAATGCTACATGTCACGGAGTAGAATTCCTCATACTATATCAATAAGTGTGGTGACAATGTCAAGTGATTTGCAATGTCAAGTGATTTGTAGGATATAGATTCAGGTGAGATGGTAGGATCTGAGGGTCTTTTATTTTACTGGAAAGAATACAGTTGTGGCCTACAATTTTAGCAATTTACTAGTTGACTGTATGATCCGTCAAAAAGTCAATGGTTTGAGTGGATCTTGTTAGGGGCAGATAAAAGAGGAAAGATAAAGGAAAGGAGAGAGTAAATCAGGAATGTAGAGGGAAAGAAAAGCAGAAAGTATGTCTTCAATGATGCTGGCCATTCCTGCAGTTCTGAGGGCTGGAGGGGATTAGTAAGTGGAGAAAGACAACCCATAGTAATATGTGGAATATAAATTGTAAAATAGAATGCTGGTAATAGGGAGAACAAGAATAATAAATTAGTCAAATAAGATATATTGAGCTTCTCCAAAAAAGTCTGTGGTCATGTGAGTGTTGTGAAGTAAGATGAGAAATTGGTGGTAAGTAGAATGTGTTCAGGGTTGCAACTGATCTGATATAGTGGATGAGGAAAAGGTAAAAGTACAAAATACTTCCATATTTTTGACTCTAGTATAATGATGGTCATATCAATGGAGAAGCAGATTTAGTGGGAAAAACGTTTTTCTCCATATTTCCATTCCCTAGAACAATACTTTATACATAGTAGGTTCCTACTGATTTTTATTCATTTCAAATTAGGTATAAGTTGAATTTGATTGTGGGTAAGACCAAAAGGAAATGTTTCATAGGCATCTGGGAATGTGGGACTAGTGCTTCAAGTAGATATTGAATATGAGGATATGGAATTTTGGGATAATTTATGTTATGGGAGTAGATACCAAGATTTCTAAAAGGTATATAAAGAGAAGAGGATGAGGAACTTTTGGTGCCTAGCATACTCATTAAAGTCAGAAGAGATATGCTTGACTTGTCTTAAGCAATTAGAGAAATCCACATGATTAATTTCTATTTCAGTTTTCAAAATGTGCTTTTTTGCCTCAAGGTCTGAATAAGCATTTACATAATTTTAAAACATAAATAATGAAAACATTGCTGATTTAGAAAAGTCCTGCATTACATCAATGCAGGGCTATCTTTTCCTCTCAGAAGAAACATTTTCCCTCTGAGTCTTAACACTTCCTTTCCCCCAGTAAAATAGACAAGGCCCATAGTGGAAAGGCATGTTGACATTTTTAAATGTGTTTTGACAGTTCAGGTAGTGCTTTTGAATTGAATTTGAAAAAAAACTTTATGAATTTTTTATGATTAACTATATGCAATATGATTTGGTTACCAAAAGATAAATATTTCTGGAGAAGAAACAGAAGACAGATGGAAGAAATGCAGAAAAAAATGAAAAAAAAAAAAGTCTGAGATAATTATAAAAGTCTATAAACACTTTAACTTACTTAGGACATAGCTGTGCCTAGGAATACATTGCACTAAGTGAAAGCACTGATATTTGGAAAATTTGGACCATAAAATAGCAAATTGGATAATCTGCAACAAAAATTTCCATTTTAGGGCCTGACATCTCAAATGTCGGCTTGCATTAATCAAATTGACAGCACAATTACCAGATGTTCTATTTGCTTTGTGTTGTGTAGAAACAAAATGTGTTTACATATTGTGAAATGAAAACTCAGTATATAAACTTAGAAATTTTCTTTTTGTTTTATTTTGTTCTAACTTGAATGGATTAACTAGTGCTTCTGAAGACTTCAGTCTGTTTTGACTACTTGACTTCTATTTCATGCTCTTTTGTGTGTGCTCTGGAATTGGCTAGAATTTTAAATGATTGATACTGGCATCCATGTCTGGCATCTCTTTTATTGTTTTCTTCATTGTTCCAGGACCCCAGCATCTTCAGTCTAATCTTTTGAACTTAGATATTAACTACTACTTGGTCTCTTCTTGGTTAACTATCTATCTGCTCTAACTATCAAGAAATGAAATTAGTAGATATGAAAAAGTCAGTCAGGGAGTCTGAATGACAGCTCTCAAATGTGTGGGGTTAGGGATGATAGAAAGAACTGCAGCTTCTCACCAAAAGCAATATGAGAAAACAAAAGGGGGGGGGGTATTGGCATTCCCAAATGAGAGAACATTTAGAAGAAGTTACAGAAAAAAAAAAAGAGTAAAGAAAAAAATAGTTTACAGCTAGGAAGGTTATCAGTATTCATTGAATTTGAATTGTTATAAGGTCAAATGATTCTAGTTTGAAGGGCTTTTGCTTCAGGGTTAGCTGTAGTTGAAGAATCATAGTCCTTTAATCCTATCCTAATGGAGGACATGGAAGGAAACAAAAATCAAGATTGCCCAAGGGCAAACATTTTCTACAGGCAGAATAAAATTTCCAGAGTAACATAAGATAATAACCTGCAAAATTCTAGATAAAAATGCAAATATGAAAGGGGAAAAGGATATAAATAAAGTGATTTAATTTTGTTTCATCAAATTGCTATTTCACAAACACATATGTAGTTTGGTTATTTTATATCCATCCTTATACATAGATGTATCTGTATATAATTTTATCTACTATAAGTTTTTAAAGTTGTAAAATTTAAGGTAACACATAAATAGGTCGTACAGAATGGGAAGAGATGGATCTGTTGATTAATTTCCAGTGCTGGTAATCATGGATAGGTCTGGCATTCTTCTGAGGCTCAGTGGTTTATAATTTGTATTTTGTACCAAAGTCTGCCAAACCATCTGCTTACAACCAAGAGAGAAGAGCCTGCCTTTCTGTCACAGAAGATTACCACATGCATGGAAGTTGCAGTGCTCTGACTCCATGCCCCCGATCCTTGCCCTGAAATCCTTGTGCTGTGGTCTGTACTCAGCATACTTTTCCCCTGTCCATTTGAAACAGACCTGTTCTGAAATTCTTCCAAGTTATCTTCTTCTTGGAATGTGTTGTATTTCAAATATTTGTGAATTCTTTGACTCCAAAACAAGTTGAGAGGCTTAATCTGCTGTTGGTTTGAAAGAAGGTCAGAGGAGGTCACAAAAAGTTGTGTCTGCTCTCTGCCATCTTGGCTCTGCCCCCACAATCACTCTTTATTTCTAAATCAAGAACCCATTTCAATGTTATCTTAGTATATAATGTTAGGTGTGGATTAATACTAGTTTCCAATTTTCCCAGCAGTTTTAGTCAAATAGTGAGTTTTTATCCCCAAAGCTGGGGTTTTGATGTTCGTCAAATACTATACTACCATAATCATTGACTCTTTTGTCCTGTGAACCTAACCTATTCTACAGATCAACTGCACTATTTCTTAAGCAATACCAAATTGGGTATGATGACTGTAGTTTTGTAATTATAATGTTAGATCTAGCATAGCCAGGCCACATTCTTTTTTTTTTTTTTTCATTAATTCCCTTGAAATTCTTGATCTTTTTTTCTTCTAGATGAACTTTGTTATTATATTTTCTACATCTTTAAATAATTTCTTGGGAATTTGATTGTTATGGCAGTGAATAAATAGATTAATTTAGACAGAATTGTCATTTATATTATATAAACTCAGCCTACCCATGAGCACTTGGCATATATCCAATTGATGAGATCTGACTTTATTTGTGTGGAAAGTGTTTTGTAGTTGCATTCATATAATTCCTGAATTTCCCTTGGCAGGAAGACTCCCAAATATTTTATATTATCAACAGTTATTTTAAATGGATTTTTCAAAATCTCTTGCTGTTGGACTTTGTTGGTAGTACATAAAATGCAGCAAGATAATTGTATAAATATGTATACCTATATTTGGATTTAACATATATATTTTCCATGTTTAACATTTATTGGATTACTTACTATTAAAGACCATGTCTAGATGAAAGGGCAGGTCAGTTTTCTGATAACATCCACAGCTGTGAATCATAACACTTGAAGGAGTTGCAAAGCAGCCTTTACATATGCATATGTACTTTGTGTATTGGGAATGAAATAAATTGGAGGAAAGAGGGCAGAGGAGAGAGGTCAGAGAATGTAACTGCCTCTCAGTTTTCTTTTATCATTGTCATCATTTGTAATGCGCTAAAGCTCGAGTTGATGCACTGAGGTCCCAAACATGTGAGGCTAAATAGTAATTGGATCATACTCTATTAATATATATGCTTGGAGAAAGAATCACCACCCACTCTCTGCAAGTCCTGAGTGTTGCATAGGAAATGACGATTTTGGTGGGTGGAGGCAGAGGGGCAGAGAGAGAAGTGGAAAGAGGCTGCTGTCTGGCAGGTTGTCGCAGCTGCTCACATGGCTAACACGATACCTCTGCTGGCTGGGTCCTGTTGCAGCTGCCTATATTGCTATCACAAACCCCCTTCACCTCAAAAAGAATAAAGAAGATTTTCCCTTAACCTGAATTCCTGACTTCGACTGATTTTAAAATATGTGGTCATCACAATCATCCTCTCACATGAAGAGATCCATTCTACAGGTCTGAGTTAGACCTCCAGCAGCCACTGGCATGTGGCCCCTGTATCACAACAACTTAGCATCTAAGGGAGGGGGGTGGGGAGGAAGGGTAAAAATTCCAAGGGCCAATGTTGAAAAATTATATTTGCATATTTTTTGAAAATAAAAACTTTAAACATAGGATAGTTTACCTCTCAGACCTGTGGAGGAGGAAGGAATTTGTGGCCAAAGAAGAACTAGAGATCATTATTGATCACAAAATAGAAACTTTTGATTATATCAAATTGAAAACCATTTGTACACACAAAACTAATGCAGACAAGCTTAGAAGGGAGACAATAAACTGGGAAAACATTTTTTGCAGACAAAGGTTCTGATAAAAATGTCATTTCCAAAATATATAGAGAACTGACTTTAATTTACAAAAAATCAAGCCATTCTCCAATTGATTGATGCTCAAAGGATATATACACACTTTTAACTGATGAGCTAAACTAGGTTGAGAGTAACTTAGGAACGAGTTCCGGGGGCTGAGCCAAGATGGCGGAAAAGGCACACAACTCTCTAAGCTCCTCTCGTTCCCCTCATAACCAACTATTTCATCCAGTCTCAAAAATAGCTCTTCACTGCTTAAATTCATGAAGATTAGAAGCACTACAACTTACCAGCTGAAGTCAATCCAGAAGATCACCAGGAAAGGTTTGTCCTGAGGGGCCAGGAATAGAGTAGCATAGGCAGCGAGAGACTAGCATCCTGAGCAGATCAGGGGAGGGGGTGATCTCTGTGGCTAGAGAAGGTATAGAGACGACTCTGCTATAAGTTAACTGCTCTGCCTTGACTACAAAGCAGGAAACTGGCAGAGAAATTAAAACCTAAAACAGAGGGTACTCGTAAAAATGCCAGAACCTAATGAGATCTGGCTATAACCACTCAAACCCGGAAGTGACTCAGGCAGATTGTAACGCAGCCCTGCCACCACATCCTGCAGTTCGGGGCTTTTGCGGGGGCAGTTACTAATCTTCATGGCAGGGGGGCACAGCTTGGGCAGTCTCTAATCGGCACAGTGGGGGGCTCAGCCTGGGGCAATAAAACTTCCCCAGCAGACTGTGCTTCCCAGGCAGACAATTCCCATTTCTGCAAATCCATTCACTGCTCAACTGCTAACATCCACAGCCCCAGGGCAGGCTTTGGTTTGGGAAGTGAAACTCTCACTGCTCAACATCTAGCCCCAGGGCAGTCGTTATCTCACACAGGAGGTTCTCTGCAGGGCCCTTTCCCAGCTTGGCCCTGCAGGCCTGAGTTACTCCCAGGTGGAGGACTCTTTCCCAGAGCATTCCAGTACCTTGCTGCTTTTTGTAGTGGGATGGCAGGACAGATACCATTCCATACATCTTTCACTGCTCTGCAGAGGAAGCTGGTAACCTCCTGGCTCTGAGGGCACACCTTATAGGCTTTAACAAAATGAGTAAAAAATCAAAAGAACGATTGATAGCTTCTATACAGAAAGAGAACAGCTTTTCAACCAAGAAGAGACTAATAGCAGACAGTCCCCAGACAATTATTGGTCTCCGATACAAAAGGCTCTCCTAGAAGAGACTATTAAAAACCTTAAAAGAGAAGCTATGCAAGCGAGCAACAACTTCCAAAAATGTGAATTAGAAAAGATAAAAAAACTCCCAAGAAGTGGAGGGAAACAGAATTTGCAAATTGGAAAAAGAAAATAACTCCCCCTCCCACCCCCAAAATAAAAAATTAGTGAAATGGAAAAAAATTCCATACAGCAAAACAACTCAATTGGACATATACAAAAAGAAGTTAAAAAAAAAAAGCTGATGAATAAAATAACTCACTAAAAATCAGAACTGAACAAATAGAAATAACTGATTCATTGAGACACCAAGAATCAGTCAAGCAAAACCAAAAAAAAAAAAAAAAAAAAAAAAAGAAAGATTGGAAAAAAATGTCAAATATTTACTTGGAAAAACAACACACCTGGAAAATAGGTCTAGGAGAGATAACTTGAGGATCATTGGACTACCCGAAAATTATGATGAAAAAAAGAGCCTAGATACTCTTTTACAGGAAATCATCAAAGAGAACTGTCCAGAAGTAATAGAACCAGAAGGGAAAATAGGCGTGGAAAGAATTCATCAAACACCTTCTGAAAAAGACCCTAAAATAAAGACTCTGAGGAATATTGTGGCCAAACTTCAGAATTTTCAGATTAAAGAAAAAATTTTACAAGCAGCCAGGAAAAAAAAAAAAACAGTTCAAATACCAAGATGCCACAATAAGGGTCAGGCAAGATCTGGGTGCCTCAACATTAAAGGATCAAAGGGCTTACAATCAGATATTCCAAAAGGCAAAAGAACTTGGAATACAGCCAAGAATAAACTACGCAGCTAAGCTGAGTATTTTTTTCCATGGAAGAAGATGGATATTTAATGAAATAGAGAAATTCCACTTGTTTCAAGGGAAAAAACCAGATTTAAACAAAAAATTTGATCTTCAACAAAAGGACTCAAGAAAAGTAGAAAAAGGTAAAAGGAACTCTTGAGAACTGTATTTCTGTTGTGGATATACATAAAAACCATATGTATAATTTGATTTTACCGATATAACATAAAAAAGGGAAGTAGAAATGGAAAGGGGATAGTGTCAGAAAAAGGGAAGAGGGGAGATAAAAAGAAGGAAACTACATGTAACGATGAGGCAAAGGAAACCTATCACATCTGAGGGAACTTAGAGATGGGGAGGAACATTGTGGGAATCCTACTCTCATCAGAGTTGGCTCAAAGAGGAAATAATTGACATATTTGTTTTACAGAGATTCTTCTCTCACCTCGTTAAAAAATGGGAGAGGAAAAGGGATAAGGAAAAAAGAGTAATAAGGGAAGGGTACAAGAAAGGAGAAGGGATTCAAAGGGAGGAGGGAGGAATACTAAAGAGGGAGAGCTGTTTGATGCAAGTGGGACCAATAAGTTTCATACTAGGGAAGAAGGAAGGAGGGCAAGAAAAAGAAAAGTATAATCTGGGGATATTAGGATGACGAGAAATGCAGAAGTAGTAATTTCAATGGTAAATGTGAATGGGATGAATTGTCCCATAAAGTGGAGGTGGATAGCAAACTGGATCAAAAGTCAGAACCCTACAATATGTTGTTTACAAGAAACACATTTAAAACAGGAAGATACATACAGAGTAAAGGTAAAAGGCTGGAGCAGGATCTATTATGCTTCAGGTGAAGTAAAAAAAAAAAAAAAGCAGGGGTAGCCATCCTTATCTCAGATCAAGCAAAAGCAAAAATTGATCTAATTAAAAGAGATAAGGAAGGAAACTATATCTTGCTAAAGGGTACTATAGACAATGAAGCAATATCAGTATTAAACATATATGCACCAAGTGGCATAGCATCTAACTTCCTAAAGGAGAAGTTAAGAGAGTTGCGAGAAGAAATAGAGAGCAAAACTATAATAGTGGGAGATCTCAGTCTTGCACGCTCATATTTAGATAAATCAAATCACAAAACAAATAAGAAAGAAATTAAAGAGGTAAATAGAATATTAAAAAAATTAGGTATGATACATCTCTGGAGAAAATTGAATGGTGACAGAAAGGAGTATACTTTCTTCTCAGCAGTTCATGGAACCTATACAAAAATTGATCATATATTAGGACATAAAGACCTCAAAATTAAATGCAGGAAGGTAGAAATAGTAAATGCTTTCTTTTCAGATCAAAATGCAATAAAAACTACATTCAACAAAAAGTTAGGTGTAAATAGACCAAAAACTAATTGGAAACTAAATAAATTCATCTTAAAGAATGATTGGGTGAAACAGCAAATTATAGACACAATTAATAATTTCACTCAAGATAATGACAACGGTGAGACATCATACCAAAATTTATGGGATGCAGCCACAGTGGTAATGAGGGGAAATTTTATATCCTTAGAGGCTTACTTGAATAAAATAGAGAAAGAGAAGATCAATGAATTGGGCCTGCAACTTAAAAAGTTATAAAAAGACTACATAAAAAACCCCCAATCAATTACTAAAGTTGAAATTCTAAAATCAAAAGGAGAAATTAATAATATAGAAAGTATAAAAAAAAAAACAAAACAAAACCAAAACTATTGAACTAATAAATAAAAATAAGAGTTGGTTTTATGAAAAAACCAATGAAATTGATAAACCTTTGGTAAATCTGATTAGAAAAAGGAGAGAGGGAAATCAAATTAGTAGTCTTAAAATGAAAAGGGAGAACTTTCCACCAATGAAGAGGAAATGAAAGAAATGATAAGGGATTACTTTGCCCAACTTTATGCCAATAAATTTGATAACCTAAGTAAAATGGATGACTACCTTCAAAAATATAGGCTTCCCACATTATCAGAGGAGAAAGTAAATTGTTTAAATAGTCCCATTTCTGAAAAAGAAATAGAAGAAGCTATTATTCAACTCCCTAAAAAAAATCCCCAGGACCAGATGGATTTACATGTGAATTCTACCAAACATTCAAAGAACAATTAGCCGCAATGCTATATAAACTATTTGAAAAAAATAGGGAATGAAGGAGTCCTACCAAATTCCTTTTATGACACAGACATGGTACTGATACCTAAACCAGGTAGGTTGAAAACAGAGAAAGAAAATTATAGACCAATCTCCCTAATGAATATTCATGTTGAAATCTTAAATAAGATATTAACAAAAAGACTCCAGAAAATCATCCCCAGGATAATACACCACCATCAAGTAGGATTTATACCAGGAATGCAGGGCTGATTCAATATTAGGAAAACTATCAGTATAATTGGCCATATTAATAATCAAATTAGCAAAAACCATATGATCATCTCAATAGATGCAGAAAAAGCATCTGATAAAATCCAATATCCATTCCTATTAAAAACTCTTGAGAGTATAGGAAAAAATGGACTTTTCCTTAAAATAATTAGTAGCATCTATTTAAAATCAGCAGTAAGCATCATATGTAATAAGATCAGGAGTGAAACAAGGTTGCCCACTATCACCATTACTATTTAATATTGTATTAGAAATGCTAGCTTTGACAATAAGAGTTGAGAAAGAGATTAAAGGAATAAGAATAGGCAATGAGGAAACCAAACTGTCACTCTTTGCTGATGATATGATGGTATACTTAGAAACCCCAGAGACTCTACTAAAAAGTTATTAGAAACAATCCACACCTTCAGCAAAGTTGCAGGATACAAAATAAACCCACATAAGTCATCAGCATTCTTATATATTACTTATATATCACAAAACCCAACAGTTAGAGTTACAAATAGAAATTCCATTTAAAGTAACTACTGATTGTATAAAATATTTAGGAATCTATCTGCCAAGGGAAAATCAGAAACTTTATGAGCAAAACTACAAAACACTTTCCACACAAATTAAGTCTGATCTAACCAACTGGAAAAATATTAAATGCTCTTGGATTGGGCTACCAAATATAATAAAGATGATAATACTACATAAACTAATCTATTTATCGCTATACCAATCAGACTCCCAAAAAACTATTTTGATGACCTAGAAAAAATAACAACAAAGTTTATATGGAAAAATTAAAGATAAAGCATTTCAAGGGAATTAATGAAAAAAAATCAAATGAAGGTGGCCTAGCTGTACCAGATCTAAAATTATATTATAAAGCAGCAGTTACAAAACCATCTGGTATTGGCTAAGAAATAGACTAGTTGATCAGTGGAATAGGTTAGGTTCAAAGGACAAAACAACCAATAACTTTAATAATACAGTGTTTGACAAAGCCAAAGATCCCAGTTTTTGGGATAAGAATGCATTATTTGACAAAAATTGTTGGGAAAATTGGAAATTAGTATGGCAGATACAAGGCATTGACCCACACTTAACACCAAACACCAAGATAAGATCAAAATGGGTTCATGACCTAGACATAAAGAATGAGATTATAAATAAATTGGAAGAGCATAGGATAGTTTACCTCTCAGATCTGCTGAAGAGGGAGGAATTTATGGCCAAAGAAGAACTAGAGATCGCTATTGACCACAAAATAGAAAATTTTGATTATATCAAATTGAAAAATTTTTGTACAAACAAAACAAATGCAGGCAGGATCAGAAGGGAAACAATAAGTTGGGAAAACATTTTTACAATCAAAGGTTCTGATAAAGGCCTCATTTCCAAAATATATAGAGAATTGACTCTAATTTATAAGAAATCAAGCCATTCTCTAATCGATAAATGGTCAAAGGATATGAACAGACAATTCTCAGACAAAGAAATTGAAACTATTTCTAGCCATATGAAAATATGCTCCAAATCATTATTAATTAGAGAAATGCAAATTAAGACAACTCTGAAATACCACTACACACCTGTCAGATTGGCTAGAATGACATGGGAAGATAATGTGGAATCTTGGAGGGGATGTGGGAAAACAGGGACACTGATAAGTTGTTGGTGGAATTGTGAACACATCCAGCCAGTCTGGAGAGCAATTTGGAACTATGCTCAAAAAGTTATCAAAGTAGCTGGCTACAAAATAAATCCCCATAAATCCTCAGCATTTTTATACATCACCAACAAAACCCAACAGCAAGAGATACAAAGAGAAATTCCATTCAGAATAACTGTTGATACCATAAAATATTTGGGAATCTATCTACCAAAGGAAAGTCAGGAATTATATGAGCAAAATTATAAAAAAGTCTCCACACAAACAAAGTCAGACTTAAATAATTGGAAAAATCTTAAGTGCTCTTGGATCGGCCGAGCGAACATAATAAAGATGACAATACTCCCTAAACTAATCTATTTATTTAGTGCTATACCAATCAGACTTCCAAGAAAATATTTTATTGATCTAGAAAAAATAACAACAAAATTCATATGGAACAATAAAAAGTCGAGAATCTCAAGGGAATTAATGAAAAAAATCAAATGAAGGTGGCCTAGCTGTACCAGATCTAAAATTATATTATAAAGCAGCAGTTACAAAACCATCTGGTATTGGCTAAGAAATAGACTAGTTGATCAGTGGAATAGGTTAGGTTCAAAGGACAAAACAACCAATAACTTTAATAATACAGTGTTTGACAAAGCCAAAGATCCCAGTTTTTGGGATAAGAACGCATTATTTGACAAAAATTGTTGGGAAAATTGGAAATTAGTATGGCAGATACAAGGCATTGACCCACACTTAACACCAAACACCAAGATAAGATCAAAATGGGTTCATGACCTAGACATAAAGAATGAGATTATAAATAAATTGGAAGAGCATAGGATAGTTTACCTCTCAGATCTGCTAAAGAGGGAGGAATTTATGGCCAAAGAAGAACTAGAGATCGCTATTGACCACAAAATAGAAAATTTTGATTATATCAAATTGAAAAATTTTTGTACAAACAAAACAAATGCAGGCAGGATCAGAAGGGAAACAATAAGTTGGGAAAACATTTTTACAATCAAAGGTTCTGATAAAGGCCTCATTTCCAAAATATATAGAGAATTGACTCTAATTTATAAGAAATCAAGCCATTCTCTAATCGATAAATGGTCAAAGGATATGAACAGACAATTTTCAGATGAAGAAATTGAAACTATTTCTACTCATATGAAAGAGTGTTCCAAATCATTATTGATCAGAGAAATGCAAATTAAGACAACTCTGAGATACCACTACACACCTGTCAGATTGGCTAAGATGACAGGAAAAAATAATGATGAATGTTGGAGGGGATGCGGGAAAACTGGGACACTAATGCATTGTTGGTGGAGTTGTGAATGAATCCAACCATTCTGGAGAGCAATTTGGAACTATTCCCAAAAAGTTATCAAACTGTGCATATCCTTTGATCTAGAAGTGTTTCTACTGGGCTTATACCCCAAAGAGATACTAAGGAAGGGAAAGGGACCTATATGTGCCAAAATGTTTGTGGTAGACCTGTCTATAGGGGCTAGAAGCTGGAAAATGAATGGATACTGATCAATTGGAGAATGGTTGAGTAAATTGTGGTATATGAACGTTATGGAATATTATTATTCTGTAAGAAATGACCAGCAGGATGAATACAGAAATGACTGGCAAGACTTACATGAACTGATGCTAAGTGAAATGAGCAGAAGCAGGAGATCATTATATACCTCAATAACGATACTGTTTGAGGATATATTCTGATGGAAGTGGATTTCTTTGATAAAGAGAGCTAATTCAGTTTTGATTGATCAAGGATGGACAGAAGCAGCTACGCCAAAGAAATAACACTGGGAAATGATTATAAACTGCTTACATTTTTGTTTTTCTTCCCGGGTTATTTATACCCTCTGAATCCAATTCTCCCTGTGCAACAAGAAAACTGTTCGGTTCTGCACACATATATTGTATCTAGGTTATGCTGTAACTATTTAACATGTAAAGCACTGCTTGCCATCTAGGGGAGGGGGTGGAGGGAGGGAAGAGAAAAAATCGGAGCAGAAGTGAGTGCAAGGGATAATGCTATAAAAAATTACCCTAGCATAGATTCTGTCAATAAAAATGTCATATATATATATATATATATATACATACATACATATACAGACAATTTTCAGATGAAGAAATTGAAACTATTTCTAGCCATGTGAAAAGCTCCAACAAGTCATTATTAATCAGAGAAATGCAAATTAAGATAACTCTGAGATACCACTATATACCTGTCAGATTGGCAAGAATGACAGGAAAAGATGATGCTGAATGTTGGAGGGGATGTGGGAAAACTGGGACACTGATACATTGTTGGTGGAATTGTGAATACATCCAACCATTCTGGAGAGCAATTTGGAACTATTCCCAAAAAGTTATCAAACTGTGCATATCCTTTGATCTAGAAGTGTTACTACTGAGCTTATATCCCAAAGAGATCTTAAAAAAGGGAAAGGGACCTGTATGTGCAAGAATGTTTGTGACAGCCCTTTTTGTAGTGGCTAGAAGCTGGAAAATGAATGGATGCCGATCAATTGGAGAATGGTTGAGTAAATTGTGGTATATGAACATTATGGAATATTATTGTTCTGTAAGAAATGACCAGCAGGGTGATTTCAGAGAAGCTTATAGAGAGTTACATGAACTGATGCTGAGTGAAATGAGCAGGACCAGGAGATCATTATATACTTCAACAACAATGTTATATGATAATCAATTCTGATGGATATGGTTCTCTTCAATGAGATGAGCCAAATCAGTTCTAATAGTGCAGTAATGAATAGAACCAGCTACATCCAGGGAAAGAATTTTGGGAAATAAATGCCTCTGTTTTTGTCCACTGGCATTTTTTATTTCCTTCACAGATTAATTGTACATTATTTCAAAGTCCAATTTAACTTATACTTTAACTTATTTAACCTATATTGGTCTACCTGCCTTCTGGGGGAGGAGGTGGGAGGAGGAGGGGGAGATTTTGCAATTGTCAATGCTGTCATATACCTTGCAAATACCTGTAAATGCCTGCATATACCTTGTACACAAAAAGTTATAATAATAATAAAAAAGTGAAAATAATAAAATAAAAATAAAAATAAAATATATGAAAATAAAAACTTCAATTTAAAAAAATCTTGTTGAATAACCTGAGTCCAATGCCCATTAATATGAAATACTCTTTTCATTTCTGGGAAGCAATACAGCACTTGTTCAAGAGGTACGTAGAAGTTGTTGAAAGAGGGAATTAAGAGAATTCTTGAGATCCTACAGCCCCAGTCACTCTGGTTTCTGAGAATTTCCATGTTAACCTGACCCTTGGCTATGCCATCTTGTCTACAAATCCTAGCCCCAAAATTGTGATAATTCAAAATTTCCATTAGAAGTTGAAAGGTACCTTCTGTCACCTGCAAGTGAGAAACACAAATAACACAAAAGAAAAATAAAAAACAACAGCAACAACAACAACAACAAAAGCCTTTGTCCTCTTTCTCATAGTGAAGGTAAAAGAGAAACAAAAGGGAAGGAAATCCCTTGCCTCTCACTGGTTTAATTCATGGTATCTGCATTATTAGTGAACTGGGATCTTTACTCTTTAATCAAGCACTGGAAAGAAATCAGCAAAAAGTGACCAAAAAGAAATCAGCCTCCTCAATCTGCACAGTTTTAAAAGTGCAGAGAGTCAATAAGAGGGCCATGTAATGTATGCAGTTAGCACAAATCTGGACATCTTCCAAAGATTCCTAAAGAGAATTTCTGTTGATGAACTGGATATGCTTAGATTATACTTAGGGCTGCATTATGTTTCATGAATATATTTTGTATATACCTGTTATTTGTTTATTGCCTGAATTGGAATATTAAGTTATTAAGAGTAGGGACAGTTTTTTTTCTTTTATTTGTTTGTTTTTATTAGCACAGTGCCTGCCTCAATGTAAGTCCCTAAAAATTCCTGTTAAATGAATAATCAACTACATACTTTTTTATGTAGATATGATGACCACGTTAGCACCCTGGATACCTTAGAATCAGCTGGAGTCAGGATAAGCAAAAGTCATTAGTCTTTATTCTTCGTCTTTAGCGGTAGGATGGAATTAGATGGAAGCAGAATCTGCGCTACCTCTTTCTTCCTTGTCTACCATCAAAGTGACTCTGGCTAGTCTTATTCCACCCTCTAGTCCCTCCTACGATTCTCTGCATACACCAATTATTGAGCCAGCAACACTAGTGGGAAGGGGCATTCCCCAAGCAAAGGCCCATAGAGTATTGTCCAATTGGTAATTAGCCTTAAGTGCTCAAACTGACCTCAGTGCATCCACTCAAGAGTTTTAACCCTCTACATGTAGATACTGAAAAAAATATATAGGAGAGTGCAGAGTACAGTGGAAAGAATATTGTTGTGGGAGCTAGATAGCAAACTCTAATCCCTTCTCTCCCATTCTCCCTAGATGACCTTAAACAATTCATTTGACCAACTTGAACTTCAATATAAAATGACTAGTCTGCTTTTTTCTCTCTTTTTTTTTTCCATAGAGAGCTATGGAAAGAAAAAAAAATCAATTGGATATATAACCTGATGATGTAAGAGGGTTTCTTTTTGTCTCTTTTGTTGCCTTTTCTCTTTCTCATTCTCTCTTTCTCAATCTTTGTTTCTCTGCCTCTCTGTGTGTCTCTGTCTTTGTCTCCTTTCCCTCCCTCCCTCTGTCCCTGTCTTCCTTGACATTATACTTGTTCGAGGAAGAAACAAAAGACTTCTGTCTGACAATTTTTATGAAAGCACAATTCCCTCAAAATACTTCATAAAAGTCTTGACTTTGAAATATATATTTATTTTTTTTCTTTTTTTTGCAAAAAGGAATTGTTCAAGCATCTATTAAAATACAGATTATTTTTGGATCCCAGAGATAAGATGTGACTACAATTCAGAGCTTTTTAAATATAAAGCTTCAGAAGCTTTATCCTTTCAGACAAAATCTAGTTAATGCTCATTTGAATTTTTAAGTATTAAGTTAGCCTCTGAGAATTCCTGTATTGATCCCTGAGCATAATAATAACAAAAAAAATGAACCGGGGTGGGGGGAATGCTTGCAAAGGAAAAAGAAAAAAGTTTTAAAGTTCATGTGAAGTATATAATATGGCTTTTATAGAAAAGTAAGATTTTTTCATACTTTTCTTTGTTAAGAAAAAGGGGAAAATGTCAAAAATTCAGTATTCCATAGTTTCAAACTATGGATTTCTTTCCAACATTTCTTACTTTTTAAAACCTATTTTAAAAAAAAGATGAGGAATAAAACTATTAAGATTGGATTATTATCTTATTTGTTCTACCACAGAAATAATAGAACCGAGGGAAATTTATATGCCATCTTAAACATAAATGCATAGATGCATTAACAATACATATTATATATGGGTGAGTGCAATGTGCGTATAAATACACACATATGTATACATACACATAATATGTATACAAAATATACATACACACTAGATACAATGATCTCCATCATCAGAAGATGAGGTAGATTAGATTCTATCTATTCTCCCAGATTTATTCAATATCCTTAAGAGTATTAAGGGGTTTTTAAGCTCTTTGCTAATGGCTCCCACACTCAACAATGATATTCCCTTCGAGCTCCAATAGTTTTTAATAGTCAGATTAGCTTTCACACTCAAAAAAATTTACTTCAGAAGAATTAATCATAAGTATACAAATTTACTACCTTAACACATAAAAGACTTAATTTTTCTCCTATAACACCACAATACACTTTCAGAGGGGAAGACAATCAGTTTCAAAACTTACTCCAGTTCTCATACTAGCACATAACAATTCTAGGTTCAAAATGTTGAGTCTGAGGCACTCTGCCTTTTCTCTGAATAACCCAGTCAGTACATAGTCCCTTTTTGGTTCCAGTAATAAAATGGACGAATACCTGTCCCCATGCTGATCATTTGTAATGCCTGAAACTGAGAACAAAAAACAAATAATAGAAAATAATACTCTGCATCCCATTTCTTAGAGATGGGATAAAATAAAGATCAGGGGGATATAATTTTCCATCTTGCAAGCTGATTTGGCATTCATGTTGGATGCAGTAGATAACTTAGTAGAAAAATATTTAATACAAAAGTGGATGGAAAAAAGGACCACAGTTGAAATGAGAGTGAATGACTCTTTTACTCCAGTTTTAAAGACACAGGGAGCCATTCAAAGTGCACTATCTCCACTCATGCTTTAGGCAAATTGGGCATATTAAATCTTCCCCTTAAGAGCATCTCCCTGTTTAAATCTCATGTGCCAAAGGAAAAAAAAAAGGTTACATATCTGTCTATTATATATAATAAAGATACTTATAGCAAAGTTATGTAATGAAATGAATAGAATTTGAGACCTAGAGTCAGGAAGCTCTGCTTTCAAATCTTATCTCAAACACTTACTTACTAGCTGGGTAAGTCAATTACCATGGTTTGACTCAGTTTTCCCATCTATAAAAATGAGCTGGAGAATGAAATGATAAAGTACTACAGTATCTTTGCTGAGAAAATCCCAAAGAGGGATCATGAAGAGTTGGCCATAATGTGTTTGTGTGTGTATTTATCTATGCAATATAGATAGATGAAGAATAGATACAAATATAGAATCCTGTTGCTATGGTCACATACAGAAAAAAAGTGTAGTAAGTAGAAGAGAGGTTGGAGATTATCTACCCAACTCTCTCATTTCATAGGCAAGAAAATTGAGATACAAAGAAATGGATTTATTCTTTTATATTCACTGAACTCAATAGGCAGAGCCCTAAATTAGCCTCCATCACAAGCTTCCAGGAGTACCTTTCTCAATTCTCCTTTTATTATCCCATCTTACCTATGTTTCAAAAATTACAATTAATTCTATATTTGAAGTTTTCCTTTGAAATATACATGTATATATATATATATGATAATATTCCCAGAAGGACCTCTTCAATGGTCCTCATGAAATTGAAAAATCATAAAAATGGAGAGTCCTAGCTGACAATCATCATTATTTCTATATTTTAATATAAGTACTTTAATGCAGTCACTATTTTTCACATAGCAAAATTAATCATTTCAAAGCGTGTGTGTGTGTGTGTGTGTGTGTGTGTGTGTGCATGTGTGTGTGTGTATAATCCAATGCAGGAAAAAAAAATAACTATACTTCAGTGACTCTACCAACAGTTATGGATATCTAACCAAAGTAAAGAGGCTTACACTCTCAAAGTAGGACAATGTGCATAAACCAGCATTTTGTATCCACTGAGTAGCTGCCACCAAAGGACTATTGATTTAGGGAAATGGAATGGTTTATTTTCCAGTCTGAACCTCCTGAGATGAAACCAATCATAACATTTTCCTGATAATCCAGAAAAATTAATTCATAGGAATTTTGAGTTGAAAAGGGATGAACCAAGAAACTATGGAAACTGTTTTCCTAGGTTCTTTAAAATTAATAATTGGGATTACTTCTAAAGTTTAGACATAACATGCCAGTGTGGGTTGTTTAAAATATATTGTTTACATTGGATGGTGAGGCATTTTCATAAGTAATAAAATATAAAAAATTAAGGCCCATAAGGTAACTCTATATTAGCCAATATTTTCAGAGAAATGATTAGGTGAAACTAAGATTCATTATGCATCTATGTCTTACTAATGCGAGAGCATATGGTTTAAATTCTGACAAAAGGATTTTGAGAAGTGAAGGTAGAAAGAAATACATCTAGGTAAGGGGCAAGAGATGTACATGGAATGACCCAAGTGGAGGGCATCAAACAAGTAAGTTTACCACTTTAATTGCAATATAGATGATGTGCCTTCTCTGACTCTTCATCTACTTATTTGTGTGCAACAGAGAAAGCTATATGGACACTCTTCTAAATCTATTATCTTATGATCCAAATATGGTTCAGGTATTAGGATCATGCTGTTAGCAAATATGAATATTTTGTAACCCTAATTGTATGTAAGCACATGATAAAATTGCTAATATAACATATGAGAAACTTTAAAAAAGCAAGATTAAAAGTAAAATATTTTGGATCATTAATTCAAAGAAAATTCATGGTGTACCTTTTATGTACAACATTTTTTGTGGGTAATATGATATATAAAAACTTACAAACATTGAAAATACTTTGTATTTCCTGCCATCTTGTTCTCCATAATTTGTAATTTTCTCTTCCCTTTCCCCCTTTCCCTCCTGCTCAGTATTTTGCTTCTAGCCACAGTCTCCCTCAAATATTTCTCCCCTTTTACAGCACCTGACTCTTTCTTATACTTTTCCCCATGTTCTGTATTCACTTTATTATCCTCTCCCACTTTTTCCCTTTCCTCTACTACTTTCATATAAAATTGGGTGCTGCTTACTTTCTTCTGATGCTGGGTGGGCATGATCAAGTCCCCCATTATTCTGGGATTCAGAGACTGAATTTTTGCCTTTTATATTTGCATTTATATTTGCATCCAATTAATCATAAGCCTCACAATTAATTTGCTGATTCACTGGTGTTAGAGTTCAAATGTTGGAGTTTGTTCTTCTCAAAGCACAGCCGGTTTAGAGGCTTGGAGCCCTTCGGATGTCTCCAAATCCAAAGGTTCTGTCCTTCAGCCTCTGCCTCTGCTTTCTTCTGCCTCCAACCAAGACAGAGATGGAAGGTCTCTCTTATCTCCTTCTGGGGAGCCCAGCCACCAACTTGCCGTGGAGAGAGGGCTTCTGGCGTAGCTCCACTGAAATCCGTCAAAGTGTTCTCTGCACCAGAGTCGTTCCTCTCGAGTCCAGCGCGATCAGCCAGCCAAGAGGAAAAAATGTATTCTGCCATAGATCCCTCATCGCTGGCCTTTTATCTGCCTCTTCTGAGAGAATGGGATTATGGGTTTTCTCCCATAGTGCTCTCTGGCCCAATGAGTTTTAAGGGAGGCGTGGACTCCCTTGAAGTTAGAAAGTGTACTTTGTGAAGCTAGCATACTTGTGGACTCCAATGAGTAAAGGTGTGAACATAAGCCTTGTATTGATTAGTTTTACTTAGTACCTTGTTTCAGGTTCTGGCCAAAACATCTTCTTGTAAGATTAGATCAACTCTAATTAGTTAGCAGTTAGTAAGGATTCCAACACACTGGCTTCTGAATCAGGATAGAATAACCAAATCTCTTGTTTGTTGGTTAAGAGCCTTCAGGTAGATTCCCTGGTGAGCAGATGTCACACTATTCTGGGTCCCTTGCTGTGCCTGCAGTAGGCTACCTCCTATCCTCCCCCTTTTGATTTATTGCAACAGGTGTATTCTTCCAAAATCCATTCTGCTGGAAATTTATAACACTCCAATCCCTATTCAGATGTTTGATCTGGTGTTGATATGAGGGATGTCAGAAGAGCTCAGAAAAAGACTTGTCTACTTTATCTAATCTTGGATCACTCCTTTCCAGGGAAATTAAAGATTGGATACTGTATTCCCTTCATTTTCAAATGAAGAAACAGATTCATAGAAGTGAAGTAGTTTCATTAGACCATAAAGACAGCAAGTGGCAAGGATGTGATTTGAATGTTGGTACTTTGTTTGCAATTCTGCTACTCTTTCTAATATACAATGTTGAGATAAAGGATGAAAAGATGGGACTTTTTTTTACTAATAGCTTTTTATTTACAAGTTAAATGCATGTGCAAAATTACAGCATTTACAACTGCCCAACCTTTTGCTGCCATTTTTCTTCTCCTTCCCCCCATGCCCTCCCCTAGATGGCAGGATGACTAATACATGTTAAATATGTTAAAGTATAAATTAAATACAAAGTAAATATACATGTCCAAATCGTTATTTTGCTGTACAAAAAGGATCAGATTTTGAAATAGTGTACAATTAGCCTGTCAAGGAAATTTTTAAAAATGCAGGTAGACAAAAATATAGGGATTGGGAATTTTATGTAATGATTCTTAGTCATCTCCCAGAGTTCTTTTGCTGGGTGTAGCTGGTTCAGTTCATTACTGCTCCATTAGAAGTTATTTGCTTCATCTCCTTGCTGAAGATGGCCAGGTACATCAGAACTGATCATCATAAAGTATTGTTGTTGAGTATATAATGATCTCCTGGTACTACTCATTTCACTTAGCATCAGTTCATGTAAGTCTCTCCAGGCCTTTCTGAAATCATCCTGTTGGTCATTTCTTACCAAACAATAATATTCCATAATATTCATATACCAAAATTTATTCAGCCATTCTCCAATTGATGGGCATCTACTCAGTTTGCAGTATCTGGCCACTACAAAGAGGGCTGCCACATTCTTGCACATACAGGTCCCTTTCCCTTCTTTAAGATCTCTTTGGGATATAAGCCCAATAGTAACATTATTGGATCAAAGGGTATGCACAGTTTGATAACTTTTTGAGCATAGTTCCAAATTGCTCTCCAGAATGTGTGGATATATTCACAATTTCACCAACAATGTAGAGTGTCCGTGTTTTCTCACATCCCCTCCAACATTCCGCATTATCTTTCCTTGTTATTCTAGTCAATCTGACAGATGTGTAGTAGTATCTCAGAGTTGTTTTAATTTGCATTTCTCTGATTAGTAATGATTTGGGACATCTTTTCATATGTCTAGAAATAGTTTCCACTTCTTCCTCCAAAAATTGTATGTTCATATCCTTTGATGATTTATCAATTGGAGAATTGCTTGATTTCTTATAAATTAGAGTCAATTCTCTATATATTTTGGAAATGAGGCCTTTATCAGAACCTTTGACTATAAAAATATTTTCCCAGTTTATTGATTCCCTTCTAATCTTGTCTGCATTACTTTTGTTTGTACAAAAACTTTTCAATTTGATATAATCAAAATTTTCTATTTTGTGATCAGTAATGATCTCAAGTTCTTCTTTGGTCATAAATTCCTTCCTCTTCAGCAGGTCTGAGAGATAAACTATCCTATGTTTTTTCTAATTTATTTATAATCTAATTCTTTATGCCTAGTTCATAAACCCATTTTGACCTTACCTTGGTGTACAGTGTTAAGTGAGGGTCAATGTCTAGTTTCTGCCATACTGGTTTCCAATTCTCCCAGCAATTTTTGTCAAATAGTGAGTTCTTATCCCAAAAGCTGGGGTCTTTGGGTTTGTCAAACACTAGAGTATTAAAGTTATTGACTGTTTTGTCCTTTGAACCGAACCTATTCCACTGATCAGCTAATCTATTTCTTAGCCAATACCAAATGGTTTTGGTAACTGCTGTTTTATAATATAATTTAAGATCTGGTACAGCCAGGCCACCTTAATTTGATTTTTTTCATTAATTCCCTTGAAATTCTTGACCTTTTGTTTTTCCATATGAACTTTGTAGTTAATTTTTCTAGCTCATTAAAATAGTTTTTTTTTTTTTTGTCTGATTCATATAGCGCTAAATAAATAGATTAGTTTAGGTAGTATTGTCATCTTTATTATATTTGCTCACCCTATCCAAGAGCATTTAATATTTTTCCAATTGGTTAGATCAGACTTGATTTGTGTGGAAAGTGTTTTGTAGTTTTGCTCATAAAATTTCTGATTTTCCTTTGGCAGATGGATTCCTAAGTATTTTATACTGTAAGTAGTTACTTTAATGGAATTTCTCTTCGTAATTCTAACTGTTGAGTTTTGTTAGTGATATATAAGAATGCTGATGACTTATGTGGGTTTATTTTGTATCCTGCAACTTTGCTAAAGGTGTGGATTGTTTCTAATAACTTTTTAGCAGAAACTCTGGAGTTCTCTAAGTAAACCATCATATCATCAGCAAAGAGTGATACTTTGTTTTCCTCATTACCTAGTATAATTCCTTTAATCTCTTTCTCAACTCTTATTGCCAAAGCTAGCATTTCTAATACAATATTTGATAGTAATAGTGATAGAATGTTTCCTTCCTGATCTAAATGGGAATGGTACCAGTTTATCCCTGTTACATATGATGCTTGCTGATAGTTTTAAATAGATGCTACTGATTATTTTAAGGAAATCCATTTATTCCTATACTCTCAAGTGTTTTTTAATAGGAATGGATGTTGAATTTTATCAAATGCTTTTTCTGCATTTATTGAGATGAATTTTTTTTGTTAAATTGGTTATTAAGATGGCCAATTATACTGATAGTTTTCTTAATATTGAACCAGCCCTGCATTCCTAGTATAAATCCTACTTGATCATGGTGTATTATCCTTAGAATGATTTTCTGTAGTCTTTTTGCTAATATCTTATTTAAGATTTTATTTAAGATTTTACCATCAATATTCATTAGGGAGATTGGTCTATAATTTTCTTTCTCTGTTTTCAACCTACCTGGTTTAGGTAACAGCACCATGTCTGTGCCATTAAAGGAACTTGATAGGACTCCTTCATTCCCTAATTTTTCAAATAGTTTATATAGCATTGGGGCTAATTGTTCTTTAAATGTTTGATAGAATTCACATGTAAATCCATCTGGTCCTGGAGATTTTTTTCTTAGGGAGTTGGTTGATAGTTTGTTCTATTTCTTTTTCTGAGATGGGATTCTTTAGGATATTTACTTCTTTCTCTGTTAGTTTGGGCAAGCTATATTTTTGGAGGTATTCTTCTATTTCATTTAAGTTGTTGAATTTATTGGCATAAAGTTGGGCAAAGTAACTCCTAATTATTGCTCTAATTTCCTCTTCGTTAGAGGCAAGTTCTCCCTTTTCATTTTTAAGACTAACAATTTGATTTTCCTCTTTCCTTTTTTTAAATCAGATTTATTAAGGGTTTGTCTATTTTGTTGGTTTTTTCATAGAACCAACTCTTAGTTTTATTAATTCAATAGTATTTTTTTTTACTTTCAATTTTATTGATCTCTCCTTTTATTTTTAGAATTTCAAGTTTAGTGTTTGACTGGGGGTTTTTAATTTGTTCCTTTTCTAGCATTTTTAGTTGCAAGCCCAATTCATCGACCTTCTCTTTCTCTATTTTATACAAATAGGCCTCTAGAGATATGAAATTTCCCCTTATTACCACTTTGGCTGTTATCACACACATTTTGGTATGATGTCTCATTATTATCGTTTTCGTAGGTGAAGTTAATAATTATGTCTATGATTTGCTGTTTCACCCAATCATTCTTTAGTATGAGATTATTTAGTTTCCAATTATTTTTTGCCTCCTTTCCCCTGGCTTTTTGTTGAATGTTATTTTCATTGCATCATGGTCTGAAAAGGATGCATTTACTATTTCTGCCTTATTGCATTTGAGTTTGAGGTTTTTATGTCGTAATATATGGTCAGTTTTTGTATAGGTTCCATGAACTGCTGAAAAGAAAAGTGTACTCCTTTCTGTCTCCATTACATTTTCTCCAGAGATCTATCACATCTAATTTTTCTAGTATTTTATTTACCTCTTTGACTTCTTTCTTATTTATTTTGTGGTTTGATTTATCTAATTCTGAGAGTGCAAGGTTGAGATCTCCCACTATTATAGTTTTGCTGTCTATTTCTTCTTGCAGCTCTCTTAATTTCTCTTTTAAGAATTTAGATGCTATACCATTTGGTGCATATATGTTTAATATTGATATTGCTTCATTATCCATGCTACCCTTTAGCAAGATATAGAGCCCATCCTTATCTCTTTTAATTAGGTCAATTTTTGCTTTAGCTTGATCTGAGATCAGGATGGCTACCCCTGCTTTTTTGACTTCACCTGAAGCATAGTAGATTTTGCTCCAACCTTTTACCTTTAACCTGCATGTATCTCCCTGCTTCAGGTGTGTTTCCTGTAAACAACACATTGTAGGATTCTGGCTTTTAATCCATTCTGCTAACCTCTTCCTCTTTATGGGGGAGTTTACCCCATTCACATTTATGGTTAGAATGACCAATTCTGTATTACTTGCCATCTTGTTAACCCCGGTTTATGCTTTTCTCCTTTCTTTCCCCCTTACCCCCCTTCCCAGTATTAAGCTTGTGAGCACCACTTGCTTCTCACAGCCCTCCCTTTTTAGTATCCTTCCCCCCACTTTAGAGTTCCTTCCCCATCTTACCCCTTTCCCTCCCAGTTTCCGTATTCCCTTCCACTTAGCTTATTCCTTCCCTTTTCACTTTTCCCTTCTCACTTCTCAATGAGGTGGGAGAAGTTTCACCATAGATTGAATATGTCTAAAATTTTTCTTTTGAAGCCAATTCTGAAGGCAATAAGATACCCACTATATTTATCCCCCTCCATTCTTTCTCTCAGATATAATATGTTTCCTTTGCCTCTTCATGAGATGTAGTACCCCCACTTTACCCTTTTTCTGGTACAATGTCCTTTCCACATCTATTTTCTAGAACAAGGTATACATGTATTCTTTATACATCTTTATAGCTGAAATATAGTTCCCAAGATTAATCTTTACCTTTTTAAATTTCTCTTGAGTTCTATATTTGTAGATCAAACTTTTTGTTAAGTTCTGGCTTTTTCATCAAAAATAGGTGAAATTCGCTTACTTTGTTGAATGTCCATCTTCTTCCCTGGAAAAAGATGCTCGTTCTGGCTGGGTAAGTTATTTTTGGTTGCATACCAAGTTCCTTAGCCTTTCGGAATATCATATTCCAGGCCCTTCGATCCTTTAATGTGGATGCTGCTAGATCCTGGGTGATTCTTATTGTGGTCCCTCAATACTTGAATTGAGTTTTTTAGCTGCTTGCAGTATTTTTTCCTTCGTCTGAGGGTTCTGGCATTTGGCCACTATATTTCTTGATGTTTTGATTTTAGGATCCCTTTCAGTAAGTGATTGATGAATTATTTCAATGTCTATTTTACCCTCTGTTTCTATGATTTCTGGGCAGTTCTCTTTGATAATTTCCTGGAAAATAGTGTCCAGGCTCTTTTTTTCATCATGCTTTTCTGGGAGTCCAGTGATTCTCAGATTGTCTCTCCTGGGTCTGTTTTCCAGGTTTATTGTTTTCCCCAGAACATAGTTCACATTCTTTTCCATTGTTTGATTTTTTTGGATTTGCTTGACTGATTCTTCTTGTCTCCTCGAGTCATTCAATTCCATTTGTTCAATTCTGATTTTCAATGAAGTATTTTCTTCACTCACTTTTTAAAAATCTTTTTCCAATTGTCCAATTGAGTTCTTTTGTTCTATGGAATTTTTTTCCATTTCGCCAATTTTGTTTTTTAGAGAGCTATTTTCTGTTTCCAGTTCACTAATCCTATTTTTCAAGGATTTAATTTCTTTATCCACTCTGTCTTTAAATGAGTGGGATGACTTCTCCAGACTCTTTTGCCAAGCTCTCTCTCCTTTTCCTATTTTTCTTCTAGCTCCCTTGTGAGAGCCTTTTTAATTTCTTCTATGAGGTTCATCTCTGCTGAGGAACAGATGATCTCCTCCTTTGGGGATTTGCCTGGGGACAGTCTGTTTTTAGTCTCCTCAGGATTTAGAGTCTGCTCTCTATCTGTATAGAAGCTGTCAAGAGTTAAAATCCTCTTCAATTTTTTGCTCATTTTGTCAGAGAAGAATCAAAGACAAACTAGCAAAAAGAAAAAAAAAAGAAAAAACCCCTAAATGGAGTCTGCTTTTTTGGGGGAAGGGGCTGCGTGGTGTTACCGAGCTTCCTCTACAGACTGCCGGGGCAGCAGCGAGGCACTAGCAGGACTGTGCTGCACCTGCACTCTGAGACTCCGAGAATGTGCTGAGACACTGTGGGGGAGGGGTGGCCAGGTCCCAAGAGACTTCAGCTGTTTGGGATTGTATTCTTAAGCCCTCCCTCCCCCCCAGTATTTTTAGCTTCTCTGCTGGGCTGCTGGCTTGCTGCCAGGGCAAATTATTCAATCCTGTAGCAAAGCTCCCCCCACAAAGACAGCTGAGATCACACCCCATCCCCTTTCTGATCTGTTTGGCTGTGAGCTGCTTCCCATGCTCTCGCTGCTGCTGCCTGCCCTCAGCCTGCGGCGGATCTAAAACCATCCCTGCCCTCGAGCAAAAACAGACCTTTCTTGGGGAATTTCAAGGATGTCTTCTCTTGGTAACTATTTGTGGGTTTTTTTCAGTCAAGCATTAATTCAGAGCCTTGTAATGAAATGGATTCTGAGAGAAAAACGTGGAGCTTACACAGCTGTGTGCCTCCTCTCCGCCATCTTGGCCGGAAGTCCCAGAAACATTTACTACTTCTGCCTTCCTGCATTTAATTTTCAGGTCTTTATATCCTAATATATGATCAATTTTTTGTGTAGGTTCCAGGAACTGCTGAGAAGAAAGTATATTCCTTTCTGTCTCCATTCAGTTTTCTCCAAAGATGTATCATTCCTAATTTTTCTAATATTCTATTTACCTCTTTAATTTCTTTCTTATTTGTTTTGTGGTTTGATTTATCAAATTCTGAGAGTTCAAGGTTGAGATCTCCCACTATTACAGTTTTGCTGTCTATTTTTTTGCAACTCTTTTGACTTCTTTTTCAGGAACTTAGATGCTATACCACTTGGTGCATATATGTTTAGTATTGATATTGCTTCATTGTCTTTGCTACCCTTTAGCAAGATATAGTTTCCTCCCTTATCTTTTTCATTTAGATCAATTTTTGCTTTTGCTTGGTCTGAGATAAGGTTGGCTACCCTCCTTTTTTGACTTCCCCTGAAGTATAATAGTTTCTGCTTCACACTTTTACCTTTAGTCTGTATGTATATCTCCCTGCTTTAAATGTGTTTCCTCTAAACAACATATTGTAGGGTTCTGACTTTTGATCCAATCTGCTATCTGCCTCCTCTTTATGGGAGAATTCACTCCATTCACATTTATGGTTAAAATGACTAATTCTGTATTTCCTGCCATCTTATCATCCCCAGATTATGCTTTTCTTTTTCTTCCCCCCCCCAATCCTCTTTCCCTATTTTAAATTTATGTGCCACACTTGTATCACACTGCTCACCCTCTTTAGGATCCCCCACTCCCTCTTTGAATCTCTTCTCCTTTATTGTATTCTTCCTTTATTACTCTTTTCCTTTTTCCCTTTTCCTCTCCCTCTTTTTAATGAGGTGGGAGAAGATTTTCTGTGAAAAAAATATGTCAATTATTTTCTCTTTGAGCCAACTCTGATGAGAGAAAGATTCACATATTGTTCCTCCTCCTCTCTAATTTTCCTCAGATATGATAATTTTCCTTTGCGTCTTCGTGGGATGTAGTTTCCCTCTTTCTATCCCACCTTTCCCCCCTTTCTGACATTATCCCTTTTCCATTTCTACTTCCTTTTTTATGTTATATCAGTAAAAACAAATTATACATGTAGTCTTTTTTATTCCCAACAGAAATACAGTTCTCAAGAGTTCCTTTTCCCTTTTCTGCTTCTCTTGAGTCCTATGGTAGGAGATCAAATTTTTTGTTTAGTTTTGGTTTTTTCCTTAGAAGCAAATGGAATTCATCTGTTTCATTAAATGTCCATCTTCTTCCCTGGAAGAAAATGCTCAGCTCCACTCCAAGTTCTTTTGCCTTTCAGAATATAAGATTCTAGATCCTTCAATCTTTTAATGTGTTGGCAGCCAGATCTTGGGTTGTAATGGGCTGAGGCTTGAGTTGATGCACTGAGGTCCCAGGCACATGAGGCTAAATAGTAATTGGACCATACTCTATTAATATATAAGCTTGGAGAAAGAATGGCCTCCGCCCACTCTTTGTGTAAGTCCTGATGTGTTGTATAGGAAATGAGCATTTTGGTGGGTAGAGGCAGGGGAGTGGAAAAGGAAGGGGAAGGAGAGACTGTTTGCATTGCCATTGCGATGGTTTTCTCAGCTCAGATCTCCCTCTGTTAGCTGGCTTCCTGTCGCAGTTGCCCATATTGCTATCACAATCTTTCTTGCCCATATTGCTATCGCAATCCTTATTCATCTCTTCACTTCAATAAAAACTGAAGATTTTTCCCTTAACCTGAATTCCTGACTCTGGCTGATTTTAAATATGCGGTCATTACAACAAAACACATCTATTACATTATATTATATATATATATATATATATGTGATACAAGCTTATATATGTACAATCATATTTGATATATGCATATCCTATGTGTATGTGTATATATATATATATATACACACATATATATACATATATATATATATATATATATATATATATATAATAAGAACACCTGTTGCAAAATTGTCTGAAGCAATGAAAGTTTAAACATCTTAGAGTTACAGAGCTATTACTGTCAGAAGACAGAATTGAAACCAAATCTCTCCAGATTCTAAGATGAACTCTCATCAGGACACCAAATTTTCTCAGTCCTTATTGTTACTACCACTACCAAATGAAGAAATATTTGGTAAATGTTGGCATAATAAAGAACATACTAAGAACTACAAAAACCTATGTTCCAGATAAGCTTTAACCACATAAAAGTTGTGTGATACTAGGAAATTCAATTGCTAGAATTTTGTAAGGCTGAAAAAAGTAAATTAAATAAATTCCCTTGCACAGCTCAATGTGCTATGAGCATTTTAACATTATTGCTACCATCATCATTCTTATGAGAGGCTTGTTATTTCATTAATGAAAGTATTCACAACGTTGTGTGTCATAATTCCTCAATTGTGGAGCAAATCATCTTCACAAATTTTTGTCCTTTAAAATGAGTCATATTCTGGCAATAAATTTATTCAGCATATTATCAGTCTGCTCACTCAAAGCTTTTTCATGTAAGTAGGATTTCCTCTAAGTTTGTACCACCAAAGACTTCAGGAAGATGTTGACAGTGAAAAGAAAGGAAAGAAGTAGAATAAAAGCCTTCTGAATGCTGATCTTTAGGAGACAAAGAAGAATTATCAAATTTGTGGATCAACTATCTAATGCAAACTTTCTGGTAAGCAGCAGGTAAGTGCATATTTTAGTTAGGACATTGGCAAGAATCTGAAAGCCAGATGTTCAAGTATTGATATTTAGCAAGAAAATTTGGGGAACAAGACAAAAATCCCAAATATCTAATAGAACTTTTCTCACATCAATTTGATGTTTCTCCCAAGAATATCAATAACAACCCATCCATTCCTGCTCTTTATGCCTCTCCTAAGTTTGCCATCTTGTGGTCTCACCATGCTGAAGGTTTTCATTGCATTCTGCTGACAGTTCAAAATTGCCAGTCGATCACTTGGAATATCCTGTCATAATAATATGCATTTTTTCTTTAAAAAAAAATTCCCGAAGCCTTTCTCTATAAAAGTTTTAAAAGCAAATGATTCTGTCTGCTTTGCAAGTAACTTTTGAAGGACAACTCATTTACATCATCATAAGTCAAAAATAAAGAATGTCAAAGTACAAGGGAACAAGCCAGTGTTGTTTCCTAATAAAGAGCTAATGTAACTTGTATTAAGTACAAGTAGCACACGTACACTATAATTTGCCAGTCATCATCATTTTTGAGTAATGTTTAGCTACCCATTAGCAAAATCTTCTTTCAGAATAGCATATATTTTCTGAAGGGTGTCTTTTTTCCTCTGGAAGTTTCCTCACTGATTATAAAGGTGGTCCTAAAAATAAGTGTAGTTTTAAGCCTCAATCACAATTCTTTTAGAATACCTTCAATAACTTTTATTGATTAAAGTTTCTATTAGCAACCTCAGGAACTCATTTCCTAAATCAGCACATTAAATACCATGTAGACAGTCTACTGCAGTAAGGCATGTGAATTTGCCAGATGAAGTACTCAAGATTTCCAGTCTGGCAGCTAGTTGGTATGTAAATTAGAATACTGGACTTGGGATTAGAAAACTCAGCTTCTAAGTTCAAATCAAATCAAAAGTTTCAGACACTTACAAGCTGTCCCTCCCTGGGAAAGTCACATAACCTTGTTTGTCTTTGTTTTCCCAAATTTAAAATGAGCTAGAGGAAAAAAAAAAAAGGTAAACCAGTCCAGTATTTTTTGCCAAGAGAACTCCCAAAGGAGGTTTGTAAAAATCAGACATGACTGAAAAAGTGAATGAGCAACAACAGAAAGCCTGAAAACAAGTGATCATGTTTCAGAGATAGTGCAATGTTTCTGTTTGTACTAGTTTCAAATAATAGCTTCATGTAGATAATATGTAGATCATCTTTCCAAATAAAGATGAAAGAATTATGGTTATTTCTATATTGATTTACAAGGGAAGTTTTCACTTGTGAACTTCCTTCCAACATAAGAAAGATATATATTCTTTCAAAAAATTATATCCAAGTTTAATATCATCCTTACTTTTCAGCATATGTATCATCTAATGCTCTCCCAGAGAAGAATAACAGGTTTTTTATTAAAGCTTTTTTATTTTTAAAACATAAGCACGAATAGTTCAACATTAAGTATTGCAAAAACTTGCGTTTCAATTCCCCCCTTTACTCTCCTAGATGGCAAGTTATCCAGTATATGTTAAACATGGTAGATCTATATGCCAAATGCAATATATGCATGCATAATTATATAATTGTCTTGCTGAACAAGAATAATCAAATCAAAAAGGAAAAAATAGAAATAGAAAATAAAATGCAAGCAAACAACAACAGATATAGTGAAAATGCTATGTTGTGAACAACACTCAATTCCCACAGTCCTGTCTCTGGGTATAGATGGCTCTTTTCATCACAGAATCATTGGAACTGGTCTGACTCATCTCCTTGTTGAAGAGAGTCACACATCTCAGAATTGATCATCATATAATCTTGTTGCCATATACAATGATTTCCTGGTTATGTTCATTTCAATTACCTTCAATTCATTTAAGTCTCTTCAGGCCTCTCTGAAATCATCCTGCTGATCACTTTTTACAGAATAGTAATATTCCATAACATTCATATACCATAACTTATTCAACCGTTCTCCAACTGATGGACATCCACTACAAAAAGGTCTGCCAAAACCATTTTTGCACATATGTGAGCCTTTCCTTCCTTTAATATCTAGTTAGGATATAGCCCAGTAGAAACACTGCTGGATCAAAGGGTAGGCACAGTTTAATAATTCTTTGTGCATAGATCCAAATTACTATCCAGAATGATTGGATCTGTTCACAATTCCACCAATAATATATTAGTGTTTCAGTTTTCCCACATTCCCTTCAACATTCATCCTTATCTTTTCCTGCTACCTTACACAATCGGAAAGGCATGTAGTTGTATCTCAGAGTGGTCTAAATTTGAATTTCTTTAATCAATAATGATTGAGAGCGTCTTTTCATATGACTAGAAATGGTTTCGATTTCTTTATCATAAAATTGTCTGTCCATATCCTTTCACAATTTATCAACTGGATAATGTCTTGAATTCTTATAAATTGAAGGCAATTCTCTATACGTTTTAGAAATGAGGCCTTTATCAGAAACCTTAAATCTAAAATTGGTTTCCCAGTTTATTGCTTTCCTTCTAATCTAATCTGATTAATTTTGTTTGTACAAAAACTTTTAGCTTAAAATAGTCAAAATTATCTATTTTGAGATCAATAATGAGCTCCAATTATACTTTGGTCACAAATTCCTTCTTCCTCCATGGATCTGAAAGGTAAACTGTCCTATGATCATCTAATTTGCTTATATCACTCTGTATATCTAGATCATGAACCTATTTTGACCTTATCTTGATATATGTTGTTAGGTGTGAGTCAGTGCCTAGTTTCTGTCAAACTAGTTTCCAATTACTCAGTAGTTTTTGTTGTTGTTGTTGTTGTTTTTCTTTTTTAATCAAATAGTGAGTTCTTATTCCAAAAGCTGAGTATTTGAGTTTGTCAAACATTAGATTAATACAGTCATTCACTATTTTATCCTGTAAACCTAATTTATTTCACTGATAGACAACACTTTTTCTTAGTCAGTAGCAAATGGTTCTTGTGGCTACTGCTTTATGATATAATTTTAGATCTAGCACAGCTAGGTCAATATTATTGGCATGTTTTCATTAATTCCCTTGAAATTCTTGACCTTTTGTTCTTCCAGATGAACTTTGTTATTATTTTTCTGTATCTGTAAAATAATTTCTTGGGAGTTTGACAGGTATATCACTGAAAAAGTAGATTAATTTGGGTAGTATTGTCATTTTTATTATATTTGATCAGTTTATCTAGGAGCTCTTGATATTTTTCCAATTGCTTAGATCGGACTTTATTTTTTTTAAATAACTTTTTATTGGCAGTACATATGCATGGGTAATTTTTTACATTATCCCTTGCACTCACTTCTACTCCGACTTTTCCCCTCCCTCCCTCCACTCCCTCCCCTAGAAGGCAGACAGTCTTATACATGTTAAATATGTTATAATGTATCCTAGATACAATGTATGTGTGTAGAACCTAACAGTTTTCTTGTTGCAAAGGAAGAATTGGCTCCAGAAGGTAAGAATAACTTGAAAAGAAAAACAAAAATGCAAACAGTCCACACTCATTTTCCAGTGTTCCTTCTCTGGATATATCTGATTCTGTCCCTCATTGATCAATTGGAACTAAATTAGATATTCTCTTTGTTGAAGATATGCACTTCCCTCAGAATACATCCTCATACAGTATTGTTGTTGAAGTGTATAATGATCTCCTCATTCTGCTCATTTCACTCAGCATCAGTTCATGTAAGTTTTTCCAAGTTTCTCTGTATTCATCTTGCTTGTCATTTCTTACAGAACAATAATATTCCATATCATTTATTTACCACAATTTACCCAACCATTCTTTAATTGATGGACATCCATTCATTTTCCAGTTTCTAGCCACCACAAAAAGGGCTGCCACAAACATTTTGGCACATACAGGTCCCTTTCCTTCTTTAGTATCTCTTTGGGGTATAAACCCAGTAGTAGCACTGCTGGATCAAAGGTTATGCACAGATTGATAGCTTTTTGGGCATAATTCCAGATTGCTCTCCAGAATGATTGGATTTGTTCACAACTCCACCAACAATGCATCAGTGTCCTAGTTTTCCCACATCCCCTCCAACATTCATCATTATGTTTTCCTGTAATCTTAGCCAGTCTGACAGTTGTGTAGTAGTATCTCAGAGTTGTCTTAATTTGCATTTCTCTGATCAATAGTGATTGAGAACACTCTTTCATATGAGTGGAAATAGTTTCAATTTCATCATCTGAAAATTGTTCATATCCTTTGACATTTATCAATTGGAGAATGGCTTGATTTCTTATAAATTTGAGTCAATTCTCTATATATTTTGAAAATGAGGCCTTTATCAGAACCTTTAATGGTAAAAATGTTTTCCCAGTTTGTTGCTTCCCTTCTAATCTTGTTTGCATTAGTTTTGTTTGTACAAAGACTTTTTAATTTGATATAACCTTTGAAGGATGAAATAATTTTCAATGCAATTAAGTAAAGATAATAATTGATCATACTAAGTATTTGGGTGTGTTCATCACTCTTTTAAAAATAGAGCTCAATTCACAATCCTTACTCAATCATTAATAACAATAATGGTTAGCATGTATATAATTCTTTAAGTCTTGCAAAATATTTTAAAATATCATTTCATTGTATCTTTAGAATAATCCATAGAGACATATCTATTATTAGCCACATTTTATATGTGAAAACACTGAGGCAGAAATAATTTAAGTAATTTCCCCAGTGTTATATAACTAAAAATTATATGAGACTGTATATGAACTCAAGTTTGGCATTATATCCATTGCACTTAGATATTCAATATGTCAGGCATTGTGATAGGCAGTGAGGATAAAAATACAATTAGCACTATTTTTCTCATTCTGGGAGGAAAGATATAGAAAATAAAAAGTTTATCTCTATGTCTCAATTTTCTCCTATTAGAAATGGAGGAAAGCAATATTCACATTATCTATGTCACAGAATTACAAAGAGCAAATGAGATTAGAGCATTGTAAATCAAACTCGTGAAGTCAAAGACCTACAGTATAAGGCCTTTATGATGAGGAAAATGAGGCCTAATGAGGACAAATGGTTAACATCATACACTGACTCAGTGGAAGACTTAAGATTCAAGGTCAGATAGTACTCCAAATTCAGCAGCAAATTTCAACTTCCTTTCCATAATACTAAATACACTGCCTTCAAATATAGAAAAAAACAAAAACAAAAATTTTCAGATAGCAGAATATTGTAACCATATCTGTTGATATATTTATTCCAAAGCTTAAATAGCATCAGGTGGTTAATAATTTGCTAGACCCCAAATCAGGAAAACCTGGGTCAAATTCTTCTTCTGACCTTTATTCTCTGTATAAATCTGAGCAAATCATTTGAACTATTTTGACTTTATTTACAATAAATCCATGACTATAGTTAAATGTCTATGCCTCTAGCAACTTTATGTAATCATATATGGATTATGAGGTATGCTTTTATGGTGAATATTTTTAATCACTAAAAGGAAATGATGCCCATATATAATCTGATAGATACCAGGCCTCAAAAGATGTGTGATATTATGGGGAAAAGGGTAAAACTAATGTATAATGGAAGAAGCTGTTGGGGGAAGAGATAAGTAAATTGTTTATGAGTTATGCTTTCATCCTCTATCTACTTTTTATCATGTTAATCCCTCCAAAAGATTCTCTTTGGATTGCCTCTTTTACCCTAAAAGAGAGAATTGTTAACCTTCCCCTAAAATCCTCAGCCTAATTAACAAATCTAGCCTTTGAATTAGTTTTGGACTGGTAGAATCCACAAAGTTTGGGAGTGCAACAAATTACCAGTAGAAGATAATTTCAAAGAGTGCTGGAAAAGGTCTGTTTCAATTGGAAAGCACAAGCAAGTTGAGCATACATTCCAGCGCAGGCAGTGCAGAGTCCCCAAGGTGGTGCAGACTGTGCTTTGTGGAGAATCTATAGAGAAGAATCCCCAGCATCAGTGTTGGCTACGTTGCTCTGGTTGCAAGCTAGTAGATCAGCAGAGAAGTTGAAATCCGCTTCCTGATTTCTTATATCACAGTAGTATTCCATCAGATTTACATGTCACAACTTGCTCAACCATTCTTTAGTTAAGGGGTTTCTCCAAAGTATACAATTCTTTGCCATCACAAAAGAGGTGTGTCTTTTGTTCATATTGGTCCTTTTCTCTTTCCTTTGACCTCTTCTGTATTAGCAACAGTATTGCTAAGTCAAAGGATATGCACAGTTTAATATCTTTGGGAGTTAAGTTCTGAATTGCTTTCCAAAAATTATTATTTTAAGGCTCCCCCAAAATTGTATTAGGGTTACTATTTTCCATCAGACCTTAAATCCTTTATCATTTTTCCTTTTCTTAGCTTAGATAATTTAATGAATGTGAGGTAGTACGTCAGAGTTATTTTAATTTGCATTTCCTAAAATATTGCTAATTTAGGGTATTTTTATATGCTTATTGATGACTTTGATTTCTGTCTCTGAAAACTGTCTATTCATAGTCTATGAACATATAGCAATTGGGGAATTACATTTTCATTCATATTTGAAATGATTCCCTTTATATCTTAGAAATGAGATCTTTTTTTAATTGCTGCAATGATTTTCTCTAGATTCTTATTTTTGTTCTAACTTGCATTGATTTTGTTTTGCAAAAATTTTATGTAGTATTAGAACAATATTATGCATTTTACCTTTTGTGAACATATCACTCTCTTCCATGGTATTAACCTCTTCCCCTAACCATAACTATCACAAGTAATTTCTTCCTTCCTCTATTCATTTGCTTATAATACCACTATTTTTTCTGTTATGTACCAAATTTGTGCTTATATGTGTGGTGTGAAGTGTTTCTCCAAATCTCATTTTTGTTAAACTTCTTTACAGTTTTCCTAATAGCATTTGTTAAATGATGGTTCCTTTCCCCAGTAGCTGGGATCCTATTATTTAAATCTTTCTCTATTTTCATGAAAAGTTCTTTGTAATTATGTTCATATAATCTAAATGCATTTCTGGGCACATAGATTCTAAAATATTTTATTGTCAGTAGTTATTATAAATGGAATGTTTCTTTGTAGCTCTTCCTGCTGTCTTTTGTTTGTAATACAAAGAAATGCTAATAATTTGTGTGGATTTGTTTTACTTTCTGCAACTTTGCTGAATTTGTTCATTGTTTCAGTTAGTTTTTGAGTTGGCTCTGCAGGGTTCTATAAATAAACCAGCATATTATCTTTCAAAAAAAATAGCTTTGTTTTGTCTTTGTCTGTATTTATTCTTTCAAATTCATATTCTTATGTTATTGCTATAGTTAGCATTTCTATTTCAATATTTAGTAATAATAGTGATAATGAACTTTCTTTCAACAGTGATTTCTCCTTGATCATTTTTCATGTTCTTTTTCCTATGGAATATTTCATGATTTTAATTTTTATTTAATTCTTTTATTGTTTTATTTTTTTCTGGATGTCTTACAGAGTCATTTCTTATCTATTTGGCCAATTCTGATGTTTTTTTTTTTGTTTTGTTCTCTTGACTTCAGGGCTGGTGCTCTATCCACTGCATGACCTAGTTGCCCCTCCAATTCTAATTTTTAAGAAGTTATGTTCTTCAGTTTAGTTTTTTTCCCTTATCTTTCTGATTTCATTTGGTCTTTAAAAACACTGTTAACTCCTTTAGCTTTAGCTTTGTATCTCTAGGAATTCCTACTGGACTTGTGTCCAAGCTGCATTTTTGATTTGAGAATTTTCTTGCAGAGGTTTTTGAATCATTCTATTCTGTGTTTATGTCTTAGCTTCCTTCTTGCCATAAAATGTCTCTATGATTGTATTCTTTTGTTTGCTCATTCTTTTAGCCTATTCCTTAATTTTGATTTTCTTTTAATATTAGTCTCTCCATACTTGTTGGATGTATGATAAGTCTGAGCTTTTGTCTTCTTCATGCTTCTGTTGGTTTGCAGCTCCCTTTGGGGTGGTATTTGATCTGCAAGTTTTCAATGCAGCCAAAGTAGTATAGTGGGTAATGAGGTCTGTTTGATCCCTTCCTAGTCTGAGTTCTGTAGATACCTAACTGAAGTTCCATCAGCTTTTTTTTTGGTTGAGAGTTTCAGTAGACTCCTGCTTAACTAAGCCAATATTAGATCTTTTGAAAGTTCTAGAGGTTTAGAGGGATAGCAAATCCCTTTTGTTCTTGTGTTTTTTATTCTACTTCTTATATTAAAAGCACACAGATACTCTATACTCCCCAAAATCTGTTATATGTTCAGTCAATACACACAACCACTTTTCCGTACCCTATATCTGTGACCCAGCACTGGGTGGTTTGTGGCAGAGCTACAAGATGTCACTCATTCTTGTACTCAGTGATGGCTCATTAATCCCTTTTGATTTCTTTATGGTTCCCTTCTTCAGTTCTTTCTTAATCCCTCAACATTGTAATGCTTTTAATAACTGCCCATTTAATCCCTATGCTCCTAAACAGACCTTTCCCAAGAGTTACAGACATCTCTGTTCTCCCTAGCAACTTTGGGATGAAAATTGTGACTTCTTCTTGGCTTTCCAATAAGAATTCAATTGGACACTTTCTCTAGGTCTTCTTTGAGAGGTGGGAGGGAAGCTATTCTCTAATGTTTCTTCTCAATACAATATCTCAAATCCTCCAACATTAGAAAACTGATATTCTTCCTTAATGATGAGAAGCATATTTTTGGTAATATATGTAGTGCTTCAATATGTGGTCAGAAACTTAAGAAAAACATTTTGTAGGTTGATAAAAATGAAAATAATGCAAGAGTTCTTTCTTTAAATTGGCAAAAATATATATGCACAAGGAGGTCATATTGGATGACTTCTCTCACTCAGACATGCAGATAGTACAGTGAATATAGAACTGTACTTGGATTTAGGACGACTTGAACTAAAAACTTGCCCCAGGTCCTTATGACGTCATTTTGCTTCTCTACATTTTTTTTATTTTTTTTTCTTATCTTTTATTATCTGCATCAGTTAAGATTAGGTGTGTCATTTAATGTCATGCACTGATGGACAGAAGAGAAAGAATAGGGGAAAAAGGGATAAAGAAAGGGAAATAGGAACACCTGTGAAAATCTGTAATAAAAACGATCTTTTCTTAATTCAAAGGTAAGTTTTGGCATTTTATATCCAACTCCCTTTTCCACCCCTCCCTCACCAAAGTTCCATCCAGAGTGAGAGAGGGTCACCCTATGGTGACTAAGGTGTTATGGCCAGATGCTCAGAGCTCCCTCATTGGCTGCTGTTAGATGCATGTGGATTTTACTTTTGTATGTGTGTATGTTTTAAAATTTTCATGTTTCCTTAAATAATTTCTTATTGATTCTTAGATGTTCCAGTTCACTGGGGTGACCTAGTTATGTGGAAACATGCCAGTCTGCCCATGGCAGACTCCTTTCCACCAGTTGGGGTCTGAGTTATCAAGGACCTGTATGAAATCTCCCCAAGGGAAGCCCAGCTCTCCATCTTCTTGGAGGTCAAAGTCAAAGAGGACCTGGACATATGTTGGTTGCTGTGGCACCTGTTCTATGTTCCTTAAGAATATCTGCTGGTTTCTGGAAACTGAGGTGGATCTGTGATAATCTACCAGCTTATTTAAAGAATTGAACTTTACCACTCATAGAAAATACTTCCCAACCTCATCTCGGAGCACCTTGAAATACTGCACATCATTTCCAAACTTGACAGAGAGGGAGAAGTCCCCGGCTGCACTGCTCTCCCGGATAAGAAAGGCACCATCATGTCGCTGTTTGCCAAGCATTTCTTCTGCCTTTGCTCTGGGGATTTTGCCAAAAAACCACGGATGTGGTTTCATTTCTATGTAGTTTTTGGGAATGAAGCCATCTTTTCCATTAAGTTCTGCTTTATAAGAATTTTGATCACATTCTTCATTCAATACCTTGACGATGTCACCCCTTTTGAAGCTCAACTCATCATCTGCAGTGGCTTTGAAGTCGTATTTGGCAATCGCTTCCATGCTGAGATCTGCTAAATGCTCAGTAGCTTGGGGCAGGAGGTAATGGAGACCTCCTTGCTGCAGCAGTCTACCTAGGCTCAGATTCTCCTCTTTCTGAGATCTGATTTGGTGAAACTGCTTGTAGAGGAGATATAAGATTCTGCCAGTGGCGCCGTGTTCCCACTCTCCGCCCTGCCGGTCCGTCCACTCTTAGCGAATGGCTGCTGAGATCCCGGCGCTCCCCGCAGAGTAGCGCCCGCCGGCGCCTGGTAGCCGCAGCACCTGCTTCTCTACATCTCAGGTTTGATGTATGTAAAGTGTTGTTATTTGGTTGTGTCTTACTTTCTGTGATTCTTTTTGAGATTTGCTTGGCAAAGATTCTGTAGGCAAAGAATCGTGTCTGATTCCGAATATGGTGTTCTATCCATTGCACCATATAGGCTCTCAAAAAACTTATTTATTAAGAAAATATTTATAAAGACCACTGTAAGCCTCAAATTTCCATATAAATGTTAGCTACTGTAATTAATATAATTATTATATATCATATTAAAGTAGGGGCATAGAACAAGGTAATGCCACAGAGCAAGAGAAAAAAAAAATGACTTCATGTGCCATCATTGCCACAAATGATCTGTATGACCTTACAATTCTCAAGGTTAGTTAGGGCCCTCACAATATAAATTACATAGTCAAGTCTTGATTTGACACATTCTCGGAAGGTAAAAACTCAAGATTATAATAATCGTTGCCAAAGGAACTTTAGGAATATCTGAAGGAAATGGAATGAAAGGTACAGAATGGAAAAACTTGAAATGAAGGAATATTGAGGGAAATTGAAACAAGAGAATATGGGGACTGTGCTTTAGTAATAAAGCAGCTAGAAAACAATAGCTTGACTATAGAACAATAATTGTCAGAACAAATCAAACAGTTAAAAAAAAAAAGAAAATATAAGAAAAAAAATTAAAATGGCCAAGAGAGGTCATCTAGGAATAATTTAAGAATTATCAGAATATATAAAATTATGATCAGAAAAAAGTCACAACAATATGTTTCAAGAAATTATACCTAAAAATTATGTAGAACGTTTAAAAACAGAGGTTCTCCCTAAACCATTCAGGAATAGAAAATCTGACTTCTTGCGTTTCCAAACAGAACTCAATTGGCTGCATTCTCTAGGTCTTTGTTGAGAAGTAACAGGAGAGTTAAAGTTTTATGCTTCTACTCAATCCAATATCTCAAATCCTCCAATGTTAGAAAATTAATACATTTATTTAATGATGGGAGACATAATTATTTTTATGATATTTTATATTATATTATATATGTATATGTATATTAATTTTATAATATATGAAGTCATAATAAAAACATAACAAAAACATGAAAAAGGAACAAAGTAATTAATCTAATCTGTTTGGTTTTTTTTTACTTAATGTGATATATGCACAGGAGAATTCACATTGGATGACCTCCCTAATTCAGACATACAGTAAACCCCATAAAGAATTCACAAAATGAAAACTCCTGAAAATAGCATAGCCAAAATCAAGGGCTTTCATGCTGAAGAAATAAAATTCTGTCAGCAATCAAAAAGAAAGCCTTCAACTTCCAAGGATCTACATTTAAAATATCTCCATGTCTCTTCACTAAATGCAATCTTACTTGGTTTGTAAAATCTTATGAAACTTTTCTGACAGCTCTTATCAGTAACAGTCTTTGGCCTCTTAGACCTTACAACATATTTAATTTATATTTCTTTGCTATATTTGAATGTTTTACTGACAATTGCATAGTGCTTACTATATGCTAGGCATTGAACTAAAATTCAGATAAACTTTTATCACATCCATTTTTGGAACAAACCTGGGAGACAGGTATTGTCATTATCCCCATTTTATAAATAAAAAATGTGATTTGCATAATATTACATAAATAGCAAAAGTCTAAGGCTGAATTTGAACTAATATCTTGCTGACTCAAACTTGGAACTTAATCCATTGTGACACTTCACTGCTTAGTAGTCATTTGGGTACATATCTTATCCCCTTGGGAAATTCAAGTTACATCATAGCTGGGGTTGTCTAGTATAATATAAATTACTTAAGAGTAAGAACTGTTTCATTTTGCATCTGTCTCTATCCCCAGTGCTTAAGACAAACCTATCCCATAATAAGTATTTAATAAATTAATAAATGCTTGTGAATGAATTAAATGATTTGTTCTTTTAAATTTTTTATCTTTATTTATTTAATTATTTTGCTGAGGCAAGTAGGGTTAAGTGACTTGCCCAGGGTTATTCACCTATGAATTGCTAAGTGTCTGAGGCCATATTTGAAGTCAGGCCCTCCTGACTTCAGAACTGATGCTCTATCCATTGTGCCTCTAAATGATATGTTCTTTATTGTTATTTCTCAATCAATTACCATATTAGGTGATACACAGAAAATACTCAATAATCATTTATTAAATGAGTTTGTTCAAATCGAATCTCCTAAATCATAACTAGTAAAACAACATATACAATAACAATAACAAGATGAAAGAAATAAAATCTTTGAAACTGGGTGCCATGTAATTATAATGGCCAAGTCATAAAGAATAAATAAGAAATATACTCCCTGCCCTACTTTGCAGTAGATAGATTATAATACAATATACCCTGGCAGACTGAGCCATATTATAGGTTCTTCTGCTGAAGCATGTATTTTTTTCTGGGTCTCTTTTAATCTTTAGGACAAAGTATAAAACACTGAAACATGGAGTGGGAAGACTGTATCTAGAAATAAAGTTAATATAAAAATAAAATCAATCAATAATTTTTAAGTAAATCAAATCTTTCTTGGTAGACTTTCATCTCGTTGATGGAAGGAGCTATGCTTTAATTTGTCCTTATATGTATCACAGTGCTTAACATTGTACCTCGGAATGTACTTAATGATTAAATGAATAAATGATTAAATTGATTTGATGAGATCAAGTTATCACTTCTTCATCTCTAGTAAAGAAAAAGTGAATGACAAATTTAGTGCAGAGGGGGAAAGATTTTATTCAAGTACAAACATATACAACAGAAGAAGAAAAAACTCAATAATTGTTCTCAAAACAAATTGTGTTTTTAAAATACATACACTTGTTTCTCTAAATTTTCCCATTGTAATTATTTAAAGGAAGAAATATCACACAATAGGTCATTTTATTCTAAATAAAATCTTTTGATGAGATTTTGTTACTCAGTAACATCAGTTATTATGTGCAAGAAATTGGTTTCTGAATTAGTTCCTGTGTTTATGGAATTCCTTTTCTTTGTAGATTGATCAAATACATATGTGCATATATATATATATATATATATATATATATATATATATATAGAGAGAGAGAGAGAGAGAGAGAGAAGAGAGAGAGAGAGAGAGAGTTAGTTGATAATTCTTCTAGTCTCCATGGATTCCAAATATCTATTCTTTTTATTTTCTTTCCATGTGTACAAAAAAGATGGCTGAGAGTACAATGAGTTTATCCTATTCAAAATATTGATGTAATATGGATTTAGATTCATAAAGTAAAGTGAGAATTTGGGGTGGGGGGAGAGGAAAAGCCTAAAAGAAAAGCATCTCCTATAATCATGTGTCTATTTCAATAATTCCTCATCTTAAGAAAAAATGTGTTTTCATTTGCTTTATCTAGCTAATTGACTCAATTTCCTTCCTCATTTTATGTTACTGTAAAGGGAAAAGTTTTTTTTGTAGAAAAATACTTAACAGGCTTGATATTAAAAGTGTTGAAGACTGTAATTCCACAGGCAATAGAAATCAGCAAAACATTGTCAAGTTCTGTTTTATAATTAGTTTCAATTTGTCTATCAAGATCCAAGGTTATTTTTTTAAACTATTACTATGTCCAGATTTATAATTTCTTTAATCTACGCTCTCTCTCTCTGCTGACCTAGGCCATCTTTCCCCTATGCCTTACAAGGGTCCTTTATGTCTTCATCAAGGTGGGGAAGATTCAGAACTGGAAGATCCTTCACCTATCACTATTTGGACTTTCATTTGAGAAATGAAGAAAATGAGGCTTCCAGAGAATAAAAGACTCATCAAGCTCAAGCAGGTGACAAGTAACCTGTGTTATATGTGTCTTTCAGTTCCTGATACTGATACTGCATCACTAGTTGCGGCTCTTAGACATTGCTAGGGGTGGGGTGCAGAGGTCCAGCCTTTGCAGGGAGTTCAGGGGGTTGAGCAGGAGGAATGGGGTCAGCATCAAACCAAGACAGAAGTCATGGGGTAGTTTGAGTGAGGAACTAATGGAAGTGACGCTCCCACCTTTTTCAGGTTCTTTCAGGCTTTATTTTTATACTATATCATGATCATATACTTTTCTTTAGGCCAACATAGTCTTTAGACATGTGTCTGACTTATTGACCTTTATAGGTTACTATATTTGACATTTAGTATTTGAGTAAGTTTTTTTATGGTTAAGGGTTTATTATTGATGACATTATGCAAAACCAATAATGAAAGATAAATGTTATACAAGGTTAAATGTCAGTGAATTTTGTTAGTTTACTTATGTCTTCTTTGTCAATTCTATAGATTGTTTGATTCCTCTATTTCCCTGACTTGGAACCATGTACATAGGCATTTAGAGCAATTCCTAGTTATACTTTAACCATCTTTTGGTTCTTAGACATACTGATCTTTTCTAAGTCTAAGTTGGTAAACACCATTATTGCCTGGACCTTTGGATTCTCTCCCATAGTGACAATGCTTTCCATGATGTTCTCTCCTTTATCATTTGTCTCAATGAGAGATTAGTTTTATTAGGACAGAATATGCATGTGGAATCATTTCTAGTTAGCTTGACCAAATTCCCCTTGTCACCAGATTTTTTTAGATAATGTTTAGTGCTGTAATCAAGCCAATTATAAATAATATAGGAAATAGTAGTCCACTACTGAGAATCATAGAAGGAAATGTTCCTGCATTAGAGCTTTGCACATTTGATCTTAGTGCTGGGCTTTGCCAATCACCTTAGAGAATGTGGCTTCCAACATTTCCCTTTATTTTTTTTTTAATTTCTTAAATGTATGAAGCTATTATTGAAGATAAAGGAGTATAAAGCGGCCAAAAAAAAAAAAATCACTTTTCAGTAACTGCTGAAGGGGAAAGCAGTGCAGGGGGTGAATCCTTAAGGGCTTGTATTTCATCATGGAGTTTGATAATATCTAGAGAGAGATCTGAATGATTCCATATACTTAGGAGGTGGTTTCTAACATTATCCCAAGGTGAGTAAGAGGAGTTATAAATTGATTTTAATTGGCCATGACACTGAGAGGATAGATGAACTCTTAATTCCTGCAATTGTTCTCCTAAAAAGTAGTTTCTTCAAGAGCATTAACTTTAGCTTCTAGTTTCCTATCTATGATTTCCTGAAACATAAATACAAGTGAAACATTTTTTTTGTCAGTTGGTCTACAGTGTAAGATGTATGCACTTCCTGAATTAAAGGTGGTGGAAACTGCAACAGAAGTAATAATCACTATGAGTGCTGAGATCCCAAAAATTAGAGAGTCTATAAAGCCTTCCTAGTAAGTTTGCAATATTGTTAAGAGCATGAAGGTCAGAATCATCAGACCAAGTCTCATTTAAAACTGTTGACATAGGTAAGGTGGGGAATTACAACAATGATTTCTGTTTGCAGATCAGGCAAAATACAATTGGTAATATAACAATTTGTACAAGTGACATTAAAAACAACTTTTGAAACCTCATAAATCACAATGGAGGAAAAGTCATCAAAACTAAGGAGGGCATAAGGAGCTGAAACACAGCAATGGACATAGTAGGAAGAATCAGAATAGTTTGGCCTTTGAAGTTTAAATGGTGCAGAGGTCATAGTTAGACGAGCAAGATGTGGTTGGGAAAATAATGTTTTGTTTAAGGAGATAAGTAGTTTTTCCAGTTAAAGGTTCTGTTTAAAGGCCTCATTTCCAAAATATATAGACATTGACTGTAATTTATAAGAAATCAAGCCATTTTCCAATTGATAAATGGTCAAAGGATATGAACAGACAATTTTCAGATGATGAAATTGAAACTATTTCCACTCATATGAAAGAGTTTGCCAAATCACTATGGATCAGAGAAATGTAAATTAAGACAACTCTGAGATACCACTACACACCTCTCAGATTGGCTAAGATGATAGGAAGATGACAGGAAAACATAATGATGAATGTTGGAGGGGATGTGGGAAAACTGGGACATTGATGCATTGTTGGTGGAGTTGTGAATGAATCCAACCATTCTGGAGAGCAATTTTAAATTATGCCCAAAAAGTTGTCAAAATGTGCATACTACTGGTCTTATATCCCAAAGGAATACTAAAGAAGGGAAAGGGACCTGTATGTGCCAAAATGTTTGTGGCAGCTTTGTTAGTAGTGACTAGAAAATGGAAAATGAATGGATACCCATCAATTGGAGAATGGTTGGGTAAATTGTGGTATGTGAATGTTATGGAATATTATTATTCTATAAAAAATGACCAGCAGGATGAATACAGAGAGGCTTGGAGAGACTTACATGAACTGATGCTAAGTGAAATGAGCATAACCAGGAGATCATTATATACTTCAAAAACAATACTGTACGAGGATGTATTCTGATAGAAGTGGATTTCTTCGACAAAGAGAAGATCTAATTCAGTTCCAGTTGATCAATGACGGACAGAAGCAGCTACATCCAAAGAAAGAACACTGGGAAATTAATGTAAACTGTTTGCATTTTAGTTTTTCTTCCCAGTTTATCTTTACCTTCTGAATCTAATTCTTTCTGTGCAACAAGAGAACGGTTTGGTTCTGCACACATATAATTGTATCTAGGATATACTATAACATATTTAACATGTGTAAGACTGCTTGCCATCTAGGGAAGGGGTGAAGGGAGGGAAGGGAAAAGTCAGAACAGAAGTGAGTGCAAGGGATAATGTTGTAAAAAAAAAAATTACCAGGCATATGTTCTATCAATAAAAAGTTACAATTTAAAAAAAAATAATAATAACATTAGGGGTTCATTAAGGAATATGATCATGGTAGCTTTTCCAAGGAATGTTCCAAGGAATGTTTCCAAAGAATATTGGCCGTATGGTATTATTTTCTATCTGACTTACTCATATCTGTAATGTCCAGGCTAGCTCTCTGGAGGGCCCCAGGATCAGTCTGAGTCAGGATCAGTCAAAGTCCTTGGTCTTTAGGAGGAGAAGTGAAAGAGGCAGGTAAGCTGCCACATGGCTCATTAAAGGTAGATCCTGGACTCTAGAGTCTGGAGCCTAAAGTCTTCCCTGCTAAATGAGCTGTGGCAGAGAGACTCTGACTCTCTCCCTTAACCCTCCAATACTTCCCTAAGATTACCTCACCACAACACACTCAGCAGGCGCCAATCATGAGAAGAGCCATAACATAACCATATCATCTATGTCTTAGATTCAAGTACACCTCTTCAGAGTTCCAGCCTTCTGCAATCCTTCCAGCTCTCTACACATATTAAAAATTTTCCAGAGTACCTGCTGTCGGAAAATTGGCCCAGCATCTTAAGTCAAGGTTGATCAGTTCCCCAGCCAGGAAGCCCAAGAACTTTAGCATTGAGAAGGAACACATTATAGCGAGCACAGTGATAATCTCTCCTGCTGTGAGAGGGAACAATGGAATCAAAAGTTAGAGAACCCAAGTTGCACTCTCTTTCTAAGAGAAAGGAAGAAATTTGATTTCCTAGAATGAGGTAGGAATGTCTCAATCTGGGATCACCAGACTTGTCTTCTATTAGTACCTTCCATAATATGCTACAATCAAACTGAATTATATTCTGCTTCCTGAGAAAGATATACACTATCATCTCTCCAAGCTTTTGCTTACAGTTTTCTGTAAATTACAAATTCCTTCCTTATCATGTTTTGCTTGTTGAATTTTAATAGTTTGAAGCCCTCTCTAATGTTTATATAAGGTCATGTTTTATAGTGTTGTCTTATCATATCTATTGGATTACAAGATGTTTTAGGATAAAGGCTTTTAGTGGAACATTTATCTGAACTGATTATTAAACTGCCCTAATGAAAGGTGGCAGTACATAAAAGCTGTATTAATTTGCTATTTAGTTCAGAGATTTTCAGTTGTGTACAACTATTTATGACTCCTTTTGGAGTTTTCTGGCAAAGATATTGAAGCAACTTGCCATTTCCTTCTTCAGCTAATTTACAGATTAGAATATGGAGACAAATAGTGTTCAGTGACTTTCCCAGGGTCATACAGCTAATAAACATCTAGGGATAAATTTAACTCAGATAGATGAGTCTTTCTGACCAGGATTGGTACTCTATCCATTGTACCTCACTTCCATACTACTGACATATATTCTAGTTTCTAAGCAAGCCCTAAAAGACAGATTTTTTCAATCATCTAAATGCCCTCCATAACTTGAAATTTCGATTTTTGTCAAAATATCATTATAATCTCATGATATTATATCTGGCTTTCAAATAATCTCCTAAGCATGCAGTAGGCTTAGACAATACTGAGAAAGCAATACTATATAATAGAGTCAACTGATGACAGTGTTTAGTGGCACAATTGTTAGAGTATTGTTCTAGAGTCAGTATCTGAGTTCAAATCTGGTTTCAGAAATTTGTTTAGGTTCACAGTCATAAGCAAAGCCACATAACCTCAATTTTGTCTCAGTTACACTATTAAATGTGAATAAAAATAACATATTTCACAGTATTGTTCTGAAAATAAAATGACAACATATTTGTAAAAATAATTAACTCATCACCTGGCATGTGACATATAAACATTAAATGTTTATTTTCTCTTCTATCTTACGTGAGACACCACTCATTCCCAAATGTCTCCTTAATATAAAAGCTACCAATCTAAAACCCACAAAACACATAGAAAGAGGGAGAAAACACACCCCCACACACAAACACACAATGGCAGTTTCCTAGTGATGGACATACAAGTAGAGTAGAGTCAGAAACCCACATCAGAAAGGTCACCCAGGAACTCTGCCAGTGTATTCATACCCTTTCTAAAGTTTAAAGCTTCACCTTAGTTTGAGTCAGTTTTCAAAGGCATCTGGAAAATTAAGAAAAAAAATATAGCAACGGTCAGGAAAAAATTGGCTTCCTCCTGTCCCTTACCCCTTCACTTTCTTACAGGTTATCTCTTTTACACAGGGTACAACAAAACACAGACATCAGTCCCTCCTCATCTTCTTGTGTAGAAAACATCTATATCTATAAATTCAGTCATCTCATTTTTAAAATAATATATTTTGATCCATTTCCTTGTCTACAACTTTGCAACAAAAGAATTCAATATTATTAGGCTACCCCATAATAAAAGATCCCTGTAATTAAGTGCCCCAGAATTGTTAATGTCTGGTTGAATGAGACATGACTTGTGAAGGGGCCTTCTAATCTGGATGCTTTGATTAGGCAAGAAAGAAGCTTAATTGACACTTTTTCTTTTACATCTCAAAGATTAAAGTAGCTGTTCTAAAATAATGAAATAGCTAATTGTGATTCAATAAGCTCATTGGAATTCTAAATTTAGAGATATAATTGCACCAACATATAATCACAAGAATAATCTCAAAAATACACTATTCTCTTTAACAGAAATCTTTCCCCCCAATACAGATTTGAACCCTGATAGTACAATCTGAATTTACCAATTTCATTTTAATTTACTTGCCTGGTTCTATAACTATTGACTTTGACCTGCTTATTATTGCTTTATGTGCAATCTATTATATGCCTATTTCAGTATGTGAGCCCTTTTAATTCCACTGAGAAAAATTCCTATGAAGTTTCACTGGTCATATATTTACATAATTAGTATTGTTACAAGACATGTTGGGCTCATCTTGTAGTCTCATAATCTTAGTAGCTTGATCAGATAAATCAACACAAACTTCTATGCATAAGGAATTATCTTGTATTTATGACCTTGATTGTTAAAAAAAAAAAAAAAAATCTTTCCGTAATAAAGAGTGAAGCACAGGTAAATGGGAATTTAATTTTCTGTGCAGCATATTACATTTGGTACTGTACACAGGTCAAAAATGTCATTTTTTCAGGATAACATTCTAAACTTTGGAAATTAGCAACTGACAATATGAACTGGACAAATTCAGAACCTATAAAAATGATTGGGACTGATTCCCCCAACAAACACTATTTGTTTTACTTCTATCTTTTTGGCCCTAAAGATCCAACTGCTGAAACAGTTTAACCTCAGGGACCTACTATTCTCCAGTTTCCTTCTGGATGATCAAGGAATCCATAATAAAAGGTATTTTCTTTCTGTTTTCAGTCATTGCCTGACCCTACCATTCTTGTCTGCTCTATGGTCTGTTCCCTCAGATTTCAGATCTCTGTCAAGTGGAATTTAGATTTACCTGATAAACTCTGCTCTGGGGTTGTTTACTAATATGTGGGAAAGTGGAAATATCACTGGATTTGGAATCAGGAGATTTGTCTTTGAATTTCTTATCTGCTACTGACTGTCTATGTAACCTTGGACAGGTTAATTCAGTCTCTTTGTGACTCAGTTTCTTCATGATAAAAATATCACATTTGGAGTGATTATCTTTCCAATTTTATGACTATATCATTCATAAGTCAACAACTCAAATTAATAAGCATTTATTAAGGTTCTACTTTGATTTAGTCAAGGTGTTCCATGAGGGATAGAAAAAAGGAAAGGCCCAGTAGAAACACTGCTGGATCAAAGGGTATGCACAGTTTGATAACTTTTTGAACATAGTTCTAAATCACTTTCCAGAATGGCTGGATATATTCACAATTACACCAACAATGTATCACTGTCCCAGTTTTCCTACATCCCCTCCAACATTCAGCATTATCTTTCCCTATCATTCTAGCCAATCTGACAGGTGTGTAGAGGTATCTCAGAGTTGTCTTAATGTGCATTTCTCTGATTAATAATGACTTGGAGCATCTTTTTCATAAGGCTAGAAATAGTTTCAATTTCTTTGAGAATTGTCTTTTCATATCCTTTGATATTTTATCAGTTGGAGAATGGCTTGATTTCTTATAAAATAGAATCAATTCTCTATATATTTTGGAAATGAGGCCTTTATCAGAACGTTTGATTGTAAAAATGTTTTCCCACTTTAGTGCAGCCCTACTAATCTTGTCTGTATTAGTTTTGTTTGTACAAAAACTTTTTAACTTTATATAATCAGAATTTTCTATTTTCTGATCAATAATGATCTCTAGTTATTCTTTGGTCATAAATTCCTTCCTCTTCCACAGGTCTGAGAAGTAAATTATCCTAAGTTCTTCTAGTTTATTTATAATCTCATTATTTATGCCTGAGTCTTGGACTCATTTTGATTTTGGTGTACAGTGTTAAGTGTGGGTCAATGCCTAGTTTCTTCCATATTAATTTCCAATTTTCACAGCAATTTTTTGTCAAATAGTGAGTTGTTATACCAAAAACTGGGATCTTTGGGTTTGTCAAATACTAGATTATTAAAGTTATTGACTATTTTGTCCTTTGATCATAACCTATTCCACTGATCAACTAGTCTATTTCTTAGCCAATAACAAATGGTTTTGGTAACCACTGCTTTGATTATAATTTTATATCTGGTACAGTTAGGCCACCTTCATTTGATTTTTTTTTCATTAATTCCCTTAAAATTCTTGACCTTTTGTTTTTCTATATGAACTTTGTTGTTATTTTTTCTAGGTCATTAAAATAGTTTTTGGGGAGTCTGATTGGAATAGCACTAAATAAATAGATTAATTTAGGTAGTATTGTCATCTTTATTATATTTGCTCACCATATCCAAAATCATTTGATATTTTTCCAATTGATTAGATCTGACTTTATTTGTGTGGAAAGTGTTTTGTAGTTTTGCTTATATAGGTGCTAATTTTCCCTTGACAGGTAGATTCCTAAGTATTTTATACTATTAATAGTTACTTTAAATGGAATTTCTCTTGGTAACTTTAAGTGTTGGATTTTGTTAGTGATATATAAGAATGCTGATAACTTATGTGGGTTTATTTATATCCTGCAATTTTGCTAAAGGTGTGGATTATTTCTAATAGCTTTTTTAGTAGAATCTCTGAGCTTCTCTAAGTATACCATTGCATTATCAGCAAAGAGTGATAATTTGGTTTCCTCATTACCTACTCTAATTCCTTTAATCTTTTTTCTCAACTCTTATTGGCCAAGCTAGCATTTCTAATACAATAAGAAATAGTAATGGTGATAGTGGCCAACCTTATTTCACTCCTGATCTTATCTCATTAGAACTTTGTGCAGCAAGATAAACATCTACATACCTGTAATGATACCTGTAAATACAGCTCATGATTGCATTGTCTTTTTTCCTCTCTTATTCCTCCTTAATCTTCCTCTTTTTCTATAACTCCTTCATCCTTGTTTATTTTTTTCTTCACTGTGAGCTCATTGAGCTTTCAGTTCACTAAAATCTCCTTTTTTTAATAAACTGTTCTCTTAAAAAAAATTCTCCAATTATTTTGCAAAGGTGAGATTTTGAAGCCAGTTTTAATCTTTTATTTTCCCACCATGACACTCTATCATTTTTTCATTTAAAATTCAGTCCCATTTATATTGGTTCATGAGACATACTTATTAAATTTTCAATGTGAACATTCACAGCTTAGAAATCATCAAATTCTACAAATGAGAAGTTTAATTAAAATTATAGTGATTATGTGGTCTTAAGAATGTTATCAAAGTATTAATAATGAAGAATAAGATTAAATGGTATAATGCATTCTTTTTTTAAGTCTCAGATAGCTGCTAATTGCACATTTAGTAATATGTCCTTCAAAATCAAGAATTCTAAGTTCTAGCTCTTGAGTTCATCTTGACTTAGTACTTCTCTCTAATTCTCATTTTAAAAATGAGATTGGTAAAGGATTTCTTTTTTTTAATTATAGATTTTTTTGCAAGATTATATATGTGTGTGTGTGTGTGTGTATGTGTGTGTGTGTGTGTGTGTGTGTGTGTGTAACTTTTCAGCATTGACAATTACAAAACCATTTGTTCCAACTTTTCTTTCCCCCTTGACCAATACATGTTAAATGTGTTAAAGTATAAGTTAAATGCAATATATGTATACATGTCCATACAGTTATTTTGCGGTACAAAAAGAATCATACTTTGAAATAGTATACAATTAGCCTGTGAAGGAAATCAAAAATGCAGGCAGGCAAAATACAGGGATTGGGAATTCTATGTAGTGGTTCATAGTCATCTCCCATAGTTCTTTTGCTGGGTGAAGCTGGTTCAATTCATTACTGATCTATTGGAACTGATTTGGTTCATCTCATTGTTGAAGAGGGCCAGGTCCATCAAAATTGATCATCATATCAGCTATCCGAGACTTAAAAAAAGAATGCATTATACCATTTAATCTTATTCTTCATTATTAATACTTTGATAACATTCTTAAAACCACATAATCACTATAATTTTAATTAAACTTCTCATTTGTAGAATTTGATGATTTCTAAGCTGTGAATGTTCACATTGAAAATTTAATAAGTATGTCTCATGAACCAATATAAATGGGACTGAATTTCCTCCTTCCTGGTAGGGAAGAAGATGGACATTTAATGAAACAAATGAATTCCATTTGTTTCTAAGGGAAAAAAAAAAAAAACAGAACGAAACAACAAAAAAAAAAAAAAGACTTTCAACCATAGAACTCAAGAGAAGCAGAAAAAGGTCAAAACAACTCTTGAGAACTGTATCTCTATTATGGATATACATAAAGAGTACATGTATAATTTGATTTTACTGATATAAAAGAAAAAAAAAAGGAAGTAGAAATGGAAAGGTGATAGTACCAGAAAAGGGAAAAGGGGAGATAAAAAGAGGAAACTACATCCCAAGAAGAGGCAAAGGAAACCTATAATAACTAAGGGAATTTAGAGGAGGAGGGAACATTGTGTGAATCTTACTCTCATCAGACTTGGCTCAAAGAGAAAATAATTGACATATTTTGATTTACAGAGAAACTTCTCTCACCTCATTAAAAAGTGAGAAACGAAAAGAGTAAAGGAAAAGAGTAATAAGAGAAAAGTAGAAAAAAACTGGAAGGGATTCAATATTAGGATTTTTACAAGGTGCTAAGTCACTGGAATTGATAGTCACTTTAAGAAATCCACAAGTTCAGTGGAGGAGATCCGCAAGTCACAGCTCCCACAATCTCACTCTCGGAGAAGGAGTCAACCTTCGAGTTCACACCCTTAAGAGATCATATATAAGGAGCTCCCACAAGTCAACTAGAGACTTTTGGGAGATTGAGAAGGCAGGAGTTTGAATTGAGCTAGCAGCTGAAGCTGGCAGAGGCAAAAGGACTAGCACCAAGGGTTCTTGGAACCAAAGAAAACTAACAAGGCTATTTTGAAGGAGACAATAAAGGATGGAACTTTTAATTCCTGGCTGCACTTGAGGTGATTAATACTCTGAACCGAAACTAAGGCTGCCTCCAGAAGCCACCCAAGAAACCTGCTCCTGGAGAATGATTATATATTTTAGAGAAGAAAAGATTACAATTCAAAACAGTGGGAAAGATTCTAAAGAGGGAGAGCTGCATGAGGCAAGTGGTGCCCATAAGTTTAATACTGGAAAAGAGTGTTGGAGGGGAAAGAAAAAGAAAAGCATTATCTGGGGATAATAAGATATCAGCAAATGCAGAATTAGTAATTTTAACTGTAAATGTGAATGGGATGAACTCTCCCATAAAGCAGAGGTTGATAGTACATTGCATCAAAAGCCAGAACCCTACAATATATGGTTAATGGGAAACACATTTAAAGCAGGGAGATACATACAAAGTAAAGGTAAAAGGCTGGAGCAAAATCTATTATGCTTCAAGTGAAGTCAAAAAAGCAGGGGTAGCCATCCCTATCTCATATTAAGCAAAAGCAAAAATTGATCTAATTAAAAGAGATAAGGAAGGAAACTATATCTTGCTAAAGCGTAGCATAGACAATGAAGCAATATCAATACTAAACACATATGCACCAAGTGGTATAGCATCTAACTTCCTAAAGGAGAAGTTTAGAGAGTTGCAAGAAGAAATAGACAGCAAAACTATAATAGTGGGAGATCTCAACCTTGCACTTTCAGAATTAGATAAATCAAACCACAAAACAAATAAGAAAGAAATTAAAGAGGTAAATAGAATATTAGAAAAATTAGGTATGATAGATCTTTGGAGAAAACTGAATGGTGATAGAAAGGAGTATACTTTCTTCTCAGCAGTTCATGGAACTTATACAAAAATTGACCCTGTATTAGGACATAAAGACCTCAAAATTAAATGCAGGAAAGCAGAAATAGTAAATGCAGTACATGATGCAATAAAAACTACTTTCAACAAAAAGCTAGGGGCAAATAGACCAAAAAGTTTTTGGGAACAAAATAATCTCATCTTAAAGAATGATTGGGTGAAACAGAAAATTATAGACACAATCAATAATTTCATTTAAGATAATGACAACGATGAGACATCTTACCAAAATTTGTGGGATGCAGCCAAAGCTGTAAAAAAAGGAAATTTTATATCTTTAGAAGTTTCCTTGAATAAAATAGAGAAAGAGAAGATCAATGAATTGAGCTTGCAACTTAAAAAGCTTGAAAAATACCAAATTAAAACCCCCAATCAAATACTAAAACTTGAAATTCTAAAATTAAAAGGAGAAATTAATAATAGTGAAAGTAAAAAAAAAACTATTGAATTAATAAATAAAACGAAGTGTTGGTTTTATGAAAAAAAAAAACAATAAAATAGATAAGCCTCTGGAAAATCTGATTAGAAAAAGGAAAGAGGAAAATCAAATTGTTAGTCTTAAAAATGAAAAGGATGAACTTTCCACCAATGAAAAGGAAAATAGAGCAATAATGAGGAGTTATTTTGCCCAACTTTATGCCAATAAATTTGATAACCTAAGTGGAATGGATGACTACCTTCAAAAATAGAGGCTTCCCAGATTAACAGAGGAGGATGTAAATTGCTTAAATAATCCCATTTCAGAAAAAAGAAATGGAACAAGCTATTAATCAACTCCCTAAGAAAAAACACCCAGTACCAGATGGATTTACATGTGAATTCTACCAAGCATTTAAGGATCAATTAGTCCCAATGTTATATAAAATATTTTTAAAAATAGGGAATGAAGTAGTCCTACCAAATTCCTTTTATGACACAGACATGGTATTGATACCTAAACCAGATAGATTGCAAACAGAGAAGGAAAATTACAGACCAATCTCCCTAATTGGTGCTAAAGTTTTAAATAAAATATTAGCAAAAAGACTACAGAAAATTATCCCCAGGATAATACACAATGACCAAGTAGGATTTATACCAGGAATGCAGGGCTGATTCAATATTAGGAAAACTATCAGCATAATTGGCCATATTAATAACCAATTAAAAAAACATATGATGATCTCAATAGATTCAGAAAAAGCATTTGATAAAATCCAAATCCATTCCTATTAAAAACACTTGAGAGTATAGGAATAAATGGACTTTTCCTTAAAATAATCAGTAGTATTTATTTAAAACCATCACTAAGCATCATATGTAATGGGGACAAAGTGCAACCATTCCCAATAAGATCAGGAGTGAAACAAGGTTGCCCACTATCACTGTTATTCAATATTGTATTAGAAATGTGAGCTTCAGCAGTAAGAGTCAAGAAAAAGATTAAAGGAATTAGAGTAGGTAATGAGGAAACCAAATTATCACTCTTTGCTAATGATATGCTGGTATATTTAGCAAACCCCAGAGATTCTACTAAAAAGCTATTAGAAATGATCTACACCTTTAGCAAAGTTGCAGGATGCAAAATAAACCCAGCATTCTTATATATCACTAACAAAATTCAACAGAGTTCGAAAGAGAAATTCCATTTAAGGTAACTATCAATACTATAAAATATTTGGGAATCAATCTGCCAAGGGAAAATCAGGAACTATATAAGCAAAACTACAAAACACTTTTCACACAAATTAAGTCAGATCTAACCAATTGGAAAAAATATTAAATGGTTCTGGATAGGATGAGCAAATATTATAAATATGACAATACTACCTGAACTAATCTATCTATTTAGTGCTATACCAATCTGACTTCCAAAAATAAATTTTAATGACCTAGAAAAATAACAACAAAGTTCATATGGAAAAACAAAAGGTCAAGAATTTCAAGGGAACTAATGAAAACAAAAAATCAAATGAAGGTGGCCTAGCTGTACCAGATCTAAAATTATAATGCAGTCGTTACCAAAACCATTTGCTTTTGGTTACAAAATAGACTAGTTGATCAGTGGAATAGGTTGAATTCAAAGGAGAAAATAGTCAATAACTTTAATAATTTAGTGTTTGACAAAGCCAATGACCACAGCTTTTGGGATAAGAATTCAATGTTTGACAAAAACCACTGGGAAAATTGGAAATTAGTATGACAGATACTTGGCATTGACCCACACTTAACACCATACACCAAGATAAGGTCAAAACCCAAAATGGGTTCATGACATAGGAATAAAGAATGGGATTATAAACAAATGACAAGAACATAGGATAGTTTACCTCTCAGACCTGTGGAAAAGAGAGTAATTTATGAGCAAAGAAGAACTAGAGATCATTAATGATCACAAAATAGAAAATTTTGATTATATCAAATTCAAAATTTTTTGTACAAACAAAACTAATGCAGACAAGATTAGAAGGGAAGCAATTAACTGGGAAAACATTTTTACAGTCAAAGGTTCTGATAAGGGCCTCATTTCCAATATATAAAAAGAATTGACTCTAATTTATAAGAAATCAAGCCATTCTACAATTGATAAATGTTCAAAGAATATGAACAGACAATTCTCAGATGAAGAAAATGAAATTTTTTCTAGCCATGCTCAAAGTCATTAGTTAATCAGAGAAATGCAAATTAAGACAACTCTGAGACACTACTACACACATGCAAGGTTGGCTAGAATGACAAGGAAAAATAATGCAGAATGTTGGAGGGAATGTGAGAAAACTGGAATGCTGATACATTGTTGGTGCAATTGTGAATACATCCAGCCATTCTGGAGAGCCATTTGGAACTATGATCAAAAAGTTATCAACTGTGCATATCCTTTAATCCAGCAGTGTTGCTACTGGGCTTATATTCCAAAGAGATTTGAAATAAGGGAAAGGGACCTGCATGTGCAAGAATGTTTGTGGCAGCTTTTTTGTAGTCGGCAGAAACCAAAAACTGAGTGGATGCCCATCAATTGAAGAATGGCTGAATAAATTGTGGTATATGAATGTTATGAAATATTATTGTTCTGTAAGAAATGACCAGCAGAATGATTTCAGAAAGGCCTGGAGTGACTTACAGGAACTGATGTTGAGTGAATGAGCAGGATCAAGAGATCATTATATACTTCAACAACGATACTATATGATGATCAATGTGGCCGTCTTCAACAATGAGATGAACCAAATCAGTTCCAATAGAGCAGTAATGAATTGAACTAGCTACACCCAGCAAAAGAACTCTGGGAAATGAATATGAACCTCTACATAGACTTCCCACTCCCTCTATTTTTGTATGCTTGCATTTTTGGTTCCCTTCACAGGTTAATTGTATACTATTTCAAAGTCCAATTCTTTTTGTACAGCAAAATAAGTGTATGAATATGTATACATATATTGTATTTAACTTATACTTTAACATATTTAGCATGTATTGGTCAACCTGCCATCTAGGGGAGGACATGAGGGGAAGAAGTGGAAAAATTAGAATAAAAGGTTTTGCAATTGTCAATGCTGAAAAATTACTCATGCACATATTTTGTAAATAAAAAGTTGTAAAAATTAAAAAAAATAAATTAGAAGATTTTTAAACTTTTCCAAATATATGTATGTATATATCCATATACCCATATGTGTCTATTTATATGAATATATAATATATTTCTGTGTTTATATATATATATACATATATTGTGTATATATATATATATATATATGTATATATATGTTGTTCCTACTTTATTCCATTCCCATTATTCTATATACCTTATACTATTCCTATTAATCTACACATACTTCTTTAACACCACCATATTTATACTATTCCCTTACCTTTTTATCTTTGTAAATTTAGAATACCTTTATTCCCTTCTAATATATATTACTCTCTTTTTACCTAGGGTCTAATGTTAATTGAATTCCCCCCCAAGAATCCCCTCCTCATCCTCGTCCTTCCTCTCTATGCCTTTGCATTCTTTTTTTCTTTCTGAATTTAGAAGATTTAATACATTTAAATATATAGTTCCCTTCTTAATCCATTCTGGATGAAAGTTCGTGTTCAGAACTACCAACTATCCAAGCCCATCTAATTCCTTTATGCAAGTTCTTTTCTGACTTCTCTACAAAATAGTCACTTGTTACCACCTAGTTATCATCCATTTTTGGATATCACTTCTTCCCATAATTTCTATGACAATTCTATACTTTGTTTTCTTTGTAGTATATTAGCTCTATCTGATTAACTTTCAAATTAATTGAGAGACATGGGAGACATGGACACAAGACTGCCTAGCACAGCATGTCTGTATCAAAGAAGGCATTATGCTTTGTAAGCAAAACATAATTGCAGTAGCTCAAAAGAAGCATGAGATGTACAAATTTAGATATATCCACTCTAAATGTTCATATGGAATATTGTACTTAACCTGTGGTAGAATCTTCTGACACAAATCACACTAACAATTACAACCAGTCACATAGTACTGCAACTTCAAAATAGTGATTTCACTTTCATCCTCTTTCAGAACAAAGGTAATAACCAAACAACCAATCTGTTTTATTATCTTCTTCCTGTCCCCTACAGATGGTTTTTCCCGAAATCATTATCCTGAACTCTTTTTCTCTATACATTTTTTCACTTGTGAGAATAGTTTAATTTCTATGCTGGGGAGTCCCAGAACAATATATTTTTCACTAATCTCCTTTGAATACCAGAATTGCAGTGTTTAATGAATATCTGAAACTGAATGTCCCCCTGGCAATTCAAACTCAACATGTCCAAAACGCAACTCATCACCTTCTCCCTCAACATATACATTTGTTTGATTTTCTCCTCTAATTTCACTTTTTTTTTTCTTTTAGGGAAACTAAGTCCTTAAAGACTATCGGCTCAGATTAGTCTTTTATTCTCACCTTTGCATCCACAATATTAAATTTCTTCATTATCCCCTTCTAGGACAATGAGTGAGAAATAGGTTGTGCATTTTACTGGCTTTTTATATTCATAGGTCATGTTCAGTAATCATAAGTGTCAAATAGGGTTCTTTGCTGGATTCTTTTCATTTCTGACTTAACATTTCTTTTTCTTTTTGTCATTCTTTTTATGTTTGATTGGCAGTATAAAAGCTTTCAGTACTTTATTGAAAGAAAGCAATAAATAATAACTGTGATTTAAAAAGTTTGAAAATAGAGAGTACATGTTTATTGCGTAATCAGAAAGTTCACAAAGAATTAATAGAAAGATAGCATTAATTTATCATATAAGTACATTAAAATCAGAAAAATAGGAAAAAGAAATGATATGTATAGATATACATAAATATTTATATAATATGTATATGTACATATACATATGCACACAGAAACACATACACATACAGGTTCATAATAATGTAACATGACTTAACCAGATTTGTACATTTAATATGTCATTTTAAAAAGTAAAAGCTATTCCACAGTTCGAAAATGGCTATACCATTAAATATTACAATAATCTATGGCAATATGTATACTTTAAATAATTTTACCAAAATATGTTGAAAGGTGAATGCTATAAGAACACTTAATCCCTGTTTTTAATCAAGCTCACAATGAATGTGGTACAGTTTGATTCTTCAGTGTCCTGGGTATTCTTTTTGATCTTCTAAATGAAACTACAGTGTGCTTTGTGATTTGCCTGCTCAGAATAATTACATCCCAGAATCCCAGAAAATGGCTTCAGTGTAAAAAGAAATGGGACAGCATTTCTTTGACATTGTTATGGCTAGCTGAACTTGGACTATACCTCCCAAGTCTTTCTTTTCTGATTATATGCATTCTTCTCTGTCCATGGCTTCTGTTTCATCACTGAAGGAAGACATATTATTCAATGACAACAGAGACTGAATTACAAAGGAATTTTGAGCCAGTAACACAATATAGTGTTCCAATTTTTCACAATTCCAATTTTTAATAGAGAAGATGTTTAATACAAGAAAGTCAGTCCATGCTACAGAAACAAAAAGTTCTAAAAAGATCAGCTAGATCAGCTGCAGTTATTAGTTAAGAATTATAATACTGCTTGTGATAAAAAAAAATGATTGTTTCAAAAGGTTTGTAAATGTTTTACTTTTTGATGAATTAGTTTACAAATCTGATTAATGATTATTCATCATTATCACATCATTAATCAGATGTGTATTTACTGGCTATAGAATACTTCTAAAAGATGTAGCAAATTCCTCATTTTTTATGTTCTTTATATAAAAAACTGAAACTGATATTTACAATAACTGTATCATTTTACCAGAAAAAGTATTTGTTTGTAGTATTTAAACTTATTGACATTATAATAAATTATGTTAACAAACAAATAAAGTATAAAAATGAATTGGAAATATATATGTGTGTATGTATATATGCATAGATATATATAGATATAGATATATTATCTGGATTCACATGTAAAACTAACTGTATAAATGAATTTCCATAAATTTCCAGAAATATTTGAAATATTAAATTTTTAAAATATTTTCTCTATGTATTCATGATTTTTTTCTAATTAAAAACTCTGAATAAAATATCTCATTGTATACATGACAAGTTGGGTAATTTTTTCCTCAACTTTCCCTTTGTAATTTTGTATTTAATTTTTTAAGACTTAATGAGATTTCTTCTAACAATATCAGATCTTTTCCTAGTTCAGTCACATGGCTTAAGAAAGGAGCAAGGCAGTCCCCCCTGCCAGTGGCTTGATTTAAAAATTTTTTTTTCATTTCTCTCTCCATCTTCTACCACCACTAATGCTATTTTCCTGAAAGCTTAATTTGATCATGACACCCTCCCACCATTCAATAAACTGCATATCTCCCTATTGCCTTCAGTATTGATTATAAAGTATACATGCATACACACTTACACACACACACACACACACACACACATACATTCTGATTCATTGATACTAATTTTCTTTTTATTTCTCAAGCAATATTCTCCATTTACTGACTATTTTTATTAGCTCTTCCTCATGAATGGAATGCTTTCTCTCCTCATGTCTGCCTCCTGGATTCTCTGACCTTCAAGTTGTAGCTAAAATTTGTACTTCTATACCTTTCTCAAGAAATCCTAATCTAGTATTTCCTTTCCATTGATAATTTTCTACTTATTTTGTCTATAGTTTGTCTGTAATTTACATGATTTGTTTACATGTTGACTTACCAATTAGATTGAGAGAACCTAGAGGACAGGGACTGTATTTTTATGTTCTTTGTATCTCTAGTACAAAGCGGAGAACTTGTCATGTAGGATAACAATTATTTAATTTATGTTTATTTAGATAGTAAGTTAAGTAAAAACAGTTATGTTCTCTATCATGTCATCTCACTGATTCTAGCCTCATTTAAATATATGTTCCAGCCAAACTGGACTCTATGCTTTCACTGAAGTTTATATTCCACCTCTCAATCTATGTAATTACACAAGTTAATCTCTTGATTTGAAATTTACTTTTTCAACATTTAACTTTCAATTCAATGACAGTGGTCCCTTATCTTTTTTCAGGTACAAGACATTTCATATCTAGGATCCATGTGCTATCTCTGATGGATCCAGGGTTCATGCCTGGAAAGCTCTTTTTTCTCCTCTCTACTTTCTGACTTCCCTAACTTTGTTTCAACTAAAAAGCCACCTTTTATAGGAACTCTTTGTCCTACTTATCTTGTATATAACTTGTTTGTATATATATGCTATCTCCCCAATTATAAGTTGTAAGTGCCTTGAGGACAGGGACCGAATTTTGATTCATTTCACCCTTGAGACTGAGTACAGTATCTTGCACAAAGTAGATGTTTAATAAAGGTTTTTTAACATGTTACATTTTGCCTCAGAAACTTCCTTAAAAATTTGGCTCATATATTTTCCACAACATAAATATCAGCATTATTCAGCATTGAAGAACTGATACTTCTGAAATAGCTATTTTTAATTTAACCTATCAAAATAGTTACTCTTTTTTAATTTAAGTTGTAATTAAATATTAAATTAAAATAATAAATTTTAAATTAGATTTTCCCTAAGTACCAGCATTCTCTTCTTTTCCTCACCTTAAATTACTTTATGTATACTTTTTAATTCATAGGTATGTATGTAGGTATGTATAGATATTTAATTACTTCCAATAAACAGTAATTTTGTCTTTGTATTTCTAGTACAAAGGACAGTGCATTTTGCCTAACTTTTGTTTAATAATTGACATTTATAGTAAATGGAATTTGTACAAATAGAAAGATAGATGACAAAAGAGATAAAGTGCTGGATCTGAAGTCAAGAAGATTTAATTACTGGCTTTTTCAGTTTTCTTTTTTTTAATGGGATTATTTACAAAATATATTTTCCCTTCTGTTAATCTGCACAATTTATATTCACCCATTTTTCTTAGATTTTCAGGCAAGCTGCCATACAGTTAGTCATAATAGTTCCTAATTATTGCTTTAATTTCTTTTTCATTGAGAATAAGTTCACACTTTTCATTTCAATGCTAGTGATATGTTGTTTTTTTTCCCCTTTTCTAATCAAATTAAACAAAGCTTTATATATTTTGGGTTTTTAATAAAATCAACTTTTAGTTTTATTTAATTGTTCAATAGTTTTCTTAATTTCAATTTTATTAATCTCTCATTTGAGTTTTAGAACTATGGTCTGCCTTCTGGGCAAGGAGGTTTTTAACTTCCTCTACAGAACAGGGACAGATGGACAGTAGCTGTCCTGTGAATGGGCTGGGGAGGAGTGGCTGTGCTGTAGAAGTATGAGTGCCCTGGGAAGAGCAGGAAAGGCACTGGTGTGCAGGAAGTGTGACTTCGCTGGGAAGCATGGTTGAGCAGCAGAAGTGTCACTTCCCTGGGCAGAGCCCCTTGCTGTGCAATATGACTGCCCAGCTATACTGTGGTCATGCTGAGTTACTCCTGGTAATGGGTGAGTGTGACCAGGTTCTGTTAAACTCTACCATTTCAGGGTACACTCTACATTTAACATTTGTGTAATTTCTCTGCTGATCTACTGCTTTGCAACCAAAGCAGAGCAGCCAACCTGTGGTAGAGTCTTCCCTGAAAATTCTCCACTTGCAGAGATTCCCCCACCCCAGCTATTCCCCTTTTCCCCCACCCCACCCCCGCCGTCTGCTCAGCATGCACTGGCCTCCATGTTCTGCCTCACTGTCTCTACTGGCCTCCTCCCGCCTGATCAAGACTGACCTTTTTTAGTGATCTTCCAGATTATGTTTGGCTCGTAATTTGTTGTACTCCCAATATTAATGCATTCTACCAGTCAAGCACTATTTCAGAGCCTAAATTTGGTAATCAGTAAGTAAGGGTAGAAGGGAGCTCAGAATGAAGTGCGTGTCCTCTCCATGATCTTGGCTCCACTCTCTCCTAGAAGAAATTAAAAACAGATATTAAAAGAGAGCTAGAAGAAAAATGGGGAAAAAATGAAAAATCTGCAAGAGGGTCTGGAAAAGGCAATACAAAAATGATATGAAGAAAATTCCCTACAAAATAGTGAAATGGAAAAAGCATATAACTCATTAAAAGATAAGTGCAATAAAATGGAAAAAGAAAGCAACTACCAGAAAAAAAGAATTTGTGAAACAGAAAAAGAAAACTCTTTAAAAACCCAGAATTTGTGAAATGGAAAAAGAAAATAACACCTTAAAAACAGAATTTTTGAAATGAAAAAACAATTCCATAGAACAAAACAACTCATTTAAAAATTCAATTGGACAAATACAAAAAGAAGTTAAAAAAAAGTAAAGAAAGAAAATATCTGAGTAAAATTCAGAATTGAACAAATGGAAATGAATGACTCAATGAGACAATAAAAATCAGTCAAGCAAAACAAAAAGAAAAAAGAAAAAGAAAAAATAGAAAAAAAAATGCAATATACCTAATTGGAAAAACAACTGACATGGAAAATAGAAATAGGAAAGAAAATCTAAGGATTATTGGACTCCCTAAAATACATGATTAAAAAAGAGCCTAGATAATATCTTTCAGGAAGTCATCAAAAATAACTGTCTGGATATCATAGAAACAGAAGGCAAAGAAAGGGGGAAATGGAGGTAAAATGAGGGAAATTACATCTCGGGAAGAAGTGAAGAAAATCTAATATGATTGAGGGAAAGAAGGGAAGGGAATAAATATTGTGTGAATTGTACTGTCATCAGATTTGATTCAAAGAGAAAATATTGGACCTATTTGGTATCACAGAAAAACTTCTCTCACCTTATAGAAAAGTGGAAGTGGAAAGATGAAAAGGTAAGGGGGTAGGCTAAATAGAAGGGAAAACACAAATAGTAGGGGAAAGGTATAAGAAAGGGGAAGGGTTTCTAAAGGGGGAAGTTGGCTTGAAGCAAGTAACGCTCATAAGTAAAATACTGGGGATGAAGGAAAAGGTAAAAGAAAAGAGAAAAATATAATATGGGGTTAATAAGATGATGGGAAATACAGAATTAGTCATTTTAATCATAAATATGAATGGTTTGATCTCTACCATTAAGTGTCAGTGGGTAGCAGACTGAATTAAAAGCCAGAAACCTACAATATGTTGTTTACAAGAAACACATTTAAAGCAGGGTGATGCATACAGAGTAAAGGTAAAAGCCTGGAACAGAATCTATTATGCTTCAGTGAGGTAAAAAAAAAAAAAAAAGAAGGAAGGAAAGAAAGAAAGAAAGAAAGAAGGAAGAAAGAAAGAAAGAAAGAAAGAAAGAAAGAAAGAAAAGACAGGGTTAAACATCCTGATCTCAGATCAAGCAAAAGAAAAAGAAAAAAAAAAGAAAAAATGAATTTAATTATAATAGTAAAGGAAGGGAAATATATTTTGCTAAAGCATACTACAGATAATGAAGCAATATCAATACTAAACATATATGCACTAAGTGGGAGAGTGTGGAAATTCCTAATGGAGAAGATAAAGAGAGCTTCAAGAAGAAATAGACAGCAAAACTATAAAGAGTGGGAGATTTCAACCTTGCTCTCTCAGAAGTAGATAAATCACAAAATAAATAAGAAAAAAGTTTAAAGGTAAATAGAATAATAAAAAGTTAGATATTATAGATCTTTGAAGAAAATTTAATGAAGACAGAGTGAAGTGTATTTTCTTCTTGGAGGTTCATGGGACTGATAAAAATTGACTATATATTAGGACATAAAGATCTGAGAAAGGCAGCAATAGCAAATGCTTTTTTTTCAGATCAGAATGTAATAAAAATTACCTTCGATGAAAGGCCAGGGGAAATTGAATAAAAAGTAAATGGAAACTAAATAATCTCATCCTAAAGAATGAATGAATGAAACAACAAATCATAGACAGAATTCATTATTGCATCCAAAAAAACTACAATAATGAAAAAAACATACCAAAGTTTGTGGGATGCAGTGAAAGCAGTAAAAAAGGGAAATTGTATTATCTGTGGATGCTTACTTCCATACAATAGAGAAAGCTAAGAAATGTGAATTGGGCTTACAACTAAAAGCTAGAAAAAGAACAAATTAAAAATTCCCAGTCAAATACCAATCTTGATATTCTAAAAAATAAAGGAGAAATTAATAAAATTGAAAGTAAAAAAATATTGAATTAATAAACAAAATTAAAAATTGGTTTATGAAAAAAAAAACAACAAAATGGATAGAGCTTTAGTTAATTGGATTAGAAAAAGGAAAGAGGAAAACCCAATTGTTATTCTTAAAAATGAAAAGGGAGAATTTTCCACTAATGAAGAGGAAATTAGAGCAAAAATAAGGAATTATTTTGCCTAACTTTATGTCAATAAATTTGAAAACCTAAGTGAAATATTGGAATACTACAAAAATATAGATTGCCCAGATTGACAGAAAAGGAAATAAATTACTTAAATAGTCCCTTTTTAGAAAAAGAAAAAGAAACACTATTAATCAACTACATAAGAAAAAAATCCCCAGGAACAGATAGATTTACATTTGAATTTACAAAACACTTAAAGAACTATTTATTCCTATACTATATAAAGTATCTGAAAAAATAGGGAATGAAGAACTCCTTCCACATTCCTTTTATGACACAGACATAATACTGATACCTAAACCAGGTAAGAAGAATACAGATAAAGAAAATTATCAACCAGTCTCCCTAATGAATATTGATGCAACAATCTTAAGTAAAATATTAGCAAAGTGATTAGAGAAAATTATCCCCTAGAAAATATACCATGACCAAGAAGGATTTATACCAGAAACACAGGCATGGTTCACTATTAGGAAAAACTATTTGCATAATTGACTTTATCATTAATCAAATGAACAAAAACATGATTATCTCAATAGATGCAGAAAAAGCATTTGATAAAATCCAACACTCAATCCTAATAAAGACAATAGAGAGTATAGTAACATGGAATTTTCCTTAAAACAATCCGTGGCATCTACTTAAAACCATAAGCAAGCATCAGATAAAATGGGGATAAAGTGGAACAATTTTCAGTAAAATCAGGGGAGAAACAAAGTTACCCACTATCACCATTACAATTCAGTATTGTATTAGAAATGCTAGCTTTGGAAATAAGAGAAGAAAAAAGCAATTAAAGGAATTAGAGTAGGTCATGAGGAAACTAAATCATCCCTTTTATGGATGATTTGATGGTATAGTTAGAGAAACCTAGAGAATCAACTAAAAAATATTGGAAATAATACTTCGAACTTTAGCCAAGTTGCAGGATACAAAATAAATCCACATAAATCACCAGCATTTTTATACATCACTAACAAAATCCAATAGCAAGAGATACAAAGAGAAATTGCATTTAAAATAACTGTTGACAGTATAAAATATTTGGGAATCTATCTGCAAGGGAAGGTCAGGAAGTATATGAGCAAACTACTAAACACTTCCCCACAAATGAAGTCAAATCTAAACAATTGGAAAAATATCAAATGCTCTTGGATAAGTTGATTATATTAAAATATATTAATATTATTATTAAAATATATTAAAGATGACAAAACTAATCTATTAAGTGTTATACCAATCAAACTCCCAAGAAACTATTTTACTTAACTAGAAAAAAATAAGAAAATTCATCTGGAAGAACAAAAGGTCAAGAATTTCAAGGGAATTAATAGAAAAAACAAAACAAAACAAAACAAAAACAAATGAAGGTGGCCTAGCTATACCAAATATAAAACTATATTTACAAAGCAGTGGTCATCAAAACCATTTGGTACTGGCTAAGAAATAGACTAGTTGTTTAGTGGAATTGGTTAGGTTCACAGGACAAAATAGTCAATAATCATAGTAATCTATTGTTTGATAAACCCAAAGATTCTAACTTTTGGAATAAGAACTCAATATTTGACCAAAACTGCTGGGAGAATAGGAAAATAGTATGGCAGAAACTACACATTGACTCACACACTACAGCATACATCAAGATAAGGTCAAAATGGGTTCATGAAGTAGATATAAAGAATTATATATTTTTCTTTTTTTAATTATAACTTTTGATTTACAAGATGTATGCATAGGTAATTTTTCAGCATTGACAGTTGCAAATCCTTTTGTTCCAATTTTTCCCCTCCTTTCCCCCACTCCTTCCCCTGTATGACCAATACATTTTAAATATGTTAAAGTATAAGTTAAATACAATATATGTATACATGTCCAAACAGTTATTTTGCTGTACAAAAAGAGTCGAATTTTTGAAATAGTGTACCATTAGCCTGTGAAGGAAATAAAAAAAATGCTGGCGGACAAAAATAGAGGGATTGAGAATTCTATGTAGTGGTTCATAGTCATGTCCCAGAGTTCTTTCCTTGGGTGTAGCTGGTTCAATTCATTACTGCTCTGTTGGAATTGATTTGGTTCATCTCATTGTTGAAGTAGGCCACGTCCATCAGAATTGATCATCATATAGTATTGTTGTTGAAGTAAATAATGATCTTCTGGTCCATCTCATTTCACTCAGCATCAATTCATATAAGTCTCTCCAGGTCTTTCTGAAATCATCCTGTTGGTCATTTCTTACAGAACAATAATATTTCATAACATTCATATACCAGAATTTATTCAGCCATTCTCCAATTGATGGGCATCCACTCAGTTTCCAGTTTCTGGACACTACAAAGAGGACTTCCACAAACATTCTTGCACATACAGGTCCCTTTCCCTTATTTAAAATCTCTTTGGGATATATGTCCAGTAGTAACACTGCTGGGTCAAAAGATATGCACAATTTGATAGCTTTTTGATCACAGTTCCAAATTGCTCTCCAGAATGGCTGGATGTATTCACAATTCCACCAACAATGTATCAGTGACCCAGTTTTTCCACATTCCCTCCAACATTCCGCATTATCTTTCCCTGTCATTCTAGTCAATCTGACAGGTATGTAGTGGTATCTCAGGGTTGTTTTAATTTGAATTTCCCTGATTAATAATGTCTTGGGGCATCTTTTCATATGGCTAGAAATAGTTTCAATTTCTTCATCTGAAAATTGTCTATTCATATTCTTTGACCATTTATCCATTGGAGGATGGCTTGATTTCTTATGAATTAGAATCAGTTCTCTATATATTTTCAAAATGAGATCTTTATCAGAGCACTTGACTGTAAAAATGTTTTCCCAATTTATTGCTTCCTTTCTAATCTTGTTTGCATTAGTTTTGTTTAACATAATCAGAATTTTCTATTTTATGATCAATAATGATCTCTAGTCTTCTTTGCTCACAAATTCCTTCCTCTTCCATAGGTAAGAGGTAAACTATCCTATATTTTACTTTATTTATAATCTCATTCTTTATGCCTAGATGATGAACCCATTTTGAACTTAACTCGGTATATGGTGGTAACTGTGGGTCAATGCCTATTTTCTGTCATGTTAATTTCCAATTTTCCCAGCAGTTTTTGTCAAATTATACCAGAAGTTGGGGTCTTTGGGTTTATCAAACACTAGATTATTATAGTTATTGTCTGTTTTGTCCTTTGAACCTAACATATTCCACTTATCAACTAGTCTATTTCTTAGTTTTGATACCAAATGGTTTTGATAACCACTGCTTTATAATGTAATTTTAGATCTGGTACAGCTAGGTCACCTTCTTTTGATTTTTTTTCCCCATTAATTCCCTTGAGATTCTTGACTTTTGTTTTTCCATATGAACTTTGTTGTTATTTTTTCTAGATCATTAAAATAGTTTTTTAGGAGTGTAATGGGTATAGTGCTAAATAAAGACATTAGTTTAGGTAGTTTTGTCATCTTTATTATATTTTCTCACCCAATCCAAGAGCATTTAATATTTTTCCAATTGATTAGATCTGACCTTATTTGTATGGAAAGTATTTTGTAGTTTTGCTCATATATTCTGATTTTCCCTTGGCAGATAGATTACTAAATATTTTATACTATCAGTAGTTGCATTAAATGGAATTTCTCTTTGTAACTCTTAACTGTTGGGTTTTGTTAGTTATATATAAGAATGCTGATAACTTATGTGGATTTGTTTTGTATCCTGCAACCTTGCTAAAGGTGTGGCTTATTTCTAATAGCTTTTTAGTAGAATCTCTAGGGTTTTCTAAGTATATCATCATATCATCAGCAAAGAGCGATAATTTGGTTTCCTCATTACCTACTCTAATTCCTTCCATTTATTTCTCAGTTCTTATTGCTGAAGCTAGCATTGAAGAATTATATTATTAAAAAAATAGAAGAAAATAGGATAGTTTAATTCCCAGATCTGTGGAGGTGGAAGGAATTTGTGACCAAAGAAGAACTAGAAATCATTATTGATCACAAAATAGATCATTTTGATTATATTAAGTTAAAAATATTTTGTACAAACAAAAGTAATTTAGACAAGTTTAGAAGAGAAGCAATAAATTGTGAAAACATTTTTACATTCAAATGTTCTGAGAAAGGCCTTTTTTCCAAAATATATAGAGAGAATTGAGTCACATTCACAAGTATTCAAGCCCTTCTCCAATTGATAAATGGTCAAATGATATGAGCAGATAATCTTCAAATAAAGAAATTGAACCTCTTCATACTCATATGAAAAGGTGCTCCAAATCACTAGTGGTGAGAAAAATGCAAATTAAGAAAACTCTGAGATACTATTACATGCTTCTCAGATTGGCAAGGATGACAGGAAAAGATAATGATGAATGTTGGAGGGGGTCTGGTAAAAGTGGGACACTGATACATTGTTGGCAGAACTATGAATGGATCCAACCATTCTGGAGCAATTTGTGACTATGCTAAAAAAGTTATCAAACTGTGCATACCCTTTGACTCAGCATTGTTTCTACTGGGCTTTTATCCCAAAGAAATCTTAAAGAAGGGAAGGGGACTTATATGTGCAAAAATGTTTGTGGCAGCCCTTTTTGTAGTGCCTAGAAACTAGAAATTGAATGTATGCCCATTGATTGGAGAATGGCTGAATAAGTTGTGGTATATGAATGTTATAGAATATTATTGTTCTGTAGGAAATGACTCTGATGATTTCAGAGAGGTATGGAAAGACTTAGATGAACTGATGCAAAGTGAAATGAGCAGATCTAATTGATCATTATACATGGCAACAAAAAGGCTATATGATAATCAATTCTGAAGGATGTGGCTGTCTTCAACAATGAGATGACAAAACAAATGCCAATTGTTCAGTGATGAAGAGAGCCATCTACACCCAGAGAGAGGACTGTGGGAACTGAATGTGGTTCACAACATAGCATTCTTATTCTTCCTGTTTTGGATTACTTGTATTTAGTTTTATTTCCCAGGTTTTGTTTTCTTCCTTCTTGATCTGACTTTTCTGCATAAATATGTATACAAATATTGTATTTAACATTTATTTTAACATATTTATCATGTATTGGATTACTTGTCATCTAGGGGAGGAAGTGAGGGAAAGGAGGAGATAATTTGGAAAAGAAGGCTTTGCAGGAGGCAATGTTGAAAAATCACTGGCATATATTTTATAAGTAAAATGCTTTAATAAAAAAAAATTTAATTGAACTTAATTAGAATAGTAAATGGTGTTTCTCCTTTTCACTTTGAGAGCATGCTATCAATGATCATTATTACTCTCTCCTCTATGTCACTCTGGTTTTCTATCTCTCCTCCTCTCCACCTTTTTCCATCCTTCCCCTTTCTGTGCCTCTCCTCTTTTCCCTTTTTCCTTCTTTTCTCTCTCTTTCTTTCTCTTTTTATTTGTCTCTATACACAGAAAATATTGTTATATACCTACACAAACACACAAATGTGTATATATGTGTGTACTTATAAATCTAGATAGATATGTATATAGATGTAAAATATAATATGCACTGCTTCTTTTTCTGTCACTACAAAAACCTCAATAATCTCCCTTATCTAGAAAAGTATACTTTTTATTTCACATTTTTATTTCTTTGCTTAGGCTATCATTTTGTCAAACATTGTCTCTTCAACCTTCCACAGTTATAATTGGAAAAAGAACATACCTTTTACCTTTTCTTAACTTTCTATTCACTTATCAACTCAGTCAAGTATAGCTTTTGACCACAGCACTCATATAACATGCTTTCTCCTAGGTTACCAAAGATCTGAAAAAGTCATCAGTTCTTTCTTAATACTCATTTTACTTGATTCCCTGCAACTTTAAATTTTTTTATTTTATTGTTCATTAATTTTAGATATTTTTTGTTTCCTTTTGCTTCCGTAACAATTCAACTCAATATAGGATGAGTTCAAGTTAAATAGCTAGTAATATTAAGGAAAAGGACCTGGAAAAAATTTTGTTGGAAAGTCAAAAGTTATAAAACAGCATATGCTGAGAATTAATGTCAAGAATTAATGAAAATCAAGGCAGAGGGCACCGATCAGTTAACTTCCTCATTCATGCACTTAGGGTACAAATTTATCTTTCATTTTTTTTTTTTTTGGCAATGAATTGGAAGTATACTAATCCTGCACATTTTTGTTATTAAACAAGCACATAAACAGGGAAAAAGATGGGACTTCAGAGAAGAAAAAGAATGAGCCCTGTGCTTTTTAAGGAAGGCTTCATGGATGAGCCAGAACTTAAAGTGGTTCTTAAAAGAAAAATAGTATCCATCAGAAAAAAATGAAGTTCCTATCAGATGTAGTTTTTTTCATATATAATGCATCTTCCAGGCTCATTAACTATCTTACTTTTAGTTGAATTTGCTATCAAAATTCTCATTCATGTTTGAAGATTGTCATATTTTAAAGGAAATATTTTATGCATGTATTAGCTAGCCAAGATTAAGAATTCATTTAATTTAGACCATTATACTAAGTGAAAATTATAAATAATCTACAATGCCAGATAAACTGTGTTCATATGATAGTACCATTATTCTTCAAAAATTCTAATTATTGCTAAATGGCTAACTAGTGAGCCTTGATTTAAAAATATTGATCAAAATATGGTATAATAGATTAGAATCATATTAAAGAGTACCTAGAATCAATGAAAAAACCATTAGAATATACAGAGTTATTCAAGCTGTCCATTATCAAAGACTGCAATTTTCTAGTTTAATTATTTAAAAAGCTTCACACAAAAAAAGGCATTTGTTCAGCTTCAGTGGATAAATTGTTCTGTATTTTTTTTACCAATTTTATATAATATAAGCATTAATAACATTTAACTTTCTAAATAGTTAAACTTATTTGATTATCACATTCATCTGCTTTATTTTATACTTTAAAATCCATCTACTTTAGGCCCCATCTTTTCCTTTGCTGTAATCATTGATAAAAATGAGAGACTTAGCTAATTTCTCTAAGATCATGAAAACAAAATCATTCTCTTTGTGTTTCTTTAATCTTTATGTCTACACAGCCTCTATCCCTACTACTTAAAACACACAAATAATGTGATTGGTTTCAAAATCATAAATAAAAGAACTTAATTTGTACCAGTCATTCTCTAACATTATCACCACATATCTCTTTATAGTTGGATTCTGAGAAAAGTTCATAAGTATATTCATTATCTCTATTTTTAACCTCTCACTCAATTTTGAACTCTTTGAAATGTGTACCTTCCACTCAAGTCAGTTAGCAGACTATGACTCAAATACATGTTAAATAAATTAATGAAATAGTGAATCATCAATGAATAGATGAATAGAGAAATAAATGAACAAATAAGCAAACTAAATCTGTGCTTTTGATAGTGTAGTCAATCAGTCAAAAAGTATTTATGTGCTTACTATGTGTTCAGCACTTACTAACTTCTGGAAATACAATTACAAACAGAAGAAAAAACAGCCCTTACCTTCAGGGTTTATGGTTTAGTTGGAAAGACAATTCATAAAAAGAGGGAACTAAAGTGGCACATACTATGCTTGAGGTCATGGTAGAAGAAATCCTTTTAAAGTTACTCAGTAGTAAGACCTGGAGAGAAGTGAAAATGCATTTGATTTGGACCTTCTTCTTAATTTGGAAGTTCCAAAAGAATCAGCCAATCAGTGAAAGATGCTGTAGGAGGAGAAATTATTTCCATTGTGAGTAGTTCAATATGAATAGTTCATTGGTGGACTTCTTCCAAGGGGATAAAATGTCTGTGGTCAAAAAATTCTGGGGATTTATGTCAACATTGTAGCTTAGAGAAGGATAAAGAAAACTCCAGGTTAAAAGAAACAAATACAAAATTAAAAAAAATGCTTCTACTAATGTTGATCAATCTCAACAATATGTTCTCTGCAATTTATAAGATAGATCTTTTATTATATCACAGTCTTTTTTGGAAATCTAGGGATGTTTATAAACCTTTACTTAGAATGTATGAAATATATATTATTACAAAGTAAACTAATCATATGTTAAAATTCACTTAGCAAATATTTAAAACACAAATTTATCAGATTAAGAATCCTAGTATTAGAAAATTGTGTAAGGTCACAAAAAGGTAAGTGACTTGCCGTGGTCATGCAGTCAGCATGTATTAAATGCAGAATTGAAAGATAGATCTCTTTGACTAGTAGAGTTAGTTCTGTATCTCAAATTGTCTTTCATCCTAGTATTTGATGAACCTAAATATATAAATTTTATGATATTATTCCATACTTGATAAGAACTATAGGGAAAAGCAAAAAACACTGCAGCAGAAATTGGGTTTAGACTAACTTTTTATCTCATATTTTTCAATAAAAGAAAAAGGGATAAAGCAGAATATTAAATATCATAACATGAAAACTTATAAGAGAAAAACATCTAGAAGTAGGAAGTACTAAGAAGGAAGAAGTAGAAACTAGCTAGAAGTAAGAAATTAATTCTTAAGGAAACAAAGGATAGAAGTAATTACAAGAACTAAAACAAATAATTTTGCTTACATGAAATTGGAAAGCTTTATACAATCAAAATAAATAAATTTTGGGTAAGAAGGGAAATGGTAAACTGTAGGGAAAGGAGTTAGCTCATATTTCTTGGGTGAGAATGTGATGTTTAAGTCATATAGGCAACTAACAATAATATATAAATCAATGTCATTTCTCAATAGATAAGTAGTCAAAAAATACAACGAATTCTTTAAAAAAAAAACTATAAGTAAACAGACATAGGAAAGAGTAGACTAGATACCTACCAGCAATTGACAGTCTCATCAGTACATAGAGATTCAATTCCTATCTCTATTCTGAAATTTCTCTACTCATCTTGCCCCAACTATGCTACTAATCTCCATTTTTATATCTCTAAACTGCCTTTGAGACATCTCTAAGTAGACTTTCAGCAGATATCTCAAACCTAATATTTCGAAAAGAATTATCTTTTCCCTTAAACTTTTCCCACTTCCTATCATCCCTATTACTGCGGAGAGCAACACAATTTTCCTACTGCATGAGACTCACAATTTACGTGTCCTTTCTAATTCTGAGCCCTCCTGATCATGTCCATACTATTGCTAAGCCTATCTATTCTAGTCTGCAACATTTCTCATGTATCTCCCTTATTCATTTCCAACATTACTAACATTTCAATGCAAGCTCTCATCATCTCCCATCTCTTCTATTGACATAGCAATTTAATTGGTTCCTCTGACCCAGTTCTCTCTCTGTTCCATTATATCTAACATTTAATTTTTAAAGTGATCTTCCTAAAATGGGAACCTAACCATATCACCCTCCTATTCAATAAATTTCAGAAGCTCTATATTACTTCCAAAATAAAATATGAAAACCTTATTTGGCTATTAAAGCCAAACCTGTATCTTTCCTACTTTTTCAGTCTTCTTACACCTTATTCACCCTCACATTCTATGTTTTCCAATAACACCAGACTCCTTTCTATTTTACAAACATAACTATTTCCTAACTTTGTAAATTTTCACTGACTATTCTCCATGTTTGGACCATATTCTTTCCTTGTCTTTGCCTCACAGCTTTCCTGATTACCAGTCTAAGATAAAATTCCTTCTACAAGAAGCATTATTGAACTACCACCAGTTCCTTTAACGCTACTGCCTTTTTTCTGAGATTAATTCTATGTTATTCTGTGTATATAGTATTTGTATATAATTGCCTACATGTCATATTCCCCATTAGATGGGTAATTCATAGATAGCAAAGAATGTTCTGCTTAGATTTATTCTATATTTTTATTCTTTGCATTTAATTAGAATTCAGTAAAAGTAATTGATTTGATGAAAATGACTTGGGCTAGGTCATATAATTAACAAGATGAATTATTTTTTTTTCTGATTTGTGTAATCCTCAAATTTATCAAAAATGAGAACTAAGGATTGATACACACACACACACACACACACACACACACACACACACACAACTTGAGTCCATTTTAAAATTACTAACAAGGGTTGGGGAAGAGGCAACAATCTATTGAGAATGGATATACACAGAAGTGAAGAACAATGTGGGGAAAAAATAAATGACTTATAGAGAAAAATGTGATATTTATACAAGCCAAATATTTCTAAAAAGGAATATGTAAAAACAACTTTAAATTTTCCAGGTCTTTAAGCAAACTATAAGTCAATGAATTTGATCACCATAATGCAATAAATAATACAAGAAAAATTTTGAGAACTTTGAATATAGAAAACAAAGGTAGCAATAAAAGAATTGGCAAAGCACCCCTAAGAAAACAAAGTAAAGCAGAAACCCTTTGCTGAAAAATCCCATAATATACAATGATTAAAAAAAATATTTCTAGATACATAATTTGAACTATTAAACAACCCATAGAAATACCTTCCAATATAAAGTAAAACAAATTCAGAGGGACATGGATGCATATTTAAGCATAATTTTAATTCTCTATTTTTTTTTTGCTTTTGTCTTTGTTTTGCCACATGACTAATATGGAAATGTTTTTCATGATGTCACATGTCTAATCAATATCAAACTACTTCCCTTCTCAGAAAAAATGAAAAGGGACAGGAAGAAGTAAAAGCATTTGGACTTAAGATTTAAAAAAAAAAAGTTAAAAGGGACAGGAAGAAGTAAAAGCATTTGGACTTAAGATTTTTTAAAAAAGTTAAAATATTTTATATGTAATTGTGAAATATTTAATAAAATAAATAAAATACCTTTTTAAAAAAAAAGTTTCCCTCTAGGATAGGTCAAGCGAATATAATAAAGATGACAGTGCTACCTAAACTAATCTATTCATTTAGTGCTATACCAATCAGACTCCCAAAAAGCTATTTTAATGCCTTAGAAAAAAAATAACAACAAAATTAATCCAGAAGAACAAAAGGTGAAGACTTTCAAGGGAACTAATGAAAAAGAAATCAAATGAAGGTGACCTAACTGTACCAGATCTAAAATTATATTATAAAGTAGCAGTCACCAAAACCATTTGGTATTGGCTAAGAAATATAGATTAGTTGATCCATTGAATAGATTGGGTTTACAAGACAAAATAGTCAATAACTATAATAATCTAGTGTTTGATAAATCCAAAGACCCCAGCGTCCGGGATAATTTGACAAAAACTGCTGGGACAATTAGAAATTAATATGACAGAAACTAGGCATTGACCCACAGTTACCACCATACACTGAGTTAAGTTCAAAATGGGCTCATGATCTAGGCATAAAGAATGAGATTATAAATAAAGTAGAACATAGGATAGTTTACCCCTTAGACCTATGGAAGAGGAAGAAATTTGTGAGCAAAGAAGACTAGAGATCATTACTGCTCACAAAATAAAAAATACTGATTATATATAGTTTAAAAGTTTTTATACAAACAAAACTAATGCAGACAAAATTAGAAGGGAACCAATTAACTGGGAAAACATTTTTACAGCCAAATGCTCTGATAAAGGCCTCATTTCCAAAATATATAGAGAACTGATTCTAATTTATAAGAAATCAAACCATCCTCCAATTGATAAATGGTCAAAGGATATGAATAGACAATTTTCAGATGGAGAAATTGAAACTATTTCTAGCCATATGAAAAAAATGCCCCAAGACATTATTAATCAGGGAAATTCAAATTAAAACAACTCTGAGATACCATTACACACCTGTCAGATTGGCTAGAATGACAGGGAAAGATAATGATGAATGCTGGAGGGGATGCGGGAAAACTGGGGCATTGATACATTGTTGGTATAATTGTGAATGTATCCAACCATTCCAGAAAGCAATTTGGAACTATGTTCAAAAAGTTATCAAACTGTGCATAACCTTTGATCCAGCAGTGTTACTACTGGACTTATATCCCAACGAGATGTTACAGAAGGGAAAGCGACCCGTATGTGCAAAAATGTTTGTGGCAACACTTTTTGTAGTGGCTAGAAACTGGAAATTGAATGGATGCCCATCAATTGGAGAATGGCTGAATAAGCTATGGCATATGAATATTGTGGAATATTGTTGTTCTGTAAGAACATGACCAGCAGGATGATTTCAGAAAGGCCTGGAGAGACTTACATAAACTGATGCTGAGTGAAATGAGGAGGACCAGGAGATTCATTATACACTTCAACAACAATACTATATATGATTAATTCTGATGGACAAGGCTCTCTTCAACAATGAGATGAACCAAATCAGTTCCAATTGTTCAGTAATGAAGAGAACCAGCTACACCCAGTGAAAGAACTATGGGAAATGAGTGTGGACCACAATATAGCATTTCCACTCCTTCTGTTATTGTCTGTTTGCATTTTTGTTTCCTTCTCGGGTTATTTTTACCTTATTTCTAAATCTTATTTTTCTTCTGCTGCAAGATAACTATATAAATATGTATACATATCTTGAATTTAACATAAACTTTTAATATTTAACATGTATTAATTTACCTGTTATCTAGGGGAGAAGGTGGGGTGAAGTAGGGGAAAAGTGGAACAGAAGGTTTTGCAAAAGTCAATGCTGAAAAATTACCCATGAATATGTCTTGTAAATAAAAAGCTATATATATAAAGTTTCCCTCCTGAAATAATGTTTCTGAGGATTTTATTGTCTCTCAATTAAGATTTATTGGAGTTTTGTTAGCGATGCATATTCTACGCATGAATAGACGATATCACTCAAAAAAAAAAAAGAGAGAGAATTTGAGCAGAAGAATATGTATAACAAAAGTGATCAAAGAAATAGCTGATTGAGAAAATAATAGAAAGAGGATGGCATGATTTATAACTCACTGTCCCGGACTGATATCCACACAATTTCAAGAGAATGCCAGAAAGGTCTAAAGCTTATTGAGTGGACTTTTATTAGTGAATTTGTAGGTGGACCTAGACAAAAACCACACTTGATGGGAAGGCCTACATAGGCTGAAATCAGTACTGTTAGAACTACTGAAGAGATCTGATATCCTAAATCTATTGTTTCACTGAAGTAATATAAATTTATTCTTTTTAAGTTCAGTTTTTAGGGTTCCTTTTGTGGAATGAGGCAAGTTCAGGGCAGTCTCTGGCATCATGCATGAGATTATAATAGACTTTGTCCTAAATTAACTTATATTTTTAGTAATCACAATAGGAAGCTCTTTAACATATGTTCCTCTCAGACAGTGAGAAGTCCGGGTCAATGAAAGTATTTGGCACCTTGTAACTCAGACTACCCCAAAGGTACAGTTTATCTCACAATAGCAGATGTCTAGTCTCATTACTTAATTTGAGAGGTTTTCTATCATGTATATCTTTTCAAGATTTGGCAACAACATTTACCCCATACAGAGCAAGAGATGTTACACTATTTATATACAAACATTTCCAAAATGATTTTAGGACCTCATCTAATCAGAAATAGCGTGGGAGATTCATTGTTTCCCTTCTGTGTATATGTGTCTTGTGTGTGTGTGTGTGTGTGTATACATAGGACTTTATCCTTTTTCAACTTAAAAATTGAATGCATGTAGGTACATGAAGACATATCTCTATATATCCATATACACATATATGTATACTCATATATAGATAGATAGATAAATAGATAATACATAAAGAGAGAGAGAAATGTACACAGAGAGATGGGGATATACATTATGTATGCATGTGTGTGTATGTGGGGGGGAGTTGATTTGGCTAGTTGATTTTGTTCTTTGTGCTTTGTTGTAGAAGAGAATCAAATTGACATCATTATGTTAGTGAAGTTACAGTGTGTCCCACTGAGGATGATGAGACCAACATAAACTCCCAATGCTCTACCACAAGTCAAGCACAAATAGCCTACCTGAACATTTGGAGTGGTTTTCTAACTGTGCTTCTTGCATTTCTTGACCTACTTCAATTCAGCTTTGCTCATAACCAAATCAACTCATGATATAGAGATACAGAGAGAGAGAAGGAGAGAGAGAGAGAGAGAGAGAGAGAGAGAGAGAGAGAGAGAGAGAGAGAGAGAGAAACACACAGAGAGAAACACACAGACAGACATATACTAACCATTTCTTGTTTTATTTATTTTTTTTAATTTTTTGATACAACAGCATGTTATGCTATTTATACAAAACCATTTTCAAAATTATTTTAGGAGCTCATCTAACCAGAAATAGCTTGGGGAATTCATTGTTTACTTTCTGTGTATGTGTGTGTGTGTGTGTGTGTGTGTGTGTGTATTATCCTTTTCTAAATTAAAAATGTAGTCCTACAGCATGAACTCCAAAGCATATTTATAGAAATATATGTATGTAAATATACACATATATGTATGTAGTTACATGAAGACATATCTCTATATATGTATACTCATATATATATATATATATACACACACACATCAATATATAGATAGATAAATAGATAATAGGTAGAGAGAGAAATGTCCTCATAGAGATGGGTATATAGATATGTATGCATGCATGTGTATATGTGGGTGTTGATTTGGCTGGTTGGTTTTATTCTTTGTGTTTTAAGAAGAGAACCAAATTGACATCATTATGTTATTCAGTTACTATGTGTCCCACTGAGGCTGATGAGTTCAACATAAGCTCAGAATGTTCTACCATCACAAGTCAAGCACAAATAGTCCACATGAACATTTGGAGTGGGTTTTCTAACTGTGCATCTTTCATTTTTTGACCTACTTTAATTCTGCTTTGCTCATAACCAAACTAAGCAATGATAGAGATAAAGAGAGACAGACAGAGAGCAGACATATACTAACCATTTCTTGTGGTTTTTTGTTGTTGTTGTTGTTGTTGTTGTTGTTGTTGTTCTTTGATACAACAGCATCTGTCCTTTCTGAGTTTGAGTCAGCCAGCCTGACATTTGCTCCAGAAGGATTCTCTGCCTCCTGATGAGAATTTATTTTTGTTTGTGATAATGTCTTCATAATTACAATGATAAAGAAAAGGGCAGATCAAATTTTTTTCTCAACGAGAAATTCACAGATTTTATTATCTTTTGTTCAATCAAATTCAATTTTGCTTCCAAAGCTTTTCCCACCTTGGGGTCACATAAATGAGACAGCAGGTTCTGTTTCTCATTTTCCTGCTCCTTGCTTTGCTTGCCAGTACCTAAGGCAGATACTGCTTTACAAGGCAAGCTCTCCTTCTTGGCAAGACAGAACCATAGCAGGTGACAGACATAGTCAAAAAACTAAAGATTGCTGCACCAATAGAAAATATTACCAGGTCAGAGATCTAAAATATAAATTAGGAGTAGTCTTTATTTATGAACAAGAGGACAGTGCAATTTTTATCAAGTTACTTCCCAAAGTCCCATACTCAAAAGTTATTACTTCACAAAACAACCTCCAGGATAAAAAAGATAATTACTTCAAAGTATTCAGAATATATGATGTGGAGCCAAGAGTCAGGAATTCATAAAGTTTAACTATGACTGCTTGATCTTAGCTAATCCACATACTTTGCTGTGCTTTAGAGTTTTTTTTTTAAATGGCATTAAGAAAATATTTATCTACAATATAGATATGGACATAGTGAATGTAAGATGATAAAAAAAGACAAAGTGTAGAATACTGTTGACAGTAAAATCTTCTATTTGATCAACAATGTTAAAATCTCAACCTCTCACCAGAGTCATGAATTATTTAAAAAAATAATTTGAACAATTGTTAAATTAGGTATATTTACATGTGTCTCATTTCATGCCCTAAAATGAAGAATCAGCTAAACTAATCAATCTTAAAAAAATTAGGAAAATCATAAAGTCTGAATTGTTACTGGCATGTTTACAATTATGTTTGTATGTCACAAAAGCATCCTCACCTGAACAAATGTTTATTAATTGCCTGGTATATGTAGGCATTGTTTTGTGTTTTGAGAATACAAAAAAAAAAAAGAAAAGAAAAAAAAAGAAAGAAAGAAAGAAAGAAAGAAAGAAATCAGTACATGCCTTCAGAGATCTTAAATTCCATTAAACAAATATAAAAGTGCTCAACACTAAAGGAGTAGCTGAGTTGAAATATCTCCTTTAACACATCATTTGATGTCCCTTGGCCTTATTTTCCTCATCTTTGATAATGAAGAGGAGCCAACTGATGATTTCGGATGCCCTGCCTGCCTTTTGGCTACACAAATACATGCATTTTAAACAGAAAGAGGGTGAATGGCAGGAGATGAAAGTTCCATAGAGTTACATTTCTTTGAATAATTTTTTTTTACCTTAAAGAATATAATATTTTCTGAATGGATACAATATTTATTCAGAGAAGTATATTATCCCTTCCAGGCTTTGCTCTTCTACCTGTCACTGTCATTGGTAGTTAGATTCAGTTTTGAAGCATAAGAAGTTTTTAGAGCAATGGAGAAGTAAGATTAACACTAACTCATGAAACAGCATGAAGTCAGGAAATGGAAGATTCATGGAATAGCTAATGTTAATACTTAAGCAGAAGATGGTGACTATATATGGTAATATGAAATATAGGTGGAAAGGTAGATTGGAATGGCATTGGAATGGAAGAGAGACTCATTGAGAGCAGACTTAAAATTCATTTTTTTTTCCATTTAGCAAGAGGGGCTCATTGAAGATTGTGTGTGTGTCTGTATGTCTGTGCTTATAAATCATGGTCAGACTTCCCTAAGGAATGCTATTTTGGAAGCTCTGTGGAATAGAAAGCTAAAGTGAAATAGACACAGAAAAGTCATTTAAGATGTTATTGCAATATTCCTGGCAGGAAACAATGGATTAGTTTAATTTGAGGACAGAAATTAGATACAAAAATTTGAGATGTTATTGAGGTAGAATCAGAAAGACTTGGCAATTGACAGAAAATGAAGAGTGAAGAAAGAGATTGAGATGACTCTAATTCTAGGAAAGGATATAACTTAGAAAATGAGAAAATACTTAAAAGAAATAGTGAAGATTGGTGGAAAGACAGATTTAAGGGCATAAGATAATGTTATCTTTTTTGTAGGCATTAATTTTGATACTGTATGATACTCAGCAAAGGAGAGAAACACAAGTACCATATTCTATATTGCATAGACTTGAAATCAAGAAAATCTGAGTTCAAATTAAGCCTCAGCAATATATTAGCTAGGTGACCTTGAGTTTAACCACTCTGTGCTTCAAGTTCTTTATATCTAAAGTGAATGGTTTGTACTTCAAAATATCTAGGTTTGATCATTGATCTAATTATCTGATCCTATGTCTGAGAAAGGGGAAATATATAAAAAATAGGAGAAACAATATTTAAAAAGTTCCATGGTAGTTAAGGGAGGAAAGAGTAATGAAGTACAGGGAGAAATTGAGAATATTATAGACTACAAAAGTCAAAAATTTAAAGATAGAGAAAGGGCCATCAAATTAGTGAAGTGAGTGAATGGTAAGGAATGGCAAAGAAACTTTGAGAAATCTGGTTGAGAAAGGAAGAAGAAATATAACACAAAGTCCTTAGTATATGAAAGGGTCAAAAAAATTTCTGTTTATCTTAAGGATATAGAATGCCTGAGATTATCAATATTTCAACAAAAAGGGCCACTAATTAGAGAAAGTGGAGGAACACACACATAGAACAGACAGAGGAAAAGGAAATAATTGATCAGTTCCAGCAATAAACTCCTACAAGAGAAAGGAGAATATGAGATATAATTCCAAAAGATGAATTCTCTTTCTTAGCAAGAAGAAAAACAAGAGGAGAGAAGAGGAAATTCATAAAGAGGATTTAGGGTAGATAAGACAGACTCACATAATTCATGTGAATCATGAATCAAAGGCAAAATCATCCTCTGACTTTATGTCCTGATATATGATATAAGAGGGACAATGAAGGCTGAAAATGGGCAGAGAAGGTTTGAAACTCTTACTATAAAGATTATGATAATATATCATAAGAAAATAGAGGCAAAAAGAGTTCAATTGATATTTGGGAACATAAACTTAAAATAGAATAAATTAGAATGGTTCTTCGACTTTTTCTAGCAACAGTGGGTGGTATGAAAGAAGGAAAGGACATTTTGGATGATAGCAATGATTAAGTGTTGTGAACTGTTAAGAGTGTACATAGAGGAAGGACAAGGGGGTAAGATACATAATAGTAAAACAAGGTCAATAGTTGAAATAATAAACTATGGGTTGAAATGTCTGACTGAGACAAGTTGGAATTTAGTACAACAATCACATGAGATAGTCCTATGTTATTTAATAGCTAATTAAAAGACACTTACATAGATACAACAAAAATGTTATTGAATAAGAACACAGTATCATTTAGCAGACATGTTTTATATACACACCTTCATCATTATGTCTAATATCACTTCAGTATTTGTAGCATGTCAGCAGAGAAAAAAAGTGATTATTCCCGCATCCTTGGAACATCCTAGATCTATCTTCAACAGGCAACTCTATTTGTTAGTTGACCTTCAGATGGTACCAAGAAGCTCTATTAATGCAGATTCATTTTGGACCTAAACCCCATGGGTCAAAAAAGTATTTGGGGCAGTTTCTTTGGCTTTTAGGAGGGGGAAAATTATCTATAGGTTTATATGAAGGAGGGAAGAACCCTTTAAATAGAGAAATTATCATAAGCATAATAACCATAAAGAAAGGAAAGAGAAGCCCAAAAAGATATGCCAGATTGGACAAACAAGGGGAAAAAAAAGAAATTGAACCTTGTTGGAGAATAAACCAAGAAGCAGCTATATGGGACAGGGGTACTGTACCTGGCCTGGAGTCAGGAAGACTCATCTTTATGAGTTCAAATATGGTGTTAGATACTCACAAGATCTCACCTTGAGAAAGTCACTTAATCCTATTTGTTTCAGCTTCTTCATCTGAGTTGGCAAAGTAATTTGAAAACTATTCCCAGTATCTTTGCAAGAAAACACCAAATTGGATCTCAGTCAGATACAACTATACTGGCTGAAAACAACTTCAAGAATTTTAAATTAAAATCAAAGAATATCAATTACATCAATTATGCCTAGTAGTGATTATTGCTTATAAACAAGGGAAACCAATGTTTCCCAGTATTTATTGTGTGTTCTCAGAAGACCTAAAGAAAGCCCTGCCAACGTTTTGGGAAAACACTATGTAGGTCATGTACTGAAACAAGTGAAGAATTACTTTGTGATGACAAAGATAGATAACATTATGTAATGTTGGAAGGAGCATCCAAATTAAAAAGATCACAGAATCATTGGCATATCAAAACATAATTCATGGTATGAGATTTTAGAAAAAGCTATAATCATCATAGTTTTAGCACAAAAATTAGAATATTATATTTTAAAGTCATTAAAGAATAAAAGTTTCCACCCACTTATCTATTTTATATGTTTTTACTTACCCTTATCTGATTGATGAATGAAAAGTTGAGATGAAAATAAATGTAAGAAATATTGTGCCATATTCTTCCTGAATTACTAATATCACTTTATCTAATAATAATAATAATAATAATAAATTCACATGAGGAAATGAAAAAAGAAGACAATTCATTCCTGAGCACTTTGCCAAGGAAATTCTCTTGAGCATTAACATATTTCATCAGTTGAAAAGTTCCCAGCCTAAAATGATGATAATAAGAATATAAAATAGTAAAGCATTATGTCCTTTGAAACAAATTCTTCATCTATCAAATACTGATTTTAAGGTGTGACTATAGGCAAATAAGTTAACCATTTATTACCCTTGGAAACTCTTCAAGATTTTAAATAATAGATGAGATATCATCCATTAACAACAATAGATAACATGTTTACATGAAGGCCCTTCCCAAATAAATAAGACCACAGATATGGACAATTACAAACTGTTTTAATAGATAAATTACTAAGCTTAGAATCTGGAAACTCTGAGTTCAAATTTGCCTTTAAATACTCAGAACCTAGACAAGTAGGTAAATATCTCAGCTTACATTTCCTTATTTGTAAAATGGGCTTAACATAGAAACTACTTTAAAGGTTTGTTATGAGAATATTAAGACTATATATGATGGGAGCCAAGATAGTGGAGAAGTCACATGACTTTCTAAGCTCTCTCACCCTCATGACCAATTATTAAATTCAGCTTCAAAAATAGCACTTGACTGGTAAAACCCATGAAGATTAGAATTACAACAACGTACCAGCAGAAGATAATCTGAAAGTTCATCAGAAAAGGTTTGTCCTGAGGAGTGAGAAAAGACTAGCACAAACAGGGAAGTAGGAGAGGCTAGCAAAGGGAGCTGATGGGGGAAGGGGTGACCTCTGTGGCTAGAAAAATTACAGAGATGACTCTGGCTTAGGCTGATTGCTTTGTCTTGGTTGCAAAACAGCAGATCAGCAGAGAAATCAAGCCAAAAATAGAAAGTACTCTAAAAAACACCAGAACATCAAATTAAAAAGCCTTTGTACAAACAAAACTAATGCAAACAAGATTAGAAGGGAAGCAACAAACTGGGAAAACATCTTCACAGTTAAAGGTTCTGATAAAGGCCTCATTTCCAAAATATATAGAGAACTGACTCAAATTTATAAGAAATCAAGCCATTCTCCAATTGACAAATGGTCAAAGGATATGAACAGACAATTTTCAGAGGATGAAATTGAAACTATTACCACTCATATGAAAGAGTGTTCCAAATCATTACTGATCAGAGAAATGCAAATTGAGACAACTCTGAGATACCACTACACACCTGTCAGATTGGCTAAGATGACAGGAAAAAATAATGATGAATGTTGGAGGGGATGCGGGAAAACTGGGACACTAATGCATTGTTGGTGGAGTTGTGAACGAATCCAACCATTCTGGAGAGCAATCTGGAATTATGCCCAAAAAATTATCAAATTGTGCATACCCTTTGATTCAGCAGTGTTTCTATTGGGCTTATATCCCAAAGAAATACTAAAGAAGGGAAAGGGACCTGTATGTGCCAAAATGTTTGTAGCAGCCCTATTTGTAGTAGCTAGAAACTGGAAAATGAATGGATGCCCATCAATTGGAGAATGGCTGGGTAAATTGTGGTATATGAATGTTATGGAATATTATTGTTCTGTAAGAAATGAACAGCAGGATGAATACAGAGAGGACTGGCGAGACTTACATGAACTGATGCTAAGTGAAATGAGCAGAACCAGGAGATCATCATACACTTCGACAACAATATTGTATGAGGACATATTTTGATGGAAGTGGATTTCTTTGACAAAGAGACCTAAATGAGTTTCAATTGATAAATGACTGACAAAAGCAGCTACACCCAAAGAAAGAACACTGGGAAACGAATGTGAACTATCTCCATTTTTGTTTTTCTTCCCGGGTTATTTATACCTTCTGAATCCAATTCTCCCTATGCAACAAGAGAACTGTTTGGTTCTGCAAACATATATTGTATCTAGGATATACTGCAACATATCCAACATATAAAGGACTGCTTGCCATCTAGGGGAGGGGGTGGAGGGAGGGAGGGGAAAAAAATTGGAACAGAAACGAGTGCAAAGGATAATGTTGTAAAAAAAAAAAATTACCCTGGCATGGATTCTGTCAATATAAAGTAATTATTAAATAAAAATTAAAAAAAAAGAAACTAAATATATATATATATATATACATATACATATGTATGTATATATATATATATGAGAGAGAGAGAGAGAGAATTTACTCTAATTTATAAGTAATCAAGCCATTCTCCAATTGATAAATGGTCAAAGAATATGAACAGACAATTCTCAGATGAAGAAATTGAAACTATTTCTAGCCATATGAAAAGATGTCCCAAGACATTATTAATCAGGCAAACGCAAATTAGACAACTCTGAGATACCACTACACACCTGTCAGATCAGCTAGAATGACAGGGAAAGATAATGCGGAATGTTGGAGGGGATGTGGGAAAACAGGGATACTGTTACATTGTTGGTGGAATTGTGAATGCATCCAGCCATTCTGGAGAGCTATTTGGAACTATGCTCAAAAAGTTATCAAACAGTGCATATCCTTTGATCCAGCAGTGTTACTACTGGGCTTATATCCCAAAGAGATTTTAAAGAAGGGAAAGAGACCTGTATGTGCAAGAATATTTGTAGCAACCCTCTTTGTATTGGCCAGAAACTGGAAACTGAGTGGATATCCATTAATTGACGAATGGCTGAATAAATTGTAGTATATGAATGTTATGGAATATTGTTATTTTGTAAGAAATGACTAGCAGGATGATTTTAGAAAGGCCTGGAGAAACTTAAATGAACTGATGCTGAGTGTAATGAGCAGGACCATGAAATCATTATACACTTCAACAACAATACTATATGATGGTCAATTCTGATGACCTGACCCTCTTCAACAATGAAATGAATCAAATCAGCTCCAACAGAGCAGTAATGAATTGATACAGCTACACCCAATGAAAGAACTGTGGGAGATGACTATGAACCACTACATAGAATTCCTAATCCCTCTTTTTTTGTATGCTTGCATTTTTTATTTCCTTCACAAGCTAAAGGTACACTACTCCAAAGCTGATTCTTTTTGAACAGCAAAATAACTGTTTGGACATGTATACTAATAGGTATTTAATTTATACTTTAACATATTTAACATGTATTGGTTAACCTGCCATCTGGAGGAAGGGGTAAAGGGAAGAAGGGAAAAAGTTGGAACAAAAGATTTGCCAGTTGTCAATGCTGTAAAATTACCCATGCATATAACTTGTAAATAAAAAGCTATAATAATTTTTAAAAAATACTATATATGACTTTACAAATCTCAAAGTACTATATTAAAGCTACTATCCATTCAGAATCTGAAACTGCAATAGCAAGGAAATTGAATGGAAATCATGATAGCAAAACTGAGGAATTGAGTGAGAACATGATCACTTTACATAAAGGCACTTCTGTCATAGATGGTCATGGAACCGACAAAGAGCAAAATAATGTGGGCTTTGTGTTGAATGTGAATGGAACCATAACAGAAATGGATCTTAGCTCTGGAGTTTGTTTGGTAAATTCAGAAGAAAAGTTTACCTTGACATAATCTATGTATGCTGTCAGTTTTTTTTTTGTTGTTGTTGTTGTTGTTTTAATGTTATGCTCTTAATTTTTCCTGCTACTTCCAATATTCTTTTGCTGAGCTTTCTGAGGTTTTAAATATTCAAAAACACACAAGAAAGCTCAGCCCTGAAGCTGAGTGAATGTATCACTAGATTGTGAAGCATATGAATGTTCAACTTAGAAACTTCTTTATTACTATGAACTTTCAATTGGGTTTTTGCAAGATTGTGATTGGAAACACTATTGCAACATTAGTTGCCTAGGGAATGATTAATGAGCTACCTAGAGAAGAGGTCCTTAGGGATCTCCTTAATCTTATTCCCCTGACTAAATCTATATAACTCACCACCACAATACAATTAGCATCATTAAATAATATATATTGGAAAAAATAATGAGGCACCATTCTACAGAAAGGACTACTTTATTCCGCGTTCTCTGATGGCCAACATTATCAATTGTTTTGTATTCTGTTCCATCTCAGTAATAGTAAGTGAAATCATGTGTAAAATATTTATTGTGAACAAAGTTTCTATATCTCTGGCAAAATTAAAATTATATGCCAACAATGTGTGCTTTGCAAAGTTTTAATTATTTTTACATAGGGGTGACATTTTATGTTGGTAGATCAAAGTCTTTCATAATGTCTATGTAAAAGAAATCAGCTAAAGGAATTTAGGTGCTCGCTTTTTTTTTTTTTTTTGACTTTATGCCAATAATTTCTTTGAAACTTCCTGCAATGAAAGAAGGAATAGAGAAGTATTTTCTTTCCTTCCCCTGCCACCCACAGTGATGATGACTTTCTTAACAAATATGTAGCAATGGAAAATAACATGTAAGTTATTTGGTAAGCCTGAGAATTCCCTGATAATAAAAGTGTGATCAGGCCTCAATGTCTCATAATATCATTTCTCCCCACTCAGCATCTTAAGGATTTCCCCAGGGATTTGAATTATCACTTTTTTATTCTATTAGATTGAGCCTCCGTTTGAGATGTTCTCCCTATTGTTATTCTCCAGTGATTAAAACTTCATTTTCATTTGATCAATTAACAACAGCTAACTTTTAAAAAGAGGCATTTAATTTTAATGGATAGAAAGAAAATTGGTACAGATATTTTTGTATTCCTGCCTAAGACACATTCTCTGGTAATCATCACAATTTCTGAGAAGAATAGATTTAGATTAATCACATCTTCCCCCTGGAACTGGTCATGGAGAGTTCATAACTAAATAAAAAATATTGTATAAATCTTTTGTTATTTTATGTTGGCCTGAGTCATAAAGGTTGCACTCCTCTATAACGAGGGTATTGACATTACTTTGTTTATCATAAAAGTGAATATAAAACAGCATGGACTCAGGAAATACTTGAAATGTTTTTTTTTCTTTAGTTTTTAATTTCAAAATATAAGCATAGATAATTTTCAACATTTATCCTTGCAAAACCTTCTATTCCAATTTTTTTCCTTCTTTCCCCCATGGCTAGTAATCCAATATATATTAAACATGTGCAATTTTTCTATACATATTTACACAATTATGTTGTATAATAAGAATAAGTTCAAAAAGGAAAAAAAAAGAGAAATAAAACAAAAAGCAAGCAAATAACAAAAAAAGGCAAAAAAAAAATATGATGTGATCCACACTCGTTCTCCACAGTCCTCTCTCTGAGTGTAGATGGCTCTCTTCATCACAAATCCATTGGAACTAACCTGAATTATCTCACTGTTGAAAAAAATCAAGGTATACACAATTGATAATCACATAATCTTGTTGCTGTATATAATGTTCTTTTTGTTCTACTCACTTTACTTAGCATCCGTTCACATAAGACTCTCTAGGCCTTTCTAAAATCAGCCTGCTGATCATTTCTTATAGAACAATAACATTCCATAACATTCATACACCATACCTTATTAAGCCATCACCCAACTCATGGTCATCCACTAAGTTTCCAGTTTGTTGCCACTATATAAGGGCTGCCACAAATATTTTTTGCACATATGTGTCCTTTTCCTTTTTTTAATGATCTCTTTGGGATACAGACTCAATGGAAACACTGCTGGATTAAAGGCTTTGGCACAGTTCAATATGACTCTTCAGAATTGTTAGATCAATTCATCATGCCAACAACAATGTATAAATTAGTGTTCTAGTTTTCCAACATCCAAGCCAAATTCATCATTATTTTTTCCTGTCATCTTAGCCAATCTTAGAAGTGAATAGTGGTACACTCAGAGTTGTCTTAATCTGGATTTCTCTGATCAATAGTGATTTAGAGCATTTTTATATGATTAGAAATGGTTTTAATTTCTTCATCTGAAAATTGTCCTTCATATCTTTTTGACCATTTAGTTTTTGGGGAATGCCTTGCATTCTTGTAAATTTGAGGCAATTCCCTATCTATTTTAGAAATGAAACCTTTATCAGAACCCTTGGATATAAAATTTTTTCCAGGTATTCTGCTGATTCATTTTCAATCTTGTCTTTATTGTTTTTTTGGGGGGGAAATATATTTTAACTTAATATAATCAAAATTATTCATTTTGAATTTCATGTCTCACTTGAAAACTCAATTGGACAATTAGAAAAAATATTAAAAACAAATGAGTGAAGAAAATACTTCATTGAAAATCAGAATCGAAAAAATGGAATTGAATGACTCAAGGAGACAATAAGAATCAGTCAAGCAAAGCCAAAAAAAAAAAAAAATGAAATAATGGAAAAAAATGTCAAATGCCTTCTTGGAAAAACAACAGACCTAGAAAATAGATCTAGGAGAGACAATCTGAGAATTGTTGGACTCCCAGAAAAATATGATGAAAAAAAAAGATCCTGGACACTATTTTCGAGGAAATTATTAAAGAGAACTACCCAGAAGTCCTAGAAACAGAGAGCAAAATAGACATTGAAAAAATTCATTGATCACCTACTGAAAGGGATCCTAAAATCAAAACACCAAGAAATATAGTGGCCAAATGCCTGAACTATCAGACAAAGGAAAAAATACTGCAACTGTCTAGAAAAAACCAATTCAAATACAGAGGAGCCACAATAAGGATTATCCAGGATCTAGCAGCATCCATATTAAAAGATCGAAAGGCCTGGAATATGATATTCTGAAAGACTAAGGAATGAGACTGGAGGCCACGAGAATCAAGGCCACAAGAATTGAAGCCACAAGACTAGAGGCCATGAGAATTGGGGCCACAAGACTGGAGGCCACAAGAATTGAGGCCAAGAAAATGGAAGCCATGAGAATGGAGGCCATGAAAATGGAGACCATGAGACTGGAGGCCACGAGACTCAGGGCCACAAGAAGTGTCTTAAGTCAGCTTAATTGAAAAGGTCATTTTTTTCTCATTAAATTACACATATGCTAGAAAAAACAATAAACGATTCTTTTGAATCTATATCTTTTGTCTCCACAATTTCCTCTTCCTAAAAGAGAGAGATGATGAGTAAAGGGTCTATTCAAAGCTGCATATTTAACAAAGGAATGTGGAACAATAAAACCTCTGATTTGTTGCTCCTTATTTCTTTCCTGCAAAAAATCCATACCTTGCTAAAAGAGATAATGTTTCCTTACCTGAATGAAAAAACAGCCTGGCTACTCCCTTATCTATACTTTACTCTCTGCATGTTGGCTGTTAGCCTGCTGTCTAAGCCCCAGGTTTCAGTATATAAAAGCTTTTCCAAATGCTTTCTAATTGTTACACTCTCTTAAAGACTATGGTGTAAATAAACTCTTGTGGTACTTAAAAAAAAAAAAAGAAATCCTTAATCTTTTGTCCTTCTAGATGAGTTTTATTATTATTTTTTCTAACTCTGTAAAATAATTCCTTGGCCACTTCCAGCCAAGATGGATATCTGTTTAAGCTCCATGTTTTCTCTCAGAATAATTTATTTTATGACAAGCCTCAGAATTAGTGCTTGACTGAAAAAAACAAAAACAAAAACAAAACACAAATAATTACCAAGAGAAGATATTCTCAAAATTCTCCAGAAAAGGCTTGTTTTTGCTTGTGGATGGGACTGTTTGATCAAGCATAGACTGAAGGCAGGCAGTGGCAGTGCAGAAGACAGTGAAAAGTAGGCAGCTCACAGCTGAGCAGACTGGAGGGGGATGGGATGTGATCTCAGCCATTTCTGTGGAGAGAGCTTTAACACAGTGTTGGCTACTTTGCCCTGACATCAAGTAGACAAGCAGAGAAGCTAAAAACACAGAGGGTGAAGATTATAATCCTGAAAAGCTAGGGGGAAGAACTTTCAGGTGGGAGGAGGGATACTAAAAAGGAGGGCTATGAGAAGCAAGTGCTACTCACAAGTTTAATACTGGGGAAGGGGATAAGGGAGAAGGAAAGGAGAAAAGCATAAGCAGGGGTTAACAAGATGGCAACTAATACAAAATTGGTAATTTTAACCATAAATGTAAATGGGGTAAACTGCCCCATAAAGAGAAAGCAGTTAGCAGACTGGATTAAAAGACAAAATCCTATAATATGTTGTTTACAGGAAACACAGCTGAAGCAGGGTGATACATACAGAGTAAAGGTAAAAGGTTAGAGCAGAATCTACTATGCTCCAGGTAAAGTAAAAAAAAGCAGGGGTAGCCATGCTCATCTCAGATCAAGCAAAAGCAAAAGTTGATCTAATTAAAAGAGATAAGGAAGGGCACTATATCTTGCTTAAGGGTAGCATAGATAATGAAGCAATATCAATATTAAATATATATTAGTTGTGCTGTAATGGGCTGAGGCTTGAGTTGATGCATTGAGGTCCCAAGCACATGAGGCTAAATAGTAATTGGACCATACTCTATTAATATATATACTTGGAGAAGAAAGAATGGCCCCTGCCCACTCTTTGTGCAAGTCCTGATATGTTGTATAGGAAATGACGATTTTGGTGGGTGGAGGCAGGGGAATGGAAAGGGAAGCGGAAAGAGAGAGTGCTGGCTGGTTTCTTGACATAGCTGCTCGCGTTGTTATCGCGACCCCCCTTCACCTGCAATCCCCCTTCACCTCTGCTGGTTGGCTTCCTGTTGCAGCTGCCCATTTTGCTATCGCAATCCTCCTTCACCTCAAAAAGAATAAAGATTGAAGATTTTACCCTTATCCTGAATTCCTGATTCCAGCTGTTTTTAAATACGTGGTCATCACATAGTGTAGCATTTATATTCTTAAAAGAGAAATTAAGAGAGGTATATGAAGAAAGAGACAGGAAAAGTATAATACTTGGAGATCTCAATTTTGCACTCTCAGAATTAGATAAATCAAACCGAAAAATAAACAAGAAAGCAGTCAAAGAGGCAAATAGAATACTAGAAAAGTTAGAGACAATAGATCTTTGGAGAAAACAAAATGGAGGCAGAAAGGAGTACACTTTCTTCTCAGAAGTTGATGGAACCTGTACAAAAATTGACCATATATTAGGACATAAAACCTCAAACTCAAATGCAGTAAGGCAGAAATAGTAAATGCATCCTTTTCAGACCACAATGAAATGAAAATTACATTCAACAAAAAGCCAGGTGAAAATAGACCAAAAAAATAAATAAATAAAACAATTGGAAACTAAATAATCTCATACTAAGAATGATTGGGTGAAACAGCAAATCATAGACATAATTAATAACTTCACCGAAGAAAATGACAATAATGAGATGTCATTCCAAAATGTGTGGGATGCATTCAAAGCAGTAATAAGGGAAAATTTCATATCTCTAGAGGCTTACTTGCATAAAATGGAGAAACAGAAGGTTAATGAATTGGGCTTACAACTAAAAATGCTATAAAAGGAACAAATTAACCCCCCCAGTCAAACACTAAACTTGAAATTCTAAAAATAAAAGAAGAGATCAATAAAATTTTAAAAATACTATTGAATTAATTAATAAAACTAAGAGTTGGTTATATGAAAAAAACAACAAAATAGACAAACCCTTAGTAAATCTGATTTAAAAAGGAAAGAAGACAATCAAATTGTTAGTCTTAAAAATAAAAAGGGAAAACTTGCCACTAATGAAGAGGAAATTAAAGCAATAATTAGTAGTTACTTTGCCCTGCTTTGTGCAAATAAATTAAATGAAATGGAAGACTACCTTCAAAAATATAGCTTGCCTAGATTAACAGAGGAAGAAATAAATTGGTTAAACAACCCCATCTTACAAAAAGAAATAGAACAAACTATTTAACCAACTTCCTAAGAAAAAATCACCAGGACCAAGTGGATTTGCATGTAAATTCTCCCAAATATTTAAAGAACAATTAACTCCAATGTTGTATAAACTGTTTGAAAAAATAGGGAATGAAAGAGTCCTACCAAATCCCTTTTATGACACAGACATTGTACTGATACCTAAACCAGGTCAGTTGAAAACAGAGAAAGAAAATTATAAACCAATCTCCCTCATGAATATTGATGCTAAAATCTTAAATAACATATCAGCACAAAGATTACAGAAAATCATCCCCAGGATAATACACTATGACCAAGTAGGATTTATACCAGGAATGCAGGGCTGGTTCAATATTATGAAAACTATAAGCATAATTAACTATATTAATAACCAACCAAACAAAAACCATATGATCATCTCAATAGATGCAGAAAAAGCATTTGATAAAATCCAACATCCATTCCTAATAAAAACACTTGAGAGAAGAGGAATAAATGGACTTTTCCTTAAAATAGTCAGGAACATATATTTAAAACCATCAGTAAGCATCATATGTAATGGGGAAAAACTGGAACCTTCCCCAGTAAGATAAGGAGTGAAATAAGATTGCACACTATCACCATTATTATTAAATATTGTATTAGAAATGCTAATCTTGGCAATAAGAGTAGAGAAAGAGATTAAAGGAATTAGAGTAGGTAATGAGAAAACCAAATATTACTCTTTGCAGATGATATGATGTTATACTTGTGAGCACCACTTGCTTCTCACAGCCCTCCCTTTTTAGTATCCCTCCTCCCACCTTAGAGTTCCTCACCCTATGTTACTCCTTTTCCTGACAATTTCTGTATTCCCTTTCGCTTAGCTTATTCCTTCCCTTTTCACTTGTTCCCTCTCACTTTTCAATGAGGTGGGAGAAGTTTCACCATAAACTGAAAATGTCTAAAATTTTTCTCTTTAAGCTAATTCTGATGGCAGTAAGATACACACTATGTTCATCCCCCTCCGTTCTTTCTCTCAGATATAATAGGTTTCTTTTGCCTCTTCATGCGATTTGGTACCCCCAGTTTACCCTTTTCACAGTACAATTTCCTTTCCACCTCTGGTTTCTAGAACAAAGTATACATGTGTTATTTATATATCTTTATGGAAAAAATATAGTTCCTAAGATTTATTTTTATCTTTTTAGGTGTCTCAAGTTCTATATTTGTAGATTAAACTTTTTGTTTAGTTCTTTTTTTTTCATCAGAAATAGATGAAATTCACTTATTTCATTGAATGTCCATCTTCTTCCTTGGACAAATATGCTCTTTTTGGCTGGGTAAGTTATTTTTGGCTGCATACCAAGTTCCTTAGCCTTTCAGAATATCAGATTCCAGGCCCTTTGATTCTTTAATGTGGACATTGCTAGATCTTGGGTAATCCTTATTGTTGCTCTTCTATATTTGAATTGATTTTTTTTTTTTTTGCAGCTTGCAGTATTTTTTCCTTCATCTGATAGTTCTGGAATTTGGCCATGATATTTCTTGGAGTTTTGATTTTAGGGTGATCAATGAATTCTTTCAATGTCTATTTTGCCCTCTGTTTATGTATCATATGGGCAGTTCTCTTTCATAATTTCCTGGAAAATAGTGCCCAGGCTCTTGTTTTCATCATATTTTTCAGGAAGTCCAGTAATTCTCAGATTATCTCTCCTAGATCTATTTTCCAAGTCTGTTGTTTTCTCAAAAAGGTATTTAACATTTTTTCCCATTGTTTTTTTTTTTGTTTGTTTGTTTGTTTTTTCATTTTGTTTGACTGATTCTTGGTGTCTCCTCAAGTCATCCATTTCCATTTGTTTGATTTTAATTTTTAATGAGCTATTTTCTTCACTCACTTTTTAAATTTCTTTTTCTAATTGTGCAATTGAGTATTTAAGTGAGTTGTTTTGTTCTATGGAATTTTTTTTTTCCATTTCACCAATTCTGTTTTTAAAAGATCTATTTTCTTTTTCCAACTCACTAATTCTGTTTTTCAATTATTTGATTTCTTTATCCACTCTTTCTTTAAATGAATGGGATGACTTATCCAGACTCTCTTGCCAAGCTTCCCTTTCCTTTTCCCATTTTTCTTCTCACTCTCTTGTGAAAGCCTTTTTAATTTCTTCTATGAGAGTTTTCTGTGTTGAAGACCAGATCATATCCTCCTTTGGGGATTCATCTGGAGACAGCCTGTGTTTACTCTTCTCAGTGTTTAAAGTCTGCTATCTATCCATAGAGAAGCTATCAATAGAGTCCATTTAAATTTTTTGCTCATTTTGTCAAAGAAAACAAACTAACAAGAAAAACAAATGCAGTCTGCTTTTTTGGGGTAGGGTGGGGCAGAATGGTTTTACCAAACTTCCTCTACAGACTGCAGGGTGCAGCAGCGAGGCACTAGCGGTACAGGAATGTCTGTGCTATGTCCTCTGATACTCAGAGTGGGCTGACACATTGTATGTGGATGTGGCCAGGTCCTGAGAGACCTTTTTTGAGGTTATAGTCTTTACCCCCTGTGTTTATAATTTCTCTGCTTGTCTACTGGTTTGCTGCCAGGACAAAGTAGTCATACAGGGTACAGTAATAGCTGAGATCACACCCTTTCCCTACCCATCCCTTCTGTCAGCTCAGTATGTTCCCTGTCTTTTGTGTTGCAGCTGCCTGCCTTCAGTTTGTGCCCCATCTAACTGTCCCCACCCAAGAGCAAAAACAGATCTTTTCTGGTGAATTTCGAGTATGTATTTTCTTGGTAATTCTTTATGTGGTTTTTTTTTTCAGTCAACCACTAATTCCAAGGCTTGTCATGAAATAAATTATTCTGAGAGAAAGACAGAGCTTAAATAAATGTGTGTGTCCTCTCCACCATCTTGGCCCCATGGATTATTTCTAATAGCTTTTTAGGAGAATCCCAAGGTTCTCTAAATATACCATCATATCATCTGCAAAGAATGATAATTTGATTTCCTCATTCCCTATGCTAATTGCTGTAATCTCTTTTTCAGCTCTTATTTCCAAAAACTACCATTTCTAATACAATGTTAAATAATAATGGTGATAGTGGGCAACCTTGTTTCACTCCTGATCTTATTGGGAATGGTTCCAGCTAATCTCTATTATATATGATACTTACTGATTGTTTTAAATAGATGCTACTGATTATTTTAAAGAAAAGTCCATTTATTTCTATACTTTCAAGCATTTTTTAACAGGAATGGATGTTGGGTTTTATCCAATGCTTTTTCTGCATCTATTGAGATGATCATATGGTTTTTGTTAATTTGGTTATTGATATGGCCAATTATACTGGTAGTTTTCTTAATATTAAAACATCCCTGCATTCCTGGCATAAATCCTACTTTATCATGGTGTATTATCCTGGGGATGATTTTTTGTAATGTTTTTGCTGATATTTTAGTTAAGTTTTTAGCATCAATATTAATTAGGGAGATTGGTCCATAATTTTCTTTCTCTGTTTTCATCCTAACTGGTTTAGGTATCAATACCATGTCTGTATCATAAAATGAATTTGGTAGGAGGCCTTCATTTCCTCTTTTTTCAAATAGTTTATTTAACATTGGAGTTAATTGTTATTTAATTGTTTGGTAGAATTCAAATAGAAATCCACCTGGTCCTGGGGATTTTTTCTTCGGGAGTTGATTAATAGCTCATTCCATTTTTTTTTTCTAAAATGGGACTATTTATGCAATTTACTTCCTCCTCTGTTAATCTGGACTGCCTACATTTTCCAATGTAGTCATCCATTTCACTTAGCTTATCAAATTTATTGGCATAAAGTTGGGCAAAATAACTCCTAATTATTACTCTAATGTTTAGTATTGATATTGCTTCATTGTCTCTGCTAACCTTTACCAAGATATAGTTTACTTCCTTATTGCTTTTAATTAGATCAATTTTTGCTTTTTCTTCGTCTGAAGATAAGGATGGCTACCCCTGCTTTTTTACTTCACCTGAAGCATAACGGATTCTGTTCCAGCCTTTTTACTTTTCATTTGTATGTATTGCCCTGCTTTAAATCTATTTCCTTCAAACAACATATTCTAGGATTCTGGCATTTGATCCAGTCTGCTATCCACCTCCACTTTATGGGAGAGTTCATCCCATTCACATTTATGGTTAAAACTACTAATTCTGTATTTCCTGCCATCTGATTATCCCCAGATTATTCTTTTCTTTTTATTTTCCCCCTTACTCCCTCCCCAGTATTAAACTTATGGGCACCATTTGCCTCACACCGCTTACCCTCTTTAGGATTCCTCCCACCCCCTTTCTGTCCCTCCCCTTTTCTTATACTTTTCCCTTATTTTTTTTCTGTATTCCCTTCTATTTAGTATAGTCTTTTCCTTTTCCCTCTTTCTTTCCCACTTTTTAATGAGGTGAGAGAAGTTTCTCTGTAAATCAAATATGTCTAGTATTTTGTCTTTAAGCCAAATCTGATGAGAATAGGACTCACATAATGTTCCTCCTCTTAATTCCCTTAGATATGATGGGTTTCTTTTGCCTCTTTGTGAGATGTAATTTCCTTCTTTTTACCTTCACTTTTCCCTGTTTCTGATACAATCTCCTTTCCACTTCTAATTTCCTTTTATAATATAATAATAGTCAAATCAAATTATACATGTGCTCTTTATGGATGCCCGTAACAGAAATGCAGTTCTCAAGAGTTCTTTTTATTTTTTATGCTTCTCTTCAGTCCTATATTTGGAGGTCAAATTTTTTGTTTAGTTCTGTTTTTTTTTTTTCATTAGGAATAAATGGAATTCACCTGTTTCTCTGAATGTCCATCTTCTTTCCTGGAAGACAATGCTCAGCTTAGCTGAGTAGTTTATTTTTGGCTGCATTCCAAGTTCTTTTGCCTTTCAGAATATCAGATCCCAGTCCCTTTGATCCTTTAATATGGAAGCTGCTAGATCATGAGGGAACCTCATTGTGGCTCCTCAGTATCTGAATTTTTTTTTTCTGGCTGCTTGTAATATTATTTTTTTCCTTAATCTAATAGTTGTGATATTTAGCCACAATATTCCTTAGAGTTTTTATTTTGGGGTATCTTTCAGAAGGTGTTAAATGAATTCTTTCATTGCTTACTTTAACTTCTGATTCTATTACATCAGGGCAGTTCTCTTTCATGGTGTCTTGAAAAATACTGTCTGGGCTCTTTTTTCATCATGGTTTTCAGGGAGCCCAATAATCAATTCTGAGATTGTCTTTTCTAGATCTATTTTCCAGGTCTGTTGTTTTTCCAAGTATATATTTAACTTTTTTTTTTCCTTTTTTTTTTTTTTTTTGGTTTTGTTTGACTGATTCTTGAAGTCTTAACGAATCATTTATTTACATTTGTTCAGTTCTGATTTTTAATGAGTCTTTTTTTCATTAACTTTTTTACTTCTTTTTGTATATGTCCAATTGAGTTATTAAATAAGTTGTTTGCTCTATGGAATTATTTTCCATTTCCCTAATTTTTAGTGAGTTATTTTCTTTTTCCAATTCACAAATTTTACTTTCCTGGGAGTTCTTTATCTTTTCCAATTCAAAAATTCTATTTTCCTGGTAGTTCTTTACCTTTCCCAATTCCCATTTCATGAAGTTTTCTTTTTCCACTTTATCAAATCTTTATTTTAATAAATTATATGCCTTTTCTATATTCTCTTGCACAACTTCTCTTTCCTTTTCCCATTTTTCTTGTAGCTCTGTTTTAAGATCTCTTATAATTTCTTCTAGCAGAGCCTTTTGTGATGGGGACTAGGTAATATTCCCCTTTGGGATTCGTGTCTAGAAATTGTCTGCTATTAGTCTCCTCTGGGCTGGAAATCTGTTCTCTTTCTGTATAGAAGCTATCTCTAGTTAGAGCTTGTTTTGCTTTTTTTCTTATTTTTTTAAAAGCCCTTGTGGTCTGCCTTCAGAGTAAGGAGGTTTCCTGCTTTTTACAAAATAGGGACAGATGGACAGTAGCTGTCCTGCAAATGGGTTGCAAAGAGCTGTGGAAGTGCCACTGCCTTGGGAAGAGCCCCTCCCAGTGAAGTGCCACTGTCCTGGGAAAAGACCCATTGAGGAAGTGTCACTGCCCTGGGCAAAGCCCTGTGCTGTGGAATTTGGCTGTACAACTGTGTTGTGGTCATGCTGAGTCACTCCTGGTGCTAGGTGGGTGTGGCCAGGTCTTGTGAAACTCTGGCACACTTGTGGTACGCTGTATCTTTGGTGTTTGTGTAACTTCTCTACTGATCTACTGCTTTGCAACCAAATCAGAGCAGCCAATCTGTGATAAAGTCCTCCCTGAAAATTCTCCACACACAGTGACTGGATCTGCCCTCAGTCTGTTCAGTGTGCACTAGTCTCCATGTTTTGTTTCCCTGTCTTGCCTCCCTGCCTGTGCTGGCCTCCTCCCACCAATCAAGACAGATCTTTTCTGGCAGTCTTCCAAGTTATCTTTGGCTGGTAATTGTTTTTACTCCCAATTTTCTCAGGTTCTACCAGTCAAGCATTATTTCAGAGGCTGAACTTGGTAATCAGTAGTGAGGGTAGAAGGGAGCTCAGAATGAAGTGTGTGTCCTCTCCATCATCTTGGCTCCACCCACTGAATACTTAAATTTAATGATTGAGCCATTACTTTCAAGGAAGGAGTTACATTATATGTGTGATGGAAAATGTTAAAGAAAAATGAGGACCCCTAAAATAAATCTAAATTGCTATCGTACTAAAAAAGGTAAAATTGTAATAATCTCACTCCATGAAGAGATTGCTTTTATAGATTTGAGAAATCTCTCCAGGTTTTAATAAGAGATGGCCTTGATTCACCTATGTGAATTGAAAGTCTATGTGAATGACAGGTAGTGACTGGAAAGACTTCCTAAAATATTAGAAAATTAGATTGCTAATCAGTCCCAAAGAAAATGCCTATTTTTTTTGCTGAATTATTAAAATAATAATAAAAGCAACATCACTGTATCTAGCCAGGGTTATTGCATAAAGTACACTAGCTATCTCATGACTTTACAAATGTGGATTATTTTTTATACTTGTTCAAGTTTGTATCTTTTGACCTACATGAGTTGCAAAATGCATTGAAAGCATTTTTACTTTCTAGTCACTGAATCCTCCTGACTCTTCTAAGTAAAACAACAAGTAAAGGACTCCTTTATGATGGAGAGCCTGTACTCAGATCTTCTTTTTCTTCTAACATTTGCAAACAAAATTTAGGAGACTATTAGCAGTCTAATCATATGGGTACCTCTGGAACTGCTAAAGTTATAGCCTCCAGTATAATCAGTCAAATAAACCATATACATGACCAAGAATTTTCACTGGAAACAGAAGAAAAACAATAACAACAAACAAAAAAGGCAAGACATAGCTCAGAAACTCATCACCAAATAATGTATATAAAATTACCAACATTTATACAAAATTTTCAGGTTTGCAAAACAATTTTAAATCATTTTAACACAAAAACCTTGGGAGTTGAGTACCTTTTGTATTTCTACTTTACCAAAGTAAAATTTGTTAAATTATTTGAACATTTAAAACCAAAAGCCCTTTAAGTATCTTATATACCTCCAGCATTATCCTTATGAGGATCCCATAGTTTCTATCATCTACAGGAAAGTTATGCATCTCCAACTTTTGTGTCTTTCTGGATTTTCTTCTTCTGCTTTTCTGATGGGGAATATATAGTTATTTATTTATTTGCTCACTCTCAATCAATAGGGCATACCTATTCATTTATACCCTCACACATTTTGTGGAGATTTCATTTGTCTTTCTGACAACTTCCTGTAGAGGAACCTACTAAATTTGTGCAAACAATGCAAGTATACATCTAAGAAAATACCTAAAAGGGAGGGGGTAAAAGCAGAGTGAACAGGTAGTTAGGACTACAGAGACTTAGGAACACTATCATAAAAATCATAGAGTTATAGCTTAAAGAGAGCTAGGGGGTGTCTACTCTGAATCCTCATTTCAGAGAGAGAAACTAAATCACACAGAAACTAAATGTCTTAGTCAAAGAATCAGACCCAATTCCTCCTGTTGCCAAACCCAAAATTCTATATTGTACTGTTTTAAACATATTGACTTTGAAACAATGTTGCAAAATAAAGCTTAGCATCATTTTTTTCTATCAGGCTCACCATAGAAAAACTGAGAATTTCCTCCCAGGGCATTTGTGACTTTCCCTTCAACAGAAAAGAAAGTTAATACAAAGGCTGAAAGAAAATCAGTGATAATTTTTCTCTCTGTGTTCATCAGAATAATTCTGATTGACTTTGATTCAGCATCACACATCTGACTTATTTTCAGCTATGGAAAATATGAAAGCAAATGGTTTTCAAAGTTCATCATCTTATTATTTTGACATTTGTCATTCCATTACCTGCATCTTCTACAAGCAGCTCAATCCCATGACAAGATAAGTATGAGAAGAGAGCAAAGTTCATTTTATTCTCTTTCTGACTTGGCATACCCAGACGAAACTATTATTGTATTACTCTGGTGGTGAAATATGAACAGATACTTTGGGGAAAAGAAAAATGTAACAGCCCATTCCAGTCTACTAATAATTCATTTATTCACCAAATATTTATTACTTACTATGTGCATAATTCTGTTAGATACTGGGAAAATACAAAAAAAAAATGCAGTCCTGGCATTCCAAGAAGAGGCAGTCTAAAATAAGAGGTAAGATATGGACACAAATAGTTTTAGTGGATTAAAAAAATTCATATTAGAGATAAAAAGAAAGGAAACAGAGTTATGAAGGGAAGAGTATCAATCAGAGACATAATGAGAAGTTGTCATCTATAATTGCTCTATAATCTTAGAACATGTGTAGCATTTTGAGAGGGAGAGATAATATGGAAAGTTATTTTAAGCACAGAGGACAATGCAAATACAGATGAAGAGGTGTGAGAGCATTGAACATATTAAAATGTTGGGGCAGTAGAATAAATCCAGTTAATGTAGACTATAGAATACTTATGTCCCCTGAACCTAGAATAGTGTATTTCATATAACAGATATGCAATAAATAGTTTGAATAAAATAGAATTGACTTACATAATGAAAATACACAAAGAAGTATTGACTTGGGGTGTTAAGGAACAAGTCAATTCTCTGAGAACCTCCACAACTGTGGATCATAACATCTGAAGGAGTTGCAGAGCAGCCTTTCCTGACACAGGTTTTGTGGACTGGGAATGAAATAAACTGGAGGCAGAGAGAAGAGAAGAGAGGTCAGACAAAGCAATGGCCTCTCAGTCTCCTTGTATCATCCTCTCACAAGAGGAGATCCATTTTGGGTTGGATATCCAGCAGCCACAGTCAGGTGGCTCCTGTGTATTCCAACAGCTCCCATGTATTCCAACACTGGGGAAATGGTCATAAGTTGGGTGTTAGATAAGTTTATTTTGAAGTTTGGATAGATGGAAACATTTGATAAAAGGTTGGAAATATGTGCCTTGAGCTCAATCAGGAGATATGTGTGATGGAACAGATGGAAAAGCATGGAGAGAAAATAGACAAATGCCAAGAATTATAAAAATTTATGGAATAAAAAAGATAAAGTGAGCAAAAATCTAAACGTAATTGTCAGAGACATAGAACTATAAAAGTGCAGTCTCATAGATGTTAAGAAAGAAGAAAGTTTCAAATAAGGGTTGGGCTGTGTTGACAAACAATGTAGAGCTTAAAAAAAGAACTAAGAAAAAAACTTGAAAAGTGATTCATACCCTTTAGGAGAAGAATTTCAATGTGGTGTTAGATACAAAACCTGTGTTGGGAAAATTTGTATAATGAGTGGGATGAGATAAAATAAAAATAATTATCCTATAATACTCTTTATAGAAAATTTTGAAAGGCATAAAGAAATGTGATTATAACTGAAGAGACATCACATAATACAATAAGTATAAAAGTTTAGTTTCGGTAGTAGAGATTTGGGATTGAATTCCCTGTTTAGAAAGGGAGAGATAATCATCTTTAAATGTGTCTGATTTATTTTTCCTATCCATTACCTAATACTGTGTACAAAGGCAATAAAAACAATATAAATCAATAGGTAATCAATTAACTTTGAGTCCTTATACCACCTTCTTAAATCCGATTTACTAAAAAAGGAAAAGAAATTACTTTTCTTGCATAAGTCTTCATTGGTCTCATTATATATCAGTCACAGTGGCAGTCACAATTTCTTAGGATTAAAAAATAATTCCTTAAAAATTAGGATTGAGCAAGAAGTAGCTAGTGGCTCAATGAGACATCAAGAAATAATCAAGTAAAATGAAAATAATTTTATTTTTATTAGTTTTTTTTTATTTTCATAACAAATGCATGGATAATTTTTCAACATCAAACCTTGAAAAACCTTGTCTTCCAATTTTTCCTTTCCTTCCCTCAACCCTCCAGTAAAAGGCAAGTAATCCCATATTTTAAACTTGATAAAAGACATGTTAAATCCAATATGTACATACATATTTATATCATTACCTTGCTACACAAGAAAAATCAAATCAAAAAGGGAAAAAAAAAGAAAAAAGAAAAGAAAATATAAGCAAACAAAAACAAAATAGTGAAATACTATGTTGTGATCCACACTCAGTTCCTGTTAAGGACCATGCCTAAGTGAAGGGGCAGGGCAATTCTCCAACAGCCTACACAGCTGTGGATCATAACACATGAATGAGTTGCAAAGCAACCTTTGCTGATACAGATTTTCCTTGTGGATTGGGAATGAAATAAAATGAAGGCAAGAAGAAAAGCAGAAAGGTCAGAGAACAGCAACTGCCTCTCAGTCTCGTTGTGTCATCATCCATCATCCTCTCACATGAAAAGATTCATTCTATAGGTCTGATTTAGACCTCTAGCAGCCACTGGCAGGTGGTTCCCATATCACAACAATTTCCCATAGTCCTTTAATTGGGTGTAGATGGTTCTCTTCATCACAAGATCATTGGAATCAGCCTGAATCATCTCATTGTTGAAAAGGGCCGTGACCATCAGAAAAGATCATTGTGTGATTTTGTTATTGCTGTGTATAATGATCCCCTAGTTCTACTCATTTCCCTTACCATCAGTTCATGTAAAGCTCTCTAGGCCTCTCTGAAATCATCCTGCTGATTGTTACTTATAGATCAATAATGCTATATAACAATCTTATATCATAACTTATTCAGCAACTCTCCTCCTCATGGGCATTAGCTCAGTTTCCAGTTTGTCCCACTAAAAACAAAACAAAAAACAAAACAAAACAAAACAAAAACAAAAACAAAAAAAAAAAAAAAAAGAGGGCTGCCACAAACATTTCTGCACAAGTAGGTCCCTGCCCCCCCCCCTTATGATCTCTTGAGATATAAGCGCAGTAAAAACACTGCTGGATCAGAGTATGCATCCTTTTTTTTTTAATTATACCTTTTTATTTACAAGTTATATGCATGGATAATTTTACAGCATTAACAATTGCCAAACCTTTTGTCCCAGTTTTCCCCCTCCTTCTCCCTACCCCCTTCCCCAGATGGCAGGTTGACCAATACATGTTAAATATATTAAAGTATAAATTAAATACAATATAAGTGAGTATGCTTCTTTTAATAGCCCTTTGGGCATAGTTCCAACAATGAATTAGTGTCTCAATTTTCCCACATCCCCTCCAACATTTGTCATTATCTTTTCCTATCATCTTAGCCAATTGGAAAGGTGTGTAATGATACCTCAGAATTATCTTAATTTGCATATCTGATCAATAGTGATTTAGAGCACCTTTTCATGTGACTAGAAATGACTTCAGTTTCTTAATCTGAAAATTGTCTGTTTATATCCTTTGACCATTTATCAACTGAAGAATGGCTTGAATTCTTATAAATTTGAGTCAATTCTCTGTACTATATATTTTAGAAAAGAAACCTTTATTAGAACCCTTGAATGTAAAAATGTCTAATCTTGTCTGTATTAGTTTTGTTTGTACAAAAATATTTTAACTTAATATTCTCAAAATTATCTATGTTGTTTTCAGTAATGAGCTCCATTTTCTTTCCCCGCAAATTCCTTAATTCTCCACAGATCTGAGAGGTAAACTATCCTTTGTCCTTCTAATTTGCTTATAATATCACTATTTATGTCTAAATCATGTACCCATTTTGCCCTTATCTTGGTACACAGTGTTAGATGTGGGTCAATGCCTAGTTTCTACCACACTAGTTTTCAATTTTCCCAGCAGTTTTTGTCAAATGCTGAGTTCTTATCCTAAGAGCTGAGGTCTTTGGGTTTCTCTTGCAAACCTAGTCTATTCCACCGATATTCTATTTTGCTATATCTTTGCCAGCACCAAATGGTTTTGATGACTACTGCTTTATAATATAATTTTAGATCTGGCACAGCTTGATCACCTTCATTTACATTTTTTTCATTAATTCCTTTGACATTCTTGACCTCTTGCTCTTCTAGATGAACTTTGTTATTATTATTTTTTTAGATCTGGAAAATTATTTCTTTGGAGTTTAATTGGAATGGGACTAAAAAAGTAGATTAATTTAGGTAGTATTGTCATTTTTATTATTATATTTGCTCAGCCTACCCAAGAGCCCTAGATATTTTTCCAATTGATTAGATCTGACTTTATTTGTGTGGAAAGTGTTTTGTAGGTGTGTTCATATAGTTCCTGACTTTTCCTGGGCAGGTACAGAACCAAATATTTTATATTAATCATAGTTATTCTAAATGAAATTTCTCTTTATGTCTCTTGCTGTTGAACTTTGTAATATATAAAAATGTTGATGATTTATGTGGATTAATTTTGCATTCTGAAACATTGCTAAAGTTGTGAATTATTTCTAGCATTTTTTTAGTTGATTCTCTGGGGTTCTCTAAATATACTATCATATCATCTGCCAAGAATGATCGTTTGGTTTCCTCATTACCTACTCCAATTCAATTAATCTCTTTTTTTCTCTTATTGTCAAAGCTAACATTTCTAATATGATATTGAATAGTAATGATAATAGTAGGCAATCTTGTTTTGCCCCTGATCTTATTGGCAATGGTTCCAGTTTATCACCATTATATATGATGTTTGCTGATGGTTTTGAATAAGTGTTATGAAATATTTTAAGGAAAATTCTATTTATTCCTATGCTCTTTTTTTTGTTTTTACTGAGGCAATTGGGGTCAAGTGACTTGCTTAGGATCATACATCTAGAAAGTGTCTGAAAACAGATTTGAACTCAGGTTCTTCTGACTTCATGGCTAGTACTCTATCCACTACACCATTTAGCTGCCTCATAGTGTTTTTTTAAATAGGAATGAGAGTTAGATTTTATCCAATGCTTTTTCTGCATCTGATGAGATAATCATATGATTTTTGTTAGTTTAGTTATCAATAAAGTCAGTTATGCTAATAGTTTCCCTAATATTTGACCAGCCCTGCATTCCTGGTATAAATCCTACTTGGACATAGTGTATTATTCTGTGGATAACTTGCTATAATCTCTTTGCTAATATTTTATTTTTTTTACATCAATGAATACAGAGAGGACTGGCGAGACTTATATGAACTGATGCTAAGTGAAATGAGCAGACAGGAGATCATTATGTACTTTGACAACGATATTATATGAGGATGTATTCTGATGGAAGTGGATTTCTTTGACAAAGAGACCTAACTCAGCTTCAATTGATAAATGATGGACAGAAGCAGCTACACCCAAAGAAAGAACACTGGGAAATGAATGTGAACTATCTGCATTTTTGTTTTTCTTCCCGGGTTATTTTTACCTTCTGAATCCAATTCTCCCTATGCAACCAGAGAATCGTTCGGTTCTGCAAACATATATTGTATCTAGGATATACTGCAACATATCCAACATATAAAGGACTGCTTGCCATCTAGGGGAGGGGGTGGAGGGAGGGAAGGGAAAAAATTGGAACAGAAATGAGTGCAAGGGATAATGTTGTAAAAAAAATTACCCTGGCATGGATTCTGTCAATATAAAGTTATTATTAAATAAAATAAAATAAAATATATAAAAAAAAGATTTTTACATCAATATATATTAGGAATATTGGTCCATAATTTTCTTTCTCTCTTTTCACCCTATTTACTTTAGGTAAAAATCTGTGTCATAAAAGGAATTTGGTAGAAGTCTTTCTTTCCTTATTTATTTATTAATTCAATAATTTCAATTACTTTCAGTTTTATTAATCTCTATATTTTAAAGAATTTCAAATTTAGTATTTATTTTTTTTTAATTTGTTCTTTTTTGGCCTTTTAAGTTTCAAGCCCAATTTATTATCTTCTGTTTCTTTATTTTATGCAAGTAAACATATAGAGAGATAAAATTTCCTCTAATAACTGCTTTGGCTGAATCTTACAAATTTTTGTATGTTATCTCATTGTTATTATTCTCTTGGATGAAATTATATTGTGTTTATGATTTGCTGTTTCATCCACTCATTCTTTAGGATTAGATTATTTAGTTACCATTTATTTTTTGTTCTATTTTCCCCTGGTTTTATATTGCATATAATGTTGTTGCACCATTATCTGAGAAAATGCATTTACTATCTGTGCCCTTCTGCATTTGATTTTGAGGGTTTTGTGGCCTAATACATAGTCAACTTTTGAATAGATTCCATGAACTGCCGAGAAAAAAGTGTATTCCTTATTGTCTCCATTCAATTTTCTCCAAAGTTCTATCATCCTTAATTTTTCTAGAATCTATTTAGCTCCTTAACTTTTTTTAAATTTATTTTGTAGTTTGATTTATCTAGTTCTGAGACAGCAATAGTGAGCTCCCTCACTGGTATAGTTTTGCTGTCTATTTCTTCTTGCAGCTGTCTTAACTTCTCCTCTAGGAATCTGGATGCTATACCACCTAGTGCATATATGCTTAGTATTGATATTATTTCATTATCTATGGTACCTTTAAGTAGAATGTAGTTTCCTTCCTTATCTCGATTATTTACATTTATTTTTGCTTTTTTCTTGATCTGAGATCAGGATTGGTACCCCTGTTTTGTTTTGTTTTGTTTTTTTAACTACATTTGAAACTTAAAAGGTTCCTTTCCAGCCTTTTGCCTTTACTCTGAACATATTGCTCTGCTTTAAATGAGTTTCTTGGGAAAAGGCAAAATTTAGAATTCTGGGTTTTAATCCAGTATGCTATCCACTTCTATTTTATGGGAGAGTTCATCCTGTTTACATTCACAATTAAAATAACTAAGTGTGTAGTTCCTGCCATCTTGTTTACCCCCAGTTATATATTTTTCTTCCCTTTCCCCCTTTCCCTCCTCTTCAATACTTTGTCACTGATCACTCCTTTTCTCAAGCATCCCTCCCTTTTTGCACCACTGCCCCTTTCTTATACTTTTCCTTTTCAACTTCCATTCCCTCTTCTATTATTAGCCTTCTCCTTTAATTCCCCCCTTCCCCTCCCACTTTCCTGTAGGGTAAAATAATCTTCTCTGTAAAGCTAAATGAGTCTGATATTCTTTCTTTGAGCCAAATCTGATGAGAGTAAGGTTTTCACAGTGCTCATCCTTCTCCTTTCTTTCCCTCAGTTGCAGTAGGTCTTTTTTTTTTCCTTTTCATGTGATGTAATTTACACTATTTTAACTGCATTTTCATCTTCTTCTAATAGGATCCTTTTTCTTCCTCTAGTTTTTTTATTATTGCAATCAAATCAAACTATCCCTCTACCCTCTAGATATACTCATAACAGATACAGATCACAAGAGTTAAACATATCATCTTCCCATATAAGGATATAAGCTTTTTAACTTTTTAAAAAAGGTATTATTTTTTTTAACTTTTTTATGCTTCTCTTGAGTTCTCTTTGAATATCAAATTTTCAATTGAATTTTGGTCTTTTCATCAGAAATAGATAAATTCACATCTCATTGAATGCCCATATTTTTACTTGAAAGATGATGCTAAATTTTGCTGGAAATTTGATTCTTGGCTGTAATCCAAATTCCTTTGCCTTTCAAAATATTAGATTCTAGGCTCTTTGAATTTTTAAAGTAAAAGCTGCTAGATCCTGGGTAATTCTGATTGTGGCTCCTTGATATGTGAATTATTTGCTTCTGTTTGTTTGCAATATTTTCTTGATTTGATAACTCTGAAATTTAGCTATGATATTCCTTGGAGCTTGTATTTTGGTGTGTCTTTCAGGAGGTGATCAGTGAACTTTTTCACTCTGATTCTAGAGCATCCAAGCAGTTTTCCTTGATGATTTCCTAAAAGATGACATGTAGATTCTTTTTTTCATCCTTGTTTTCAGGAAATTCAATAATTCTTAGATTGTCTCTCCTAAATATATTTTTCAGGTCAGTTGTTTTCCCAATGAAATATTTTGTCTTTTTTATATTTTTTTCATTTTGGGGGGGTTTTGTTTGATTTTTGAAGTCTCATTGAGTTATTCATTTCCATTAGTTTAATTCTAATTTTGAGTGAATATTTTCTTCAGTTAGCTTTTCTATATGCTTTTGCATTTAGCCAATTGAGGTATTTTGTTCATTGCATTTTTTTCCATTTCGCAAATGAAGTTTTTCAGTGAATTGGTTTCTTCTTCATATCTATTTTTAAGGAGTTATATGTTTTTTCCCCCATTTTATCAAATATATTTTGTAAAAATTTATTTGCCTTTTCAATTTCATCAAAACTATTTTTAAGGAGTTTTCTTCAGATAATCTCTGTTTTTCCTTTTCCATACTCTCTTGCAAAGGTTTCATTTCCTTTCCCCATTTTTCTTCTAACTCCCTTATAAGATCCTTTTTGAATACTTCCAAGAGAGCCTTGTGAAATGGGGACCCATTCATATCACCTTTTTTAGATTTATTTGTAGCTGATTTGTCTTTAGCATCCTCAGAATTGAGGTCTGTTCTTCGCTTTCTCCATAACAGCTGCTTTTTTTTTTTTTTTTTTTTTTTTTGCTTTTTTGCTGACTGATTTTTAATGCTTGGTAGGCATGGCCAGGTCTTGTGTTCTGAGGTTCAGAAGCTCACAATTTGCCTTTTGTATTTGCTTGGGTGTCTCACAGCTAATCTGCTGATCCACTGACTTGGAACCAGGAGAGGGTACCCTAAGAACTTTGCAGTAGGTTATTCAAAGTGCAGTCACAATCCCAACACCCTGACTACCACCCCAGCTCCCTATCCTATCCCAGGCTGTGTCCTTAGGTAATATAGTCTTGGCTTGTCAACCTGTCTCCTTGCCCAATTGAAATAAACCTTTTCTTTCTTTTTTTTTTAATAATTTTTTATTGATAGAATGCATGCCAGGGTAATTTTTTACAGCATTATCCCTTGCATTCATTTCTGTTCTGATTTTTTCCCCTCCCTCCCTCCACCCCTTCCCCCACATGGCAAGAGTCCTTTACATGTTGAATGGGTTACAGTATATCCTAGATACAATATATGTGTACAGAACTGAACAGTTTTCTTGTTGCACAGGGAGAATTGAATTCAGAAGGTATAAATAAACCGAGAGGAAAAACATAAATGCAAGCAGTTTATATTCATTTCCAGTGTTCTTTCTCTGGGTGTAGCTGCTTCTGCCCATCTTTGATCAATTAAGGCTCTCTTTATCAAAGAGGTCCACTTCCATCAGAATACATCCTCAAACAGTATCATTGTTGAGGTATATAATGATCTCCTGGTTCTGCTCATTTCACTCAGCATCAGTTCATGTAAGTCTCGCCAGTCCTCTCTGTATTCATCCTGCTGGTCCTTCCTTACAGAACAATAATATTCCATAACGTTCATATACCACAATTTACTCAACCATTCTCCAATTGATGGACATCCTTTCATTTTCCAGCTTCTAGCCACTACAAACAGGGCTGCCACAAACATTTTGGCACATACAGGTCCCTTTCCTTTCTTTAGTATCTCTTTGGGGTATAAGCCCAGTAGAAACACTGCTGGATCAAAGGGTATGCACAGCTTGATAACTTTTTGAGCATAGTTCCAAATTGCTCTCCAGAATGGCTGGATGTGTTCACAGTTCCACCAACAATGTATCAGTGTCCCTGTTTTCCCACATCCCCTCCAACATTCCCCATTATCTTTCCCTGTCATTCTAGCCAATCTAACAGGTGTGTAGTGGTATCTCAGAGTTGTCTTAATTTGCATTTCTCTGATTAATAATGATTTAGAGCATATTTTCATATGTCTATAAATAGTTTCAATTTCTTCGTCTGAGAATTGTCTGTTCATATCCTTTGACCATTTATCAATTGGAGAATGGTTTGATTTCTTATAGATTAGGGTCAGTTCTCTATATATTTTGGAAATGAGGCCTTTATCAGAACCTTTGATTGTAAAAATGTTTTCCCAGTTTATTGTTTCCCTTCTAATCTTGTTTGCATTTGTTTTGTTTGTACAAAAACTTTTCAATTTGATATAATCAAAATTTTCTATGTTGTGGTCAATAGTGATCTCTAGTTCTTCTTTGGTCATAAGTTCCTCCCTCTTCCACAGGTCTGAGAGGTAAACTATCCTATGCTCTTCCAATTTATTTATCATCTCATTCTTTATGCCTAGATCATGAACCCATTTTGACCTTATCTTGGTGTACGGTGTTAAGTGTGGGTCAATGCCTAGTTTCTGCCATACTGATTTCCAATTTTCCCAGCAATTTTTGTCAAATCATGCATTCTTATCCCAGAAACTGGTGTCTTTTGGTTTGTCAAACACTATATTATTAAAGTTATTGGCTGTTTTGTCCTTTGAACCTAACTTATTCCATTGATCAACTAGTCTATTTCTTAGCCAATACCAGATGGTTTTAGTAACTGCTGCTTTGTAATATAATTTTAGATCTGGTACAGCTAGGCCACCCTCATTTGATTTTTTTTTTCATTAATTCCCTTGAAATTCTTGACCTTTTGTTTCTCCATATGAATTTTGTTGTTATTTTTTCTAATTCATCAAAGTAGTTTTTTGGTAGTCTGATTGGTATAGCGCTAAATAAGTAGATTAATTTAGGTAATATTGTCATCTTTATTATATTTGCTCGCCCAATCCAAGAGCATTTAATATTTTTCCGAAATAAACCTTTTCTGAAGTTGTTCCAAAATATCTTCTTTTGGAAATTGGTTGTACTCCAAATATATGTGAGTTCTGTCACTCTAAAACCAATTCAGAGGCTTAATCTGCTGTTGATTTGAGGGAAGCTTGGGAGGAGGTCAAATAGTACTCTGTTCTACTCTTTGCCATCTTGGCTCCACCCCGTGAAAATAATTTTAAACAAATATGATTCAATGCAATATATTCACTGACTTGGGAAAATAGATTATTTTTAGATTAAGGAGAGATATTTTAAGAATTACTTGATGGGGACTTCCGGTTAAGATGGCGGAGAGGAGGCTCACAGCTGCATAAGCTCCACGCTTTCTCTCACTATCCACTTCATTACAAGCCTCTGAATCAATGCTTGACTGAAAAAAAACCCACATATAGTTACCAAGAGAAGCCATCCTTGAGATCCGCCAAGAAAGGTCTGTCTTTACTGGAGGGCTGGGACTGTTTTAGATCGGGCGCAGGCTGAGGGCAGCGGCAGTGAGAGCACGGGAGCAGAGCTGAGAGGGGGTGGGGAGTGATCGCAGCTGTCTCTGCGGGGAGAGCTTCGCTACAGGTTTGGATACTTTGCTCCGGCAGCAAGTCAGCAGCCCAGCAGAGAAGCTAAAAACACCGGGGCTGAAGAATACAACCCCAAACAGCTGGAGTCTCTCAGGACCTGGCCGCCCCCTCCTTCCCCCCCTCCCCCCCCCACAGTGACTCAGCACGCTTTGGGATCTCAGAGCGCAGGCGCACACAGTCCTGCTAGTGCCTCACTGCTGCCCCCCGCTGTCTGTAGAGGAAGCTCGATAACACACCCAGCCATCCCCAAAGAAAGACTCCAGTTTTTTCTGTTTTTCTTTGGTAGTTTGTCTTTGATTATTAGACAGAATGAGCAAGAAGCTGAAGAGGACTTTAACCCTTGACAGCTTCTATACAGATAGAGAGCAGACTCTAAATTCTGAGGAGACTAAAAACAGGCAGTCCCCAGGTGAATTCCCAAAGGAGGAGATCATCTGTTCCTCAGCACAGATGAACCTCATAGAAGTGATTAAAAAGGCTCTCACAAGGGAGCTAGAAGAAAAATGGGGAAAGCAGAGTGAGGCTTGGCAAAAGAGCCTGGAGAAGTCAGTTAAAGAGAGAGTGGATAAAGAAGTAAAATCCTTGAAAAATAGGATTAGTGAACTGGAAACAGAAAACAGCTCTCTAAAAAACAAAATTGGCGAAATGGAAAAAAATTCCACAGAACAAAAGAACTCAATTGGACAATTAGAAAAAGATTTTAAAAAAAGTGAGTGAAGAAAATACTTCACTGAAAATCAGAATTGAACAAGTGGAATTGAATGACTCGAGGAGACAAGAAGAATCAGTCAAGCAAATCCAAAAAAAATCAAACAATGGAGAAAAATGTGAAATACCTTCTGGGGAAGACAACAGACCTGGAAAACAGATCCAGGAGAGACAATCTGAGAATCATTGGACTCCCAGAAAAACATGATGAAAAAAAGAGCCTGGACACTATTTTCCAGGAAATTATCAAAGAGAACTGCCCAGAAGTCATAGGAACAGAGGAAAAAATAAACATTGAAAGGATTCATCAATCACCCACTGAAAGGGATCCTAAAATCAAAACACCAAGGAATATAGTGGCCAAATGCCAGAACCCTCAGATGAAGGAAAAAATATTGCAAGTTTGTATTTGCTAGAAAAACCCAATTCAAGTATCAAGGAGCCACAATAAGGATCACCCAGGATCTGGCAGCATCCACATTAAAAGATCGAAGGGCCTGGAATATGATATTCCGAAAGGCTAAGGAACTTGGTATGCAACCAAAAATAACTTACCCAGCGAGAATGAGCATCTTTTTCCAGGGAAGAAGATGGACATTCAACGAAGTAAGCGAATTTCATCTATTTCTGATGAAAAAACCAGAACTTAACAAAAAGTTTGATCTACAAATATAGAACTCAAGAGAAATCTAAAAAGGTAAGGATTAATCTTGGGAACTATATTTTGACTATATAGATGTATAAAGAATACATGTATACCTTGTTCTAGAAATTGATGTGGAAAGGACATTGTACCAGAAAAAGGGCAAAGTGGGGGTAGTACATCTCATGAAGAGGCATAGGAAACCTATTATATCTGAGAGAAAGAATGGAGGGGGATGAATATAGTGGGTATCTTACTGCCTTCAGAATTGGCTTTAAGTGAAATATCTTAAGACATATTCAATCTATGGTGAAACTTCTCCCATCTCATTGAAAAGTGAGAAGGGAAAAGTGAAAAGGGAAGGAATAAGCTAAGCGGAAGGGAATACGGGAACTGGGAGGGAAAGGGGTAAGATAGGGGGAGGAACTCTAAGGCGGGGGGAGGGATACTAAAAAGGGAGGGCTGTGAGAAGCAAGTGGTGCTCACAAGCTTAATACTGGGAAGGGGGAAAAGGGGAAAGAAGGGAGAAAAGCAGAATTACTTGATGACTGAAAGCTATGATAAAAAAAAATCCTACACATCATGTTTCAAGAACATATCAAACAAAACAGCCACAATTATATAGAATGAAATACAAATCAAAATAATTTACTAATTAACACCTGAAATAAATTCCAAAATTAAAATTTCTAGGAATTGTAGAACTTCCAGATTAATGAGAAAATATTTTAAGCAACAACAACAACAAAAAAAAAATACTGAAAAATTGTAAAGCCATCAGCAGAATCACACAAGATTTAGCAACTACCAGATTAAAGAAACAGATGGTTTAGAATACAATATTCAAGAAAATATAAATTAGATGGGATTACAATAAGGATTAATTACTCAGGAACATTGAGTATAGTCCTTCAATTGAAAAAAATACATATTTAATGAAATGGAGAGCTTTTAAGCATTATTGTAGAAAATTTAAGGAGTTGTATGCTTTTTTGCATTTTATCAAATCTATTTTGTAAAGATTTATAGAAAGTTGAATAGAAATTTTAAATTTCAAGAATAGGATTAAAGAAAGGCATAAAAATGAACATGAAAGAGAAATCATAAAAGACTCAATAAAGTTAAAATGTGTACCTTTCTATATGGGAAAATAATACATGTATCATCTAAGAACTTTATCATTATTGGGGAAGTTAGAAGGATTCTGCATTCAAAAAGGGAGGATGAGCAACTTGTATTGTGATGATGTAAAGAAAAAAAGGGTAGGTGAAAAACAGGAACGCCCTGAGAAAAAGAAAATTGAAGGAAGTTAACTAACATGAAAAATGCATCCAAAAGGAAGAGTTTTTATAGTACCATAGAAAATAATGGGATGAGAGCAATTTGTTAACCTCAATCACATCTTGGTCCAAAAAGAGAATATGTATACCCACAGAGACACACATATATTATACGCATGCACACACACACATGCTCACACACACATGCACACATACACACACATATATATACACACATATTCACACATACATACATATGTATACATATATATGCATATACATTCTCAATTGTTTATAAAAATCTATCTTACCCATTAGAGAAGTAAAAAGAGGAAATAAAGAAAAAGGGGATGATGAAAAGTAGGGCAAATGAAGGAAGATAGTTATCAGAGAAAAAAGAATTTAGAAGAAAGATAATACAAAAAAGAGATAAGGATAAATAGAATAAAATAGTATAGAGGGAAATGAAATTAGTAGGCATAACTTTGAATGAATGATTTAGAAACCAAGAACCCAACATTATTTATTAGAAATACACTTGAAACAGAGAGATGCACAGAAAGTTAAAATAAGGGGCTTTAACAGAATCTAATAATCTTTAGTTGAACATCAAAAATTACCAGGGTAGGAATCATGATGTTAGATAAAGAAAAAGAAAAAAAAATAGCTCTGATCAAAAGGGACATGAAGGGGAAACCACATTTTGTTTTTTATCACAACATGCATTGAAGTAATATCAGTATTAAATATATATGTTCCAAATAATACAGCATACAAATTATTTTTCCTTTATGATTTATCATCTATATTCTACTTCAACTCAATTTCCAAATTCACCCTTGTATTTTTAGTAACCATTGAGTCATCATTTTGTAAAAACTATAAAGGGAGAGTATTTTGATAAAATCAAGCAATATATTATTCTCTTTTATATCATTCTTCTCCCAATAGTTCCCTACTTCTTCCCAAGTGGTAAGGAAGTGCATTTTATGAGCTGTGATGAAGCATCAACTTTCTTATTTATAAAATAGATGACAAAAAAGGGGAGCAAGTACTGGGGGATATTCTCCTAGAAACAAAACCAAAAAAAGATATCAACAAAAATATTAAGGGAGATAATAATATTTAGAAGAGACTACTGTGTAAACAAAAAGACTTAATAAGGATAATTTTGTGGGTGAGTTTTTTTTGTGGTGTCATAGGAGGAAAGAGAATGACCAGATTCATGTTTTTTGTTTGTTTTGTTTTAAACAAATATAAATAAACTTGTTTTGTAGTTTTTTTTTTTTTTAGAAGTTATATGCATGGGTACTTTTACAGCATTGACAATTGCCAAACTTTTTGTTCCAATTTTTCCCCTCCTTCACCCACCTCCTCTCCCAGATGGCAGGTTGACCAATACATGTTAAATATATTAAAAATATGAATTAAATACAAAATAAGCATACAAGTACAAACAGTTATTTTGATGTGCAAAAAGAATCAGACTCTGAAATAGTGTACAATTACTGTGAAGGAAATAAAAAATGCAGGTGGACAAAAATAGAGTGATTGGGAATTCTATGTAATGGATCTTAGTCATTTCCCAGAGTTCTTTTGCTGGGTGGAGCTGGTTCAATTTATTCCTGCTCCATTGGAACTGATTTAGTTCATCTCATTGCTAAAGATGGTCAGGTCTATTAGAATTGATCACCATACAGTATTGTTGTTGAAGTATATAATCATTGCCTGGTCCTGCTCATTTCACTCAGCATCACTTCATGTAAGTTTCTCCAGGCCTTTCTGAAATCATCTTATTGGTCATTTCTTACTGAAAAATAATATTCCATAATATCTATATATCACAATTTATTCACCCTTTCTCCAATTGATGGGCATTCACACAGTTTGCAGTTTTTGACCACTACAAAGAGGGCTGCCACAAACATTCTTGCACATGAAGGATCCTTTCCCTTCTTTAAAATCTCTTTGGGATATAAGTGCATAGTAACACTACTGAATCAAAGGATATGTAATTTGATAACTTTTTGAGCATAATTCCAAATCTCTCTCCAGAATGGCTGGATGTATTCTCAATTCCACCAACATTGTATCAGTGTCCCAGTTTTCCCACATCTCTTCCAACATTCCGCATTATTTTTCCCTGCCATTCTAGTCAATTTGACAAGTGTGTAGTGGTATCTCAGAGTCATCTTAATTTGCATTTCTCTGATTAGTAATGACTTGGAGAATCTTTTCATATGGATAAAAATTGTTTCAATTTCTTCATCTGGGATTGTCTGTTTATATCCTTTGACCATTTATCAATTGGAGAATGGTTTGGTTTCTTATAGAGTCAATTCTCTATATATTTTGGAAATGAGGCCTTTATCAGAATCTTTGACTGTAAAAAATGTTTTCCCAATTTATTGCCTCCCTTCTAATCTTATTGGCATTAGTATTGTTTGTACAAAAAATTTTAGTTTGATATAATCAAAATTTTCTATTTAGTGATCAATAATTATCTCTAATTCTTCTTTGGTCATAAATTCCTTCCTCTTCCACAGGTCTGAGAAGTAAATTATCCTATGTTCCTCTAATTTATTTATACTCTCATTCTTTATGCTGAGGTCATGAACCCATTTTGATCTTATCTTGGTATATGGTGTTAAGTGTGGGTCAATGCCTAGTTTCTGCCATACTAATTTCAATTTTCCTAGGAATTTTTTGTCAAATAAGGCATTCTTATCCCCCAAACTGGGTCTTTGGGTTTGTCAAACACTAGATTATTATAGTTATTCACTGTTTTGTCCTTTGAACCTTACCTATTGCATTGATCAACTAGTCTATTTCTTAGCCAATACCAAATGGTTTTGGTAACTGCTGCTTTATAATATAATTTTAGATCTGGTACAGCTAGGCCACCTTAATTTGATTTTTTTTTTCATTAATTCCATTGAAATTCTTGACCTTTGGTTTTTTCATATGAATTTTGTTGTTATATTTCTAGATCACTAAAATATTTTGGGGGGAGTCTGATAGGTATAGTGCTAAATAAATAGATTGGTTTAGATAGTATTGTCATCTTGATTGTATTTGTTCACCCTATCCAAGAGCATTTAATATGTTTCCAGTTGGTTAGATCAGACTTAATTTGTGTAAAAAGTGTTTTGTAGTTTTGCTCATAAAGTTTCTGATTTTCCCTTTGCAGATGGATTCCCAAATACTTTATAGTATTGGTAGTTACTTTAAATGGAATTTCTCTTTGTAACTCTAAGTGTTGGACTTAGTTAATGATATATAGAAATGCCGATGACTTATATAGGTTTATTTTGTATCTTGTAACTTTGCTAAAGGAATGGATTATTTCTAATAACTTTTTAGTAGAATCTATATCTTCAGCAAAGAGTGATAATTTGGTTTCCCCATCTCTTTCTCAACTCTTATTGCCAAAGCTAACATATTTCTAATGAAATATTGAATAGTAATGGTGATAGTGGGCAACCTTGTTTCACTCTTGATCTTATTTGGAATTGTTCCAGTTTATCCCGATTATATATACTTCTTAGTGATGGTTTTAAATAGATACTACTGATTATTTTAAGGAAAAGTCCATTTATTCCTATACTCTAAAGTGTTTTTAATAGGAACGGATGTTGGATTTTATTTTTACACACACACACCCCTATATATATATATATATATATATATAGAGAGAGAGAGAGAGAGAGAGAGAGAGAAAGAGAGATGTACTTTTGTATACAACTATATATACACACATATATATCTCTACATGTACTAATTAAAATCTTAAGTCATATGTATACAGAGATCATTTATTATTTACTTTTCAATAAAGTAAATCTTATAAAAGTACTTAAAGAAATTATCATAGACAACACAGAGTGGAATTATATTAAATGCTCATTTAAATTCTGATACTAAGCAATTAAAATACAGATCCCCCAGTTTCAATCAACTTGCTTAACTTAAAGTTTCTGTCCTAAAATTCCTTTCATTAATTTTTTCAGCCATTAAGACAAAAACTTACTTCTGGAAAATCCAAGGGAGTTGGATACTATAGTCAATAGCATGCCAGGCCTGTAGTCAGGAAGACTCTTCTTCCTTAGTTCAAATCTAGCCTCAAATACTTCTTTCTACATGACCCTGTGTTATTATTTAACCTTATCTATCTCAATTTCTTGAATTTGAAGAAACTTCAAATGGGGTCAAAAAGAACTGGACATGACTGAACAATTAGAATTTCTGAAAACTAACCCTCCATTCTTGTTTATTATCACAGTATGTTGGAGACACCAGAAGTAATTTCTACATAGAAATAAATAAAAATGCCTTATTTTTGGTCTGAAATAATGAACTTTTATTGATGTTAAAAATGTATAATATCCCTTTTATTTTCTTCATGTTATATTAATGATTCTCAAATACTTTTCCTCATATGTTTAATACATGAGGTGGGAGATATTATCTAAGATTATATTAAACTTTAGACCATGAAGTCATTGATTATCTGTAATTACTTTACTATATGTCTGTGCTATCAGTGGAGTCAAAGGAGTATAATTGATAACACTTGCATATGGGATAAAATCAGCTGAAAAAGGTAAGGGGGAAGTTGTCAATAGTAATGCAAATGCATACAGCTGCTTGATCTTCCAGAGAATACATCCTTCACCCCCCCCCACAAGAGTTGGGGAGATAGTAGTCCTGGCATCAGAAATAGTACAATAATAGCATAAAAGAAGCAGCAATCCATATATAATTGTACTACTCAGTCATAGCATTGGCTGAAGGAAGACTGTAAGACAAGGAACAGGAGCCACTCAAAAGAGTATATTAATAAACCTGGGCAAAACCTCTATTACTAAGTAGTATTTTTAGCTTCGTGGGATAACCAGACTATAATAATATTGTCAAAAATCTTGCATAAGTATAAAAGGAATTTAAAGAGGAAATAGTGACATATGTGATCACAAGAGTTAGAAAGTATTCATGGTAATAAAACTCTTAGTTTTATCTCTTTGAACAATTTGCTCCATTCTCACTCAAAGACCTATAACCATATGAGTATGACTGTTGTGTGTTTTGCATTTTGAAAAATTTGGTTTTTCTTCCCAGATTACTTTACCTTCTTTCTAAATCTGATTTTTATTGTGGAGAAAGATAACTGTATAAATATGTACACATATATTGTATTTAACATAAACTTTGACATATTTAACATCTATGGGATTACCTGCTATCTAGGGGAGGGGGTAGAAGGAAGGAAGGGAAAAGTTGGAACAGAAGTTTTTGCAAGGGTCAACATTGAAAAATTACCCATGCATATGTTTTGTCAATAAAAGTTATAATAAAAATAAAAAATCGGTCATTAACAATGACTTAAGCTTACTTTGCTTTAAGCTTCCTTATGCAAGATTACGTAAATGGAAAATATGTGTAAAGATCATTTTAAAGGAAAAATAGACCTTGAAAAAGACCAATTGATTGTGTTCATTGCAGTTTCTAATCAACACTTGCTTATTTCTCCCATTGTCCTGTGATTATTGTAGAGAAAGCAGAACTCAGATTCTTTTTATACTCATTTGCAAATTAGATTTCTTGCTATACCTAATTCACAACTCATATGATTTTTATGGGTAAAGAAGTGCATAAACCTAAAATCTTTATATAATTGCAAGCTATTTTATTTATAAAACTAGTTATAATCCTACTGGTGTTTGGATTGGACCAAATGATCTTTAAGTTACATTCTATCTCTATTGTTCTAGAGTCTTCTTTTATATTTCCCTACTTGGTACAAAGGATCCTTACTGAAACATACTAACACATTAAGAGACTCACTGAAAGTCTCCCCTATAGTCTATGAATATACATAACTGTTTATAGTTTTGAGGATATAACTAATTACAAACACGAGTCATTATTTGGTTTCAATTTTATTTTGTAGATTCAAATTCCTGGTGAGTGATTGTCTTATCAATGTGTGATTCATCACTAGCCAAGCTAAAAATCTCAATGTGAACACCCAAACCAATATTTTGTGCAAAATTTTAATAATAGAATATCTATCATATAATTTATGTCATATTAACATGTTTTTTAAACATTTTTTTATATTTTATATGATAAAGTGAGTCTCATAATATTCTTTTGAGTCAAGTTAGCATAATCTCCATGTTTAAATAAAGAACAGAAATTGAATACAAGATAAATAATGATAACAGCAGGCTTAACATAGTATCATAAATCTACAGTGAGAGGGAACTCTGAATCATTAAGTCTGATTACTTTATTTTTTAGATGTTGAAACTAAGGTCCATGGTCATACAGATAATATCAAAGATGGCATTTGAAAATGTGTCTTAGTATTACAAAAGCAATACTCTTACTATATGATATTTTCCACACCTAGATTACTAATCAAAGGGGCATTGAATACTATTTTCATAATCATGGATAAAATGTTAAACATCACAGGACCCAAGGTCATATTCTGGGGCCATTGATTGTTATTTCTAAGATCATAGGTCGAGATACTTAACTTTTGGCTTTGTTTCCTAATACATCAATTGTGATGGAGAAGGTTAAATTATATTATCACTAAGGGTCTTTTCTGCTTTTCAACTATGGTCCTAGATTCTAACAGTCAGTAACACTTGGGTTCAAATTTTGTCTATGATCCTCATTAACTTTGTGACCATAGTTAAGCCAATTAATTCTTCTGAATCTCATTTTTTTTTTACTGTTAGAAATGAGTTACAACATAATAACCATAATACCATGTTTTGATATATATTTGTCACTACAATACAAATATTAATGATAATATTTACTATGAAAATATATCTAACATATATTACTTTTACATTATTTGTTTTAATTTGTATATGATGTGACCCAATAACTTTATTACTAGGCTCCAAGAAAGCCATTGATAAGAAGTTCCTGAATGAAGATGGCACAATTTTTTGGTGTGTTTGATACCGTAGTAGATAATTGAAAATTTAGTAGATCCTCATCAATTGGGAAACAATTAAGTAAAGCATGATATGTGAATGTTTTAGAAAATTACTGGGCTATATAATTAATGACAAATGTGACAAATGCTGGAACACAAAAGGAGATCTACATGAACTGATGCAAAGTGAAGTAAGCAAAAGCAAATAAATAATATATACAATGACTGCAACAATATAAATGGAAAGAACACTACCCATACACATATCCCAAAAGTTAATTTTGCAAATTTATAAAGCATGAAAAAAGGGGGAAAAAACAAGTGTGACTCAAAAAAAAAAAAAGAAATATGAAGAAATACTTTTATCTCACCCTTTGTAAAGGTTGCATATTGCATATACTTTTGGACTTTTAAAAATACATTGATCATTTATGCTGCTTTTTTTCATTTTTATCTTTAAAAATATACTATTTATTATATGGGATGGCTCTGGAAGTAGAACAAAAACTGAGTAAACTGATGATATAAAAAATAATAATATGAAGTTATCCAAAAAGAAAATTTATTTGGCAATAATATCAAAATTGATTGTTTTCCTCTTTTGAAAGGAGAAGAATCATTTGTCTTACTCAAATATAAATCTGCTGCATATCTTAGGTATAGGTTCACTCTGAGCCCTAATGTGGTTGTATAAAGAAGAGGTTCATTTTCATATATTATGAAAATTAGAACAGTGCTTTAAAGGGACCATGAAAAAAAGAAAACAAAAACAGCCAACTTTTAAAATTCATTAAACAAAATATAAATGTTTGCGTTCCTGATACTCTGCTAAGATTGTGGTGTAATAACCCTTGAAGACTCATCATTCTTTATCTCCAATAAAAAGACTTTCAGTTAGAAAAAGCTTCAGTCAAGAAATACAACAAACACTGGATTTTAAACTCCAGGAATGTGTTACAGAAAGTACCTTTGGTGGATTTACTGGGAGCTTCAAATAGAAATGTTATAAAAATACAAAGTGTGTCTTTTAATTTTTTACCTCTACTGTCTGGCCCTGCCTCTAGTTATCTATATCTATATCAGATTCATCTATTTCCAGACTTTATTCCTTTTCCTTTTTCATCTCTTCCCATTTAGCTTTAATTTTTTTTATTATCTTATTTTTTCATAGCAGCTAAAGAAATCTAGCCTTCATTCAGGGATATCCTATATCTGCTGTTAGCTTAGCCAGTCTGCTCAGTGACAAAATAATGTGAGGGTTTAAATCCTTAAATAGATGTCACCTCTCCTCAATTAATAATTAGTAACTAGGGTATAATTAGGATAACAAAGCACATAAAACAGTGATTTTGTAAGAGCAAATTTCAATAAGCCCCAGAAGTTCTACATGTTGCCTGAAACTGCCTCTAGAACATTAAAATGATAGAGTTTTAAATCTGGAAAGAATATTAGCAGACATATTTTGTAACCCATTCATTTTAAAGGTAAAGAGAATTCAGAGCTATTAGAAATAATTCACAATTTTAGCAAAGTAGCTGGATACAAAATAAAGAATAAAGAGAGAGAGAGAGAGAGAGAGAAACAGAGACAGAGAGAGACAGAGAGAGATGGAGGATAGAGAAAGAGAGAAACACTAATTGTGGAAGGCCCTACAGTCCAAAGTAAGAAAAAACAGGTTATCACAAATGAGGTAGTAAATAGAAAGTGGAGTGAAATTGGGAAGAACCTCCTTAACACTTATTCTCAGTCCCAATCAATTAATAAGAATTTATTAAACATTGCTCATGTGCTAGCACAGTGCTGAATAAATGCACATATGAAAAAGAAAAAAAAAGAAAGCCTACCCTCAAAGAGCAAACATTTCATTAAGGAAAGAACAAATCATCACTTTTGATAAAATGTGACTATACAAACACATTCTCTATCCTTAATAATCCAAAATCATCACTAATGTTTCAAGTACAAAAGACATGCAGTTTTTCTCCCCTGTAGTCCTCACTATTCCTAGTTGTCTTCCCTTTATCATTTATAGAAATTTGGGGGTGATAGCCTGCTTCTACATATGAAGCAATACCAAACTAGAGACGGAGACACATTCACATTCATATAGTCACATAGGGAGCAATATATATCAGGGAACTGTCATCAGGCAGGGATGTGAAAAGCAAATTTGTAGAACATACAATTGTACTTGAGAGATCAGTACAGTTATAATTTTTGCATAGTAGAGCAACAATGCACAAAGTGTGGTGAGAAGAAATGCCATGGATTTGACTTCTGTTGCTAGGGAGATAGTATTACAAAGATACATATTTACTGAATACCTAGCAGGTATTTCTTTTTACTAACACTAAGTCATATGATCAATATAGGCTTGAGTAAAGAAAGGGTGTTTGATATTCTCCAAAAAGGAGAGTAGAGTTTTTATGACAGTTGAGGAACTTTGACGTGAACTTATTCAACACATTGTAAATTTAGATAAAATCTATACTAAATACAGTTCTTTAGTTTTAGTTCTTGCAAGACAGTGGAGGGCAAATTTATGGGACAATAAAATGGATCAAAACATGAGGCTAATTTAGTTTATTCAGAAAGTAGAATAAAGCAATTGAACCAGAGGATCTTATAAGAACCCACCCCCACACTCCTTCCAGTAAAAGAAAGTGTGCCCAACTTAGTAGAAACATAGATTTCAACAATATATTCATTTTTTTCCAGTTCCATTCTGGTATCTTCATTAAAACAAGAGTTAAAATAACATTTCAATGTTATATCAAATACAGCAAGTAGAGAAAATTATGAGGTTTCAAATTTGACATTGGTAGTATTGGGCAGACCTCCTATGGCATATGGGAGAATAAAGATAAGCATTTTATATGATTTAAAGGTTGTCAACTATATTGTTGGTGTAAAGAACCACCTTGATGAGATTAGAAATACATGCATACATATATACATGTTTGTGTGTGTGTAAGAATTTATTAGCATTTTTACTGCTTTAGGGCAATCATATTTTGCATGAGCCTGGTTTACCATATATTTTCTTGAGGAAGCTAGAATGGTTAACATGTGTTTCCATTTTCTAGCATTCTAGCATTCTAACATGACCTTGACCAACAAACAGATAATATTTCTAGATGTAGACTAAGATGTTTCAAGAAATCAATCCATTGGCTTGTATTTTTCCATCAAAAACCAAATAGTGATGAAAGAATAGAGTAATGGAGTCTTTTTCTTTATTTTTTTATTATACCATTTTTATATATAAAACATTTGCATGGGCAATTTTTCAACACTGACTCTTGCAAAAACTTGTTTCAACTTTTCCCTTCCTTTCCTTCACCCCCTCCCCTAGATGGCAGGTAGACCCATACATGTTAAATATGTTAAAATATATGTTAAATGCAATATATGTATACATATTTATACAGTGATCTTGTTGCACAAGAAAGATCAGATTTAGAAAGAAGGTAAAAACAACCTGAGAAGAAAAAACAAAAATGCAAGCAAACAATAACAGAAAGAATGAAATGATATGTTGTGGTCCATATTTATTTCCCAATGTTTTTTCTCTGGGTGTAGCTGGTTCTGTTCATTACAGATCAGTTGGAACTGATTTGGAGCCACTCATTGTTGAAGAAAGCCACATCCATCAGAATTGATCATCATGTAATATTGTTATTGAAGTGTTCAGCTCCTGGTTCAGCTCATTTCATTTAGCATCAGTTCATGTATGTCTCTCCAAACCTCTCTGTATTCATCCTGCTGGTCATTTCTTATAGAATACTAATATTCCATAATTTACCACAATTTAGTCAGTCATTCTCCAATTGATGGGCATCCCTTCAATTTCCAATTTCTAGCCACTACAAAAAAGGTCTGCTACAAACATTTTTGCACATATGGGTCCCCTTCCCTTCTTTAATATCTCTTAGAGATATAAGCCCAATAGTAACACTGCTGGATCAAAGGATATGCACAGTTTCATAACTTTTTGAGCATAGTTCCAAATTGCTCTCCAGAATGGTTGGATCCATTCACAACTCCACCAACAATGCATCAATGTCTCAGTTTTCTCTCATCCCCTCCAACATTTGTCATTATCTTTTCCTGTCATCTTAGCCGATCTGACAGGTGTCTAGTGGTATCTCAGAGTTGTTTTAATTTACATTTCTCTGATCAATAATGATTTGGAACACCTTTTCATATGACTAGAAATAGTTTCAAATTCTTAATCTGAAAATTGTCTGTTCATATTCTTTGACCATTTATCAATTGGAGAATAGCTTGAATTCTTATAAATTTGAGTTAATTCTCTCTATATTATAGAAATGAGGCCTTTATCAGAACCTTTGTATATAAAAATTTTTCCCAGTTTATTGCTTCCCTTCTAATCTTGTCTGCATTAGTTTTCTTTGTACAAAAAATTTTAACACAATATAATCAAAATTATCTATTTTGCTGTCTATGTTTTTCTTGATGATGCTCTCTAGCTTTTCTTGGATCACAAATTCCTTCCTCCTCCACATCCACTTCCTCTTTCTTGCCATAGTCTCCTATGTTATATTCTTAGCTTGGAAGGCTTTCACCTGTCTGATTCAACTAGACCTGTTCCGACGTTCTTGCAAGGTATCTTCTTCTAGAAATGTGTTGTTCTCCAAATATTTGTGGATTCTTTGATTTCTAAACCAGTTTAGAGGCTTAATCTGCTGTTGGTTTGAGAGACGATTAGAGGAGGTTACAGAAAGTCACATCTGCTCTCCATCATTTTGACTGTGCCCCATTATATTCTCTTTTTGATAGAATTTTGGGACATCATAGGCAGTGGCACCATTTGTAATCCTAGTAATGGGCAGAACTATAATTATAACTATAAATCTAACTATAATTTCTGCTTTCACTATGAGAGTGAGAATTTTTGTATTTTAGCACCATTTGGTACCATGACTTTCTGAAAGTGGTAAAGGAGGGAGGAGTAGGGAAATATAGTCAGAATAGCATTCAATTTGGTAACTACTTATAGTGTGTCTAAGATGCTAAGGAGTTTACCAAAACAAAAAAAGTCTAGTATTTTCTCTTCACTTTAGAACCTTCAAATTCCCTTTGAAGAAATAAGGCATGTACATATGTTTCATATAAATATGATAAAATATTTCTCTCAATGATATAAAAACTAAAGGCTAAAGAAGTCCTTGGAAAGAAAAAAAAATAATATAAGGGAGAGTAACTAATAGACATTTCTTTTTGAACAATAAACTAAAACACAAACTAGAACCTGAAAGATGATAGAAATCTGAAGATACAAAAAAGGAAAAGGGAAACTACCAGGAAGAATGATAGAGAAGGGAAGCTGAATAAACGAATATAGGAATTATAGATTTGAGTGGTTAAAAGGGGATTTTGCCCTTGTGTTTCAGGGGCACTGAGGTTGAAGGAGTGGTGTGGGATTATACTGTAAAGGACCTTTAGACCTCTTATCCTGATGTTGATTCATCTTATCCCAAATGAAGCCACAATTATTTGGGCATGATATACAGCCCAGGAATTTCCCTGAAATGACACTGTTAATTGTGATATTCTCTATTCTAACATTTTCCTTCTGAATTTTCTTGCTTTCTTCAAGTCTCCTAACTTCTGTAAAATGTATTTCCCAGTGCTCATAAGTCTTCCTTTTCTTTGATAATACTCCCAATTTAACCTTCATATATATATTTTTTTACTGCACAGATTCTTTTTTATATCTTGCCTCTTCTTTAAACTATGAGTTTCTAGAGGACTAAGATTCTTTATTTCTTTTCTTTTTATCCTCAAAACTTAGTACAATATCCTATGCATGATACTTACTCCATATTCCTGCCTAGAAGCAATATCATTCTAAGGATCACAACTTAAGTTCAGATATTTTGTGTGAGATTGTGATGTCTATATGTTCTGCAGTTGTAAAACCACAGCAAAATTCTTGGTTATTTGTCCTTAATTAGGAGATTCTTTTGAAATTGAATCCAATCATCCTATTAGCCAATTATGTTATATACAAATTTTAATATCACATATATTTTATTTTTGTTTTATGAAATATTTTCTTTTTTGAAATTTGTTATAATTTAATAAGAATATAGAAACCCCAATTAGCCCTTTAAAAATGAAAATACAGAAAATGAAATTAAAAGTATTCTACAGTCAATATTTTTTTTAAAATGAAGTAACTGTGAATACATAAACATTGAATGTGTAAACATATAAAAATTGAAATATTTTAAATTACACTTAAATATGATTTACCTGAATTCAAGATTGTTGAAGGCCAGTAACACATGCTTCTCTAGTGCATGTACACCTCTACTGCACATTTGTACAGCATAGTTTTCTTAAAATATGATTCTATTAAGTTATCGGCCTACTCAAATACTCCAAATAGCCACCTCCTACCTTCCACATAACATGATAAAGAGGATAATGTCAAAACTCATTGAGATGGCAATCATCCACAGCTAAATTAAATCATAATAGTGAAATGAATTGCTTGATAAAATATATATTTTTTCTGTTTCCTAGTAATGTAACAAAATATTTATGCGGCTCAAAAGTTCAGGATACATTAGAAATATGCAGAAGTACTTGACTTAATGTTGACTAAACTTGGGTTATAAATTCTTATTTGCTACTTATGATTTGTATGATCAAGAAAAATTCATTTCCTGTTTTTTTTTTCCTTTCCTCAGATGTAAAATGAAGAGGTTGGATTGGATGTACCCTACCAATTCTAGATCTCTGGTCTTATTTTGCAATAATAATGCCATCAATTAATACTTGATGAATCTAGTATTATGTGAGAACTGAGGAATTGGAAAATTTCTGCTTTTTTAGAAATATATTTATTGTTGGGAAATGAAATGTCCTTTGAAATCTATTTTGTCAGAGTTGAACTGATCAAGAAGAAATACCAATAAATTTGTTAAGTAAGCTGAATAGGCTCCATGTGATTGATCCCTCCATGCATATAACAATTTTTGAATTGATGAAACCTACATTGATTAAAACCCAATAACATTTATGTGCCTTTGTCTAATCTTTGTATATGTATGACTAATCATGTCAAGATGTGTTTTTTCTTAGTGTATAATTTAACTCTTTTCTGATTCTCCCATACAAACTTAAGATATTAAAATGGAGAAATGAATCATCTTAGGCCTCCATTTGCACTGGACCTTCTCTTGCTATTGGAAGTTATTTACATCCTGTACATGAGGTCATGGGAGCATAGATCTAGATAAAGCTAAAAACTAACTTTGAAGCTTTAGAGATCAAAGGCCTCATTTAACAGATAAGGGCTATTATGCTGATGAAATTGTTTCAGGTTCCAGCTAAAAAAAAACTAATTCACAAAAAGTTATCTCATAAGAAAATCAAAATCAATTTGTTCTTTTTATCTGGTTTTAGTGCAATTTTGGCATTGTGCTGCTTTCAACTTAATTCCATCAAGCAGGTCATGTGCCAAGAAAAGGCAACATCAAAGACTAGTATGCAATGAAAAAAGTGAAGTGGCAGATCATCAGATGGGTAAAAGCAAGGCAAAGTACAATTTCAGACAACTAGACTGAATTATAGATTACAAGAAAGAATAACAAAAAGATGACATTGACAAGTAACTACCATATATGTGATAATGTTAGGCACATTTGTGATTGAAGAGGTAAAGCAAGTAGCCATCATTAGAAATAGGTGATAGAGACTGCAGTCTTCTTTATATGTGTACAGAGGAGAAAAACTCATATATGGCTTACTTTTTGAGCCATATGGACAAATACTGATGATGATTATTATCTTGGAACACAAGAAAATATAAGTAAGTTTGAGAGTAAACAACACACCAAAAGACTATTTTCATTATCCTTGAAACGAGATAAATTTGTTACACACACACACACACACACACACACACACACACACGAAAGTACTGCTTCAAAATGGAGATCTGTAAAATATAACTTAAATAACATTCAGATCCAATAAAGAACAAAACTACTTGAGTAAAGTAATATCTTCGTTTTTTTTCAAAAATATTTCTAATGATTTTAAAACATTCAGAATGCTGTTTATATATTTCTTTTTTGAACCTGAATAGGACAAATCTGTGTATTTGCACATAATATATACTATGTATACTATACACATAGTTATTTGCACATCTATACCATTTATAATTGGGCAAATGACTGAATCTCCAGAGTAAATATGAATATATTATAGTAGAATTTAATAATATATGACAAAGAACTGATGTGAGTTGTGGTCCCTTTAAGAAACTAGTCCTTTCAGATTGACTTATTCCTTTTTGATTCCCAATCCCTCCTAGCTGATGCATTATCAATTCAAGAAGCTAGGACCTTTGATTCACAAATCCTAGTCAAAAGCATCCCTTTGAATTCCAATAGGAGATCCAGGCTCTCCCAGTCCTCATTGGATCTGAGCCAATTTGGGCTGTCCCAGCCTCTTCTAATGATCTGCTAAGGTTTCCCAACCCCCCCACCAAGCAAATTCTAGCCCTCACTGAAACCCAGCTAGGAGCCAAACTTGGGACTCCACCCACGGGCCCCATTAGCTAAGTCTCTTATTATAAAAGAACCAAGCTATAGTTCTCTCTTTGCAGAGGTTCTAAACATGCCAGCATTATACCTGGCATGCCAATCTGTCCACTGGAACCTTTTTTCTGATGCCCTTCTCTCTTTATCCTCACCTATTTTCTTAACTAGACTTTAACCTTACTTCCAAACCCCATAATAACCCTCTTTTATCAGTCTAGTTTTTCAGATCTGTAAATTCCTTTACAGGGGACTCTTGCACTGCTACTAGACCTCATTTAACTTTCTACCCTTGCACCAAATTCAAAGGGGGTGCAGGGGAGCACTATTTGAATCCCTGTACCCCAAACCTGTCACTAGACCTCATTTTCTTTTGGGCACCCCAAATCTAGACTTCCTCAGAACCATTGTTTGAATTTTTTTTCTTTATTGTGAAAATAGTCTGAATAAAAAGTTTAAAGTAAAAATATATCTGCAGTATTATCTCTTAAAGTCAGAAGACAAAATATATCAGAAGAGAAAGTAATGTTTGTCTAAAAGAAAATTATATCTTTAAAATCTGAGAAGTCAAATATTGGCAGTTTTCTAGAATGAATTCAATATTTTTGTTGTGGTAGTGGAATTATTTATCATAATATCACCATTTCCAATGCTGGGGCAATTCTGAAGTAAGAGATATGATTTTTTTTTCCACTTAAGATTTTTTTCCCAAAAGACATTGAAAGCTAATTTTCAGTATTCATTTATGTACATTTTTTGAATTCCAAATCTTTTTCTTCCTCTATTTCTTACCTCCTAATTTCCCAAGACAACAAGCAATCAGATATAGTTTATACATGTATGATAATTTTAAACATATTTTCACATTAATCATGTTCTGAAGGAAAAATAAAAATTAAAAGGAAGAACCATGACAAAGAAAAAAATTACAAAAAATAAAATAAAATAAAATTTGTGTGCTTTGATTCAGATTCAGTCTCCATATTTCTTTCTCTGGATGTAGAGGGCATTTTCCATTCCAAGTCTACTAGAATTGTCTTGGACCACCGTATTGTTGAGAACAACTAAGTTTATCTTAGGTGGTCATATAATCTTGCTGTTATCATGTATAATATTCTGGTCCTGTTCGCCGGCAACATTTCATTCTTTCAAGCTTTTATTTTACCTAAAATCAGCCTGTCCATCATGTCTTAAAGAATAATTATAGGAAGGCAGAGCCAAGATGGTGGAGAAGGCACACACAATTTTCTAAGCTCCTCTCATTCCCCTCACAACCAACTATTAAATTCAGCCTCAAAAATAATTCTTCACTGTTTAAATTCATGAAGATTAGAAGCACTACAATTTACCAGTCGAAGATAATCTGGAAGATCGCCAGGAAAGGTTTGTCCTGAGGAGCCAGGAACAGACTAGCACAGGCAGCAAGAGACTAGTGTCCTGAGCAGACCAGGGGCGGGGGTGAACTCTGGCTAGAGAAGTTATAGAGATGACTCTGCTATATGCTAACTGCTGTGCCTTGACTACAAAGCAGTAAACTGGCAGAGAAATTAAAGCCTAAAACAGAGGGTACTCTAAAAAATGCCAGAATCTAACAAGATCTGGCTGTAATCACTCAAACCCGGAAGTGACTCAGGCAGACCCATAAGACAGCCCTGCAGCCACATCCTACAGTTCGAGGCTTTTGTGGAGGCAGTTACTAATCTGCACAGCAGTGGGACACAGCCCAGGGCAGCCTCTAATCTGAACAGTGTGTGGCTCGGCAATAGAACTTCCCCAGCAGACTGTGCTTCCCGGGCAGATACTTCTACTCCCTGCAAATCCATTCACTGCTGCTAATACCCACAGCCCCAGGGCGGGCTTTGGCTTGGGGTAATGAAACTCTCGCTGCTCAGAGTCTAGCCCCAGGGCAGTCATTAATCCGCACAGCAGGGTTCTTTGCAGGGTACTTTCCCAACTCTGCCTTGCAGGCCTGAGTTACTTCCAGGTGGGGAACTCTTTCCCAGAGCACTCCAATACTTGGCTGCTTTTTGTAATCTGCTGGCAGGACAGCTACTGGTCCATACATCTTTTGCTGCTCTGCAGAGGAAGCTGGTAACCTCCTGGCTCTGAAGGCAGACCCTACAGGCTCTAACAAAATGAGTAAAAAAATCAAAAGAATGATTGACAGTTTCTATACAGAAAGAGAGCAGCTTTTCAACCCTGAAGAGATTAATAGCAGAAAGTCTCCAGACAATTGTTGATCCCCAATACAAAAGACTCTCCTAGAACAGACTATTAAAAACCTTAAAACAGAACTAGAAGGAAAATGGGGAAAGGAAAGAGAAGCTATGCAAGAGAGCAACAACTTCCTGAAATTGTGAATGGGAAAAGGTAAAAAACACCCAAGAAGTACAGGGAAACTGAATTTATGAATTGGAAAATGTTAAGAATTCCCAAGAAAGTGGGATTTATGAGTTGGAAAAAGAAAATAACTCATTTAAAAAAATTAGTGAAATGGAAAAAAATTCCATAGAGCAAAATAACTCATTTAAAAACTCAACTGGACATATACAAAAAGAAGTAAAAAAAAGCTAATGAAGAAAATAACCGACTAAAAAATCAGAACTGAACAAATAGAAATAACTGATTCTTTGAGACATCAAGAATCAATCAAGCAAAACCAAAAAAAAAGAAAAAAGAAAAATTGGAAAAAAAATGTCGAATATTTACTTGGAAAAACAACAGATCTGGAAAATAGATCTAGGAGAGATAACCTGAGGATCATTGGACTACCTGAAAATTATGATGAAAAATAGAGCCTAGATACTGTTTTATAGGAAATCATCAAAGAGAAATGCCCAGAAGTAATAGAACCAGAAGGTAAAATAGGCATTGAAAGAATTCATTGAACACCTTCTGAAAAAGACCCTAAAATAAAGACTCCAAGGAATATTATGGCCAAATTTCAGAATTTTCAGACAAAAGAAAAAAATATTACAAGCAGCCAGGAAAAAAACAATTCAAATACCAAGGTGCCACAATAAGGGTCACGCAAGATCTGGCTGCCTCAACATTAAAGGATCGAAGGGCCTGGAATCAGATTTTCCAAAAGACAAAAGAGCTTGGAATGCAGCCAAGAATAAACTACCCAGCTAAGCTGAGTATTTTTTTTTCCTTGGAAGAAGATGGACATTTAATGAAATAGAGGAATTCCATTTGTTTCTAAGGAAAAAAACAGACTTAAACAAAAGATTTGATCTCCAACAATGAGATTTAAGAGAAGTAAAAAAAGATAAAAGGAACTCTTGAGAACTGTATTTCTGTTATGGATATACATAAAAACCACATGTATAATTTGATTTTATTGACATAACATAAAAAAGGGAAGTAGAAATGGAAAGAGGAGTGTCAGAAAAAGAGAAAAGGGAAGATAAAAAGAGGGAAACAAGATGCGACGATGAGGCAAAAGAAACTTATCATATCTGAGTTAACTTAGAGAGGGGGAGGAACATTGTGTGAATCCTACTTTCATCAGAGTCAGCTCAAAGAAGAAATAATTGACATATTTGTTTTACAGAGAATCTTCTCTCACCTCATTAAAAAGTGGGGCAGGAAAAGGGGGAAAAAAGAGTAAATAGGGAAGGGTACAAGAAAGGGGAAGGGATTCAAAGGGAGGAGGGAGGAATCCTAAAGAGAGAGAGATGCATGATGCAAATGGGACTGATAAGTTTAATACTAGGGAAGGGGGGAAGAGGGGCAAGAAAAAGAAAAGCATAATATGGGGATATTAGGATGGCAGGAAATACAGAATTAGTCATTTTAAGCATAAATGTGAATGGGACAAACTCTCCCATAAAGAGGAGGTGGATAGCAGACTGGATCAAAATTCAGAACCCTACAATATGTTGCTTACAGTAAACACATTTAAAACAGGGAGATACATACAGAGTAAAGGTAAAAGGCTGGAGCAGAATATATTATGCTTCAGGTGGAGTCAAAAAAGCAGGATTAGCCATCCTTATCTCAGATCAAGGAAAAGCAAAAATTGATCTAAATAAAAGAGATAAGGAAGGAAACTATATCTTGCTAAAGAGTACTATAGACAATGAAGCAATATCAATATTAAACATATATGCACCAGGTGGTATAGCATCTAACTTCCTAAAGGAGAAGTTAAGAGAGTTGCAAGAAGAATTAGACAGCAAAACTATAATAGTGGGAGATTTCAATCTTGCACTCTCAGATTTAGAAAAATCAAATCACAAAACAAATAAGAAAGAAATTAAAGAGATAAATCGAATATTAGCAAAATTAAGTATGATTGATCTCTGGAGAAAACTGAATGGTGACAGAAAGCAATTCATCTCAGCAATTCATGGAACCTACACAAAAACTGACCATATATTACGACATAAAGACCTTAAAATTAAATGCCAGAAGGCAGAAATAGTAAATGCTTTCTTTTCAGATCACAATGCAATAAAAACTACATTCAACAAAAAGTTAGGTGTAAATAGACCAAAAAGTAGCTGGAAACTAAATAATCTCATCTTAAAGAATGATTGGGTGAAACAGCAAATTATAGACACAATTAATAATTTCACTCAGGATAATTACAATGATGAGACATCATCCCAAAATTTGTGGAATGCAGCCAAAGTGGTAATAAGGGGAAATTTTATATCCTTAGAGGCTGAATAGGGAATCTCCATTTTATTAGTAAGTTCATTTCAAATCATTGTAAGAAGGTGACTTTCCCCATGTGAACCTAATCTCCATCTGAACCATGTGAACCCAATCTCCATGTGAACCTAATTCCCATGTAAACCATGTGAACCTAACCGAGGTAGGACATGACTCCCCCTGTGAGAACTTGACCATTTCCTAACCCATAAGAGCATATGTTTTCGCTTCTTCTCCTGTGGAAACTTGACCATTCCCTAATCCATAACAACAGGTGTTTAACTCTTACTCCCATGAGAAGCTGACCGTTTTTTAACCTATAAGCTAGGCACATACCACCCGTGTTTTAGCTCCAAATATGTAATTCCAGGAACTCGCCACTCCTTGGAACTGTTGCTGTTGATAAGGACTGGCCCCCTTGTCAATACAACATTTGACTAAAACCACCTGGAGCCCTAGTCGGTATGTCCCTATCTTACATGAGGTCTTCATTTGGCCCAAAGCCTTCTTTGTCCCGATTCCTATAAAAAGCGGGCAAAGCATTCTCCTTTTTGGAGCCTCATCCACGGAGATATTCATCTGTCTGGGACCCACTTTTCCCGATCAAGTTGAAGGCTGCAGAATGGGCCCCCAGCCACTCTAATGCCTCAAATCGGTGAAGTATTATCTATCTCTTTGCTCTATCCTAATCATAATCCTCATTATTATTTGTCCATTATGTATTATTTGCTGTATTAGTTGTTATTGAGAGCAATCTATTCCATGCATTGTATAATTAAAATTTACTTTCACTTTAATTGAGTCCAAGAGCATCATTTTGTAGGAGCGAATCTGAACCTTTCCCTAAAATCACAAAACAGAGGCTTACTTGAATAAAATAGAGAAAGAGAAGATAATTAATTGAGTTTGCAACTTAAAAAAGCTTGAAAAAGACCAAATTAAAAACCCCCAATCAAATACTAAGAAATTCTAAAATTAAAAGGAGAAATTAATAATATTGAAAGTAAAAAAAAAAAACAAACAAACAAAACAAAAAAAAAGATTGAAGTAATAAATGAAACTAAGAGTTGGTTCTATGAAAAAAAAAAACAATAAAATAGATAAGCCTTTGGTAAATCTGATTAGAAAAAGGAGGGAGGAAAATCAAATTAGTAGTCTTAAAAATGAAAAGGGAGAACTTTCCACCAATGAAGAGGAAATCAGAGGAATAATAATGGGTTACTTTGCCCAATTTTATGACAATAAATTTGATAACCTAAGTGAAATGCATGCCTACTTCCAAAAATATAGGCTTCCTAGATTAACAGAGGAGGATGTAAATTGCTTGAATAGTACCATTTCAGAAAAAAGAAATAGAACAAGCTATTAATCAACTCTCTAAGAAAAAATCTCCAGGACCATTTGGATTTACATGTGAATTCTACCAAACATTTAAAGAACAATTGGCCCCAATGCTATATAAATTATTTGATAAAATAGGGAATGAAGGAGTCCTACCTAATTCCTTTTATGACACATACATGGTACTGATACCTAAACCAGGTAGGTTGAAAACAGAGAAAGAAAATTATAGACCAATCTCCCTAATGAATATTGATGCTAAAATCTTAAATAAGATATTAGCAAAAAGACTACAGAAAATCATCCCCAGGATAATACACTATGATCAAGTAGGATTTATACCAAGAATGCAGGGATGGTTCAATATTAGGAAAACTATCAATATAACTGGCCATATTAATAACTAAATGAACAAAAACCATATGATCATCTCAATAGATGCAGAAAAAGCATTTGATAAAATCCAACATCCATTCCTATTAAAAACTCTTGAGAGTATAGGAATAAATGAACTTTTCTTTAAAATAATCAGTAGCATTTATTTAAAACCATCAGTAAGCATCATATGTAATGGGGACAAAGTGCAACCATTCCTAATAAGATCAGGAGTGAAACAAGGTTGCCCACTATCACCGTTACTATTTAATATTGCATTAGAAATGCTAGCTTTGGCAATAAGAGTCTAGAAAAAGATTAAAGGAATAAGAATAGCAATGAGGAAACCAAATTATCACTCTTTGCTGATGATATGATGGTATACTTAGAGAACCCCAGAGACTCTGCTAAAAAGTTATTAGAAACAATCCACACCTTCAGCAAAGTTGCATGATACAAGATAAACCCACAAAAGTCATCAAAAACTACATTCAACAAAAAGTTAGGGGTAAATAGACCAAAAAGTAATTGGAAACTAAATAATTTCATCTTAAAGAATGATTGGGTGAAACAGCAAATTATAGACACAATTAATAATTTCATTCAAGATAATGACAATGATGAGACATCATACCAAAATTTGTGGGATGCGGCCAAGAGGAAATTTTACATCCTTAGAAGCTTACTTGAATAAAATAGAGAAAAAGAAAATCAACGAATTGGGCTTGCAACTTAAAAAGCTAGAAAAAGACCCAATTTAAAAAACACCAATCAAATACTATACTTGAAATTCTAAAATTAAAAGGAGAAATTAATAATATTGAAAGTTAAAAAAAATTATTGAACTAATAAATAAAACTAAGAGTTGATTTTATGAAAAAACCAATAAAATAGATAAGCCTTTGGTAAATCTGATTAGAAAAAAGGAGAGAGGAAAATCAAATTAGTAGTCTTAAAAATGAAAAGGGAGAACTTTCCATCAATGAAGAGGAAATTAGAGAAATAATTGTTTAGAATCCTAGTGTTAACTCAGTAGAATTGATACAATACTTATTGCTTCACACATTAGAGCAAATCTTTACAAGCTGTTAAGTCACTACTATTGGTAGAAACAATGTTTGAGTTTAAATCTTTGAGAATTCACACATTGGCTCACACACTGGAGTTCACAAGTACAGGAGATACACAAAACTTTGTAAATTTGTGAATTCACACCTCCCGTAATTCCACTCTCAGAAGAGGAGTCAACCTTTGGGTTCACACCGTTAGTCAGGCCCAAGGAAAGTGAAAAGACTTGGAAGGAGAAAATAAATGTTCAGATTTTATCAGCTGGCTGCATTTTGAGGTGATTATTACTTTGAACCAAAACTAAGGCTGCCTCCAGAAAACCTTCCCAAGAAACCTGCTCCCAGAGAGAACCATATATTATTTTACAAAAGAAGAAGAACACTACAAATAATGAGGAGTAACTTCATACTTTATGCCAATCAATTTGATAATCTAAGTGAAATGGATGACTACCTCCAAAAATATAGGCTTCCCAGATTAACAGAGAAGGAAGTAAATTGCTTCAATAGTCTCATTTCAGAAAAAGAAATAGAACAAGCTATTAATCAACTCCCTAATAAAAAATCCCCAGGACCAGATGGATTTACATGTGAATTCTACCAAATGTTTAAAGAACAATTAGTAGTGTAGGAAATTCTAGCTTTGGCAGTAAGAGAAGAAAAACAGATTAAAGAAATTAGAGTGGGTAATGAGGAAATGAAATTATCACTCTTTGCTGATGATATGATGGTATACTTAGAGAACCCAGAGATTCTACTAAAACATTATTAGAAATAATCCACACCTTTAGCAAATTTGCAGGATACAAAATAAACCCACATAAGTCATCAGATAATCCATACCTTTAGCAAAGTTTCAGGATACAAAATAACTGAACATAAGTCATCAGCATTCTTATATATATATCACTAACAAATTCCAACAGTCAGAATTACAAAGAGAAATTCCATTTAAAGTAACTACTGATAGTATAAAATACTTAGGAATCTATCTGCTAAGGCAAAAATCAGAAACTTTATGAGCAAAACTACAAAACACTTTCCACACAAATTAAGTCTGATCTAACCAATTAGAAAAATATTAAATGCTCTTGGATAGGGCAAGTAAATATAATAAAGTTGACAATACTACCTAAACTAATCTGTTTATTTAACGCTATACCAATCAGACTCCCAGAAAACTATCTTAATGATCTAGAAAAAAAGAACAGCAAAGTTCATACAAAAACCAAAGGTCAAGAATTTCAAGGGAATTAATGAAAAAAAAAATCAAATGAATGGCCTAACTATACCAGATCTAAAATTATAATATAAAGCAGCAGTTACCAAAACCTTTTGGTATTGGCTAAGAAATAGACTAGTTGATCAGTGGACAAAACAGTCAATAACTTTAATACTCTAGTGTTTGACAAACCCAAAGACCCCAGCTTTTGGGATAAGAACTCACTGTTTGACAAAAATTGCTGGGAAAATTGGAAACTAGTATGGCTGAAATTAGGCATTGACCCACACTTAACACCATACACTAAGATAAGGTCAAAATGAGTTCATGACCTAGGCATAAAGAATGAGATTATAAATAAATTGGAAGAGCATAAGATGGTTTACCTCTCAGACCTGTGGAAGGGGAAGGAATTTATGACCAATGAAGAACTAGAGATCACTATTGACTACAAAATAGAAAATTTTGATTATATCAAATGCAAAAATTTTTGTACAAACAAAATTAATGCAGACAAGATTAGAAGGGAAGCAATTAATTGGTAAAACTTTTTACAGTCAAAGGTTCTGATAAAGGCCTCATTTCCAAAATACATAGAGAACTGACTCTAATTTATAAGAAATCAAGACATTCTCCAGTTGATGAATAGTCAAAGGATATGAATAGACAATTCGCAGATGAAGAAATTGAAACTATTTCTAGCCATATGAAAAGATGTTCCAAGTCATTATTGATCAGAGAAATGCAAATTAAGAAAACTCTGAGATACCACTGCACACCTGTCAGATTGGCTAGAATGACAGGGAAAGATAATATGGAATGTTGGAGGGGATGTGAGAAAACAGGGACACTGATATATTGTTGGTGAAATTGTGAATACATCCAGCCTTTCTGGAGAGCAATTTGGAACTATGTTCAAAAAGTTATCAAACTGTGTATACCCTTTGATCCAGCAGTGTTACTACTGGGCTTATAACCCAAAGAGATTTTAAAGAAGGGTAAGGGACTTGTATGTGCAAGAATGTTTGTGGCAGCTCTCTTTTTAGTTATCAGAAACTGAAAACTGAGTGGATGCCCATCAATTGAAGAATGGCTAAATAAATTGTGGAATATGAATATTATGGAATATTATGGTTTGATAAGAAATGACCAATAGGATGATTTCAGAAAGGCCTGGTGAGACTTACATGAACAGATGCTGAGTGAAATGAGCAGGACCAGAATGTCCTTCATTCTTCAACAACAATACTATATGATGATCAATACTGATGGACTTGGCCATCTTCAGCAATGAGATGAACCAAATCATTTCCAATGGAGCAGTAATGAACTAAACCAGCTACGCCCAGCGAAAGAACTCTGGGAGATGACTAAGAACCATTACATTGAATTCCCAATCCTTCTATTTTTGTCCACCTTCATTTTTTATTTTGTTTACAGGCTAATTGTACACTATTTCAGAGTCCGATTCTTTTTGTTCAGCAAAATAACTATTTGGACATGTGTACTTATTTTGTATTTAATTTATACTTTAACATATTTAACATGTATTGTCAACTTGCCATTTGGGGTAGGGGGTGGGAGGAAGAAGGGGAAAAATTGAAATAAAAGGTTTGGCAATTTTCAATGTTGTAAAACTACCCATGCATATAACTTTTAAATAAAAAGCTATTTTAAAAAATGAGATGATTCAAAACCATTCCAGGGGACTTATCATAGAAAGAGCCATCCAAATCTGAAGAAAGAACTATGCCGAATGAATGTAGATCAAAGGATAGTGTTTTCACTTGTTGATATTGTTGTTGTTGTTGTTGTTTGATTGCTTTTTCTTATTATTTTTTTCTTTCATCTTTTGATCTGATTTTTCTTCTGCAGTATGATGAATGTGGAAATATCTTTAGAAGAATTCCCTATATTTAACCTGTAATCAATTGCTTGCTGAACATGAAAGGGAGTGGGGGTAGGGAGGAAAAAAATGTAACATGGTTTTTCAAAAGTGAATGTTTAAAGCTATCTGCATATATTTGCAAAAATAAAAAAGCTATTAAAATAAAAATAAATAAAAAGAATAGGCAATGCTAATCATTACTCTTTTCAGCAAAATTATAGGATTTTGAGCATGAAAGTAGATGTTGAGTTGGAAAGACCAGAAATAGAGTACATTTCAGGCAAAAAATTTAATTCAACCTCTGCAAATCCACTATAAAGAAGAATGAAGGTGAGACAAAAATCTTTCAGAAATTCTAGCTAAGAAATTTTCATGGGCTTAAAAGAAAAAAAAAGTTGCCTCTCTCCTCAAAAAAAAATATCATTCATTGGGGAAAAAAATGTAGCTGCTTACAGAAATAGATAGAAAATAAACTTTTCCCATAAGTGGAAAAATTATCCAGCAATCTGATTCAAATCAAATATTTTTGTAAATATAAGCAGAGTTCCTCTTTGCATATACATTTTAGATTATTTGAACATTAGAAAGTGTTAGGAATTACAGTGAAGTTCTATATCCATATCTTTTACTCACAATGCATAAGCAACCAAAGGCACAACATCCACTAGAATAAATATTCCCTTTACAAAAAAAAGAAGCATCTCAGATGGATTCTTTTTATCGTATTTTAAAAGCAGGCTTCAGAAATTCAGAGATACACAATTGAGAACTTGAATTATATATTCAAACATGGGTTCAGTACCTGAGGATTTCTGGGGACATGATGCACATCAGTTAGTCTGGTTCTTGGGAAGTGATGTCTTCTGTGTCAGATGGACCTTACTCAACTTCAAAAAATAAAACTTTTAACCAGACTGCAATCATTTCAACATCAGTCAGGGCACCGTCAGAAGCTGAAAGATTACTTGGAGCAAATGCTTCTTGTGGATAAATTATTGAGAGCTGCCTACACACATGAAGTTTTATCTTTTATTAGGAGTGTGAGTTGCTGGCTGACATGATGTCTGGCCATGTGGTGTATGGAATTGGTGTCAGGGAAAGCTGCTTTTATTAGGGTAGTTAAATAACAATCTGGTGATCTCATTAGCAAGAAAGTTCTGTCTTTATGAAAGAACTATTAAGGATTACACCCACATAATGTTTGATAGAGCATCACACCTGTACTTGCTTAAGTGTTCCAATGATTCAATTAATTTTGCTCTTTCCAGTTCTGACTACAATGAAAACAGGAATGTACATTCTTCTTGCTACTCCACACCTCTGTTCTCATCTAATCTGCTGGAGTTCCTTTGTTTTTTTAAATCAAATTTCTTCACATGTCTTAGGTTCCTAAATTTATGTTGTTAATAACAATTCAATTTAACTTCACAAATATTTATTACACATTTTGGGCAATGCACTTAATCTCCTTATATCTCAGTTTCTTCATTTACCAAATAAAGAGGTCAGATCTATGACTCTAGATCTATGAGACTAAAACTTATTCTCTGCAAGATATTGTATTAGCACTGGAAGACACAGAGCGAAAAATAGCAGCCTGTCTTCAAGGAAAAGGAATTCTAATATGGACTAAAAGAGCATAGATATAAAGGAAAGAAACTTGGAGATCTCCTACTTTTGTTACTGGTAAGTTCTAAGGAAGCTAAAAATTTTCTTAACATTGTAAATATCAAAGATAGGATTTGAAACCAGATACCCTAACTTTAGAGCCTGTATACTTATCATTATAACACTGATACATTTAAAAGTGAGTAAGTAGATGATGATACAGCTAAAAGAAACATCTAGAGGAAGTATTATAACATATATGAGGAAGAAAAGAATTTTTCAGTAGAGGGAACCAGAACAAGATTAGCTGTGATTTGAAGAAAAACAAAACTTTTTTTTTTTTACAGATGGAGAAGAAATGAAGCAACATTTCATTCTGAACATAGTAGCTGGAGCCAACATGCAGACAGGAATAAAGATGAAATTGGAAAATAACTAGGATTGCAATTTAATTGAAACATAGACCTAATGAAGTATAATAGAAATATTTAAAGGTATAACAAAATATTATTGGCTAGCTGGAGTCAGATTGCAAAAGCCCATAAAGATATTGCCAAAGAGTCTATATTCTTGTTGATTATCTATTTGAAAAGAAAATTAAAATCACATCACTATGTAAAAGTTAAGTTATAGTGTGTCTGACTATAATTGACTAGACTAATACAAATTGATTGAGCACAAATAGTTTATGTGATCATTTGGGGTGGGTTCTCTAAATTTGTACAACTTGTATTTCTTTTCAGCTATTTCACTTTTGCTGTGTTTTAGAAAGAACTTGAGAGTATTATTTTATTGCTCCTTCCTTGTATGATTTCTCTATAAAATAGCCTTTTACATATTCAAAAAACTTGACCAGCCTATCAGAGCTACATATCAGTAGATATGTTCTATATTAATGTCAGAGGAAAGCCACAAAAATTTTGTAAACTAGACAATGACATAATGAATCTATATATTTAAGGAAACTATCTTAGGTTTTGTGTGAAGGATGAGTTGTCTACTTATTTCAGAACTAACTTAAGCTGAATTTATTGTGCCATTACTAAGTTGTTTACAGATGATAATCTTTCCATCACAGCAACTCTTAAAAGACAGTTTGCTTGGTTATGGATAGTTTTAAATTGGCAACAATAAAGGGAGTAAAATACTAAGGAAATCAAATTTTTTTTTAAATGATTGAAGTTAAGTCAATACATTTAAATAGTTATTATGTACTTGATACTTTGCTGAATACTAGGGTCACAAATAAGAAAAACAGAATCCCCTCTGCCCTAGAGGAGTTCTCAATTTAAGAGGTGAAGACAATGTACAAAAGGAAGCTTAAAATGGGAAGAAGGTTCAGATCAGAGGAAAACTGTCCAGGAACATTAAGTTCTTAGAAAATGGAAATCAAGCAGAGCTGCTTATGGAAAGTGAAAGTTAAGCCTCAGAAAGTTTGAACCCTCCATAAAGGAAGATTTTACAGGAGTTGTTTTGCTCCATAGTCCTCCAATCAGAGAGGAGGATATCTAAGATTGTTGAGAGAGAGTGTTGAGTATAAAAATCTACAGGATGATAAGCTTTTTCAGGATGGGTATTGTGGAAGTGAAAATAAGCTTTCACATAGATGGAAAATGAAGTGAAATATAGAACAGTTCAGGAAAAGATTCAGTCTGTGAACATCATTTAGGAGGCTATTGCAATAATTCATGGAACAAATAATAAAGGCCTGAACGAGGGTAATAATAGAGTGAGTAGAAAGAAGGCAGATAGAAAGATATAGATATATCTTTATATATAAAGATCTCTCTCTCTCTCTCTCTCTCTCTCTCTCTCTCTCTCTGTATATATATATATATATATATATATATATATATATATATATATATATATATATATATATATATATATATATAATAGAGACAGATTGGAAGGCCTTAATTAATTATATGTGGCATGAAAAGGGGTAACATAGTAAAGGAAAATAAACAGTTGCAAATGATTGCAAGGTTAAGGAAGATTGATTCTTATAACCTGAGAAAAATTCTATAATCCCCGTGAAGTAACTGAAAGGGAAATAGAAAAGCTAAATGATCCAAGATTACATCTATAAATTAGTTCTACATCATCATCACCGTAAGTGAATACCATTGTAATTAACAACTTATTTATTTTTATTTTATTTTACATTTACTGTAACTGAAACTAGACTAAAGAAGACCTGTATGATTTTCAATTGTACTGGCTTAGAATTTGGTTTGTTTTTCATTCCTTGTACCTTTTGTACTTAGTATTCTGTCCTTGTTTCTTTATAACATGGCAAGCTTTAAAGAGAGAAAAATGATGAAATGTATATTCTATGAACAGACTTGTAAGAAACCATCTTCTAATAGATCCACCCTTCCCCTTGCTCAGGCTTTTAGTTGCTCCTTTATGCAAGGTCACACTGATTACTTCCTCCCAAGTAAGCTACACTAGTACTAACACATTTAATTAACCCTAACTCACTGCCTCCAGCCTTATCCAAAAATGTAAACAACTAAATAGACAGCATGAGTTTCTGTCTGCCTTTGTTGTTTAACAGTCACTAACTGGTTATTTAGGCATTTGGGGTGGCCAAAAATAAAAAAAGTGAATAGATACTGCTCTTCCAATTCCAGTTTTAAAAGATAATGAGGAAGTATGTAGATGAATCAAATAAATAAATAAATAAATAAAATAAAGGAAACCTTTCTTGAGTTTGGCATCTTGTATACTATGATTTTTAATTCCTACTTGGATTGAGCAGGTAAAGTATCTCAGGGGAAAAGATATATATTTATTTCACAATGTCCAGACTAAAGAAAAGATGAGTCTAAAGGGAGTATCTAAAATACAAATGTATTTATTTCATGGAGGTGATTTATACCATACAGTCACATCTTTAAACACTAAGTTGCACCACTGTATATTGAAGAAATTCTTGTCTGGAAACTATTAGCAAAGAAATTTGAATGGTTTTAGTTACTATTCTTGCTCAAATGAGAACAAGCAGTTTCCAGCTTCTTCACATTCCTACTCTCATGAATTTACATTCAAAGAGGTTTTACATTCTCTTGAAAGCAAAGTCAGATTAGAATACTGTTTCTAATTGGGAAAGACTATTTTCCTTATGACCAAGCATAATAATTTTAAGATTAAGATAATATATTTTCCTTTATGATTTGAAAGGCATTATATATAAAGGTATGTTATGTGTGTCTATATACATATATGCACACATGAAATACATGCTATATGTATATCTGTGTATATATACACATATTTGCACAGTATATTTTTCTTGATTATATTATGTTTTTCAAATAATTTGGACATACACATATATATGGGTATATCTACAATCTTTACATATAATAAAGCACAATATAATAGTTAATATGATGATTGGGACAGAAAGCATTATTTTTTTTTTTAGGCAATATGTGTTTGTGTATATATATATGCATATATATAGATATACATAGATATATGTAGAAGATGTGTGCATATATATATAGATATACATAGATATATATGCACACACATGGATATGTAGGGGATATCTGTGTGTAGGTGGGTGGGTATATATAATATATGTATATTTCATACATATATATACATGTGTGTATGCATATATATGCATACATATACATATATATGTATATATATGTAAACATATTAGACATAAACATATTCAAACATAGACTTTTGTTTGAGCAGAAGGGAAATTATATTGTCATCTATCTAAATAGCTAGATATCTTAATCACTCAATGTGAATAGGGCAAAATTTCCAGCACGTTGTAATAGAAAAAGCAGTCTAGAATCTTGGCACAATCATCTACTACCTGTGTATTTGATCTGGAGGTATTTCTTTCCTCTATGCCTCAGTTTTCTTATCTTTAAAATTATGGTAGTTAATGAGCTAACTATGGTCCCTGTGAGCTTCTAAGTTTATTATCCTTATAATAAGTATTGCATTGAAATATAAACAATATAGGTATTATATAGCACTGTACACTGACCTAAAAAAGAGATAGCAACATTGATTATTCCAATATTTTGTTAAAATAACAGATGGTGACATAATTACATAATTTTATGGGCATGAGGAATTTCTGATAAGGAACCTTTCTCTGCATTGTATAGTCTTAAAGAGTTGTCAAGAAGACTGAGATTAACGGTTTTCCCAGAATCACAAAGTCAGTATAAGTCACAATAAATATTTGAACTCAGAGCTCGACTTCAAAGATAGATTTCTTTGCAATACACTATAATGTCTTTTCTCATTAAAATAATACACAATCTCAATCTGGCTAAAATTAATTTTAGAGATTTTATAGAGAGGTTCTTCAAACCAATTTGTGCTTAAGAAAGGACAATGAGAACAAAATAAAGAAGCAGCAAACAGAAGGGAAGCTTTTTATGGTTCAAAAATTGTGATTTTTGCCGATCTTGATCATACAAATTTATTTCACTTGTCTCAATCAAAAAATTTACATTGGGCTAAACATAGCATTCAAAATCTTAAAATAACTCTCCATTCCTCCTGTACTCTACTGTGGTAATATACTTTTCCTGGAAAGCATCTTCCCCTTTTCCTCTTAAAACTTTTTCCTGGAAGCTACTTAAATACTAAAACTGCCTAATGCTATATGTTCCAGGATGGTGGAATAAATCAAAAGGTAATGTTTTCATTTATAAAAATTATCCCAGGGGCTAAAATAAAATGATTATATTTTATTCCGTTCTTACCAAAACCTCACAGTAGTTTATCTGGATATAGATTAAAAGCAGAAGAACTCAAAAGAAAATTAAACAAACTCATAGAAAAGGTTCAAGAGTTCACCAACTATGTTGCTACTAGATCTACTCATCTACTCTTCCTCACCCCCACTCAGACAACACTCATGGACTTGAGAAAGGAACATATTTCCATAATTATTTTATTTAAATTAAAACACAACATGACCTGTTTTCTTCAGATTTTGGAAATACCAAGTTATTATTATACTCATGAATCACTTTAGATTTTAATATTTGGTTTTTAAAGTAGTACTTAATTTGTATTCTTCATACTGGGTCTTGAAAGAGTTATAACAATATTCAGGACATTTGAGGGAGCAAGATTTCATTTCACAGAGCTCTTCTTTGGAAGAGATAAAACATGACAATGAATAGATAGCTGGCTTTGGAATAAGTAAGAAAGAAAGTAAAGAAACAACCATTTATTAAGTGTAAACTGTTTTTCTAGGATTGTGCTAAGTATTCTATAACATTATTGTAGAATTAAGGAAACTGATATAGATAAAGATTTAGGCAAGCCCCACAGCTATTAAGTGCTTGAAGCTAGATTTGACCCCAGGTCTTCTTAGCTCCAGATCTAGTGCACTATATGTCACCTAGCTGCTTCTAAAAATATTAATATTCTTTTAAAGCTTCTAAATTGTTTTACAAGAAGAAAGACTTCATTTGAAGTCATGCCTTGGACAACTACTGGTTATGTGATCTTGGAAAACTCATTTAACTTTTCAGAAATCCAGACAATTAAGATTATAAATTACAGAGAAGATACCTATGTTACCTATAGTGATAGGAGTCTCCTCACCTAGGAGTTCTCTAGACAAATCAAATTAAAGGTTTGGTCCATTTCTTTATGAGATGTGAGAAAAGGATGCCTTGGCCATTCCAGCACACTCCATTTTGCAAGAGCTGGAAGACTACAAACCTTTGTGCCTTGTACTTAAAAAAGAATTGCCTAAGGATTGGGAAGTACAACTAATCTTGATGTATCACAGACAGACAATTCAACTAAGTGGATGAGGAATTGAAGAACAAATGTAAAGTGTAAACTTGGGAGAAGAGCAGTTTCCAGAAAAGAGCAAAACAAATTAGAGCTTAGCCTTGGAACTACTGGATGGGGACAACTGACAACAAAGATGGAGAATTGTAGGAATGCAAAAGAAGATATAAGAAGAAAAAAATTGTTCTGAGACAGGCATTGCTCTAGACTGCTTTTTCTTGATGCTAGCAGAAAAGAAACTCAAGAGATATTAGATGTCAAGCTTTACCTCTATTGCTATGAATCCAATTTTTTTCTGCCCTTCTTTTATAATTGTAAAAGGAGGATTTGCTTATCAGTCCCCTAGATGAATAAATCCCTGCAATCACTAAGGATGATTATTAATATATATCTAGAGTTATAAGGGAATTTAGAAGTTATTTAACATAAACAGTAAGCTTTTGGAATTAAGCATGAGCTAAGTGAATTCTGTAAAGATTATACTCTTAATGACAGATGGGATTTAAATATGGGAACTCTTATCTCTGATTCAGAGTTCTTTCCACTGTATAGCACTATCACTCTCTCTTCTACCTGGTTGAATGTCTTTTTATTATTATTATTATTCCTAGAGAGATAGTGAGAAGTAGGAGAAAGGAGAATGATCTAATCCCATAAACATTTATTAAATGCCAGTTCTGGAAATACAATTAATTAAAAGAAAAATAGTATCTGTCATGAAGAAGTTTAGAACCTAATAGATATATGACACAAAAGGAGGTAGGAAAGGAGGTGAACCAGAGAATATCCACTATGAGTCATCTTGCTACCTGAAGCTGAAAAAAAAAAAAAAAACACCAGCAAGGAGATGCAGATTAGAGTGAGTCCAAAACAATAAAGAAATGCATTGGGAGGGGTTTGGTATTCTACCCACTATTCATCCAATCACAGAGAAGAGGAGGCTGAGCCGGTGGTGCAAATTCAAGGTTGATTTAGCAGACTGGTGATGACATTAGAGGTAATGAATTTAATCAATCTGCACAGCAGATTCAGAATTCAATGAATCCTAATCTCCCATCTGTCACTTACTACTGACCTGAAGCAAATCATTTAACACTTCTGATCTTGAATTTCCTCATCAATAAATTAAGGGGATGGACTAGATAAGATAGCTTCTGACATCCCTTCCAACACTAGATCTGTAGTCCTATTATATCCTAATTAAATGTAATTTTGCTTTTGGATTCCTTGCTTTTGCAAGATTCAACAGAATGATGGTATTGGCAAGTGTGAGGGCAAGCACTGAATCTAAAAACTAAGAAGCAATCCTACAATCATATACAGACACAGAGACTAATAAATGATGAAGACCACCTATTTAAGTAAGTGCAATTTAAAAAAATAAATTACTTTTTGTCATTTCATAAAGAGAAAGCTTAATGTTGAGCCTAGTACACTAGTTCTGATTTCATATTCTTCACTGTTGTATTATTATTACCAGGCTCCTAAAGTTTGAGTTCTTCTTTTCTAGAAAGAGAAACTTTATTTTCTCTTTGAAGAATATAAAAATCATTCATAATTACTAAAGAAGCCTTTATTTATAAAGTGAAGAATGTGACATATTTCTTTTGAAGTGAGAATAAAGGAGTAAAAAAAAAAAAGGAGAAAAAAAGGAGTAAAAAAAGAATAAAGGAGCAAAAACAGAAGAAAATATGAGGGGGATGTGTAGAGTAGAGATTTCCATCCCTTTGTGCCCCACATATTCTTTGGACTTCATTATACCTTCATGATATCCACTATTTAACATGAAATGAAATAAATTCTAGAATATGCCATGGAAATATATATATGAAAAGTAAATTTTTATAAATATGACATCATTTGAAACAAAATTTTAATAGCATGGTTATTAAATATTTATCAGAATACTGTCAAATAAATTAGCCTATCAAAAATTTATTAGCATTGTTTTAAAAGAGATACTACCCAATCATTTTCACATTTCAGGTTTTTTTTTTTTTCCTTTGGATTTGATTAAGAACAGGACTGAGAAGATAACACTAGTTAACATTTATATGAGCATGTTAAAGTTTCTGAATCATGTTACATGCATTATCTTCATTTGTTCCTCATAAACACCCTATAGGATGAATGTTATTATTTTTGTATTTTACAAATGAGAAAATGAGAACAGTTAAATGCCTTATCCTGGGCAATTCAAGTCAAGTCAAATCAACATATAATTTTTCAGCATGTAATAGGTGTCAAGCACTGTGCCAAGAGCTGGGAACACAGAGAAAGGTAAAAACTGTGCTTGTGCTTAAAGGACTCATACTCTACTGAGGAAGGCAATATGCAAACATCTGTGTACAAGATACACACTGAATAAATGGAGGATGATATCAGAGAGAAAGATAACAAAGATGAGTGAAGCAGCGTTTGGAATCAGGATTTCTGCAGTCAAGTCCAACACATTCCATAGTACCTCGTTCTGCACAAGAATTCTGATTTGCAGAGAAAAGTTATAATAAATGGAACTAAAGCCTTGTGACTATCTTTAGTCAGAATAGTCTATTCCATCCAATACTCTGAAAATTTTGTAGCTTCATTGACTGAAAATCAATTCTTAGTTCTGGTTATTATGAACGTGAATTAGCTCATCTATCATGGAGTTGTTAGCATTGATTTTTTTTTCCTAGCACAATATAAAAAAGATTTCATATGCAAAGTTCATTCATTTTACTTTGGTCAGTAGAAATCATTTTTTTCAACTGTCTCTTTCAAACATACAAAATGCTTTCTCCCTTTACTACCTGCCCTAGATTTGTAAGTATTTTCTTACAATTTCTTGTTTGTTTATTTTCACCAACCCACTGATACTTTAGATATTTTCCTGGGAAATTATACCAGTTAACCAAATATTCCCTGCACTTCCATCACAAATTTCTGGAATCTAATGTTATAAACTTCTGCATGAAACTGTAGAGGGATCATTAACATTAGAATCATGGAATCATAGATTTAGAACCATAAAGAATATAAGAGTCTATCTACTTCAAGCCCCCCATTTTACAGGAGAGGAATATGAAGTTCAGGGAAGTTGAGACATGTTTTAGGTCACACAGACAATAAGAACCAAATAAGGAATTTTAAACTAGATCCTCTAGTCTTTAGAAACAGCTCTATCTAAAGTATCAAGGCAAATAATAAAGAAAATGGGGGCAGGGGTTAAGGAAGAGAAACTGTGGCATAGTTGACAGAGCACTGGCCCTGGAGTTAGAAGGACATGAATTCAAATCTGATTTCTGGCACTTACTAGATGTGTCATTTAATGCAAATCATTTAACCCTGTTTGTCTCCACAGACACACACACAAAAAAAATACTTATAGATAGATAAATAGATAGTATTCTATATTTATATGTTGCCAGTGAGTGACAAGAGCCTAGAAATTTGGGGAGGATCCTTTTCTTTATTAGAGATAATCAGTAAGAATTTAGTATGAGACTGAAAATACAAGAAAGCCAACCTTCTGTCCTGAACACTAAAGCAGAAACTGTTCAGATATCAAAACCAGAGTTATTATTCTATTTCAGGGATTAAAAAAAAAATCTATATGTCATGGTCATGCTATAATTAGCAAGTGTGTCTGAGCATTTTCCCATAGCTCAAAGAATGGTGTTAGAAATAGTCAAAGCATTATAAATTCATAAATTCTTTAATTTCACCTGAAACCTTAGGCAATATGTAATGAAACTTAAAATACTGTTGAAACAATCCTTTAAGTTTTCTATTTAATTATGTTTTTCCATAATATTCAGTAAAAGTTATATATGCTTTCAAAAATACTTTATATGAAGGAATGAGTTCTAAAGATCATATGTATTCAAGTCATTTCTGAGGACCAGCCCCTCTTTGAAAGGTACTGTAAAGAATATATTTTATAACATTTGTTGTGCGTGTCATAGAGTTCTTTGGATTTTGGTGGTCTAACAATGCATAAGTGCCCCTACTCAGTATGTTTTTAAGTGAAAAGAATAAAATACAATAAGAGGACAGCAAAGGAAATCAATTATATTGAAATAAAAAGATAAAAATGGAGGGAAATGTGAAAAAGATAAGTTAATGGCCTACCCAATGTCTAAGGTAATGTTTGAATTCAAATATTTTGAATTCATTTTGGAGGGATATAGAAGAAAGGAGGAGAAAAAGCCTCTTCTAGGTTATGATATTAAGTTGTTTTGTTATTATTCTTTAGTCATTTTCAATCATGTTTCACTGCGATCCACTCTGGGATTTTTATGACAGATGACTTCTGGGGCAAACAAGGTTAAGTGACTTACCCAGAATCATATAGCTAGTAAGTGTCTGAGTCTGGTTTGAATTTTAGGTCTTCCTGAGTCCAGGCCCAGAACTCTGTCTTATCTAAGAATCAGAAATTTGAGGAAAAAGGTGTATCATTCATAGAGGTCAGCTAGTAAAGGTATAGATAAAGTAGAAGGAATGTTCTGCAGGAGAAATAGCAGATTGGCTGATGTTACTTTATTGCATAATGCTATGGAGAACAACTACCGGTGCCTCCCTTAATCCCTCATTTTTTTTCTTTCCCCAGCCAAAAAGAGAGAGAGAGAGAGAGAGAGAGAGAGAGAGAGAGAGAGAGAGAATTAAAGAGACTGAAGTTATCTACTTCTCCCTTTTACTTTATATCTCCACTCCATACCCTTTCTAACGTCTGTGTATCAGAAGATATTTCAGTCCCAGAAATTCATTGCATGCCTTCTTATTTTCAAGGTAGTGACAATTATAATTCTTTAGTAATTGAGGCAGTGAATGGCCCCAAACTTTCTGCTTACGATGAGATTATTCTCAGATAATAAGCTCAACATCAAGTTTATATCCCCTCAAGTGCTCTCTGACCAAACCACCAGTGATTAGGGCTCAGTTTACATATTCTTTGAAATAGGAAATTTCCTAGGAATTACCCACCTTGCACACTTGGATGGCATTCAAGGTCATATTTAGCAAGAGAATGGAAAGCAAACCCATTTCATCTAAGTAGCTAGTTGATACCATGGGAAAAATACTGGATTTGGAGAAAAGAAAACTGGGATTGAATCTGGCCTTGGACATTTCTTTGTTGTATGACCCAGGACAAGTCACAGCCTTTTTCTCAACTATAGTATTAGTGCTTATCTCCCAAATTTGTTGGCAATAGATGAAACTAAATAAATGTTTTAATCCTTCCATCCCTCCTTCCTCTTTTTCCCCTCCCTTCCTCTGTTTCTTTCTCCCTCATCCTTCCTTCCTTCTTTCCTTCTTTACTACTTTCCTTCCTTCCTTCTTTCCTTCCTTCCTTCTTTCCTTCCTTCATTCCTTCCTTCCTTCCTTCTTCATCTAACAAAACAAGCTTAACAAATAAGAACATTGAAGAAATGAAGGATCTGGTGAAAAATAAGGATTAAATTTCTATCTCGTAGGACAGAGGGAGAAAAGGGGGAAAGAATTTGCCCCTCACCAAGTCAAAATGTATTAAGGGATGTCCACTGATGTTCAGACTTTTTTTTCTCCACTCTCGTTGCTACATGTGATAATGAAGCTAAGTACTTCAAGAAGATCCTGTTATATCCCAACTACAATAAAACAGCTTCTAGCCTGTTCCAGATCTCAACAGCTACAGTTCTATTTTTTTCTTCCTATTATGTTATTTTTCCAGCCTCAAAAACAAACAAAAAAGCTCCATTTTATTGCAAGATTTTTTTTTTTACTATTCCCAAATCTAAAGAAATATCTTTCTTGGGATTTCTTAACTTCCCTCTGGACCAAGATAGAGAAGTTACATTGCAATAGCACAGTCAGAAGATCTACCAATAGAATATCCTTTCCTTCCATTGACTTAAGGTACATTTTTGCAGAGACCCAATCTGTGGGCAGAGTGAGAAAATCAGTTGTTCCTTATTTTTGAAGAGAAGCAAAATGACATCATTACGCTGCAAAAGACAATGTGTATGTACTATGGGTAATCATACTAATAAGAGTTAGGAACTCTTTACCACAAATTTAGCACAAATAATCCACATAAACATTTGTGGTAGAAATGTCTCTAAATTTGTACATCTTATGTTTCTTTTGAATTAACTAAAATTCTGCTTTGCTTCTAAAGCGTAGGAACTTCTTTAATATGGAAGGGCCCCTGATGATCCCTTGTGATGTCCTTTTTCTGCTCCTTGCTGTATAAAATATTTTAACAGGTATATCACTCTGTTGGGATCTCAGCCTGGTCTCTGCTTATCATACTAGTCTTCTTATACCCTTTAGTCTTTCCTATCCCCACCTTATATTCAAGCTTAAACTCTTTAGTAGGTTATAGCTAGGATCTTTTAAAAGGAATCAAAACCCTTCTCAAAACATAACCACAAAGCTTCACTAGTTCTGCTCCCTTGACATTTGAGTCTGGTATCTTTTGTGACTTCTACAGGATCCCAAGTTCCATACTGTGTTATGTTACTTCTCCAAATTAATGCATTAGATTGTGAGTTACTGGAGGGCAAAGAATGTGTTTTGAGTCTTTTTGGGTATACCCAGTCTTTTAGACAGGGTCTAAGAGCACACAATAGATAAATAAAAAATGTTGGTTGACTAACTAACACTTATTCATTGACTTTACAACAAATATAAGTATACTCACCAAAATAAGTTAACATTTCACAACTTTTAGGTTTGTAATAATAATTATTTATGTTTCATTTTGATTATCATGGAACAGGGGAGAGAGCATTTGCTCTAGAGAAAAGTTTAATTTCTGCCTCTGGTACTTCTAGCATAATTTTTCAGAAATTATTAAACCCCTTTAGTCTTTAGTTTGTCTGTAAACTAGAGAGCTTGATTCAATGGCTTCTGGCTTCCTTTCTAGCTTTAGATCTATGATTCTGCATTCCTATAGTAAGGGAACTGTCCCAATCATCTCATGAGTTTACAGGGACAGTGACCTTTGCTTAGGATTTCTTGAGCTTCTGCTATAGAAGCAAGCATGCTCACTCAAATCTTAGTGAAGTATACAAAAGATAATTCTTGGTTTTCAAAAATTGGAGCTTCCTTTGAGATGAATTTATTGTGTTAGATTCAGGAAGACAAATTTTCATCAGAGGAACTACTGCTATAGTAGCCTGGAACAGAAATATTTTCCCTTTTCCTTCTACTTTTCATTAAGGCAATGATCTGGAGGAAGATAGGGAATGGATGGTGTATCAAGCTCCATTTGCAAAGCCTTTCCAGACATATTTTCTTATTGAACAATTCTCACATTAACTTGATAAATCAAGTAGAACAAATATTATCATTATACAAATGAAGAAACTTAGATTTGGAATTACCAGAGGAATTGTCCAAGATTATATGGTTAATAAGTCGTAAGTTTTTTAGACTTCAGTTTCTTTATCTTTGAGAATGTTGCACAAGGTGAGTTCTAGGATCCCATCCAGTTTTATAATTATGTTCCCATGAAATTGATATTATTTTGAATGTGTCTTTTGAAATAATGTCAAATATTAATTTTTTAAAAAACAGGAAAATTAAGAATAAATGCCCATTGAAAACCAAATACACATCTTTAATATGCTTCAAAAATAAAGATCTTGAATGGAGGTTTTTAATATAGACTCTTAAAATTATTTCCATCTTTTTATTAATATTTCATATCTAAATATATAATCTAAAAACTCAAATATTGTTCAGATTTTAAGAACTTTAGAGAAATGAGAATATTTTAATAAATAATGCATTGTACAAAGATTTGAGAATTAGGCTTTAGTCTTCATTTGCACCTTGTCATTTCTGTATTTGGATATCGGTACCTGAACCTCAGTTTTTTATCTATAAAATGGGGATGATAATAGCTTTTCTGTCTATCTCATAAGCTATTTGGAGAATGAAGTGAAACATGGATACATGCTCTAACCATGACAAAAAGTAAGACCGGGAACAAGAGAGTGAAACTAGTTGTCATGTTTTTTTGTCACTTTTAGAGTTGTGGATTCTAAGAGAAATCCTTAAAGCTATCTAATCATCCATTTGCACTATTTATATTTATTTGCTCAGATTATTAAAGAAAAAACTGTACACTGCACATTCCTGGTATAAATCCTACTTGACCGTGGTGTATTATCCTGGGGATGATTTTCTGTAGTCTTTTTGCTAATACCTTATTTAAGATTTTAGCATCAATATTCTTTAGGGAGATTGGTCTATAATTTTCTTTCTCTGTTTTCAACCTACCTGGTTTAGGTATCAGTACCATGTCTATGTCATAAAAGGAATTTGGTAGGACTCCTTCATTCCCTATTTTATCAAATAATTTATATAGCATTGGGGCCAATTGTTCTTTAAATGTTTGGTAGAATTCACATGTAAATCCACCTGGTCCTGGAGATTTTTTCTTAGAGAGTTGATTAATAGCTTGTTCTATTTCTTTTTCTGAAATGGTACTATTCAAGCAATTTATGTCCTCCTCTGTTAATCTGGGAAGCCTCTATTTTTGGAGGTAGGCATCCATTTCACTTAAGTTATCAAACTTATTGGCATAAATTTGGGCAAAGTAACTCATTATTTCTCTCATTTCCTCTTCATTGGTGGAAAGTTCTCCCTTTTCATTCTTAAGACTACTAATTTGATTTTCCTCCCTCCTTTTTATAATCAGATTTACCAAAGGCTTATCTATTTTATTGTTTTTTTCATAGAACCAACTCTTAGTTTTATTTATTAGTTCAATCATTTTTTTTTTACTTTCAATATTATTAATTTCTCCTTTTAATTTTAGAATTTCTTAGTATTTGATTGGGGGTTTTTAATTTGGTCTTTTTTTAGCTTTTAAGTTGCTAGCCCAATTCATTGATCTTCTCTTTCTCTATTTTACTCAAGTAAGCCTCTAAGGATATAAAGTTTCCTCTTATTACTGCTTTAGCTGCATCTCATAAATTTTGGTATGATGTCTCATCATTGTCATTATCTTAAGTGAAATTATTGTGTCTATAGTTTGCTGTTTCACCCAATCATTCTTTAAGATGAGATTATTTAGTTTCCAATTTTTGTTCTATTTGCTAACTTTTTGTTAAATATAGTTTTTATTACATCATGATCTGAAAAGAAAGCATTTACTATTTCTGCCTTCTTGCATTTAATTTTGAGGTCTTTATGTCCTAATATATGGTCAATTTTTGTATCGGTTTCAAGACCTGCTGAGAAAACAGTATATTCCTTTCTGTCTCCATTCAGTTTTCTCCAGAGATCTATTCTACTTACTTTTTCTAATATTATATTTACCTCTTTAATTTCTTTCTGATTTGTTTTGTGGTTTGATTTGTCTAATTCTGAGAGTGCAAGGTTGAGATCTCCCACTATTACAATTTTGCTGTCTATTTCTTCTTGCAGCTCTCTTAACTTCTCCTTTAGGAAGTTAGATGCTATACCACTTGGTGCATATGTGTTTAGTATTGATATTGCTTCATTGTGTATGCTACCCTTTAGCAAGATATAGTTTTCTTTCTCATCTCTTTTGATTAGATCAATTTTTGCATTTGCTTGATCTGAGATAAGGATGGCTACCCCTGCTTTTTTGACTTCACCTGAAGCATAATAGATTCTGCTCCAGCCTTTTACCTTTACTCTGTATTTATCTCTCTGCTTTAAATGTGTTTCATGTAAATAACATATTGTAGGGTTCTGACTTTTGATCCAGTCTGCTATCTGCCTCCGCTTTATGGGAGAGTTCATCCCATTTACATTTAGGGTTAAAATGACTAATTCTGTGTTTCCTGCCATCTTATTATCCCCAGATTATGCTTCCCCCCAACCCTATTTCCCAGTTTTAATCTTATGTGCCCCACTTGTATCATGCTGCTCATCTTCTTTAGGATCCCCCCTTTGAATCTCTTCCTCTTTCTTGTTCCCTTCCCTTATTACTCTTTTCCTTTTCCCTGTCCCTCTCCCCCTTTTTAATGAGGTGAGAGAAGATTTTCTGTAAAACAAGTTTGTCAATTATTTTCTCTTTGAGCCAACTCTGATGAGAGTAAGATTCACACAATGTTCTTCCCCTTCTCTAAATTCCCTTGCATATGATAAGTTTCCATTGACTCTTTATGGGATGTAGTTTTCCTCTTTTTATCCCCCCCTTTCCTCCTTTTTTGACATTATCCCTATTCTATTTTTACTTCCCCTTTTTTATGTTATATCAGTAAAATCAAAACATATATCTAGTCTTTTTGTATATCCAAAACAGAAATACAGTTCTCAAGAGTTCCTTTTACCTTTTCTGCTTCTCTTGAGTCCTATGGTTGGAGATCAATTTTTTTGTTTATTTCTGTTTTTTTTTTTTTTTTCCTTAGAAATGGAATTCATCTGTTTCATTAAATGTCCATCTTCTTCCCTGGAAGAAAATGCTCAGCTTGGCTGGGTAATTTATTCTTGGCTGCATTCCAAGTTCTTTTGCCTTTCAGAATATCAGATTCCAGGCCCTTAGATCCTTTAATGTGGAAGCAGCCAGATCTTGAATGATCCTTATTGTGGCACCTTGGTATTTGATTTTTTTTCTGGTTCTTGTAATATTTTTTCCTTAATCTGATAGTTCTTAAATTTGGCCACAATATTCCTTGGCATTTTTATTTTAGGGTTTTTTTCAGAAGGTGTTCGATGAATTCTTTCAATGCCTATTTTACTTTCTGGTTCTATTACCTCTGGACAGTTCACTTTGATCATTTCCTGTAGAATAGTATCTAGGCTCTTTTTTTCATCATAATTTTTGGAAAGTCCAATAATCCTCAGATTATCTCTCCTAGATCTATTTTCCAGATCTGTCATTTTTCCAAGTAGATATTTCATGGTTTTTTTTTTCCAATTTATCATTTTTTTGGTTTTGCTTAACTGATTCTTACTGTCTCAATGAATCATTAGTTTCTATTTGTTCAGTTGTGATTTGTAATGAATTATTTTCTTCATTAGCTTTTTTCCTTCTTTTTGTATATGTCCAATTGTGTTTTTAAATGAGTTATTTGTGGAATTTTTTTCCATTTCAATAATTTTTTTTTAGTGAATTATTTTCTTTTTCCAATTCACAAATCCTACTTTCTAGTGAATTCTTTATCTTTTCCAATTCACAATTCTTTCTTTCCTGAACTTTTTCTTTATTTTTTCCAATTCACAAATTTTGTTTCCTTGCACTTCCTGGGAAATTTTTACCTTTTCCAATTCATATTTCAGCAAGTTCTTACTTTCTTGCAAAGCTTCTCTTTCCTTTCCCCATTTTTCTTCTAACTCTCTTTTGAGACTTTTAATGTCTCTTCTAGGAGAACATTATGTAAAAGGGGACAGGTAACATTACCCTTTGGGATATTGTCTGGAGACTGTTTGCTAGTAGTCTCTGTCTCCCAGAGATTGCAAACCTGCTCTTTTTCTGTATAGAAGCTATCAATCAACTTTTTATTTTTTTTACTCATTTTTTAAAGCCTTTAGGGTCTGCCTTCAGGAAAGGGGGTTACCAGCTTTCTCTGCAAAGCAGGGAAAGATGTAAACAGGTTTCAGGTGTCCAGGTATGGGAGTGCTCTGGGCAAAAGTTCCCCTCTCCCCCCAAATTGGAAGTGATTTAGCACTGGCTGAACTGGAGAAGTACCCAGTGTAGAACTTAGCCTTGTGGTTTAGTGACTGTTCTAAGGCTAGAGACTAGGCAGTTAAAGTGTCACTACCCGAGGCCAAAGCCCCCTGTAGGGCTGTGGGTATTAGCAGCTGACCCAAGAATAGTCCTGTGGTCTGGAAGTCTCTGCCAGGAAGCAAATTGCACTGTTTAAGTTCTATTGCCTCAAGCCAAGCCCCTCACTGTGCAAATTAGAGGTTGCCCTGGGCTGTGCCTGATTCGGTGCAGGTTCACAACTGCCCTAAGGAAAAGCCCAGTACTGCGGGTTGGGGCTGCAAGATTGTGCAGCGATCTGTGCTGTCACTTTCGGTTTTGGGTGTATACACACTCCTGTCTGGTTCTCTCCCTGCTTGTGCTGATCTTCTCCCTGGCCCCTCAGGACAAACCTTTTCTGACAAAGTTCCAGAATTTCTTCGGCTGGTGAGTTGTTGTATTTCTAGTCTTTCTGGGTTTTATCGCTCGAGTTCTATTTTTGAGGCTGAATATAATGTTGGTTGCAAGGGTAGGAGAGGTGCTGAGAAAGTCGTGTGTGCCTTCTCCACCATCTTGGCTCCCAAATGAAGTCTTTTTTAAAGATAAATAGTAATCTTAGTGATTTTGCTTCCTTAATTTATTTGATTGTGATTAACCATGAATAGCAGTTAAAGATAGACAACTGCTGACAGAATTTTTTTCTTATAATCATGAAAATATAACTTGATATTTTTTCTGATATCTCTAAAACCTTAATACTACAAAGACTCTATGTTTTCAATAAAATGTGTTTCTTAGACCCATTCACATCATCTTGGAAATCCAATGTTTGTAAACCTTTTACTTGTCTTTCCATATGATATAATTCTTTGCAGGCCATTCTTATTGTCTCTTAATAGTCATGATTTTTGCACAGATAATTTTATCTCAATTCCTTTCCTAAGTTGAGAGGCCTGGTGTGCCATATAGTCCTAGAGATAAAAAAAAAAAAAAAAGTTACCAAAAATAGAAATGGAACTAAGTCCATAGTTTTGCCTGAACAAGCATATATTATATTTTAGAATGAAGTTTGTTTTGTATCTATGTAAGTAACTGGCATCTTCTTGAGTCATCTATCTTTTATAACACCTGCAAAAATAGTAAATATAAGAGAGGTACTTGTGCTAGTCTATTGCTGATTATTTAATTTTTTTACTGTTATTAATGACTACTCACTCTCTTCTCGAAGATATTTTATCTGATTATTTGGTTCCTTGTCAACAGATTTACCCATTTTTTTTATTGTTGTTATTCTCTGAATAGCCTTCGAACAAAGTTATTAGAGATAATAAAGCGCTGAGTTTCAATACTGTCATTTTGCTAAAAGGAACTGTGGTCCATTTTTTTTTTTTTTGTAAAATAGCATAAAGAGCTAATGCTCAAAGAGTATAATGTAAAAATAGGTAGAAGTAAGAAATGAAGCAGAACGTAGAAATCCCAAGTTCAAAAATAAATGTTCTGTCCTAAATGTCAATATAGGTTTCATACAGTCTGTATTCAAACACTCTTTTTTATTTAATTCCCATTTATTTGAAACTCTAAAGTTTGCAAAGAATTTTATAAATATTATCTAATTTAATCTCACAATCCTAGAGGTGGATATTATAGAGGGGATAAATTATCCCCAATTTACAGATGAGGAAATTGAAGAAGGCATCATTCAATGTAAGCAGGATTACAGTTAGTAAATGTCGAAGACCAAAATTGAACTGAGTGCAGGATTTTATCCACTAAGCCACCTAGCTGTCTTTGAGATATCACTGAATCAAGTGAGATTCTAAAGTTCAAATAATAGAATTACAGAATCTTAGAAAATAGAAAAGGACCAAGGATTCTGGGAAGATGGCAGAGTAAGTCAGAAAATTTTGAGTTCTCCAAATTTCCCCCATAAACAGATAAATTCATGCCTCCAGGTGAATATAAACTGGTGAAAAATTAAGAAGAAATGGGGAGGAAAAGGGGTCCTCTTGGTACAACCCAAGAAGATCTGAAGAAAGACTTCAGGTTGGAGATTTGTGTGTGTGAATTGTAAATACTTCCAGACTAGCTCCACAGAAATATCAAGTGATGACCTCTGGGGCCATCTGGCTATGGCTGGATCCTCAGCAGGAAACCCATGGTTAGAGGTGCATACATTAATACTTCTCATTAAAAAAAATGAATCTGGGGGGATAGCTAGGTGGCACAGTGGATTGACCACTAGCCCTGAAGTCAGGAGGACCTGAGTTCAAATCTGGTCTCAGATACTTGACATTTCCCAGCTTTGTGACCTGGGCAAGTCACTTAACCCCAATTGCCTCAGCAAAAAAAAAAAAAAAAAAAAAAAATCTGTAAAAAAGAAGGAACCTAACTGTAGATACTTAACTATGGGAATAGGAGAGACTGGAGTTCATCTTCAGAGGAGGAATACTAAAGTTAAAAAAAAAAAAGCTTCTTCCATCCGAGAGTAACATTAGAAAGCTACCCGCCCAAAGAGAATTTATAGAACTCTAAAAAAGAAAAGAAAAAAAAAAAAGAAAAGAAAAGAAGTTAATCCAATGAAAGATATTAAGGAAAAACTAAAAACAATAAAAACCATCCAAAAAACCCAAAAAGATTATTTAAAAAGTTAACCAACTAACAAAGGAGATATAGAATCTTAAAAATGAAAATAACTCTTTGAAATTAGAATTGGGCAAGGGGAAGGCAATGAAGCTATAAGACCACAAAATAACAAAATACAATATAACAACAAAAAAAGTAGGACAGAAAGTGAAACATGAGGAAAATAACAGATATGGAGAATAGATTATGAAGAGAAAATATGCTAATAATGGGACTACCTAAAAGCTATGACCAAAAAAATAAGAACCTTGACACATAATGCAAGAAATAGTCTGGGGAAAAAAATTGAAGTGGTGGACATAAGGGAAAAGTAGAATTAGAACACGTCCACTAATCACTACCTCAATAAGATTCTTTATGGAAAACATATGGGAATATTGCTAAATATCAAAATCTCCAAATCAAAGACAAAATCTTGCAAGAAACAAGAAATAACTAGTTTAAATATGTTGGAGCTATAATTAGAATTGTACAGAACTTACCAGCAACGATAATTAAAAAAAAACAAAAAAAAAAACAGGTTCTGGAATCATATATACTAGCAAGCAAAAGAACCAAACCAGACTTCTTTACTGTTATATAAGGTTTTGAATTATGAATAATTCAATATTATGGATATATCCATAATATTGAATGAGAAAAAAAAGAATATTCAATGAACTTGCAGATTTTCAGGACTTTGTTTCAACCAAACCCAAATACAATAGAAAATTTACTACATAAGAGCCATTTCAAGGAACTTAACATGGAAAAAATGTTTAGGTTTTTTTACATGGAAATGAACACCATGTATTTAATTGACATTATTAAAAAACAATTAGGGAAGAGTTAACGTAAAATACTAATTATGTTCTACAAATGAGGTGTAGTGGAAGAATATGAAAACCTATTCACATCGAGAATAGGTTAAATAGGCAACCATACACATATTCCATGAAGGGTATGTAATCCTTCAAAATATATGAAGAAATTAGTGGGGAGGGATGGGTAGAATGTGAAACAAGGATGGAAAAGACAAGGGAAGGATCTGTGGATGGGGGGGGAGGTTAAATTGTTTCAAGAGAAATTAAGGAGCAGAATTAAAGCAGAGAGTTAGCAGTGTTAGGGAAAATATGTGCATGGGACAATAGGGAAGTGTGTGTATGTATATGGGTACATATATACATATATATGTATATATATACATATATATGTGTGTGTGTGTGTGTGTGTGTGTGTGTGTGTGTGTGTGTGGTGTGTGTGTGTGTTTGGGGGAGATGAGGGAAATGAAAGAGAGAAAAAGGAATACATTTTAAAAATGTATGCAGCAGGGGCAGCTAGATCACGTAGTAGATAAAAGTACTAGCCCTGAAGTCAGGAGGATCTGAGTTCAAATCTGCTCTGAGATATTTAATCCTTCCTAGCTGTGTGACCCTGGGGGCAAGTCACTTAATGCCAATTGCCTTAGGAAAAAAAAATAGACACTTATGAAATTTTTTCTACATTCTTTCTTGAACCAGTAACTTATTATTATGCAGTTTTAATCCTCCCTGATGATTCTGTTGGACACATGACAATGTTCTGGGCCATTTTGTTTTATTTTTCCTGTTCTGTTCTGTTTTTTTTTTTTAATAAAATGAAAAAATGAAAGAAATAGAAAAGCACAAGGGAAAAAAAAAGCTGGTCTTCTAGTCCAGCTCCTACATAATGCATGAAATTCCTCATATACAACATCCCCAATACATTGATCTCTTTTGTTAGAAGAAATTCATTTGGATTCCTATTCTATTCCAATGAATATTAATCAATTTGATAGAATCATAATAAAGTTCTGTATATATAGTCTTAGTTCCTTAACTATAAGAAGTTGGCTAAATACTCTGCAAGTTTGTTTTTCTTTGCCAAGGTAACCAAACCCAGCATGACAGAGATCACAACTAGATGGAAAGTTCCCCAAAATATTTTTGTATCTCCAAACCAATTCCTTGTCCATCTTATATGACCATCTTATAACACTGTGAGAGCTGGTACTATTGGAAGCACTGTGCAGCCTAAGAAGCCTATCCATCTTGTGTGGAAATATTCCTTACTTAACCCAATTTGTAACCCTGCTATTATATTATCTTGTATATTTTAACTTGTGCATCACACGTCAATCAATGGAATTATTCTGAATTAGGTGTAGAAGTGTTGGAAAGACTAGACACCTAGTCTTATAAAAATAAGGCCCTGAAAGGAGGAAGCATCTCAACTCATGAAGAAGATCTGAGGAACATTTCATTAGAGGGAACTCTTTAATAAAATGCCAGAATAGAATAATTTTAATCACTATACTTCCATCTTTTGTCTATTTAGTCATCACTTATGGTATATTTTTTTGCATCTTCTTCTGAACTTCTTCTGAATTGTTTCTGATAATGGTTGTTATCATGAATATGACATTCACACAGTATATTATTATATTGATCAAATGTTGCGTGATCTAATATATGCAATTAATTACTATCACATCATAATTACTTATAAAGCATATTAAATTAAAGAGCTGTCAGAAATCAGGCTTAGGTTATGATATTTACCAGCTAAAGAAACTTAAGAAAGTTAATTTACCTTATTAATCCTCTCATCTATAAAATGGATAGAATGATATTGGACTGACTACTTAGTTTCATGAAAGGCATATAGTCCAAAGACATCTTATTTTAAGATGATGAAGCTGAGTCATGAGGAATTAACTTACTCTTTGCCCAATTTAATGTCAATTAAATACACATAAACTGTGTAAATCCTTTGATCCAGCCCTGTCTCTATTGGGCTTATATCTCAAAAAAATCATAAAAGACAATTCTGATGGACCTGGCCATCTTCAGCAATGAGATGAATCAAATCAGTTCCAATGGAGCAGTAATGAACTGAACCAGCTACACCCAGTGAAAGAACTCTGGGAGATGACTAAGAACCATTACATTGAATTCCCAATCCCTATATTTTTGCCTGCCTGCATTTTGGATTTCCTTCACAGGCTAATTGTACAATATTTCAGAGTCCGATTCTTTTTTGTACAGCAAAATAACGGTTTGGTCATGTACACTTATTTAGTATTTAATTTATACAATATATTTAACATCTACTGGTCATCCTGCCATCTAGGGGAGGGAGTGGGGGGGAAAGAGGGGAAAAATTAGAACAAAAGGTTTGGCAATTGTCAATGCTGTAAAATTACCCATGCATATAACTTATAAATAAAAAGCTATTATAAAATTTTAAAAAAAGATCATAAAAGAGGAAAAAGGACCCCTTTTTGTAGTGGCAAAGTACTGGAAACTGAGCAGATGCCCATCATTTGGAGAATGGCTGAATAATTTATGGTGTGTTGTGGAATATTATTGTTCTATAATAAACAGAATGATTTCAGAGAAATCTGGAGAGATTTACATGAACTGATACTAAAGGATGTGAATAGAACAAGGAGAGCATAGCTTACAGCATTTGCAAGATAATATGGTGATCATTTCTGATGGATGTGGTTCTTTTTTTTTTCAACAGTGAGATGATTCAGGCCAATTCCAATGGTCTTCTGATGAAGAGAGCCATCTGCACCCAGAAAGAGGACTGTATGTGGGGTCTGAATGTGGATCACAACATAGTGTTTTCAAGCTTTGTGTTGCTTGCATTTTGTTTTCTTTCTCATTTTTTTTCCTTTTTGATCAGATTTTTCTTGTGAAGCATAGTAATTGTGGAAATATATATAGAAGAATTGCACATGTTTAACATAGATTGAATTACTTGAAGTCTAGGTGAAAGAGTGAGGGAAAGCAGGGAAAAAATTGGAACACAAGGTTTTGCGAGGGTGGATGTTGAAAATTATCTATGCATATGTTTTGAAAATAAAAAGCTTTCATAATAATAAAAAAGAAAAAAAATTAATTTACTTACCCAAAGTTACTCAAGTAATAAGTAATTAAGACAAGATCTGAGCCCTTCCTCCTACTCTAGAGCCACTATTCTCCCTATTTCCTCTTTCTACTTTCTATTTATATTAATTCACCAACTCTCATAAGCAGAATGCTTTGTAAATAGAATATGCTATGTATATGGTATTTATTATACTTTTACCATTCTCTTTTGTTTGTTTTTGTGTGGGACCTACAGATTCTTTAGTGTAAAGAATCTCCTATTGGGAAATTTTGCCTTACCAACACTTGTTAGTACCTGTTCAGTAAATGGTAGTCTTAAATTCTTTAGGCACTGAGAATGTGATTTTCACCAGATCAGTAATTTTAGAGAGATAGCAGTCTTACAAGATCATGTTAAAATGTGTTCAGGAAGATTTAATGTTAGATCATCAGGAAGACAAAAAATTACTTGAGCTTATTTACATGATTAAGGGGATGTAAATATGGCTTAGGTATCAGTTTTTTATACCCTTTCTATTCAACCATCATTGAGCATCCCTAAGAAAAATAACCTTTCTTTACAATCTTATTGATTTCAAAATCCTTAAATTTTAATTAATATTAAGCATGTATAAGGGCCTGTGGTGGCTTACCTTATCATTAGTAAATGAGTACATGTAAATTATAAATCCATCTCAAGCTAATTATATCAGCATGACTGTATGTCTTATTGAAATAATGCTTTAAAATGGGGATTTTAAAAATAAATCAAAATTACTGGGACAAGTATGCTGCATTATTTCAACAGATGAATTAGGAATAAACACAACTAGTTTTAATGCCTTGGACCAAAGGTTTTGTCTGTCAATCAGAAATACTGAAAAAAATCTGTTAAGATAGCAAACATCCCTGTGGATAGAGCATTGGTAAGTGGATAAGAAGTTTATAAAAAATCTCCTATTTTCAAAGTCCATCCTTCATAGGTGACAGGAGGTAGAATTTACTTCAGCCATGAGTGAAAAGAACTTTCCTTTTTTATGGGAGGAAAAGGCAGAGAAGAATTTTTCTCTTTATTTATAAGGGTCAAAGGCAAGAAGTCACTCTTTGGAAGGGCCTTTCCATCAGAGTATGATTGACAGACATATTGCTGACTATTCAATCACTCAAAGTGAGTTCTACTGTATCATCAATGTTACTGTATTATTAAAAAAAAAAAATTGGTCATGCTTCCAAGACTTATGGAAGACATTATTGAACCCTCACCAAAAAAGTGAGAAATGTCAAATAGCTGTATATGAAAAGCATAAAAGCAGACCAAGAGTTGTGTTATATGTAAATGATCATTTTAATTAAGAATGAAAGTAAATTGCAGTTCTTGAGTATTTCTCCAGACTGTCAATATTCCCTTTCATTTAATGATCTGGTCATCATTATACCATTGACTAGTGTTAGAAGTGAATATTTTATAGATGCAACATATATCACAGGATCACATATTTAAAGTCAAAAGGGACTTCATAGGCCATGTGGGATAATTTTTTCATTTGACAGATGAGGAAACAGAGACCCCAGTTAAGCTGGTAAATTGGAAATGTGGGATTTAATCTGTACTTAGAGCCCTCATTTGAGATTTATTGTCTAGGTGACTTTGGCAGCATGACTTGGAGATTTCTTTAGGTTTTTTCATTTGTAAAATACAAATGATACTCCTGTCATTATCTATAATACCTACAAAACAATTCAAAAATGAGAAAAATGTATGAGATATAATTGAAAAATTGAACCAATTATTGATGTTGGAAATAGGACATAAGGGAGTAAAGATTATAGATATTTTATAATTACTTTATTCAGAAGTTTAACCAGTAATACATTACTATAATGCAGATAAAAAGAGTCTAAATTATCTGTTTATCAGTAAACACTGGAATTACTTGCCAAAAGCAGAGATAACACTCAAAAGCAACATTGATTTAAAATGTATATTTCATCCTTATTTTTAAATTTTATTTATGAATTAAAACTTGTATTTCTATAAAATAATAGACTTTTAAAAAAGATGACTCCATGTGAAACTATAAACCTATTATGTACAACTTTCCATTCCTTTTAAATATAAATTAAATCTTATAACTTTCTTTTTTTTTTCCTTCCGACCCCTCTTCACCTTAGATATGGCTACCATTAGACACATTTTTTTTTTTTTGTAAAGGAGCCATGTAGTTCTGAGAAAAGCATATATTCTTTTGTCTTTCCATTCAGTTTTCTCCAAAGTTTTGTCATTTCTAACTTTTTGAATATTCTATATACCTTTCTAGTTTCGTTTTTTGTTTGTTTGTTTGAATTTATTGAGTTTTGAAAAGGGGTAGTTGAGTTTCCATTAGAATATCATTAGAATTAGAAAACCATTAGAATAGTTTTGCTCTCTATTACTTCCTGTAATTCACTTAACTTCCACCAAATGAATGCTGGACCACTTGGTGCATATTCATTTAGTACTTATATTGCTTCATTGTCTTTGGTACCTTTAAGAGAGATTCAATTTTCTTATCTTATTTTATTTATTTGGGGTTATTTTTGCATTTTGTTTATCTAAGATCAGAATTGCTGTTCCTGCTTTTTTAACTTCAGCTCAAATATGATGAATTTTCTCCAGATCCCTGCTTTTACTCTGTGTGTGTCTCTCTGGTTCAAATGATTTTTATAAACAACATACTGTAGGATTCTAGTTTTTGGTCCACTATGCTATCCTTCTGTTTTATAGGAGAGTTCATCCCACTCAGATTCACAGTTATTTTATTTATGTATTTCCCTGCATCTCATTCTTCCTCCTATTTGTCCTTTCTATTTTTTTACTCTTTACTTCCTCATCAGTGTTTTGATCTTCTCTACCATCTCCCATAATCTGCTCTCCATTCTATAAATCCCCAACTTCATCCTCTTGCTTTATCCCCTCCTTTTCAAACTTCCTGGTAAACAAGGTTTCTATATTCAGCGGATTATGTATACTATGCCTTCTTTGAAACAATACAGATGAGAGTAAATTTCAAGCAATGCACATCACCCATTCTCCCATGTTCCCTCCACTGTAATAGGTCTTTTGCACTTGTTCATATGAAATAATATACTTTATTCTATTTTTCCCTTCCTTCTGCATTCTCTTTTTTTTTTCTTTTCTCATTTTCATCCATTGTTTTTTATGTCTATCCCTCAAATTCTCCTAATACAAATACCCTTTGTCTAAGTATATTACTTCTGGCTATACTAGTAAAGATACAATTGTTAAGGATTACAAGTATCTTTTCCCTGCATATTGATTTAAAAAGTTTAGTTCTATTGAATGCCTTGCTTTTTTTCCCTTTTTAATATATTTATGCTTCTCTCTCTTTTTTTTTATATTGATGGTCATTTTTTTTCAAATTTAGTTCTGATTTTCTTATTATGGAAATGTGAAGCCCTTCTAGTTTATTGAATGATGATTTTTCCCTGTAAATATTATATTTAATTTTTCCAGGTAGGTTATTTTTAGCTGTGGTTATAGTTCCTTAGCCTTCTGTTATATCATGTTCCATAACCTCTGATCCTTTAACAGTCTAGCTGTCATGTTCTATGTAATTCTGATTGTGATGTTTCAGTATTTAAATTGTTTCTTTCTGCTTACTTGTATAGTTTTTTTTTTTTTTCTGGACCTCTTATTCTGGAATTTGGCTATAATATTTCTTGAAGATTTTACTTTGGGATATATTTTCTGAGGTGACCACTGGATTCTTTCAATGGCTATTTTGTCCTTTAGTTCCAATATATTAGGATAATTTTTCTTGATAGTTTCTTATAAAATGCTAAGATCTCCTTTTGATTATGGATTTTCCTTATTGCAGTAATTCTGATATTGTATCTCCTTGACTTGTTTTCCAGATTATTTGCATTTTCCATGAAGTATCTTATATTTTCTTAATTCTTTTTAATTTGTTTCATTGATTCTTGATGTTACATAGAGTAATTGGCTTCTACTTGCCCCATTCTAATTTTCTAGGTGTTGTTTTCCTCTGTTAGGTACTTTCTTTTCCATTTGGTCAATTGTACTCTTTAAGGAGTTGTTTTCTTCAATGGACTTTTGTATCTCATTTTCTGTTAGACCAATTTTACTTTTTTAATGTAGTTTTCCAAACATAATTTTATTGCATGACTCTCATTTCTTTTCTCAGTCTTTTTTTTTTCCACTTCTTTTATATGATTCAAGGTCTTTTGTGTTCCTCCATGATCTTCCTGGGCTTAAATGCACTTCACATTTATCTGTGGATTTGACAGTTTTGTCTACTTCTGAGTTGGTGATTTGGTCTTCCCAGTCATAATAATTTTCTATGATCAAATTCCTTTTTTGGGGGGTGGGTGTTTCTGTGAGTTAATCTCTTTTTTGCATTTTTTGCATTTTGTATTATTTTTATAATAAGAATACAAAACTAAACTCTACTTCAAGATGGCTTGCATTCTAAAATGACGAATGAGGAAAACTATATTATAGTTCAAGTTATATTGTTACAATATAAGACCACTTTCAAAAAGTCAGACAATGACAACAAGTACAGAAATAAATGAATATAATGTTGTTTAAGTAAAGAAAATATTAACCAGAATTTTTGCCAAAGAGAGTGACAGCTGAGCTAAGCATTGAATACAAAGATTCTAAAAAATCCATTCTAGGCACAAAGGATGTTTTGTATAAATGCACAAGGATTGGAAATATAATGCCCAGTTTGGAGAACTCCAAATAGTCCAATGTATACTATATATATATATATATATATATATATATATATATATATATATATGTGTGTGTGTGTGTGTGTGTGTGTGTGTGTGTATAAATGGAATAACATGAAATAAGACCCAAAGTAAGTTGAAAACAGATTTTAGAAGCTCATAATGCCAGCCTATGGAGTTTGGAGTTTGTACTATCAGCAATAAAGAGCTATTGAAGATTTTGGAAAAAGAAATTGAAACATCTGAGTCTTAGGAAGATTATTTTAGCAGCTGTGTGGAGTATGAATTAGAAAATAGTTGTTAGAAACTAAAACCAGTTGATAGGATACTGTAAAAGTAGAGTAAAAAAAAACTAATCAATAAAATCTTTAGTATTTTGATATTACAAAATTAAAAACAAAATTTTCTCCCCTCACTGTTTGTTTTCTGTGGGAGAAAGTGTATATTTGGATTGAGGACAGAATGTCATCAAGAAAATTATTCGTGATATGAAACAAAACATCAATAGAAATTGCTTATCTTTTAATATTACATATCATATACCTGCATGTACATTTGTATTATAGAATCATAAAATGAAAATTTATTTTGTAAAGCAAGGGAAAAGAAAACAGATTATATAGAAAGTAGCAATATGATATAGTGGTAAAAACTATGGGCTTGATGTTTGAAGATTCTGTTTTTTGTTCAACTAATCCAGATAATGAGTTATATATTCTGGATATTATTTGTTGTCTATATATTTCTGTTTATTTATCTGAAAAATGAAGATAGCATCACACCATCTATCTCACCAAATTTTGACAAATATGATTATGTAAATTGTTTTTGTGATTAAAAACTTTTCTATGGAGTTAAATTATCATTTTTACATATTGCAATTGAAATTATTAGTTTTGTGTTCCCCCTCCCCCACCATGTCTCTCACATAGCAGGAGAAATCTCAGGTAAAACTTTATGTAAAGATTCCAAACAGAAACTTTTCCAGTTCAAAGAACTCTAGAGAATTTTAGAGATTCAAATTCAAAGAATCAACAGATTTGGACTTTCACTTTACCTTATTGTTAATTGCTTGAGGAATCTCATTATTTTGAAATACTACTTTGGTTGAAATTCAGTTCAATGGATATCTTTTCAACATTGAAAACTACAAAATGTGAAATAAAAGCAATTACCTAAACCAAATGCTTTTAGCATTAAGTTGATACTTTCAAAACAATCTAATATAAATAGCAAAGGATTTGGTTTCCTAGATTTAGTATTGTTCCAGTATAGTGTTGATTCAGCAATTCAACTAATGAACTGATATTATCTACCTACAATATTAAAGATCCTGTTTTTCATAAATAAGAGTAAAAAAACTGAGGAGAGTCTTAAACATAGTAGTGACTATGTGAATGAAGATAAGCATTCTAAATACTGTGGAGACACATTCACCACAATGTGGCAAATGATTGGATATAGTAGGTAAAAAACCTAGTAGAGTCAAAAAGTACAGCATCATCACAGTTGGAAAAGTCTTCCAATGTAATTGATTCAACCCATATTTGAGAAATTCCCCCTACCAAAGAATCAATAAGTGATTATCTACTGCCCAATGAAGTTCACTGCTTCCTGTAGAAATTAATTTAATTTTTGCTTTGTTCTGATTTTCAGGAAATTTTTCTTTACACAATTCTTAAATTGTGAGGAAATTTAAAAGTTTAAATATAACAGTCACCTTTTTCAAAAAAAAAATTAAGTTGATAAGACATCAAAGCAGATAGATATTCATAAGGGTGTACTAAATCAGCTCTATCTTGGTAGCCAATTGTTAAATTTTCAGTGTATTTACATGTAATAAACTTAATGATCTCTACATATCATGGCTGGGTATATTTTTATCATTGTTTGGAGTGTTTTAAAAAGTGCAAACTGTGTGTTTATATATTTTCTTTCCATCACCACCCCTGCTCCCATCCCAGATAACTAGTAAACATTTACTAGCTTATTCTTGTATTTCTCAATAAATATTGCTTGAACCTAGCAGAAGTATAAAAGAAGGCTAGCAAATAAAGTCACCATAAGACTGGAAGATTGATGACTATCAGTAATGATAAAAACAAGTTCAATAATAACTGATAAACTTTATATAATAGATTAAGTTTTGCAAGATGTTTCATTTTTATTCTCTCATTTGGATCTCAGCATATCCCTAGAAATAAAACTAAAAAAAATTACATATGTATTGCAGAAGGCTGAAACTCTTGAGTTGATGCCCTGAGGTCAGGACAGCCAAGCACTTGAGGCTAATTACCTATTGGACAATACTCTATGGGCATTGCTTGGAAAATGGTCCTTCCCACTGTTCTGTGCTGGCTCAATGACTGGTGTTTACAGAGGATTGTAGGAAGGACTAGGGGGTGGAGTAAGACTAGCAGAGTCACTTTGGTGGTAGAAGAGGGAGAAGAAGGTCCCAGAGATTCTGCTTCCATCCTGTTCAATCCTGCATCTAAAGACCAAGAATAAAGACTAAGGACTTTTGCTTATCCTGACTCTGGCTACTTTTAAGGTATCCTCACTTAGAAGGTAAAAAACAAATTTTACCCTCTAGAAAGATAGGAGGAGAAGAAAAAAAGGTGTGACACTAATAGAAAGGGGAGATAGTCAGAAGCAAGGTGTGCTAGCGTGGCATCACAATGTACTTAAAAGAATTCCCTCCTACCAAAAATGTTTAATATGAAAACTGAAGAGAAAGGTCTGACTGTATTATCCCCCTACTCTAAAATCATTAATGTCTTATCACCTCTTGCACACACACATACATACACACATATGTATGTATGTATATACATATGTATACGTATATACATACGTACACACACACACACACACACACACACACACACACATATATATATATATATATATATATATATATATATATATATATATATATATATAATTTGGCCTCATAGTTAAAGCCTCTAATACTCTTTACATATAGTTTTCCCCTATACCTATTTGATCTGTTACCTACAAACTTCCCTCATGAATTATCTATTCCAGTCCAACTCTACCCATACTGCCAACATCACTCTAAAGCTATTTTCCAGACATGACATTCTTGCCATTGTACTAAAGGAATTAAATTGATTCTGTATAATTTTATAATTGATTGTGTTTACAGTTAATTTATTTCATCCCATAACCACCTACGTCGTGTTTTTTTTTTTTTTTCTCTGAGCTTGGTTCAGAAATTAATCAAGCCTATAATGACTTAAGTTTAGAAATGCATTTCCAGTACTAATCACTTTTTTATTCTAGCTTCTAGAAATCTGTTATCTTTCAGGTATGTGGATAGATACTAACATGTCTTAGTCAAACCAGTTTAACTTCCCCTCTGAGTTATTTTAAAGAAAACTTGTTATCCCTCTATCTTTAAATCCTAAAAAAATCCCATGACAGCTGTTTGCTATCTTTAAGGAACTAAAAACTACCTGATACATTTCCATAGAATATATTGTCCATCTTTTCCTGTTCTTGAATATTTAAGGAAGGGTTTATCTCCCTCCTAGGAGCCTGAGGGTTCACTATTAATAACCTCAGGAATGCACTGGAAGAATGAGAAAAGGAGGAGGATAATGGGATAAATTATCTTTTATTACAAAAGCAAAAAAAGAGCTTTTAGAGTGGAAGGAAAGATAGGGGAAGTGCTAGAAAATCTTTGCACCTTAGTCTCATTGGAATTAGCCTAAAGAGGGGTTGACACACACCCAATTAACTATACAAATCTATTTTGCCCTCTAGAAAGATAGGAGGAGAAAAGAATAAGAAAAAAAAGGTGTGACACTAATAGAAAGAGAAGTGGTAGTCAGAAGCAAAATATTTTAAATGTGGACAAGTGAAAGGAGAAAGTAGAGTAAATAAGAAGGAAATCAGAAGAAAGGAAATACACATTTAGAAATCATAACTGTGAAATTATCTGCTAAAGGCCTCACTCTTCCAGTATATAGAGAATTGAGTGAAATTCATAAAAATAAAAACATTTCCCAATTGATAAATGGTTAAAATTTTATAAACAGAATTTTTAGATGAAATAACTATCTATGGCAAATGAAAATGCTCTAAATCACGACTGATTATAGAAAACAACTATGAAGAAATAGTCCATACTTACCAGATTAGCAAAATGACCAAAAAAAAAAAAAAAAAAGAAAAAAGAAAATGATGGAAGTTGGAGAGAATGTGGAAAAACAAACAGGAATACATTGTTGGTGGAGTTGTGATTTGATTCAACTACTCCGGAGATCAACTTGAAATTATGCCCAAGGGGTTATAAAATCCAGTTTTGGCCCACCAACATCACTTTTAGGACCATATTCCAAAGAGATAAAAACGAAACAAAATGAAAAAATAATAGTACCTCTATGTTAAAAAAAAAAAAATTCTAACAGTTCTTTTTGTGGTGGTAAAGAATTGGAAATTGATAGGATGTCCATCAATTGGAGACTGGCTAAACAAGTTGTGCTATAGGGTTGTGATAAAATAGTGATAAATAGGTTCTCAGAAAAACATCTTTAAAAATTACATGACCTAAGACATACTCAAATGAGCAGAACTAGGAGACTTTTATATAGCCAACAGCAATATTGTACAATGATCACTTGTGAATGACTTAGCTATTCTTATCAATACAATGATCTAAGACCATTACAAAATATTTATGATGAAACATATTATCCATCTCCACAGAAAGACCTAAAAAGCCTTACTGCATGTCAAAACATACTTTAAAAAATATTTTAATTATTGGGTTTTGGTCTTTTTGTTTTTGGTCTGTATTTTCTTTCACAACATGACTAATGTGGAAATGTTTTGCATCAATTTGTTTGCCTTCTCAATGAGAAAATGGAAAGAGAACTAGAACTCAAAATTTAGAGAAAAAAGTTATTTGTTTTTATATTTAATTGGTGGAAATATTAAATAAATATATTTAAAATAATATTAAACATCTTTCACACACACAAAAGAGTAAAACCTCCTTTGTAGCTATTGACATATCCCCTCCAATTTTTACACCAATCCTTTTGGAGTATGTTTTACAATTTCATCATTATCCTATCCAAATGGAAGGGAAGAATTCCACACTTCTGGAAGAATTCCAACTAGCTGTATTGTCAGTACTTGTCTTACAATGTGCTGCCCCAAACAGAATAAACTATTATAAACTTAGTGTCTTAGGAATTTCTCAGAAGGACACCAAAAGGATAAGATATGGTCCCACAGCTAGTATAAGTAAGAAGGAAAGATCCTTTTTGACTCTTAGCCAAACCAAACCCTCCATTCATATTTCCATTTTGTCTTTTATTTCCAATACAGTTTACTGTCTGTATGTCTCTGTCTCTTTCTCTCATGCACACATATATTTGATTGTCTTGAATTCCTTTCTATATTTAGCCACATTTTTAACCATAAGCATAATCATTGACATATTCTACTTCTTACTTTCTCTCTATATTTTTGGACCATTTGATATTAATTATCTTTTCAGTAACAGAATCTAAGGTAAATGTCAGTCAATGCTAGGTTTTCCTTTTCTTATGCACAATATCAAAAGCTGTCAAATATCTATATAATCTCTCTAAAGAATGTTCTCATTTCTACTTAAAAATTAATTTATTTTTATTAGTCAGAATCAGTTTAAGATGAGTTGTTCCAGTTATTGATTAATCCATCTTTGGACTAGATAAACAATTATATAGTTTATACATACAATTTTATTTTGTTACTTTATTCACATATGCACAAATATAAAATTTATATTAACATTGTATTCATATGCTTTTACTTTTAATTTATGGAAGAAAACATGAATTTTTATAATAATACAATAAAAAGATAAATGTACATGGAACTGAAAATCTATTATGCACATCTTTCTATTTCTTTTAAATATACAACAAAATTATCTTACAAATTTATTTTTTTTTCTTCTTACCTCATAAACTGCTCTGGATCAAAAAATAGGATGAGGCAATTTTCTAATAAAGAAATCAAAACCATTTATAATCAAATAAAAATGTTCAAAGTCATTATTGATTAGAAAAATAAAAATTGAAACCACCTTGAGATATCACTTTACACCTACCAAATTGACTGAAATAATAGAAGTGAAAGTAAAAAATATTGGAGAGCATGTGGACAAACTGGGACACTACTTCACTATTGATGAAATTATAAAGTGATCCAACTACTTGGGGAGAAATCTGTAATTATGTCCAAAGAGTTATTTAATGACTTATATCCTTTGACCCAGCAATATAACTACTTGGTCTATTTCCAAAGATGATTAGGAAAAAAGATGGGAGAATCCCTAGGCTTTAAAATATTTACTGAGTCTCTCTTTGTGGTGGCAAAAAACTGTAAATTTCAGGGATGCCCATCATGTGTATGATTGTGATGGAATGCTGCTGAGCTTTAAGAAATGATGAGTTCAATGATTTTTAAACATGTGAAATTACTTTCATGAAAAAATAAGAATGAAATGAGCAGAATCAGAATATACAATAGAACAATATAAAAATGAATATACAATAAAATGTAGAACATACAATAACAGCAATATTGTTTTATGAATGACTTTGAGTGAATATGTTATTTTGTTGATTACAAAGAACCAATTTCACTATTAAGAACATATGAAGGGGGATGTCTATCTCCAGAGGAAAACTGATATGTAGAACAAAGTATAGAATAATTTTTCATACATACACATAATCCTATTTGTGTCTAAATGTAGTTACCTCATATGTGGTTTTGTTGTTCATTCAGCCATGTCTTTGTGACCCCATGGCTGTCAGGCTTTTCTTTCTTCCACTATCTCAATGTCTGTCCAACTTCATGTTCATTGTTTACATTACATTGTCATTCCATCTCATTCTTTGCTGTCCCCTCTTCCTTTTACTTTCAATTTTCCCCCCAAATCAAGGTCTTTCTAATGAGTTTCTTTTCTTATTGTGTGGCAAAAGTATTTAAACTTCCACTTCCATGTTAGACTTTCCAATCAATAGACTAAATTATTTTCTTTAAATATTGTCTTATTTGATCTCCCTATACAAGGGACTCACAACAACCTTCTCCAGCACTGCATTTAAAACCATCAATTCTGTGGAACTCAGCCTCCCTTATATCACCACTCTCACAGTTGTAAATTACTATCAGAAAAACAATAACTTGAATTACATGGATCTTTGTCAGTAAGGTGATGTTTCTATTTTTTAATATGTTGTACAGATTTGCCATAGTTTTCTTTCCAAGGAACATGTGTGTTTTAATTGCATGACTGCAGTCACTATCTGCAATGATCTTTTAGCCCAAAAATATAAAATCTGACATTTCTTCCATTTCTTTTCCTACTTTTTTCCAGAAAGTGATGGGGCCATTTACAAGATCTTCTCTTTTTTTTTTTTTGTGTTAACTTTCAAGAAAACTTTTACAATTTTCTCTTTTACCCTCATCAAGAAGCTTCTTAACACCACTTCAGTTTTTGTCATCACAATGATATCATTTGCATATTTAAGATTGCTAATATTTCTCACAGTAACATTAATTCAAATTTTAGATTCATCCAGCCTGTCATTTTGTGTGTTGTACTCTGTATATAATTTAACTAAATAAGAGGACAATATACAGTTTAGTCATACTCCTTTTCCAGTCTTAAACTAATTATTTATTCTGTGTTTAGTTCTAACTTGATTCTTGGTCCACAGGTTCTTCAGGAGATGAGTAAAATAATCTGCTATTCCCATATCTTTGAAGACTGGTTACATTTTATCATGATTTACAAGTCAAAGCTTTACAGTAGTCAATAAAGCCATAGTAGAGATTTTTCTGAAACTCCCCTGCTTTCTACATAAAGTGAATGTTGGCAATTTGGATTCTAATTCCTTCTGCCTCTTCAAAAACTAGCTTACTTTCCTAATAAGACTGGGTTCACATATTCCTGAAGCCTAGCTTATAGAATCTTTAGCATAATCTTGCTGGCAATGTGAAATCTACTCATCATTGCCATATCATATTCATAAGGGATGTCATTTAGGTCATATGTTTATGGTCTTAAGATTTTACTTATTTTCTTACATTTAATTCTGAATTAATAAGTAAATTAGTTTCAGGATAGCACTTAAATAATTGAATAAAACTTCTCCATCATTGGCTTCAAAGCATATAATCAATTTAATTTCTATATTGACCATATGCTTGTGTTCATATATAGAGAGAGATCCTTCTGGGTTGTTGAAAAAGAGTGTTTGTTATGACCAGCAAGTTATATTGACAAAATTCTATTGGTCTTTACTCTAGCTCATTTTGTACTCCAAGGTCAAACTTGCCTACTATTCCAATTATCTTTTGATTTTGTACTTTAGCATTCTAGTCCTTATGATAAAGTGTGGCATCTTTTTTTTCCCCTTTTGGTGCTTTTTCTAGAAGATGCTGTAAGTATTCACAGAACTGATCAACTTGGAGCCTAAACTATATTAATGTGAAGTTGAATGCTTTGCTTTGAACATCAATAGATATCATTTGAGATTATACCCCCATACTGCTTTTCTCACCCTTTCATTGATTACCCCATTTTTTTTTTTTTTTTGCTGAGGCAATTGGGGTTAACTGACTTGCCCAGGATCACACAGCTAGGGAGTATTAAGTACCTGAGGTCAAATTTGAACTCAGGTCCTCCTGATTTCAGGACTGGAACTCTATCTACTGCACCATCAAGCTGCTCCTCCCACTCCATTTCTTCTAAGGCATTCATAGCCACATTAGCGTATATAATGATAATGAGTAAAATTCCTATTCATAACCACTTAATTTCACTTACATCAATGATATTGATGTTTAAACTTCTATTCCTTTGGAATACTTTTCTTTATAGCCTTGGACTTTCCTTTTGCCACCAGATATATTTGTAGTCAAATTTCCTTTGGTTTTGACAAAGCCACTTCATTAGTATGGGAGCTATTAGTAATTGTCCACCTCTCTTCCCTAGTACCACATTGGATACCTTCCAACTATCATATCTTCCTATGCTATCTCTTTTTATTATTTTAGGAGTTCATGGGGTTTTCCTTGTAAAGAAACCTGAATGATTTCCCATTTCTTTCTCCAGTGGATCATCTTTTGAAAGAACTCTCCACTGTGGCCTTTGTATCTTGGATAACCCTGTATCTTTATAGTTTTATTCAGCTATCTAAACCCCTCCACCATGACAAGGCAAGGATCTGAGGAAGGATTGCATATGTGTACATTTATATCTATATCTCTTAGCTTTTCTACTTTGGGCAGACTTTAGGTTTAGTTTCCCCCTCAATATAAGTCCTTCATGATTCCTGCACCATAAGTTCATACTAGATTTCTGAAAGTTGTCACTGATTTTCTCATCCTGTGATAAGTAGTATAGCACATATTCCTGCTAGATTCCTAATCTCACCTCAATTTCTCTCTCCATTTTTCCTAACAAGTAATCTCTGTCAATTTAGCCTATGGATTTCCTTACATCAGAATGTATTATTTATATTTAAAATCACTTCAATCAACAGTGTTTATTATATTTATTATTATATTTCTAAACTCTTGTGTTTGAACAAATTATATTCTTTCCTTGACATATTTCAGTCATCATTCATATACCATCAAGTCTCAGTGATATTCATTAAGTCAAAGATATCACGCGATAGAAACATCTCTATTTCAATTTATTTATTACCTATAGTATATATACTTCTCCAGCCATGCATTTTATAACTTACCAATCTACTCAGATCCTCTCTGCTATGAATTAGTGAGCCTTTTTGTGATGGACTTTCCACTCCCTGACATACGAATAGAGACACTTTTCTCCTCTATTCCTTATTTAGAGCTATCATTTCCATATAATAAATTCCAATGTTCCCCTATTATCTCTAGGATGAAATGTAACCTGCATTCTTTGTCATTGAATTTTCTTTCCTCTTTTATGATCTTCCTACTCCTCCAGTCTTTTTAAATATTACATGTTGAATATATTCTGCAATCTAACCATATTGGTATATCTACTGTTTGACATATAAGATCCAATATCCATGTCTTCATGCCTTTGCACTTATTATTTCCAATACTTCACTTCCATTATTTGACTTCTTGAGACTCAGGTCAAACTCCATCTTAAATATGAAGCCTTTTCAGATTTCACTAGTTATTAGTGATAAAAAACCACTTTAAAGTTAATTTTGGTGCTTTACATATACAAATGTATTGTATTATACACCCATGCATTGTATGTGTATACAAGCATATTTTCATGTATGTGTCTGTGCATTTATATATAATACATATATGTATACACACATATTTTCTTCCCATTACAATATAGGCTCTTTGAGAGTAGAAGTTTTTCTTATTTCTGTACATATTCCCAGGAATTGGATGAGTTTCTAAGATTTGGTAAGTGATTTTTAAAATGCTTACTAGTTAATTGACTGATTTTTAATGATCCTTGCAAAGAATAACTTAAGCCTGAAAAAGAGTTCCCCCATTCTTAATCCCACTTCTAGAAACCCATGTTTTATTCTCAGACCATGTTCTTTGTCAGATAGGCATTGCCCTTAATGCATTTTGATTTGAAAGTACTTAACTTCAATTTGAAGCAATAGCATCACCTGTTCCCCAAAAGTATTTTATTTTTCGGACAGAACTCCAAAATCACTTATCATCATTTGGTCAGAAGCACATTCTGATTTTACGGTTTTTGATAATAAACTTTTATTTTCACTGCATGAGGCCATTTAGAATAAGAGGTGCTTGAATGATTCAAAACTTCAATTTTAAGATAGTTTTATAAGTGTTGAATTTCTAACAGAAAAAAAAAATAATTTTAAATACTTTAAAGTCAGATTTTGTTTGCATTATTCAAATACAGAACAATTTTAACTGTAAAAAAATACCAAGGCCAAGGTTATGAGTTTAATTACTCTGTGACAGGCAATGTTACAATTTTTTCATATTGTGCTCTAATCATTAATGCATTAGATTGAGCACACCAGGGATTAAATGAGTATAGCTGAACTATACACATATATACACACACATGCAGAGACATAGATATAGATTTGATATGCATACAAATGTGTATGTGGAAATATAGACATGCTTGCCTTTATCTACATATGCATATGTATGTGTATCTTTTTATACTCAGGGAGAGCAATACAAAGCTTTCAGTATTGAAGACATTAATAGTGATCTTAAGACAGCAGTATCATGAGCTATCTTTCCATATGTGTGTGTCATACAGGTTTACTATATGCTTGTTCCAGTCATATATTTCCCCTATTTCTAAGCCTATCCAAATATGTTTTTTATATGTCTATTCTTTGAATTTATATTGTGTATATTTTGTGGTACAATGTGCCCATTTTCAAGGGAAAGGTTTTATTGTGGCTTTTCATAATCTATTTCCTTTAAGTGAACTGGATAATGTTCTCTCTCTGACAAAGAAAATAACACTCATCAATGGAGATTTCAAGAATGTTCTGAGTGACTATTAGCTCTCAAAACACTTTAATCTTGGATTAACCTTTTTCTGAAGCATTCACTATGTGAATTTTTAGGTGCTTCAAAGTGCTATAAAATGAAATGGAAATGCTATCTATTGACTCCAATAAATTTCTCAGAATTTAGTTACTTCATAGATAAAAATATGTCATCTACTTTTTTTCTCATCTCTTCCCAAATTTCTCCTTTTTCTTTCCCTAAAACACAAGGATATTCTAATGAAGCATGATGAGTATACAACTGGAAGGAAACCAAAGCAGAAGGGAACATTTCATTAATTTCCTAATTTTGCCTTGACTTGAGAATCTGCATGATACTTATGAAGTAAATTTTTTTTCTGAAGTGCATCTTATTGTTTATTTTTAAAGAAATATATTTCTAATCTAAACATAAAGAGTGATATTTTAAAGAAATTAGAAGAATAAAGGATAGTTTAACTCTCAGATTTGTGAAGAAGGAAGGAATTTGTGGCCAAAGAAGAACTGGAGTACATTACTGAAGACAAAATATATAATTCTAATTATATTTAAGTTTTTTGCACAAACAAAATTAATGCAGATGAGATCAGAAGAAAAGTAATAAACTGGGAGGGAGGGTTACATTCAAGGGTTCTGATAAAGGCCTCATTTCTAAAATACATAGAGAATTGACTAAAATTTATAAGAATTCAATCCATTCTCCAATTGATAAATGGTCAAAAGATATGAACAGACAATTTTCAAATGAAAAAATCAAAACCATGTCTAGACATTATGAAAAGGTGCCCTAAATCATTATTGAGCAGAGAAATGCAAGTTGAGACAACTCTGAGGTATTACTACCTCTTAGGTTGGCTAAAATGATAGGAAAACATAATTATGAATGTTGGAGGGTATGTGGGAAAACTGGGACACAATACTTTGCTGGTGGAATTGTTAATTGATTTAACCCCATTCTGAAGAGCAATTTGGAACTATGCCGAAAGAACTATCAAAATGTTCATACCCTTTTATCCAGCAGTGTTTCTACTGGGCTTATGTCCCAAAGAAATCATTAAGGAGAGAAAGAATCCCACATGTGCAAAAATGTTCGTGATATCCCTTTTTGTAGTGGCGAAAACTGGAAAATGAATGGATGCCCATCAATTGGAGAATGGCTGAATGTTATGGTATATAAATGTTATGGAATATTATTGTTCTATAAGAAACTATCAGCAGGATGATTTCAGAGAGACCTGGAGAGACTTATATGAAGAAAATTAAATGCAATTTACATTTAAATGAAACTTACATTTAGAGAACTAAATGAAATGAGTAGAACCAGGAGATCATTGAACATGGCAAAAACAAGATTAGATTATAAGAATTCTGATGGACATGGCTCTATTTAACACTGAAATGATTGAGCCCAGTTCCAATGGTCTTGTGATCAAAAGAATCATCTATACCCAGCAAGAGGACTGTGGGAACTGAGTATGGATCACAACATAGTATTTTTGCTGTTTTTTGTTGTTTACTTGCATTTTATCTTCTTTCTCATTTTTTTTCCCTTTTTGATCTGATTTTTCTTATACAACATGATAATTGTATAAACAGGTTTACATATGTTGGATTTAGCTTATATTATTTTTAAAATGATTTAACATAAATTGGATTACTTGCCATCTAGGGAAGGGGTAGGCTGGAAATTTGGAACACAAGATTTTGCAGGGTCAAGGTTAAAACATAATCCATGCAGATGTTTTGAAAATAATAAGGTATAATAAAAAAGGAATATATTTTTCTAAAAAAGTGGATGAATCTGCTAATTTCAAATTCATTCTACATGTATCTTATGTTGGAAGCATAATTTCATACAGAAAACAAAAGCAAAAGGTCATTAATTTATTTTAAAAACAATTCACAATACAGTTTTAGTAAACTGGGGATGTGTATATGGTAATAGGAAGATTATTATTTGTTGTTATTGTTGGTTTTTTTGTTGTTGTGTTGCTGTTGCTGCTTTTGCTGTTGTTAACCATTCATGTGCCAGGAATTATTGTTTAGGAACGACTCTCAATGGTGGCAAAGAAAAAATATATTTAGTATTCTATGAAGTTTATAATCTTCAGAATTTGGCATTTCCCTATGTTTTGAAAAACCTTGAAGATGTGTTTCCTTCACCACTTTTTACATTCACACCACCCCAATTATTCCTTGATATTTTCAAATTTAAAATGAATGTGATTTCATGTATTTGTGTGTTAGAGAGAGATAGAGAGAGAAAGAGAGAGGCAGAGACAGACATAGACACAGACACAGATACACACACACAGAAAAAGAGAGAGAGAGACAGATAGACAGAGAGACAGAGAGGGAAAGAAGGAGAAACAGAGAGAAGAGAGAGGGAGGAGAGAGGGAGAGACAGAGGGACGGGGGAGACAGAGAAAGAGAGACAGAGAGACACACAGAGAAAGAGAGAGAGAGAAAGAAAGAGAGAGAGAGAGGGAGAGAAGATTCAGAGAAAGACAGAAACAAAGAGAGAGACAGAGAGAGAGAAGAGAGAGAGAGAGAGAGAGAGAGAGAGAGAGAGAGAGAGAGAGAGAGAGATCCTCCATTGGTGTAGACTACAAATTCTTAAATTGTTTCATGAATTTTGAGGAATCAAATAATCCATCACCTAATAGTCAAGAGGGAGAAACAGAGAGAAGAGAGAGGGAGGAGAGATGGAGAGACAGAGGGACGCGGGGGGAGACAGAGAGAGAGACAGAGAGAGAGAGAGAGAGAGAGAGAGAGAGAGAGAGAGAGAGAGAGAGAAAGAGAGAGAGAGAGAGAGAGAGAGAGAGAGAGAGAGAGAGAGAGAGAGAAATCCTCCATTGGTGTAGACTACAAATTCTTAAATTGTTTCATGAGTTTTGAGGAATCAAATAATCCATCACAATAAACTAAAATGGTTGTGGGATGATAAAGTGCTCACTTCATCTCTGGGGTAAAATTCTTGGAGACACTATATTCTGTTGGTTTAACCTTTAAGAGCTCTGTTACCTACAGATTATTTTGAATCTTTGAGTTGAGACATTAGTGAATGACCATTATCTTTAAGAGTGATCATTGAGAGGATAGCACAACACGCCATATATATTAGTAGCTAACAGCAACAAATAAAATAAACTGTAGTCTTCACCATGCACAAGATAGCTGATGATAAGAAACCATGCTCTCAGGGCTTTTCACAGAAAGATAAGAAGGAAGATTGGTAGAATAAACAATAGTTGATAACATAATAGATCTTGTACCAGGAGTAATGGGGAGAGACAAATAATAGTCTCTCTCCTGAAGGAATTTATAATATAATGGCAAATGTCTCTGGACAGTCATAGACTGGAAGAACCAGGCACATCAATTGATACAAAATTTTTATTATGATTTTCCTTTGGAATAAAATGTTTTATCCTGTCTATCTTTTCTTTGTTTAATGGACAAAATAGATGCATATCTCAGTTGTCAGATTTCAGTCCTTTGAAATATTCTTAAATTCCAGTCATTTCCAATCACCAACATTTCCAGTAGCTATCAGGATGCAAGAAATTATAATTATATATATTATATATATAATTATGTATATATTATATTTATATATAATTATATATATTGCTAATAAAATAAGTAGCTGATATTTATCTAGCATTTCAAGACTTCCAAAGTTCCTTACATATATTGTTTCATTTGATCTTCATATAGCCCCCTGAAATAAGTCTTATTACTATTATTATTTTATGTATGTGTATACTAAAGTTGAGAGAGATCAAGTATACTATACAAAGATATAATGCTAATTGTCTGAGGCAGAATTTGAATTCAGGACTTCTTGACAGTGCTCTTTAACGTCACCATATTGCCTTCAGGGTGTAAGAAATTACTGGTTTATCCTAATTGAGTTATATTATCAGCATTTATTAAGAGCTGATATGCTAGGTTGTTAGAATGTATATATTAATGGAAACCCATCATTAGACCACAGATTTAAAGGTGGAAGGGAATTTAGAAGCCACCAAGTTTGATCCACCCATTTGAGAAACTGAATCAAAGAAGTTATATAACTTGCGTAGCCAGAAAATAACTGAGGCAATATTTGAGAACTGATCTTCTTTGACCTTCACAGTATTCTATAGACTATGCCACATAGTTGCTGAAAGTCTGTGGTCAAGGAGCTATTAATATTATAGGATTATAGAAGTAAAAACTTCCTTACAAGTCATTTAATATACTGTTCTCATTAATTAGACAAGAAAACCAAAGACTGGAAAGATAAACTAATTTGTCTAATACCACATTAGTAAATGATGGAGCCAGTATTTTAATCTAATTCTCAAACTCTGCTATTTTTAAGTGAATGTTGGTCTTTTGAAATCTCTAGTTACTCATATCTTTACTTGTTATCATCTGCTTAGTTTTAAGAGAAGTAAAATATACTATTTATTATAGCATTAAGTCAGAACATCCTTTAATGTAAAAGTCGAGGAGGTGACCTTTTATACTTCTTTGTTCATTCATTAATCCATCAATTATTCATTGTTCATTTAATATTTATGAATGAATGAATGGCAGCCATTTGCTTTTTGCTAAATCAGCAACAAGCTCTCTCCAATTGCTTTTCTAAAATCTAGCTCTAATGTTAGGAAAGAAAATCTTTGCCCACATTTTAAAATCTTCTTAAACTGACATTAATCATCTAGTGATAGTATATAAGTGCAGACTTTTATATCATACATCCTTGAAAAAGCTTATTTTTAAGTAACCAATATCAGTAGGAAAGCAGAAAATTCAGGGGAAAATTGTAGACAGTTCTCAGATAAAGGTTTCATACCTCAAAAATGTAAAGAACTTTGCAAAATCCTTAAGAATTGAATCATTGCCCAATTGATAAATGTTCAAAGGATATGAACAGGAAATATTTAGATAAAGATATGAAAACAATTTATATCATTATTGACTAAAATATATATATAAATTAAAATAACATTGAGCTATAATCTTATGCCTATTAGATTGGCTAAAATTATTAAAGTGGAAAGTGAAAAATATTGGAGGGAATATGAAAAAATTAGAATACTAATTCAGTGTTGATGGAATCATGAACTGATGCAACCATGTTGGAGAGCAATCTGAAATTATGTCCAAATATATATTAAAGTATTCATATCCTTGACCCAGAAATATATATGTTTTAAAATATTTGTAATAGTTTATTTTGCAGTGGCAAAAACTATAAATTACAGGGATACCCATTAATTGGGGAATGACTGAACAAGTTGTGGTATGGAATTGTGATGGAATATTACTATGCTATAAGAAATGATGAGCTCAATGATCTTAGAAAAACATGATTAGACTAACATAAAGAACATTATATAAGTAATGACAGTATTGTTTTAAGATGAACTTTGAATAGATTATCTTAACTATTTAATATGCAAATTAACTACAAAGGACATATGAAGAGAGAAACTATCTGCATCCAGATAATTGATAAATGGAAGTACATAGGCAATGATTTCACATACACACCCACACACTCATCTGTGTGTTTGTATTTGTGTCTAATGTAACCATCTTTAGTCTAGGAGGATAACTTTACTGTGTATTTGGCAACTTTACTGTGCATTTAAAATAAATAATATATAATAGATTTGCAACTTAATGTGCAAAAATATTTTCTATTATATTATTATGGAAATTCTTGTTTTATTCTCTAAGTTAAAAAGACAATAAAGAAAAAAAAGAAGAAGAAAGAAAAGCCAAAGCTAAGTTAAAGGGATGGGATGTGAGCAACAGAGATTTTTGCTTTTAAACCATAAAAAAATTAATGCTACTCAAAGTAAATTTAAAAAATGATTAATTAATACATGAGATTGGTCAGTATAGATGGTCAATCTAGATCTTTTAAATCACAAAAAAAAGTTTCTCTTAAATATAAAGTGTTGGGAGACAGAGTCAAGAAGGCAACATAAAGGCAGGAACTCGCCTAACTTCTCCCTCAAATTATTTTAAATAATGACTCTGACCAAATTTTATAGCATCATAATATCCAAAAAGGTGGAGGAGAGCATTTTCCAGCTGAAGACAACTTAGATGGTCAGTAGAAAACATCTGTGATACCAGAGTGAAAGTCCAGGATGGTTAGGCCTGGTGAAAGCCACCAGCCTGGAGCCAGCCCCAGGACAACCTCTGAATCAGCAGTAGTACTGGTGGCTTCCAGACCTTTCATCCCAGAGATACCAAAGTGGACTTGGAAGGTCAGCAGAAAATGTATGTAGAACCAGAGTAGGAGCTAAGTGAAGTGCAGCCCCACCCCCAACCCTAGCCCAGACCCCAGTATCATCAAGGTGGGATTTCTGAATCAACAGTACTACTGGACACTTCTGAATCTCTCAGCCTGGGGACACCAGAGGAGACTTAGATCAGCAGAAAAAATCTGCGTCAACAGGATGGGAGTCTGGTATGCAGTCCTAGTGCAGACTATGACAGCATAACCCAGCCTCCAACCCCAGAAACCCCACCATCAGCAAAGTAAAACTCTGTTATTTTAATACACAAGCTCTTACAGCTAAAAAAAAAAAAAAAAAAAAGATAGGGACACTTACAACTCCAGGGCAAAAAAAGAATGTTTGTGGTCAAGTTCCTAGAAGGATTTCTGTAAACAGTTGTACAAAATCCCTGAAGCTTGAAACAGTGCATCCTCCACCCTGGAAAGGGAGCCCTACTTCAACAAATAGTTAAAAAGTTCTAAAAGTCTCTTTGGGCCAGAGAGCACTATGGGAGAAAACCCATAATCCCATTCTCTCAGAAGATTCACATATAAGGCGAGAGAGCCATTCCAGAATACATTTTTTCCTCTTGGCTGGCTGGTCGCAGAGGAGAGTTCAGCTGGACTTGAGAGGAGTGACTCTGGTGCAGAGAGCACTTTGACGGATTTCAGCGGAATTACGCCAGAAGCCCTCTTTCCGAGGCAAGGCAGAATACATTTTCCACTTGGCTGGCTGGTGGCAGAAGAAGAGTTTTCAGAGGATAAAGCTACGAGTGGAGAGTTCAGTGGACAACCAGATTCATCTTCATCTCACACCACTGTGGTAGGTGGCTGGGCTCCTGCACGCCCCCCACTGAGACCAAGCTGGTCTGAAAGACTCACCAGAAAGCTAGCCGAGCCCCAAGAGAAGGAGACAAGAGATTCATTCCATCTCTGTGTTGGTCGGAGGCTGAAGAAAGCAGAGGCAGAGGCTGAAGGACAGAACCTTTGGATTTGGAGACATCCGGAGGGCTCTAAGCTAAACCGGCTGTGTTTTGAGAAGAACAAGAACTCCAACATTTGAACTCATAACAGACTATGTATCAAAACTTAGTGGAGTTTTTCATGACTAGAAAAACAAGCAAAAAATAATTCTGACCATTGGAAGTTATCATGGTGACAAGGAGGATCAAAATACACACTCACAAGATAATAACAAACACAAAGCTCCTACATCCAAAGCCTCCAAGAAAAATAATAATTGGCCTCAGGCCATGGAAGAGCTTGATAAAAATCAAATAATGAGATAGAATAAAAATTAGAAGGAATTGAGAGTGGTGCAAAAGGACATACAAAAAACTAATAAGGAGAAGAATTCCTTAAAAAGCACAATTGTCCAATTGTAAAAGGAGGTACAAAAGGTCACTGAGAAAAACAATTTCTCAAAAATTATAATTGAGCAAATGAAATCTAGTGACTTTAGGAGAAATTAAGATACAATAAAACAAAACAAAAAAAATGAAAACATAGGAAAAATGTGAAATGCCTCATTTCAACTGACCTGGAAAATCAATCCATGAGAGATCATTTAAAATTTATTGATGTACATGAAAGCCATGATGGTGTAATCTTTCAAGAACTTATGAAATAAAATTGTCCTGATATGCAAGAACCAGAGGGTAAAATAGAAATTGAACAGTTCCAGAAAAAAAAAATCCCAAAATAAAATCTTTCAGGAATATTATAGCCAAATTCTGGAATTCTCAAGTCAAGGAGATAATATTGAAAGCATGCATAAAGAAACAATTCAAGTATAGTAGAACCACAGTCAAGGTAACAGAAAATTTATCAGATTCTAGATTAGAAGACCAGAGGGCTTGGGATATGCTATTACAGAAAGGAATGGAGCTAGGATTATAACCAAGAATCATCTGCCCAGCAAAACTGAGTATAATCCTTCAGAGGAAAATATTGAAATTCAATGAAATATAGGATTTTCAATGATGAAATTACTATAAATGAATGGAAAATTTGATTTTCAAATACAGGACACTGCAAAAGTATAAGGAGGTAATCAGTAAAGTGATATCATAAGGGCCTTAATTAGGTTTATCTATTTATATTCTTACATGGGAGGATGATACTTATAACTCATTAGAACTTTTTCATTATTATGGCAGTTAAGAGCATATATAGACAGAGGGAACAAGTATGAATTGAATATGAAGGTATAATATCTTTGTTTTAATGATCAAATTAAAGGGTGAGAAAGGAATGTACTGGGAGAAAAGGAAAGGGAGAAGTGAAATGGTGCAAATTATCTATGCCTGGGGAAGTATAACTTCATGCATATCCTTTGACCTAACATTAGCACTACTAGGCATGAATAGAAATGAGATTTGGGGAGGGAGGAGAAGGAAAATTACCTATATGAACAAAAAATATTCATAGCAGCTCTCTTCTGGAGGTAAAAAAAATATGGACATTGAGAAGAGGCCTATTATTTGGGGAATGCTCAATAAATTGTGGCATATACTTGTAATGGCATATTATTATTATTATATTATATGAGAAAAGATGAGGAGAATGTTCTCAAAAAATAATAAACTTGGAAAGTCCTCCATGAACTCAAGCAAAATAAAATGTACTGTATACAAAATGATAGCAATGTTCTGGGAAGATCAGATATAAATGACTTTGCTATTCTTGGTAGCACAATCATCCATGACTTTTCTGAAGGACATATGATGAAAAATCCAATCTATATCCACAAAAGAAACTTATTGTGTCTGAGTATGCTTTGAAGCATTCTCATTCTCTCTCTCTCTCTCTCTCTCTCTTTCTCTCCCTCTCTTTTTCTTTCTCTTTAAATTAAATTTTCTTGAGGGATTTTTTGTGTGTTTTCATTAGGGTGGGAGATCTATATTTTCTGAACAACTTGGCTTTTATGAAAATGTCTGCATAACTTCACATATGGTTTCTTAATTGTGGGTAAAGATAAGGGAGAAAACTTAGAACTCAAAAATTTTAACAATAATATAAAAATTGTTTTAAATATAACTGGGGAAAATATTAAACAAATAAAAATTAAATTAAATATAAAATATTTTTTTCTAAATTATTGCACAACTGCTCTTTATTTTAGAAGCATGATTCCATTTGTGATATTCACAATAAAATTTAAAAAGAAAAAAAATAAAATTTTCTGGATAATTCAGATAAGAAGAGCCATTTTGAGGTCACAATCACAAATCCAGTTTATTAGTCATTTATGCTTGTTTTTTTTAGGTACCTGGTTACACAAGAGTTGAAAATCATGTATATATGATTGTATAAATGACATATAAATAAAAAAAAGATAAGACCAAGGCATAAAGATTCTTAACATATCTAATTTTGTTTTAACTTCCCATCTTCTTCCTTGTACTGCTTTTCCTTCTGTCTACCACAATTCTAAATTAATAAACAGAGAGGGAAAGGGGAAAAAAAGAGAGTTGAGTGCAGTAATGGTTTTTATTTTATATTTAAATCCTCATTATAAATACCATTTTAAAATCAAATTGAAAGGAATGCTTGAGGACTTAGTATAACAAATACATGTCAAGTGATTTTTTTCTTGTAAAATGAAATAAAAAATTCAGATCCTCCTGAGAGAAGGGAATCATTTTTGGTTTCTATACTGGCAACACCTGTTAGAAAATTCAAGGGCAATTTTCCTTAATCTCTGAACTTATATCTTCATGAGAATATAAGTTCCTTGAAGACAAGAACTATTTTGATTTTGATTTTGTATCCTCAATGTCTAAAATAATGGGATGGTCCAAAGGAGCCATTTTCTAAAGGCTCATTGAATTGAACTTCAGTTACTAATCTGTACCATGGATATGGCTACTACTCTATTGACTCTGACAGGAATTGTTGTCTATGACAGTTGATCATAACTCTTAGTATTCCCAAAAAGTGTTAACAGAGTGATGGGCTATTTGAGCAGCATTTAGAGTTAAAAGACCTGGGTTTAAATTTTTATCCAATCCTTCACTTCCTATGTGACAATGGCAAATACTTTATTGACCTTGTGAACTATTAGTTTCCTGATCTGTTAAAAGAAAGCTTTAGACTAGGTTGACTCTGAAGTCTTTTCTTTCCCTAAGTCTACATACAGACAACGCCTATGATTTTGTGACCTTGGCATAGATTCTAGCAATGCTATTCCCAATTTGTATGACCTTGGACAAGTATTTCAACCCTCTGGATCCTGATTTCTTTATTTGTTAAAAAAAAAAGGGGGGGAGGGGCATCACATTAATATATAACATTTCTAAAATCTGAATATAATTTCTCAAAGAATGTACTGTAATGTTTACCCACCAGAGGCACTATAGCATAATGGATAAGAGAATGGCCTTAGAGAAGTCAAGGACTTGACTTCAAATTCTGCCTCTGACACTTTGGGAATATGAATAACATCAAATTTCTTCAACTATTTAAGTTATCAGACAGCTCTCTGAAAGTGTAATTATCTTTTTTCTATCATATTCTTAACTCTAGACAATCATCAAAACAACAAATCAAATCCTAATTTCCCAATTTCTGAGGTGAAAATATTCATACTGAAAATGTAATTATTGGCTTTCTGGAGCTGTTTAAGTGTTTTAGAACCAATTCAGACTGAGGCCAAAGAATCATAGACTATGCCTTTATGTAGATCTAGAAGTGAAAAGGATCACAGAATCCATCTAGTCTAACTTTCTCAGTTTACAAAGGAGGAAGTTAAGTTCCAGGGTATTTAAGTATTTGCAAATGTCACACAGAAACTAAGATATTAAAATGGGATATAAACATATTTTCCTGTCCTATACATCCTCTCCTCCTCCTTACTATATGTAAAACATATATAAATATAAGTATATAATATAAATCATATTGTATATAATTGTATATACATATATAATATATGTATATAATATACAATTATTGTATATAATATATATACATATATAATATAATATAAAATTAACATATTAATGGGTAAGCTATGTTCGTATATATAAATATATAGAGAGATCTTCTTTCTCTGTGTATATATGTATATATATACATTTTTATATCACATGTATAATATATAATATGTAAGTATATATATGTGCATTTATATGTATCTTCACTTTATGTAGTAATATGTGTGTATGTAGCTATTTATGAAGTGACAAAGACAAAGACAAAAAGCTGAGATAGACACACAGACATCTACTATTTCACAGTAAATATTTATCTTCTTCCTAATATGAAAGCAATTTGTTGGTCTAAAGGTAAATCATTGTGATAGAGTATAAACTGCTTGCAGAAAAAGTTTAATTTTTTTTCTTTGTATCCCCACCAATTTTAGTTCAAGCAACTATGCTCTGCATACTGTAAGTACCTAATTAATATGTATTGATTAACTGATTATCAAAGTTTTCTAATATCAAGTGCTACAATGAAGTGGTGCAATGGATAGCATTGGGCCTTAAAGTAAAAAAGATGCATCTTCTTAAATTCAAATCTGACTTCAGACACTCACTAGCTGCGGGACCCTGGGCAGGTCACTTAATCCTGATCCCTTTAGTTTCCTTATCTTAAAATGAGCTGGAGAATAAAGTCACTTCAGTGTCTTTGTCTGTATGCCAGGCAAAGTCCCAGCAGCTTTTCCATTGAAATTAGAATAGCAGTACCTAGAGTCCCAAGGTTCTGAGTTGCCATAGAAATATACAACTAATGGGAAAGTGGGAGAGGGTGAGCTAGAAGCAGAGTAAAAAAAGAGATTACATCATGAGAGCCATAGTATTGGGCCCATAGGCTTTATTACAGTTGAGAAGTGATTGTTTATTGCTATACTTTATTAACAGTCAGATTTGTAAGAACAGGAACAGCTTCCATAAAGAGCCTGCATTATGATTTCTCTCACTCTCTTTCTCTCTTCCTCTGCCTTCTTCCCTTAGGTTAAATGAAAAGATATGTAATAGTCAAGCTTCCTTAGCAGCAAGACTCCTTGCTGCACTGAGCAGTATTTTTCAGGTTTGGGGAATTTAATTACCAATCACACAGTCGACACCTGGAAGTAAAGATAGAATAATCCTTCACAAAGTCACCTAGTGTTCCTTACTTCAAAGTGTTTTTTTTTAAATATTTCCCTTCTAATCCCCACTAATTTCATGCCATATCCCCACCTTATCACCCAGCTCTCAGTAGTGGTTCCTATGTTAACTAGGAAATTTAAAAGATGAGAAATGTTGCCAAAAGTTCTGTTCACTAGGGTAAGCCAAGTACTTCATCTATTTATGTCTCTTGGTTGGAATAGGCATTTTCAATATACAAAAATATAAGTAACAACTGACTGAGACTCATTATTCTAGATTTTAAGTCAGGTAGACTTAAGTTTGAATTCTATATTCATTAACTACATGATGCAGGATTAGCCTTTCACCCTCTCTTAGCCTTCCTCAGCTATGGAGTAACAACAGCACCTAATTCACAGAATTATGAAGATTAAGTGAGAAAATACATATTTTATAAAACAAATGTATATTAGTTATTTAATCTATAATCATCTTTAGAGTCTATATAAAGTTTCTTTTTTTAATTAACTAATTTATTTTTATTTATTTTATAATAACTTTTTATTGACAGAACCCATGCCAGGGTATTTTTTTTTACAACATTATCCCTTGCACTCACTGCTGTTCTGATTTTTCCCCTCCTTCCCTCCACCCCCTCCCCTAGATGGCAAGTAGTCCTATATATGTTAAATATGTTGCAGTATATACTAGATACAATATATGTGTGCAGAACCAAACAGTTCTCTTGTTGCACAGGAAGAATTGGATTCAGAAGTAAAAATAACCCGGGAAGAAAAACAAAAATGCAAATAGTTTACATTCATTTCCCAGTGTTCTTTCTTTGGGTGTAGCTGCTTCTGTCCATCATTTATCAGTTGAAACAGAGTTAGGTCTCTTTGTCAAAGAAATCCACTTCCATCAGAATACATCTTCATACAGTATCATTGTTGAAGTATATAATGATCTCCTGGTTCTGCTCATTTCACTAGCATCAGTTCATGTAAGTCTCTCTAATACTCTCTGTATTCATCCTGCTGGTCATTTCTTATAGAACAATAATATTCCATAACATTCATATACCACAATTTACCCAACCATTCTCCAATTGATGGGCATACATTCAATTTCCAGTTTCTAGCCACTACAAACAGGGCTGCCACAAACATTTTGGCACCTACAGGTCCCTTTTCTTCTTTAGTATTTCTTTGGGATATAAGCCCAATAGAAACACTGCTGGATCAAAGGGTATGCACAATTTGATAACTTTTTGGGCATAATTCCAGATTGCTCTCGAGAATGGTTGGATTTGTTCACAACTCCACCAACAATGCATCAGTGTCCCAGTTTTCCCACATCCCCTCCAACATTCATCATTATTTTTTCCTGTCATTTTAGCCAATCTGACAGGTGTATAGTGGTATCTCTGAGTTGTCTGAATTTGCATTTCTCTGATCAATAGTGATTTGGAATACTCTTTCATATGAGTGGTAATAGTTTCAATTTCATCATCTGAAAATTGTCTGTACATATCCTTTGACCATTTATCAACTGGAGAATGGCTTGATTTCTTATAGAGTCAGTTCTCTATATATTTTGGAAATGAGGCCTTTATCAGAACTTTTAACTGTGAAGATGTTTTCCCAGTTTATTGCTTCCCTTCTAATCTTGTTTGCATTAGTTTTGTTTGCACAAAGGCTTTTTAATTTGATGTAATCAAAATTTTCTATTTTGTGATCAGTAATGGTCTCTAGTTCATCTTTGGTCACAAATTTCTTTCTCCTCCACAAGTCTGAGAGATAAACTATCCTATGTTCCTTTAATTTATGTATAATCTTGTTCTTTATGCCTAAATCATGGACCCATTTTGATCTTTTCTTGGTATATGGTGTTAAGTGGGCAACCTTATTTCACTCCTGATCTTATTGGGAATGGTTTCAGTTTATCTCTATTACATATGATGTTTACTGATGGTTTAAAAATGTATCTTTTGGAAGAATTCCACTGTGGGAACCTAGTCTATTCCCCAAACATTTACTTATTTTGTGCCAATTATAATTATATTCAGTCATTTGAAGGCTATTTTTTTCAGAAAAATTCATGAACTGACTTCTTATTTTTCTCTCTCAATTCTTCTGTCACATTAAGGGGCACACTACTAAAAAATACAAGGAGTAAAAGAAACTACATGACAGGGTTACATGGCAAAGGAGTTAAAGTGTCCAATGAACTGAATCTCATGTAATATTAAACCTTATGCTTCACTCAAATAACTACTTCTTTTTTAATATGGGAAAGAATTCTGGAAATGCTTATCATAGATTACTAGGAGAAAAGAGGAAGTACATGTTTTCTTCTTCTTGAATCTTTAAACAGAATATATATATATATATATATATATATATATATATTACTTTCGGAAATACTTGGAACCATTTTCTATATTTGTTTTGAAAAATGATTTAGTGTGGTACTTTTTCTGTTTTCAAAACAAAAGTCAGCTATACCTCCTCACAGCTAGATTTTAGGAATCAACTTCTTTGTATGTAAGTCAATTGGGAATGTTGCATATTTGACTGATTTGTTGAGTCCTGTCCTATGTTCAAAGATGGAATCACAAATCTACCTTAAAGAGATTAGCAAAATTGGAAGGTTTCTATTTTTTTGCTGCTAAGTGATAAGAAACACTCGTTCTTAGCAGAAACAAGACTAATCTGTGATCAAAACAAACAAAACTATTTTTAATTTTTCACCATGAACTGATACAAAGTTAATGACATCTATATAAAAATGAATGCTTCACTAGAAGCAGTGTGGTATAGTTGAACAAGTATAGATTTAAATGCAGGATGTTAGAAATAACACTCACTGAAAATAAGATATCAAGGAAAATTTATTAAAGAAGAATCTTAGGGAATCATCTTAATGTTTCTGTCCAGAAGCGGGCCCCACTCCTCTTTAGCAAGAGGGAACAGTGAGTACAGAAGTATGGGAACCTTTATACTTGCTAGTGGTGCAGCCCCTCTCTTCAGAAAATGGATTGGTTCATTATATCCAGATTGCGGTCTTCTTATATACCCATCACATGTTTTCCCTTAATATGTATAAAACACCCCCACCCCCATCATACATTGCATGTTCAAAAAATGTCAGAAAACTCCTCTGGGGTGTGTTGTTTGATAGTCAATTTATCTATTAAACAAACATAGTGATTTGGTCAAGTCAGGTCATTGATTCCAACTAGTTTGGACTGGATTGGCTATTATCTTAAGTTTGTGTTTTTCTCAAAACCACAAGAGTTTTTCTGATTGACTAAATCCGCCTGTGCCTTCCTAGCTCCCGAATTCCTTCTTTGCTCAAAGCTTCTATTGATCACTTAATTTTTCTGTGAATCCTAACCTTCCTTAGCCTCTCACATTCTGAAAACTTCAGTCAGTGATGCCCACTATCCCACACTACCTCAAAACTTGTAACACTGGAAATCCAACATTTCAACATTTCTCCCAAGTACTTGAAACAAATATTGATTCTTCTTACTAATTGGACAACCTTGGACAAATCCTTGACTCTGTCTTGACCTCAGTTTCCTTATCTGTAAAATTATAATAATATCAATACTTCACGGTGTTGTTGAGAGGATCAAATGAAATAATATGCATTGTGCTTTGCACAATGTTCAAGATGTTTTTGTGGTAATGTATAATAGTAATAATAGGACCTTCCTAAGCTTGAGAGATAAAAAGACAAAAATAAAGAATCTTGCCCCCAAGGAGCTTATATTTTCAATGGAAGATTTTCATTATCATGATATAAACTAACTACAAACTCATCCCAGGCTATTTTATCAGCTTATTAAATATTCCTTCCCTTCCCTCACTCTACAATCTAGTCAAGTTGGCCTATTTATTCTATTGTCTTTGGATTGGCTATTCTAATACTACAAGGTACTACCTCCTCACCTGCACCTTTTGGACTCTCTAGTTTGCTTCAAATGGTCAATTCTAACAATGCCTACTACATGAAGTCTTTTCTAATTTCCATAGATGCTAGTGCCTCTCCTTACCAAATTACTTGTATCAATCTTGTATATATTTTGCAAAGACCTTTAAATATATTTTTTGTTTTCCAGTAAAATATAAACTCTTTCATGGTAAGGAGTTTTCCATTTTTTTCTTTTGTTTTTGTTTTTTTTTTTTTTTTTTTTTTTTTTTTTTTAATGCCTATCTTACAGCTCAATTCCTGGTTCTGAACACATGCATTTTGATTTATGATTGATATATCATCTTTGACCCTGAGTATTCGTTGATCACACTTCACAACTATCCTTCCTGGAATATAGGAGAAAAGAAAAGAAATGCAGATATGCTTATTTTCTTCTTAACTTACCACATTTTAAGATGAAAACTTCTAAACAATGAATGCTGTTTCAAAGAAAAATAATGAGCTTCAGAATGAAGTAAATTTTTAATTATTGTAAATATTCAGATGGAATTCAATAATAATACTTTTTTATGTTTTCATGTGAGTTTTATGTATAATATTTCATTTAACCTTCACAACTCTGTGCTTCGTATTACAAATGATAGAACTGAAGCAAAAAAATAATTAATTGTAGTCAAAAATCTAGTGTTTTAGGCAAGCATCAAAGTCAGGTCTAACACCAAATCTAGTACCTTTTCTACTATTATTTAAATATCAATTTGACAAGGTAGCCTCTGAGCTTCCTTTCAACTCTAAGATTGTTTGATTTTGGTATTTCAGCTAATGAGTGTTTCCTAAGCTTCTTTCTCAATGTTTAGAATATAGAGATCTCAGATAGTCACTAATAACTGCACAAACTCTTTACAATTACTCGAAATTGGAGAACTTTCAGAAGCCAAAATGAGAGAGTAAGCAAAAAATCACCATAACTCTCCCATCTTCACCCCCCAAAACCATAAAATATGACCCCAAAACAAATCCTGGAAGAGCAGAACAAGCAAAAAGATGTGGCTAAATAATACTTGAGTCTCACAGACTTAGACAATTAAGAAAATTCTCTTATTTGGGTAAAAAGGGAGCACAGACAAAAACAGGAAGCATGCTACCAAGCTTCCAGAAATTCCCACCTCAGCAAACCAACAGTAGATCCTGAGCTTCAGTACAGTGGAGCAGGCTTTGAGAAACTTTTAAGGGCTTTTGCACAGTCCCAAAGATACCACATTCCATAGCTAGACCTCTCTTTTTGATTCAGTGGAGCCCTAGGCAAAGAGATAACTATCAATTTAGCAATGCCTAAGTAAATAGGAAGCTATCAATGCAAGACTTTCTAAAGCACCATGCAGCAGAGTTGCACTGAAGACCTTATGCTGTTTATGAGAGAGCACTTGATTAATTAATGTCACATAATTATACCAATGCTGAATATTTTGCTTTTTTAATTGTTTTATTTTATTCTGGTTATACATGTACACTAACTTTTTTTTCTAAAATACACATTTCTTTATGAATCATGTTGGGAGAGAAAAATCCAAACAAAAGGGGAAAAACAAGAGAAAAAAAAGAAATGAACTTAGCATGTGTTGATTTATATTTAATATCCATAATTCTCTTTTTGGATGCAGATGGCATTTTCTATGCAAAGATTATTGAGATTATCTTGGTTCACTAAAGTGTTGAGAAGAACCAAGTCTTTCCTAGATGATCTTCCCACAATCTTTCTGTTACTATGTTCAATGAATTCCTGGTTCTGCTTGTTTCACTCAAAATTAGTTCATATAGTATGAGGATGTATTCTAATGGAAGTGGATTTCTTTGAAAAAGAGACCTAACTCAGTTTCAATTGATAAATGATGGACAGAAGCAGCTACAACCAAAGAAAGAACACTGGGAAGAAATGAATGTAAACTATTTGCATTTTTATTTTTCTTCCTGGGTTATTTTTACCAATTCCAATTCTCCCTGTGCAACAAGAGAACTGTTTGGTTCTGCAAGCATATATTGTATCTAGGATACACTGCAACATATTTAACATATACATGACTCATCTAAGGGAGGGAGTGAAGGGAGGGAGGGGAAAAATCAGAACAGAAGCAAGTGCAAGGGATAATGTTGAAAAAAAAATTACCCTGGCATGGGTTCTGTCAATAAAAAGTTATTATAAAAAAAATTAGTTCATGTAAATCTTTCCAGAGCTTTCCAAAATCACTTTGTTTTTCATTTTTTATACAACAGCATTTCAATACCTTCATATACCACAATTTATTCAACTATTTCCCAGTTGATGGGCATCTACTCGTTTTCCAATTCTTTGCTACCACAAAAAGAACTGCTACAAACAGTTTTTGCACATGTGGGTTCACATGTATGATTTCCTTGGGATACAGGTTTAGTAGTGGTACTGCTGGGTCAAAGGATATGTACAGTTTTATAGCCCTTGGGTCATAGTTCCAAAATGTTTTCCATAATGGTTAGATCATTTCACAAACTCCACCAACAATGCATTAGTGTCTCAGTTTTCCCACATTCCCTCTGAAACTTATCATAATCTTTTCCTGTCATCTTAGCCAATCTGAGAGGTGTGGCATGGTGTCTCTGAGGTGCTTTAATTTGAGTATTTTTTTTTTCCTAATCAGTGATTTAGAGCATTTTTTCATATGACTGTAAGATGACTTTAATTTCATCATCTGAAAATTGTTTGTATTCTTTTACAATTTATTAATTGAAGAATATTTTGTATTCTTATGAATTTGACACAGTTCTTTATATATTTTAGACCTTTGTCAGAAACTCTGGTTGTAAGTTTTTTTTTTCCAGCTTTGCTATTTTAATCTTGTTTTTATTTGTGTGTGTGTATGCAAAAACTTTTTAACTTAATGTAATCAAAGTTGTCTATTTTGAATTTCATAATTTCTCTAGTTCTTTTTTGTTCATAAATTCTTCCTGTCTCCAAAGATCTAATAGTAAAGTGTATACGGCTGCAGATAGTGGGGGAACTCTAGGTAAGGTATAAAACTCTTTAGCCCAGAGGAAACCTGATGACAATATCTGGTATGACTCTCATTTCCTTTGGTGTTCACACCTTTTCCTGAGAAGTCAAGGAAGATATGACCACCTGTCTTCTACTTGAAGCAAGGATACTTACAGGATGGTGTTTACTGAGTGTGACTGATGAGAAAATGGTTCTCTAGTTCACATATACTTAGTGTGATAGGGTGATGTAATGGTTCTACATTACTGCTCCATGTGCTATAGTAATGTAATCTTTTTTTTTTTTTTTTATAATAACTTTTTTTTGACAGAACCCATGCCAGGGTAATTTTTTACAACATTATGCCTTACACTCACTTCTGTTCTGATTTTTCCCCTTCCTCTCTCCACTTCCTCCCCTAGATGGCAAGCAGTCCTATATATGTTAAATATGTTGCAGTATATCCGAGATACAATATAGGCATGGAGAACCGAACAGTTCTCTTGTTGCACAGGGAGAATTGGATTCAGAAAGTAAAAATAACCAGGGAAGAAAAACAAAAATGCAAATAGTTTACATTCATTTTCCAGTGTTCTTTCTTCGGGTGTAGTTGCTTCTGTCCATCATTGATCAATTGAAACTGAGTTAGGTCTCTTTGTCAAAGAAATCCACTTCCATCAGAATACATCTTCATACAGCATCATTGTTGAAGTATATAATGATCTCCTGGTTCTGCTCATTTCACTTAGCATCAGTTCATGTAAGTCTCTCCAAGCCTCTCTGTATTCATCCTGTTGGTCATTTCTTACAGAACAATAATATTCCATAACATTCATATACCAATTGATGGGCATCCATTCATTTTCCAGTTTCTACCCACTACAAGTAGTGTTGCCACATACATTTTGCCCTTTCCCTTCTTTAGTATTTCTTTGGGATATAAGCTCAGAAGTAACACTGCTGGATCAAAGGGTATGCACAATTTGATAATTTTGGGGGCATAATTCCAGATGGCTTTCCAGAATGGTTGCATTCATTCACAACTCCACCAACAGTGCATCAGTGTCCCAGTTTTCCTGCATCTATAATAATGTAATCTTACTAGTTGTTGGAATCCTTACAAACTGCTAACTCATTAGAGTTGATCTAATCTTACAAGAAGATTTTGGCCAGAACCTGAAACAAGGTACTAAGTAGAACTAATTAGTACAATGCTTGTGTTTACACCTTTGTCTTCACACTTCCCTTAAAGCTCTTTGGGCCAGAGAGCACTATGGGAGAAAACCCATAATCCCATTCTCTCAGAAGATTCTCATATAAGGCCAATGAAGAGAGAGCTATTCCAGAATATATTTTCCACTTGGCTGGCTGGTCGCAGAAGAGAGTTTAGCTGGATTGGAGAGGAGCACTCTGGTGCAGACATAGAACTCCAACAACTAAGGACTTAAGAGCTGAAACAACTGGAAAGGAGGGTGTGTGTGTGCTGGAGCTCAATCTCAGACTCCAGACTCCAGACTCCAGACTCCATCCTTAACCATCCTCGACCATCCTTGACCATCCTTGACCATCCTGGTGGTGGCTCTTTTGCCTTCATCACTTCTCCACCTAAGACCAAGGCCAGTCCAGAGATCCTCCAGAGAGCTAGTCTGGACATTACACTAAAGTACCTTTTGCTCTCCTCTTTTGCTTATGGTATAACCCTTTATACCCAAATCGTATAGCCATTTTAATCTTATTTTGTTCAGGGTGTGAGATGTGTGTCTATGTTGAGTTTCTGACATTATTTTCCAGTTTTCTCAGCAATTTTTGTGAAATAGTGAATTCTTATCCCTGAAGCTAGAGTTTGGGGTTTTACCAAATACTAGATTACTATAGTTATTGATTATTATGTCATATGTATCTAATCCATTTCACTGATACATCATTCTATTTCTTAGCCAGTACCAAATGGTCTTGATGACCACTGATTTATAATATAGTTTTAGATCTGGTACTGCTAGGCTACCATCCGTTGTATTTTTTTCATTAATTCCCCTGATATTCTTGACCTTTATTTCTTCCAGATGAATTTTGCTATTATTTTTTCTAAGTATATATACATACATGTGTATATATATTCAGTTTGATTGGTATGGCATTGAACAAATAGGCCAAATTAGGTAGAATTGTCATTTTTATTATATTAGCTCAGCCTACCCATAGCAATTGATATTTTTCCAATTATATAGATCTGACTTTATTTATATGAGAAGTGTTTTGTAATTGTGTTCATATAGTTTTTCTTTCTATCTCTTGCTGATGGGCTTTTTTCAGTAATATATAGAAATGCTGAGGATTTGTGTGAGGTTTATTTTATATCTTGCAATAAAATTGTTAATTATTTCAAGTATATTTTGAATGGTTTTCTAGGATTCTCTAAGTATATTATCATATCATCTGCAAAGGTGATAGTTTTATCTCCTTATTGCCTACTCTAATTCCTTTAATTTATTTATCTTTTCTTATTCCTAAAGCCAATATTTCTAGTACAATGTTGAATAATAGTGTTGATAATGTGCATCTTTGTTTCATCCCTGATCTTATTGGGAATGTGTCCAGCTTCTCTCCATTACAAATAATATTTGTTGTTTGTTTTATATAAATGCTGCTTATTATTTAAGGAAAGCTCCCTTTATCCCTATGCTCTTTAGTGTTTTTAATAGAAATGATTGCTGTATTTTGTCAAGAGCTTTTTCTCTATTTTTTGAGTTTATCACATGATTTTTCTTAGTTTTATTATCTAAGGCAAGTTAGAAGCTTGGCCTTCTGTTGAATAAAATTCCTTGAATGTTGTCAATGCCCCCAGGCCTAGTTTAGTTGTATAGTCAATTATGGCTATAGTTTTCCTGATATTGAACCAGCCCTGCATTCCTGATATAAATCCCACTGGATCATAATTTATTATCCTGATGATAATTTGCTGTAATTTCTTTGCTAATATTTTATTTTAAAATTTTGCATTTTTTTTTTTTTAGGGAGATTGATCTGTAGTTTTCTTTTTCTGTTTTGGCACTTCCTGTTTTAAGTATCAGTACTCTATTTATGTCATAGAAGGAATTTGGCAGGATTTCTTCTTTATCTATTTTTCCAAATAGTTTACATAATATTGGAATTAATTGTTCTTTAATTGTTTGGTAGAATTCACTTGTTAATCCATTTGGCCCTGAATATTTTTTCATGGACAATTCATTAATGTCTTGTTCAATTACTTTTTCTAAAATGGGATTATTTATGTATTTTATTTCCTAATGCTGACCATTTTAGCTGAAGATCTTTCACTGTGGAATAATCATCTTTACTGATATTTTTTCATAAATCAGTGGAAATTAAAACTGGTAGTAAGGGAAAATAAAATGTCACGTAGCAAGAAGAAAAGGCTAGTAAATGTTCCTCTAGCTGAGATAGTAGGTTGAACACATAGGAATTAGATATTAGAATAAGAGAAACCAAAATCTTAAATTTTCCTATTCCTGCTGTGGCTGACTGCAATACTAAAGTATGCCCATTAGTAATGAAATGCAAAATTAGATTCTGTTATGGGTATATTCTGAGTTACTTTACTCTAAAAAGAAATGAGAAATTTACATTTAAATTTGAAATTCACATTGAATCACTAATGGCCCCAAATTTGTCTTCCAGAAGATTATGTTAGATCTTGTTGGAAAAGTTCAAGATAATGAAGGATATACCTTCTAGGGGAGACAGCAATAATTTTAAGGTTGCCTGAATCTAAAGTGTTTCTGATGTGGTGCTAGTGGTATGAGAATTGGGGTGGAGAATCTCCTCTGGTCTTTGCAGGTCCAATGTGAAAGATATCCTCCGGTTGCAAACCAGAAAGTCTGAGGCAAAAGAAAATTTTATTGGCACTGAGAAGCCAGCTTTCCTAGGAAGACAGACTTCTTAGTGGTAAGATACTGTGAGGGAGATAAAAGTTAACACTGAGAAAAGGATATCATCACAGCAAGCAGGAGTCCTGGCAGGCAGTTTTGCCAAGAGAGAGCTTTGTTGGCAAAGCATAACCCTACTTTGGACTTCTGCAAAGATTTGGGGTTCAAAGTTGTGTTTTATTGGCAGTCTGGGGCTTTGGCCCAGGAATAAAATTCCTTCAATGTTGTCAATACCCCCAGGCCTAGATTTCCAGTTGAAAAAAGAGTACTTATCTTGGAGTTTCAAGCCACTCAATAGAAATATCAGGTCAAGATGTCCAATTGAATGAGATTACTTAACTGCCCTGAAGGGTGGGTTTCTGTCAGAGGAGAGTTTCAGGGGTTCACCCACATCATCTCTTTTTTAACAATATGTCAAATCTAAATCATCTACTTTGGAATCTGTGACCTTGAGGCCTTCTGATCTAAGAATGATGTTTTTCTGTTAATTATTGTAAAAGGAATAGGAATATAATGATATTTCATCCCTTAGACCAGGAAAGATATATTAGTGATAATGAGACTCTCTAACCTTTTTGTTGTGACAATCTTGTCCGTTAAAGATTCACAAGTCTTCTGGGTTTAGGATAGTCCTAGGTCTGCTGGTCAGTGATAACCAAATTCCTGAGACCATTCCCCAGTTCTACTGTTAGGCCATAAAATTAGCATATCAAAACATGAAGAACTAAATAAATGTGTTTTCTTACTTCAGATTCTTGACTAAATTCTTTGGAATTTAACCACCACCACCACCACCACCACCCACTTCAATTGACATTACAATTACAATAAACTTTGCTCCTTGACTTAAATATTGGTTCAATCCTGCAGATTCTTTTTAGACACCTTACCGCACTGAGTCCATGACCCCCAACCTTTTTGGATCCCTATATTTCAAGTTACTTTAACCTAAGAAGAAATTAGAAAATCACATTGAAATTTGAAATTCCCATTGAATCTCTAGTGGCCCAAAATTTGTCCTCCATAATATTACCTTTAATCTTGTTGGAAATTTTAAAGATAAGAAAATGTATAAAATTCAGTTTGAGTTCAAAGTATACTACACGACAAATGAAAATTTTGCAAGATACTACATGACAAATGAAAATTTTACAAGATGTTTCTTTTGCCTTTTTAACCACTGTTTTAGAATTGCTGTGCCACAGTTCTCTTTTAATGTCTTGATCCAGTTTCCCTAATTGTCCTGTTCAGTTACTCTGCCTTAGGTTGTAACCATTCCCTCTTAATGTTTGATAGGATAAAAATCTTTATCCCTTTTAGATATCATTAGAATATCAGGAGCCTCTCCAATACCTCCCATTATGCCATCCTAAGTGCCTTCTTCCATTATGTCATTCTTGGTGTCTCCCCTCATTAGGTCATCTCCATCCAGGTACCTCCCCCATTATGTCATTGTTCTTCTTACCCTATAAAAGAATCTTGTATCTGACATTCACTGCTGGATTCTTTGAGACGATAGTCTCATTCAGCCCTGGGATGAAACCATGAATCCATTTGATCCCACAAATCTCTCCATTAAATAAATTATTAAATTGTTTTCTGATCTCTATCTTGCTCTGTGTCTCCGGCAGTACAGAATGAGTCATAATTGCTTTTGATTGGAGGGAGAAAACAGAAAGTAGAGTTAAAGAGAAATGCAGAATTATTTTCCTGAAATATCACATCAGCATATTTTACTGCCTCATAGGCACCAAGTATGGATCATAATATGAATAATATGGTGACAAAAACAATCAAGCTATCCACATTCTGGAGAAAAAACTTTGGTGATGTTTTTGTTACTCAGTTCCTTTTTTCTTTCTTTATTTTATTTTATGTTTTTTTTTTCTTTCTTTCTTTCTTTCTTTCTTTCTTTCTTTCTTTCTTTCTTTCTTTCTTTCTTTCTTTCTTTCTTCTCAGGCAATTGGGATTAAGTGACTTGCCCAGGGTCACACAGCTAGGAAGTGTTAAGTATCTCAGACCAAATTTGAATTCAGGTCCTCCTGACTTCAGGGTTGCTGCTCTATCCACTGTTGCCCCTATTCAGTTCTTTATATGAGGAAAGAGCCATTTGTGGAAAGGGGTTTGGCTTACTTTGAAAGGCAGTCCAATTTGTTTCTGCTGCCGAAGGCAGTTTAGCCTTCTGAGTTTTGGTTACAAAGGAATTAGCTGCTGGGAGCCAGTGTTCTTAAGGATTAGAATGAGTTAAGGAGGGACAGAGAACACACATAAGCAGATAGAGAAAGCATTTTCCCAAGGTAATGGGTAACTCAATGTACTTTGAGAATAAAAGCTAGGAGTTTAAAATGCATGAGCCTAGAGGGATTTCCATGATTTAAAAGTAAAGAACCTGTTTGAAAAGTGTAAGGACTAAACAGAAAACTTCAGAGACTGCAATTGACATTTTTCCATGCAATCTGCTCACATCCTTCATTTTTATCTTTTTTAACTTCAAAGGGAGATGAATATTATGCATGACAACTTAGTCTTGCTAAAGACAACCTCAGGGTGAGTGAATAGGACAACTGATTTATTATTATTTTTTAATATCCAGAATAAAACTTTACAAGTCATAGAAAGCATACAGAGTTCATCGTCATTGTTGAGCATTCCTTTAAATGTTTTGAATTATAAAGCTCGAACTATCTCCCAGCTGCCTACAAACAATTTGGAAAAACTCCACTAACACACACACACACACACACACACACACACACACACACACCAAAATAAAAATAAAAACAAAACTGTAAAAATAAATTCCTTTGACTCAACTTGCCTGCAATAGACATAATCAAGGATTTCCTGGACTAGGGCCCTGAGGCATTCCCTAAGAGAGAGAGAGAGACAGAGACACAGAAAGACAGAGAGAGACAAATAGAAAAAGAGACAGAGACGGAGAGAGAGAATGATAAATATAAGAAAATAGTATGGAAATAAATGAACAATTAGTAACAATTAGTAAATATCACTGTAAATGTGTATGTGTGTGTGTGTGAATTCAAACAAAAAACAGAAAGACATAGCAGAATGTGTTAGAAATCAGAATACAACAATATGTGGCCTACAAAAAAAAAAACATAATTAAAATAAGGAGTTAAAATATTATATATCATGCTTCAAATGAGTTAAAAATAAAAAAGAAAGTTATAAGTTCTTCTTGGTTTGGTTTCCTTGGGGTCTTTGGGAGCAGCCTTCCTTTCAGTTCAGTAATCACCACATGAGTAGCCAGGGGTTAAAGTCCCAATCCTTTATTATCTCCTTGCCTGGGGCCTAGGCCAGCCCTCTTGAGTCCTCCTGAATTTGTCTTGGTTTCTGTGAGGGAGGCAGGAGGACCACTGCCCCGGTCTCTGTCTTCCCTAGTTCTGATACTGGCTGAGTTTGTCCAAGCTTATATGCTCTCTTATCATAGGTGTGAATCTTATAGAACTATATTAAGTAATAAGTACATATACTGAACTACCATTGTCTTTATCGATTCCACTGACAACACCTTGTTTCAAGTTCAGAGTTCTGACTCATAACAGAAAGTAGTAGCATTTGTGAACTTAGAGAAAAAGCAAAATTAGCCAAAATTAAATAAGTAGGAAAACTACATCTAACTAAAAGGTATTATAGACAATGAAGTAATAAAAACAATGAATATGTATATAGAACAAAGGGTATAAACATTCAAAAAAAATTTTAGATTTTTAAAAAATGAAACCTTTTTATATTTAAAAACATATGCATGGATAATTAGTCAACATTAACTTTTGCAAAACCTTGTGTTCCAGTTTTTCTCTTCTTCCCCCAACTCCTCCCCTACATGGCAAGTAATCTAATATACGTTAAACATGGTAGAAATATATGTTAAATCCAATATATGCATACATATTTAGACAATTATCTTGCTACACAAGAAAAACCAAATCAAACCAGAAAAAAAAGATGAGAAAGAAAATAAAATGCAAGCAAACAACAACAAAAAGAATGCTATATTTTGTTCACACTCAGTTCCCATAGTTCTCTCTCTGGATATATATGGCTCTTTTCATTACAATGTCATTGGAACTGGCCTGCATGATCTCATTGATGAAGAGAGCCAAGACCATCAGAATTGATCATCGTATAGTCTTGTATTGCTGTGTACAATGATCTTTTGGTTCTGCTTATTTCACTTAACATCAGTTCATATATGTCCTTCCAGGCCTCTCTGAAATCATCCTGCTGATCATTTCTTACAGAACAATAATATTCCATAACATTCATATACTGTAATTTATTCAGATATTCTCCAACTGATGGGCATTTGCTCAGTTTCCCATTTCTTGCCACTATGAAAAGGGCTGCCACAAATATTTTTGCACATGTGGGTCCCTTTTTCTCCTTTAAAATCTCTTTGGAATATAGGCCCAGTAGATATACTGCTGGATCAAAGGGTATGCATAGTTTGATAATTTTTTGAACATAGTTTCAAATTGTTCTCCAGAATGGTTAGATTCATTCCCAATTCCACCAACAATGTATCGGTGTCCCAGTTTTCCCATATCCCCTTCAAAATTCATCATTGTCTTTTTCTGTCACCTTAGCCAATCTGAGAGGTGTCTAGTGGTGTCTCAGAGATGTCTTAATTTGCATTTCTCTGATTAATAGTGATTTAAAACACTTTTTTATATGACTAGAAATGGTTTCAATTGCTTTGTCTGAAAATTGTTCATATCTTTTAGTCATTTATCAATTGGAGAATGGCTTTAATTCTTATAAATTTGAATCAATTCTCTATATATTTTAGAAGTGAGGCCTTTATCAGAACTCTTGAATGTAAAAAAAGTTTTCTCAATTTATTACTTCCCATCTAATCTTGTCTGCTTTAGTTTTCTTTTGTTCAAAAACTTTTAAACTTAATATCATCAAAGTTATCTATTTTGTCATCAATAATGATCTCCAGTTCTTCTGGTCACAAATTTTTTCTTTCTCCACAGATCTGAGAGGCAAGTTACCCTAGGTTCTACTAATTTGTTCATATCATTCTTTATGTCTAGATCATGAACCCATTTTTAACTTACCTTGATATACGGTGTTAGGTTTGGGTCAATGCCTAGTTTCTGCCATACTAGTTTCCAATTTTCCTATCAGTTTTTGTCAAATAGTGAATTATTATCCCAAAAGCTAGAGTCTTTGGGTTTGTCAAACACTAGGTTACTATATCCATTGACTATTTTGTCCTGTGAACCTAATCTATTCTACTGGTCAACTCCTATTTCTTAGCCAGTACCAAATGGTTTTGATGGCCGCTGCTTTATAATATAGTTTTAGATTTGATACAGCTAGACCACCTTCATTTGCATTTTTTTCATTAATTCCCTTGAAATTCTTGAGTTTTTGTTCTTCCAGATGAACTTTGTTATTATTTTTTTCTACATCTGTAAAATAATTTCTTCAGGGTTTGATTGGTATGGTCCTAAATAAGTAGATTAATTTAGGTGGTATTGTCACTTTTATTATATTTGCTTGTCCTATCCAAAAACACTTTATATTTTTTCCATTTGCTTAGATTTGACTTTATTTGTGTAGAAAGTATTTTATAGTTGTGTTCATACAGTTTCTGACTTTGCCTTGACAGGTAGAGTCCCAAATATTTTATATTATCAATATTTATTTTAATAAATCTTTCTATTTCTTGCTGCTGGACTTTTTGGTAATATGTAAAAATGCTGATTATTTCTGAGGTTTTATTTTGTATCCTGAAACTTTGTTAAAGTTATGGATTGTTTCTAGGTATTTTTTAGTTGATTTTCTAGGGTTCTCTAAGTATACCATCATATCATCTGCAAAGAATGATAATTTGGTTTCCTCACTGTCTAGTCTAATTCCTTTAATCTCTTTTTCTTCTCTTATTACCAAAACTAACATTTCTAATATAACATTGAATATTAATGGTGATAATGGGCAAACTTGTTGCACCCCTGATTTTATTGGGAATGGTTCTAGTTTGTTCCCATTACATATGATGCTTGCTGATGGTTTTAAATAGAAGCTATTGATCATTTTAAGGAAAAGCCCATTTATTCTCTTACTCCCTAGTTTTTTTTTTCAAATAGGAATGAGTGTTGCACTTTAGTTTGTTGAATATAGTCAATTATGCTAATAATATATGTATTATATTATGTATATATATCATATATAATATATGTATTAATGTAAATAAGTAAGTAATGTAAGTAATATGGATAACTATTTGCAAAAATGTAAGATGGATAAGTATTTACAGAAATATATACTGTCCATCTTAACAGTAGAGGAAGTAGAATATTTAAATAATTTTATCTTAGAAAATGAAATTGAATGTGCCAAAAATGAACTCCCTAAGGAAAAATTTGTAGCACAAAATGGATTTACAAGTATATTGCAAAAAATACTTAAAGAAAAAATAATCCAAATAATACATATATCATCTGTTATAATAAAGACTCAAATTCTTTTTTCATGGCATAAATATGGTTTTTAATATCTAAATCAGGAAGAATAAATGTAGAGTAAATAAAACTATAAAACAATTGTATCAATGCATATTGAGGCAAAAAAGTTTTTTCTTAATTTTTCTTTTATAATTAAAGTTTTTTTTTTTTTTGATTTTTAAAAACATATGCTTGTGTAGAGGGGTGGAAAGATTGCAAAGGGCTGGAACTCTGAAAAGGTGTACTTGAGTCTAAGACAGCAGAATACTTAAGGCTAAATATCTGCTCAATGTGAGATAATGGTTCTATAAACATATACTTAGATGATATGGTGATTTGATGGCTCTTCTCAAGATTGGCACCTGCTGAATGTGTTGTGATGAGGTAATCATAGGAAAGGATTGGAGGGTTGAGGGAGAGAGTTAGAGTCTCTCTGCCATAGCTTGTTCATCAGGGAAGACTTCAGACTCTAAAGTCTAGAGTCCAGGATCTATCTTTGATGAGCCACATGGCTGTTTGTCTGCCTTCTTCATTTCTCCTCCTAAAGACCAAAACCTTTGATTGATCCTGACTCTCTCTGATCCTGAGGCCTTCCAGAGAGCAAGTCTGGACATTACATGTGTGGACAATTCTTCAACCATGTGCTCCAAATCCCCCCTCCTCCTTCCTCCATGCTCTCTCCTATATAGCAAGTAGTCCAATACATGTTAAACATGGTAAAAGTATATGTTAAATCCAATATATGGATATATATTTATACAATTATCATGTTGCAGAGAAAAAAATCAGATCATGTAAGTCTCTCCAGCCTTCTCTGAAATCATCCTGCTGGTCATTTTTTACAAAACAATAATATTCAATAACTTTCATATACCATAATTCACCCAACTATTTTTATGCCATTCTATACACATACACACACACTCTCACACACACACAAATGTTTATTTGAAACAAATACAAAATATGGAAAAAAACAAAAGAGAAAAAGAAAGACGTAAAAGCCATTATCATATACCTTGCAGAACATCATGGATGATTCAAAATAAGTAACAACAAATTTCTCATTTTGGAAACCATATACAGTTATTTTGAGTGGAATTTCTCTTTCTATCTCTTGCTGCTGGACTTTGTTGGTAATATATAAAAATACTCATGATTTATGTGGATTTATTTTATATCCTGCAACATTGCTAACGTTTTTAATTCTTTCTAGTAGCTTTTTAATCCATTCCCCAGGATTCTCTAAGAAAACCATCATATTATCTGCAAAAAGTGATAATTTGGTTTTCTTCATTTCCTACTCTAGTTCCTTTAATCTCTTTTCCTTCTCTTATTGCCAAAGCTAACATTTCTAATACAACATTCAATAGTAATGGTGATAGTGGTCAACCTTGTTTCACCCACATCTTATTGGGAATGGTTCTAGTCTATCTCCATTGCATATAATATTTGCTGATGCTGCTGATCATTTAAAGCAAAAGTCCACTTATTCCTCTATTCTCTAGTGTTTTTAATAGGCATGCATTTTGGATTTTGTCAATTTGCTTTTTTCTGCATCTATTGAGATAATCATATGATTTTTGTTAGTTTGGCTATTGATATAGTCATTTATGTTAATAGTTTTTCTAATATTGAAGCAGCCCTGCATTTCTAGTATAAATCCTACTTGCTCATAGTGTATTATTCTAGAGATGACCTTCTGTAATCTCTTTGCTAATATTTTATTTAAGATTTTTTCATCAATATTCATTAGGTAAACTGGTCTATAATTTTCTTTTTCTGCTTTCATCCTACCTGGTTTAGATATCAGCACAATATCTGTGTCATAAAAGGAATTTGGTAGGAATCCTTCTTTCCCAATTTTTTCAAATAGTTTATATAGTATTGGAATTCATTGTTCTTTAGCTGTTTGGTAGAATTCACATGTAATCCAACTGGCCTTGAAAATGTTTCTTCTGAAATTGATTAATAGTTTGTTCATTTCTTTTTCTAAAATAGACCTATTTAAGTGTAAACATTCAAATTCTGAAGAAAAAGTTTAATTGATTACAGTAGAAAACAGACTGTAAAAAAAAAAAAAAAAGTACATACCACTGGGAGACCTCAACATTCCCTTCTGTGAACTATGCATGATTATATATAAAATAAATAAGAAAGATATTATCCTATCTGCTGGTACTGGTCATAGAACCATATCAACTGGCAGACTGTTTTGATCAAACCAAGAAATGAATCTTTTATGAAGGTTAAAGGTTTCCTATTTTCTGTCTTGTCCTTGAAACTAAATCATGTTGCACTTTTAAAATTCTAATTATGCTACAGAGAAACATAGGGGAAAAAACAGAAAAACATACTACAAAGGTTCTTACCTTTTTTGTCTGTCGAAAATATTTTTATTTGGCAGTCTGGTCAAGCTTATCTATCACAGAATATTTTTAAAAGCTTAAGATAAAATACATTGGATTATTTAAAAAAATATTATATTGAAATATAATTTACATATATAAGATAAATAGCCACACACAGTACTTCCAAGTATTCTTAACCTAGGGTGTATTTACTATATATATATATATGTATATGTATGTATGTATATATGTATACATATGTATATGTATACATATACAAAACATCTTTATATGACACTTTAGATAGATATATATATATGTGTGCACAGACACACACACACACACACACACACACACACATACACACATACACACATTCTTAATCTTCAGACATTTATTTATCTGTCTGAACCTAAGCAAGTTACTTAACCTCTGTTCCTGTGCTTACCATCTTTAGAAAGGAAATGATAAAATCATTTGACATGAGCACTGAATGAGAATATGAACATAAAGCACGTTACAAATCTTATAGTATTCTATATATGTGAATTATTTTTGAAATTCCTAAAAGATGTAAGCTAGCCACATGAAAACAAAATTATGTCAGAATAAAAAAAAAATACAAAGTTAGACAAAAAAGGTAATGTTTGTACTTCTTGTTACTGGAAATTTTATTTGCATAATTGCTTTTGATAAGATTCTTGCTATTTGCATTCTAATTGGTTGAAAAACCAAAGACAGAAGCAAGTTATAAATGATAATGTGCTTTGTGTATAAAGAGGCAGCTGGGGATTGCCACAGTGGGGTGGAAGACCTTGTTCCATAGATCATTTTTATTCAACAACAGAAAGAGGGAATAAGCAGTAAGTTCATGAAATTTGGAGATGAAACTAAATTTGGAGATGCTGCAAATGTCATAGAAGGTTGAGAATTAATACCAATGAACCTAGATTTTTTTTTTAAATGGAGAAAATAAAATTCTATTTAATTGTTTATAAAGAAAAAGAAAAGTAGCTTATATAGCATATTGTATATGATACATATATTTTATATAGTATATTGTATATGATACACATACACATCATAACCTATATGTATGTGCATATGTATCACATAAACCATAATCATCCCCTTCCATTGTCCCATTTTAATGCAACATAGTTTACAGTCATGATCATGTTCCTTTGGGTGCTTTTCGTCTTATATCTTTATTAAAATGTGGGTTCCCAGACTTGAAAACTATAGTCCAAGCACAGGTATCCTCACAAAAAGGTACCTGGTATATCCAGGAACAACATAATGCCTACCAAAAAAAAGTAGATTTGCATCTTAATTATATGATTAGTTATTTTATTTTAAATTATATACAGATTATTGTATCATGAAAAATACTTTGAATAGTATAATATAAATATTGCATAAATAAATAGAATTCATACATTTACTCCCAGCTTGAATCTCTGCTACTTCTTCCTCACAATACTATTAATCCTCCCATTGCCTTCTAGATATTATTGTAGAAATATTAGCCTCTACCAGGTGTGAACAGAATATTCCATACAGTGTTTGTAACCTTTGTTTCATGTATCCTATAAAAATAGCATAATAAACCCACAGTTTGACCTTTTAATTCAATATATTATATCCACTTTTTATTTAAAAGTGTAGATCATTTCATTTTTTTAAGATAAGAACAAAAATAGAACAAATGTATTATAAAAAATTGGTTAAATATAAAACACATTATTTGATTAGGAACTTAACATCCTAGCATAACAAATATGAAAGTATGTTTGGAAAGATTGTACATAAGCAACCCATATCAGATTGTATGCTGTTTTGGAGAGGAACAAGGGATGAGAGATGGAGGGCAAAGTTATTTGGAACTTGGTCTTGTAGAAATGAATGTTGAAAACTATTTTTACCTGCATTTGAAGAGATGTAGTGTTATTGAGAAAAAAAAAAAAAAAGCTTACACACTACCAATGTTTCCAATGTGATCAGCAAACTTTATAATGAAACAGAAACAACTTTCTCTTTTAGTTCAGTTCAATGTAGTTTATGTTCAAATATATCAAATATTGTTTGATATTCTCACTCATATTAAAAAAGATTACAATAAAAATTTACTATAGATCTTTAATAAAACTGAGTAGGATTCTTAAATATGGAATAAACAAAGAAATGTTCAGTCCAATATATGGGTTTGTTGTTGTTCAATCATATCCAAATCTTTATGACCAAATCTATATGGGGTTCCCTTAGCCATTTCCTTTTATTTTATTTTATATTTTTAGTTCTCAAATTTATTTTATTTGTTAAAGCTGGATAATTTTCCAACATTAACCTTTGCAAAACCATGTGTTCCAAATTTCCTCCCTTCCTCCACTCTCTTCCCTAGCATGTCAAACATGGTAAATATATATATAATCCAAAATATGCATACATATTTAAACAATTATCTTGTTGCACACACACAAAAAATCAAATTAAACCAAGAAAAAGTGAAAACGAAAATAAAATGCAAGCAAACAACAACAAAAAGAGTGAAAATGTTATGTTGTGAACCACACTTAGTTCCCACAAACCTCTCTCTGGGTATAGATGGCTCTTTTCATCACAAAATCACTGGAACTATCCTGAATCATCTCATTGTTGAGAAGAAACACCTCAAAACTGATCATTGTATAATCTTGTTTTTGTCATGTTTTGTAATCATGTTTTTGTCATTTCCTAGTTCTGCTCATTTCATTTAGCATCAGTTCATGTAACTCTATTCAAGCCTCTCTGAAATCATCCTGCTGATCATTTCTTATAGAACAATAATATTCCATAATATTCATATGCCATAAGTTATTCAGCCATTCTCCAACTGATGAACACCCACTCAGTTTCCAGTTTTTTGACACTACAAAAAGGACTGCTACAAACATTTTTGCACATATGGGTCTCCTTTAAGATCTATTTGTGATATATGCTCAGTAGAAATACTGCTGGATCAAAAAGTATGCATATTTTGATAGCCCTTTGGGCATAGTTCGAAATTGCTCTCCAGAATGTTTGGATCATTTCACAATTCCACCATCAATGTATTAGTGTCCCAGTTTTCCCACATCCCCTCCATCATTTGAAATTTTCTTTTCCTGTCATGTTTGCCAATCTGAGAGGTATGTAGTGGTACCTCGGAGTTTTCTTAATTTACATTTCTCTGATCAATAGATTTTTAAAAATTATATAATGTGGAAAACTGATTTGATTCATTTAGTCAATACAGTTAAACCTTTGGTGGTGTTCGTGGTGCTACCTTTAAAAATAAGTTCATCAAAGACCCAAGGAAATCCAACTTCAGATCTTGTCATCAAAGGACACTTTAAATTTGAAGTAAAACAATGATTCTCATATTATCCTTGCCTATGTCTAAACTTGTCAGTTTCACCACAATTTTACAACTCTCCTATTGAAATCATTAGCTAATGCTGTTAAATTATGAGGATGGGCCTTAAGTAATATGATTTTATTCTCTTCTGCTCTCCTTTTCTATCAAAACCATACTGGAAGGGGTGGGGCCAAGATGGTAGAGTAAAGCCAGGAAACTACTTAAATTCTCCTTGTTTCCTTTGAAAACCACATGAACTCAAGACTCTGAACAGTCTGACAATGAAAACACTCCCCAGCTCAAGATAAACTGAAAAAATTCAAGAAAGGGCAATCTCACTGAAGTGAAAAGAGTGTTCAACCCACTTGAGACAGACTCTGGGAAAACCCTGGGAAAGGATCTTAATCACAGCAATTTAACAACTAAGAACCTCAATCTTGACTCAGTAGAGGAGCAAATCAGTGGGACAGTTTCTGGTCCCAGCTCAGAAAGCAAACTATGGGAAACTAAGCTGTTTCCTGAACAAAGGAGGCAAACACAAGGGGCCCCAGTGCTCAAAGCCAAGATTCAAAGCTGCTTAGGAAACTTGATACAATGTTCTTTATACTCCAGAAGCAGATCTCTAGCATAAAAGTAAAAAAAGAAAAAAGAAAAAGAAAGAAAGAAAGAAATACCAAAAGACAATGTAACAAAATGAGCAAGAAACAATAAAAAACTGTGACCATAGAAAGCTACTATGGTAACAGGGCAGACCAAAACGCCAATTCAGATAAAGACAAATGTCTGCAGAAGAAAGCTCAGAGTGGTATGATTGGTCTCAAGCCCAAAGAGGATTCTTGGAAGTGCTCATAAAAGATTTCAAAAGGGAAATAAATGAGGTGGAAAAAAAAAAGTGAGAAAAAAAATGAGAAGTATGCTATCATAGTTTGGTCATGATTTTTTCTCTTTCCCATAGGTCTGATAAGTAAACTATTCCTTGTTCTTCTAATTGTTTAGTTAATGTTCTAAGGTTCTTTAAGTATACTATCAGTTCATGTGCAAAGACTGGTGATTTGTTTCCTCATTGCCTATTCTAATTCCTTGGATTACTTTTTTCTTCTCTTAATGCTAAAGCTAATATTTCTGGTACCATGTTGAATAATAGTGGTGATAATGGGTATCCTGACTTCACCCCGGATTGCTGATTTATAAAGATAGTGCTTATTATTTAATTTCATTTCATTAAGTAACCATTTTATTCCTGTGCTCTTTAATATTTTAATAGGAAATGGTGCTGTAATTTGCCAAAAGTTTTTTTTTTGAATATCTCTGATTTCTGTTGGTTTTCTTATTGATATGATGACTTATGTATGATTTTCCTAATACTGAACCAACCCTAATTCCTGATATAAACCCCATGTGGTCAATGTGTATAATTCTTATGATATATTGCAATCATTTCATGCTTATCTTGTTCACAATTTTTGCATCAATATTCATAGGAAAATTAATACATAAGTTTACTTCTTTATTTTAGCTTTTCCTGCCTGATTTAGTTATCAGCAAAATAGTTATGTCATAAAAGGAGCTTGAAAGGGTTCTGTCTTCACCTAATTAATTCCTTCTGTTTGTTCTTTTAATCCTGTCAGTTTTTCATTTCTCACCAGTGTTTTACTTTTGTGTACCATCTCCCTCCAATCATATCTCTCTTCTATAAGTTCCTTCACATCCTCCCCTCTTTCTTCCCTGTCAGGTAAGATAGGTTTCTACATTCAACTGACTGTGTATGTTGTTGCCTCTTTGAGCCAATAAAAATGAAAGTAAGGTTCAAGTGATGTTTATCACCCACCCTCCCATTTTTTCTTCCATTGTAATATAATAGAGAAGCATTTCATGCCCCTACATGTGAAATAAGTTATACTATTCTCCCTCTCCCTTCCTTCTGCACTCAATGTAATCCTCTTTCTCTTTTCCTATTTTTTGTTTTTTCCCCCATTTCACCTTATAGCTATATTCTGTATATTCCTTGCAATTATATATATAATTAAAGATACAATAATTAAGAATAACAAGTCTCACTTTCCTTGTAAGGGACTTGTAAGGATATAAAGTTTAGCTCGATTGAATCTCTTATGTTTTATTTTCTCTTTTTACCTGCTTTTACTTCCCTTCAGTCTTGAAATTTGAGGTCATTTTTTTTTCTTATTTAGTTCTGATCTCTCCTTATAAATACTTGAAATCCTCTATTTCATTGAATGATTATTTATGACTATTTATTCCCCTTGAAGCATTATGCTTAATTTAGCCAGGAAACTGATCTTTAGTTGTAGTCTTAACTCCTTTGCCATCTGGAATACCAGATTCTCTGACTTCTGGTCCTTTTCCAATCTGCAGATACTTGTTTTTTCCATAATTCTGTCACAACACTCATTTTTCATCATCTTTCTTCTGCCTTTCTTATATGATTTTAAAGTTCTTTTTAAAACACTCCCAAGAGTTCTTTCTGAACTTCAGACCACTTCCCATGTTTATATGGGTTTTGCCCAAAGGTGTTTTGACATTGTCATCCTCTTCTAAGTTTGATCTTCCCATCATCACAATAAATTTCTATGATCAGATTCATTTTATTTTATTTATGTATTTATTTATTTTTGCTTTCCTTTCTTTGGCCTTTTCCTTTTCTTTGAAATTTAATCTCTCCTTCCCAGATAGAAGGAATATTGTCCCACCATGCTGCTATCCTAATATTGTCCTGAAGATGGCAGGGAACCCTTGTGTCTGGTGTTGACTAAAGGGGTGGATTGAGAGGTTTTCATTCCTCGTATGCTGGGTATATGGGTAGTGCTGATATTATGAAATAATAATATAATATAATATTTGATAGAACATAATTGGAAATATTCAAATATCTCCTCTACAAGTTATTTTGCATTTTAATTTAGTCAGATTTTAGTTTCAAAATAATGAGTATTATATTCTGAAATAAGTACTTATTTGTGGAATATAAATGTTTTAGAAGTATTTAGACACTCTTTGTTCATTCTAAGATTTTCTTCCTACTAAGTCTCAAATTGGCATTTGTTCTCTCTTTCCCTATTTCTATTCTAGAAAACACAGCTGAACATTAACATTATCTACAATGTTTGCCAACTTTGTCTACTTAAATAACCGTGGCCTTACTTTAACTTACATACAATGTGATCACTTATATAATACTTATTTTTAAATTTTAAAATATGGAGAAACTCATTATTAAGATAAAAAATAAAGTTGAAAATTGAATTATAATGAAATTTCCAAAGTAAAGACAATATTTTAGACTTATTGTTTAAGAATCTACAAGAAGATAATGCTACCAGCACTTTTGATATGTGTAAATTGAGTAATAATCAATAAAAACAGGCTGTCACTTAATTCAGGTCAGTATACTTCCTATTCAAAGTCACCAAATATTCTATCTGATGACTTACTCTGTAATATTACAAAAAAAAAAAAAAAGATTGGAATGCTACTAATTTTTATTCAATAGTTTTTTTTTCAATTACAATCAATATTTATTTTTATAAGATTTTGAAGTTCCGATTTTTTCTCCTTTTCTTCTTTCCCTCTCCACTCATCAAGACAGCAAACACTTTGATACAGACAACATTTATTTTAATATATATTTATTTTATACATATAATTATTTTAAACATATATCCATATTAGTCATGTTGTGAACATATCATATCAAAATGAAAGGGGAAAAGCACAAGAAAGAAAGAAACTCAAAAAAGTGAAAAAAAGTATGTTTCAATCTGCATTCAGTCTCTCTACTTCTTTCTCTGGATGTTCATGGTATTTTCCATCACAAGTCTATTGGAATTGTCTTGGATCATTGTTTCACAGCAAAGAGCTAATTGATCATCAGCTTGTTGATCATTACACCGTGTTGCTGGTACTGTGTATGGCATTCTCCTGGTTTTGCTCACTTCACTCAGTATCAGTTCACATAAGTCTTTCCAGCTTTTTCTGAAATCTAACTGGTCATTATTTTTTATAGAACAACATTATTACATTTTACTCATAAACTGTTTCTTATTCAATGATTCACCAATTGATGGTCATCCCCTAAATTTCCAATTACTTATCACTGACAAAAAAGATACTACAAACAACTTTGCATATACGGGTGTTTTTATTTTATTTTATTTTATTATCTCTTTGGGATACAGACATAGTAGTGGAACTATTAGATGAAAGGATTTGTACAGTTTTATAACCCTTTGGACATGGGGCGAAATTGCTCTCCAGAATATTAAAATCAAATGAGGTCCAACAACAATGCATCAGTGCCCCAATTTTCCCTCCAACATTTACCATTTGGTTTCTCTGTCATCTTAACCAATCTTCTAGATGTGAAGTGGTGACTTACAGTTGTTTTAATTTGCATTTCTTTCATCAATAGTGATTAAGAGCTTTTTCCATATGATAATAGATAGTTTTAATTTCTTCATGTCTAAATCATGAAGCTATATTGCTTATCTTTGCTTTTGCAAAGTCATTCACAGCTCATCATCCCACAACATTATTATTACTTTCTACATATTACAGTTTATTTCCATGAGCATGTGGAAGAATTTCCAGGTTTTTCTGAGATCATCATGCTTATCATTTCTTGTAGAAAGATAGTTTTCTATCAAAATCACATACCACAATTTATTCAGCTATTCTCCAATTGATGGACTTTCCTTCAACTACCAATTCTTTGCCCTCAGAAAAGATCTAGTATAAATATTTTGTACAAATAGGTTGTTTTCTTTTTTTAAATCTCTTTTGGGGTTCATGCCTAGTAGTAGTAATATTAGGTCAAATAATATGCATTATTTTATAGCCCTTTGGACATAGTTCCTATCTTTTGATCATTTATCAGTTGGAGAATAGTTATTTTTTTTATAAATTTTGCTTAATTACATATACATTTGAGAAATGAGGTCTTCATCAGAGAGATTTGCTTCAAATGTCTTTTTACAATTACAATTGCTAAGTGTGTTTATCCTCCCATTTATTCTATTTTCTCTCTCTCCTTTTACCTTGTCTTCTCTCAAAAGAGTTTTGCTTCTGACCTCCCTATCCCAAAATATATATCCTCCTTTCTGTCACTCTTTCATATGTCCTCCTTTTTATAACCCTTCCCAATTCTTATAATCCATTGCCCTTCTACTTTCCTGTAGCTCAAGATAGATCCTTATATCTATATTGAATCTGTATGTTATTTCCTCATTGAGTCAATTCTGACGAAAGTAAAACTCACTGCAGACAATTCTCAGGTGAAGAAATTGAAACTATTTCTAATCATATGAAAAGATGTTCCAAGTTATTATAAATCAGAGAAATGCAAATTAAGACAACTCTGAGATACCACTACACACCTGTCAGATTGGCTAGGAAGACAGGAAAAGATAATGCTCAATGTTGGAGGGGATGTGGGAAAACTGGGACACTGATACATTGTTGGTGGAATTCTGAATACATCCAGCCATTCTGGAGAGCGATTTGGAACTATGCAAAACTATCAAAGTGTGCATACCCTTTGATCCAGCAGTGTTACTACTGGGCTTATATCCCAAAGAGATTTTAAAGAAGGGAAAGGGACCTGTATGTGCAAGAATGTATGTGGCAGCCCTCTTTGTAGTGGCCAGAAACTGGAAAGTGAGTAGATGCCCATCAATTGGAAAATGGCTGAATAAATTGTGGTATATGAATATTATGGAATATTATTATTCTGTAAGAAAGGACCAGTAGGATGATTTCAGAAAGGTCTGGAGAGACTTATATGAATTGATGCTGAGTGAAATGAGCAGGACCAGGAGATCATTATATACTTCAACAACAATACTATACGATGATCAATTCTGATGGACTTGTCCATCTTCAAAAATGAGATGAAGCAAATCAGTTCCAATAGAACAGTAATGAATTGAACCAGTTACATCCATTGAAAAAACTCTGGGAGATGATTATGAGCCACTACAGAAAATTCCCAATCCCTCTATTTTTGTCTGCCTGCATTTTTGATTTTCTTCACAGGCTAATTGTACACTATTTCAAAACCTGACTCTTTTTATATAGCAAAATAACTGTTTGGACATGTATTTAACTTATACTTTAACATATTTAACATGTATTGGTCAACCTGCCATCTGGGAGAAGGGGTAAGAGGAAGAAGGGAAAAAGTAGAACAAAAGAATTTGCAACTGTCAATACTGAAAAATTACCTATGCATATATCTTGTAAATAAAAAAACTATAATTAAAAAAAAGAAAGTAAAGTTCACAGTGAAGTTCCAAAATTTGGCTATAATATTCCTGGTAGTTTTTATCTTGGGATTTCTTTCAGGAGGTGATTGGTGGAATCTTCCAATTTATATTTTACCCTCTAGTTCTAGAATATCTGGACAGTTTTCCTTGATAATTTCTTAAAAGGTGATGTATAGGCCCTTTTTAAAAATCGTGCCTTTTAAGTAAACCAATAATTTTTTTTTAAATATCTCTCCTAGATCTATTTTTCAGTTCAGTTGTTTCTCCAATGAGATATTTCACATTATCTTCTATTTTTTTAATTTTTGTTTTTTTTTAATTTTTTCTTGATTTCTCATAAAGTCATTCATTTCCATCTGTTCAATTCTAATTTTAAGCAATGATTTTTCCTCAGTGAGCTTTTGTACCTCCTTTCCCATTTGATCGATTTTGCTTTTAAGGAGTTATTCTCATTAATTTTTTGTATTTCTTTTTGCACCACATTCCTTTCTCTTCTCAATCTTTCCTCTACCCTTCTTGATTTTCAAAATCTCTTTTGAGTTCTTCCATAGTCTGAAATCAATTATTAATTTTCTTTAAGGTTTTCCATGTAATAAGTTTTACTTTAAATCTTCCTTGTTACCATAATAACTTTAAATTGTCAGAATCTTTTTTTTCCTATTGTTTGCTCATTTCCTCAGTCTATTATGTGATTTTTAATTTTTTTTTTAAATATAAGTAGGGCTCTTTGATGAACCAAATAAGTTCCATTTGTTCAATAATGAATAAAACCAGCAACAGCCAGCAAAAGAATTATGGGGAATGAGTGTGAACCACTACATAACATATTTTTCTCCACTTGCATTTTTTATTTCCTTCTCAGGTTAAATTTACCTTATTTCAAAGTCCGATTCTTCTTGTACAGCAAAATAACTGTGTGGATATGTATACATATATTGTATTTAACATAAACTTTAACATATTTAACTTGGATTGGTCTACCTGCCATCTGGGGGAAGGGATGGGGAAAAAGAGAGGAAAAGTTGGAACAGAAAGTTTTGCAAGGTTCAATGCTGAAAAATTACCCATGCATATATCTTGTAAATAAAAAGCTACAATAATAAAAATAAATAAATAATTAGATTAAATTAAATTAAAAATAAAGTAGGGCCCTTTTTCCAAGGTGGAGAGTGTAATGTTTCAAACTTCAGTAGTTTTATTCAGCTGTTTTCAGAGATCCTTAGTAGAACCTAATCATAAGCACTCTTTTCTGCCTTAAAATTGTAAGAAGATTCCCATTACACTGTGGCTATAAGTTCTAGTGTGCAAAAGCAATAGAGTCCTTCCTCAATATTAGTAAAAAAAAGATATTCTGAGGCTTAGACTTTCAGAAGCGGTCAACACTGCTGCTACCACTGCACCACCACCTCCTCTTGGTTTTCTGGTTTCCTAAGGCCTTCTCATCCTAATGAGACAAACTTTTCCTGCCAATCTTCTGTCTTCTTTAGTCTCTGGACTTAGAAGTCTGGAAATGTCCAATACTGGTACTAATTCAGAGGCTCAAAAGCAAAATCCTACTTTGCTATTGACCAGACCAGGCTGGGGCAGCACTGGACTAACATCTCAGTGCAACAGATATTTCCTGATGACTCTCCAAGATGTCTTCAGCTGGAAAATTATTCCATTCCATTATTTTGTGTGTGTTCTAATATACTAAAATTTGTTTTGAATCATCATTTAGAGGAATTTGAAGAGCTATGGGGGACAGCTGGGGCAGTCACTGACTTTTCTCTGCCATCTTTGTCCTGCCTGCAGAAATGTCTATCAATCTATTTCTTAGCCAGTACCAAATGATTTTGAAGCTTCCTACTTTAGAATACAGTTTTAGACCTAGTATGGTTAGGCCATGGTCATTTGAATTTTTTCATTCATTTTCTTGATATTATTGATTTTTTTGTTCTCCCATATAAATTTTGTTATTTTTTTTCTAGTTCTATAAAATAGCTTTGGCAGTTTCACTGGAATGACACTGAATACGTAGATTAATTTAGGTAAAATGGTCATTTTTTAAATATTAACCTGGATTACCCATAAGCAATTGATATTTTTTCCAATTGTCTAGATCTGACTCTATGTGCTTTGTAATTGTGTTCATATAGTTCCTAGGTTAGTTTGATCAATAAACTCCAAATATTTTATATTGTCTACAATTATTTTAAATGGAATTTTTCTTTCTATTTCTTATTGTTGGACTTTGTTGCAATGTACAGAAATGCCGATTTTTTTTTTTTTTTTGAGTACATCCATCAGAATTGAGTAATCTTGCAGTTGCCATATACAATTGTCTCCTGGTTCCACTCATATCACTTAGCATCAGTTCATGTCTTTCCAGGTCTCTCTGAAATCATCCTGTTGAAGATTTCTTATAAAACAATAATATTCTATACCATGCATATACTATAAGTAATTCAGCCATTCTCCAATTAGTAGGCATTCACTCATTTTCCAGTTTCAAGTACTACAAAAAAGGGCTGCCACAAATGTTTTCGCACATGTGGGTCTCTTTTTTCCTCCTTAATGATCTCTTTGGAACATAAGCCCAGTAGAAACTCTGCTGCATCAAAATATATGAACAGTTTGATAGTCCTTTGAGTATAGTTCCAAATCGCTCTCCAGAATGGGTGAATAAGTTCACAGTTCACCAACAATGTATTTGTGTATCAATTTTCCCACATCCCCTCCAACATTATCTTTTCCTGTCTTAGCCAATCTGAGAGGTATGTACTGGTACCTCAGAGTTTTCTTAATTTGCATTTCTATGATCAATGGTGATTTAGAGCATTTTTTCATATAACTAAATATGGTTTTAATTTCTTCATATGAAAATCATCTGTCCCTATCCTTTGAACATTTATCAATTGGAGAATGGACTGAATTCTTATAAATTTGAGCCTATTTTCTTTATTTTTTTAGAAATGAGGCCTTTATTAGAACCCTTGAATGTATTTTTTTCCAGGTTATTGCTTCTGTTCTAATTTTTTCTGCATTGGTTTTCTATGTACAAACACTTTTTAACTTAATATAATCAAATTATCCATTTTATATTAATAATGTAAAGTTCTTCTTTTTCACAGATTTCTTCTTTTTCAACAGATCTGAGAGGTAAGCTATCTTTGTTCTAATTTGCTTATAATTTAACTCTTTAGGTCTCAATCATGAATCCATTTCTACCTTATCTTGACATAGAATGTTAGGTGTGGATTCATGCCTAGTTTTTGTTATACTAATTTCCAATTTTCTCAACAGTTTTTGTCAAATAGTGAGTATTTATCCCAAAAGCTAGAATTTTGGGGTTTGTCAAACACTAGAATAAGATAGTCATTGACTATTTTGTCCTATGAATCTAATCTTTTCCTGTGATTGACTTCTCTATTTCTTGGCCAGTACCAAATGGTTTTGATTACTGCTGCTTTATAATGTAGTTTTACATATGGCACAGCTAGGCCACCTTCATTTGTATTTTTTCATTAATACCTTTGAAATTCTTGACCTTTTGCTCTCCCAGATGAGCAAATTTTTCTAGATCTGTAAAATAATTTCTTGGAAGTTTCATTGGTATGGAACTGAATAAGTAGATTGTTAGATAGTATACTCATTTTTATTATATTAGCTAGGTCTACCTGTGAATGCATGATATTTTACCAGTTGATTAGATAATATTTTATTTTTGTGGAAAGGGTTTTATAGTTGTGTTCATATAATTCCTGACTTTGCCTTGGCAGGTAGACTCTCAAATATTTTATATTATTGACTGTTATTTTGTTTCATTTTATTTTTTATGATATAATTTTTATTGTGATACCCAAGTCAGGTTAACACAAAATGAGAAAAAAAAATTAGCTATGAAATAGTATTCTTAATAAATAATGATGTGGGGAGTCAAGATGGCGGAGCAGGCACACACGACTCTCTAAGCTCCTCTCCTTACCCACATAACCACCTATTTAATCCAGCCTCAAAAATAACTCTTCACTGCTTAAATTCATGAAGATGAGAAGCTCTACAACTTACCAGCCGATCTGGAAGCTCGCCAGGAAAGGTTTGTCCTGAAGGGCCAGGAACAGACTAGCACAGGCAGCGAGAGGCTAGTGTCCTGAGCAGACCAGGGGCAGGGGTGATCTCTGTGGCTAGAGAAGTTATAGGGACTACTCTGCTATAGGCTAACTGCTCTGCCTTGATTACAAAGCAGTAAACTGGCAGAGAAGTTAAAGCCTAAAACAGAGGGTCCTCTAAAAAACACCAAAACCTAACGAGATCTGGCTGTAACCCCTCAAACCCGGAAGTGACTCAGGCAGACTTTACCTCAGCCCTGTGGCCACATCCGACAGTTTGGGACTTTTGTGGGGGCAGTTACTAATCTGCACGACAGTGGGGCACAGCCTGGGCAGCCTCTAATTGGCAGTGGGGGGGGGCTCGGCCTGGGGCAATAGAACCTCCCCAGCTGACTGCGCTTCCTGGCAAACACTTCCAGTCCCTGAAAATCCATTCACTGCTCAGCTGCTAATACCCACAGCCCCAGGGCAGGGTTTGGCTTGGGGCAGTGAAACTCTCACTGCTAAGTGTCTAGCCCCAGGGCAGTCCTTATCTCACACAGCTGAGGTTCTTTGAAAGGCACTTTCCCAGCCCAGCCCTGCAGGCCTGAGTTACTTTCGGGTGGGGAACTCTTTCCCAGAGCACTCCAGTACCTCTCTGCTTTTTGTAGCCGGTTGGCAGGACAGCTACCCCGTCCATATACCTTTCACTGCTCTGCAGAGGAAGCTAGTAACCTCCTGGCTCTGAAGGCAGACCTTACAGGCTTTAACAAAATGAGTAAAAAAATCAAAAGAACGATTGATAGTTTCTACACAGAAAGAGAACAACTTTTCAACCCTGAAGAGACTAATAGCAGACAGTCTCCAGACGATTGTTGGTCTCCAGTTCAAAAGGCTCTCCTAGAAGAGACTATTAAAAACCTTAAAAGAGAGCTAGAAGAGAAATGGGGAAAGGAAAGAGAAGCTATGCAAGAGAGTACAGAAAAAGCACATAACTCACTAAAAGAAAAATTTGATAAAGTGGAAAAAGAAAACAACTTCCTGAAATGTAAATTGGAAAAGGTAAAAAACAGAGTTTGAGAATTGAAAAAAGAAAATGACTCACTAAAAAAAAAATTAGTGAAATGGAAAAAAATTCCATAGAGCAAAACAACTCAATTGGACATATACAAAAAGAAGTAAAAAAAGCTAATGAAGAAAATAATTCACTAAAAATTAGAACTGAACAAATAGAAATGACTGATTCAATGAGACATCAAGAATCAGTCAAGCAAAACCAAAAAAATGAAAGATTGGAAAAAAATGTCAAATATTTACTTGGAAAAACAACAGACCTGGAAAATAGATCTAGGAGAGATAACTTGAGGATCATCGGACTACCAGAAAATTATGATGAAAAAAAGAGCCTAGATACTCGTTTACAGGAAATCATCAAAGAGAACTGCCCATAAGTAATAGAACCGGAAGGGAAAATAGGTGTTGAAAGAATTCATCGAACACCTTCTGAAAAAGACCCTAAAATAAAGACTCCAAGGAATATTGTGGCCAAACTTCAGAATTTCCAGACTAAAGAAAAAATTTTACAAGCAGCCAGGAAAAAACAGTTCAAATACCGAGATGCAACAATAAGGGTCACGCAAGATCTGGCTGCCTCAACATTAAAGGATCGAAGGGCCTGGAATCAGATATTCCGAAAGGCAAAAGAACTTGGAATGCAGCCAAGAATAAACTATCCAGCTAAGCTGAGTATTTTTTTCCCTTGGAAGAAGATGGAAATTTAATGAAATAGAGGAATTCCATCTGTTTCTAAGGAAAAACAGATTTAAACAAAAAATTTGATCTTCAACAACAGGAATCAAGAGAAGTAGAAAAAGGTAAAAGGAACTCTTGAGAACTGTATTTCTGTTGTGAATATACATTAAAAACCACATGTATAATTTGATCTTACCGATATAACACAAAAAAGGGAAGTAGAAATGGAAAGGGGATAGTGTCAGAAAAAGGGGAGAAGGGAGATAAAAAGAGGGAAACTTCATGCGACAATGAGGCAAAGGAAACCTATCATATATGAGGGAACTTAGAGAGGGGGAGGAACATTGTGTGAATCCTACTCTCATCAGAGTTGGCTCAAAGAGGAAACAATTGACATATTTGTTTTATACAGATTCTTCTCTCACTTCATTAAAAAGTGAAAAGGGAGAAGGAAAAAGAGTAATAAGGGAAGGGTACAAGAAAGGGGAAGGGATTCAAAGGGAGGAGGGAGGGATACTAAAGAGGGAGAGCTGTGCGACTTTAGTGGGACCAATAGGGAAGAAGGGAAGGAGGGCAAAAAAAAGAAAAGTATAAACTGGGGATATTAGGATGACAGGAAATGCAGAATTGGTTATTTTAACCGCAAATGTGAATGGGATGAACTCTCCCATAAAGAGGAGGCGGATAGCAGACTGGATCAAAAGTCAGAACCCTACAATCTGTTGTTTACAGGAAACACATTTAAAACAGGGAGATACATACAGACTAAAGGTAAAAGGTTGGAGCAGAATCTATTATGCTTCAGGTGAAGTCAAAAAAGCAGGGGTAGCCATCCTTATCTCAGATCAAGCAAAAGCAAAGATTGATCTAATTAAAAGACATAAGGAAGGAAACTATATCTTGCTTAAGGGTACTATACACAATGAAGCAATATCAATATTAAACATATATGCACCAAGTGGTATAGCATCTAACTTCCTTAAAGAGAAGCTAAGAGAGTTGAGAGAAGAAATGGACAGCAATACTATAATAGTGGGAGATCTCAATCTTGCACTCTCAGATTTAGATAAATCAAATCACAAAACAAATAAGAAAGAAATTAAAGAGGTAAATAGAATATTAGAAAAATTAGGTATGATAGATCTCTGGAGAAAACTGAATGGTGACAGAAAGGAGTATACTTTCTTCTCAGCAGTTCATGGAACCTACACAAAAATTGACCATATATTAGGACATAAAGACCTCAAAATTAAATGTAGGAAGGCAGAAATAGTAAATGCCTTCTTTTCAAACCACAATGCAATAAAAACTACATTCAACAAAAAGTTAGGTGTAAATAGACCAAAAAGTAATTGGAAACTAAATAATCTCATCTTAAAGAATGATTGGGTGAAACAGCAAATTATAGACACAATTAATAATTTCACTCAAGATAATGACAACAATGAGACATCATATCAAAATTTATGGGATGCAGCCAAAGCAGTAATAAGGGGAAATTTTATATCCTTAGAGGCTTACTTGAATAAAATAGAAAAAGAGAAGATCAATGAATTGGGCCTGGAACTTAAAAAGTTAGAAAAAGACAAAATTAAAAACCCCCAATCAATTACTAAACTTGAAATTCTAAAATTAAAAGGAGAAATTAATAATATAGAAAGTAAAAAAACTATTGAACTAATAAGTAAAACTAAGAGTTGGTTTTATGAAAAAACCAATAAAATTGATAAACCTTTGGTAAATCTGATTAGAAAAAGGAGAGAGGGAAATCAAATTGGCAGTCTTAAAAATGAAAAATACTTTGCCCAACTTTATGCCAACAAATTTGATAACCTAAGCGAAATGGATGACTACCTCCAAAAATATAGGCTTCCCAGATTATCAGAGGAGGAAGTAAATTGCTTAAATAGTCCCATTTCAGAAACAGAAATAGAACCAGCTATTAACCAACTCCCTAAAAAAAAATTCCCGGGACCAGATGGATTTACATGTGAATTCTACCAAACATTCAAAGAACAATTAGCCCCAATGCTTTATAAACTATTTGAAAAATAGGGAATAAAGGAGTCCTACCAAATTCCTTTTATGACACAGACATGGTACTGATACCTAAACCAGGTAGGTTGAAAACAGAGAAAGAAAATTATAGACCAATCTCCCTAATGAATATTGATGCTAAAATCTTAAATAAGATATTAGCAAAAAGACTACAGAAAATCATCCCCAGGATAATACATCATGATCAAGTAGGATTTATACCAAGAATGCAGGGCTGGTTCAATATTAGGAAAACTATCAATATAATTGGCCATATTAATAATCAACTTAACAAAAACCATATGATCATCTCAATAGAAGCAGAAAAAGCATTTGATAAAATCTAACATCCATTCCTATTAAAAACTCTTGAGAGTATAGGAATAAATGGACTTTTCCTTAAAATAATCAGTAGCATCTATTTAAAACCAGCAGTAAGCATCATATGTCATGGGGACAAACTGCAACCATGCCCAATAAGATCAGGAGTAAAACAAGATTGCCCACTATCACCGTTACTATTTAATATTGTATTAGAAATGCTAGCTTTGGCAAGAAGAGTTGAGAAAGAGATTAAAGGAATAAGAATAGGCAATGAGGAAACAAAATTATCACTCTTTGCTGATGATATGATGGTATAGTTAGAGAACCCCAGAGACTCTACCAAAAAGTTATTAGAAACAATCCACACCTTCAGCAAAGTTGCAGGATATAAAATAAACCCACATAAGTCATCAGCATTCTTATATATCACTAACAAAACCCAATAGTTAGAGTTACAAAAAGAAATTCCATTTAAAGTAACTACTGATCGTATAAAATATTTAGGAATCTATCTGCCAAAGGAAAATCAGAAACTTTATGAGCAAAACTACAAAACACTTTCCACACAAATTAAGTCTGATCTAACCACTGGAAAAATATTAAATGCTCTTGGATTGGGCGAGCAAATATAATAAAGACGACAATACTACCTAAATTAATCTACTTATTTAGTGCTATACCAATCAGACTCCCAAAAAACTACTTTGATGAACTAGAAAAAATAACAACAAAGTTCATATGGAAAAACAAAAGGTCAAGAATTTCAAGGGAATTAATGAAAAAAAAATCAAATGAAGGTGGCCTAGCTGTACCAGATCTAAAATTATATTATAAAGCAGCAGTTACTAAAACTATCTGGTATTGGCTAAGAAATAGACTAGTTCATCAATGGAATAGGTTAGGTTCAAAGGACAAAACAGCCAATAACTTTAATAATATAGTGTTTGACAAACCCAAAGACACCAGTTTCTGGGATAAGAATGCATTATTTGACAAAAATTGCTGCGAAAATTGGAAATCAGTATGGCAGAAACTAGGCATTGATCCACACTTAACACCGTACACTAAGGTAAGGTCAAAATGGGTTCATGATCTAGGCATAAAGAATGAGATGATAAATAAATTGGAAGAGCATAGGATAGTTTACCTCGCAGACCTGTGGAAGAGGGAGGAACTTATGACCAAAGAAGAACTAGAGATCACTATTGACCACAGCATAGAAAATTTTGATTATATCAAATTGAAAAGTTTTTGTACAAACAAAACAAATGCAAACAAGATTAGAAGGGAAACAATAAACTGGGAAAACATTTTTACAATCAAAGGTTCTGATAAAGGCCTCATTTCCAAAATATATAGAGAATTGACTCTAATCAATAAGAAATCAAACCATTCTCCAATTGATAAATGGTCAAAGGATATGAACAGACAATTCTCAGATGAAGAAATTGAAACTATTTATAGACATATGAAAATATGCTCCAAATCATTATTAATCAGAGAAATGCAAATTAAGACAACTCTGAGATACCACTGCACACCTGTCAGATTGGCTAGAATGACAGGGAAAGATAATAGGGAATGTTGGAGGGGATGTGGGAAAACAGGGACACTGATACATTGTTGGTGGAATTGTGAACACATCCAGCCATTCTGGAGAGCAATTTGGAACTATGCTCAAAAAGTTATCAAACTGTGCATACCCTTTGATCCAGCAATGTTTCTACTGGGCTTATACCCCAAAGAGATACTAAAGAAAGGAAAGGGACCTGTATGTGCCAAAATGTTTGTGGCAGCCCTGTTTGTAGTGGCTAGAAGCTGGAAAATGAAAGGATGTCCATCAATTGGAGAATGGTTGAGTAAATTGTGGTATATGAATGTTATGGAATATTATTGTTCTGTAAGGAATGACCAGCAGCAGGATGATTACAGAAAAGACTGGCAAGACTTACATGAACTGATGCTGAGTGAAATGAGCAGAACCAGGAGATCATTATATACCTCAACAACGATATTGTTTGAGGATGTATTCTGATGGAAGTGGATCTCTTTGATAAAGAGAGCCTTAATTGATCAAAGATGGACAGAAACAGCTATACCTAGAGAAAGAACACTGGGAGATGAATATAAACTGCTTGCATTTTTGTTTTTCTTCCCAGGTTATTTATACCTTCTGAATTCAATTCTCCCTGTGCAACAAGAAAACTGTTCAGTTCTGCACACATATATTGTATCTAGTATATACTGTAACCCATTCAACATGTAAAGGACTGCTTGCCATCTGGGGGAAGGGGTGGAGGGAGGGAGGGGAAAAATTAGAACAGAAGTGAATGCAAGGGATAATGCTGTAAAAAATTACCCTGGCATGCGTTCTATCAATAAAAATTTATTAAAAAACAAACAAATAAATAAATAAATAATGATGTGAAAATTTAGCAAAATGATATATATTTCTATGAAAAATACGTTAGTCTGACTATGTTGATTGTCAATTTCATTCAAGAATCCTAAGCAGAGCACAGTAGAAAGAGCGATGGCTTTGGAGAAAAACGACCTTCAATCAAATAATGCCTCTGACACATATTGGATATATGCCTGTAAATAATCTTTCAATGCTGCAGTAATCTGAAAGATTTTAAGTTTAAGACTGGGAATTTTATATAACTATAAAATCATAGGCTCCAAAATTCGTCCACTCCAAAATATACAAATGCCCATAAGTACACATATATAGATATATCTATAAGTAGATTGCAATATGTATATATGACACATACAACAATATATATGATAGAATCAATGTGATAATACTTATGATTAATATTATGTACATAACAAAATGAGTAATGTATGAATTCCTTATTTTTAATTTATAGCTTATTTACTAATGTTTTCAATTTTTTTAATGCCACCTATTTGTTAAATTTCCTGCTGATATTTTGGACATGCATACAACACTAGGTGTAACAGGGGTTTTCATAATCCCTTTGGTTCATGATTATACAGAAATCACAATCAGGAGATTGTAAAGATCATTTTACTGAGTGTGCCCATTATGAGTTTTAGCAATCATTCATTTTTTATTTTTCAAAAAATATGCATGGACTTTTCTTTAACATTAGCCCTTGCAAAACCTTGAGTTTCAGTTTTCACTTCTTTACCCCATGCCCTCCTGTAGATGGCAAGTAGTCCAATATATGTTAAACAAGTTAGAAATATTTGTTAAATCTAGTGTATGCATATATATATATATATATATATAGTTATTGTGCTGAACAAGAAAAATCAAATCAAACCAATAAAAAAAGAAGAAGAAGAAGAAGAAGAAGAAGAAGAAGAAGAAGAAGAAGAAGAAGAAGAAAGAAGAGAAGGAGGAGGAGGAGGAGGAAGAAAAGGAGGAGGAGGAGGAGGAAGAGGAGGAGAAGGAGGAAAAGGAGGAGGAGCAATCAAGTAACAATGAAAAAAAATGAAAATGCTATGTTGTGAACCACATTCAGTTCCCATGGTCCTCTCTCTCAGTGTAATTGGCTGTCTTCACTGAACAATTGGAATTGGTTTGAATCATTGTTCATTGTTGAAGAGAGCCATATATCAACAGTTATTTTAAATGGAATTTCTCTTTCTATCTCTTGCTGTTGGATTTTGTTGGTAAAATATAAAAATGCTGATGATTTATTTGAATTTCTTTTGTGTACTGCAACTTTGCTAGTTGTGAATAGTTTCTACTAGTTTTTTAGTTGATTTTTAAGATTCTTTAAGTATACCATCATATCATCTGCAAAGAGTGATAATTTGTTTTCATTTTTACCTTCTCTAATTCCTTTAATTTAATTCCTTAAATTATTGTCCTGAGCAGTGTCAAACTATGCTAGTTTAAGCTAAACTAAGCTAAACTGTGCTATATTAGGGTAGTCTAAGCCAGGCAAAACTAGGCTAGATTAGATTTTGCTGTATTCTTGTGGTGTATCATACTGCCTTATCAAACCATACCACACCATAATGTACAATATAATGCCCATACAATGTATTTTATTAGCCTTTACTTTCTGTGGATAATTAACTATTTATTATAAATTGCTTTTTAGAAAAATCAGAGATAATGATAGAAATATAGTCTATTTTCTTACTTCAACTACATAAGAAGCTATGTTATGAGTCTTGTGTTCCCACTATATCTAAACTCCCTGCATGCACATGCACATACAAACACAAACACACACACACACACACACACACACACACATATACATATACACACACATGAACACACAATTTATGACTCCCTTTTACTTGTTACAGAGATCAGCAATTAGTGCATTCCAGCTCTCCCTTAAGTAATTTCTTTTATGATGTTGATGAATCCTCAACACTCTTGGACCTATAGCTTTATTTATTTTTAAATTCTATTAATGTCCAAATATCTCTATTTTACATCATTTACATCAACCATCAATGTGTCTATGCCTTTAATAGTTCTAATTTGATGCTCCTTTTTTGTCCACAACTATGTTTTCTAAGGCATTTCCAATTTCCCAAAACCTCAAAACCTACCCTCTATCTACATTTATTGAACCTAACTTTTTGTAGTGGTATAGGAGCCACCTGCTGGAGATCTAACTCAGACCTGTAGAATGGATCTCTTCTTGTGAGAGAATGATGATGATACAAGAAGACATAGAGGCAGTTGTGTTCTTTGACCTCTCTCCTCTTCCCTCTTGCTTTCAATTATTTCATTCCCACAAGGAACATCTGTGAAGGCTACTTTGTAACTACTTCAAATGTTATGATTCACACAGTGGAGGCTCTAGGAGAATTGATCTGACCCTAGGCATGGTCCTTTATAACTTTTTATGCTCAAGGAGATTTCCAAACATTCATTCTTAAATATTTTATCCATTATATTGACTACATCTGAATCCCCATCTATTTGACTTCTGATAAGCCTCTTAAATACTGCTACTGCTTCATAAACAATCTGATCTCCCTTATCTTCCACTACAGAAGTTATACTCTTCCCCTAATCCAGATCCCCAATACTTTCTATTTTCTTCAGTTTTTCCAGAATCCAAATTCCTACTGGGAGAAATCACAGTACTATGCATAGCCAAGTATTAACCAATTTAACCAAGGTTAATTACTAGCATTGTACTATTTATTGCAATATAACCCATCTTCTTGGAATTACCCCTTAATTAACTCCCCTCCTCTTAGCAACTCCCTCATACTTGCTTCTTTTCTCTGATTTAAAATACCAACAGTTAACCCCTTCCCAAATATTCATTAGACACTCTTCCTTTCCAAGATATAGATCAATTCATGTCTTTTTTTTTTTTTACTGCTAAAGTCGTTAAATATGTAGTTTAATCCAGCTGCCTATGTTGAATGCTTCTATAGCCATTTTAAACTTTCTAAAATCTGACAGTTATCCTCATTACAATATCTAAATGACTTTTTAAATGAAAAAAAATGTAAATATCTTTCCTTAGTTGATAACCTCCTTGGATCCTCTGAAGCATTTGACATAGTAGGATATCTTACATTACTTGAAGATTTATGTTCCTTTTGGCTTTGACAATATTATGTTATCATGCCCTCTTATTCTTATCACAATCCCCTTGCTTTTTCCTGGACAATTCTTCTTCCTTTATATTTTATTACAATGTGGATTTCCCTTAAGGTTTGACTAACTTTCCTTAGATTTTCTCTCTTCTATACATAAATACATATGTATATATTCATACACACACACACACACACCAGATATATATATATGTAACATGTGTATAAATATATATATACAAATACAAATTTCATTTTTCCAAATACATACAAAGATAGTTTTCAACATTAACCTTTGCAAAACTTTGTGCTCCAAATTTTTCTTCTTCTCTCCTTCTCCTCCCTGCTCTATCAGACAGCAAGCAGTTCATTATAGGTTAAACATGTGTAATTCTTCTAAACATATTTCCATATTCATCATGCTGCACAAGAAAAATCAGATCAAAAGGGAGAAAACATGAGAAAGAGAGAAAAATATCAAGAAAACAAACACTAGCCCCCCCCAAAAAATTGAAAATCTTATGCTTTAATTCATATTAAGGCTTCATAGCTCTCTCTCTGACTGATGATGGCTCTTTCCATCACAAGTCTATTGGAATTGCCTTGCATCATCTCATTGTTGAAAAAAGTTTGTCGTAGTTTATCATCACATAATATTCTCATTGCTGTTTACAATGTTCTCTTGGTTCTACTCACTTAACTAAACATTATTTCATATAAATCTTTTCAGATTTCTGAAATCAGCCTGCTCATCACTTCTTACAGAACAATAATATTCCATTATATTCATATACCCCGTAACTTGTTCACCTGTTCCCAACTGATAATCATGCATGCAATTTTCTGTTCCTTAAACTATTACAAAAAAGGATGCTACAAATATTTGTGCATATGTGGGTCCTTTCCCCCATTTTAAGATCTCTTTGGGATACAGATTCAGTAGAACAACTTCTGGATGAAAGTTATGCACAGTTTTATAGTCCTTTAGGAATAGTTCCAAATTTTTCTTCAAAATTATTGGATTAATTCATAACTCCACCAACAATGTATTAGGATCCCAGTTTTCCTATTCCCTCCAACATTTATTATTATCTTTTCCTGTCATTTTGGCTAATCTAAGAGTAAAGTGGTATATTACTGTAGTCTTAGTTTTCATTTCTCTAATCAATAGTTATTCTCCTTTTCATATGAGTAAATATGGTTTCAATTTCTTCATCTGAAAATTGTCTGTCCTTATGCTTTGATCACTTATCAATTTAAAGAATGGCTTTTATTGTTATAATTATGAACATAATTTTCTGTATGTTTTAGAAATGAGGCCTCTATCAGGAACACTGGATTATAAAAACTTTTTTCCCAGCTTTCTGCTTCTGTTCTCATCTTGAGTGCATTGATTTTGTTTGTACCAAAACTTTTTTAATTTAATATAATCAAAATTGCCCATATTGCTGTTCTTTGGCTGTAAATTCCTCTGTTCTCCAAAGATCTAACACATAGTCTATCCCCTGTTCTCCTAAAAAGTTTATAGTATCACCCTTTATGTCAAAATCATGAACCCATTTTGACTTTATCTTAGTGTATGGTGTTAAGTATTAGTCAAGCCAAGTTTCTGAAATACTATTTTAAAGTTTTCCTATCAGTTTCTGTCAAATATTGAGTTTTTATTCTAGAAGCTAGAGTTTCTCAATTACTTTAGTCATTGACTATTGTGTCTTGTGAACCTAACCTATTCCACTGATTCATTATTCTGTTTCTTGGCTAGTACTAAATGATTTTGATGACCACACTTTGTAATACAGTTTTAGGTCTGATGACAGCTAGGCCACACTAATTTATAATTTTTTTTTCATTATTTCCCTTGAAATTCTTGAAGAATATTTCTAGGCAAAAAAAGACATTGTTGCATAGAGCAACAATGGTAAAGATTGCTAATAGGGAGATATCATTGAACTCATTAAATGTAACCAGTCTTAGAACCAATTAAATGACTGAGACCTGAAATATAATTTAAAAGCCCTACATAGATAATATTCACATGAATTCAACCAAAAAAAAAGTGTTGATAAGGAAATGTAAAACAAATGGCTAAGTTGAGAGAATTTGTTTATATAAATGAAAGAGTTTAAGATAAAAGTATAAGACTAAACTAGCCATTGCCGCAACTTATTAGATAAAAATTATTCTTAAAGAACCCAGATTCATTGATTGATGCATTGATTAATTGATTTTTCAAGGAAAAGATAGAAATTGTGAAATGTGTCACCATAAATTACAAAAAAATTATACAATCTACCAAATTCATAAAAAGATATGATCAGATATCTATAATTATAGATAATCATAACTATTCTTCATAATCTAGCATATTACAGATCCTCATAAAGACCTTATACAAATACACACCCCCAAAATATTACTGAGAATTCAATAGCTTCATTGTATTGGAAATGGAACATTATCACAAACAAAGATGTTTCCTATAATCACCAATAATTACATGTCATAAAATGTTAAGAATATTTTATGAATCTTCATAACTTCCTAACTATGTGAAATGAAGGATTTTCAATATTAAGAATAAAGTAAAAATATGTGAGTATAGGACTTAAAATAGAACTTAAAACATATCTGAATATACCAATCATAGGCAAAATAGAAAAAGATGCTGATAGGATTTGTTACAATTCTTTGTGTTCAGTGTCTGAATCCATGAGTTCATTAGTTATTCTTGCTGTCTCAGTCTATGTTTCACCTTTTCTTCTTATGGGAAATGGATATTATCTGACCAGATTGTCTTAATCTTATAAGACATTAAGTATCTTGAATAATTGCAGCAAGAATTTATTTCTTAATATCTCTGAATTTACCTCTCGGGATAAGCTTGAACCATTTATAACAAAGAATCTTTGAACAAATATCTAATTGTACAAAAGTTTAATGATAGCTTGATCAGAGAGCTATATATTTTGTTTAATGTTCATATGCAATGTAGAACTTAATCAAAATCCTCACAAATTTTAAGCTGCATTACACCCCTCTTGTTCCCTGATCTACTAAGCTTGTCATTCAATTAGATTGAAGATTAAAGTAAAATGTTATAAAGATACATAATCCTGGCTCGTCTTACTAGGGAAGGGATATTTAAAAACTAAATGGACAGCAGGGAACTAGAACAAAAAAAGAAAGAAAAGATATCCCTTTTCTTACTTCAATGACAGCTTGAACAAAGGTGACTCTCCTTTTTGTAAACATTAGATAGTGACACATATTGCCAGAGAAGACAGTCTCATGAGCCCACATTTGATCTGAAAAGAAGCCAAGAAATTCAGGAGTGATTCTTTTATTTTTCTATTTATTTTGGCCAGAGATCTATTCTAACGTTCTGGGAAGGCCAGACACAGTTTATGAATCTTTTTAATGTTCTGTCCAATGATGATCTAGTATTTTTTAATCATGGCTCAACAGCCCTGTGTGAAGTACAAACACTATTCATAAATGACTTTAAAAGACAGAATGAGAAAAATAGTGTGATGGTTTCCTGCTTCAAAGTTAATGTTAGTTAGTAAATGTTAGTTATAGTTAATGAAGAAGCATAGCATGACACAAAGTCAACGAACCACAAAGATACTGGAGAAGCATAGCAACTTAAAATCTCACTGATTTTATCCTGTTGAGTTTCATTTGTTTCTTTTTTTTTTTTTTTTAATTTTTTATTTAATAATTACATTATATTGACACTCATTTCTGTTCCGATTTTTTTTCCCCTCCCTCCCTACACCCCCTCCCCTAGATGGCAAGCAGTCCTTTATATGTTGGATATGTTGCAGTATATCCTAGATACAATATATGTTTGCAGAACCGAACAGTTCTCTTGTTGCGTAGGGAGAATTGGATTCAGAAGGTATAAATAATCCGGGAAGAAAAACAAAAATGCAGATAGTTCACATTCGTTTCCCAGTGTTCTTTCTTTGGGTGTAGCTGCTTTTGTCCGTCATTTATCAATTGAAACTCAGGTCTCTTTGTCAAAGAAATCCACTTCCATCAAAATATGTCCTCATACAATATCGTTGTCAAAGTGTATAATGATCTCCTGGTTCTGCTCATTTCACTTAGCATCAGTTCATGTAGGTCTCTCCAAGCCTCTCTGTATTCATCCTGCTGGTCATTTCTTACAGAACAATAATATTCCATAACATTCATATACCACAATTTACCCAGCCATTCTCCAATTGATGGGCATCCATTCATTTTCCAGTTTCTAGCCACTACAAACAGTGCTGCTACAAACATTTTGGCACATACAGGTCCCTTTCCCTTCTTTAGTATTTCTTTGGGATATAAGCCCAATAGAAACACTGCTGGATCAAAGGATATGCACATTTTGATAATTTTTTGGGCATAATTCCAGATTGCTCTCCAGAATGGTTGGATTCGTTCACAACTCCACCAACAATGCATTAGTGTCCCAGTTTTCCCGCATCCCCTCCAACATTCATCATTATTTTTTCCTGTCATCTTAGCCAATCTGACAGGTGTGTAGTGGTATCTCAGAGTTGTCTTAATTTGCATTTCTCTGATCAATAATGATTTGGAACACTCTTTCATATGAGTGGTAATAGTTTCAATCTCATCCTCTGAAAATTGTCTGTTCATATCCTTTGACCATTTATCAATTGGAGAATGGCTTGATTTCTTATAAATTTGAGTCAGTTCTCTATATATTTTGGAAATGAGGCCTTTATCAGAACCTTTAACTGTGAAAATGTTTTCCCAGTTTGTTGCTTCCCTTCTAATCTTGTTTGCATTAGTTTTATTTGTACAAAGGCTTTTTAATTTGATGTAATCGAAATTTTCTATTCTGTGATCAGTAATGGTCTCTAGTTCATCTTTGGTCACAAATTTCTTTCTCCTCCACAAGTCTGAGAGATAAACTATTCTATGTTCCTCTAATTTATTTATAGTCTCGTTCTTTATGCCTAGGTCATAGACCCATTTTGATCTTATCTTGGTATATGGTGTTAAGTGTGGGTCCATGCCTAATTTCTGCCATACTAATTTCCAATTATCCCAGCAGTTTTTATCAATAATGAATTCTTTTCCCAGAAGTTAGGGGCTTTGGGTTTGTCAAACACTAGATTGCTATAATTGACTATTCGGTCTTGTGAGCCTAGCCTTTTGTTTCATTTGTTTCTAATCCTTGACTTTGCCTCTTAATGCTCCTAAAGATTTACTCTAGATTTTATCATCTGATGATTTTTTTTTTCTCCCAATGTGTATGGAAGGGGAAGGAAGGGGGCAATGTCATTTCATTTAGGACATTTGTTTGGAAGAGAAGGAGGACATGGGAAATAGATGTGTAGAAATATAAAATATATATTTCTCCTTTGTAATACTATCATATGTGGGTCTAGAGAGTAATTTGACCAGAAGCCAGAAAACCCAAGCTTTAGTTTTAAATCCAAATTGGCTATCTAGTCATAACCAAGTAGTATAAACTATCAGTGCCCCAAACAACTCTCAAACAAATTTGTTGCTGATTTGAATCATTAGGGACACTTTTAACACTGAGAATGAAATCACAATTCCTAGAAACTAAAAAGAATAAAACATTTTAATGGCTTTTTATTATCCTAGAACAATTGGACAGGTTTACACCTTTTAGCTAAAACAAAACAAAAAATTATTTATCAGATCACTAAAAAGCTATTCCTTCTTTTCTTTTATTAGCATTTGGAAATGGAAAAAATATAACACAAAACAATCCAAATCTTTTTTCTATAATCATTGGTATTCCTAGGGGTTTTCAAGTTTTGGGTAATTATCTAAAGCATTTGATTTCTGATTAATTGGGGCCAGAATCCCCCTAAGGAGTTCTGCACTCTTGCTCAGCTGGTGACTTATCATCCCGTAGTATTAAGGGCTCCCAAAATGCATGTGTGTATAGGTAAACTTACATAATACAAGTATGCATATATATTTATATATGAATGTACACTGTATAATATTTAATTAATTATTATGTGCTTAAATACAATAATTAACATGAGCGTTTATGCATACAAAAAAAAGAAAAAAAGGGATATAAATCTGAAACCTATTATCTTCACTTTTTTTTTTCCTGAGAAAATTGGGATTAAGTGACTTGCCCAGGATCACACAACTAGAAAGTGTTAACTGTCTGAGGCCAGATTTGAACTCAGGTCCTCTTGATTTCAGAACTGCTTGTCTCTTTTTGAAAGCAACATATAAAAATTCAATATATTAGTTTCAGAGATTTCTTTTTGTCTTTCTAAATGATCTTCTCTTTCCTCTTCCATTAAAAAAAAAAAAAAAAGATCTTACCTATGGCTCCTTTCTTCTCCACTCCATATCCTAATGTCCTACACAATTAAAAATAATTCACTTATGTAAAATAAACCCTATCATGCAAAGCAAATTTATATATCAGTTAAACATCAGATATACCCATAAATTGATATATCTATATCTTTATTAAGTCAAGCTCTTTCCTTTCTCCAAAGAAATGGATAGCATGTATTTTTTGTTGCTTCATTTGTACCTTTGTTTCTGAAATTAATAGAACTTTGTTGTGGGGAATATTGATATCTACAGGATACATAGATGGTGGCATTGTTCCTGAATTTTTTCTACCTATTTAGCAAAAAAAAAAAAAAAAAAAACAACTTTGGTAGTATATTCTTATAATAAAGCTTGCAAATATGGGAGGGAAATTTCTTAATAGTGCTAGTCTTGAGATTAGCTTACATATAGTCCTGCATTTAAGAGTTCATCGTTAGCCTTGAAAGAAGGAAATTTCCTATACACATCTTATAGAGAAAAAAGATTGCCTATATGCTTATTGTAGCTAGAGAATCAGATGTGGGTTTGTAGGGGAGGGCAAGAGAGCCAGGAATGCTTTCCCTTATTAGAAGAAATTTTTAGAATAAGTTTTTAGGTTCTTCTTATTAAATATTAATTTTTAAGGAAGCTTTTTTCTTTAGTAAGCTTTTGTATTTTTTTTTCCTATCTGGACAATTCTAAGTTTTAACCAATTGCTTCCTTTTTTTCCAAGCTATTGACAATTTTTTTTCATAATTCCCTTGCATAACTTTCATTACCAACCACTTTTCATAACTATTTTTTTTCTTTTACCATATAAAAGTATATGCTTTTTAAACTCCTTTTTGAGCTCTTCCGTGAATTCTTTCTAAGCTTAAATCCACTTCCTTCTTTCTTTTGTTGTTTCACCTGTAGGTATTTTGACATTGTTGTCCTCTTCTGAGTTTATGTCTTATTCTTCCCTTTCATCATAAGTTTCTACGGTCAATTGTTTTTATTGTTTTTTGCTCATCTTTTTTGGCCTTTTTTCCTTTTAATTTTGAGCTTTGCTCCTGGGTGAAAAGAGTACCATCTCTGATTTCTTTTGCCAGTCACTGCAGGTGTTGGCTGTTTATCTGGTGCTTCACTAATATTGCCAGAAATTCCATTGGGAAACCTTGTGTCTGGTGCTACACCGAGGAATTGGAGTGGAGGTGACTGGTACTAGGAGTTAGGTAATAGGGACATGGCAGCTCATCTGGCATTAAACTGATGTCCTAATGGTGATATGTAGCAAATGCTATGGCTGATGTGCTTTTTTTTTTTTTTTTTTTCAGTTTACCTTGGGCTATGCTGAATAAGTGGAGGTCTGGCCACTGGAAGCTGACTGCTAATTTAAGATGATTTGAGAAAAACAGACTTGTGCCCTAATTAGGTAAACAAGAATATTTTCTCGATAGACATTCACTATCAAAAATAATTTACAGTTTGATTTATCTTTAAGAAGAGGCAAAAATTAATCCTTCCAATACTTAGATGATTTTTTATTAAAAATTCAATAATTTCAAGAGCAAATTATTTTTCAAACTTAGATTGAAGCTATTGCCAGTTGAATATCCACAACTATGTGCTAGTCAAAAATATTTTAGCATACTGCCTTAAGTCCAATGTGTTAATTTAAAAGAATTAATATATTTACCAATATCTTTTTAGAAATTTTGCCATATACATAAAGAATGAGATTATAAATAAATTAGAGGAACATGGGATATTTATCTCTCAGACATGTGGAAGAGGAAGAAATTTGTGACCAAAGATGAACTAGAGATCATTATTGATCACAAAATAGAAAATTTTGATTACATCAAATTTAAAAGCCTTTGTACAAACAAAACTAACGCAAACAAGATTAGAAGGGAAGCAACAAACTGGGAAAACATTTTCACAGTTAAAGGTTCTGATAAAGGCCTCATTTCCAAAATATATAGAGAATTGACTCTAATTTATAAGAAATCAAGTCATTCTCCAATTGATAAATGGTCAAAGGATATGAACAAACAAACAGAGAAATGCAAATTAAGACAACTCTGAGATACCATTACACACCTGTCAGATTGGTAAGATGACAGGAAACAATAATGATGAATGCTGGAGGGGATGAGGGAAAACTGGGACACTGATACATTATTGGTGGAGTTGTGAACGAATTCAACCATTCTGGAGAGCAATCTGGAATTATGCCCCAAAAGTTATCAAACTGTGCATACTCTTTGATCCAGCAGTGCTATTACTGGATTTATACCCTAAAGAGATATTAAAGAAGGGAAAGGGATCTGTATGTGCCAAAATGTTTGTGGCAGCCCTGTTTGTAGTGGCCAGAAACTGGAAAATGAATGGATGCCCATCAATTGGAGAATAGTTGGGTAAATTGTGGTATATGAATGTTATGGAATATTATTGTTCTGTAATAAATGACCAGCAGGATGAATACAGAGAGGCTTGGAGAGACTTACATGAACTGATGTTAAGTGAAATGAGCAGAATCAGCAGATCATTATATACTTTAACAACAATACTGTATGAGAATGTATTCTGATGGAAGTGGATTTCTTTGACAAAGAGAAGATCTAACTCAGTTCCAATTGATCGATGATGGACAGAAGCAGCTACACCCAAAGAAAGAACACTGGGAAATGAATGTAAACTTTTGCATTTGGGTTTTTCTTCCCAGGTTATTTTTACCTCCTGAATCCAATTCTTCCTGTGCAACAAGAGAACTGTTCGGTTCTGCAAACATATATTGTATCTAGGATATACTGTGACATATTTAACATGTATAGGACTGCTTGCCATCTGGGGGAGGGAGTGGAGGGAGGGAGGGAAAAAGTCAGAACAGAAGTGAGTGCAAGGGATAATGTTGTAAAAAAAAATTATCTAGGCATGGATTCTGTCAATAAAAAGTTATAATTATTTAAAAAAAAAAAAGAAAAAAAATTTTGCCATATACTGAGAAGCCCTAGTTTGTTCCTTGAGCAATTATCCTTGAGCAAATATTTATTATGAAGGTATAAACATTAATAACTGTCTTCCAGGTATTTATATGAAAAATTTTTGTAAAGCTGCCATCAACAACTCAGAAGTAATCAAATTTCTTTCTATTTATAGTTAATTAACATAAATTCATCAAATCTTATTTTTCTGAAATTCCATTTAAGTTTTAGTTACTTTCTTTTTAACTTTTCTTTTATTTAGATTGGTCTGGGCCTCAGAGGAATACCTTAAATTCTCCCACTATTTTATTTTTACTATCCACTTATCGTGATAGAGCTAGATTTTCTTTTAAACTTTGTTGTTTAATATGATATAATATCATATTGGGGCAGCTAGGTGGCACAGTGGATAGAGCACCAGCCCTGAAATCATGAGGACCTGAGTTCAAATGTGTCTTTGGACAATTAACAATTCCTGGCTGTTTGACCCTAGGCAAGTTATTTAACCCCAATTGCCTCAGCAAAATACACACACACACACACACACACACACACACACACACACACACACACAATGTCATATTATATAATATTGTATAATAATAATATATAATATAGTTTCAGTGCATGTATGTTAAGTATCTTCATTCATTTTTCATGACACTTTTTAGTTTATTGCAATTTCTTCACGATTTCTTCATTTTTTGCTGAGGCATTTGAAGTTAAGTGACTTACCTAGGGTCACACAGCCAGGGACTGTTAAATGTCTAAGACCAGATTTGAACTCAGATCCTCCTAACTTCAGGGCTGGTTAGAGACCACTCTGTGGTAGGTCTCTAACCACTCTGTGACCTCATTGTCCCTCTTCTATTGCGTCTTGACTTCAGCTGAAATATAATAGATTTTGCTCCACTTCCTTATTTAATTGTGTTAATATTTTTTTTTCTTTCTTGTAAATACCTTTTTTAGATTATTTTCTTTCCAGTCAGCTAATCTCTTCTTTTCTGGTTGTGTTCATGCTATTCACATTAATGTTTAACTAATGATTATGTATTTTCCTTCAATCAAATCTCTTATGCTATTTCTTGTCTTATTTCCTTTTTCCTTACAATGAAGAAGAGAATGGTGAAAAAGGAATGTGGCCAGCACTCTATGGTTAATACAATCTCCTCCTACTTTGCTCTACTTTTCCTCTTATCCAGACTTCATTCCTTCCTTCATTGCTTTGTTTTCCTTTTTTTCTGTTTTTCCTTCTTAGTGCACTGTCCCTAGAGTCAGCAAAATCTGAGTTCAAATCCCACTTCAAATATTTACTCACTTTATGAATCTGGGCAAGTTACTTAATCTCGATTGCCTCAAAATAAAAAAAAAAAATCTCATTTTATAGAGGAAGTCTTTTTCAATTGCATTTTAATTCTAATAGCTTCCCTTAGGGCAGCTAGTCAGTGTAGTAAATAGAAGACTGGCCCTCAAATCAGGATAATCTGATTTCAAATCAGGTCTCAGAAACTTACTGTATAATAGTGGGCAAGTCCATTAACCTCAATTGCCTCCCCAAACACGTTTTCACTTTCTTTCTTTCTTTCTTTCTTTCTTTCTTTCTTTCTTTCTTTCTTTCTTTCTTTCTTTCTTTCTTTCTTTCTTTCTTTCTTTCTTCTTTCTTTCTTCTTTCTTTCTTCTTCTTCTCTCTCTCCCTTCCTCCTTCTTTTCCTTCCTTCCTTCCTTCCTTTTCTCCTTGTTTTCTTTGTTTCATCTTTCCTTCTTTCTTTTTTTCTTCCTTCCTTCCTTTCTTTTTTTACTTCCCTTTCCTCGTCCCTCCTTTCTCTACTTTCTTTTTTCTTCTTCATGATCTAGCCTGTAGAATTAAAATTTGTTTCTTTAAATTAAATCTGTCTTTGAATCTATCCTTTCTCCTGTTTTCATCACCACAGCCTTGCCCTGCCATCCATTCTTATTTCTCTATTTAGTTTTTCAGTCATGGCACAACATTGTATATTATTTGCATTCAGTTTATCTTTGACAAGTTCAAATGAGTTTTTAGTGACATTTGCTCCCCACCCCCATATTCCCTTTAGTTTTGTTTGTATGGTCTTGCATTTTAACCTCCTTTATATGACATAGAAATTTCCATTCCCTTCCTCCCTTTTCCTTCCACAATGTATTTTACACCTTGTTTTTCCTTTTAAAACTACCAGTTAAATATAGCAAAAATCACTTTCAGAAGTTCTATTTTATTTAACATTCTCTAAAGTAAATTATGACAACAAAGTTTTGAAGGGAACTCATTTTATCTTTTCCCATTATAATGTAAGCACTTTATTTGGGCATAGTTTCTTTTTAGTATTCATTTGTATTTACCTTTCCTTTGTTTTTCAGTTCGTATCACAAAGTTCCTTCTCAACTCTGGTCTTTTCATCAAAACTCTCTTTCATGAAAAGTTCATTAATTCTCCTCTAATATCATACTCAATTTTTGAGGGAAACTTATTCTTGAACTTGTATTTTTGACTTTTGGAATTTTTTTCAAGGAACTTAAAATTTATTTGTGGAAAATCTTTTACATAAATAAAAGTCAGAGTTTATGGGAAATATCCACTTTTCTGATATGTCCTGAGGTTCTGCTTAAGGCCTAGATATAATAAATTCTGTTTTGGCAAAATTCCTATGTCATTGGATACATCTTCTAGTTAGAGTCAGTCAAAACCAATTCACTTGTATTCCATGTAGTAATAAAGCAAACATTTTACTTACATTAAGAGCAAATAATTGCATATATGTACTTGCATTTGAAAGTAATACATGCCAATATGCAGAAAAATACAGCAAGTACTGACAGTTTAAGAAAGTAGCAGATACAAGCCTCTCCCAGTATTAAGCTTTCCTTCCCTCAATCTCATGTCTAGAACACAAATGACAGATAGTGACAGTGCAAAAGTCCTTTGGTTAAGTTACTATCTTAGAGTGACAAACAATCTAGAGAAAATGCATAGATTTGAGATGAAACTTGCCTTGTCTCCATGGCAGCATCTTCACACTCTGGTAGACACTGTTTTCCCAGGAGCACTGCCCCAAAGTGAGATTCATGCAGCTTGAGTAGACTGTGAACTATGGCTAGTCCATAAATCATGCATCAGAAAAGGTGAAGAAATCACCCAGTGCTTTATCTATGTAGTTACTTCATCCAATAACCAATAACCAAAATTAGTAGGAAGGGAAAAAATGTCAAAACCTCCCAACAGTTAAGCAAGATGCAGTATACCATCATGCAAGTACAGTGTAAATCTCTTTAAATTGCCTTTTTCTTGTTATTTTTCTAATTTGCAAAAGCAATTTTTCAAAAGCAAATATTGGACTCCCTGCCTCATTTCTTTCCCCTTACATTCTCCATGCAGTTGTCAAAGGAACGCTCCTTTTCACTCAATGAAAGCTAGACCTTCCAGGAATATTAATGCTTCATAGAACTTTTTCTATTTCTCCTTTTTACATATTACTTTAATGATTTTTAAAATAAAACATATTTTAAAGATTAGTCATGCCAGTGTGCTTGCTGCTACTCACACACAAAAACTGATTCCCCCACTCTGTGCCATTTCCCATGTCTGTACCACTCATTTGACCATTGCCTCTTAGAATTTATGGATTCCATCAAGATGCAAGTCAAACATTCCTCTTTTCTTTATCTGCACACTTCAGATGTTTGAGACTTCTCCATTAAGATTAACCTCCATGTACATATGTAACTTTGTATGTTTTTATTCATTTACTCTCAAGGCCACTCATTCACCTTTGTCTTCCAATTTGACTCTATGGCTCCAAGAGTGATAGTATTTGCAGCAACCAGTCTGGCAAAACTATCTTGGGAGAAGAGCCAGATCAGATTAGGGATAACTGACATGGATAAGTTAAGGGAATTTCTACTCCTTGTAGGTTAAACCTTCCCCCAGTAGAATAGGTGGATGAGTACATTTTATTTCAATGGCCATGAAGATGGCTAAAGCTAGTGTTATGGAGTGCTTAGACCTTGGTCAGATATTGAAGATACCAAGGGCATACACTGCATCCAAGGACATCAGCAAACATCTTGACTTTTATCCTGCCACTGGACTCTGATTATTCTGGAATATAGAAAGAGGCTGATGACACTGTGAACTTTGCCTCATTTAAATACAATTCATGTGCAAGTCAAAGCACCAAACATCACATCATGGTGATATTGGTCCTCTTTGAAAATGAAGGATAACTACAGGATCTGTATCTCAAAGAGATCATAGAAAAGGAAAATGGATCCACATGTGCAAAATGCTTAAAAGAGTGGATGCTCATCAGTTGGGGAATGGTTGAATTAATTATGGTATATCATTATAATTGAACACTATTATTCTATAAAAAAAAATGTTGAATAGACTGATTTCAGAAAAGCCTGAAAAGATTTATATGAAGAACTGATTCTGAGTGAAGCAAACAGAATTGAGAGAACATTTTATACAGAAAAAACAATTAAGATAGATTTAGCTCTTCTCAACAATCCAGTGGTCTAAAGCAATTCCAATATTTTTTTTTTTAGTGTTTAAAATCTGAGCTTTTTCTTTTTTTAATTTAATATTTTTCTCCAGTTACATTCAAAAGGATTTTTATTTGTTTTTAAGATTATTGAGTTCTAGTTTCTCTTCCTTATTTCCACCCATAATTAAGAAACCACATGTGAAGTTATGTAAAATCTTTCCATAAAAGTTAAGTTGTGAAAAAAAACATAACTCTCCCACCCTAATGAAACTAAAACCCCCAAGAAAAATTAAGTTAAAGATAGAGATATAAAGAGAGAAATAGAGAATGCTTTAGTCTGTATTCAGACTTAATCAATCCTTTCTCTGGTTATGGATAAGATTTTTCATCATAAGTTCTTCAAAGTAGTTGTGGATGATTGTACTACTGAGTTTTCCTCTTTTTTATGATGGTAATTCCCTGGCCTCTGGGACCATGAATTTAACTCCAGAATACTTGAACCTTTCTTTTTTTCTGAATGTTTATATAGTTTTAATTTGAAAGAGGATCTGTAGATTTTGATTATGATGCTTCTTTTAAAAATATTTTGTTTTCCCCAACACATGTAAAAACAATTTTCATTTATTTATTTTTTAGAAGTCAAAATTCTCTTCTTTTTCCTTCTCCCCTTCCCTAATATAATCAGCAATGTGTCATAAGATATACATGTATAATTGTTATGTCCAAGCTAGCTTTCTGGAAGTCCTCCATAAGGGCCTTAATCACAGCAGGATAGACACCAAGAGAATGGTCAAGAATAGAGTCTAGATTCTTTATTGTGGCCCACAATTTTATTTTATTGCAGGAGACATGAGAGCCTCCACGAGACTGGTTAAAGATAGAATGTCTATATTCCAGTTCTTCTTAAACCTTACATAGCTTATTATTATTATTACATCATTACAGCATACTGATTATGTGTGAACTAGAGAGCCATTACATTACTACACTAAGTACTAAGTATATATGTGAACTAGAGAACATCAATTCCACTGAGTTAAGTCCTGTTTCAAGTATACTTCTCCAGAGTTCTGCTCCTCTATATATAATCATTTAAAATGTTTCTATATCAGTCATTTTGTAAAAGAAGATTTAAACCAAAAATAGAAAAAAAGAAAAAAAATGTGGGAAATAGTATTCTTCAGTATGCCTTCAGATTCCATAAATTCTTTCTCTCCAGAGAAAGTGGCCATCATGGAGCCTTTGAAATTATCTTGAATCATTATATTGCTGAGAATAGCTGTCATTTACAGTTGTTCATCAATCAACATTGCTGTCATAGTATACAATATCTCTTTATTCAGTTCACTTTCCTATGCATCAGTTCATATAAGGATTATGATGTTTCTGCCCAAAAGACTCTATAAACCTTTCTCCAAACAATACAACTATTAGGTTTGTATTCTGAAGAGATTTTTTTAATAGAAAAAGGAGTTATGTGAACAAAAATATTTATAGCAGCACTTCTAGTGGTAACAAAGAATTGGAAATTGAGGGATATCCATGAATTGGGGAATGACTGAAGAAGTTGATGTATATGATTGTGGTAGCATAATACTGTGCCTTAAGAAATGATAAATGCTCTTAGAAATATTTGTACAATCCTACATGAATTGATGAAAAGTGAAATGAGCAGAACCAGGAACACATTGTATATTGAATAACAAGTCTGTTACTTAGGTAGTGATTTATACTCTTGCTTTAAATTGTTGCTTTTCTTTCCTAATCTGTTCTCTACAATTCTCATTTATTTTGCCATTGATTCCACTTCTAATTTCATTCATAATATGATTTTAAATTGTACTTGTTTTCTTTTAAGTATATGAAGTGTGTTTTTCTCTTAGGCATTGCTTGTTGTGCTGTGAAATTGTTCTATTCTGCTGATTCTGTGTCTTAATTATAACTCTTACTTTTATTTACTCATTTTTTCCAGTCTTTCTTCCTTAATTGAGACTTTAAATTAGGACTAAGCCCTATGCAATTCTGAATGTTGCATCTTTATATGGTCCTAATCAATTAATTATGTGGTATTCTGCTACTACTTTTCCCAGTTTTTGGTTTCATTCAAGGCAACTCTCTAGGCAATTCATGTAAAAACACTGCAAATTTCAGCAAAAATTAGACTGATCATTACCCAACTGTACTAACTTGTCAGGGTCTCAAATGCTCTTTGGATCTGATCAACACATGTCAGCTTAACTTTAGTTGGAGCTCCAGAAGACAGTGGTTCTAGCTCCTATCATCTCTCTTTTTTCTTTTTCTTATTTTTTTTTTTGCCTTTTCCTCCACATTATTTCATACTTCCACCACACCACCAAAATAATAACTTCTTGATTTAAACTAAAAATCATTAGGGATTCTGAAAAGGTGTGTGTACTGGGGGAGAGGGAATAGTATCATAGACTGAGGCATTGGGGGGAAGGAGAGGAGCTAAGTCAGTGGATGGTCTTGACAAAACTATTGAAGTTGCTGGTTGCTTGAAGCTGCAGTTGATAGGCTGTGGATGATCTTGAAGCCATACAGCCTGGGCACAAATTGGTTGGCAGGTCTTTTGGGCCTGTACTCAGGATGCACCATGAAGAACATGTGGGGAAAGCCAGTGCCAAAGTACACACCATCTGTGTAATCGTGCCTTGATAACTTGGAGGTGTAAGCATTAATGCACTTAGGACAGTACAGCTTTTCCATGGCCTCACCTGGTATGTCTGACAATCCAATGGCCAACATGGGCTGATTTTCACAATATGCATGGAGACAATAGCCAAAGTCTCCCTGCTGGTATTTGTCCAACCCCTGGACAATGCCACTGTTTGTACAGATGTAGCAGGCGTGAATAATCCATACAACATCTCAGCTGTCTGCTCAGTCAGTTCATTCTGGTTGCAATTGTCCTCCAATTCCTCATCAAGTTCCAAGTTGAGGATCATGTCTAGTACCCGTCTCTAATGGGGCACTTGTTTGTTGAGCTGTTGAAATTGAACTTATCTTGGATATAGTCTTCATTCATCTCACAGAAAAATTGATTGCCACAAAGCCCACGGAACCATAAGATCCATGGTACGTCCTCTGAGCTACTCATCTTTATGTGTACAGGCTGGGACTGGAGAGGGAGAGGGACAAGTTGCTCCCAGGGGTGGCAGCGGTGGCACCAAAGCCTTTGCTAAGGAGGCGTACCTGACCTCTCAGGAGGCTTCCTGTCATCTATCTTTAAGGCTCTCTCAGTTCAGTGACAGAGATTTTGACAGGGCAGCATTTCCTGTCCTGATTGCTCAGCTTTCAGGCTCAGCTCAAGTATGAAGGCTGGAACCATAAGCCTTCCTCCATGCCAGCATCAACTGGCATGGTAAAAGATACATACTAATAAGTACAATTCCCATATTGGAAGATTCTGCCTCTTCTAAAGGACTCTGTGTTGAATTCCAACTAACTATCTTCTTTCTATTCTTATCTATGAAGAAGGGTTACCCTTCATGTCTCTCATTCCCATAACTTCTTGTAGTGTTCCATTACCACATAATCCACTTTATTTTTTTAATATGTCTCAGGTATTATATGTTTTGCCAAAACCTACGGTCATAATAGGTTAATTAGGCTTTGAGCATTAAGAATTTTAAGCGTATTTATAACCATTAATTATAGAAAATTGGAATTTGATGCAGCTGAATTTCTTTTTGCAAAATCTTATTTAAATTGTTATTGAAGTAGAAAAGGAGATATTGTGACATAATTATTTTTTTATCCTCCTGTAGTGAGTTGTTATTTATCTGGATAATTTTCTTTTGGTAAGGACCAAAATAATTTCATCTATAAATTCTTGATGATGGTTTATATTTAGTAAAAGAATATTTATCTATCCATCTGTATTAAAACGTGTCATTCATTTGATTCCTTATAATCTGGAATTTGTTTGGAAAGTTAACATATATTTGAGCTAAAATACCAAACATGCCTTCCTACCTCCTTTTCTTTCTAAATAAATTATTTTGTGCTTATCTTAGCTCAATTTTGGCATTCCTCTTATTTTTGCTGTTGTTCAGTAATGTCTGACTCTTTGCGGCTCCATTTTGGATTTCTTGGTGAAGATACTGAAATGGTTTGTCATTTCTTCAGTTTATTTTAGAGATGAAGGAAATGAGACAAACACAGTTAAATGATTTTCCCAGAATCACACAACGAGGAAGTATTTAAGAACATATTTGAACTCAAGAAGAATCTTTCTGACTCCAGGTTTAACATTCTATCCCCTGTATCACTTTTTCTTTTAGCTGACTTTTATTGTTGTCCACTTTAAAAAGTAAACCCTTTTAAGTTTTCCTTCCTCTAAAAGGGGGAAATGTATTTCTCATTCTCCCAACTATTAGCTAATTAATTTCTTTTCCCTAAAATCCTTAAGGTCTTCTTCCTCATTAATCAAACAATAAAAATCAACCTATGTACTTCTTGATTCAAATGCCCCTCCCAATCAATAATAAAGGTTCCTTTTTTAATAGTTATTGAAATACTTTCTTCACCACAAAAAAGTAGATAAGTCAGTTTAAAACATTCATTAAAACCATCTCCAAATGTTTCATATTAAAAATGATAATGCTTCAGAGAATGATTGGTATGTCAAGAATTTCATTTTAGGCAACACTTATTAGAACAAGCCTCTGTTCTACAGAGCTTGTCTATACTCTGGTTTTGTTCAGCAGATGTAAGGTAAGATAAATAAAAAGAGAACCTTGAATGCTGTTATCTATTATGGAGTACTTCTATTGTAAAATACAGATAATAACAGTTCTAATATATTTTTTTTTCATTTCCTTAGGTACCAGCTCTCTGTCTCACAGCTTGTGACGATCATGGCCCTAGCCAGAATTACTGCTGTGGCTATTTCCTGTACTGCTCCACAGAGCAGAACAAATTATCAAGCAGTTCTTTTTCAGGAGGCACCAATCTCTTATCTATTAAGCCTCCATGCCTTCCATTTCTTATAAGGAGCAAAGGATTAAGCACAAAATCAAGAGAAGTACTTGTGTGTTTTAGGGAATCTCTTGAATGAAACAATCATTGAAAAGAAAGGTGTATGACACTCCATGACAGCATTAGTGAGATATGTACTTGTAGTACAAATAGAATTTGATGTGTAGCACATTATCATCCATCAAAGTAAAGCAAAGAGCTTGATCATTCTGAGTATATGCACATTCTGGGAATACCCCACCTCACAAATAGGCTATCCAAGTTAAAACAAAAAATAAATCCTTAGGAAAAGCTTCATCTTTCTTCAACTCTGGTTGGTGTGGAAGTGCAACTGTCATCATTGGAATTCTTGGTCAATGTAATCAATTCTGACTCTGTCCTAATATGAATCAGCTGAAAACTTCACTCAGCTGACTGTTTTAGTACACAATTCTAAAAACTCCTTTATTGATCCCTTTGGGGAAAAAAATTGTGACCTATCCTTCAATTTAGATTCATTGTCTTCATGTCTTCTGACTTGATTCAAAGTATTGATTCAATTCAATGTGATGTGGTTAAATCACTTCAGCAGTGCATTAACTCCTTACTTGTTGGACAAAGATATATTTGGAGTACTAACAACTATATTGTTATATTGTGACGGTCTAAGAGCTGTTTGATTCTCAGCTGTTCTCTTTTCTATCTTTCTTTCATTCTCATTGCAGGAGCAGAAGAAAGCATATAAGATCTTTGTTCATTTTATATTTTCATCTTTTCTTACACTATATGGCCAAAACCTCTATACCTGTTTGATTTATGTTCTGGTGATGAACCTCTCTGCATTTAATTAGGCTAGTTTTCAGATAGCAGATACTATCTATTTTGGTGATTTTGTCCTTTACTGAATTCTTTGAGAATAAATATAGTTTAAAACAATTATTATCAATAAAACTTTATTTCAGAAAAATATTCTAAATATAAGAAACTACAAGAAAGGAGAAGAGGCAGAATTGTAGAATTCTTGCATTTATTTACCAGAATTTTACTTATCTTACTTGTAAACAAATCCTAGGCACTGCATTCAAAAATTGGAAGCAATCTCTAAATCACAAAGAAGAATGAGAGGAATATTATTTTAATTTATTGGGTACCTGATAGTTAATATTGGGCACTATTTTATAACTTTCAGTTTTTATATCCAGCATCTTAGGGAGCTCCAGTAAAAGGCTGCTAGTTTCACATCAACCTTAGTTTCTTCAGGATTACCTTACTGCAAAAAGGTAACAGATTCTTTCCCTCTGTCTCTTTCTCATACTAGGGTAAAATTCTAGGGATATATCTAAAACAAATTCCAGTCCTAAGGACTCCTCAAAATATTAATAAGAGTATCCCTCCCATTAATGCTTTCAGTGCTCAATATGGGTTTTAGGTTTAACATAGCTGCTTATTTTTTAATTGAATTTATAGGTCACTGAAATTATAGGTCAACACTCCTTGGAAAGTGGTTTCCCTCTAATAGAATATAAGTTCCTTGAGAATAGGAGATGTCTTGTTTTTGCATTTTCATTCCAAAATTGTGGCAAATTATCACTCTTTGCTGATTATATAATGGTATACTTAGAGAACCCCAGAGATTCTACTAAAAAGTTATTAGAAATAATCCATAACTTTAGCAAAGTTGCAGGATACAAAATAAACCCACATAAATCATCAGCATTCTTACATATCTTAACAAAATACAACAGAGTTACAAAGAGAAATTCCATTTAAAGTAACTACTGATAGTATAAAATACTTAAGAATCTATCTGCCAAGAGAAAATCAGAAACTTTATGAGCAAAACTACAAAACACTTTTCACACAAATTAAGTCTGATCTAAAGAATTGGAAAAATATTAAATGCTCTTGGATAGGGCAAGTAAATCTAATAAAGATGACAATACTACCTAAACTAATCTATTTGTTTAACTCTACACCAATCAGACTCCCGAAAAACTATTTTAATAACCTAGAAAAAATAACAACAAAGTTCATATGGAAAAACAAAAGGTCAAGAATTTCAAGGGAATTAATGAAAAAAAAATCAAATGAAGGTGACTTAGCTGTGCCAGATCTAAAATTATATTATAGAGCAGCAGTTACCAAAACCATTTGGTATTGGCTAAGGAACAGATTAGTTGATCAGTGGAATAGGTTAGGTTCAAAGGACAAAACAGTCAATAACTATGCAGCCTAGTGTTTGGCAAACCCAAAGACCCCAGCTTTCAGATAGCAGATACCGAGGTGAATGAAGATTAATTTTACAGCAGCCCCAGCTTTTGGGATAAGACCCCAGCTTTTGGGATAAGAACTTATTGTTTGACAAAAATTGCTGGGAAAATTGGAAACTAGTATGGCAGAAAATAGGCATTGACCCACACTTAACACCGTACACCAAGATAAGGTTAAAATGAGTTCATGACCTAAACATAAAGAATGAGATTATAGATAAATTAGAGGAATACAGGATAGTTTACCTCTCAGACCTGTGGAAGAAGAAGGAATTTATGACCATAGAAGAACTAGAGATCATTACTGATCACAAAATAGAAAATTTTGATTATATCAAATTGAAAAGATTTTGTACAAACAAAACTAATGCAGACAAGATTAGGAGAGAAGCAATAAACTGGGAAAATATTTTTACAGTTAAAGGTTCTGAAAAAGGCCTCATTTCCAAAATATATAGAGAATTGACTCTAATTTATAAGAAATCAAGCCATTCTCCAATTGATAAATGGTCAAAGGACATGAACAGACAATTCTCAGATGAAGAAATTGAAACTATTTTTAGCCATATGAAAAGATGCTCTAAATTCATTATTAATCAGAGAAATGCAAATTAAGACAACTCTGAGATACCACTAAACACCTGTCAGATTGGCTAGAATGACAGGGAAAGATAATGTGGAATGTTGGAGGGGATGTGGGAAAACGGACACTGATACATTCTTGGTGGAATTGTGAACACAGCCAGCCATTCTGGAGAGTAATTTGGAACTTTGCTCAAAAAGTTATCAAACTGTGCATACCTTTTGATCCAGCAGTGTTGCTACTGGGCTTATATCCCAAAGATATGATAAAGAAGGGAAAGGGACCTATATGTGCACAAATGTTTGTGGAAGCCCTCTTTGTAGTGGCCAGAAACTGGAAATTGAGTAGATGCCCATCAATTGGAGAATGGCTGAATAAATTGTGGTATATGAATAATATGGAATATTTTTGTTTGGTAAGAAATGACCAACAGGATGATTTCAGAAAGGCCTGGAGAGACTTTACACGAACTGATGCTGCATGAAACAAGCAGGACCAGGAGATCATTATATACTTCAACAACATTACTATATGATGACCAATTCTGATGGACCTAGCCATCCTCAGCAATGAGATGAACTAAATCAGTTCCAATGGAGCAGTAATGAACTGATCCAGCTATGTCCAGCAAAAGAACTCTGGGAGATGACTAAGAACATTGAATTCCCAATCCCTATATTTTGCCTGCCTGCATTTTGGACTTCCTTCACAGGCTTATTGTACAATATTTCAGAGTCTGATTCTTTTTGTACAGCAAAATAATGGTTTGGTCATGTATACTTGTTGTGTATCTAATTTATATTTTAATATATTTAACATCTACTGGTCATCCTGCCATCTAGAGGAGGGGGTGGGGAGAAGGAGGGGAAAAATTGGAACAAAAGATTTGGCAATTATCAATGCTGTAAAATTACCCATACATATAACTTGTAAAAAAAAAAGGGGAAAAAAAGAAAATTGTTTGGCATATAGTATTTACTTAATCAATGCTCCCCCATTCATTCATAAGATATATAAAATCTATTGAGTAATAGGTTAGTTCTGTTTGTTACATACTCAGGAAATCATATTTAAAAAAACATATTATAAGTAACATAAAAACCAAAATAACCCAATGCACTGATTTTGTTTTCTTTAGACATAAAAGATGAGTTTGAGGGACTGCTGTAAAATTAATGTTCATTCACCTCGGTACTATATTATCTATATGGGTTACAGTAATTATCACATAAGGTTAGCAAAAGATAGATTCCTTAACCAGCCAGGGCAAAATTACTTTTTCAAACATGAGATAATTTAGTGGGGATATTCATACTTTTTAAGAAGTCTGCTATCACAGAATATTTTTTCCTTTTTATTGGGAAATTCATAAGTGAATTCAGGAAGGCTAAAGTTGAAAGATAGCAGATAGTGTTGGAAGAATCCTTTTCTCTCTTTAAAAAAAATAATAATATCTTTTTATTAAAAAAAAAAACATGCAAAGATAGTTTTCAACATTTACCTTTACAAAATCTTGTATTCCAAATTTTTCTTCCTTCTCCCCGCCCCCACCCCTTCCCTTATATACCTAGTAATCCAATATAGGTTAAATATGTGCAGTTCTTCTAAAAATATTCCCACATTCATCATGTTGCACACACACACAGATCAAAAAGGAAAGAAAATGAGAAAGAAAAAAATAAGCAAGCAGATAACAATAAAAAAAATGAAAATACTATGTTGTGATCCATATTCAGTCCCCATAGTCCTCTCTCTGGACTTTCTCTTGAGTCTCTCTCTGTATCTCTGATGCAAATGATGCTCTCCATCACAAGTCTATTGGAACTGACTTGAATCACCTCATTATTGAAAAGGGCCACGTCCATTACAGTTGTTCATCACATAATCTTGTTGTTTCTATGTACAATGTTGTCTTGGTTCTACTCACTTCACTTAACATCAGTTCACATAAGTCTATCCAGACATTTCTGAAAATATTCTGCTGATCATTTCTTATAGAACAATAATATTTCATTACATTCATATACCATAACTTATTCAGCTATTCCTCAATTGATAAGCATCTACTTAGTTTCCAGTTTCTTGCCACTACAAAACGGGCTGCTATAAACATGTTTTTTTCCCTTTTTTATGACCTCTTTGGGATACAGAACCAGTAGAGGCACTGCTGGATCAAAGGATAAGGAAGTATGCCTTTCTCAGTATCATTGGTCACTATTGGTAACTTCAGAAAAGAAAATATAAAACAGGAACTAGAAATATAATTTTTAGTCTTGGGTTGTTCTGTACTTCTGCTGTATGCTGCCATTATCCTGGTGATAGTTCTGGAATGTTTTTCATTATACATATACAGATGTCTTATAATGGCTTGTCAATTGATCTTGGGTTCTTGAAAGCCATGCTAGTAAAGTATAACCTCTGAAAGCTCCCATCAAATTAGCAAGCTGTTGAGAATACACCCAGAAATAGATTATATCTCTGGTTGATCAACAGTAGGTTGGCCATCAAGTAAAGAGGTTTTTTTATTTTTCTTTTTTTTTCCACAGTGGCTAATGTCTATTAAACCGCTGAGGATTTGAAATTTGCGTAGGTGACAACCTAAATTGTTTCAGAGGTCCTTGAGCATTAATATATATATAATGAAAAATAAAAAGTATCTTTTATTGTTTTTTCACTTTATGAATAGAAACTGTCAGAAAATCTGTATAAATATTGCTATAAGATCTTATAAATGATTCCATAATATCTATAATATTAAGAGCCAAATATGAATATGAAATAATTGGGACTAAAATTTAGAGATGATTAATCTGGACTTTTTATCACTAATACATGCTACCTTTGAAGACTGTGACTTGAAAACAAAATTACTTTATTACATAATAAAAAGTAAAAGCAGTTGTCAAAAACTCTTTCTAAGTTATACAGGTAGATATATTTGAAGTATCTATATGCTGTTATTTTATTTCTCTTTTCCTCTTTATTTTTTAGAAACTATATCTGAGCATTTATAAAGCACACTTGGTGCTTAATACATGTGTCTTAGATTTCACTGAGTTGTACAAAAAATGAAAAGAAGTCAAGAAAATACCTTGAAGTCAAGGCAAGTATTATCAGGTATGCATTTTTATTTTGCTACTAATAAAATTTATCATTATTATTTTTGCTGTAACTTTCAGTCGGGCCCATCAAATGCTCCATGGTTGAAGCAATCCTGACTATAAACCATCTCTTCTACATTTTAGCTAATTTCCTGGTTGATTTTGAATAGTGTTTTTTTTTCAGCACAAAATTTCATGGTTTCCTTGGTTATAATATAATTATCCTAGTAAACATAGTACATTTGTATCACAGACTATAAAGTATCTTTCATGCATACTAATAGAGAATTCACTTACTGTTTCTAGCCCAAACAGAAAGGAAGGAGATCTGAGTTCTCAGACTTCACACCATCTGCATTCATAATGACATCAGAAAATGCAACCAGGAGCATCCATAAGAAACTGTCTTTCTAGAAAGTTTTATCTTGTTTACATAGGTATATCTCTGAAGGCATTGACATTGCCAGTTAGGTAATATGGCCAAAGACATAAGTTTGATAAATTTATTCTGTACCTTTGCTGTATAGCCTGATCACTTTATATCCTAAAAGAGACAGAAAAACATGTGAAAACAGAAGATTTTAGGCTGTGTCATAGCATTATATGCTATATATACTTACCCTTGCCTTGAGTTGAGGCTTTCCTTTAAACATCCCAAACTCAACATGACCAAAACAGAACTCATTTTTTCCCTCAAGTATATCTTGTCTTCAACCCCCTTCTCTATTTCTGTTTATTTCAATCCTAGCCTGTCCTAGGTTTTAACATTCTTTCCCCTGTCTCATTCTCTCATTCTAATTAGTTGCTAAGTCTTGCCAATTCTATCTCTAGATATGTGTTCTTCTCCCTTACATGCCCATTATCTAAATTCAAATCTTTAGTATCTCCCACATTAATTACTATAACAGTTGAGAATGATACCTCATGTGATACCCACCACTCTGGAGCTACCTAGGCTTTGAATTCTTGATCTGATTAATGCTACACTCACTAGAACCACCATTTGGGGAAAAGCCTTAATTTAGCTTCATTTAATTCATATGTGACCATGAAAACCTCCTTTTGTATGTTGTCTTCTTTGGATTATAAGGTCCTTGAGATGAAGGACTGTTTTTCTTTTAATGAGTGGTATCCCCAATACATAGCACACACCCTGACATATAGTAGGGATCAAATTTAATTGAACCTCTCTTTCTAAATTTATTTTTCTCAACAAATACCTTGCACTCAGTGGCTGTACTTACTCAGACATCCAATTTCCAGCTTGTCCATAAATATTATCTACTTTCTAAGGCCCTTGAGCACAAATTGTGCTGTTTGTGTATTTTCATATGTGTGTGTGTGTGTGTGTGTGTGTGTGTGTGTATCCTTAGCACTTAGCACAGTGTCTAGCATAGTCATGTAAGTACTCTACTTTCTCAAGTAGTTAGCTATCTTCTCTGTTTTTAGTATTTACTGCCTTCATTCCTATCTCTGCACAGCAAAGATATAATTCTCAATATGTCACACCCCATTTAAAAAGCTCCAATGTTTTGTTGCTATTGTTGTTATTGCTGTTGTTGAACAACAACCCCATTTGGAGTTTTTCTTGGCAAAAAACAGCAACAAAACAATTATAGTAACTTATCATTTTCTTCTTCAGTTCATTTTACAGATGAAGAAACTGAGTCAAACAAGGCTAAATGACTTGCCCAGTAACTAGTATCTGAGACTAGATTTAAGCTCAGGAATTTGTCTCAATTTAAAGCCACTTAGAATTTATCTCCTATCTATATTAATAATTTGATTTCACATTATTCCCATTCACTTTCATACAGTTTCTGTTTCAGACAAACTGGTATTCTTCTATTGAATGACTTGAAATGCTATCCCTTTCTTCTGGTCTTTGCAGATTGTACTTTATGACAAGTATCTATACTTCCTCCTTCCCATCATTTATTTGAATCACTAACATTCTTCAAAATTCAATTTAGGTGTTACTTCCTATGAAAGGTGTTTTCATAGTTGTGCTCAACATCTTCTCAAATTATAGTGTTTATAATTATCTATTTAAATATTATATCCCCCTGTATAGGTAATTCAAGGAGAGGAATTTTTTTTTCTGTTTGTATTTGCATTCTCTAGTGTCTAGAACTACTCTTGATATATAAAAGCTGATAGATAGACAGATAGATAGAGAGATATCTTAAAGGAAGAAAAAGTAAAACAGCATATTCCTTCTCTTTGACAAAATCCATTAGTTCATTAAACAAAAGAAAAGAATGAACTTTAAAATTTTTATTTTTAATTGTTAATATGAATAAAGATATGAGCCAGGAAAAGGAAGATGCTGTTGCTGCTTCTGTTAAGTTTATGGTTTTCAGGGAAATTAATTGAATGCAGTACACCTCCTTTTTTTTTATTTTAGCTTTTTATTTATAAGATATGTGCATGGTTAATTTTTTAGCATTGACCCTTGCAAAACCCTCTTTTTCAAGCTTTCCCCTCCTTCCTCCCCCCACCCCCTACCCTAGATGGCAGACAGACCCATATATGTTAAATATGTTAAAGTATATGTTAAATCCAATATATGTATAAATACCCATACAGTTATTTTGCTGCACAAGAAAAATCGGACTTAGATATAAGGTAAAAATAACCTGAGATGGAAATCAAAAATGCAAGCAGACAAAAACAGAGGGAGTGGAAATGCTATGTTGTGGTTCATATTTATTTCCCATAGTTATTTCACTGGGTGTAGCTGATTCTCTTCATTGTTGAAGAAATGCAACTGATTTGGTTCATTTCATTGTTGAAGAGAGCCATATACTTAAGAAATGATATATTGCCTTTACACAATCTCCCAGTCTTGCTTGTTTCACTTAGCATCCATTCATGTAAGTCTCTTCAGGCCTTGGCAATTTTGTCTTTATATTTTGGAAATTAGATCTTTATCAGAACCTTTGATTGTAAAAATGTTTCCCCACCTTCCTTTCTAATATTGTCTGCATTACTTTTGTTTATACAAAAGCTTTTTAGTTTGATATAATCAAAATTTTCTATTTTGTGATCAATAATTATTTTTAATTCTTCTTTGGTTCATAAATTCATTCCTCCTCCACAGGTCTGAGAGATAAACTATCCTCTTCTTCTAATTTATTTATAATCTCATTCTTTATGCCTAGATCATGAACCCATTTTGACCTTACCTTGGTGTATGGTATTAAGTGTGGGTCAATGCCTAGTTTCTGCCACACTGATTTCCAAATTTCCCAGCAATTTTTGTTAAACAAGGAATTTTTTTATGATTATTATAGCTTTTAATTACAGATATATGCATGCATAATTTTTCAGCATTGACAATTGCAAAACAGACTAGTTGATCAGTGGAATAGGTTAGGTTCAAAGAACAAAACAGTCAATAATTTTAATAATCTAGTGTTTGACAAACCCAAAGACCCCAGCTTTTGGGATAAAAATTCACTGTTTGACAAAAACTGCTGGGAAAATTGGAAATTAGTATGGCAGAAAGTAGGCATTGATCCACACTTAATACAATACACCAAAATAAGGTCAAAATGGGTTCATGATCTAGGCATAAAGAATGAGATTATAAATAAATTAGAAGAACATAGGATAGTTTACCTCTCAGACCTATGGAGGACAAAGGAATTCGTGACCAAAGCAGAACTAGAGATCATTAATGATCCCAAAATAGAAAAGTTTGATTATATCAAATTGAAAAGTTTTTGTACAAACAAAACTAATGCAGACAAGATTAGAAGGGAAAAAATAAACTTTTTAATTTTTTTTTTACAGTCAAAGGTTCTGATAAAGACCTCATTTCCAAAATATATAGAGAATTAATTCTAATTTGTAAAAAATCAAGGCATTCTCCAATTGATAAATGGTCCAAAGATATGAACAGACAATTTTCAGATGAAGAAATGGAAACTATTTCTAGCCATATGAAAGGATGCTCCAAATCAGTAGTAATCAGAGAAATCCAAATTAAGATAACTCTGAGATAACTACACACCTGTCAGATTGGCTAGGATGATAGAAAAAGGTAATGCTGAATGTTGGAGGGGATGTGGGAAAACGGACACTGATACATTCTTGGTGGAATTGTGAACACAGCCAGCCATTCTGGAGAGTAATTTGGAACTTTGCTCAAAAAGTTATCAAACTGTGCATACCTTTTGATCCAGCAGTGTTACTACTGGCCTTATATCCCAAAGAGATCTTATGAAAGGGAAAAGAACCCATATATGCAAAAATGTTTGTGGCAGCCCTCATTGTGGTGACTAGAAAGTGGAAACCAAGTAGATAACCATCAATTGGAGAATGGCTGAATAAGTTGTGGTAAATTGTGGTATATGAATGTTATGGATTATTATTGTTCTGTAAGAAATGACCAGCAGTTTGAATATAGAGAGGCTTGGAGAGACTTACATGAACTGATGCTGAATGAAATGAGCAGAACCAGGAGATCATTATACAGTTCAACAATACTGTATGAGGATGTATCCTGATGGAAATGGATATCTTCGACAAAGGGAAGATCTAATTCAGTTCCAATTGATCAACAATGGATAAAATCAGATACACCTAGAGAAGGAACACTGGAAAATGAGTGTAAACTGTTTGCATTTTTTTTCTTTTCAAGTTATTTTTACCTGTATGCCTGTAACAGAAATACAGTTCTCAAGAGTTTTTTTTTTTTTTTTTTTTTATCTTTTATGCTTTTCTTGAGTCCTATATTTGGAGGTCAATTTTTTTGTTTGTTTGTTTAGCTCTGGGTTTCATTAGGAATAAATGGAATTCACCTGTTTCATTGAATGTCCATCTTCTTTCCTGGGAGAAAATGCTCAGCTTCACTGAGTAGTTTATTCTTGGTTGCATTCCAAGTTCTTTTGCCTTATGGAGTATCATATCTCAGGCCCTTCGATACTTTAATGTGGAAGCTGCTAGATCCTAAATGATCCTTATTGTGGCTCCTTGGTATTTGAATTGTTTTTTGTTTGTTTGTTTGTTTGTTTGTTTCTGGCTGCTTGTAATATTTTTTCCTTAGTCTGATAGTTCTGAAATTTGGCCATAATATTTCTTGGAGTTTTTTTTGGGGGGTGTCCGATGAATTCTTTCAATGAGTATTTTGCCTTCTGATTTTCTTACATCTGGGCAGTTCTCTTTGATGATTTCCTGTAAAATAGTGTCTAGGTTCTTTTTTTAATCATAATTTTCAGGAAATCCAATAATCCTCAGATTATCTCTCCTAAATCTATTTTCCAGGTCTGTTGTTTTTCCAAGTAGATATCTAACATTTTTTTCTATTTTTTTTCATTTTTCTTTTTGCTTGTTGGTTTTTTGCAAGCAGTTTTGCTTGTCTTATTCTTGATGTCTCAACAAATAATTTATTTCCATTTGTTCAGTTCTGATTTTTATTGAGTTATTTTCTTCATTAACTTTTTAAATATTCTTTCTGTGGCTATCCATAAGGGTGTCTCTTCCAAGAGTCATATCACAATACACACAAGTATTCTTTTTGCTCTATGGATTTTTTTTTTTTCCATTTCACTAATTTTTTTTAATGAGTTCTTTTCTTTTTCCAATTCACAAATCCTATTTTCCTGGGAGTTCTTTATCTTTTCCAATTCACTAATTCTGTTTCCCTGAGAGTTCTTTAACTTTTCCATTTCACAATTCAGGGAGTTGTTTCTTTTTCAAATCTTTCTTTTAATGAGTTATAAGCTTTTTCTGTACTCTCTTGCATAGCTTCTCTTTCTTTTCCCCATTTTTCTTCTAGCTCTCTTTTTAAGATCTTTTATAATTTCTTCTAGGAGAGCCTTGTATAATGGGGACCAGGTTACACTCCACCTTTGGGGTTTTATCTAGAGATTGCTGTTAGTCTCCTCAGGGTTGGAAATCTGCTCTCTTTGTATAGCGCTCACTTGGCTTTTTTACTAATTTTTTTAAAGCCCTTGGGGTCTGCCTTCAGGGCAAGGAGGTTCTCAGCTTCCTCTACAGACAGAGATACCTTATTTCCCCAATAATAAGACACTGTCTTATTAATTTTTTTGGACAGAAAAACACCAGAGGGCTTATTTTCAGGGAAGGGCTTATTTTAATGAACATTGACAGCAATTTTAATAAACAGGTAAATGTGAACAAAAAAAGTACCTTTATTCAATAATGATCATGTCATCTTCTTCAACAACATCGTCATAAGTGTCCATACCTTGAATTCCATCCTGGATGTCTTGGGCTTCTATTTCCTTCAGAAGAAGACCCAATCTGTCATGTCCAGCAATATAGCTCTCTTTAAATGAATATGTCTTGTCCAGGTAACCTGCTCATAGTGCCTTGGTTACACAGCTGTTGCAAAGAGCAGCCAGTGTTGTGGAAGTGTTGTTGCACTGGGACAGAGCCCCCACTGTGCCAGAAGTACTACTGCCCTGGGAAGAGCCCCACTGTGCAGATCAGTGGCTGCCCTGGGATGAGCAGCTGAGTGGAATTCTTCATGTGATTTAGTAGGGGTAAATGTTTTATGCTTTAATTCAAAACATTCAACTACAAAAGTGTGGAATGTGAGAGAGAAAATAATATTTCTTATCTCAGAAGCAAGAATGGGAATAGGAGAAACAGATACTTTCATGACTGGATGATTTAAAAAAAAAAATTTCTAACTGCCCCTTCAGCTATTAGTGCTGTTTTCTCTTGCCCCAATTTACTTTGAATTTTTTTGGTATATAATTTATATTTATGCATCTGCATAGATATTTTCTTCCAGTACTCAGGCTTTTTCACTACTTTGCCTTCCTGATCTTATTCTTTGTGTGGCAGTTTCTCTAAAACTAAGTTTTAGGACATCTCTTCTCACACTATTTTCTTTACCCTCTCTGAGGACATAGGTAGCATGAAAGGACATTGTATTTGGAGTCAGAAGAGATTTGTGTTCATATCTTACTCAGACATTTATTGGATGTGTGACCATGAGTATGTAACAACTTCTTTGAGTCTCAGTTATTTCATCTGTAAAATGGGATAATGATATTAACAGTATCCGGTATTATAAGAGAAAACAAGGTATCTAAAGCATTTAATATTCTTTCTGTGACTATCCATAAGGGTGTCTCTTCCAACAGTCATATCACAATCCACACAAGTATTCTCTTTCTTCACAATTCTTATGTATTTTCTTGCATAAATCCTCCAAAAAGATATCAAATCAACATTCTGGAGGCTTCACTCTCTTTAAATTTAGTTTTGGTTTTGTTATTAATTTTGAACATGAATATGTAAATTTGCATCTCTACATTTATACTAAAACAAGGAAAAAAGATTGCATGAAACATTGAAACTTTTTTTCATCTGGTTAGGTTTTCTTTTTTAGATATTAAGATATTTTATGTATTACTTTCATCATTATCCATCCTTATTTTCTGTGCTTTTTTCTGAAATCATTTTTATTAATTAAAATATTTGAATGTTTCTTTTCTTAATCAGTATTTCTTACTTGTTTCTTTCTTTTCAAAACTCTGACTAATTAAAAAATTAAACTCCCTATTTAAAAATAAAGGAAATAATGTAACAAATAAACATTGTTGGGCAGAGCAAATCTACATAGTGGTTATGTCAAAAATATATTTCTCTTTCTATGCCTTAAGTCCATTTTTTTTTTTGTTTTTGTCAAGAGATATATCATGTATTTCATCATAATTCCTCTGCTGACTTGGTTGCTTATTGTACTAATCAGAGTTCTTTTAAAGATATTTTTTTCCTTTACATCATTGTTTTTCTTATATAAATTATTGTCTTAACTCTACTCATTTACTTCTGGCTCTATTCATATTATTTAGGATTCTTGGAAATTGTCCCATTATTTCTTTTGGCATAATAATATTCCATTGCATTCAAACACCATATATATTTATTATATATGTTTTTTCAGGCATTAACAAAGTAAGATACAATCTAAGATTCCATCTTAGATGCTTGGTTTGTTTGTTTGTTTGTTTGTTTTTTCCTCCACTCTCCTTTTATTTTCCTCTTCAGGATCAGGAAGTTTATTTTGCTTGTAGATATTTTCTCAACAGTGGCTATATCTCTGTGGCTATATCTCTCTCCTACCCCTATTACAATTCTGGTTTCCTTTTGAGTTTGATGCCTTTTTGTACTAAACTTAAAAGGCATGTGTGTTCAACTTTTCTTTATTTGTTTTTGGTGAGGCAATTGGGGTTAAGCCTAGGGTCACACACTTGATAAATGTTAAGTGTCTGAGAATGAATTTTAACTTAGGTCTTCCTGACTCCAGGACCAGTACTCTATCCAGTGTTCCTTCTGGCTTGTAATGCCAGAAAAACTGAGGCAGGATAGAGATTAGAGAATTATAATACTTAATTTGTTGGAGAATTTGGGATTAAGTGACTGGATTGGACTCTCGTCTCCAAGTATCCAGTATCAAATGTGGGGTCCCAGAGCTTTATAGGGTTTAGTGATTGGGAAGAACAATGATAGGATGGGAGAGGCAGAGTGAGCACTGGACATTCAGATAAGCTGGGAAGGTCTTTTTCCTTATTTTGATTAAACATTCACAGTTTATAACCTTACAGTGGCTAGTCCTAAATTACATCAGAATTAATGGTTGGGAGTGGGGATGTTGTAATCAGGCAGAACAATTCAGAGAAATTGAGATAGAGCAATTAAGGGAAACTGAGGTAGAATAATCAAAGGAAATTGTGTCATAATAGGCTAACCCTCCTTTATCTATTTTAGATAAGAAAGATTTATCTAATTCTTGTTCTTTCTCTCCTTCCTCCATGTTCACATAATTTCCTTCTCATCTACTCTACTTAGGGAAAATAGTAATTTTATCTAGTTCTTCCTTTTTATTTTTCAACATTATATTCTTTTTAACTTACCATCCTCTTTCCCCTCCTCAAAAACTCAGAAAAGGCTCACTCACAATTCTATTACTCTTTCTCATTTAATTTAAAGGACTATTTAAAATCATTGAGATTCTAAAAAGACATTTATTTCCTTCTCTTATTATAATAGCAATTCATCATTATACAGTCCTTTCCTTTTTTTTTTTTTTGTTTTTATTTTTTTTTATTATAGCTTTTTATTTACACATATATGCATAGGTAATTTTTCAGCATTGACAGCTGCAAATCCTTTTGTTCCAACTTTTTTCCTCCTTTCCCTCACCCCTTTCCCCAGATGGCAGGTTGACCAATACATGTTACATATGTTAAAGTATAAGTTAAATACAATATATGTATACATGTCCATACAGTTATTTTGCTGTATAAAAAGAGTCAGACTTTGAAATAGTGTACAATTAGTCTGTGAAGGAAATCAAAAATGCAGGCGGACAAAAATAGAGGGATTGGGAATTGTATGTAGTGGTTCATAGTCATCTCCCAGAATTCTTTCCCTGGGTGTAGCTGGTTCAGTTCATTACTGCTCTACTGGAACTGATTTGGTTCATCATTTATTAAATGGGCCATGTCCATCAGAATTGATCATCATGTAGTATTATAGTTGAAGTAAATAATGATCTTCTGGTCCTGCTCATTTCACTCAGCATCAGTTCATATAAGTCTCTCCAGGCCTTTCTGAAATTATCTTGTTGGTCATTTCTTACAGAACAATAATATTCCATAATATTCATATACCATAATTTATTCAGTCATTCTCCAATTGATGGGCATCCACTCAGTTTCCAGTTTCTGGCCACTACAAAGAGGGCTGCTATAAACATTCTTGCACATACAGATTCCTTTTCCTTTTTTATTTTTTTTTATTTTTTTTAATTTAATTTTATTTAATAATAACTTTGTATTGACAGAATCCATGCCAGGATAATTTTTACACAGCATTATCCCTTGCAATCACTTATGTTTCGTTTTTTCCCCTCGCTCCCTCCTCCCCCCCCCCCAAGATGGCAAGCAGTCCTATATATGTTAAATATGTTGCAGTATATCCTAGATAAAATACATATTTGCAGAACCGAACAGTTCTCCCGCTGCACAGGGAGAATTGGATTCAGAAGGTAAAAATAACTCGGGAAGAAAATCAAAAATCAAATAGTTCACATTCATTTCCCAGTATTTCTTCTTTGGGTGTAGCTGTTTCTGTCCATCGTTTATCCAATGAAACTCATTTAAGTCTCTTTGTCAGAGAAATCCACTTCCATCAGAATACATCCTCATACAATATCGTTGTTGAAGTGTATAATGATCTCCTGTTTCGCTCATCTCACTTAGCATCAGTCCATGTAGGTCTCTCCAAGCCTCTCTGTATTCATCCTGCTGGTCATTCCTTACAGAGCAATAATATTCCATAACATTCATATACCACAATTTACCCAGCCATTCTCCAATTGATGGGCATCCATTCATTTTCCAGTTTCTAGCCACTACAAACAGGGCTGCTACAAACATTTTGGCACATACAGGTCCCTTTCCCTTTTTTAGTATCTCTTTGGGGTATAAGCCCAATAGAAACACTGCTGGATCAAAGGGTATGTGTGGAAATGTGGTGAGCTTTTTCTTCTCAAAACGCAGCCAGGTGATAAAAATTCAGATCTTTTATTGTTTCCAATATAGCCCGGTTAGCTTAGAGGCCTATCTCTCTGCTTGGTTCCAAGAGCTCTCTCCAAATGTCTTTAAATCCAAAGGTCTGGTCCTTCAGCCTCTGCCTCTGCTTTCTTCAGCCTCCAACCAGTTCCAGTCTTCATGTCATTCCGGTGAAATCTCGACTTGTAGCGTCTTCCTCTGAAGAACTCTCCGACTGGCCCATTGGCCTATTATGCTCCTTCCAGAGAGGGATTATGGGTAGTTCTACTTAGTACCTTGTTTCAGGTTCTGCCCAAAACATCTTCTTGTAAGATTAGATCAACTCTAATTAGTTAGCAGTTAGTAAGGATTCCAACAGGTATGCACGTTTGATAACTTTTTGGGCATAATTCCAGATTGCTCTCCAGAATGGCTGGATTCGTTCACAACTCCACCAACAATGCATCAGTGTCCCCGTTTTCCTGCATCCCCTCCAACATTCATCATTATTTTTTCCTGTCATCTTAGCCAATCTGACAGGTGTGTAGTGATATCTCAGAGTTGTCTTAATTTGCATTTCTCTGATCAATAGTGATTTGGAACACTCTTTCATGTGAGTGGTAATAGTTTCAATTTCTTCATCTGAAAATTTCTGTTCATATCCTTTGACCATTTATCAATTGGAGAATGGCTGAATAATTTGTGCTATATGAAGGTAATGAAATATTATTGTTCTATAAAAATGAAGAAACACTGATTTTAGAAAGGCCTGGAAAAAATTTACAAAAATTGATACTGAGCAAAACAAGCAGAATCAGGAATACATTGCATACAATAACAGAAGGATGTGTGATGATAACTATGTAAGGTTTGGTTATTCTTAGTGGTTTAGTGATCTAAAGTTATCCAAACAAACTTTGGACAGAAAATGCCATCCAGTAAAAGAACTATGGAGATTGAATGAAAATCAATACATGCTGTGTTCAATTCCTTTTTCTGATTTTCTTTTCTCTCTCTCATGATTTTACTTTTTTGCTCTGATTTATCTCTCCCAACATGATTCATAAAGCAATGTTTATTAAAAATAAATAATTTTTAAAAAAGAATGCACATATCAAACATAAACAAAGAACTTTTGAGCAGAAGAATGAGAAGCTGTTAGTAGGATAAAGAAACTCCCCATGTTGTAAATAGTGTTTAAACTAAGCTTTAAAGATAACTTAAGATAAGGACTAGAAATGGCCTTGATAAGGAAATGGTTTCCAATCATAAGAGGCAGCCTATGAAAAGTCATATCGTGCTTAAAAAGAAAAACCAAAGACAATTTTATTCAACTACACAATATAAGATAAAGAATGTAATACACTTCATAAGACAAGGTGTAGTTAGATTTTTATGGGTTATAAGTGCCACACTTTCTGATCTTCAAAGCAATAGGAAATTATTGCTGCCTATTGGTTTAGGGCTGAGAGAAAGGAATGGGACATTTCTTTCTTTTTGTTTTCTTTCTTTCTTTCTCTTTTTTTTTTTTTCTGAGGCAATTGGAGTTAAGTGACTAGCCCAGGGTCACACAGCTAGGAAGTGTTACATATGGGAGGCCACATTTGAACTCAGGTCCTCCTGACTTCAGGGCTGGTGCTCTATTCAACATTTCTACAAAATTTGTTTTGGCATTCCAGGGGAGTTTCCTGAGGGCAGAACTGCAGGCCATCATAAAAGATTGTAAAGAGAAAATTTAGACTTGACTTTAAACAAAATTTCCTAGCAATTAAAGTGATTCAAAGGTAAAATTAGATATATCCTGAAGGAGTGACTTTCCCCTCACCAGAGGTCTTCAAACAAAGATTAGTTGGCCACTTGCCAGCTATGTTTAATAAGAGATTCTTGTTCAAAGTCTGTATGGAATAAAAGGTTTTTTTAATGTCATTGCCAAATCTAAGATACTGAGAATTGTATGGAAGGACAGGGAATTGAGAGGGAGAATATAAAAACAAAACAAAACTAAAACTCTGAAATCAGAAGATGTGAGGCATAACTCATAGTTTCCACAAATTTGCTGTATGCTTTTGGGCAAAGAAATTAGGTTTTCATTTTAAAAAGGACCTTAGATTAGATGGTATCTAAGGTCATATCTAACTCTAACATTTTATTTTTCTATAACTGAATTCACTAAATATTTGTTCAAATATTTAGCTTGTTTTTCCTGCATAACTGCAAAATAAGTTGGCACTCAATACTTATATTGACTATTTGCCAGAAGCATCTTTGATAATCAGAAAGAGTATCTAACTAAGTCAGGAGAAGTGTATCTTACTGCTATCTATTGTAAAATTACCTGTGTGACCTTTAATAAGTCTCCTCTGTACTCTGGGTCTGTTTTCAGATCTGTAAAATGAAGATTTGAACTTGATAAATTATAAAATTCATTCCAGCTCTAAAAATCTGATTCTGAAAATACATGCTAAAGCTGTGATCAATACAAGAGAAAATATTAGAGATATTCATCAAGGATGCACTTCTCCCTACATCAGAAAAAATAATTATTTGTAAGTTAATGCAAATTTCCTTCTCTTGTCTTATAATGTTACCTCTTGCCAACACTGGAGAGGGGTAAGATTATTTTTAAATTGAATAATGAATATTATCCCAACTGAAGAACAAAAGAAAAGGTAAGCAACTAAATAAATGTTACCAGTTTTTGGTTGCTGCCAACCCCCTCCCCCAAGTAACCTAGTCTAATGGAAAAAGATTGAATCAAGGCAAAAGATTATACTGAATTTTGCTCCTTCATCTCTTAATTCACTCTGTGACCTTAGATACAGAATATCTCGTTCATCCTAATTTCAGCATATAGGCTGTTACCTATACAAAGTTCCATAAAAATGAAAAATGAATTTATTAATGTTTGTTTGAGTGTTTTTGGTTGTTTTTACTTCATACCCAGGATTTCATCCATGTAGGCAAGATATGGCATAGAATCTCCTTTCAATGAGTCAGAGAAACAATCTGCCTATGTCTTACTGTATTAGAAATTTGTCTTGGCATTGAGAGTTAAAATGACTGGCCAAGAGTCACAAAACTTGCTCATGAGTTCAGTTGAGGACTTAATCCTTGTAATTATTGTTTCTAAGATATGTGTGTGTGTGTGTGTGTGTGTGTGTTGTGTGTGTATAAAAACATACTCTTGTACATACACTGAAATTATGATACTGACATATAATCAGTGGGACATAGCTACTGTTATTTTTCTGTTATATTTTCTTTGGATCCATATTCTACTATCTCTAAAGAACAATAATATTTGCATTCAGAACTTGTAGACTGAGAGAAAAATAAGGTTGATCATACTAGAAAAAAGATTTTCTCAGTATCAAATTAAATATATTTATGAATGGAACTTCATAAATTGTTCCTAGATTTTAGAGCAGGTAGGGACATATTTCTTCCAACCCTTTTATTTTATATATGAGCAGACTGAAGTCCAGAGTCCTTAAATACTTTGGTCACATAGCTTAGACTATATGAAAATATGATAATAGAACTAAATGATGGAAAAACAAATTCATTAGCAGGGGATAATTACATGTGTGCTATCTGAGGAAATTAGCTTCACAACCAATTCTATCATTTCCTTTTTCACCTTTAGTGAGTTTTATACAGCAAGGATTTAACATCATAATATCATTGACAGGATTCTATTTAGTTGGCTGATTTTTAAAATAGTTGAACCAACCATTTAAAAATGGTTGAACATGTGAAGAGAAGAATGGTACAGAAGAATAAGTACTTTTTTTTAGAGTCAAAATCTGGGTTTACATTCTATCTCCAAGATTTTCTACCTGTATCTCATTTGTAATGTCACTTAAAACTCTCTAGGTTTATATGTTTTTAAACAATAAAATGGGCGATTTGGACTAAATAGTCTCTTGGATAATTTCCAGTTCTAAACCCACAATCCTTTGAAATATAGAAAATTTTTTCTCATCCATTGGAGGTTTATGATAATATATTTTAAAATGTAACAATTTATGATGAATATATATTGAGATTTGGGCACAAAATTCATATCACCAGTACTATACTACTTGTGATCTCTTCTTGTAATGTTTTTGTATTTATCTTAGTTGGTCCTCATTACCAGATATAAAACCTCTGCTGGCAAATTTAGCCTTTCCATCATGAAATATCTAATCTTCTCTGGAAATATTGCTCCACTGCCTCTCTCATCTATTAACAGAGTTTATTCGAGATATAATTGTAGTGCCAGAGAAACTGAGAGAGTATTTAATAATTTATTTAAAAGAGAGAGATTTACTGGGACCAAATGGATCTATGGTTTGGTCTCAGGACTGAATGAGACTATTATCTCCAAGAATCCAGCAAACAATCTGAGTTTCAATGACATATACACACGTGGCTCAAACACAGGAGGTAGATCAAGGCAGAGGTGGAGTCAGGTTGCTAAGAGCAGGAACAGGACTCTGACAGGGTGGGGAAAGCCACTGGAGATGGGGATGACCTAATGGGGGAGGCACTCCAGAGATGGGGAGAGGCATCTTGATAAGACAGTATCTGATATTTTGATAGCTGGGAATGGGAAGAAGCATTCTGATATTCTAAAATATAAGATCTTTAATCCTTATCAAATATTCAATAAGAGGGAGGGGTTGTTTTGCAGGCTTGAGCAGAACAATTATAAACTGAGGCAGAACAATTAGGGAAATCAAGACAGGACAATTTAGGGAAACTGAGTAAAGATAATTAAAGAAACTGTGTCAGGTTAATAAAAGAGAACTATGGCACAACAAAGAAAGTTGTTAGGGTATAATGGCCAAAAACTTTTTAGTGGTAGTCACCATAAACAAAAGCCAGAAAAAAATGCCTCTAGGCTAAGGTTAGGCCAATGCTTTCTGACCGCTGTGCTTGGGCAAAGATCAGAGACTTCTGAACCAGATAAATATGTATCTTTAGGTGATACATTCCCAAGAACCTCTGGCTAATGTCCAAATGAAACTAAGCCAGAACAAAATCTAGGTTAAGGAGCCAAGGTGAATATTCTCTACCTATCCAGTTCACAGACTCACCCTTTATTATGCATAGCTGTCAGCTGCAAAGTCTAAATGGCTTGGGCTATATTTTAGGCAACAAAAACTCAGATTCCCTATGTGTTTTATGCAAAAAAAAAAAATAAATAAACTGCAGCCCCTTTAAATTTCCTGGATACATACAAACATTTGTGAACATTGATGAAAGCAGGGTAAATTGACAGATTATATCAGGTTTGCAGTACACTGTACAAGGAGACATTTAATCAATGGTATTCACATGAAAACAACAGAAAGCTAATAGTAGTAGATGTGGTGAATAAAATTCATAACATATAATGAATGGTATTCATGATAAGATGGGCCATATTAAAATAAGGATGCAAATCTCATTGTGTCAGAAAAAAGATTAAAAAAAAAGAGTATATAGTTTTATTCAATTATCAAATACACAAATAGTATACAGAAACATACAATATATGAAAAGCACATATTATGATGTTACAAAAATACAAGTCAAGTTGTAATGTACACCAAGTACACATTATCTGCATATATATAATCAATGTTTGCTATTCAGATTAGAATCTCTTCCATTTCTCATAAAATATCACACCTTTTAGCTACTATACTAAAAGTCCTAAAGTTCTACTTGGATTTCCTGAATTTATACGTAGTACCCTCACAACTCCTGGTTTGTGTCTTGTACTGAGATTCTTTAAATAATTCTTTCAGTCTTTAGATACTAGAGATTCATCAAAAGGAAACTTTGTTGGATACTTTGTTGATGTAAGGGAAACTTTTCTTGATGTGCTCTAGCACTATAAGTTTCTATCTTCCATTAAATGTTTACATGAAAAACCTGGATTATCAGGCCATGCATATGGATATTGGGCCTCAGTTTGCTTTCTATAGGAAACTACTAATAATTTGAGGCAATGGGAGTGGTTGCCAATATTTTTAGCCAATCAATACTTATGAGTCAGAGATATTTTTCCAGACAAACATATTAGAGCAATAGTGACCAAATTCTACAACAGTGTCTACAACTTTCTTCAGGAATGTTAAGCTCATATAAATCAATGAATAAACAAAAAAGCAGTTATTAAAAAGTTTCTTTATTCAAAATACTGTACTTTGTACTAAGAATACACATAGAAAAAATAACATCGCCTCCTTTTTTCAAACCATGTAGTCCAAATATAAGTAATTCAACTAACCCAGTACACAACATAATTCCTGCCTTGGCAGAAATGATATCTTTTGAAATCATATAGAATGGCTAAAATATAGTTGTTAATTTTTTATTTGCTTTTCAACACAATAAGATCTTCTACATCTCCATTCCTCATAAACTCAGCATAATGGGTCTTATAGGTCCATGTGGAAAGAGCCAAAGAATAGCAAACTTGTGGATCATGACTAAAATTAAGTAAAACTTAGGGTAATGCAGAGAATAGAGCATTGAGCCTGGAATCAAAAAGATGTGTTCAAATACAAGTTCATATACTTACTAGCCATGTGACTTTGGGCAAGTCACATAAGTGCTGTTTCAGTTTCCTCAACTGTATGAGGATATTAATAGCATCTTTTTTTGGTGGTTATTTGTGGTCATTAATGTCAAATGAAAAAGTATTAGTAAAAAGTGCTTAATGTAATGTTAAATAAATAAATGCTTATTCTAGTTCAGTCTCTCTGATCAATACCAAAGTGTTATGTATGTATAGATATATCTATATTTATCTATATCTACATATAGATACAGATATATAGGTATAATGTTTGGGCTAACTTTCTAGAGGTCCTTGAAACCAGCTTTGATCTTACTGGAGGAGTGCAGGAGCCAGGAGAGCCACCAGGAGGATGGTCAAAGGTAGAATGTCTCTCTTCCAGTCCTTCTTAGCCTTATATACCCTATTACAATTACATCATTACAGCATACTATGTATGTGTGAACTAGAGAAATTTTACATCATCATACTAAGTATTAAGTATATATATATACACTAGAGAACCATCATTTCATCAATTCCACTGAGAGTTAACACTTTGTTTCAAGAATACTTCTCCAGAGTTCCATCCCTCTACATGTAGATATATCTATCTATATCTACATTAATATATATTTATACATATACATATAGATATAGTAATTATACCAGATACTAATAATGATATTTCCTGATGTTAGTCTAGAGTCATTCAGTTTCTGATATATTAATTCTGGATTTTGCTTTCATTTGTTTTCAGCATATGTATGTGACTATCAAGATAATTGAAATTTATTTTCTGAACTCTGATTTTGCTGTTCTAAAATGCTTTGCCCTCTATTCCCAAGTCTGTTTTATTTCCTTTCAGGAAGGGTGACTCTATCCATTCAACCAACTTCCCATAGACTTGCCTTATAAAGACATCTGTAGTCCATAGCTAGAAATGTATCTTGGATCCGTGTGACATTTTCTGTTACTGTAACATGTTCTCCCTATTCATAGAATATCTGATAGATCAATTATATCAGTTCTGAGTACTAGAGAGATTTATTCCATTTACACATGGGATCATATTTGTCAACATCAAAATTTCATTTGGAATTTCTTTGAAAAGTTGAACCAACATTGAAGGAATATACGCCTTGATCATAGACCTCTATAGCAGTGTTTCCAATTTTATTTTTTAATTGGATTTCCTCATCTTACCCAGTCTGAAAATTCAGGTAAGGACATAATTAAGCTGGTCAGTACAGCAGCTTTGACCTGCTCCATTTCCAAACTCAGTAATTTCATCCCTCCTTAGGCAAATCCTCAGTACTAGGGTTATCATATCGATGCCAAATTCAAAGTGGGAACATAATTTACATAGTATACTACAGTTCTTAACTTCCAAGCTCAAGAAATCCAATGGTCTCATCCTCCCCTATAGCTGGGATTACAAACATATACTGTTACTCAGAGCAAGCTCTCCTCTCTTAATTTAGTATTAAATACCTTCTCTCCTAAATGCTAAATAGTAATTAGGAACTTCAAATAAACCTTGTCAACAATTACTTCTCACCAAATGACCTTTGCAACAAGTGGAGATATTTAAATCTTAGGACCTAAAATCATTATATTCTCAATTCATGTGCCAGAATTTGAGCAAACTAACTGCAAATCCAGTGCCCATGTTACTGTGCCTTATTGCTTCTCATAGGAAGCACAGCATGATGAAGATTTGTTCTGGAGTAAAATAAGCTAGAAACAAATCTCATATTTGATACTAATTATTTTCATGATCTAACAAGTGACTTAATTTCACTGAACCTCAGTATTCATTATCTAAAATATAAGAGGTTTTACTACTGGGCTTATATCCCAAAGAGTCATAAAGAAGGGAAAGGAATCTGTATGTGCACGAATGTTTGTGGCAGCCCTCTTTGTAGTGGCCAGAAACTGGAAACTGAGTAGATGCCCATCAATTGGAGAATGACTGAATAAATTATGGTATATGAATATTATGATAAAAAATGACCAACAGGGGGACTTCCGGTTAAGATGGCGGAGAGGAGGCACACAGCTGCATAAGCTCCACGCTCTCTCTCACTATCCATTTCATTACAAGCCTCTGAATCAATGCTTGACTGAAAAAAACCCACATATAGTTACCAAGAGAAGCCATCCTTGAGATCTGCCAAGAAAGGTCTGTCTTTACTGGAGGGCTGGGGCGGTTTTAGATCGGGCGCAGGCTGAGGGCAGCGGCAGTGAGAGCACGGGAGCAGAGCTGAGAGGGGGTGGGGGTGATCGCAGCCGTCTCTGCGGGGAGAGCTTCGCTACAGGTTTGAATACTTTGCTCCGGCAGCAAGTCAGCAGCCCAGCAGAGAAGCTAAAAACACCGGGTCTGAAGAATACAACCCCAAACAGCTGGAGTCTCTTGGGACCTGGCCGCTCCCCCCTCCCCCCCCCCCCCACAGTGACTCAGCACGCTTGGGATCTCAGAGCGCAGGCGCAGCACAGTCCTGCTAGTGCCTCACTGCTGCCCCCTGCAGTCTGTAGAGGAAGCTCGATAACACACCCAGCCCCCCCCCTCCCCCAAAGAAAGACTCCAGTTTTTTCTGTTTTTCTTTGGTAGTTTGTCTCTGATTAATAGACAGAATGAGCAAGAAGCTGAAGAGGACTTTAACCCTTGACAGCTTCTATACAGATAGAGAGCAGACTCTAAATCCTGAGGAGACTAAAAACAGGCAGTCCCCAGGTGAATCCCCAAAGGAGGAGATCATCTGTTCCTCAGCACAGATGAACCTCATAGAAGTGATTAAAAAGGCTCTCACAAGGGAGCTAGAAGAAAAATGGGGAAAGCAGAGTGAGGCTTGGCAAAAGAGCCTGGAGAAGTCAGTTAAAGAGAGAGTGGATAAAGAAGTAAAATCCTTGAAAAATAGGATTAGTGAACTGGAAACAGAAAACAGCTCTCTAAAAAACAAAATTGGCGAAATGGAAAAAAATTCCACAGAACAAAAGAACTCAATTGGACAATTAGAAAAAGATTTTAAAAAAGTGAGTGAAGAGAATACTTCACTGAAAATCAGAATTGAACAAGTGGAATTGAATGACTCGAGGAGACAAGAAGAATCAGTCAAGCAAATCCAAAAAAATCAAACAATGGAGAAAAATGTGAAATACCTTCTGGGGAAGACAACAGACCTGGAAAACAGATCCAGGAGAGACAATCTGAGAATCATTGGACTCCCAGAAAAACATGATGAAAAAAAGAGCCTGGACACTGTCTTCCAGGAAATTATCAAAGAGAACTGCCCAGAAGTCATAGGAACAGAGGAAAAAATAAACATTGAAAGGATTCATCGATCACCCACTGAAAGGGATCCTAAAATCAAAACACCAAGGAATATAGTGGCCAAATGCCAGAACCCTCAGATGAAAGAAAAAATATTGCAAGCGGCTAGAAAAACCCAATTCAAGTATCAAGGAGCCACAATAAGGATCACCCAGGATCTGGCAGCATCCACATTAAAAGATCGAAGGCCTGGAATATGATATTCCGAAAGGCTAAGGAACTTGGTATGCAACCAAAAATAACTTACCCAGCGAGAATGAGCATCTTTTTCCAGGAAGAAGATGGACATTCAATGAAGTAAGCGAATTTCATCTATTTCTGATGAAAAAACCAGAACTTAACAAAAAGTTTGATCTACAAATATAGAACTCAAGAGAAATCTAAAAAGGTAAAGATTAATCTTGGGAACTATATTTTGACTATATAGATGTATAAAGAATACATGTATACCTTGTTCTAGAAATTGATGTGGAAAGGACATTGTGCCAGAAAAAGGGTAAAGTGGGGGTAGTACATCTCATGAAGAGGCATAGGAAACCTATTATATCTGAGAGAAAGAATGGAGGGGGATGAATATAGTGGGTATCTTACTGCCTTCAGAATTGGCTTTAAGTGAAAAATCTTAAGACATATTCAATCTATGGTGAAACTTCTCCCATCTCATTGAAAGTGAGAAAGGAAAAGTGAAAAGGGAAGGAATAAGCTAAGCGGAAGGGAATACGGGAACTGGGAGGGAAAGGGGTAAGATAGGGGGAGGAACTCTAAGGCGGGGGGAGGGATACTAAAAAGGGAGGGCGTGAGAAGCAAGTGGTGCTCACAAGCTTAATACTGGAAGGGGGGAAAGGGGAAAGAAGGGAGGAAAGCATAAACCGGGGTTAACAAGATGGCAAGTAATACAGAATTGGTCATTCTAACCATAAACGTGAACGGGGTAAACTCCCCCATAAAGAGGAAGCGGTTAGCAGAATGGATTAAAAGCCAGAATCCTACAATATGTTGTTTACAGGAAACACACCTGAAGCGGGGAGATACATGCAGGTTAAAGGTAAAAGGTTGGAGCAAAATCTACTATGCTTCAGGTGAAGTCAAAAAAGCAGGGGTAGCCATCTGATCTCAGATCAAGCTAAAGCAAAAATTGACCTAATTAAAAGAGATAAGGAAGGACACTATATCTTGCTAAAGGGTAGCATGGATAATGAAGCACTATCTATATTAAACATATATGCACCAAGTGGGGTAGCATCTAAATTCTTAAAAGAGAAACTAAGAGAGCTGCAAGAAGAAATAGACAGTAAAACTATAATAGTGGGAGATCTTAACCTTGCACTCTCAGAATTAGATAAATCAAACCACAAAATAAATAAGAAAGAAGTCAAAGAGGTAAATAGAATACTAGAAAAGTTAGATATGATAGATCTCTGGAGAAAATGTAATGGAGACAGAAAGGAATACACTTTCTTTTCAGCAGTTCATGGAACCTATACAAAAATTGACCATATATTAGGACATAAAAACCTCAAACTCAAATGTAGTAAGGCAGAAATAGTAAATGCATCCTTTTCAGACCACGATGCAATGAAAATTACATTCAACAAAAAAGCAGGGGAAGTAGACCAAAAAATAATTGGAAACTAAATAATCTCATACTAAAGAATGATTGGGTGAAACAGCAAATCATAGACATAATTAATAACTTCACCCAAGAAAACGATAATAATGAGACATCATACCAAAATGTATGGGATGCAGCCAAAGCGGTAATAAGGGGAAATTTCATATCTCTAGAGGCCTATTTGTATAAAATAGAGAAGAGAAGGTCAATGAATTGGGTTTGCAATTAAAAATGCTAGAAAAGGAACAAATTAAAAACCCCCAGTCAAACACTAAACTTGAAATTCTAAAAATAAAAGGTGAGATCAATAAAATTGAAAGTAAAAAAACTATTGAATTGATTAATAAAACTAAGAGTATATGTTTTATTCAATTATCAAATACACAAATAGTATACAGAAACATACAATATATGAAAAGCACATATTATGATGTTACAAAAATACAAGTCAAGTTGTAATGTACACCAAGTACACATTATCTGCATATATATAATCAATGTTTGCTATTCAGATTAGAATCTCTTCCATTTCTCATAAAATATCACACCTTTTAGCTACTATACTAAAAGTCCTAAAGTTCTACTTGGATTTCCTGAATTTATACGTAGTACCCTCACAACTCCTGGTTTGTGTCTTGTACTGAGGTTCTTTAAATAATTCTTTCAGTCTTTAGATACTAGAGAGTCATCAAAAGGAAACTTTGTTGGATACTTTGTTGATGTAAGGGAAACTTTTCTTGATGTGCTCTAGCACTATAAGTTTCTATCTTCCATTAAATGTTTACATGAAAAACCTGGATTATCAGGCCATGCATATGGATATTGGGCCTCAGTTTGCTTTCTATAGGAAACTATTAATAATTTGAGGCAATGGGAGTGGTTGCCAATATTTTTAGCCAATCAATACTTATGAGTCAGAGATATTTTTCCAGACAAACATATTAGAGCAATAGTGACCAAATTCTACAACAGTGTCTACAACTTTCTTCAGGAATGTTAAGCTCATATAAATCAATGAATAAACAAAAAAGCAGTTATTAAAAAGTTTCTTTATTCAAAATACTGTACTTCGTACTAAGAATACACATAGAAAAGAATAACATCGCCTCCTTTTTTCAAACCATGTAGTCCAAATATAAGTAATTCAACTAACCCAGTACACAACATAATTCCTGCCTTGGCAGAAATGATATCTTTTGAAATCATATAGAATGGCTAAAATATAGTTGTTAATTTTTTATTTGCTTTTCAACACAATAAGATCTTCTACATCTCCATTCCTCATAAACTCTAGCATAATGGGTCTTATAGGTCCATGTGGAAAGAGCCAAAGAATAGCAAACTTGTGGATCATGACTAAAATTAAGTAAAACTTAGGGTAATGCAGAGAATAGAACATTGAGCCTGGAATCAAAAAGATGTGTTCAAATACAAGTTCATATACTTACTAGCCATGTGACTTTGGGCAAGTCACATAAGTGCTGTTTCAGTTTCCTCAACTGTATGAGGATATTAATAGCATATTTTTTTGGTGGTTATTTGTGGTCATTAATGTCAAATGAAAAAGTATTAGTAAAAAGTGCTTAATGTAATGTTAAATAAATAAATGCTTATTCTAGTTCAGTCTCTCTGATCAATACCAAAGTGTTATGTATGTATAGATATATCTATATTTATCTATATCTACATATAGATACAGATATATAGGTATAATGTTTGGGCTAACTTTCTAGAGGTCCTTGAAACCAGCTTTGATCTTACTGGAGGAGTGCAGGAGCCAGGAGAGCCACCAGGAGGATGGTCAAAGGTAGAATGTCTCTCTTCCAGTCCTTCTTAGCCTTATATACCCTATTACAATTACATCATTACAGCATACTATGTATGTGTGAACTAGAGAAATTTTACATCATCATACTAAGTATTAAGTATATATATATATACACTAGAGAACCATCATTTCATCAATTCCACTGAGAGTTAACACTTTGTTTCAAGAATACTTCTCCAGAGTTCCATCCCTCTACATGTAGATATATCTATCTATATCTACATTAATATATATTTATACATATACATATAGATATAGTAATTATACCAGATACTAATAATATTTCCTGATGTTAGTCTAGAGTCATTCAGTTTCTGATATATTAATTCTGGATTTTGCTTTCATTTGTTTTCAGCATATGTATGTGACTATCAAGATAATTGAAATTTATTTTCTGAACTCCGATTTTGCTGTTCTAAAATGCTTTGCCCTCTATTCCCAAGTCTGTTTTATTTCCTTTCAGGAAGGGTGACTCTATCCATTCAACCAACTTCCCATAGACTTGCCTTGTAAAGACATCTGTAGTCCATAGCTAGAAATGTATCTTGGATCCGTGTGACATTTTCTGTTACTGTAACATGTTCTCCCTATTCATAGAATATCTGATAGATCAATTATAGCAGTTCTGAGTACTAGAGAGATTTATTCCATTTACACATGGGATCATATTTGTCAACATCAAAATTTCATTTGGAATTTCTCTGAAAAGTTGAACCAACATTGAAGGAATATACGCCTTGATCATAGACCTCTATAGCAGTGTTTCCAATTTTATTTTTTAATTGGATTTCCTCATCTTACCCAGTCCGAAAATTCAGGTAAGGACATAATTAAGCTGGTCAGTACAGCAGCTTTGACCTGCTCCATTTCCAAACTCAGTAATTTCATCCCTCCTTAGGCAAATCCTCAGTACTAGGGTTATCATATCCATGCCAAATTCAAAGTGGGAACATAATTTACATAGTATACTACAGTTCTTAACTTCCAAGCTCAAGAAATCCAATGGTCTCATTCTCCCCTATAGCTGGGATTACAAACATATACTGTTACTCAGAGCAAGCTCTCCTCTCTTAATTTAGTATTAAATACCTTCTCTCCTAAATGCTAAATAGTAATAAAGGACCTTCAAATAAACCTTGTCAACAATTTCTTCTCACCAAATGGCCTTTGCAACAAGTGGAGATATTTAAATCTTAGGACCTAAAATCATTATATTCTCAATTCATGTGCCAGAATTTGAGCAAACTAACTGCAAATCCAGTGCCCATGTTACTGTGCCTTATTGCTTCTCATAGGAAGCACAGCATGATGAAGATTTGTTCTGGAGTAAAATAAGCTAGAAACAAATCTCATATTTGATACTAATTATTTTCATGATCTAACAAGTGACTTAATTTCACTGAACCTCAGTATTCATTATCTAAAATATAAGAGGTTTTACTACTGGGCTTATATCCCAAAGAGTCATAAAGAAGGGAAAGGAATCTGTATGTGCACGAATGTTTGTGGCAGCCCTCTTTGTAGTGGCCAGAAACTGGAAACTGAGTAGATGCCCATCAATTGGAGAATGACTGAATAAATTGTGGTATATGAATATTATGATAAAAAAATATTCATATACCACAATTTATTCAGTCATTCTCCAATTGGATGGACCAACAGGATAATTTCAGAAAGGCCTGGAGAGTCTTACACGAACTGATGCTGAGTGAAACAACCAGGGCCAGGAGATCATTATATACTTCAACAACAATACTATATGTTGACCAATTCTGATGGACCTGGCCATTCTCAGCAATGAGATGAACAAACCAGTTCCAATGCAGCAGTAACGAACTGTACCAGCTACGCCCAGCGAAAGAACTCTGGGAGATGACTAAAAATCAATACATTGAATTCCCAATCTGTATATTTTTGCCTGCCTGCGTTTTGGATTTCCTTCACAGGCTAATTGTAAAATATTTCAGAGTCTGATTCTTTTTGTATAGCAAAATAATGGTCTGATCATATATATGTATTGTGTATCTAATTTATACTTTAATATATTTAACATCTACTGCATCCTGCCATCTAGGGGAGGGGGTGGGGAGAAGGAGGGGAAAAATTGGAACAAAAGAGTTGTGCAATTGTCAATGCTGTAAAATTACCCATACATATAACTTATAAATAAAAGGCTATTAAAAAAATAAAATAAAATATAAGTTTTATGGGAACAAATTGCTAGTGGCTGCTGAGGATCTGATTCTGATCAGCAGAATAGATCCCTTCATCTGAGAGGATAATAACAATGCAAGGATACTGAGAGGCAGTTGCATTCTCTGACCAGTCTCCTCTCTTCTCTTCCCTCTTGCCTCTAATTTATTTCATTCCCAATTCATAAGCAACATCTACATCAGTAAAAGCTGGTTTGCAGTTCCTTAAAGTGTGTTATGATTCACAGCTGTGGAAGCTTTTGGAGAACCAACCCACCCCTTAATGGTACAGTCCCCTTTAACCCTTTATAGGCTTTCTGGGTTTCACATGTAGGCATAGTCCTTAACCTAAAAGGATTGGATTCGGTGGTCTCTGGGTCCATTTGAGCTCTACCTCTATAATTCTGTTATGATGCCCTGAGTTTATGAAAGAAGAATTATATTTTCTCATCCTACAGTATGCAAAATAAAAGAGAAAATTAGAGTACCTGAAATTGGCCCTTAGATCATTTATAATTTTAGATACTTAAGAGCAAACCTCTCTTTCAATGCATCTGCTCCCAACCAGTCCCTTACAAAGAAGAATTCATTTTATTGCACCTCATTGTTATTTAAAAGTTGCTTGAACCTTTTACACCTTCTCTGTTCAACAATGATCAAAACAAGAAGTCAACTTATAATACAGGCTCTGAGAGATGCTCTCAGGATTTTAATAGACCTAAGAAGTGAACCAGGAGAGGGCAACATAGGAAAATTTGTCAGAGAACACCCACTTCTGTAATAATTATCTGACATTGTTGAATAATCGTTTGGGAGATAAAATGAATGCAAGATATTACCTTCAATTTTACTTTTCTGTGACAAGAAACTTTGTATTACATGAAACTCTCTTACTTAAGATCCTGACTCATAGCTAGTTGGATGTTTCATCTTTGCTCTCTAGTTGTAATTTTACTTCTTAAATATATACATGTGTTCCAAATCCTTCAAAGAAAGAACCAGCCTCGGCATTCTGGAATGTTCCTCAAAGAGTGATGTGAACATCCTAAGACCATACCTATATACACAAATTGAATAAGCCAAAAATGTTCACTTCAAAACCAGGGAATTCTATTCTTTTTATTTTTATTGATATCTATTTCATTTTGAATCAAAATTTCAAATAATCTCACATTGTTTTTTCATGAAGAGTCTTTCCATGATGGGCCAGCTAGGTGGCATAGTAGAGAGAGTAGTAAGTCTGGAATCAGGAAGGCTTTCGGTTCAAATCTGGCTTAAGATACTTCCAGCTGTCTGACCCTGTACAAATTTCTTAACCATTTTTTGATTCAATTATCTCATCTGAAAAATGAGAATAATAGCATCTATATCCTATAGTTATTGTGAGGATAAAATGAGATACTATTTTTAAAGTACTTAGCACAATGCCTGACAAAGAGTAGATAGAATACAAAATGTGAGCCATTATTATTATAGGTCTGATAATAAATATTTCACAATGTGCAATACAAGGCAAAAAGTCCAACTCTTGTCCTACTTTTTCTCCTCTAAGGAATTTGTATTGCCTCTCATTATGGAAACAGGAGCTGTGGATATTTGACAAAAAATGAAAGTATCATCAGTGTACTAAATTGTTTCAGAGCTATATGATAACTATTTTAATAGAGTGAAGATATACATTTGCATATGCCTGACTTACATAAATGAAAATACCTGAAAAATTATTGAATACTTTATATACACTACATATTTTGATAAGCTTTGAAAGTACTATTGCAAAAAGGTAGATAATCTTTCCTCTGAAGTAGCTTACACACTGGAGGAAATAACATACAAAGTTCAATTGAGAAGCACAGGACTAGATTTAAAAGTTATAAGGCTTCAGTGGCAAAGGCCCATAAGTCCTTGGGTTGTATCAGTAAGTTGGAAGGCCATGATTGAGGATGTGGAGTGAATGGGACAAATGGTAATGTCAAGAGCACTTTAATATACAATAGTAAAGTCTAGTGGTTTCCAACTAACTATGAGAAATGGAACTGATGATTTTCATATCATCCTTATAATGTGAGAAATCAAGTAGTCTAGATGGAGGTTCCATATCCTGGACTGGAGCAGAAAGTGAAGGGAAGAGAATAGAAAACACCCCAGTAGTGTCTTCCCCATCACCTAGTCTAGAAATGGAAAGATATTAATTTAAACATTTTGTTCATATATCCTGAATTTAATATAGTTTGACAACTCCTTCTCCCTCCTTTACTTATCATATCTGTCATTCACCTAATCACTTCCAAGGAATTACTCATATTGTTCCAAAGTTAGTGTCCTAATAAACTATGTCTGTGAGATCTTTCCCTTGATGGTTGAATGGATGACTTTTGTTCCATTTCTAGTAGTGTTTCTAGAGCTTTTTTGGAGAGACTTACTGAAAGTTCAGGGTCATTTGTATGACTTGATAAGTTTCCAGGGGCTTAATGGGAGGTCAAAAGACAATGGGAAAGATATAAGAATTTTTATTGACAGCTTCAGAGAGATTCAGAAAGAGGTTCGACTATAATAAATAAAGGTAGGAGATAATAATTTAGCATTATATATCTTTAAAATTTACAAAGTTCTTTAAATACATTTTCTCATTTAATACTCACAACAACTCTGTGGGGAAAGTCATTACCACTTTACAGATGAGGAAATTGAAGCAATGAAAAATTAAGTGACTTTGTGAAAGTCACACAGTTAATATGTTAGTCAGTAATCAAACTAAGGTTTCTTGAGTCTAAGTCCACTGCTCTATCTATTATATGACCAAACTAGATTCTGCATATAGTGTGAAGCCAGGAAAATATGGCTGAAATTTACTCTTATCTCAGATGGACTGGTAACATTCCATAGAAAAGTATGAGTATTTAAAGTCTCATAGCTATCTAAGTGGACCTTTTGTGCACTTCTTGAGCAGAAGCCATGCAACTGTTTAATAATTGAATTCAAAATCAAACTGAAGAATGTGGCCTAGGTCTAAAATTCTAAAATAACCACATCATTCTTAAATGGTAGCAGAGGCATCCACACAAGTCAGGTGGACGCTCAATATGTATTAAATGAAAAGGACACAAAGTAGACATATAATAATGATGAATGTGAGAGAGCATCAACAGAGGCTGAAGCTATAGCAGGTTATGGTCACTGAATTTTTCCAATTTTGCTGGGGTCAGAAGGAAGCCGAAGGTAAATTTACTACACATACACATGTGTACATGCTGAATCAAGTAATGGTGGGATTTCATAGTTGTATAAGATTGTGAAATACATTTTTGTTTATTTGTTTTGTTTTTTTTTTGCAAGGGGGGGATTTTCCTTCTCCAGTTCATTTTACTCATGAGGAAACTGATGAAAATAAATATAAGTGAAGGAAATTGCTGAGGACAGATCAGAACTCATAAAGATGAGTCTTTATGACTCCAGAGTGCACCACTTAACTGGTGCAGAATTGAGGCTTAAGAAAGGGGAGGAGAACCAGAACTTTTAGAAAGACTTCTAAAATTTTAGTTCAATCTAAAACTACCTTTACTAGCATTTTCAATTAACTTTTGTTTTGTATTCATTCATTAATCTATCTTCTTTGTCTATTCATTTATTGAGGCATTTATTCATTCATACATTTAGTTAGCCTTGAGTTTAAGACATGATTAACTGATTTTTTAAAATTAATTTTTAAAAATTTCATTCTGAACTTAAACACCAAGTAGAATCAGCATTTGTATATACTAAGTAGAACAGTAAAAGAGGATTGTATATGAAACTAACAATATATATTTTAGCTTGCTTTTCTTTTTAAACTCAATCTGTAGCTTTCAGCATTATCCTCCTTGCCTGGCTTTATTTATAACATCTCTATTTTACTTTTTTCTTCATTTTTTAAAAGATGTGTTAGACTAAAATTTGGCTGTATTTTTCCCTCTAATCTCGCTCTTTACAGACATCCATGAACTTCAATTCAAACCAGTATATAATTTGTTAAGGATTTCAGGAAATGACAGATATGTTTTCAATTTGTGTCACCTCTAAAAATGTAGTGGGTAGACATGACCTGAAAAGTAACAGAGTGCTTGGACCATGCCAAGAAGTTGTGAGAGAGGTTGAGTCATGTGAACTCAGAAAAGTGTTCCTGCCATTGCACAAAACAGTCTCCCAAAACTTTTCCTCAGCATAGAGCAAGTTTCCTAGAGAGTTTTCCTTCCTTCCCAGGATGAGAGTACATAGGAGATTGTACCCATGTCTCTGTAAGAGGTACTGAGAATTTGTTATTACCTATATTACTATCTTGGCCCAAATAAAGAATTTATTTAACTTGTTGCCAGTAGAAAATGCCCTGGATGGAGGTTCGAATTAAATATTAGCCCTCCTATTGACTCAATAGAAGAATTTAATGAAATCTATTTCCCCTAACATTTTCATCAGAATAATTATAGAGCAAGTGGCATAAATATATGCATTCAAAAGTATATTTAGTGTCAAAATAAGTAGTGCTGTGTTATCCATTAGCATATGGTATTATGGTAGATGCATTATATTACATTTAATTACATTGTTATGATATTTTCTGTTGTGTTTTATTGGCATAACAGGAATAAGATCAAAACATGCTTACAATTCTTTAGGTGCTATAAAGCATAGGTTTCTGCAGTCAGGAACTAAATGGAAATTTACTACTAGACATGATGCTTCAAGGATAGGACCTGAGTGAATTTAGGTTGAATTCCAACTAGTTATTATGCCAAGGGCATAGGAAAATATACAGAAAAAAACAGGTAGTTGAAATTAGGTCAAGTAAAATAAGATGAAGCCCCAAATCATGGACTTGTCTAGGGATACAGCTGTTGATTATCAATGTGAGTGGGTTACAAGGAAAACTCTAATGAAAATAATCAAAAGAGCCATGGAAATGAGTGCTGCATAGAAGTTAGGGATTGCTATAGATCAGGGTGCAGATTCAAACAAGACTTGGGTACCTAAGGGTGCTAAAATTTTGATTTGTTTTCCACAGTATCTCATTAAAAGCCTATGGTGGAATAACTTCTTTCTCAGATTGTTATGGAGAATCAATTTAATAAGCAATCATTGATTAATCACCGATTGCATATCTGGGAAGAGGTAAAATTGTGTTTGATACTCAATTGATCTTCAAGATACATAGGTGGCACAGCAGATGGAGCATTGGGCCTTCTCCAGTCATGAAGTCCTGATTTAAATCCATTCTAAGACAGGACAGTCACTAGCTTTGTGACCCTGAGGACATCACTTCATCTCCATATTCCTTGGTTTTGTCATCTGTAAAAGAGGTATAATTACAACACCTAGCTCAGAAGATTAAAATCAAATAAGAGAATACTTTTGTAATAGTGTAGCACATCATAGTTGCTATCTAAATTCTTATTCCCTTCTCCCCCTTTCTGGTAATTAGTTACTTGGAGTCCCAAAGAGGTGACTATTTAAGGAGTAATGACTGACATTTAGGACTGTAATCATTATCATTTTTCATTTTGACTCTAAGAGCCAGTGAATTGATGATCATATGTTTGTTATTACCATTTCCAGCTAATTATCCAAAACTTTGGTTTGTCCTACATCTCAACAAATAATTAAAGACTTTCAGCAAAATATTGCCTTTGCAAAAAGCTTATTTTGTCCATTTTCTCAAAAAATGACCTTATCAATTCTGACCAATAGATATTCAGCTTAGTTTTATTTTTTTTCAGAGTAGCTTCAAGGGATGCTTTTTAAAGGGAACAAGAACAAAGAAAAAACCATTGCTATATCATTTACTAGCTGTTTGATCTGAGACAAGCCTCAAACTTTCTGGGATTTTAGTATTCAGAGCCATAAAGTAGGAATAATATTACCTCCTTTTTCTACCTTATATGGTTTTACCTGGGATTAATGAGTTAATGGGTCTGAAGTATCCTGCAAGCTGTATTATGCTACACAAAATTAGTTTTTTTTTTTTTTATGCACACACAACTACTATATGTGAGAAACTGCTAAGCACTAGAAAAAACAAGACAAAAGAAAAAGTCTATTCTTTCATGGATCCAGCATTCTACTGAGCAAGTATACGTACAAGGGGAAGCAAGTCATACATACTTCATGTAGTATAGTGGATAGAGAAGTGGCACTGAGATCAGGAAGATTTGCATTCAAATTTTGCTTATGATTTCTACTATGTGACCTTAGGAAAGTCACAAAAAGTGGCTTTCTCAATGACTTACACAACTACCTAAAAGCATCCCATCATGTATTAGTAGAAAGAGTATCTTCATTGGGAATACTTTATACAAAATGAAATTACAATTGAAAGCCTATCACAGACAAAACAAGTTTAAAAGAAGTCCAAGAGGGAGAATACATTTAGAGTTCAGGGAATAGAAAAAGCTGTTATGTAGGAAGTGACCTAATATGTGCTTTGAAGAAAAACAGGAATTCTACAAAATGAAAATGAAGAAAGTGAACTTTTTTGAAAGTGAATTTCCAGACAAAGCATATTTCATGTCTATAAAGACACAAACATGAACATTAAAATGTCCTGTGTAGGGAAAAGCTAATAAACCAATTTGACTAGAGAGTACATAAAGCCAAATAATATAAAATTAGACTAGAAAAGAAGACAGAATTCAGATGATTTTTAAATGCCCATTTTCATTCATTAATTTATATTCTCCCAAATAATTAAAGGGAGGGGAAGGGAGAATTTTTGTGAGTGGTATAGCACTGGGACATCAAGGTTGTACAGTGGATCGAGTGCTGACCCTGGAGACAGGAAGACTTATTTTCCTAAGTTTAAGCCTGGCCTTAGACATGTAATAGATATATAACCTGAGGCAACCTCACTTAACCCTATTTTCCTCAGTTTCCTCATCTGTAAAATGAGCTCAAGAAGGAAATGGCTAATCACTCCAGTATCTTTGTCAAGAAAATCCCAAATAGGGTCACAGAGTCAAGCATGACTGAAAATTGAACAACAAAATGGGAGGCAAAGAAAGTGTTTGCAAAGATCATTTATGTACATTGAATATTTTCTGATAATTTCATAGTCTATTTGTAGAAAAAAAGTACTTAGAGAATTGGGGTGGAGGGATTCAAGATTATCTAATTTATGGCACAGTAGCTACATCTATAAAATGAGAATAATAAAGAGGTAGGAGTGAATCCAGCCCACTCACAGTCAATCAGAAAGAAAAGTGAAATAAAGGATGGTACTGATTCCCATACTCAGGCAAATCCAGTTTATTCACTATTAAAAAACATGTCTGGTATAGTGATTCTCTGAAGCTATCATGCTTGTATCCTTCAATTAATTCTGCTCCTAATCATGTGTTCACTGTCTTGAAAATTCAGACATAGATATTGAAAGGTATGTTGTCATGACTGATTTATTATGGACTGAATTCTCCTTTGCCTTCTTTCCTCATCTTCATTGCCATTTTCCTAATCACTCAGAAAGAATACCTTCAATGTTTAAGAAGCAATAACCTAACAAATAATTTGTTGTTGTTCATTCTTTTCAGTCATGTCCAAGCTTCACACACCTACATTTGGGCTTTTCTTGGCAAAAAAATTGTAGTGGCCTGCCATTTCATTTGTCAATTCATTTTACAGTTGAGGAAACTGAGATAAAGAGACAATTGTGCCTTTCTGACTTCAAGTCTAGTTGCCCCTATAAATAATAGTTCTTTAAAACTGTAAACAGGGTGAGTATACAGCCAGATGTTGATTATGATGCATAATATTTAGGAATGAATCAAATAGAATTTCTTATTGTAGCTCTAAAAAATAACATGTTGTCCAAGGTAAATACCACCACTAGGAAATTCTTTCAGGAATCAGCTTTGCTGGTGAGGCTGTGAAATTTGCTCTCCACATCAGTATGGAAGAAGGATCAACAGAAGACTTGGGCTCTAGTCTCAGCTCCAACATTTATAATTTTGACCTTGAAGAGTTTTTCGCTTCTCTACACTTGGAATGGAAAGAATGGAGTAAAACATTCCTCTGTACTTTACTCTCATCAGAGAAGGAACACAGCTGTCAATGTCAATCCTACCTTATGTAATGGTAGGTAGGGGTTACTAATCATTCTTCTAGAATACCTGATCTTCTACTCCTTCCATGTAACTCAAGTTTTTTAAAGTCAAGGACTGCTTCATTTTTGCCTCCTATGCTATAGCATAGTACCCAGAAAGAGTTTATAGAGTGTCATAGTGAAAAATTTTATGAGTGACATGGCAAGTGGAGAAAGTGATTGAAAGGCCATTTTTCTACATTGAATATTTTCTCATAAGTTCTTGGTCTATTTGTAGGGGGAAAAATACCTGGGGGCAGAGGAACGCAAGGCTATCAAGTTTATGGTATAGTGGTGACAAATGGGAATAATATGCTGCATACTTTCCAAATGTATTATGATGATCAAAAGATATTATGTAAAGCAAGTGCTTTGTAACTAAGAAACATTATACAAAATCATCTTTTATTTTTACTAATAGCTAATATTAACAATGATAAGTTCCATTTTTAATGAAGGACAGAGTCAAAATGAAACTGTAAAGGCAGGAACTCTCTAAACCTCTCCCCAAAACTGCTCCAAATTACTTTAAATAATGACTCTAAACAAATTTTAGAGTACCAGAACACCTCAAAAGACAGACTAGAACATTTTCTAGCTAAAAACAATTTAGAAGCTCAGCAGAAAAGGTCTGTGACACCAAGGTGGGGGTCCAATGTGCTGTTCTGAGGCAGGGCAGGGCAGCATAGCTCTGGACCCAGCCACAGACTTGGTCCAGCCAGACCTCTGAATCAACAACAGTTCTAGTGGTTTCCAGACCTCTCATCTCAGAGACACTAAAGAGGAGTATGAAGATCAGCAGAAAAGGCTTGTGGAACCAGAGTGAAAACCCAGTGTGCAATCCCATTATAGACCAATCTCCACCCCAGCTCCAGTCTATCAGTGAGGTGGGACTTCTGAATCAGTAGCAGTGCTGGAGGCTTCTGGACTTCTCAGCCTGGGGACACCAAGGAGGACCCAAAAGGTCAGTGGAGAAGATCTATGGAAAGATCTTCCCCTGCACACCAGTGTGTGCAGTGTGTGCAATCCCAATGCAGCTTAAGTTAGCAGAGCCCAAGCCCAGGTAAGCACACTAGATCTTACAGCTACAGTTGAGTAGGGACACTTCTAATAACTATAATTGATCAGGGACACTCTTAACAACAGCTCTAGCACAGGAAAGAGGGCTTATGGTCAGATTCTTAGAATTTCTGAAAAACAGCTGTACAAAACTCCTGAAGCATAGGACAATGCACCCTCCATTCTGGAAACAGAACCCTACTTTAACAAAGAGTTAAATGCAGACTAACAAGCTTTGTTACCCTGAAAATGAGCAAAAAACAAAAAAAAAAGTTTTTGAACATTGATAATCATTATGGTGACAAGGAGAATCAAAACACACACACACTCAGAACATGATAAAAAAGTTACAGCTCCTATATCCAAAGCCACAGAGAAAAATGAGAATTAGGCTCAGGTTATGGAAGAGCTTAAAAGAGATCTTGAAAATCAAGGGAAACAGAGGAAAAATTAGGGAAAAAACTGAGAGAAGTGCAAAAGGAAATACAAAAAGCTAATGAGGAGAAGAATGCCTTAAAAAAGTAAAATTGGCCAATTAGGAAGGTACAAAAGCTCCCTGAAGGAAATAAATCCTTAAAAAGTAGAATTAAGCAAATGAAAGCTAATGACTTTATGTAAAATCTAGAAACAACAAAGTAAAGCCAAAAAAAAGAAAAAAAAAAAAAGGAAAAAGATAAAAAAATAAAAAATGTGAAATATGTCATTGAAAATGCAATGATAAGTTCCTTCTATTTAACTATTGTCACAGTTGAATTGATTGATATTTACTTTAAATTAGCATTGAAGGAACTTTTTTTTTTCTGACAGAAAATGTGTGATACACAAATACACACACACATAAGATTTTTAAAAGTCTATTCAGGAATTGAAGAGTATCCAAGGGACAATAAAAATAGCACCTCAATTACATCTAATGACTTTCTAATACTTTCTCTTAGGCATCAACCATTTTAAGCATAATTTACTTCTGAGTGAGTCTTCTCTCAGTGATCACTAATGGAAAATGTTTTCTCTTATGTAGATGTTATTTAATTAAAATATTATTTCAGCTTTTTAACATTAGGGGCAGAGGACATATAAAGAAACTATAGGAATATTCTTGGATATAAGAAAGGATATAGAATAGAAGATTGGAAGACAATTAAATGTCTATTGCTAATATCTCTCTTTCGTTCAGTTTTACTCATTTCATACAATAATGACCTCGCTTTTATTTTTAGTTAAGTTTCTTGAGAAACAGAGAGTGGACAAAAAGAATAATTCAAATTATGCCATCACCAAATGTTAGGAAAACAACAACTGCATAATGAGATTATATAGATATGGAATACAACGATAGTAAATGGCACAACTCTTCCTCTCAGGTGACTTATTTCTTCTAATCTGATGAAACAAGGGGTGGGAAAGTGGTAAAAGGGCAAGAATAAAACAAATTCATGTACCCACATAAAATCATCTAATAGAAAATATAGTATCATTAAGCTAAAGAGCTTAATTTTATTGTTATGCCATAGTCTCCTTGAACTGTTCTACCTTACTTTCCCTGAATTAGTTTCCTTGAATTATATCTCCATTGTCCTGAGTGCTACTATGTAACCTCCACCTACTTCCTGTCCATTAGGGCTGCACTACTCCTCTAAACATTCCAAAAAATAGGACTATCTCGAATACATAATTGACATCTTTACTTCTGTTTATTCAGACATCCTGACTCTGGCTTCCTAGTAAGAATTTATAGTTTTCCCCCCATCCTGCTAGAACCAAATTTATGATCCTGAAACTGCCCACTCTTTGCTTCCTGACTTTGTTTCTCTTCTTACTAGAGTCCTATTAAAAACCTGGGATTCTCACATTCACCTGGATACTTTGAGTTGAGAGTCCTGTCCAGTCAATCAATTAAGCTCTCCAGTAAATAAAATATTAAAACTCTTTAATCTCTATGTTGCTTCAGTTTCTCCAGCATTGCATTATCAATGTGTTTGTTTTGATTTTACATTTTATTTACAGATTACCTTCATTCCATTAGAGATCTCTCATAACAAAGTAAAATGATTAAATAAAACTCACATTATAATGCTTTTCTTTAAAATGCAGGCAGCATTTCATGTATGTGGCATCCCACTACCTCTTAATTTTTATTTTTTTAGTTAACAGAAATCTACTTTTCCCCTTTGTAGAAGGGTTGCAGATAGTGGGGGAACTCTGGATAAGGTATAAGACTTTTCAGCCCAGAGAGAACCTGCTGACAATGTCTGGTTTAGCTCCCCATTCCCCTAAGGGCTCTCACCCTTCCTGAGAAGTCAAGGAGGGTGTGACACTTGTGTTTTACTATTCTACAGTGTGCTGTGGTGATGTAATGCTACTCTAGTTAGCACTTGCTTAGTGTGATGTGATAATGTAATGGTTCTCTGGTTGGCACATACTTAGTGTACTGTAATGATGTAATCATACTAAGGTATTTAAGGGCTGAAAAGACTTGAAATAAACTGACTCCATCTTTAACCATCCTCATGGGTCTCCTGACTTCTTCACTCCTCCACTAAGAGTAAGGACTCAGGCTAATCCTGAGATTCTCCAGAAAGCTAGTCTGGATGGTATATTTTGGAACCCCAGAGTGGGGTCTCTAGAAAGCATAGTATATTTTGGTACTTCACTTTGGGGGCTCTAGAAAGCACCTACACCCCCTTACTGAATTAAAAAAGGGGAGAAGAAGCTTCCTTGTAACAAATAGTCATAATATAACAAATACCATAATATTGCTATATAATGTATATATATATATATATATATATATATATATATATATATATGTGTGTGTGTGTGTGTGTGTATGTATGTGTGTGTGATATGTTATATCTCTGAAATTAATACTGTGTTTCTCCATTGATTCTCTGTAATCATGAATAATGACTAGCTAAATCGTGCAATATATAGAATGTCAGACCTGGAGTCAGAAAGGCTCATCTTCCTGAGTACAAATCTTGCCTCAAGCACTCTGTAACCCCGGGCAGGTCTCTTAACTCTTCATATGTAAAATTAGCTAGAGTAGGAAATGACAAAATTATTCCAGTATGTTTGCCAAGAGAAACAAAAGGAGTCACAAAGAGTTGAATATCACTGAAGTGATCAAAACACAACAATCATGCATAGTAATTGCAATGATCATAACTGATAGTTTTAATGTGCTTTTCATATTATCATTATTGTATAATTTGCTCTCCTGTTTCTGTTCATTTCATTCTTCACCAGGTTATGTCTTCACAATTGTCCATTTTTACATTCAATCAAGAGTAAATATTTATCATTGTTTTTGTGGTATGAATTACTCAAATTCTGCTTATTTCTTTCATTATCAGTTCATATAAGTCTATCCATATCTCTACATAATATATTTTCTTATTTCTTTCAATACAAAAGGATTCTATCACATTCATATACCATAACTTAGTCAATATTTTCTTCAGTTTCCACTTTTTTGTTATCTTAAAAAGAGCTGCTATAAATAATTTTGTACACGAGTTATTTTTCTATCTCTGCTAATCTGATATCTTCTTCCATTTGATTGTAAACTCCTTAAGGACAGGAATTATATTTTACTTTTGTGTTTGTACTCTCAGCAATTAGAGCAATGCCTGATACTTGGTAGAGGCTTTGTGAATATTGAATTGAATTATTGAATGACATTTTTCTTATTATGTATCATTTATTTGCTTATATAATAAATGCCAGGAGTAAAAATGATGCATACAGAATCTCATTTAAGCATTCTTATGTATTTTGTGAAGAGGAAACTCCATTTTGCCATAGTGTCATGTCAGAGGCTCCAAAAATAGGAAGTTCTAAAAAGTTGCAGAATATATCATCTGATATACACCTGGACAACAAATCTATATTGTCGCATAGACAAAGGAAGGGTTAAAGCTCATTAGTTTTTGAGAAGCCTAGTGAGGGCTGTAATTTCAGATATTCTGCATAGTGAAGTCCATTTGCAAAACAACAAAGTAAGTGTGAGATTTCCCAGAATTGTAATGATTTTTTGTTAGAATCAGTTGAGTGGCTGCTGATATCATCTTACAGTTAAATGAATAAATCCATGAAAGTGGAGAAAGTTATCAAGGTAGAGTATAAATAGATTTAGTGGTGGTATAGCTGGGTCACATAACATTCTACTGTTGAACTCTTTGTGAATAATTCTAAAATGTTTTCCAGAATGGTTATACTTATTTACAGGTTAGAACATTGGAAGACACTAACATTTAGATACACTAATAAAAAGAATGGGATAGGAGAAATTTAAATATATATATAGAAAAAAAGATTTGAAAATGATAGCAAAAGAATGAGGAATGAATAGTATCATGAAAATTGAATGAAGAAAGAGTGCTGGAGGTGGAGGTAAAAAGTGGTTAACAGTTTTGAGTTTTAAGATGAGGACAGAAGAAGTTCTTAAATTTGGAAAATAAGACATCATTGATGTTAGTTGTACTACAAGATGATCATAACATCATGTTTTGTCATAGCAAAAAAAAAAAATGAAAACAAAATAAATGTCCCTAGATTGGGGGATAATGAAATACGTTGTTGCATAAATGTAGTATTTTTGTGCTATAAGAACTAATAAATATGATGAATATAGAGAAGCATAAAAAGATATTCATTAAGGAAATACAAAGTAAAATAAAAGAATGAAAAAACTTATTTTCTGAATATAACTATAACAATATAAATGGAAAATTAGCAAGCACAAAGCAATAGAATATTAATGCTGCAAATGACTGCAAGTTCAGTTTCAAGAGATATGAAAAACATATCTCAACTACATGGCAAAAATTTGAAAAAATATATATACTTTCTTATTTTTTCAACTTATTGATTTTTCTTGCTAAATTTCTTGACTTTTTCTTTTCTTTTTTCCATTAAAAATGTTATGTATACTTGTTCTTATGGAGCATAATAAGAGAAATTTAGAAAAAATGAAAGCAAAAAATATCATTGGAAAAACATGGATGACTTTTGGAAGTTCTTCTTCAGTTAATCTGTTCGTCTTTCATTCTCAAAGAGGACCATGACATCAGGGAACTGATGCCATGCAATGCAAGTGAATTGGATTTAAATGTGGGAGGCCTCTGCAAAGTCAGCTGCCTCACTTTCCCCTGCAAAACCATATAAGTCCAGTGGCTATATATAGATCTGCATGACTGGAGATGACTCTGACACTGGCCAGTTTGACTGAAGCTGAACCTATTCAGTGCTTAAGGCTAGGTAGCAACAGAGGCAAAGAATCTCCTTTTTAATCTGGTCAAAAAAAATTAATGAATAAAGGGATTTCTGGCCAAAGCAGAAATTATTTTTATTTACATTCAATCTGAGTCAATCAGGACCCAAACCATGACCAAATGGGGTTTGGCCTGGGACCTATTGGTGGCCACAGAATTATAGTAGTTTTGGTTTAAGGTATGATTCAGAGATTTAAAAAAAAAATTTTTTTAAGCATCTGTAAAGTAAGGAAGAAGGGTATCTTTGGATTATGAGAAAATTGACTTGTCAGTTTTCCAAAATTCTCAAATTGCTTTTTAATGTTAAGGTAGATGATAGTATAATTTTAATTGGGCAATAATTAAGCCACTATTGTGATTGCCTTTCTTCTGTAATTAACTGAATGGTAACTGCCTGTCATCACAACATCAGTCTTGAGGCATTTAATAAGCTTTAATATGTGCTTAATAAGATATAAAAAAAGCCAAAATTAATCCCTGTATTCAAGATGCTAATATTTCAGTGAAAGAGGCAACATGTAAATGTTTAAGTATGCCTGTGATCAAGAAAGACATCAGGTAAAAAAATAACAATTAGGCAGTTTTAAAGAGAGCAAGGGATTTTGAGAAATAACTCTTACAAAAGCATTCATTCCAGCAAAAAGACTTGAAGAGAAAAGACTGAGTGATAAGTGTGCAGAACAGTAAGAAGACCATTTTGGCTAGAACATAGTGCACAGAAATGGGGTAATATAAAATCAGTTGGGAAAGGTAGGTTGGAGAGAGGTTGTAAACGGTTTTATGAGATTTTGGTTTGTTGTTATTTTCTAGAGGCAATAGGGAAACACTAGAGTTTACTGTAGAATAGTGACATGATTAGAACTGAATTTTAGGGAAATCATTTTGGTAGTATAGATTGGAAAAAGAAGTTTGAGGCAAAAAAATCAATTAGAAAGCAATTATAGTTGCACAGGCAAAAGTTGATGAGTGTTTGAATCTGTGTGAAAATGAAAAGGACAAACATGGAAGATACTGTAGAATAAGAAATAAGACTAGACACTTGGATATATAGAGTGGGGGAGCAGAAGGAATCAAGAATTTTTAAAAATGGTTGCAAACTTGAATAACAAAACAATTATGATGCTCTCAAAAGAAATAGGAAAATATAGAAGAAGAGTGCATTTAGAAGATAGGTAATGATTTTAGTTTGGAATATACTGATTCTAAGATGCCTGTGGAACAGCCCTTATAAAATATTTAATAGGCAATTAGTGACAGGGTGAACTAAAACTTAGGATGGAAGCTAGTATGGATTATACATGATTTAGGAATTTTTTTAAATATAGAAATGATAATGAAAATTATAGCTGGTAGGACCATTAAATAAGAAAGTTTAAAGAAAAAAAAAAGCTTTAGGAAGAGCCTTGGAAAATACTGACAGGTAGAAAATGGATGTGAAATTTGAACCAACAAAGGACATTGAGAAAAAAAATCAAAAACATTAGAAGAGCAAAAACAAACAACAACAACAAAAAGAGAGAGAGAAAGAGAGAGAGAGAAAGAGAGAGAGAGAGAGACAGAGAGAGAGAGAGAGAGAGAGAAGGGAGAGAATTAAAGTTGAGAAGGTGATCAATATCATCAAATGTTATGAAGTTGTTGGGAATCCTGAAAATTAAGAAAATGCCATCAAATTTGATCATCAAATATTTATTAGGAACTTTGGACAGAACAGTTTTAGATGAGCAATATGGTCAAAAGATTGAAAACGTAGAGAAATGAATAGGAGGATAGAGAGTGCAGGTAAAGACTGCAAATAACTTTTTTCCCCAGAAGTTTCATTATTAAAAATAAGAGAGAATTAGGGCAATTACTTGAGTAAATACTTTATTGGCTCCCTCTAAAATGGAGATTCATTTGTGTTTGTAAGCAGTAAGAAAGGAAACAATTGATAAGGAGAGACTGAAGTATAGATTAAAAAGTCTAGATGATAGCTATCTGATAAAGAAGTTAGAAGGGGAATGTAATCTATAGGATAACCTTGACCTTAGAGAGGAGAAGGGTTCCTTGTTTATCAGACACTAGGCTAAAGACAGAAAAAATAAAATACAGTATCAAAGAGTTTTGAGATGTAAAGAAGGAAAAAAGATGGAGTTTGTGATCAGTTATTGGACTTTATTTCCTCTGGAGAGACTTTCAACTATGGGAAAGAAGTGAGTTTAAGGAGAGGAGATAAAATTAAATGTCACTTTAAAAAAATCTTGCTGATATGAAGGATCCATTGGGACTAGAAAATATAAATTTGTTATAGACCCAGTTGATGGGAATTCAAGCTAGTATGCTCTCTGCCTAAGATCAAAATTTCTTAATCTATTGTGAAATTGTTCCCCAAAATTTTCCTTTGTTTTTCCAAACTTTATTTTTCCCAAATTTCTACTGATGTTTTCCCACACTTCGTTTTTGTGCTCCAAGTATCTATACTCTCTCCCAAATTCTCCTTGATCTTATCCTTCAAGCATCTTTCCCCATTCTTCATTGATCTTATCCTTCAAGCAAAATATCTCACAATAAGTATACATGACCAAACCATTATGTTGCTGTACAAAAAGAATCAGACTCTGAAATATTGTACAATTAGCCTGTGAAAAAAATCCAAAATGCAGGCAGGCAAAAATATACAGATTAGGAATTCAATGTAATGGTTCTTAGTTAACTCCCAGAGTTCTTTTGCTGGGCATAGATGGTTCAGTTTATTACTGCTCCATTGGAACTGATTTGGTTCATCTCATTGCTGAGAATGGCCAGGTTCATCAGAATTAGTCATCATATAGTATTGTTGTTGAAGTATATAACGATCTCCTGGCCCTGCTCATTTCATGCAGCATCAGTTTGTGTAAGTCTCTCCAGGCCTTTCTGAAATATTATGGAAAAATAATATTCCATAAAATTCATATACCACAATTTATTCAGCCATTCTCCAATTGATGGGCATCTACTCAGTTTCCAGTTTCTGGCCACTACAAAGAGGGCTGCCACAAACATTCATGCACATACAGATTCCTTTCCCTTCTTTATGATCTCTTTGGGATATAAGCCCATTAGTAACTTTTTAAGGATAGTTCCAAATTGCTCTCCAGAATGGTTGGATATATTCACAATTCCACCAACAATGTATTAGTGTCCCTATTTGCCCACATCCCCTCCAACATTCCACATTATCTTTCCCTGTCATTCTAGCCAGTCTGACAGGTATGTAATGGTATCTCAGAGTTGTCTTAATTTGCATTTCTCTGATTGATAATGACTTGGAGCATATTTTCATATGGCTAGAAATAGTTTTGATTTCTTTGAGAAGTGTCTGTTCATATCCTTTGACCATTTATCAATTGGAGAATGGCTTGATTTCTTATAAATAAGAGTCAATTCTCTATATATTTTGGAAATGAGGCCTTTATCAGAACCTTTGACTTTAAAAATATTTTCCCAGTTTATTGCTTCCCTTCTAATCTTGTCTGCATTAGTTTTGTTTGTACAAAAACTTTTCCATTTGATATAATCAAAATTTTCTATTTTGTGGTCAATAGTGATCTCTAGTTCTTCTCTGGTCATAAATTCCTTCCTCTTCCACAGGTCTGAGAGGTAAACTATCCTGTGTTCCTCTAATTTATTTATAATCTCATTCTTTATGTTGAGGGCATGAACTCATTTTGACTTTATCTTGGAGTATGATGTTAAGTATGGGTCAATGCCTAGTTTCTGCCATATTAGTTTCCAATTTTTCCCAGCAATTTTTGTCAAACAATAAGTTCTTATCCCAAAAGCTGGGGTCTTTGGGTTTGTCAAACACCAGGTTGCTATAGTTATTGACTGTTTTGTCCTTTGAACCTAACCTATTCCACTGATCAACTAATCTGTTCCTTAGACAATACCAAATGGTTTTGGTAACTGCTGCTCTATAATATAATTTTAGATCTGGTACAGCTAAGCCACCTTCATTTGATTTTTTTATTATAATTTTGCTGTCTATTTCTTTTTGCAACACTCTTAATTTCTCCTTTAGGAAGTTAGATGCTATACCACTTGGTGCATGTATGTTTCATATTGATATTGCTTCATTGTGTATGCTACCCTTTAGCAAGATATAGTTTTCTTCCTTTTTGATTAGATCAAGTTTTGCATTTGCTTGATCTGAGATAAGGATGGCTACCCCTGCTTTTTTTACTTCACCTGAAGCATAATAGATTCTGTTCCATCCTTTTACCTTTACTCTGTATGTATCTCCCTGCTTTAAATGTGTTTCCTGTAAACAACATATTGTAGGGTTCTGACTTTTGATCCAGTCTGCTATCTGCCTCCTCTTTATGGGAGAGTTCATCCCATTCCCATTGACAGTTAAAATTACTAATTCTGTATTTCCTGCCATCCTAATGTCCCCAGATTATGTTGTTCTTTTTCTTGTCTCCCCAACCCTCTTTCCCAGTTTTAAACATATGCACCCCACTTGTATCATGATGCTTACCCTCTTTAGGATCCCACCCTCACCTCCTTTGAATCTCTTCCCCTTCCTTGTACCTTTCCCTTATTACTCTTTTTCTTTTCCTTTTTCCTCTCCCCCTTTATAATGAGGTGAGAGAGGATTTTCTGTAAAACAAGTACGTGAATTATTTTCTCTTTGAGCCAACTCTGATGAGAGTAAGATTCGCACAATGTTCCTCCCCCTCTCTGAGTTCCCTCAGATATGATAAATTTCCTTTGCCTCTTCATGGGATGTAGTTTCCCTGGTTTTATCCCTCCTTTCCCCCTTTTCTGACATTATCCCTTTTCCATTTCTACTTCCCTTTTTTTATGTTATATCAGTAAAATCAAATTATACAAGTAGTCTTTTTGTTTATCCACAACAGAAATACAATTCTCAAGACTTCCTTTTGCCTTTTCTGATTCTCTTGAGTCCTATGGTTAGGGATCAATTTTTTTGTTTAGTTCTGTTTTTTTCCTTAAAAAACAAATGAAATTCATCTGTTTCATTAAATGTCCATCTTCTTCCCTGGAAGAAAATGCTCAGCTTAGCTGGGTAGTTTATTCTTGGCTGCATTCCAAGTTCTTTTGCCTTTTGGAATATCAGATTCCAGGCCCTTTGAGCCTTTAGTGTGGAGGCAGCCAGATCTTGGGTGATCCTTATTGTGGAACCTCAGTATTTAATTTTTTTTTTTTTCTGGCTGCTTATAAAATTTTTTTCTTAATCTGATAGTTTTGAAATTTGGCCACAATATTCCTTGGAGTTTTTATTTTAGGGTCTTTTTCAGAAGGTGTCCAATGAATTCTTTCTATGTCTATTTTACCTTCTGATTCAATTACCTCTGGACAGTTCTCTTTGGTAATTTCTTGTAAAATAGTATCTAGGCTCTTTTTTTCAATCATAATTTTTGGAAAGTCCAATAATCCTCAGATTGTCTCTCCTAGATCTATTTTCCAGGTCTGTTGTTTTTTCCAAGTAGATATTTCATGTTTTTTTTTTTTTCCAATTTATCAATTTTTTTTTTTTTTTGGTTTTGCTTGACTGATTCTTGCTGTCTCAATGAATCATTAGTTTCTATTTGTTCAGTTCTGATTTTTAATGAATTATTTTCTTCATTAGCTTTTTTTACTTCTTTCTGCATATGTCCAATTGAGTTTTTAAAAGAATTGTTTTGCTCTATGGAATTTTTTTTTTTTAGTGAATTATTTTCTTTTTCCAATTCACAGATCCTACTTTCTTGCAAATTCTTTGTCTTTTCCAATTCACAAATCTTACTTTCCAGAGTTTTTTTTACTTTTTTCAATTCACAAATTTTGTTTCCCTGTACTTCCTGGGAATTTTTTACCTTTTCCAATTAATATTTCAGCAAATTGTTACTTTCTTACATAGTTTCTCTTTCCTTTTCCCATTTTTCTTCTAACTCTCTTTTGAGACTTTTAATGGTCTCTTCTTTGAGAGTGTTCTGTAAATCAAAGGTTCTGATAAAGGCCTCATTTCCAAAATATATAGAGAATTGACTCTAATTTATAAGAAATCAAACCATTCTCCAATTGATAAATGGTCAAAGGATATGAACAGACAATTCTCAGACGAAGAAATTGAAACTATTTATAGACATATGAAAATATGCTCCAAATCATTATTAATCAGATAAATGCAAATTAAGACAACTCTGAGATACCACTACACACCTGTCAGATTGGCTAGAGTGACAGGGAAAGATAATGTGGAATGTTGGAGGGGATGTGGGAAAACAGGGACACTGATACATTGTTGGTGGAATTGTGAACATATCCAGCCATTCTGGAGAGCAATTTGGAACTATGCTCAAAAAGTTATCAAACTGTGTATACCCTTTGATCCAGCAGTGTCTCTACTGGGCTTATACCCCAAAGAGATACTAAAGAAGGGAAAGGGACCTGTATGTGCCAAAATGTTTGTGGCAGCCCTGTTTGTAGTGGCTAGAATCTAGAAAATGAATGGATGCCCATCAATTGGAGAATGGTTGAGTAAATTGTGGTATATGAACGTTATGGAATATTATTGTTCTGTAAGGAATGACTAGCTGGATGAATACAGAGAGGACTGGCGAGGCTTACATGAATTGATGCTAAGTGAAATGAGCAGAACCAGGAGATCATTATATATCTCAACAATGATACTATTTGAGGATGTATTCTGATGGAAATGGATCTGTTTGATAAAGAGAGCTAATTCAGTTTCAATTGATCAAAGATGGGCAGAAACAGCTACACCCAAAGAAAGAACACTGGGAGATGAATATAAACTGCTTGCATTTTTGTTTCTCTTCCTGGATTATTTATACCTTCTGAATCTAATTCTCCCTGTGCAACAAGAAAACTGTTCGGTTCTGCACACATATATTGTATCCAGGATATACTGTAACCTATTCAACATGTAAAAGACTGTTTGCCATCTGGGGGAAGGGGTGGAGGGAGGAAGGGGAAAAATCGGAACAGAAGTGAATGCAAGGGATAATGCTGTAAAAAATTACCCTGGCATGAGTTCTATCAATAAAAAGTTATTTTAAAAAAAGAGAGAGTATTATGTAAGAGGGAACAGGTAACATTCCCCTTTGGGGTACTGTCTGGTGGCTGTTTGATATTAATTTATTTGGGATTGCAGAACTGCTCTTTATCTGTATAGAAGCTTTTCATTTTTTTAATTCATTTTTTAAACCTTTAGGGTATGCCTTCAGGGCAAGGCAGTTACCAGCTTCCTCTGCAGAGCAAGGAGAGCTGTAAACGGGCTTCCTGCTCCGAGGTATGGGAGTGCTCTGAGTGAAAGTTTCCCCTTCCCCCAACCGGAGGTGATTTAGCACAGGCTGAGCTACAGAAGTGCCCAGTGGAGAACCTCGTTGTGTGGTTTAGTGACTATCCTAAAGCTAGAGACTAAGTGGTGAAAGCCCCAGGCCAGAGCCCCTTGTGGGGCTGTGGGTATTAGCAGCTGACCAGTGTATAGCCCGATTTGGACCTGAAGTCTCTGCCCGGAAGCAAATTGCCCTGCAAAAGTTCTATTGTCCCAAGCCGAGCCCGCACTGTGCAAATTAGAGGCTGCCCCAGGCTGTGCCCCCTCTTCCCCCTTTCTCCCCCCCCCCCCAATCCTGTGCCAGTTCGCAACTGCCCCAAGGAAAAGCCCTGTACTGTGGGTTGGGGCTGTTAGCTTGTGCTCTCACTTCTGGTTTGGGGCTCCACTCAGAGCCTCTACTTCTCTCGCTGCCTGTGCTGATCTCCCCAGCCCCGAAGACAAACCTTTTTTGGCAAGATTTGAGATAACCTTCGGCTGGTGAGTTGATCTACTTCTAATCTTTGTAAGTTGTAGCAGTCAAGCCTAGTTTTAAGGCTGGATATAATATTGATAGTGAGGATAAGAGAGGAGCTTAGAAAGTAGCATGTGCCTTCTCTGCCATCTTGGTTTCACCGCCCCCCCCCCCCCCCAAGACTTGGGTCTTTTGCTATTTAACTCCTGATGAGCTTCTGGCTTATCAGGGACAGGAGTAGATGGTGGGTGTGCTTGGGCTTCTACCTGCAGGGACTAAATAAATGCATTCTCTTTGTCCTTGAAGATGTCTCTGATTAAAGAATTTGAGGAAGGGGGTTAGCACCTGTCCCCCAAAATTCTAAATGATCTTGTCACTCAGGCTCAGATTAGTCAGTTCCTTCTGGACCCTCCTTTTAAATAATAGCATGGGCCAGATATGTTCACTCATTCAATTCTGTCTAGGATTCACTCTAAAATTTCAGGATTTCTCTCTCATCCTTCCCACTCCTGATGATAGTATATTCTCTCTTCCCCTTCCATTTTCATCTACATTTATAAATTTTCTTCCTTTGTTCTCTTTGGTGTTAGAACTGCCTTTCTTTTAGTTTGTTTTTAATTTTCCAGTGTTTGTCACAGTATTCTTTAAATGAAAGGAACTTTAAAAAATCTTTATTGATTTGATGACTTCAAGTATTTTAAAAGACAATTCGATTAAAAAGGCTAGAAGATGAATTTTTCTTTAGATGTAGTGCATAGAACTAGAAACAATATATAGAGATGGCAAAGAAACATATTTCAGTTTTCTATAACAAGATTCCAAAAAACCCAGAACTACACAAAAAATGAAATTGGCTATTTCAACAAGATATTGATTTTTCTCTCACTGGATATCTTCAAGTTTCAGTTGGATGACCATTGTTCAGGGATGTTATAGAGAGAGTTCAGGTATGGATTGGACTAGACCTTCTGTGAGGTCAGATTCAGATCTGTATCTCCATAAATTCTTAGAGTAGTTGGATAAGGAAGGAGAAGAAAGAACAAGTATAGAAAGAAGGCATTTTAAGCAATTATGATGGGGTTCAGTGTAGCAATTCTACCGTTAGCCTGGGCTGAAATTTCTTTTGCACTAATTATAAAGTGTTGTGAAACATAGTAAAATTATTTATAAGTGAACAAGGAATCTTGTTTAACATACCTAAATTAATACACTGATCAATTTTTAGTATAACATCTATAAATGGATACACAATATGAATGAGTTTTTTCTTGAAGTTTGAAAGTAGACCCATCAGCAGAACAATATATATATATATATATAGGTGTGTGCAGAGGGAAAAGGGATTATATAACTATAGGAGGAAAGCTTTGAGAAAACTGCCTTTTGTGATCTTATAATTTAACAAAGATCTTATAATTTAAAACTTCACTGTTTCAGATTTTTATTTTAGCTAAATAGTTTGAACTTGTGAAACTTCACTATAACTTAGATAAATGCACTACTATTACTTAATCTAGGGAGGGCAAAATGGAAAGGATGCTATATTCAGATTTACTACTTGTTAGATGATGGACTTTTAATAGGTCATTTCATCTTTATTTTAGTTTCTTTATCTATAAAGAGCAAGGTAGCTAGAGAATTTGATCTTATTAAATACCATCTATCATGTCATTAAATACTATCTAATGTGAACATCTGATAGATGGTGATATAATAAACAGATAGAGTGTTGGTCTTGGAAGTCAGGAAAACCAGCATATAAATCTTTCCTCTAACAGTTATTAGCTATGTATTACAGAGTAAATTACTTAACTTTTCTGTTTTCCTCCACCACTTTTTTTTTTTAATTGCTGAGGCAACTGGGGCTAAGTGACTTGCCCAGGATCACACAGCCAGGAAATGTTAAGTGTCTGAGGTCAGATTTGAACTCAGATCCTCCTGACTTCAGGGTTTGATACTCTATCCACTATACCAACTAACTGCCCCTCTCCACAACTTTTTAAAACTTTAAGTCTCAAATAAGTTGACAGTGTTTATGGATAAAGGAAGTTTTCAAACCAGAAATTGTTCATGCTGACAAAATCGTAATTCCAGACCCTACCATACCCTAATCCCCATCCATACCGAAGAAAAATGTTAGTGTCTATTGAAAATAGAAATTTATATTAATTAATATTAACTCATCAATTTTATTAATAATTAACATTATTAACTATATTAATGTCTATAAATTTATATTAATTATTATTATTGATTAATTATATTAATAATTATATTATATTATCTGATATTTATATGCAAATGGATTTGTAATTTCCTTTATTTGGATGTTCCCCTTAACAATTTATGCTCATAGTCTATTTATGTATGTCCTTTTTCCATGCTTTCTTATAAGTTCCTTATAGAAGAGTATGCTGCAAATGTTTAAAACCTTCTTCAGTTTTTCCTAATATTATAAGAATACTAACAAAAATCCCTGCCTGCCAACTAATTTTATATCATATTCTCCAATTGGATCAATTATCTTTTTTTTTCAAATATACCTCTACATGATTCTTTGTGTGATACTTCTTTTAATTCTTCATAAGTATCCCATTGCATATAGCAATACTATTATACCACCAGGTTTTCATCACTGTATTTGAGGCAATCTAGCATGCAAGTCTAAGGGGAAAAGACAATAATTTTCTTATAAATAATGAGATTCTCCAGATGCCCATTTGAAGATAATATCATGGTCATTGCATCAGTCCTCAGAACAGTGCAGAATTTATTTCATAATCATTCAAAAATGTTTGATATAACCCCAAAAGAAAATTCATGTAAATAAATAATTGTCTATTGCCACATATGTGTGGATAAGTGATAATAAAGGCTATATATGTGTGTAGATTTACATATGCATATATGTATCTTTATAACAATTTATGATTATATAAAAGGATACATCCATACATATCTATACTTATGCTATACACACATATATATACAAGTATATATAACTATAAATATGTATGTATATATAATATGTATTATAGATGTGGACAGATGTGGATGTATATATGTAAATAATACACACAAATCTTTACAACAGGTAATACAAAAGGACAGATGACCCAAGAATTTTAAATGGGTAATATGCTTTAATCTTTTCAAATTACTTCCTTGTAGACTCTATTACATAAAGTTCAAGTCATTGACTCTATGCTGATTTGCTAGATTCTTCCTGACTTAAGTATGTCATCATTTCCCAGGGAACTCTGACAGCTAGATTTTAGCTCACTAATAGCTATCTCCAAAAGCCTTTGAAAGGTGTTTTCAATCAAGAGGATGGTGTCAATATGTGAGTAAAAATAAACCCTATGTTTGGAAAGCAAGCAGAACATAAAAAATAATGTTACCACAAATGACTAACAATCACAACATTTGTAGTAGAGATATTGTGGAGATAAAGTTTACAAGGTTTTCAAATTCATGGGTAGGCATAGGGATTCAAAAATGGTAATGAGTTCGTGAAAGTGGATAATTAGAAGGATGGTGGTACCTTCCACAGTTAAAAAAAAAAAAAAAGTGTAAATGATAAGTAGTTAGTGGGAAGTTGGGAATTGGGGGAAATGAGTTCTGGTTTAGATATATAAAATGTTGATTTTGACATATTTGGGGGACATCCATTTTAAAATGTCTAATAAACAATTACTAACATGTGGCTGGGACTCAAGACAATTGCTACTGTTAGATACATAGTAATGTCTCAAATTCAGGAAAGCTGTTGGAATCAGTAATATCACAGAGATAAGACAGAGAGAAAAGTTAAAAGGCCTGAGGACAGTTCTTTTGATAGACACAATTATTGTAGAAAGGCATGCTTAAAGATTCAACAAAAAAGATTCAGAAGAAACAAAAAGTAACAGAAGGGCTGTGAACAATGTCATGAAAACCCAAATAGCAGAGAAGATTCAAGTGAACAGATAAGTCAACTTTGTCACCTATTTAGAAACCAAAAAAGGATGAGCATTAAACAAAAGATCATTATGTTTTGTAAATAAGTCATTGATAACTTTGACAAGAAAGTTTAATTTGAATGATGAGGTAAAATGCTAGATTATAGAAAACATTTAACAGATGAGAAAATTGAGACTCAGGTATTAAGTGACTAACTTCCATGTTCACTCAACTTAATATCACATCTGGAACTTGAACTAAACTCTGAATTGAATTGCAATTTAGCACTCTTCATTTCATTAGAATTAAATAAGTTTTAATCAAATGTAACTATGTGTTAAACACTGTGCTGAGTACTGAAAATACAAAGAGAAAAACTAAATCATTCTTGACCTCAAGAAGCTTATATTCTTATAGGTGAAAATCTTATACAGTAACCAAATGTAAACTGCAGTGTTCTTGTTAGTTTTCTAGAAGTCTCTGGACCAGCCTCCCTTTCAGTTGAGTAATGACTACAAGAATAGCCAGGTGTTAAAGTCCAAATCCTGTATTATTTCCTTCACAATCTAGTCTCCTTGCCTGGGGCTCAGGCCAGATTTCTGGAGAGCCTTTCCATCCCACCTTGGTCTCAGTGAGGGAAGTGTAGGAGGCCAGGCTACCACAGTGGTGGGAGATGAAGTTGAATGAATCTGTCCTTGAATTTGAGGGTTTGTGTTTCAGCCTCCAGCCACCACAAAGGTGGACGGACTATGGAATGAATCTGTCTTTCACTCCCTGCTAGCTGTTACATACTCTATTATAATTTCATCATCATAGGTGTGAATCTTGTAGAATTATATTAAGTACTAAGTACATGTACTGAACTAAAGAATTATTAATCACCATGCTAAACTAGATAATCATTGTCTTATCAATTTCTCTCACTTAACACTTTGTAAGAATCTTTGTTTCAAATACAAGCATTCTGGCGCATAACAGTAAGCCATATAGAAAGAAATGCAAATTAATTGCAAATAAGAAGGAATATACTAACATCTATGGGAAAATTAGGAAAAATCTCATGTAGAAAGTACCATGTGAAATAAATCTTGCAAAAAGCTAGAGATAGCAGGGGGCTAAACATTCCAGGCAGGCGGACAGTTTGTTCAAAGGCACAGAGATTAGAGGTGGAATGGCATTACATCATGATTGTACCATATTATTGTATTTCATTATTAACAAGGGGTAGGTTTTTTCATGGGGAAGGGTGGTGGAAGACAAGTAGATCCCTTACCTTACTTCAAGAATTCATGGAATTAGAAAACAAACTTTAAAAGGTCCCAAGATGCTTAAGGAGCACCTAAATGGGACAGTGCAGCGATGGCTAGGTCTAGGATAAAATAGGCAAATTCTAATCCAGCCTCAAACACTTTCTAGTTGTTTGCTGGTTTCCTCAACTGTGAAATGCCTGATATACAATAGGTGCTATAGTGGATTGATTGAAAACTGAAATAATAGTGCTTAATTCATAGTGTCATTAAGACAATCAACTGAGATATAGTTATAAAAATACTTAACACAGTGCCTGATACACAATAAGTGCTTATGTGGATTGATTGAAAACTGAAAATAGACTTGAAGAATGTCACATCACTGGAGACAGACAAGATTAAAGAGAAGTCAAAAGAAACAGGATCAGAGTATTTTTTTTTCAGAAACCAATGCCATGTGCCTATTATGCAGTTAATTTGAAAATTATTATAGACTTCAGGCAATGACACTGAGCATTGGCCTGAGACTAAACTGGATTAATCATGCCCATGGACATTGAATATTTCAAAATCAGGGCAATAAAAGTTAATACCTGCTTGTTTTATTCATTTATGTCTATGTTTACACAAATCATAGGTCACAGGTAACATTCCTGTTGACAAAAGCATCTTTATTGAAGAAAATTGTTCAGATACAACTGATAACAAATTGTAACATCTTATTTGATTAAAGACATTATGAAAACAGTGAAGATTTTTAAAAATTTGTTCTATAAAAAACAATGTTTTATTGACTGGGAACCAACAGCTGCTCTCCATATGATGGAATGAAATGACAACTAAACATATTTTTTAGATTCCATCAATTATACAGATATTACTAGCCATCTGGATGTATAATATGAGGTAAACAAATATATATTTTAATTTTTTTTCCTGAGCTTTCCATTTTGGATCCAGATGCCTAGCCATCATAAGACATGGCCAAAAACTGAGACCCTTTGAGAAAATCAAATATTGGAAGATAAAATGAAGGCAATAAAATTCTTACATTCTCTTTGTACCTGGCATAAATGCCCATCTGAGACAAGAGAAAAGCAGTGGACTAAGTGTCTTATATACACAGTGCTGTGGACATAGCTAGCAATAAAGCATAGCTCAAATTATGGAAAATCCCTTCCTTGCAACTAGAGAAACACTGCAATTTAGTTACTTACTAAGTAAAAGTCTGATTTTTTTCTTTTTTTTTACTTAACTGTTTTCTATTGTGCTTTAATTCCTTTGTGTTATTCTGTCTGGAAAGGCTTTGGTGCTTTAAAAGGAGAAAAGGTGTGAAAATAGGTAGAAAAGAAAAGAATGATTTATTTGTCAATATTATCTTGTCATGTCTGTGAATAGATTAGGTATCGTTAACCTGTAGAAACACAAAAGAACTATGTTCTTACAGGGAAAAAATATATTATTACATAAAGCTTACATGAAGATCTTTTACCTTACCAAGTTATTCACTTAGTGTTTGATCTCATCCCTACCTAACTTCTATGTCAAATTGCTCCTGTTATCATTTTCATTCTCTATTTTATCTTTCCTCCTGTCTGGTGACTCCTTTCTTGCTGCCTACAAACATGTCCATCATATCCGTTATCCTCTCATCCTAAAAACAAACCAAAAACTTTACTTGATTTGATGATCCAGGATAGTTATCACACTTAAAGCTCTACCTTTCACAGACTGTTTTTTGCAGTTCTTCATTCTTGAAGAGGACCAAAATAATATGACCATGTTGGAGTCAAGATATAGTGTGTCCTACTGTATCACACTACCAGTACCAGTATGTACTCAGTATGAGCTCAGAACATTCTACCACTGTTTAGGTACAAATAGTCCATATAAATGTTAGTAATTATAAATCTCACATTGTTATGGGCCAGAACTCTGAACTTGAAACAAGGATGCTTACAAGGTATTAAGTGGAATTGATGATACAATGGTTATCTAGTTTAGCATGGTTCAGTAGGATTGATTTATTCTTACAACAAATAATGGTTTCCTAGAGATATAATGATCAGTTTATACTCAGTGTAGAGCATATAAGCTAGAAGCCTCAACCAGATTAATTCAGGGATAGAGCTAGAGGATACAAGTGGACTGGAGGCTGAAGCACAAGCTTTTGGACTTAAAAGGATTCATCCCATCACACACCCTGTGATGGCAGACTCTCCTCCTTCATTTTCTCCATTGAAAACAAAACTTGGTAGGCCTTAAAGAAAACTAGCTGAGCCCCAAGTGAAGAAGATAGGACTTTGCAACAAACTGGGAAAACATCTTCACATTTAAAGCTAGTTCTGATAAAGGCCTCATTTCCAAAATATATAGAGAATTTACTCTAATTCATAAGAAATTAAGCCATTCTCCAATTGATAAATGGTCAAAGGATATGAACTGATAAAATTGAAACTATTACCACTTATATGAAAGAGTGTTCCAAATCACTATTGATCAGAGAAATGCAAATTAAGACAATTCTGAGATACCACTACACACCTGTCAGATTGGCTAAGATAACAGGAAAAAATAATGATGAATGCTGGAAGGGATGCGGGAAACCTGGGACACTGATGCATTGTTGGTGGAGTTGTGAATGAATCCAACAATTCTGGAGAGCAATTTGGAATTATGCCCCAAAAGTTATCAAATTGTGCATACCCTTTGATCCAGCAGTGTTTCTATTGGGCTTATATCCCAAAGAAATACTAAAGAAGGGAAAGGGACCTGTATGTGCCAAAATGTTTGTGGCAGCCCTGTTTGTAGTGACTAGAAACTGGAAATTGAATGGATGCCCATCAATTGGAGAATGGCTGGGTAAATTGTGGTATATGAATGTTATGGAATATTATTGTTCTGTAAGAAATGATCAGCAGGATGAATACAGAGAGGCTTGGAGAGACTTACATGAATTGATGCTAAGTGAAATGAGCAGAACCAGGAGATCACTTTACACTTCGACAACGATATTGTATGAGGATGTATTCTGATGGAAGTGGATTTCTTTGACAAAGAGACCTAACTCAGTTTCAATTGATAAATGATGGACAGAAGCAGCTACATCCAAAGAAAGAACATTGGGAAAGGAATGTGAACTATTTGCATTTTTGTTTTTCTTCCTGGGTTATTTTTACCTTCTGAATCCAATTCTCCCTGTGCAACAAGAGAACTGTTCGGTTCTGCAAACATATATTGTATCTAGGATATACTGCAACATATCTAACATATATAGGACTGCTTGCCATCTAGGGGAGGGGTAGAAGGAGGGAGGGGAAAAATCAGAACAGAAGCGAGTGCAAGGGATAATGTTGTAAAAAAAAATTACCCTGGCATGGATTCTGTCAATATAAAGTCATTATAAAATAAAAGAAAATATTAAAAAAAAAAAAAAAGAAAAAGTTGAACCTTGTCTCAGACACTTACTATCTGTAATAGTTTAGACAAATCAATTAATAAATTTTATTCCTGAGTTTCCTCTTCTGTAAAATGAGGGTATTAGACCTCAATGACCTATAAGTTCTAAATCTATGACCCTGTATCTGATGATGATTATTAGTAAATGACCTTAGGTACCTTGCTTCACCTCTCTCAAACTGTCTATTCACTTAGAAGAATAAAGGCATAGTATAGATTTTTTTTGATCCCTTTCTCCCTAAACCCTTATATTATCTAAACTCTTCTACTTCACTCTATATCACTTCATTATAAGACAATTCATTTTTTTGAGCATCTCTTGTTTTCTTCTTCCAACCTTCTATATTAAATATAAAAGCTGTAATAATATTCTCTTATGATCATTTACCACAATTTGGTTACTCATTCCCCAACTGATGCACCTACTTTAAGTCAAGTAATTTACTAATAGAAAAAGTGTTGTTTTTTTATATTTTTTATTAATTTTTCTCTTCTTCGGTATTACATTCCTGGCACAGGATCTCTATGTGAAGATGTGAAAATATGTGAATATTCTGGTAACTTTTTTATCATAATTCCAAATCACTTTCTAGAATGGTTGGAAAAATTTCCCAGCTTAATTGATAGTACATTAGAAAGGTTATCTTCCCCTGCCATTACCCCAAATAACTTTTTATACTTTCTTTCCCAATTTGCCAAATATGAGGTAAACTAAAAAATTTCTGATTCATAGGTACTTTTATTATTAATGATTTAGAAAAGGTTTTAATATTATTTCTCTTTTAATTTCTCTTTTGAAAATCATTTGTTCATATCATTTGACCACTTATTCCTTAGTGGAATAGCTCTTAGTTATGTATTATATGTATATTTAATTTACATGTATGCATACAATATCAGATATTTATTTAAAAGATTTGTTTTTTTTTTTTTTGCAATCAGCAGTTTTTCTCATTATTATATCTTCACTGAGTTTATTCAATATGTCATTCACTTATACAATGACATATTCCCATTCACTCTGGCTTTCTAACAAATCAAAAAAAAAAAAAAAAAGATAGGAAAAGCAAAAGAAAAAAAAAACTAGTAAAAGTAATATACTAGGTAAGTAAGACTTCATTCATTTTACTACAATCCTTTACAACAAAAAAAGAAACTACTTTTCCCTATAAAACGTCCTCCTCTTTTTTGAAAACATAATTGTATCCCAGAAGAAATTCATTTCCTTAACTCATGTCTACAGATCTATATTTAACATTTTTAATCTAACTTATGTATGCATGTAACTAAAATTCCTTTGGTTCATTGACAAGGGATTTTAGACATAATGAAATGATCTTTATGCTGATAAAATTGTAGGTGATCTAAGAAAGAGAGCTTAACTACAAATACCAGAAAAGAACAAAATCTCCACTAAAATTTAAATTTTGATATGTGCTTTAATCTCTTGTAGAGATATTTATCCCTGTGTAGGCAATTTACTATGCAATTCCTTCATATATTTGTGCGTTTTGTGTATGTGTATGTGTGTGTGTATGTATGTATGTATGTATAGATATGATCTTTATATACTTGATATTTGTAGTTTACTTTTTCTTTTGTGTCTGATTCTTCATGACTTGTCTTTTGGGATTATCTTGGCAAAGATAATGAAGTGATTTGCCATTTCCTTCACCAGTTTGCTCTATAGATGAAGATACTGAGGTAAACTAATTTAAGTAACTTGCCCAAAGTCACATAGCTAGTGTCTCTGGCCAAATTTGAATTCAGGAACCAGATATCTTCTTGAGTTTAGGCCTGGCGCTCTTTCCACTGGAACACCTACCTGTCTCCCATACTTGATATAACTATGTATTAACTTATAAGGGAAAACAAAACAAAACAAAACTTTTGTTTCCTTTGAGACCTTTATTACAAATCCATATTTTTGTCTTCCCTTAAGTAAAATTTCAAAAGACAATAGTAATAAAATCACCATAGTTTTAAGACACAGATGAAATGAAGACAGCACTGCTAAGTGAAAAGAGATTTATTCTGTATTAATCTTGATGGTTTATAGCCTGCAAATATAGGCATATATGTTGTGTGTTCATGTATACATTAGATGTTGTATTCAAAAATACAAAAAAAAAAAAAAAAAAACCCTCAAATTCCTATCTTTTTAAAAGATAATGAAAAATTATGGAAGAAGCTAGTGCCACCTATTGGTGAAAATGGGGAACAGAACATATGTTGCTATTCCTTTTACCAATCTGCCCACAAGGGACTATTGTTCAGCTTTTCATTTATAATCACTTTTCATGTTTGTAAATATGGCAGAAAATGTATGAGCTAAATTGCAGTCTCTGCCTGAAAAACCATTTTTATAGTTAACAGATGCATTGAAATGTCTGTTAATAGAAGGTTTATAAATCTGCATATTTATAATAATGATATGTCTGAGCTGTGCTTCTGTCTTGCAACTAGATCTACATAATAACAAAATGAACAGTCAATAATGAAAATATAAATGGGTCCAATAGAGTAGTTATGCTGTGAATTTTCCATATTATTTGCCTTTTTGTTTATCCTTTTGTTAAGTTGTTATCCTTTCCAGAGCCCAAGAATTCTAATTGTGACCAAGACTGACTTCTTGCCCCCTGACTGCCACCTTTGAGTCAGAGAATTGTCAGTCTCTTTGGTTCTCTTTTCATTTTAGTGTCCAAACTCACTATGTACAATTATGTTCTTATAATTCCTAAATAACATTTGCTGAATAGACAAATGAGTCAGGACTTGCTGTCACTCTTGTCCTGTGACACCTCATAGAGCACTCCCCAAAAACCAGATACTAAAAAGAGGCACCCAAATGGCTGGGCATTTCTCTATGACTTTCTGTATCTATCTTCCCCTCCATATCACCTGTTTAAAACTTTGATTTAAAAAAAAATTGGTTGGTTGAAAGAAGCATATAAATACAGCAGGAGATCCTCTATTGCCATCATGTTCTTTAAAGGTTTTGAATACATTTGTGCCTATGGGTTCGCCACTTGATGAAAAATAAAAAAACTTTGGCCATGGTAATCCATGAAACAAGTAAAAAAAAATAGCCCCATTCTATTTATTTCATTAGTATTTAGAATGGTAAACTATATCTAAGTTTCTGATCCTCAAAAATTAGCAAATCCTATAAATCAAGACTTGGCTTATTGTTTTGTTGAATGTTTGCAGAAATTGATAGAGAAACTATTAAAAATATAGATTAAAAACTGATGGACTTGTCTCCTCTCAATAATTGTTGATTCAAGGCAATTCCAATAGACTTAAGGAGGAAAATGCTGTTAGCAACTAGAGGGAGAATTATAAAGACTGAATATCAATCAAAATATAGTATTTTCATCTTTTGTGCTCATTTTTCCCCACATTTTTCCCTATTGGTTTAAATTTTTTCCTGTAAAATGTGACAAATGCAGAAATATGTTTTAATGGATTCCACATATTTTAACCTAAAAAAAGTTATGCTTTTTTACTGTCATTTCTGACATTTCTCCCCCTTAGATAAAGTCATTAAACATTTATCAGCAAATCTCTTCATGGAAGTAAAAAAGGGTCTCACAAGCTATTCCACAAGATCAGAAATTTAGATGTAATAGACCTCTACAGCAAAGTAAACCCTTTTTTGTACTTTTTTTTTTTTTTGAAAAATCAATCTAGTTCAGTATATAAGGGCCTATCACCATAGATTGATGCAAAGATGCTAAAAAAAATTTAGTACACTGAAAATTGTCTTCTTCACCTACCCCTGGCCTATGTTCAAATTACAAAAATAACTTTAAAAATGTATTAAAAATGCATGTTTATGGACAACAAGAAATCCAATAAAAAAAATTCTTGTTGCAACACCAACTTACCAAAATCAGAACTGGATAGACTTTTTTTTTCTGAAGTGGCTTCAGTAATGGGGAATTTCATGAAGCTGAGGTAGGTTTCACAATCAAATACAATCTAATCAACAAGCTTACATGCCTCAAAAAAGTGATGATAATGCAATTTCCACTTTCAGGAAAATCATATAATCATGCTCAGTGTGTATGCTCCTCACAATAAAAGCTGATGAAGTCAAAGAAAAATATTATGAAAGTCTGAAGATGCTCCTCATCATCAATATGCCAAAAGAGGACAAACTTGTAATTCTAGGTGATTTTAATACCAGAGACTATCAGACTATCAGACATGACAGGGATTTCTTGGGATAATCAGTAATAGCAACAACAATCGTAAGAACAAAAGACTTCTTCATGTCATGTTTCTCATCATCAATACTATCTTCCATTTACCTACATGCAATAAAGTTTCATGGATGTACCCTTCCAGAAAACATTGGCATTTAATAAACTATGTCATTGCAAGGAAAAGAGATCGACAGGATTTGAGAGTGACTAAAGTATTGTATGGCACAGAATGCAGAACAATCATAGCTTTTCAAACCTAACCATTCACATTCAACAAAAGCATTCAGCAAAGCATGACAAGTAACAGAAGAATGAATGTCAGCAGATTACAATGCTTCTCTGCATCTGAATCACTGGATACTGACTTGGAAGGAAAGCTGAGCCAACATGCTGTTGATAAGAGTAGAACAGAAAAGGAATGGACATTGTCTAGAGATTTGGTGTATAGAACCACATTTGCTCATCTGGGCCAGAACACTCACAAATATCAGAATTGATTTGATAAAAATGATGGAAAAATCCAAAACCTGTTAGCTGAAAAATAAAATCATTACATGGTTTAGTAGCAGTATAAAGGAAGAATTTAACTCCATCAAAAGTAAAGGTAAGCAGAGCTTCAAGAAATGGAGCATTCTTGTTGCAGTAAGAAGGCAGATGGAATATTAAGGAGAAATAGTATACATTAAAACAATAACAATAATCAGATATAGAAGTTTAAAAAGAGTAGGGCTAGTAATCCTTGACCTTGGACAAAGTCAAACTTAAAGATTCAACCATGTTAGAATTCTACCTAATATATAAGCCACATAAATATTGTTTTAAATGTATGTATGTATGTGTACATGCATGTGTGTGTGTGTGTGTGTGTGTGTGTGTGTGTATAGATAGATATATGTATATGTGGGTATGGGTGCAGTTATCTGAGTGTATATGTGTATATATGTGTGTGTATACATAAATATATCTGTGATTAACTGTAATTTGCTTGAAGAAAGTGGGAAGGAGGAAAAGGGAAAAAGAATAAAGTAAAAAGTACACAGTAGATAACCAAAAAAAAAAAAAAAAAAACCAAAAACAAACAAACAAACCTTCAAGGAAGCTAAGAAAATTGAATAATAATTTAATATATAATAATATTATAACATGATTACAATGTGTTCTATTATTATATAAGCTTTCATTAAATGGAAATTTATTGTTACATATTTTGAATCTTCCCTGATGATCTGCAGAGCAGGACATTATTCACATTTTATTGGCTTCTTATCACATATCCCATAACAGCTGTTCAGAGAAACTGGAAAATCTTAACCAGGTTGGCATGCCAACATTTTCAAGAACAGTTTAAGTGAACCCAGTTTAAATGTTCTGTTTTATATTTTCCCTTACACATCCTGTTCCACATTCCCCTAATATTTTACCACACATAGAAAGTACAGAACTTCCATGTTTTCCACCAACCTTCCTTCTTTTATATTAAAAAAAAAATTGTAGATTCCAAGGCAGAAGTGAATCTGTTTATTATCACTTTTAGCAAATAATCAACTAAAATATTTCCCCTGAAACTGTGAAAATATGTCTTAGTGGAAAATTTTTGGATTTGGCATCCACAAGATTTGTGTTTAGCCCCAACTCTAGTTGTGTTGCTATGGGAAAATCATTTATCCTTTCCAAATTAGAGTCTTTTTATTAGTAACAAATGGATAACAATACCTATGATCACTGCTTAAAAACTATTAAAAGGCTCAAATTAGAAGTTATATTTGCAAACACTTTGCAAACTTTAAAATGATATACATGTGTGTTAGTTGTATGTTTAAGTGTAAGTTAAAGGTAAAGAACTCAGAAATTCCTTTTGAAAAATAAATTAGTTATATCTTTTTTTTAATGGCACACACATCAGAAAGCCAGTGTAGTCCTAACTTTTCAGATTGAAAAAGAAAGTTAAAGTTATACAAATTAGCAATGAAATTATTCCTAATAAAACTGGAGAAAAAATTTACATCCAAGAGATCTGATAAAAGCCTCATTTCCATAATAAAGAATTGACTCAAATTTGTAAGAATACAAGTCATTCTCCAATAGATAAATGTTCAAAGGATAGTAACTATTTTTAGATGAAGAAATTAAAACCATTTTAGTCATATAAAATAATGCTCTAAATCATTATTGATCAGAGAAATTAAAATTAAGGCCATAGTGAGGTGCCACTAAATACCTCTTAAAATGGCTATGATGACAGGAAAACGTAATGATGAATGTTGGAGGAGATGTGGGAAAACTGGGGTATTAATACATTATTGGTGGAGTTGTGAATTGATCCAACTATTATGAAGAACAATATGGAACTATGCCCAAAGAGCTATGAAACTGTGCATACCCTTTGATCCAGCAGTAACTCGACTTGGCCTGTATCCCAAGGAAATCATAAAGGAGGGAAAAGAACCCACATGTGCAAAAATGTTTGCTTGTAGCAATCCTTTTTGTAGTGGCAAGAAAGTGAAAGATGAGTGGATGCCCATCAGTTGGAGAATGGCTGAATAAATTATGCTATATGAATGTTGAGGGATATTATTGTGCTATAAGAAATGATCATCAGGATGATTTCAGAGGCCTGGAGAGACTTACATAAACTGATGCTGAGTTAAGTGAGTAGAGCCAGGAGAACATTGTACACAACAACAGCAAGATTATATAAATGATCAATTCTCACAGTTGTGGCTCTTTTCACCTGTGAAATGATTCAGGCTACTTCCAATGTTGAAGAGAGCCATCTGCATTCAGAGAGAGGACGATGGTGTCTTGTAATGTTCTCTTCTCTAAAATATGATTTTCTCTGGGAGCAGATTTCTTGGGGAGCTTCTGGAAGCAGCCTTCATTTCAGTTCAGAGTAATAATCACCTCAAATGCAGCCAGGAGTCAAAATCCAGTCCTTTATTGTTTCCTTCAAAATAGCCAAGTTAGCTTTCTTAAAGGCCTATCTCTCTCTTTGGTTCCGAGAGCTTTTGCTGCTAGTACTTTGTCTCTTCCAGCTTCAGCCTCTAGCTCCCTCTGAATCCAAAGCCACCAGCCAGCACAAAGGTGGAAGTTGGAATGATTCTGATTCCTCCTCCAAGACTGGGCTTGTGGACTTCTGATTTGTGAATCTCCTGGATTGAATCCTGACCTGTTAATCTCCTGAAGTCTCTAGTGGGCTTGTCCTTTAGTAGGCTCCTCTTTATATATGCTCTCTTAAAGATGTGAACTCTAATGTATAAACTAATGTGTGAACTTTCTTAAAGGTGTGAACTCTAAAGGTGTGAACTAAGTACATAAGCATTGTCTCTATCAATTCCAGTGACTTAGCCCCTTGTTTCAAGTTATGGCCCATAACAGGGTCTGAATATGAATCACAACATAGTATTTTCACTTTTTCATTGTAGTTTGCCTGCATTTTGTTTTCTTTCTAATTTTTTTTCTTTTTGATCTTATTTTTCTTGTGCAGCATGATAATTGTGGAAATATGTATAGAAGAATTGCACATGTTTTAACATATATTGGATTAATGGCCATCTAGAGAAAGATGTGGAGGCAAGAAAGGGAGAAAAAAAATGTGTAGCACAGGTTTTGCAAATAGAATATGTTGAAAATTATTTACACATATGTTTTGAAAATAAAAAGCTTTAATAAAAACCCTGAACTACTACTAATAATAATTTTTAAAATGACATAACCTTTTCTATGAATTAAAAAAGAAATAATATGAGCTTCTTAAAGATAAGGGTTGATTTTTTTGTATCCTCAGCAGCTTAGAACAGGACTTGGCACATAGTCAACACTTTACAAATGTTTCTTGAGTAACTGAAACATAAGAAAAGAAAATAACCAGAAATAAAAAAGACTTGGAAAGGCTGGAATGTCATACCAAATGTAATGATTAAATTCAGTCAAACTCAAAATAAATCATAATCACAAGTACAAGAAATGAGAGATATGTCTAAAAAGTAATTATTCTGTAAAAGTGCTGAGCTTTTTTGTGAACTGTAGGTTCAATATGAGCTAATAATGTGACATGGTAAGTGAGAAACAATATGAGCTAATAATATGACATGATAAGTAAGAATATGACGATAATATGACATGATAAGTAAGAAGGAGAAACAATATGAGCTAATAATATGGCATGATAAATAAGAAACTAATTTAAACTGAGGCAGCATTAAGAGGGAAATAGCATCTTGGAATTAGAAGGCAATATCTCTCTTGTATTTCTCCTTGTCCAGACAATCTCTTCAATATTGTGTTCTGTGTGATTCTATATTTTAGAAAATATATTTGTAAGAATGGTAGTGGAAACTTACTCTCTAAATGTTATCACAGTAGATTTTGCCAGTTTTATTGAAACAATCAATTAATCAATGGTCTAAAATAGGAGTGAATAAGTTCTTCATCCATTTGGGATGAGTGAGATTTGATGTTTTTTTTGGATGAAGGCAAGGAATTTCTTCTGATGGGTTGAAAGAACACCTCTAAGCCTAGATGTATCACTGCAAATCAGTTCAAAATTATACATTCCAAAAGGCCAATGAAATAATGGCCAAATTCTGTGAAAAGACTCCTACGAGGAAGTACCTTTTTTTTTGCTTTTGGAGGAATGAATTGTTGTTTTCTTTCTTTTACTCTCCCCCTCCCCCCTCCCACAATAATTAGGGCACTATTTCGAGAACTTTGAAAGGATGTAAGAAATAGAGTTCCTGCTAACATCAGTAGCTCTGTTGTTAAAGAGATAGCAGTTAATAGCAGGTGATCTTTAATGTTTAAGGGACATGTGTGCTCACAATGTATAGAAATGTTTCTATAAACAACTGTCCTTGACAGTTGCTTAGTTAATACCCTTTATAAACATTAATTAATTCTAGGATTAGAATTAAAAAATAAATAGGAGGCGGACATCTATGTGGTCCAGTTAATAGAGCATTTGGCTTGAAGTAAGGGACATCTGAATGTGTCTTTAGTTTTTAGCAGGCAAACCACAATCCCTTTTTGCATCAGTTCCTCATCTGCAAAATGGTGGCACACAAAAAAGACAATGACAAAGCATTTCACTATACTTGCCAAGAAAATTCCGTGGATAAAAATCCCTGGGTCATGTATAATCAGAGAAAATTGAATGACTGAAAAATAACAAAAATAATAGGAAATATACTAGTGCGGGCTCAATAAATGCAGTTGCTCCTAAGAAATCTTAACTGAGAAGTAGCCAGCAGATTTCTGGAGAATGAGAATTTATAAATTAACTTTCAAGTGACTGTTACACATTAATAAGCTGAAAAGTATCTAGAGGAGGTCATTAGGTTGGTAAAAAATTTTAACTTCATGCTCTGTGAATTAATAAATGAATGAATTTGAGAATTGTATGAAGCAAACTGACACCATCTTGTAAAACTGACTCCATTTTTTAAACTTAAGTTTCATTTTCCTATAAATTGCATCTACTTGCTAATTGTGGGGGATTAGGTAACATTCAATTTTATCTTAGAGAAAGTCTACCTGTTCATTTTCCTCCTCCCTTCCAAAATTCAGAAAACATCTTATTTCCTGCCTAACTTAGAAAGTTTCTGATGTTTCCTTTACTTAGATAACAGATTATCTAATTTTGTATCTTCCTTTATTTCCTGTTAATTGTTTGTTTTTGATAAATAAAACCTCTCTTTCCTTATACTCAGAATTCAATGTCAAGCTAAGGACATTGTTATGCAGTTGTAATCTGTTATGCAATTGGCAAGCACAGCTTAAAAAATTGATGTGCTCAGCTCATACATTGTCCTTCGGTATTTTAGATTTCACTTTTCACCAAATGAATGAACAAATGAATTTGAGCATAGGAAGATCTAAGTGCTTACTTTATGTTTTCTATTAAAAATATGAGAAGGCAAAGGAATAAATGGAGCTATCCTTAAAAAGACAAGTAGTATCTATATAAAACCATCAACAAACATCATCTATAATAGGCATAAGTTAGAAGCCTTCTCATTAAGAGCAGTAGTGAACCAAGAATGTCCAGTATCAGCACTATTATTCAATATTATTCTAGAAATGCTAGCCATAAGTCACGAGAGAAAAAAGAAGTTGAAGCAATCAGAATAGGCAAAGAAGAAACAAAATTATTATACTTTGCAGGTGATAAAATAATACATTTAGAGAACACTATAGAATCAACCTAAATATTTGTAATAACTTCAACAAAGTTGAAGGATATAAAATAAACTCAATTAAATCATTACCACTTTTGTATATTGCCTAAAAGGTATGCAAGGAATAGATAGAAAATGAAATTTTATCTAAAATAAATACAAACATGAAAAAATTCTCTAAATCATTACTGATCAGAAAAATGCAAGTTAAGACAATTTTGAGGTACAATTAAATACCTCTCAGATTGACTAAGATAACAGGAAAAGTTATTGATAAATGTTGGAAGGGATGTGAGAAAATTTGAACACTAATATATTGTTGCTGAAGTTGTGAACTGATCCAACCATTCTGGAGAGCAATATGGAATTATGCCTAAATGGCTATCAAACTGTGCATAATCTTTAATCCAGCAATGTCTCTACTGCTCCTATATCCCAAAAAGATAATTTAAAAAGGGAAATGATCCACATGTACAAAAATGTTTATAGCAGCCCTTTATACAGTGGCAAGGAATTAGAAATTGAATGTATGCCCGTAAGTTGGAAAATGGTTGAATATGTTATGGTATATGAATGTTATAGAATGTTACTGTTCTATAAGAAATGATCAGCAGAATGACTTCAGAAAGGCCTGGAGAGACTTCCATGAACGATGCTGTATGAAGTGAGTAGAATCAAGAGATTCTCTTGTACAGAGCAGTAACAAGATTATACAATGATGAATTCTGATAGACATGGCCCTTTTCAACAATAAGATGCTCCAGACCAATTCTAATAGATATATTCAATGGAATATATAAGGCATACAACACACAGCAGCTTTTTGTTTTCTTCCTCACTTTTTTCTTTTTATCTGATTTTTCTTGTGCAACATGATAAATGTTAAAATATGTACAGAAGAACTGCACATGTTTACATTTATTGTATTACTTTCTGTCTAGAAGAAGGGGTTGGGAGATGGGAGGGAGAAAAATTTGAATCACAAGTTTTGCGAGAATGAACATTGAAAACTATCTTTGTATATATTTTGAAAATAAAAGGCTATTATTAAAAACTAAAAATAAAGAAAAAATGAAAAAATAAAAATAAAATAAATACAGACAATATAAAATGCTTGAAAGTCTATCTGCCAAACAAACCCCGAATAATATGATTACAAATACAAAACACTTTTTACACAAATAAAGTCAGATCTAAACAATGGAAAAATATTAATTGCTTGAGGGTAAATGAAGCTAATCTAATAAATATGACAGTTCCATCTAAGTTAATATACTTATTTAGTGCAATACAAATCAAATTACCAAATAATACTTTTTTTTCTGAGCTTGAAAAAATAAAAGTAAAATTGATACTAGAAAAAGGTCAAGAATATCAAGGTAATCAAAAGAAAAAATGTGAAAGAAGATATTTTAGCAGTAGCAGGTTTCAAACTGTATTACAAGGTGGTAATCATCAAAATACTTTGGTTTTGATTGGCATTGTTATTCAGTCATTCAGTCCTATATGTCTCTCTGTGAGCCCATTGACCATAGCAAGCCAATCCTTCTTTTCTTCCACAATCTCCCAAAATATATACAAGTTCATGTTCATTGTTTCTTGACATTATTAAATAATTTGATACTAAGAAATAGAATAATGGCTCAATGGAATATATAAGGCATACAACACAGCAGTAAATGACCCCAAAATTCAAGATTTGAAAAAAGAAATGATTATATGACAAAAAATTCTGCCACAACTCCAAAACACTTTGGCAGAAACTGGGTATAGATCAATATATCATACCATATATAGAAATAAGATCAAAGTAAGATGATTAAGACATAAAGGATGATATCACAAGAAAATTAGTGGAATAGAAAATATTTTATATGTTATATTTACAGATAAAGGAAGTAATTATAACAAAAGAGAATTTTTTTAAAAGATAGGGATATAACATCTGATTTTTGGCTACATCATATTAACAAGATTTACAAAAACAAAATAAAATACAGCAAAAATTAGATGGAAAGAAGTAAAATGGGGTTTGGGAAATTTAATGTTTTTTTCTAATAAAGGCCTCATATCTTGAGTATATAAAGAACAAAATCAAATACATAAATATGTCATTTCTTAATTGTTAAGTGGGCAACGATTATGAGCAAGCAGTTTTCAGATAAAAATCAAAATTATCTATAGTAATATGGAAAAACTCTAAATCACTATTAAATAAAAAATATAAATCTGTCACATTACTTCCTTGGAGAGTATAACAGAAAAAGAAAATGACAAATGGTGGTGTGGTTGTGGGAAAATAGGAACATGTGCACTGTTAGTGGAGTTGTAAGTTTATCCAATTATTCTGGAAAACAATTTGGAATTAAGCACCAAATGTGAATACTTTTTGATATAGCACTAATATTATTAGGTATATATTCCAAAGAGAGCAAAGGAAGAGGATTTATATGTATAAAAATATTTATATGAGCGTTTTTGGTATTTGGCAAAAAATTAGAAATTGATGGAATATCCATCAGTTATGAACTAGCCTAACAAATTATGGTACATGGTTGTGATGGAATGCTATTGAGATATGAGAAATGGTGAACAAGTTGCTTTCCAAAGAAAAATATAAAGATTTATGTGAATTCATGCAGAGTGAACTGAGAACTGGGAGAATATTACACATAATAGCAAAAATATTGTATAATGATCATCTTTGAATGACTTAGCTATATTCAGCCACACAATGATCCAAGAAAATTCCTCAGGACTTATGCTGGAAAGTGCTATTAACTTCCAGAGGAAAATAAACTAGTGGGATCTGAATGTGGATTGAAGCATACTTTAATGAATTATTTTTCTTCACTCACTTTTTTTTAAAATTTCTTTTTCTAATTGTCTATTTGAGTTTTTAAGTGAGTTGTTTTGTTCTATGGAGTTTTTTTTTTTTTTTCATTTTGCCAATTTTATTTTTTAGAGAGCTATTTTCTTTTTCCAGTTCATTAATTCTGTTTTTCAAGAATTTGATTTCTTTATCCACTCTATATTTAAATGAGTGGGATGGCTTATCCAGACCCTCTTGCCAAACTTCCCTTTCCTTTGCCCATTTTTCTTTTAGCTCTCTTATGAGAGCCTTTTTAATTTCTTTTATGAGAGTCTTGTGTGTTGAGGACCAGATCATATCCCCCTTTGGGGATTTATCTGGAGACAGTCTGTTTTTAGTCTCCTCAGGGTTTAAAGTCTGCTCTCTATCCATATAGAAACTATCAATAGTTAGAGCACATTTTAATTTTTTGCTCATTTTTAAAGAAGAGTCAAAGAAAACAAACTAACAAAAAAAAAAAAAAAAAAGCAAATGCAGTCTGCTTTTTTTGGGGCGGGGGGTAGAGTAGGGGGGTGGATGGTATTACCAAGCTTCCTCTACAGACTGCAGGGGGTGGCAGTGAAACACTAGTAGGACAGCAATGTCTCTGCTGAGTCTGTACTCTGAGACTTTGAGAGTGTGCTGAGGCGCTCTAGGTAGGTGTGGCCAGGTTCCCAGAGACTTTAGCTTTTTAGGGTTATAGTCTTTGTTCCCTGTGTTTATAGTTTCTCTGCTGATCTACTGGCTTGCTGCCAGGGTAAAGTAGCCACACTGTGGTTAAGTTCTTCCTGCAGAAATGACTGAGATCACACCCCACCCCGCTCAGGTCTGCTCAGTGTGAGCTGCCTTCCATACTCTCACTGCCTGCTTTCAGTCTAAGCCTGATCTAACCATCCCCGCCTGCAAACAAATACAAATCTTTTCTGGTGAATTTCAAGGATATCTTCTGTTGAAGATTATTTGTGGGTTTTTTCAGTCAAGCACTAATTCCAAGGCCTTGTCATGAAAATAAATATTCTGAGAGCAAGATGGAGCTTAGATAGATGCATGTGTCCTCTCCGCTATCTTGGCCAGAAGTCTGAAGCATACTTTAAAAAGAAAAAAAAAAAAAAAACTTTATTATTCTTGAGTTGGTTTTGCAGTGGTCTACATTTTTTAACAATATGATTCATATGAAAATGTTTTTATATGATTATACATCTAAAATCTATATTTGCCAATAAAAAGGGTAAGAGCAAAAGAAATTGTTTAAATATGTGTTTATATGTCACTGGATAAAAATAAACTAGTAAATATTGCAACAAAAAACTTTCAAAAAATAAGTGCTGGGTTTTTTGAAAGCCATGATAAGAGAAAAAGTCTAGATAACATATTTCAAGAAATATCAACAAAGACTGGCCCAATATCTAGTATTAGAGGATAAGACTACAGGTCCTGGAATATATATCAACAATGAAAATAACTAGGCCTGTGGCCAAAAATATTATATACAACAAAATTAACTACAACATTGAACAAAAACTGGACATTCAATGAACTCAAATTTTAAGGATTTTGTCTTAAACAAACCTCCACATAATAGAAAATTTAATATGAAAGAACCAATATAAAAGACTAATTTCAAGGGACTCCATAAGGACAAATTTATTTATGTTTCATATATAGAAATATAAACCATATGCATAAGACTGACTTTAGTAACTCGATAGTACAAAAGAAAGATGGAGACAGCTGAGTATATCTTTAAAAAAACTGTTTAGGAAAAGATAAAAAGGGTAATTATGCTATATGAATGAGATAAAAAGGAAAAACCAATACAGGGGAATTAAAAGAGGGCTAGTAGGGGGCAAGCTAGGTGGCACAGTGGATACAGCACCAGCCCTAAAGTCAGATGGACCTGAGTTCAAATCTGGTCTCAAACTCTTACCACTTCCTAGCTATGTGACCCTGGGCAAGTCACTTAACCCCAATTGCGTCAGCAAAAAATAAATAAATAATAAAGGAGCACTGCTAGTTCTGAAAACCTACTCACATTGTTAATTTGTTAAATAAGGATCAATGTATACATGCATACATATATACATGTATTTATATATGTATATACCAAGAAGAGCTATACGCACCAAAACCCATAAATAAATAAGAAAGGGGAGAAAATAAGACAAATGTGTAGATTACAGAAGTGGGACAAGATATATAGATTAATGCAAAAGAAATAAAGAGGAAGGGAAAATGGGGAGGAAGAAAATAAAGGAGGAACACATGGCGGGAGGGCAATTAAAAATAACAAGGTAAGTTAAGGAGTAGAATTAAAGGAGAAGAGTTAGCAGAGATTAAAAAAAATAAGAGATATAAACAAATACAATAACAATGATCAAGCATAAAATTTATTACAAAAAAAAAGTAGGGATGATAATCATTGATTTCAAAGTGAAACAAAAAATTCAATCAAGAGCGATATCTATATTATATATCAGCCATTTTAATGTTATTTTAGATACATGTCTATGTATATATAAATTCATATGTATATGTGTGTATATATGCATGTAGGTGAATATGTTATATATATCATATATATGTATGTGTGTATATATGTATATGGGTGTGGGTACACACATACATACACATACAAATACATAAATAAATCCATGCTTAACTGTAGCCTTCTTGGGGAAGATGGAGAGGATGAAAGGGTGTGTGTGGGGGGAAAGAATAAAGTAAAAAGAGCATAATAATTAAAGAATGAACCCATCACCACCTAAGAATATTGTAGCTAAATTGAATAGTTCCCAGGTTAAAGGAAAAATACTTTAAGAAGACAGAAAAAAAAAACTGTTCAAATACTATAAGCACAATCAAAATCACACAAGATTTATCAGCTACCAGTGATCTGCTAAAGTGAGTGGAGGGCAAATATAGATTTTAGATATATAATCATATAAAAACATTTTCATATGAATCATATTGTTAAAAAATGTAGACCACTGCAAAACCAACTCAAGAATAATAAAGTTTTTTTTTTCTTTTTAAAGTATGCTTCAGACTTCTCATAGTCAAATTCTGAAAGGCACAAAGCTGGGATTACCACCAAGTATAACCTACCACCAAAACTGAGTATGACCCTTCAGGTGACAAAAAAATGAAATTTAATTAAAGGACTATCAAGCATTCCTAATGGAAAGACCCAAATTGAATAGGAAATTTTACTTTCAAATATATGAGTCAAGAGAAGCATAAAAAGTAAGTATGAAAGAGAAGTAATAAGGAACTTAAAAGATCAAACTTTATGCCTTTCTATGTGGAAAGATGATACATATTTTGTCTAAGATCTATATAATTTTTAGGACAGTTAGAGGGATTCTAAATAGGAAGAGCATGTGGGTATGGGTCAATTATGTTGACATAAATTCAAAAAATGAGAGGGTGAGAAAGAGGAATGAACTAGAAGGGAGAAGGGAGAGGTTGAATGGGAAAAACTGTCTCACATAAAAGAAGCACACAAGGAAGAGTGTTTACAATAGATGGAAAATTGGTTAGAGATATAGAAATGCTTGAATATCACTCACATTAAAATTGGTTCAAATATGGAAAATAAACACACATGAGTGTACCTGTTTGTATGTATAAATGTGTGTGTTTATACACATTCAATGGGTAATTTAAATGCATTTTACCAGACAGAGAAGTAGAAGAAAAGGATAACAGAAAATGGAGAAGATAAAAGAAGGTACAGGTTAGAAGATTATAAAAGAAAGAAGATTATAAAAAGAAAGAGAGAGAAAAGATACCGGTAATGGTTGCTGATTATTTTAAATAGGTGCTACAAATCATTTTTAAGAAAAAGTCCATTTTTTTCCTATACTCTCTAGTGTTTTTAATAGGAATGGGTGTTGAATTTTATCAAATGCTTTTTCCGTATCTATTGAGATAATAATATGATTTTTGTTCTTTTGGTTATTGATCTAGCCAATTATGCTAATATTTTTTTCAATATTGAACCAGCCCTGCATTCCTAATATAAATCCTAGTTGGTCATAGTGTAGCATCCATGGGATGATTTTCTGTAATCTTTTTGTTAATATTTTATTTGAGATTTTTGCATCAATCTCCATTAAAGAAATTGGTCTATAATTTTCTTTCTCTGTTTTCCTCCTACCTGGTTTAGGTATCATAACCATGTCTTCATCATAAAAGGAATTTGGGGAGAATCCTCTTTCCCTATTTTTTCAAATAGTTTATATAATATTGGAGTTCATTGTTCTTTAAATATTTAGTAGAATTCACATGTAAATTCATCTAGCCCTGGAGATTTTTTCTTCAGGAGTTGATTAATACTCTGTTCTATTTTTTTCCTAAATTGTGACTATTTAAATAATTTATTTCCTCTTCTGTTAACCTGGGCAATATATATTTTTATAGATATTTCTCCATTTCACTTACATTATCAAATTTATTGACATATAATTGGGCAAAATAACTCCTAATTATTGCTCTAATTTCCTCTTCATTGGTCGAAATTCCTTCTTTTTTATTTTTGAGACTGACAATTCGATTTTCTTCTTTGCTTTTTTCTAATTAAATTAACTAAAGGTTTTCTATTTTGTTTTTTTTTAATAAAAACAACTCAGTTTTATTTATTTCAATATTTTCTTATTTTCAATTTTATTAATCTCCCCTTTTATTTTCAGAATTTTAATTTTAGTATTTAATTGAGGGTTTTTAATTTGTCCTTTTTCTACCTTTTTTTTTAAATTGTAAGCCCAATTTATTGATCTCTTTCTCTATTTTATGCAAGTAATTAACTAGAGATATAAAATTTCTCCTAATAATTTCATTGGCTGCATCCCACAAATTTTGGTATGTTGTCTCTTTATTGCCATTCTCTTGGATGAAGTTATTTATTATGTCTATGATTTGATGTTTTACCCATTCATTCTTTAGGATTAGGTTATTTAATTTCCAATTAACTTTTAGTCTCTTTTCCCTTGGCCTTTTATTGCATGTGATTTTTATTATATCATGATCAGGAAAAAATGCATTTCCTATTTCTGCCTTCCTGCCTTTGATTTTGAGGGTTTTTTTTTTTTTTTTTACTCTAATACATGGTCAATTTTTATCTAGGTTCCATGAGCTACAACGAAAAAAGTAAACTCTTTACTGTCTCCATTCAATTTTATCCATAGATCTATCATATTTAACTTTTCTAACATTTGTTTACCTCCTTAACTTCTTTCTTCTTTATTTTGTGGTTCACTTTATGTAGTTCTGAGAGGGCAAGTTTGATATCCCCCACTATTATAGTTTTGCTGTCTACTTCTTGCATCTCTCCTAACTTCTCCACCAGGAATTTGGATACTATACCATTTGATGCATATATGTTTAGTACTGCTAGGGTAACCTTTACCAAGATAGAGTTTGCTTCCTTATCTCTGTCAATTAGGTCTATCTTTGCTTTTATTTGATCTGAAATCAGGATCATTCCCCCTGCTTTGTTTGCTTCAATTGAAACATAATAAATTCTGCTCCAGCCCTTTACCTTCATTCTGTATGTATCACTCTGTTTTATTAAATGTTTCTTGTAAACGATATATTGCAGAATTCTGGCTTTTAATTCAGTCTACTCTCTGCTTCTGTTTTATGGGAGAGTTGATCCCATTCACATTCACAGTTAAAATAAATAATTCTGTATTTCCTGCCATCTTATTTACCCTAGGTTATGATTTTCTCTTTCCTCTCCCCTTTCCCTCCTCCCCAGTATTTTGCTTTTGATGACCACCTCCCTCAAACAGTCCTCTCCCTTTCTTACACCTTTTCTTTACTACTTCTGTTTTCTTTTCTGTTAGAATTCCCCATTCTTTTGCCCTTTTCCCTCCTATTTTCCTATAAAGTGAGGCCAGTTTCTCTGTGAAACCAAATATGTCTGATATTCTCTCTCTGAGCCAGTTCTAATGAGAGTAAGATTTACACAAGGCTCACCACCTCTCTTCTTCCCCTCAATTTTAATTGGTCTTCTTTGCCTCTTTGTGAAATGTAATTTTGTTTATTTTACCTCTTTTCCCCTCTTTTCCAGTACAATTCCCTTTCTACTTCTAGTTTCTTTTTCATATTAGCATAATAAAATCAAATTACACTTGTACTGTTTAAGTGTACATGTAACAGAAATGTAGTTCTCAGGAGTTCTTTTCTTTTTATGCTTTTCTTGAGTTCTGTGTTTGGAGATCAAATTTTTTGTTTAGGTCTCATCTTTTCATCAGAAATAGATGAAATTCACCTGTATCATTGAATGTCCATGTTTTTCCCTGAAATATAATGCTCATTTTAGCTAGATAGCTTATTCTTGGCTGTAATCTAAGTTCCTATGCCTTTCCAGGCCCTGTGATTCTTTAAGATGGAAGCGGCTAAGTCCTGCTAATTTTGGCTCCTTGGCATTTAAATTGCTTTTTTTCTGTCTGCTTGCAATATTTTTTATCTTGGTCTGAATTCTGAAATTTAGCCATGATATTCATTGGTATTTTCATTTTGAGGTCTCTTTCAGGAGGTGATTGATGAATTCTTTCAATGGCAATTTTACCTTCTGATTCTAGAACATCAGGACAGTTTTTCTTTATGATTTCATGTAAGATAATGTCTAGATTCTTTTTTTTTCTTTATAGCTTTCAGGAAGTCTTATAATCCTTAAATTGTCTCTCTTACATTTATTTTCCAGGTCAGTTGTTTTTCCTAGGAGGTATATCAAATTTTTTTCTATTTTTTCATTTTTTTTGGTTTTGTTTAACTGATTCTTGAGATCTTATTGAGTCATTCACTTCCATCTGTTCAATTAAATTTTTAATGCTATTTTCTTCAGTTTTTTTTAGCTCCTTTTGTATTTGGCCAGTAAAATTTTTAAATTTCATTTTTTTTCATTTCACAAAATCTGTTTTTCAACAAATTTGTATCTTTTTCATATCTGTTTTGTAAGGAGTTATATGCCTTTTCCATTTCATTAAATCTATTTTTAAGGAGTTTTCTTTTCTTTTCTCTTTTTTTTCCTGAGAAAATTGTAATTAAGACCCTGACTTGTCCAGGGTCACACAGCTAGGAAGTGTTAACTGTCTCAGACCAGATTTGAACCAGGTCTTCCTGACTTCAGGGAAAGTTATCTATCCACTGAACCACCGAGTGCAGGAGTTTTCTTCAGAAAATCTCTGTTTTTCCTTTTCCATAGCTTCTTGCAAAGATTTCATTTCCATTAACCATTTTTCTTCTAACTCTCTTTTAAAATTCTTTTTGAAATCTTCCAAGAGAGCCTTGTGAAATGAGCACCAACTCATATCTCCCTTTTGGGGCTTTATCTAGAATTGATTTGCCTTTAGGAATCTCAGGATTTGAAGTATGTTTTTTTCTCTCTCTCCATAAAAGCTGTCTATGGTGAGAGTCCTTTTTTTTTTCATTTTTAAGGATTGAGATCTGCCCTTAACAGAAGGGAGCAAAGCCACTTTAGTTAGTCTTGGGGCAGTTCTGCTGATTGACTTCTGGTGCTGGATAATTGTGGGCAAGTTCTGCCTTTTTCCTGAGCTTAGCTGTTTACTATTTTCCTCTTGTAACAAATCTAACAAACCATCCACTTCCAATAAGACAGAATAACATAAGAGAGTCACAGAAGATTCCCTGGTGCAGGACATGCAATGCTCTCTCTGCTTTCCCACCCCAGCTCCTTGCCCTGGGTTATTCTGTGGTCTGGTTTTGTAATTTGTCCCCTGCCTATTTGAAACAGACCTTTTCTGAATTTCTTCCAAGGTATCTTCTTCTAGAAATGTATTGTACTCCAAATGTTTATGGGTTCTGTCACTTCAAAAACCACCTTAGAGGCTCAATCTAGTGTTGATTTGAGAGAAGGTCACAGAAAGTGATGTCTGTTTTCCACCATTTGGTTCTTCCACAAATTCCTCTCTAAGTTTTCAAGCAAAGTCTGAAAGGCTAATTATTGTATATGCTGTCAAAGGAAATGTTTCTTTCTAATATGAATTCAATTCTTTGGCCTCAAAATTTCCTCCTTCATTTCTAGCACAGAACCTTGAGGAGCACTTCTTTTATGATCTAAGTGATATGAAAGACTTTGATATTTCAAGGTGAGAGAGACAGAGACAGACACAGAGAGAACTTAGTACTTAAAGAACACATAGAGATTTAGCCTTTAGCTATCAAAATAAATTATATTATTTAGCTTCACTTCATATTTCATTGAAAAAATGAGACCATTCACTGAGAGTTTCCTCATCATTTCCTTTTCATCTCACATCATTCAATTAATTGACTTCTGCAACTATCCCCTCCTTCATTTCTATCTCTTATAAAAAGTGATCTTTTTCCTTGACAAGACAAACCCATCTACATAAATAAGATCCCATTCTATCCTAAACTTGTAAACAAATTGCCCAATCTATCAAACTCTCTCTTTCACTTATTTTCTATCTTTCTCTGTGTATAGGTTTTTTTTTTTCCTTACCTCCTACAATTATATCCATGTCTCTTCCAGATTCAAAAACAATCCTCTCTTGATCATTCCATCTTCCTTAGAAATTATTTCATATCTCTCTTCATTTTGAGACTACAATTAACACCAATCTCCAAAGCATAAGAAATAACAAGATTAAATAAATAAAAGAATTTATCTTTAAAGTTATACATGCATGTGTAAATTTTCATATTCATTTATAATTTTTTTTTCTTTATTTTATTCCTACCCAAATAAGCAATACAAGTAAGATTAATAATCTCCAAATAAATATATTTATGTCATCTAGCAAGACAAATTTCCCACATTGACACAGTCAAAATTTTATGTTTCATTCAATTTGTAAAGTCCATCTCCTTTCTGGCTGGACCTGGGAAGAATGTTCACATCAAATCATCTGGATTCAAGGTTTATTAATACATGGATTAGATTTCAAAAGACTTTCAAAGTGTTTTTTTTTTTTCTTTATAACAATGTTATTATAAAAATGTTCTTTTTCTGCTCTTTTCAGCCTATATTAATTCATATAAGAATTATTAAACTATCTTATTAAGCTATCCAAATGTATAATTTTGAATCCTCATTTGATTTCTAATATTGAACAAGTTCAATCATCCTTTTCTATCTGTGGGAGAATAAGTATAAATATATGTGTGTGTGTGTGTGTGTGTGTGTGTGTGTGTGTGTGTGTGTGTTTGTGGTGTTGTTGTATTGTTCTTCATTCTGGAAGAGAGCCATAAAATCAAGGAGGTGATGCCATGACATGCAAGTGAATTGGATATAAGTGAGGGAGGGCTGTACAAGGTCAACTGCTTTGCTTTCTCTTCCAGAGCCATCTGGTTCCAGTGGCCAGATATAGATCAAGATGACTCAATTTATCAAGATCAAGATCAAGATTTGGTCTTGAATGACATGGGAAACCTTCACTCTTTTAATTACTTGGTTTATTTACTCAATAAGAAGAAGCAATGCATATCAAATAAGATCTAAACTATAATTGAAGATCAGCATTATTCCACTTGGCTAGCTATTCACTCTGAGCTAGGAAATAACATGGTAGGTTGAAAAGAAAATCTGATAAGGAAGTAGAGGACATGGGTTTATTTCCAGTTTCTGCTATCTTTTACTACCTATGTTTCCATGAGCATGTGAATCTAATCTCTCCATTCCTCATTTTTTTTTTGTCATTGGCAAAATCAAGAGTTAGGTCTTGGCAGTCTCTAAATATAACCTATCTATAAATCTATGAACGTATGCATTAACAGAGGATTTCTAAATTTTCTTTTCTTGCTTCATGCTATATACAGTCCTACAATCGAGATTTTTAGAGACTTGAGGTTGATCAGGATATAGCATAGTGGTTTGGATGCTGGGCTTAGAGTTAGGAAGACATGAGCTTTACACCTTTCCTCTTCACCCCTGAATTACTGGTTATATGAATAAGTTATTGAACCTTTCTTTCTAAGTCTCACTTATTATTATTTTTTTTTTTTTGGTAAAATAGAGGTGTTGGACTGCATGGCTTTTGAAATCTCTTCAGGAGCATGCTGGAGCCAGCTCTAACCAGTTTACAAATGTTAATTGTTCATTTTTTTTTTTTGGCAATGCGATTGGGTTAAGTAAGTATTAAGTGTCTGAGGTTGGATTTGAGCTCACATTCTTCCTCCTGGCTTCAGGCCTAGTGGTCTACCCACTGTGTCATAAAGCTGTTCCCAGCTGTTAAATTTTCAGAGATCATATATACATCAGAAATCATCAATAGCCACAAAACAGGGATTGGTCATTTTGTTAATTTTTTAGGTAGAGGTCAGCATACTATGGTTTGCAGACCTCTGAATCAGTGTCAGTACTGGTGGCTTCCAGATCAGCTCAGAGATACCAAAGAGGATTTGGAAGGTCTACAGGAAAGGTCTGTGGAACAATAGTGGAACCCTAATGTATAATACCAGAACATGCTCTATTATGCAGACTCACCTTAGTTCTGACCCCAGCCAGCCCCAGACCCAATCCAACCTCAGCTGGACCACAGTATCAGGGAGACTGGATCTTTTAATCAGATGTAGTGGTAGAGGCTTCTGTATCTCTGGGCCCTGGGAACCCGAGGAAGGACTTGGAAGGTCAGTAGAGAGAAGGTGAGAATGTGATATGCAGTTCCAGTGAAGTCACAGGGAAGATCATGCTAGCACAGTCCCAACTCTGCTCCCAAACCCAGTGCCCAAGCATCAGCAAAGCAGAAATCTAATTGATACAGCACACTAGATCTTACAGTTATAGTGGAGCAGGGTCACTCCTAACAGTTCCAGTGTGAGCAGGAACCCTCCTAACAGCTCCTTAGAAGAAAAGAATATGTTTATGTCAAGTTCCTAGAAGGATCTCTGAAAACAGCTGCACAAAACTCCTGAAACTTGAGACAGAGCACCCTCCATCTTGGAAACAGAGCTCTACTTTACTAAAGACTTAAAAATCAAGTAATATGTGGGAAAATGAGAAAAAAAATTTCTACCATAGAAAGTGACTATGGTACAAGAAAAAACAAAACACACATTCAGAAGATAACAATAAAGTCAAAACTCCTATATCCAAAGCCTCCAAAAAAAAAAAAAGAATTGGGCTCAGACCATCAAAAAGTTTAAAAGGGATTTTGATAATCAACTAAAAGAGATAGAAGAAAAATTAGAGAAGAACTGAGAGAGGTGCGAAAGGAAATACAAAAGGCTAATAAGGAGAATAATGCCTTAAAAAGCAAAATGGGCCAGTTGGGAAAGGAGGAACAAAAGCTCACTGAGGAAAATAATTCTATTTTTTATTACTTTTTTATTATAGTTTTTTATTTACAAGTTACATGCATGGCTAATTTTACAACATTGACAATTGCCAAACCTTTTATTCCATTTTTTCCCATCCTTCCCCCCATCCCCTCCCTCAGATGGCAGGTTGACCAATACATGTTAAATATGTTAAAATATAAATTAAATACAATATAAGTATACATGTCCTAACAGTTATTTTGCTAGACAAAAAGAATCAGACTTTGAAATAGTGTACTATTAGCCTGTGAAGGATATCAAAAATATAGGGATTGGGAATTCTATGTAATGGTTCATAGTCATCTCCCAGAGTTCTTTTACTGGGTATAGCTGGTTCAATTCATTACTGGTCTATTGGAACTAATTTGGTTCATCTCTTTGCTGGAGATAGCCACGTCCATCAGAATTGATCACTATAGAGTATTGTTGAAGTACATAATGATCTCCTGATCCTGTTCATTTTACTCAGCATCAGTTCATGTAAATCTCTCCAGGCGTTTCTGAAATCATCCTGTTGGTCATTTCTTATAGAACAATAATATTCCATAATATTCATATACCACAATTTATTCAGCCATTCTCCAATTGATGGGCATCCCACTCAGTTTCCAGTTTCTAGCCACTACAAAGAGACTTGCCACAAGCATTCATGAACATAGATTCCTTTCCCTTCTTTAAGATTTCTTTGGGATATAAGCCCAGTAGAAACACTGCTGGATCAAAGGGTATGCACAGTTTGACAAATTTTTGAGCACAGTTCCAAATTGCTCTCCAGAATGGCTGAATGTGTTCACAATTCCATCAACAATGTATTAGTGTCCCTGTTTTCCCACATTCCCTCCAAAATACAGCATTATCTTTCCCTATCATTCTAGCCAATCTGACAGGTGTATGGTATCTCAGAGTTGTCTTAATTTGCATTTCTCTGATTAATAATGACATGGAGCATCTTTTCATATGGCTAGAAATAGTTTCAATTTCTTCATCTGAGAATTGTCTGTTCACATCCTTTGACCATTTATCAATTGGAGAATGGCTTGATTTCTCATAAATTAGAATCAATTCTCTTTATATTTTGGAAATGAGTCCTTTATAAGAACCCTTAATTGTAAAAATGTTTTCCCAGTTTATTGCTTCCCTTATACTCTTGTCTGCATTAGTTTTGCTTGTACAAAAACTTTTCAATTTGATATAATCAAAATTTTCTATTTTGTAATCAATAATGATTTCTAGCCCTTCTTTGGTAATAAATTCCTTCCTCTTCCACAGGTCTGAGAGGTAAACTATCCTATGCTCTTCCAATTTGTTTATAATCTCATTCTTTATGCCTAGGTCATGAACCCATTTTGACCATTAAGTATAGGTCAATGCCTAGTTTCTGCCATACTAATTTCCAATTTTCCCAGCAATTTTTGTCAAATAGTGAGTTCTTATCCCAAAACTGGGGTCTTTGGGTTTGTCAATAAAGTTATTGGCTGTTTTGTCCTTTGAACTTAATCTATTCCATTGATCAACTAATCTATTTTTTAGCCAATACCAAATGGTTTGGGTAACTGCTGCTTTATAATATAATTATATAAATACAATATAAGTATACATGTCCTAACAGTTATTTTTCTATACAAAAAGAATCAGACTTTGAAATAGTGTACTATTCATGTATACATTTATATCCTTATATTAGGACCAGCTAGGCCACCTTCATTTGATTTCTTTTTTCATTAATTCCCTTGAAATTCTTGACCTTTTGTTTTTCCATATGAACTTTGTTGTTATTTTTCTAGGTCATTAAATTAGTTCTTTGGGAGTCTGATTGGTATAGTGCTAAATATATAGATTAGTTTAGGTAGTATTGCCATTTTTATTATATTTACTCACCCTATCCAAGAGCATTTAATATTTATCCAGTTGGTTAGATCAGACTTAATTTATGTGGAAAGTGGCTTGTAGTTTTGCTCATAAAGTTTCTGATTTTCCCTTGGCAGATAGATTCCTAAATATTTTATACTATCAGTAGTTATTTTAAATGGAATTTATCTTTACAGCTCTAACTGATGGATTGTGTTAGTGATATATAAGAATGCAGATGACTTACGTGAGTTTATTTTGCATTCTGCAACTTTGCTAAAGGTGTTGATTATTTCAAATAATATTTTAGTATAATCTCTGGGGTTCTCTAAGTATACCATCATATCAGCAAAGAGTGATAACACATTTTTTTCATATATTTTGAAATGTAAAATGCTATTACAAAAAAGTCTTTTCCAGTCTTCAGTTCATCCAACTTTCTATAACCTTTTGACTGATACTTCACACAGTGATGGGCAGTCATCATGGCCTTGCATTGGGTTATTTCCTCTCTTCCAGATTCTAGAAAATCTCCCTTAATAATGGAGATCATTGAAATCTTTAAAATGCAATAGCAAGGTCATTTATTTCTCAAATTAAACAAAACAAAACAAAACAAAACTTAAGATACTGGAAAGCTCCCAGATGCAAATGTAAATTAGGCCAAACCAAAAATGCTGCCCCCCTACTCAATTTGAGGTCTCAACCAATTGTCCCAGCTAAATTCAATTTGCTATTAATTACATTCCTCCAGACACTGAGCTGAATAAAACAGTTGCTTTCCTAGGCTGGAATGCTACTCACTGATGCCATGCACTGCTTCATGCCTACTCCTTTCCACCTTGAAGGAAACTGCAGTTTTAGGGATGGGTTGACATAACAATTAGCTTATCAGTCTATAAAGCTCTCTATACATTTTGGGATTGTTGACTTCAAGGCACAGAAAATATGTCAGTTGCAGGGATCAGTTCAGTTCTAGCTTAGCAAGTCAATAAAAACTCCACATGGGGAAATAGCAATATAGGGGATAAGATGAGGCAAGTTGTATAATGGCCTTATTATAAACTGGAAAATTGCAATTTTCTGTCTCTTGAGGTTAGAGGAAGTCAGAGTCTCTTGAGTCTTAAAAGTAGAAAATGTCATTCAATTCTAGGTGTTACTTTTTACAGATGAAGAAACTGAGGTTTTGAAAAGTAAAGTAACTTACATAAGATCACATAGCAATAAAAAGCAAACTGGGATTGATTGAAGGTTGTTTAAAACCAAAAACTCTGCATTGTTCCTACTGTCAGAAGATACTATGATTTATTGGAAAAATAAATGGATATGGAGTCAGAAGATTTGAGTACAAATTCTAGCTCTATATTTGACTTGCCTATGTAATCATCAACAAGTCACTTAATGGAGCTTCATGGCCCTTTATTTCCTCATCTGTAAAATAAGGGGATTGAACTAGAACTCCTCTGAAATACTTCTGGCTCTAATTCTCTATCACTGCACTTTAATCCTCATAGCTATCTCGATGAGAAAAGGCATCGATATGAATTATGGACAGATAGAAAGAGAGAGCCACAGAATTAAATTAAATCAAAACTGATTTCAATTTAATTAAAGGTATGCCTATTTAAAAATGTGGTCTCTGTTTTTTCCAATGCATGCATGGGGCAAACAAACACACATGATTCATAATACTTTCTGCAAGAGAAAGAAAAGCAGAAAGGGAAAGGAATAACAATTGTCAGTTACCACAGTAAATCAATAATCAACTAGCATTTATTAAGAGTAAACTGTCAGGCACTGTTCTAAGAGGGAAAAATTCTTTAAAAAGAAGGAAAGACAGAGCCATTGCCTCCTCCCAAGAGCTCACACTTTGATGAAGAAGAAAAGATTCAAATAAGTAAACATAGAAGACATATGTGGAGAAAAAGGAAGTAATATCAGAGGAAAGACACTGAAAATGGGGTAAATGGGGGGAAAAAAAAAGCACTCTTGTACATGACAGAATTTGAACTACCTCAAAGGAAGCCTAAATATCTAGGAAATGAACCTGAAAATAAAGAGTAATCAAGAGATGGGAGAAAAGGAGAAATCAGTAAAAAAGATATAGAGCTGAAGAATGACAAATCTTATGAAAGAAACATGTTGAATCAAAAAGCTTTTATTAAGTGCTTACTACATGCCAAATTATGGATTAAACACTAGAATAGCAAAATTACCATGATCGCTAGATCACAGAGCATGTGGAAGGGAGTACAGTGTTAGAAGACTGAAAAGGTAGGAAACAGCCAGGTTGTTAGGAGTTATATAAGCCACTCAAAGGATTTCATATTTGACCCTGGAGCTAAAAATGAGCCACTGGAGTTTATGGAGTAGGAACACTGTCATAATCAGACCTGGACTTTGGGAAGATCTGAGGGGATCTTAATTGTGTTTCTAAAGGGGAAGACTCCATGCTTCCTATCTTAAACTACTGTATACCCACTTTTAATCCATACTTATCTCTAGCTAAAGTGACTCAGAGCCACAGTGCCCTCATATGTTCTCAACTGTCCTGGAAAGCAAGGCAATGTTAGCAAATTTAATAGTCACCAATTCTGCTAAAGCTCAGTTGAGAATCCCCTGAAGTGACTGAGTTAAGCCATGTCCCTGCCACTGAAATGTAGCTGCTATTAAATGCAAAAGCTGCTATTAAATCAGAAGCTGTTTTGATTACTTTAGGATAGGAAAAGAAACAAAATGTTGGCTTGTTGAAGAAATTTATTCTACCCCCTGAAGCTCCAGAAGACTCATTGTTCCACTTTCTGAAACTAAAGGATTCAAGCTCAATGTCCCACTATAATAGTTCCAAGATTAGGCCTGTATAACTTTTACCCCCAAACTTTCTGGTTTTGTTATGTTAGAATAAGTCAAGCAGTGGCTGAGTTGGAAGATCTGAGTTGTAATGCCAGTTTTGTTAGAAATATTGGGCAAATCATAAATTTCTCTTGACCAGTTTTTTTCAGATAAAAGAAGAAATAATTGGACTACATTTTCTGTTTCAGCTCTATATAAAAGATAATGAAATATATATTTTTCCCACCTGGAGTTTAAACAATCAAGCTAGAGTGGACTGTGCTGGGCAGTTGTCAGTGAGAGGTTCTATTGGGTTAAAAAAGGAATTAATCAAACTCTCTGAGTGTTTGAAAGATAATAGGCCAGAAGAAGAGTCTTATTCTGATGGGTTCCTGGAGCAGTGTAAAATTGGAAATACGGGATATGGAGAGAGTGAATACCATGGTGTGGGGGGGACAAAATCCTTTTTGTTCCATTCTAGTTATATTTGTACTTTAGAATTCTATAATGCTAAATTTGGGGGGAGGAGAGGGAGAAAAGGAAAGAGGAGTAAAGATCACTCTGATAATTCCTATTTGTTTCTTAAGGTCCATTGGGTTACTTTTATTTTTTATTTCTTGTCTTTTCTTCTTTTTTTTTCCCATTGGGAGAGAAAATGTCAATGCAGACCTAAAAATTTCTCTTTGTTACTGAATGGCTTTCTTGGTTATATCTCTAAATTGATCATTTAAAAGCTAATTTACTGTAACAACAAACTTAAAATAATGCTTTAACTATATTTCACAGACTTCTCTGCCTGATTTTTAATGTATAAGCTTAAATCACATGTAATATTTTCAAAGTATTTAATAAAGCATTCACTAATTCATTATTTTCTCTTAATGATATCTATATTACCTACACAAAATTAAATGAAATAAGATATTTATCTAATAAAAAACAACCCCCTTCTCCCCCCCCCTCCAAAAAAAAAAACACATGCATGCTGTTTCACCAACAGCTTCATATACTTATTATCAGGACCAAGTGAAATAATGCATATAAAACTCATTAACTCTAAAGTATTAAGTAATATATATATTTAATTCTTTGTGTCAAACATACAAGATGTTTACTATTTCTTTATTCAAAGACTTAATATGATTTATTTTATATTCAATTCATCTTAATTTAAAATTAATTTTAAGTGCTTACTATTTTCAAATTAAAAAAAAAAATAACCCATACCCTCATGTTAATGCTGAGCAACTGAAGATTTTTGAGTAATAGAAGGATGTGATCAAAACTGTGTTTTATGAATTTATCAACTGCAAAAAAAAGGAGAAATTCATGGCAAGAAAACTAATTCATAAAACAACAACACAGTACACTGATAGAACAAAAGATTTAAACTAGGATTATAGTTAGAGTGAATAAATAAAATAAAATAGAAGCAAGTCAATTCAAAGATGTAGAATTGATAAAACTTGGTAAATGAATGAATATTTGAGGAGGAATTATACATTTGATGGTTATCCACATATATTTGAAATTTAAATGCCCAGGAATATCTAGACAAAGAATGTACAATAAAAGAAACAAATTTTTAAGGTTATAATTATAGTTTGAGGGTAAAATACAGATGATGATCCAGCAAATGATGATAAACAATGTGCAAAAATAAAAGATAAGAAAATAACTAAAGGAGATAATTGTTATGCAAACCACAAGAAGAGACTCCAAATGCAAAAAGTTGGCAATAATATTAAAAACCACAAATGGAGTAATATTGGAGAAAAGACTAATTGTGGTAAGAGCTGTTTTTCTCAAATGGTGAGATTGGAAGCAAGATTTCAAGGGAATAAGATGTGAAAACAAAACAAAAAAAAAATGAATTTGTGACACTGAATAAAAACAATCCTTGCTGGAAGTCTGACTCTGGAAGGGAAAAGACATATAGAGTAATAGCTAGAGAGTTTAGTAAACTTTAAGCAAATGATTTTAAAGTTGGAGGAGCTAGAAATATCTGTAGGTGATGAGGAAGACAGTGTATGAGGAGAGATTGCAAACAAGAGAAAAAAGATAAAATGGTTTGGAAGTTAAGCTCCTAAAAGAAATGGCAGGAGAGTGGAATCTAGCTAAATGCTGAGAGGTTTGTCTTGTCAAAAAAGACAGCTTTGATCAGACATTGGAGCAAAGGAAAAAATGGAGAACAGAGGTTAGATTGAGATATAGAGTAGAGGAAAAATAAAAATAAAAAAAAATTGTGATGAATCATATGTTTTCCAGCAATATAAGAAAGTAAATTGTCTGCAAATAGGTATCAAGGGAAATATCATTGAAGATTTGAGCAAAGAATCAATGTAAAAGTATGATAGAGAGTCGATCAAGAAAAAATAAAAGCATTGCCATGTAGCCATGAAAGCCATGTGAACTTTTCACATAGTTCCTGCGTAGCTAGTTGATATAATTAAGATAAATTTGTAGAGAACTCAATAGGCACAAGTGCAGGATTTTTTCTTACAACAGTCAGTAATATATGAGAAGGAACTAGATAAGTAATTCAGGGTTGTAATTTGGCAAGGCATGACTGGGATTCAATAGAAAATGATAGTGTCAAAAATGGAAGAGTGGGTAATAAGGACTGAGTCTAGGTAGTGGTTAAAACCAAGACTAAGGATAATCACAATGAATAATTTTCAAATGAAATGTGACAAAGAAAAAGACTGAAAGGAAGTTATAGTTAGGAAAAGGAATGTTTTATGTCATCAAGGTGAAACATATGATAAATCATCAGTTCAGAATAATGAACATAACTGTAAAGTTCGAGTGTTGTAAGAATATAGTCATGGGAATTTGAGTGGATGTAAAAATTAAAGATCAAAATGTGTGAGGATTCTTATTTTAGTACACTATATCCTACAGCTACAGTGACAGAGTGACACTTCTAATAGTTCCAGGATAAAAAAGAATGCCTGAGGTCAGGTCCCCGAAAGAATCTCTGAAAACAGCAGCACAAAACCCCTGATGGACAGCATACCCTCCACCCTGGAAAGAGAGTTCTACTTTAACATAAAGTTTAAAGTTGAGTTATAGGCTAGGAAAATGAGAAAAAAAAAAAAGAAGAAGAAAATTCTGATCTTAGTTATTATGATGACAAGGAAGATCAAAATACACATTCAGAAGATGATAAGAAAGTTGAATCTCCAACATGCAAAATCTCCAAGAAAAATAATAATAGATCCTAGTCCTAGATTGCTCAAAAGGGATTTTAAAAATCAAGTAAGAAAGGTAGAGGAAAAGTTGGAAAGAAGCATGTCTTAAGAAGCAAAATTGATCAAGAATTGACCTTATTGAGGAAAATTGTTCCTTAAAAATTAGAATTGAGCAAATGGAAGCTAATAATTTTATAAGTAATGAATAAACAATAAACAACACCAAAGAATGAAAAAAATAGAAAACACTGTGTAAAAAAAAAAAAAAAAAAAAAAAAAAAAAAAAAAAAAAAAAAACAAGAAAATAGATGCAGGTGAAATAATTTAAAATTTATTGGTCTACCTGAAATCCATGATAAAATATATCTATATCTATATCTATCTATCTATATTGACAGAGGATACAGGTATGAGTTGAATATGAAGGGATAATATCTAAAACAATAAAATAAAAGAATGAGGGGACTTCCGGTTAAGATGGCGGAGAGGAGGCTCACAGCTGCATAAGCTCCACGCTTTCTCTCACTATCCACTTCATTACAAGCCTCTGAATCAATGCTTGACTGAAAAAAACCCACATATAGTTACCAAGAGAAGCCATCCTTGAGATTCGCCAAGAAAGGTCTGTCTTTACTGGAGGGCTGGGACGGTTTTAGATCGGGCACAGGCAGTGGGCAGCGGCAGTGAGAGCATGGGAGCAGACTGGAGAGGGGGTGGGGAGTGATCGCAGCCGTCTCTGCAGGGAGAGCTTCGCTACAGGTTTGGATACTTTGCTCCGGCAGCAAGTCAGCAGCCCAGCAGAGAAGCTAAAAACACCGGGGGTGAAGAATACAACCCCAAACAGCTGGAGTCTCCCGGGACCTGGCCACCCCCCCTTCACCCCCCCCCCCACAGTGACTCAGCACGCTCTGGGACCTCAGAGTGCAGGCGCACACAGTCCTGCTAGTGCCTCACTGCTGCCCCCCTGCAGTCTGTAGAGGAAGCTCGGTAACATACCCAGCCCCTAGCCCAAAGAAAGACTCCAGTTTTTTTCTGTTTTTCTTTGCTAGTTTGTCTCTGATTATTAGACAGAATGAGCAAGAAGCTGAAGAGGACTTTAACCCTTGACAGCTTCTATACAGATAGAGAGCAGACTCTAAATCCTGAGGAGACTAAAAACAGACAGTCCCCAGGTGAATCCCCAAAGGAGGAGATCATCTGTTCCTCAGCACAGATGAACCTCATAGAAGTAATTAAAAAGGCTCTCACAAGGGAGCTAGAAGAAAAATGGGAAAAGGAGAGGGAGGCTTGGCAAAAGAGCTTGGAGAAGTCAGTTAAAGAGAGAGTGGATAAAGAAGTAAAATCCTTGAAAAATAGGATTGGTGAACTGGAAACAGAAAATAGCTCTCTAAAAAACAAAATTGGCGAAATGGAAAAAAATTCCACAGAACAAAGAATTCAATTGGACAATTAGAAAAAGATCTTAAAAAAGTGAGTGAAGAAAACACCTCACTGAAAATCAGAATTGAACAAGTGGAATTGAATGACTCGAGGAGACAAGAAGAATCAGTCAAGCAAATCCAAAAAAATCAAACAATGGAGAAAAATGTGAAATACCTTCTGGGGAAGACAACAGACCTGGAAAACAGACCCAGGAGAGACAATTTGAGAATCATTGGACTTCCAGAAAAGAATTATGAAAAAAAGAGCCTGGACACTATTTTCCAGGAAATTATCAAAGAGAACTGCCCAGAAGTCATAGGAACAGAGGAAAAAATAAACATTGAAAGGATTCATTGATCACCCACTGAAAGGGATCCTAAAATCAAAACACCAAGTAATATAGTGGCCAAATGCCAGAACCCTCAGATGAAGGAAAAAATATTGCAAGCGGCTAGAAAAACCCAATTCAAGTATCAAGGAGCCACAATAAGGATCACCCAGGATCTGGCAGCATCCACATTAAAAGATCGAAGGGCCTGGAATATGATATTCTGAAAGGCTAAGGAACTTGGTATGCAACCAAAAATAACTTACCCAGCAAGAATGAGCATCTTTTTCCAGGGAAGAAGATGGACATTCAACGAAGTAAGCGAATTTCATCTATTTCTGATGAAAAAGCCAGAACTTAACAAAAAGTTTGATCTACAAATATAGAACTCAAGAGAAATCTAAAAAGGTAAAGATTAATCTTGGGAACTATATTTTGACTATATAGATGTATAAAGAATACATGTATACCTTGTTCTAGAAATTGATGTGGAAAGGACATTGTACCAGAAAAAGGGTAAAGTGGGGATAGTACATCTCATGAAGAGGCATAGGAAACCCATTATATCTGAGAGAAAGAAGGGAGGGGGATGAATATAGTGGGTATCTTACTGCCTTCAGAATTGGCTTTAAGTGAAAAATCTTGACATATTCAATCTATGGTGAAACTTCTCCCACCTCATTGAAAAGTGAGAAGGGAAAAGTGAAAAGGGAAGGAATAAGCTAAGCGGAAGGGAATACGGGAACTGGGAGGGAAAGGGGTAAGATAGGGGGAGGAACTCTAAGGCAGGGGAAGGGATACTAAAAAGGGAAGGCTGTGAGAAGCAAGTGGTGCTCACAAGCTTAATACTGAGAAGGGGGGGGGAAAGGGGAAAGAAGGGAGAAAAGCATAATCCGGGGTTAACAAGATGGCAAGCAATACAGAATTGGTCATTCTAACCATAAATGTGAACGGGGTAAACTCCCCCATAAAGAAGAAGAGATTAGCAGAATGGATTAAAAGCCAGAATCCTACAATATGTTGTTTACAGGAAACACACCTGAAGTGGGGAGATACATGCAGGTTAAAGGTAAAAGGTTGGAGCAAAATCTACTATGCTTCAGGTGAAGTCAAAAAAGCAGGGGTAGCCATTCTGATCTCAGATCAAGCTAAAGCAAAAATTGATCTAATTAAAAGAGATAAGGAAGGGCACTATATCTTGCTAAAGGGCAGCATGGATAATGAAGCACTATCTATATTAAACATATATGCACCAAGTGGTGTAGCATCTAAATTCTTAAAAGAGAAACTAAGAGAGTTGCAAGAAGAAATAGACAGTAAAACTATAATAGTGGGAGATCTTAACCTTGCACTCTCAGAATTAGATAAATCAAACCACAAAATAAATAAGAAAGAAGTCAAAGAGGTAAACAGAATACTAGAAAAGTTAGATATGATAGATCTCTGGAGAAAATGTAATGGAGACAGAAAGGAATACACTTTCTTTTCAGCAGTTCATGGAACCTATACAAAAATTGACCATATATTAGGACATAAAAACCTCAAACTCAAATGCAGTAAGGCAGAAATAGTAAATGCATCCTTTTCAGACCACGATGCAATGAAAATTACATTCAACAAAAAACCAGGGGGAAGTAGACTAAAAAATATTGGAAACTAAATAATCTCATGCTAAAGAATGATTGGGTGAAACAGCAAATCATAGACATAATTAATAACTTCACACAAGAAAACGATAATAATGAGACATCATACCAAAATGTATGGGATGCAGCCAAAGCAGTAATAAGGGGAAATTTCATATCTCTAGAGGCCTATTTGTATAAAATAGAGAAAGAGAAGATCAATGAATTGGTTTTGCAACTAAAAATGCTAGAAAAGGAACAAATTAAAAAACCCCAGTCAAACACTAAACTTGAAATTCTAAAAATAAAAGGAGAGATCAATAAAATTGAAAGTAAAAAAAAACTATTGAAATGATTAATAAAACTAAGAGTTGGTTCTATGAAAAAACCAACAAAATAGACAAACCCTTAGTAAATCTAATTAAAAAAAGGAAAGAGGAAAATCAAATTGTTAGTCTTAAAAATGAAAAGGGAGAACTCACCAGTAACGAAGAGGAAATTAGAGCAATAATTAGGAGTTACTTTGCTCAACTTTATGCCAATAAATTCGACAACTTAAATGAAATAGAAAAATACCTCCAAAAATATAGCTTGCCCAAACTAACAGAGGAAGAAGTAAATATCCTAAACAATCCCATCTCAGAAAAAGAAATAGAACAAACTATCAATCAACTCCCTAAGAAAAAATCCCCAGGACCAGATGGATTTACATGTGAATTCTACCAAACATTTAAAGAACAATTAACTCCAATGCTAAATAAACTATTTGAAAAAATAGGGATTGAAGGAGTCCTACCAAACTCCTTTTATGACACAGACATGGTACTGATACCTAAACCAGGTAGGCTGAAAACAGAGAAAGAAAGTTATAGACCAATCTCCCTAATGAATATTGATGCTAAAATCTTAAATAAAATATTAGCAAAAAGATTACAGAAAATCATCCCCAGGATAATACACTATGACCAAGTAGGATTTATACCAGGAATGCAGGGCTGGTTCAATATTAGGAAAACTATTAGCATAATTGACTATATCAATAACCAAACAAACAAAAACCATATGATCATCTCAATAGATGCAGAAAAAGCATTTGATAAAATCCAACATCCATTCCTAATAAAAACACTTGAGAGCATAGGAATAAATGGACTTTTCCTTAAAATAGTCAGGAGCATATATTTAAAACCATCAGTAAGCATCATATGCAATGGAGAAAAACTGGAACCTTTCCCAGTAAGATCTGGAGTGAAGCAAGGTTGCCCTCTATCACCATTATTATTTAATATCGTATTAGAAACACTAGCCTTGGCAATAAGAGTCGAGAAAGATATTAAAGGAATTAGAGTAGGCAATGAAGAAACCAAACTATCACTCTTTGCAGATGATATGATGGTATACCTAGAGAACCCCAGAGATTCGACTAAAAAGCTATTAGAAATAATTCATAATTTTAGCAAAGTAGCTGGCTACAAAATAAATCTCCATAAATCCTCAGCATTTTTATACATCTCCAACAAAACTCAACAGCAAGAGATACCCCATTCAGAGAATTTCCATTCAGAATAACTGTTGATACCATAAAATATTTGGGAATCTATTTACCAAAGGAAAGTAAGGAATTATATGAGCAAAATTATAAAAAAGTCTCCACACAAATAAAGTCAGACTTAAATAATTGGAAAAATATTAAGTGCTCTTGGATTGGCCGAGCGAACATAATAAAGATGACAATACTCCCTAAACAAATCTATTTATTTAGTGCTATACCAATCAGACTTCCAAGAAAATATTTTAATGATCTAGAAAAAATAACAACAAAATTCATATGGAGCAATAAAAAGTCGAGAATCTCAAGGGAATTAATGAAAAAAAATCAAATGAAGGTGGCGTAGCTGTACCTGATCTAAAATTATATTATAAAGCAGCAGTCACCAAAACCATTTGGTATTGGCTAAGAAATAGATTAGTGGATCAGTGGAAAAGGTTAGGTTCACAAGACAGAATAGTCAACTATAGCAATCTAGTGTTTGACAAACCCAAAGCCCCTAACTTCTGGGAAAAGAATTCATTATTTGATAAAAACTGCTGGGATAATTGGAAATTAGTATGGCAGAAATTAGGCATGGACCCACACCTAACACCATATACCAAGATAAGATCAAAATGGGTCCATGACCTAGGCATAAAGAACGAGGTTATAAATAAATTAGAGGAACATAGGATAGTTTATCTCTCAGACTTGTGGAGGAGAAAGAAATTCGTGACCAAAGATGACCTAGAGAACATTACTGATCACAAAATAGAAAATTTTGATTATATCAAATTAAAAAGCCTTTGTACAAACAAAACTAATGCAAACAAGATTAGAAGGGAAGCAACAAACTGGGAAAACATTTTCACAGTTAAAGGTTCTGATAAAGGCCTCATTTCCAAAATATATAGAGAACTGACTCAAATTTATAAGAAATCAAGCCATTCTCCAATTGATAAATGGTCAAAGGATATGAACAGACAATTTTCAGAGGATGAAATTGAAACTATTACCACTCATATGAAAGAGTGTTCCAAATCATTATTGATCAGAGAAATGCAAATTAAGACAACTCTGAGATACCACTACACACCTGTCAGATTGGCTAAGATGACAGGAAAAAATAATGATGAATGTTGGAGGGGATGAGGGAAAACTGGGACACTAATGCATTGTTGGTGCAGTTGTGAACGAATCCAACAAAAAACAAAAAACAACAACAAAAAAAAAAGAATGAAAGTGGAGTGTACTGAGAGAAAAGAAAAGGGAGAGTTGGAATTACAGAAATTATCTGTTATAAAAGAGGCAAGGAAAAGTTTTTACAGTGCAGGGAGAGAAGAGGAGGGAGGAGGAAGAAGGGGAAAGGATTGTCTCAACAGAATTGGCTCAAAAAGGAAATAACATGCACACTCAATATGGATATTTTCTTGCAGAAAAACAGGAGGGGAAGGAAATAAAAGAAAGGGGGATAATGATAGAAGAGAGGGCACATTGGGGGAGAGGTGGGTCAGAACAAAAACGCTTTTGAAGAGGGACAAGGTAAAAGGAAAGAGAATAGAATAAACTTCAGCAACTGCAATTATCATAGGGCCAATTAAATTTCCACCACAGATATCTTTGACACTATTAAAAAGTTCAATGCAAGAAACATGTTTTTTTTTTTCAGTGAAAATTGTCACAAAGAAGATATATATTACTACAGTAACCTTAGGACACTGAAATTCTCTGTTTGGTTTATAGTGAGCTCCTTGACAGCAAGGACTGTCTTCCTTCTGTAAAAGTTTTAAGAAAGTTTAGATTTAGTACTTATAATATGCTGTGCACCTAATAAGTTATTTTTCTTCCTTCTTTCCTTCTTCATTGCTTTTTTGTTTCTTCCACTCCTCCTTCCCTTTTTCTCACTTTTCTTTCTTCCTTCTTTCCTTCCTTCCTTTCTTTTTCTTTCTTTCTTTCCTTCTTTCTTTCTTTCTTTCTTTCTTTCTTCAAGTAAGTGATGAGGAAATTGTCACTCTTTGCAGATGATATGATGGTATACTTAAAGAACCCTAAAGAATCAACTAAAAAATTATTTGAAATAATCCACAGTTTTAGCAAAGTTTCAGGATACAAAATAAATCCACACAAATCAACAGAATTTTTATACATCACCGACAAAATCCAACAGCAATAGATAACAAAAAAATTCCATTTAAAATAACTGTTGATAGTATAAAATATTTGGGGATAGATCTGCCAAGGGAAAGTCAGGAACTATATGAGCAAAATGGAGAATGGCTGAATAAGTTATGGTATATGAATGTTAATAGAATATTATTGTTCTTTAAGAAATGACCAGTAGGGTGATTTCAGAGAAGCCTGGAAAGACTTAGATGAACTGATGCTAAGTGAAATGAGCAGAACCAGGAGATCATTATACAGGCCAACAACAAGACTATATGATGATCAATTCTGATGGGCATTGTTCTCTTCTACTATGAGATGATTTAGAACTGTTCCAATGATTTAGTGATGAAAAAAGCCATCTAAATCCAAAGAAAGGACTGTGGGAACTGATTATAGTTCACAACATAACATTTTCACTCTTTTTGTTGTTGTTTGCTGGCATTTTATTTTATTTCTCATTTTTTTCTGGTTTGATTTGATTTTTCTTGTGTGGCAAAATAATTTTTTAAATATGTATGCTTATATTGGATTTAACACATATTTCTACCATTGTTAACATATATCAGACTACTTGCCATCTAGGGAAGGGAGAAGAGATAAAGGGGAAATTGGGATGGAAGGTTTTGCAAGGGCTAAAAAAGAAAATAAAAAAAATGCTCCAAGTCACTACTGATGATTGAACAATTTTTTTATATGTGATTATGAGACAATTATATTATATTATAATACATTATGAGCAAGGTGCTCTCAAAAAAGCTGGAAAGATTTATATGAGCTGACACAAAATGAAATGTATTATGTACAAAGTAAAAGCAATATTGTGAGATGGTCAGTTGTAAGCAACTTAATTATTCTCAACAATATAATAATCAAAGATAGTGCTGAAGGAGTTATAATGAAAAACGTTATCCACCTTCAGAGAAAGAATTGATGTTTTCTGAATATAGATTGAAACATTTTTCTTTATTTTTTCCTGAATTTTTTTTGTCTGTTTTCTTTTTAAAAGATGACTATTATGGGAATGTTTTGCATGACTACACACATATAATTAATATCAAATTGCTTGCCTTCTCATTGGAGGAAAGGGGAAGGAAGGAAGAAAATTTGGAACTCAAAAGTTTTTTTTTTGAATGTTAAAAATTGTATTTATATGTAACTGGAGAAAATAAAATACTAAAAAATGTTTTTAATTATATAAGAAACACAGAATAAAAAATGGGAAATAACTTTTAAAAAGAAACCATCTTCCCCTATAGGAATATAAGCTTTTTATTTTTTTAAAAAAGTTATTTTTTCTTTCACTTTTACCTTTTTATGCTTCTATTGAGTTCTGTATTTGAAGATCAAATTTTGTAGTTAGCTCTGATCTTTTCATCAGAAATAGATGAAATTCATGTTTCATTGAATGTCCATCATTTTCCCTGAAAGGTGATATTCAGTTTTGCTGGATAATTGATTCTTGGCTGCAATCCAAGTTCCTTTGTCTTTTCAAAAATCAGATTTCATGCCCTTCGATTTTTAAAGTGGATGCTGCTAGTTCCTGCGTAATTGTTATAGTGCTCTTCAATATTTGAATTATTTCCTTCTTACTTGCAATATTTTCTCCTTGATTTGATTATTCTGAAATTTAGCTATGATGTTCCTTGGAGTTTTCCTTTTGGGATCTCTTTCAGGAGGTGATCAGGGATTTTTTTCAATGGCTATTTTACCCTCTGGTTCTAGGACAACCTGGCCATTTTCAAGATGGTGACTAGGCTCTTTTTTTTTTTCATTATGATTATCAATCATGATGTCAATAATTCTTAATTTGTCTCTCCTAGATCTATTTTCCAGGTTAGTTGTTTCTCCAGTGAGGTATTTTACATTTTATTTTATTTTTTTTTATTTTGGTTTTGTTTTACTGATTCTTAAAGTCTCATTAATTCATTCAGTTCCATTTGTTCAATTCTAAGTTTTAGTTATTTATTTTCTTCTTTTGCACTTGTCTAATTGAAACTTTTATATGAAGTGTTTTCTTCATTGCATGTTTTTTCATTTCATAGATTTTGTTTTTCAATGAATTGGTTTCTTTTTCATATTTATTTTGCTAGGAGTTATATACTTTTTCCATTTCATCACATCTATTTTTCAAGGAGTTTTCTTCAGACAAATTTTTGTTTTTCCTTTTTCATACCCTCTTGCAGAGATCTCATTTCCTTACTCATTTTCTTCTAAACTCTTTTAAGATCTTTTTTTAATTCTTCCATGAAAGCCTTGTCAAATGGGAACCAACATTTATCTCCTTTGGGGGCTATATATAGTGTTAATTTGTCTATAGAATTCTCAAGGATTGAGGTCTGTTCTTCTCTTTCTTCCCTATAAAAGCTGTGTATTGTTAATTCTTTTTTCTTTTTTGCTCATTTTTTAAAAGATTGAGGTCTGTTCCAATAATGAGATGATTGAGGCCACTTCCAAATGATGAAAAGAGTCATCTACATCGAGAGTGGGAATTGAGTGTGGATCACAACATAACATTCTCACTTGTTTTGTTGTTGTTTGCTTGCATTTTCTTTTCTTACTCATTTTCTTTTGTTTCTGATCTAAATCAGATTTCTTATACAGCAAGATAGTTGTATAAATGTATTTACATATATTGGATCTATCATTTATTTTAACATATATAACATATATTGGATTGTTTGCCATGTAGGGGAGGGGTTGGGAGAAAGAGGGTAAAATTTGGAACAAAAGGCTATGCAAGGGCCAATGTTGAAAAAATTACCTATATATGTTTTGAAAATAAAAAAAAAACTTTAATAATTTTTAAAATTATTATATCAGCTTTACCTACCCATGAACAATAAATATTACTTCAATTATTCAGATATGATTTTATTTTTATGAGATGTATGTTATGTTTATATTCATATAGTTCCTATGTCTGTTTTGATAGATATATTCTCAGGTATTTTATACTGTCTAGTTATTTTAAATGGCCTAATATTATATTAAATAATATTGCTGATTTAAAAAAAAATGATTGAGGTCTGCTCTTAAGGCAAAGGGGCTAGAGCTACTTTAGTTTGCCCTGAGGCAATTCTGCTGACTGACTTCAGGAACTGGATAGGCATGGCCAAGTCCCCTGTTCTTCTGGGGCTGATTGGCTCACAATTTGCCTTTTGTATTTGCTTTTCAGTGTTTTATAGCAAATCTGTTTAACCACCACCTTGAAACCAGGACAGAGTAGCCTAAGAGGCTAGCAGTAGATTCCCTGGTTCTTGGGCATAGCAAGCCTTGGCTCCTGCCCTGACTTCTTGACTCTCGATCTTTAGGCTGTGGTCTATGCTCTGCAGTTTCACCCCCTGCCCAATTGAAACAGACCTTTTCTGAAGTTCTTCCAGACTATCTTCTTCTGGAAAATTTTTATACTCCAAATAATTGTGGGTTCTGTCACTCCAAAACCAGTTTAGAGGCTTAATCTGCTGTTAATTTGAGGGAGGAGACCACAGAGACTCTTGTCTATTCTCCACTGTCTTCACCTTCCCCCTTTCTAAGACTACAAGCAATTTAATAATAATAATAATAATAATATGTGCCATCATGTAAAACATATTTCTGTATTAATCATATTTTAAAGAAGGAAAAATTAAAAATAAGATCTTTAGATGCCATTAGTTCTTTCTCTAGTTAAGGATAGCACTTTCTATCAAGATTCCTTTGGAATTGTCTTAGATCATTGTATTGCTGAGAAGAGCTAAGTCATTCATGTTACAGTGTTGTTGTTACTGTATTCAGTGTTCTAGTTCTCTCACTTCACTTTGTATCAGTTCATGTAAGTTCTGACACACTTTGGATGACACTTTATAATGCAACAAAGTTGCTTGATCTTTCAATGCTCTAAACAAATTTCTAAGATTAAGTAGTAGAACAAGTACAGATCCACATTAGTTGAGAGATTTTCTTTATTTTCATATCCTTTGAAATATCCTATACTAACCAAATTTTATACCAGTATAATTAAAATAATCCCTTAATATTGAAATTTCCTTAAGGGAAGAGACTTTTTTTTTTTTAATTTTGCTTTTATGTACTCAGTGCTAAATAGATGGATACAAGACTTTTCTTAGAGTAGGAACTTAATGAATCCCTCTAAATGCTTGTTTCATTATATTAGAAGTTATCAGATGATCTGCAAGTATGCATTTTCTTCCTACCTCTTCAAAATAGTGTTTCTCTTTTCTCCTTCTTAACTCAAAACTAATATAATCTTTACTAGTTAGCCTAATTACAAAAATCTTTGGTAATATTTTTCTCCATACCTTTTTCTTTTGATTATGGTCTAGTGATGTTTTGGGGCTCTGAACTCCTCATGATGGTTTCTCTAGAGCAAATTCTGAAAAAGAGATGGGAGAAGGGAAGTAGAAGAAAGGCATGAAGAGGAAAAGGAACTTCTTTCATAAACATATACAACTCTTCAGTAGATTAACTGCAAATATGGAAAATTAGTAGGTCTGAATATTTTTGGATTCTATCTTGTAAAATGACTTCCATTTATTTTGGAATGGGGAAGGGGGGAAGGAACAGCTGGGGAGGGGGAGGAGGGAAGCTCTATTCTATCAGCGCTAACATGCTGTGTATATCCACACTTAGTGAGTTCATGAGGGGTCAGCTAGAGAAGTTTATCTCTTGGCTAGGTTATATCCCCTCACTCCCTGTCCTCTTTGTGCTGTTCAGCAAGTCTTAGCTCTCTGCTACAAAAGCAGGGCCATGTCTGGAGGGGAGAAATTCCAGAGGTATCAGAGAAAGAGCCAGGGGGAACACCAATTACCTGGCATAGATTAAGGGAAATAGCAATTGGTACAAAGAAGAACAGTGGAAGCTAGTCAAGCACATCTCAGGCTACAGAAATTGATCTCTGAGGGCCTTTTCAGTTATGAAAGTCCTTCCATTCTAAGCCTTTTTGCTTTCATTACCACTTTTCATTACATTTTTTCTAAGCTTTTTTTTTTAAATGGAGTACTACATTTGTCTGACTATAGGACACCACCAAATATAAAATATTATTTCAAAATAACTTTTTGAAAGGAAAATGTACAGGTATATACTAAAAAAAGAAATATAAACAATTATTTAAATGAACTTGTGATGGCATTGGGATTAATTCCTTTAACAAATCATCCATTGTGTGACTTTCCATCCTGTATGACCCTTGTTCATATTCTTCAATAACTTAAACATAGAAAATCTACCCAATAAGTGAACTAGCTTCCCTGTTAGATTAGGGAGTTTTATCTTCCTTTGCATCACCAACTCTTAGCACAATGCTTGGACCATCATAAACAATTATTAAATATTTATTAATTGATTGACTTTTACAATATCTCCTGTCCCTAGAATAATACTATTTGCACACATGACGTCTTGCCACCATGCTTTTTATACAATAAATCTGTATTTTTTTGTTGAGGATGAATTACCAAAACCCCTTATTCATAAAAAAAAAAAATGCAGTCTTATCACTTCCACTCTGCGTGGAAGTATGTTCTTTATATAATACTAACATTTAGGTCTCCAGAGATTAAGTGGGCCATAGCAAAATTTAGCCATAGTAGAATTCCCATATTAAAAAAAAAAGATAGGTTTTCTTTCTGTAAATAGTTTGGAGTCATTATAAGAATATTATAGGAATAGCCAAGGAGAAAAAAAGCTTTATAATTTCCCAAAGATGATCCAGGCAATTCTCTTTCTGTTTAATTTTGGATCTAAATATTCATCCCATTGTAAAGTTTGTGTGAATAAATATTTATTGAATTTTATCTTTTTTATTATTGGGGATGAAGACTGAACCTGTTAATTCAGGTGAGGAAATGTTAATACAGACCAGAATCTTTTTTTTAAAAATTTAGAGCTTTAGAGAGGGATTTACCTATAGCAGAGATGTCAAGCGTGGCTAGCTGGCTCCTTTGTGGTAGACAACAATCCAGGATGGAGCCAAAACTAAATTAAAATGTAATTGAGAATTTTTTTAAAAAAATAAGTAAAAATACAATAAAGCATAGATAAAATTAATCAGTGGCTTTTAAAGTCAATATGCAGCCTAAAGGAATATTTATGTACAGTTTAGTAACTCCATTTTTAGAATCTGGCAGTAACGACCTTTTACAAAAGCAGGTTGATGAATCAGGAGGAGTTAAATTGGTGACCAGTCTGGGAACTAATACTAACTAGCAATGTGACTTTGGGTAATGCATTCTTCTTCTCTGGGCCTCAGTAACTTCATTTTTAAAATGAAGGACATGATTTCTAAGATGTTTTCCATCATCAAAATTCTGAATTACAGAATCATATCATTGCACTCTAGAGGGACAGGCCTCCAGTTGAATTAAACAGGGATTTTTGAAGTTACCATTAAGTATAGGGCCCCATTCTAGGCCCTGAAGACTATTCCAAAGGAATACATCTCTAGAAGAAATGTTTCCCTGTTTCACCCAAGCTGAATTCAGCCCAATTCAGGGTTCAATTCTACTACTAATAGGCTAAGTAACTAACTCCTGAAAACTCATAAATGTCACACAGGGGATAGACATCAAAATGGGTTAACTTAATGCAATTCAGTATCTCTAAGCTCAAGTGATTACAGCAGCTTCAGCCTCTCTGGTAACTAAGATTACAGGAGTAAACCACCACACTTGACAAAGTTGTAAGCCTCTATAATAATGACATAGTGGGATAGATAGATGGATAGATAGGTCATCCATCAAGTCATGAAGGACTTTTTTATTTGTATTGATAGAATGAATACTCACTCCAAAAAGTCCAGAGATATTGTGAAGTAATGATGTATGCTAATTTTTAGAGAGCTACAACAAGATGATACAAACGTTTCTCTCAGGGAGACAAAAATGTCTCCCTTGTCTTAAAGACTTCTCATGAGAGGGGTGGAAACAAGATGGCGGAGAAGGCACACATGGCTCTCTAAGCTCCTATCATTCTCCTCATAACCAACTATTTAATCCAGCCTCAAAGATAGCTCTTCATGCTTAAATTCATGAAGAGTAGAAGCACTACAACTTACCAACCGAAGTCAATCTGGAAGATCGCCAGGAAAGGTTTGTCCTGAGGGGCCAGGAACAGACTAGCACAGGCAGTGAGAGACTAGCATCCTGAGCAGATCAGTGGCAGGGGTGATCTCTGTGGCTAGAGAAATTATAGAGATGACTCTGCTATAGGCTAACTGCTCTGCCTTGACTACAAAGCAGTAAACTGGAAGAGAAATTAAAGCCTAAAACAGAGGGTACTCTAAAAAATGCCAGAACTTAACAAGATCTGGCTGTAACCCCTCAAACTTGGAAGTGACTCAGGCAGATTGTAACACAGCCCTGCCACCATATCCTGCAGTTTCGGGCTTTTGCAGGGGCAGTTACTAATCTGCACAGCAGAGGGACACATCCTGGGCAGCCTCTAATCGGCACAGTGCGGGGCTCGGCCTGGGGCAGTAGAACTTCCCCAGCAGACTGTGCTTCCTGGGCAGACACTTCTGGTTCCTGCAAATCCATTCTCTGCTCAACTGCTAATACTCACAGCCCCAGGGCAGGCTTTGGCTTAGGAAGTGAAACTCTCACTGCTCAGCTTCTAGCCCCAGGGCAGTCGTTATCTCACACAGCTGGGGTTCTTTGCAGGGCACTTTCTCAGCTGTGCCCTGCAGGCCTGAGTTACTGCCGGGTGAGGAACTCTTTCCCAGAGCACTCCAGTACCTCACTGCCTTTTGTAGCTGGCAGGCAGGACACCTACCCATCCATACACCTTTCAATGCTTTGCAGAGGAAGCTGGTAACCTCCTGGCTCTGAAAGCAGACCTTACAGACTTTAACAAAATGAGTAAAAAAATCAAAAGAACAATTGATAGTTTCTATACAGAAAGAGAACAGCTTTTCAACCCTGAAGAGACTAATAGCAGACGGTCTCCAGACAATTGTTGGTCTCCAATACAAAAAGCTCTCCTACCGTGTTTCCCTGATAATAAGACACTGTCTTATTATTTTTTTTTTTTGGACAGAAAAACACCAGAGGGTTTATTTTCAGGGGAGGGCTTATTTTAATGAACATTGACAGCAATTTTAATAAACAGGTAAATGTGAACAAAAAAAGTACCTTTATTCAATAATGATCATGTCATCTTTTTCAACAATATCGTCATAAATGTCCATACCCTGAATTCCATCCTGGATGTCTTGTGCCTCTATTTCCTTCAGAAGAAGTGGACCCAATCTGTCATGTCCAGCAATATAGCTCTCTTCAAATGAACATGTCTTGTCCAGGTAACCTGCTCGTAGTGCCTTGGTTACACAGCTGTCAGTAATTTTATCCCATGACTTCTTCACCCAAGTCACGACTTCTTGCAGACAGGGCTTCACAAAGTTTCCACGCTGATTTCTTTTCATTCTATTTTCAATGTAGTCATTGACTTCCATGCGCAAATGGTCCTTAAATGGCTTGTTTATTGCAATATCAAGGGTCTGGAGATAGGCAGTCATTCCTGCAGGAATCATTACTTGATCTATTCTTCTCTCTGTAAGGAAGTTCTTCATTTCTTTAGCGTGGTGAGTGCTGGCTGAATCCTAGATTATCAGACCTCTTTGGTTACCTCGCATAACAAGTGGCAGCATTAAATCAACCCACTTTCTTATAACGGCTTGTGTACACCAGGCTTTTTCGGTTTCAAGAATGTAAATGTCTGATACACATTTAATCTTATTTTTCTTGCCCTTACTGATGATTAGAGGTGTGGCTTTCTTTCCATCCAAACGAATTGCCAAAACACAGGTGACCCATGCAAACAGAATAATAAAATTATGACCATCAGTCCTTCTTTTCACTCCTTCATGCCCCTCAATAATGTTTTAACCCCATCATGCTCCCTGAGTGCTCCTTCTATCTTCCATGATGCCCCTGAGTCCTTCATTTATCCTCCATCATACCACTTTTATCCTCCATCATGCCCCCTCACTCCCATTTATATACCGGGTTTTTATGTTGTCCTGCCTCAGCTCTCCTCCATGGCACTGCTCTCAATGATGCCAGCAAGCAAATCACTGGGGAAGAACAGGATGACGTGCTCACTGTTGCAGCTCTGATTGGATGCAGCTCAGAGCGTGGTGTGCGTTTCACCCGGGGAGGGGGGGGGGGAGAAAAACGGTGCATACAGAGGGTACCATAATGTAGCATGTAGCGCAGGGGATCACCTTCACTGCAGTAGCAATCTCAATAGGTCTTATTTTTGGGGAAGGGCTTATTTTAGAGGAATTTTACACAGTAAGGGGAGGGCTTATTTTGGGGATAGGTCTTATTATCGGGGAAACACGGTAGGAGAGACTATTAAAAACCTTAAGAGAGAACTAGAAGAAAAATGGGGTAAGGAAAGAGAAGCTATGCAAGAGAGTAACAACTTCCTAAAATGTGAATTAGAAAAGATAAAAAAAACTCCCAAGAAGTGCAGGGAAACAGAATTTGCGAATTGGAAAAAGAAAATAACACACTAAAAAAAAAAAAAATAGTGAAATGGAAAAAAATCCCATAGAGCAAAACAACTCAATTGGACATATACAAAAAGAAGTAAAAAAAGCTAATGAAGAAAATAACTCACTAAAAATCAGAACAGAACAAATAGAAATGACTGATTCATTGAGACATCAAGAATCAGTCAAGCAAAACCAAAAAAATGAAAGATTGGAAAAAAATGTCAAATATTTACTTGGAAAAACAACAGACCTAGAAAATAGATCTAGGAGAGATAACCTGAGGATCATTGGACTATCCAAAAATTATGATATAAAAAAAGAGCCTAGATAGTATTTTACAGGAAATCATCAAAGAGAACGGCCCAGAAGTAATAGAACTGGAAAGTAAAATAGGCATTGAAAGAAGTCATCGAACACCTTCTGAAAAAGACGCTAAAATAAAGACTCTGAGGAATATTGTGGCCAAACTTCAGAATTTTCAGACTAAAGAAACATTTTTACAAACAGCCAGGAAAAAACAGTTCAAATACTGAGATGCCACAATAAGGGTCACGCAAGATCTGACTGCCTCAACATTAAAGGATCGAAGGGTCTGGAATCAGATATTCCAAAAGGCAGAAGAGGTTGGAATGCAGCTAAGAGGAATTCCATTTGTTTCTAAAGAAAAACAAAAAACTTAACTTAAACAAAAAAATTGATCTCCAACAACAGGACTCAAGAGAAGTAAAAAAAGGTAAAAGGAACTCTTGAGGACTAAATTTCTGTTGTGGATATACATAAAAACCACATGTATAATTTGATTTTATCAATATAACATAAAAAAGGGAAGTGGAAATGGAAAAGGGATAGTGTCAGGAAAAGGGAAAAGGAGAGATAAAAAGAGGGAAACTACATGCGACAATGAGATAAAGGAAACCTATCATATTTGAGGGAACTTAGAGAGGGGAAGGAACATTGTGTGAATCCTATTCTCATCAAAGTTGGCTCAAAGAGGAAATAATTGACATATTTGTTTTGCAGACATTCTTCTCTCACTTCATTAAAAAGTAGGAGAGAAAAAGGGAGAAGGAAAAAGAATAATAAGGGAAGGGTACAAGAAAGGGGAAACGATTCAAAGGGAGGAGGAAGGGATACTAAAGAGGGAGAGTTACGTGATGTAAGTGGGACCAATAAGTTTAATACTAGGGAAGAAGGGAAGGAGGGCAAGAAAAAGAAAAGTATAATCTGGGGATATTAGGATGGCAGGAAATACAGAATTAGTCATTTTAATCGTAAATGTGAATGGGATGAACTCTCCCATAAAGAGGAGGCAGATAGCAGACTGGATCAAAAGTCAGAACCGTATAATATGTTGTTTACAGGAAACACATTTAAAACAGGGAGATACATACAGAGTAAAGGTAAAAAGCTGGAGCAGAATCTATTATGCTTCAGGTGAAGTTAAAAAGCAGGGGTAGCCATGCTTATCTCAGATCAAGCAAAAGCAAAGATTGATCTAATTAAAAGAGATAAGGAAGGAAACTATATCTTGCTAAAGGGCACTATAGACAATGAAGCAATATCAGTATTAAACATATATGCACCAAGTGGTACAGCATCTAACTTCCTAAAGGAGAAGTTAAGAGAGTTGCGAGAAGAAATAGGCAGCAAAACTATAATAGTGGGAGATCTCAATCTTGCACTCTCAGATTTAGATAAATCAAATCACAAAACAAATAAGAAAGAAATTAAAGAGGCAAATAGAATATTAGAAAAGTTAGGTATGATAGATCTCTGGAGAAAACTGGATGGTGACAGAAAGGAGTATACTTTCTTCTCAGCAGTTCATGGAACCTACACAAAAATTGACCATATATTAGGACATAAAGACTTCAAAATTAAATGCAGGAAGGCAGAAATAGTAAATGCTTTCTTTTCAGATCACAATGCAACAAAAAGTTAAACAAATTCAAAAAGATCAAAAAATTCAACAAAAAGTTAGGTGTAAATAGATCAAAAAGTAATTGGAAACTAAATAATCTCATCTTAAAGAATGATTGGATGAAACAGCAAATTATAGACACAATTAATAATTTCACTCAAGATAATGACAACAGTGAGACATCATACCAAAATTTATGTGATGCAGCCAAAGCAGTAATAAGGGGAAATTTTATATCCTTAGAGGCTTACTTGAATAAAATAGAGAAAGAGAAGATCAATGAAATGGGCCTGCAACTTAAAAAGCTAGCAAAAGACCAAATTAAAAACCCCCAATCAATTACTAAACTTGAAATTCTAAAATTAAAAGGAGAAATTAATAATATTGAAAGTTAAAAAAAAAACTATTGAACTAATAAATAAAACTAAGAGTTGGTTTTATGAAAAAAAACAATAAAATTGATAAAACTTTGGTAAATCTGATCAGAAAAAGAAGAGAAGGAAATCAAATTAGCAGTCTTAAAAATGAAAAGGGAGAACTTTCCACTGATGAAGAGGAAATTAAAGAAATAATAAGAGGTTACTTTGCCCGACTTTATGCCAATAAATTTGATAACCTAAGCAAAATGGATGACTACCTCCAAAAATATAGGCTTCCCAGATTATCAGGGGAGGAAGTAAATTGCTTAAATAGTCCCATTTCAGAAAAAGAAATAGAACAAGCTATTAATCAATTCCCTAAAAAAAAAAAAAAATCCCCAGGACCAGATGGATTTACATGTGAATTCTACCAAATATTCAAAGAACAATTAGCCCCAATGCATTATAAACCATTTGAAAAAATAGAGAATGAAGGAGTCCTACCAAATTCCTGTTATGACACAGACATGGTACTGACACCTAAACCAGGTAGGTTGAAAACAGAGAAAGAAAATAATAGACCAATCTCCCTAATGAATATTGGTGCTAAAATCTTAAATAAGATATTAGCAAAAAGACTACAGAAAATCGTCCCCAGGATAAGACACCATGATCAAGCAGGATTTATACCAGGAATGCAGGACTGGTTCAATATTAGGAAAACTATCAGTATAATTGGCCATATTAATAATCAAATTAACAAAAACCATATGATCATCTCAATAGATGCAGAAAAAGGATTTGATAAAATCCAACATCCATTCCTATTAAAAACTCTTGATAGTATAGGAATAAAGGGACTTTTCCTTAAAATAATCAGGAGCATCTATTTAATGCCAGCAGTAAGCATCATATGTAACAGGGACAGACTGCAACCATTCCCAATGAGATCATGAGTGAAACAAGGTTGCCCACTATCACCGTCAGTATTTAATATTGTATTAGATATGCTAGCTTTGGCAATAAGAGTTGAGAAAGAGATTAATGGAATTAAAACAGATAATGAGGAAACAAATTTATCACTCTTTGCTGATGATATGATGGTATACTTAGAGAACTCCAGAGACTCTACTAAAAAGTTATTAGAAACAATCCACACTTTTAGCAAAGTTGCAGGATAAAAAATAAACCCATATAAGTCATCAGCATTCTTATATATCACTAACACAATCCATCAGTTAGAGTTACAAAGAGAAATTCCCTTTAAAGTAACTACTGATTGTATAAAATATTTAGGAATTTAGGAATTTAGGGAAAATCAGAAACTTTATGAGCAAAACTACAAAACACTTTCCACACAAATTAAGTCTGATCTAACCAATTGGACAAATATTAAATTTTCTTGGATTGGGCGAGCAAATATAATAAAGATAACAATACTACCTAAACTAATCTATTTAGTGCTATACCAATCAGAATCCCAAAAAACTACTTTGATGATCTAGAAAAAATAACAACAAAGTTCATATGGAAAAACAAAAGGTCAAGAATTTCAAGGGAATTAATTTTAAAAAATCAAATGAAGGTGGCCTAACTGTACCAGATCTAAAATTATATTATAAAGCAGCAGTTACTAAAACCATCTGGTATTGACTAAGAAATAGACTAGTTGATCAATGGAATAGGTTAGATTCAAAGGACAAAACAGCCAATAACTTTAATAATATAATGTTTGACAAACCCAAAGATCCCAGTTTTGGGGATAAGAACACATTATTTGACAAAAATGTCTGGGAAAATTGGAAATTAGTATGGCAGAAACTAGGCATTAACCCACACTTAACACTGTACACCAAGATAAGGTCAAAATGGGTTCATGACCTAGGCATAAAGAATGAGATTATAAATAAATTGGAAGAGCATAGGATAGTTTACCTCTCAGACCTGTGGAAAAGGGAGGAATTTGTGATCAAAGAACTGGAGATCACTATTGACCACAAAATAGAAAATTTGATTATATCAAATTGAAAAGTTTTTGTACAAACAAAACAAATGCAGACAAGATTAGAAGGGAAACAATAAACTGGGAAAACAATTTTTACAGTCAAAGGTTCTGATAAAGGCCTCATTTCCAAAATATATAGAGAATTGACTCTAATTCATAAGAAATCAAGCCATTCTGCAATTGATAAATGGTCAAAGGATATGAACAGACAATTCTCAGATAAACAAATTGAAACTATTTATAGACATATGAAAATATTTTCCAAATCATTATTAATCAGAGAAATGCAAATTAAGACAACTCTGAGATACCACTACACACCTGTAAAATTGGCTAGAATGACAGGGAAAGATAATGCTGAATGTTGGAGGGGATGTGGGAAAACAGGGACACTGATACATTGTTGGTGGAATTGTGAACACATCCAGCCATTCTGGAGAGTAATTTGGAACTATGCTCAAAAAGTTATCAAACTGTGCATACCCTTTGATCCAGAAGTGTTTCTACTGGGCTATACACCAAAGAGATACTAAAGAAGGGAAAGGGACCTGTCTGTGCCAAAATGTTTGTGGCAGCCCTGTTTGTAATGGCTAGAAGCTGGAAAATGAATGGATGCCCATCAATTGGAGAATGGTTGAGTAAATTGTGGTATATGAACATTATGGAATATTATTTTTCTGTAAGGAATGACCAGCAGTATGAATACAGAGAGGACTGGCAAGACTTACATGAACTGATGCTAAGTAAATGAGCAGAACCAGGCGATCATTATATACCTCAACAATGATACTGTTTGAGGATGTATTCTGATGGAAGTGGATCTCTTCGATAAAGAGAGCTAATTCAGTTTCAATTGGTCAAAGATGGACAGAAACAGCTCCACCCAAAGAAAGAACACTGGGAAATGAATATAAATTGCTTGCATTTTTGTTTTTCTTCCTGGGTCATTTATACCATCTGAATCCAATTCTCCTTGTGCAACAAGAAAACTGTTCGGTTCTGCACACATATATTGTATCTAGGATATATTGTAACCTATTTAACATGTAAAGGACTGCTTGCCATCTGCGGGAGGTGGGGAGGGGAAAAATCGGAACAGAAGTGAGTGCAAGGGATAAGCTGTAAAAAATTACACTGGCATGGTTTCTGTCAATAAAAAGTTATTTTAAAAAAGAGAGAATAAAATGAGATGATTACATGTAAAGACACTTTTTAATCATAAATCACTACTAAAAAAAAAAAGACTTCTCAGAATTTGAAACTATAATATAAAGCTTTTATAAGGCTACTGCCTGCGTAACCATGCTGATACGACTCTCTGAGGATCCTGGAACTTTTTCTATGTGACTTGCAACTAAAATGTTCTAGAGGTGTTGTCTCCATTATTAAAATGTGAGGTCTTTGAAAGAAGGAACAATTCACTTTTTCATATGTATCCCCAGCACTTAGAACAGTATTTTACATAAAGCAAGCACCTAATATTTTTTTTCATTCATTTATTCATTCATACATTGGGATTACTGACTTGAAAAGAGTCAAAGCATCTGATATGATAATAAGGTTACATTTATTAATGATCATCAACAAATCTTATTTGGCTAGTGCAAGATAAAATTTATTGCATAAAGAACAGTATAAATCACAGATACACAAAACTAGTCAGTACCTTCATATCATTTGCCACTTCAGGTGTCTCTGCTGCCTTAATAACACGTACATTGAAGATCCCCAAAAAAGAATTGATAGGCAACACCACTGTTCTTGGCATTGCCAAATGGTTCAGTATCAAAAATAGATAACATTTCCCCTATCCTCCATTGAAAACTGTCTTAAATGAAATGCATTTTATCTATTATGTGACTAAGGACACTGTTTTTCTTTCCAACTAACATTGAAAATTCTTAAATGTATTTAGTCTTCCTGTTAGAATGTGAGCTCTTTTGCAACTGTCTTACTTTTTCATCTATATCCTAAGAACTTAGCATAGTGCTTGCTACCTAACAAGCTTTTAATAAATGCTTCTTTATCCATTTAGAAAGATTATGAGCAAAAAGTATAAAAATTAATATTTCTCTAATAATTTAAGTTTTATTGGGCATTTTTCCCCACAATAAAACTTTATTTTATAGATCTAGGAAACTGAAGTTAGTTTACTTGCCCAAAGACACACAATTAGCAAATGTCAGAAATAGAAATTTTTATCAGTTCTTTATTTCAGATCCAGGATTCTTTCCACTGCTTCATGCTTCCCCTCAAATTATTATACACATGATACACTAATAGATTATTTAATGAAATAAAATGAGATAATGAGTGTAAATTATTTTCATACTTGAATGAACTATATAAATGTGCTACAAATCACAGAATTGTCCATTTAGAGTTAAAATGGAATTTAGAGACTACCTAATACAATTTTCTTATTTTGTAGATGAAGAAATTGAGGCCTTTGTTCTCAAAGCTAAATATAACTAGTTCCTGGAACTTATTCTCATATATCATGGACTTAATGTATTTTATCATCTTGGCTTCCTTTTGGACATTTTCTAGTTGGTCAATAGTTTTTCTAAAAATATGTGAACACAAGACCCCTGATGAAGGTAAGAGTACAATGAAAATATCACTTCCTTTTCCTAAAAGCTATATCTCTCTTAACATGGCCCAAGAATGCATTAGCTTGATTTTCTATTCTATCATAACTGCTGACTCATATTGAATCTGTAGTTCAATGAACTTCTCCCCATGAATTTTTTTTTTCTATTTTTTTTTTTTCATAGCTTTTTATTTACAAGTTATATGTATGGGTAATTTTACAGCATTGACAATTGTCAAACGTTTTGTTCCAATTTTTCCCCTCCTTCCCCCCTCCTTCTCCCCCAGATGGCAGGATGACCAGTAGATGTTAAATATATTAAAGTATAAATAAGAAACACAATAAGTATACATGATCAAACCATTATTTTGCTGTACAAAAAGAATCAGACTCTGAAATATTGTACAAATATCCTGTGAAGAAAATACAAAATGCAAGCAGGCAAAAATATAGGGATTGGGAATTCAATGTAATGGTTCTTAGTCATCTCCCAGAGTTCTTGCGCTGGCGTAGTTGGTTCAGTTCATTACTGCTCCATTGGAACTGATTTGGTTCATCTCATTGCTGAGGATGGCCAGGTCCATCAGAATTGATCATCATATAGTATTGTTGTTGAAGTATATAAGAATCTCCTGGCCCTTCTCATTTCACTCAGCATCAGTTCATATAAGTCTCTCCAGGCCTTTCTGAAATCATCCTATTGGTCATTTCTTACCGAACAATAATATTCAATAATATCCATATACCACAATTTATTCAGCCATTCTCCAATTAATGGGCATCCACTCCATTTCCAGTTTCTGGCCACTACAAAGAGGGCTGCCACAAACATTCATGCACATACAGATCCCTTTCCCTTCTTTATGATCTCTTTAGGATATAAGCCCTGTAGTAATACTGCTGGATCAAAGGGCATGTACAGTTTGATAACTTTTTGAACATAGTTCCAAATTGCTCTCCAAAATGGTTGGATGTATTCACAATTTCACCAACAATGTATTAGTGTCCCTGTTTTCCCACATCCCCTCCAAAATTTTTTCTTTAATTTTTAAAGAAACTACTGGTCTTTTCTATGTATGGAATTTGTTCTTCATACCTGTGTAACTTATTATATATATACCTCTTGAATTTCATCATGTTAGGTAAATCCAATGCTTTAATCTCCATCAAAATTCATTTAAGTACTAACTCCGTCATATAGTGTTCTAGGTAACTGACAGTTTTGTGTCCACATGAAAAGTTGATGAGTATGCTGTCTATATTGTTATAGAAGTTTTTGACAAATTTTTTCAACAGAAAAAAGAGATGGGAAAATCTCTGTAATTTTCTACAAGACAAATCAATCAACCACTAATAAATAACGCCCTTTTGAAATCAACCATCCAATCAGCTTTTGATGCATCTAATTGCATTCTCATCTAAGGCACATCTTTTCATTTTATCTATGAAACATAGCATGAGCTAATTCATCTAAGACTTCCTTATTGTCTAACAAAACTATCACCATAACATTTTCATTATCTTCTACTTTATCAACCCCATCAAAAACAAAAATGAAATAAGTCTAGTAGGCCTGTTCCTGAAAATACCATCCAGGTTTGTTTTGTAATCATTGTTCCTTTTTCAAATGACCATCAGCCAACTATTTAATGATTCATTCTAGAATTATCTGAGAAATTTGAATCAAGATTCATTGTCTGGGAGGAGGGGGGCAGAGCCAAGATGGTGGAAGGCACACAGGACATTCTAAGCTTCTTCCATACCTTCACTACTAATGACTATATTCAGCCTCAAAAATATCACTTGACTCTTAAAATTCACAAAGATTGGAAGTACAACAACTTACCAGCTGAAGATAATCTGGAAGATCACCAGAAAAGATTTGTCCTGAGTGAGGGGAGCAGGCCAGCACAAGAAGGGAGATAGGAGAGGCAAAGCTAGCATACTGAGCAGACAGGGCGGGGGAGGTCTCTATGGCTGGAAAATTTACAGGGAGGACTCTACCACAGTTTGGCTATTCTCCTTTGGTTACAAAGCAAGTAGACCAGCAAAGAAATTGAAGCCAAAGGTATAGTGTACTCCAAAAAACACCAGAATCTAACAGGATCTGGCTACAACCACCCAAAACCAGAAAGAAATGACAGCACAAACCACAGCACAGCTGTGCAGACAAATACTGAAGCATAGGGCTTTAGTATTTGGCTTTCACCCAGGGCAGTCACAAATCTGCCCAGGAGGGAGGATAAGCCCAGGGCAACCTCTACTCTGCAGAGTGTGGGGCTTGGCCTGTGATAATAAAACTTCTGAACTCGACTGCACTCCCCAGGACAGAGACACTTCTGGTGCGGATGTTTTCACAGCTCAGCTGCTCTTTTTAGCCCATTGGCAGGATAGCTACTATCCATATACATATTCCTGCTTTATAGAGGAAGCTGGTAACCTCCTTGCCCTGAAGACAGACCCTAAGGGATGTTTCAAAAATGAGTAAAAAAGCCAAAAAGACCATTGATAGCTTCTATACAGAAAGAGAGCAGGTTTGCAACCCCAAGGAGACTAATAGTAGACAGTCTTTAGACAAAACCCCAAAGGGGGTGTAACCTGGTCCCCATCACACAAGGCTCTCATAGAAGGAACTATTAAAAATCTTAAAATACAGTTAGAAGAAAAATGGGGAAAGGAAAGAGAAGCTATGGAACAGAATACAGAAAAGGCTTATAATTCAAAGAAAAATTTGATAAAATAGAAAAAGAAAGCAACTTCCTGAAAAATGAATTAGAAAAAGTAAAGATCTCCCAGGGAAACAGAATTTGTGAGCTGGAAAAGACTAAGAACTCCCTGAAAAGTAGGGTTGGAAAAACAAAATAACTCAGTAAAAAAAGAAAAGAAAAATTAGTGAAATGAAAAAAAAAAAAAAAAAACCTCCATAGAGCAAAACAACTCATTTAAAAACTCAATGGGACATACACAAAAAAGAAGCAAAAAAAAAAGAAAAAAAAAAAACTAATGAAAATAACTCATTAAAAATCAGAACTGAACAAATAGAAATGAATGATTCACTGAAACATTAAGAATCAGTCAAGCAAAACCAAAAAAAAAAAAAAAATGAAAAATTAGGAAAAAATGTTAAATAACTACTTGGAAAAACAATAGACTTGGGAAATAGATCTAGGAGAGATAATCTGAAGATTATTGGACTTCCTGAAAATTATGAGGAAAAAAGAGCCTATATACTATTTTATAGGAAATCATCAAAGAGAACTGCCCAGGTGTAACATAATCAGAAGGTAAAAATAGGCATTGAAAGAATTCATCAAAGACCTTCTGAAAAAGACTCTAAAATAAAAACTCCAAGGAATATTGTGGCTAAATTTCAGAACAATCAGATTAAGGAAAAATAATACAAGCAGCCATTAAAAAAATTCAAATACCAAAAAGCAACAATAAGAATCACTCAAGATCTAGCTGTTTCCACATTAAAAGATTGAAGGGCCTGGAATATGATATTCTGAAAGACAAAAGAATTTGGAAGGAAACCAAGAATATACTACCCAGATAAGCTGAGTTTTTTCTTCCAGGGAAGAAGATGGACATTTAATGAAACACTTGAATTCCATTTGTTTCTAAGGAAAAACCAAAAAGAACTAAACAAAAAATTTTACCTCCAACCATAAGACTCAAGAGAAGCAAAAAAAAGGAAAAAGGACTTGTGAGAACAGTACTTCTGTCAGAAGTTGGCTCAAAGAGAAAATAATTGACATATTTGTTATACAGAGAAACTTCTCTCACCTCATTAAAACATGAGAGAGGCAAAGGGAAAAGGAAAAGAGAATAATGGAAGAGTACAAGAAAAGGGAAAGGATTCAAAGATGGGAGGTAGAGATACTAAAGAGGGAAAGCTGCATGACGCAAGTGATGCCCCAAAGTTTAATACTGAGAAAGGCAGTAAGGGGGAGGAAGAAAAGGAAAAGCATAATGTGGGGATAATAAAATGGCAGAAAATACAGAATTAGTAATTTTAACTGTAAATGTGAATGGAATGAACTCTCCCATAAAGCGGAGGCAGATAGTAGACTGGCTCAAAAATCAGAACCCTACAATATGTTGTTTACAGGAAACACATTTAAAGCAGGGAGATACATTCAGAGTAATGGTAAAAGGCTGGAGCAGAATCTATTATGCTTCAGGTGAAGTCAAAAAAGCAGGAATAGCCATCCTTATCTCGGATCAAGCAAAAGCAAATATTGATCTATTTAAAAGAGATAAGAAAGGAAACTCTATCTTGCTAAAAGGTAACATAGACAGTGAAGCAATATCAATATTAAATATATATGCACCAAGTGGTATAGCATCTAACTTCCTACAGGAGAAGTTAAGAGAATTGCAAGAAAAAATAGATAGCAAAACTATCATAGTAGAAGATCTCAACCTTTCACTCTCAAAATTAGACAAATCAGACTATAAAACAAAGAAGAAAGAAGTTAAAGAGGTAAATAGAATATTAGAAAAATTAGGTATGATAGATCTTTGAAGAAAACTGAATGGTGACAGAAAGGAGTATACTTTCTTCTCAGTAGTTCATGGAATCTATACAAAAATTGACTATATATTAGGACATAAAAACCTCAAAATTAAATGAAGTAAGGCAAAAATTGGAAATGTATTCTTTTCAGATCACAATGCAATAAAAACTACATTCAACAAAAAATTAGGGGTAAATAGACCAAAAAATAATTGGAAACTAAATAATCTCATCCTAAAGAATGATTGGGTGAGACAGCAAATTATAAACACAATTAATAAATTCATCCCAGATAATGACAATGATGAGACATCATACCAAAATTTGTAGGATGCAGGCAAAATGGTAATAAGGGGAAGTTTTATATCTTTTGAGGGTTACTTGAATAAAACAAAAAAAGAAAAAAAGAAAAAGAAAAAGAAAAAAAGAAAAGATGAATGAATTGGGCTTGCAACTTAAAAAGCTAGCAAAAGACCAAATTAACAAGCCCCAATCAAATACTAAATTTGAAATTGTAAAATTAAAAGGAGAAATCAATAATATTGAAAGTTTAAAAATCTATTGAATTACTAAAATTAAGAGTTGGTTTTATGAAAAAAAACAATAAAATAGATAAACATTTGGTAAATCTGATTAGAAAAAGAAAAAAATCAAATTGTTAGTCTTAAAAATGAAAAGAGAGAACTTTCCACCAATGTAGAGGAAATTAGAACAATAATGAGTAATTTTGCCCAACTTTATGCCAGTAAATTTGATAACCTAAGGGAAATGGATGACTACCTCCAAAATTTAGGTTTCCCAGATTAACAGAGGAGGAAATAAATTGCTTAAATAGTCCTATTTCAGAAAAAGAAGTAGAAGAAGCTATTAATCAAATCTCTAAGAAAAAATCCCCAGGACCTAGATGGATTTATATGTGAATTCTACCAAACATTTAGAGAACAATTAGCCCTAATGCTATATAAACTATTTGAAAAAAATAGGGAATGAAGAAGTCCTACCAAATTCCTTTTATGACATAGACATGGGACTGATACCTAAACCAGGTAGGTTGAAAACAGAGAAGGAAAATTACAGAACAATCTCCTTAATGGATATTGATGCTAAAATCTTTAAAAAATATATTAGCAAAAAGATTATAGAAAATCATCCCCAGGACAATACACCATAATCAAGTATGATTTATACCAGGAATGCAGGGCTGGTTCAGTATTAGGAAAACTATTAGTATAATTGACTGCATCAATAATCAAATTAACAAAAATCATATGATCATCTCAATAGATGCAGAAAAAGCAGTTGATAAAATCCAACATCCATTCCTATTAAAAACACTTGAGAGTAAAGGAATAAATTGACTTTTCCTTAAAATAATCAGTAGCATCTATTTAAAACCATCAATAAGCATCATATGTAATAGGCATAAACTGGAACCATTCCCAATAAGATCAGGAGTGAAACAAGGTTGCCCACTATCACCATTGCTATTCAATATTATATTAGAAATGCTAGCTTTGGCAATAAAAGTTGAGAAAGAGATTAAAAGAAATTAGAGTATGTAATGAAGAAACCCAATTATCACTCTTTGCTGATATAATGGTATAATAGGAGAGCCACAGAGATTTTACTAAAAAGCTATTAGAAATAATCCACATCTTTAGCAAAGTGGCAGGATACAAAATAAACCCACATAAGTCATCAGAATTCTTATATATCACTAACAAAATCCAACAGTTAGAGTTACAAAGAGAAATTCCATTTAAAGTAACTACTGATTGTATAAAATATTTGGGAATCTATCTGCCAAGGGATAACCAGGAACTATATGAGCAAAACTACAAAACACTTTCCACACAAATAAAGTTAGATCTAACCAATTGGAAAAATATTAAATGCTCTTGGATAGAGTGAGAAAATATAATAAAGATGACAATACTACCTAAATGAATCTATTTATTTAGCACTATACCAATCAGACTCCCCAAAAAACTATTTTAATGACCTAGAAAAAATAACAAAACTCTTCTGGAAGAACAAAAGGTCAAGACCTTCAAGGGAACTAATGAAAAAAATCAAATGCAGGTGGCCTAGCTGAACCAGATCTAAAATTATATTTTAATGCAATGGTTACCAAGACCATTTGTGACCAAAGAAAAACTAGGGATCATTATTGATCACAAAATAGAAAATTTTTATTATATCAAACTGAAAAGCTTTTGTACAAACAAAACTAATGCAGACAAGATAAGAAGGAATACACTAAACTGGGAAAACATTTTTACAGTCAAACATTCTGGTCAAAGTCTCATTTCCAAAATAATTAATCTAATTTATAAGAAATCAAGCCATTCTCCAATTGATAAATGGTCAAAGTATATGAACAGCCAATTTTCAGAAGAAGAAATTGCAACTATTTCTAGCCATATGAAAAGATGCTTCCAGTCATTATTAATCAGAGAAGTGCAAATTAAGACTACTCTACAATACCACTACATACCTATCAGATTGGCTAGGATAATGCTGAATGTTGAAGGGGATGTGGGAAAACTGGGGGTACTGATACATTGTTGGTGGAATTGTGAATACATCCAGCCATTCCAGAGAGTGCTTTGGAACTATGTTCAAAAAGTTATCAAACTGTGCATACCCTTTGATCTAGCAGTGTTACTACTGGGCTTATATCCCAAAGAGATCTTACAGAAGGGTGTGTGTGTGAAAAAATATTTGTGGCAGCCTTCTTTGTAGTGGCCAGAAACTGGAAACTAAATGGATGCCCATCAATCAGAGAATGGCTGAATAAATTGTGGTATATGAATGTTATGGAATATTATTGTTCTATCAGAAATGGCCAGTAGGATGAATTCAGAAAGGCTTGGAGAGACTCACATGAACTGATGCTAGAAGCGAGCAGATCCAGGAAATCAGTATACACTTCAACAACTATAGTATATGAGGATCAATTTTGAAGGAAGTGACTGTCTTCAGCAATTAGAGGATCCAATTCGTTCTTGTTGATCGGTGATTGGCAGAACCAGCCACACCGAGCAAAAGAACACTGGGAAATGAGTGTGGACCACAACGTACCATTTGTACTTTCTGTTGTTTGCTTCCATTTTTGATTTTCTTCCCAGATTATTCTTACCTTTCTGAATCTGATTTTTCTTATTCAACAAGAAAACTGTATAAACATGTACACATATATCGTATTTAACATATACTTTAACATGTTTAACATGTATGGGACTGCCTGCCATCTATGGAAGAGGATGGAAGGAAGGAGGGAAAAAGTTGGAACAGAAGTGTTTGCAAGGTTCAGTGTTGAAAAATTACCCATACATACTTTGTCAATTAAAAAGTCATAATAATAATATAAAAAACAGGTTGAATTAACTAGGTTTCTTTGTTAAAGTCCAGTTATTCAACAAAAATTAGTTACAAAGAACAGCCCATTAGCAAAATATTCAGATTATTATGTTTTTGATTTTTAATGTTAATAACTGTTCCATCCTACATAAATGTTATTTCTTTAAAAGATTTTTTGTCCAGATTCTTGAGGTGGTAGTCACAAACTCAAACACAAGCAACCTATCTCTGATGAAGCTGTGCAAGAATGTAGCTCAGAATGTGCTGCTATGAGAGAAATAAAAGACTATTGTAGAGCAGAAGGTATTACTTGTTTTCTGGATATAGGTTAGGCTCAACAACAGTTGTCACACATGATAATGACTTAGAGGGAAAGGTCAATGAACAAAATAAAGGACAGAACTGAAATACTTTTTCCTTGTTCATCTTTGAAAATCTATAGCATCCTCTCTTTCCCTCTCCAATACGCTACCTTCAGATATTATCAATTGATGTCTAAAAATGAAGTAGTCCTAGAGATGATAAAATGTCTTAAACAGTGAGAATGTCACAATCTTTTGAAAACTAGCTTTATGTCATTACAGTCAGATATTGCACACATGTTGCACCATCAATTCAAAATGCATGGTGTTCAAATTCTGTTACTGTTACTTATCTCACAGATTATGGCTAAATTGTTTTATATCCCCATGTCCCTAAGGAGTTCTCCAATATCATGAATTGTAACCCCCAAAAAAACATCCATTTGCTTCAAATGGATAGAAAGAATTTCCAGTTCCCTGTACTAATGAAATTTTCACTTTTTATTAAATATGCTTTAAATGATAATTTAAAAAAATATATATTATCAGTGGAATTGTACATTAAATCAAAATTGACAAAAAGAAAGATGTCAAAATATTGTAGGAATGCTAATTGATCCCAAATGTTCCTATTAAAAATGAAATTAAATATTGATGAAGCCATTGTTTTCTACATAAAGAGGAGGGAAATTGAAGGACAAACACACACACACACACACACACACACACACAAAGGGAGAAAGGCATACAGATAAAGAGAGACAGAGAGAGAGAGAAGACAGGAGGGAGGGAGAGAGAAGGGGGAAAAGGGAGGAGCACAGGAGAGAAAGAGAAAAGAAGGAGGCGAAGGGAGAAAAAAGAGAGGGCAAAGAGAAGAGAGACAGACAGACAGACAGGCAGACAGACTTATCCAAGATCATTTAGGAAACCACTTTTAGGATAAGAATTGGGAGTAGGACAAATTTGTACAAGTCTTCAGCAGAGAGCTTCCCACACAACCCTGCCAAGCTATCTCCAAATATGTAATTCTGATACAGAACAGGGTACTTAGTTGAATCCTGCCAAATGTTGTAGTATTCCCAAAGCACAGGAAAAAAATGCAAACCAGATCCATGTCACTGGTGACAATCTAAAATTAAATCCAGCTTTTACAAAGTCAAGAAGAATGTATTATTCACTGTGTATATAACCCAGACATGGGTGATTTGCTTCCATTCCTTAGAGGATCCATTGTTCATTTATTTAGTTAACACTGTACGAGTCACTTTACTAACCTATTTGTTTCCAAAGCTATAAAAACAGGGAAAAAATGCCCATTTGGATTATAAATGAAATAGGAAAAATATTTAGGGAAATAATAGTTAATATTCTCAATGGCTTCCATTCTTGGAATCATAGATTATAAATTTAGAGTTGAAAGATACTTTGGAATTCATTTCTTCTTAGAGATGAGGAAAGTGAGATTCCATAAAGGAAAGTGGAATATTCTGATAAAAATTAAGCTTCTTTTTTTTAATTGTATATCCTTTTTTTTTCTGTTTTTTAATATTTTATTTTATTTTATAATAACTTTATATTGACAGAATCCATGGCAGGGTAATTTTTTTTTTTACAACATTATCCCTTGCACGCGCTTCTATTCCGATTTTTCCCCTCCCTCCCTTCTCCCCCTCCCCTAAATGGAAAGCAGTCCTATATATGTTAGATATGTTGCAGTGTATCTTAGATACAATATATGTTTGCAGAACCGAGCAGTTCTCTTGTTGCACAGGGAGAATTGGATTCAGAAGGTAAAAACAACTCGGAAAGAAAAACAAAAATGCAAATAGTTCACATTCGTTTCCCAGTGTTCTTTCTTTGGGTGTAGCTGCTTCTGTCCATCATTTATCAGTTGAAACGGAGTTAGGTCTCTTTGTCAAAGAAATCCACTTCCATCAGAATACATCTTCATACAGTATCGTTGTTAAAGTATATAATGATCTCCTGGTTCTGCTCATTTCACTAGCATCAGTTCATGTAAATCTCTCTAATCCTCTCTGTATTCATCCTGCTGGTCATTTCTTATAGAACAATAATATTCCATAACATTCATATACCACAATTTACCCAACCATTCTCCAATTGATGGGCATCCATTCAATTTCCAGTTTCTAGCCAATACAAACAGGGCTGCCACAAACATTTTGGCACATACAGGTCCTTTTCCCTTCTTTAGTATTTCTTTGGGATATAAGCCCAATAGAAACATTGTTGGATCAAAGGGTATGCACAATTTGATAACTTTTTGGGCATAATTCCAGATTGCTCTCCAAAATGGTTGGATTCGTTCACAACTCCACCAACAATACACCAGTGTCCCAGTTTTCCCGCATCCCTTCCAACATTCATCATTATTTTTTCCTGTCATCTTAGCCAATCTGACAGGTGTGTAGTGGTTCTACACTCAATCTCAGAGTTGTCTTAATTTGCATTTCTCTGATCAATAATGATTTGGAACACTCTTTCATATGAGTGGTAATAGTTTCAATTTCATCATCTGAAAATTGTCTGTTCATATCCTTTGACCATTTATCGATTGGAGAATGGCTTGATTTCTTATAAATTTGAGTTAGTTCTCTATATATTTTGGAAATGAGGCCTTTATCAGAACCTTTAACTGTGAAGATGTTTTCCCAGTTTGTTGCTTCCCTTCTAATCTTGTTTGCATTACTTTTGTTTGTACAAAGGCTTTTTAATTTGATATAATCAAAATTTTCTATTTTGTGATCAGTAATGGTCTCTAGTTCATCTTTGGTCACAAATTTTTTCTCCTCCACAAGTCTGAGAGATAAACTATCCTGTGTTCCTCTAATTTATTTATAATCTTGTTCTTTATGCCTAGGTCATGGACCCATTTTGATCTTATCTTGGTATATGGTGTTAAGTGTAGGTCCATGCCTAATTTCTGCCATACTAATTTCCAGTTATCCCAGCAGTTTTTATCAAATAATGAATTCTTATCCCAAAAGTTAGGATCTTTGGGTTTGTCAAACACTAGATAGCTATAGTTGACTATTCTGTCTTGTGAACCTAACCTTTTCCACTGATCAACTAGTCTATTTCTTAGCCAATACCAAATGGTTTTGGTGACTACTGCTTTATAATATAATTTTAGATCAGGTACAGCTAGGCCACCTTCATGTAATTTTTTTTTCATTAATTCCCTGTAGATTCTCGACTTTTTATTGTTCCATATAAATTTTGTTGTTATTTTTTCTAGATCATTAAAATATTTTCTTGGAAGTCTGATTGGTATAGCACTAAATAAATAGATTAGTTTAGGGAGTATTGTCATCTTTATTATGTTCGCTCGGCCTATCCAAGAGCACTTAATATTTTTCCAATTATTTAAGTCTGACTTTATTTGTGTGGAAAGTTTTTTGTAATTTTGCTCATATAATTCCTGACTTTCCTTTGGTAGATAGATTCCCAAATATTTTATGCTATCAACAGTTTTTCTGAATGGAATTTCTCTTTGTATCTCTTCCTGTTGGATTTTGTTGGTGATGTATAAAAATGCTGAGGATTTATGGGGATTTATTTTGTATCCAGCTACTTTGCTAAAATTGTGAATTATTTCTAATAGCTTTTTAGTAGAATCTCTGGGGTTCTCTAGGTATACCATCATATCATCTGCAAAGAGTGATAGTTTGGTTTCCTCATTGCCTACTCTAATTCCTTTAATATCTTTCTCGACTCTTATTCCAGAGGCTAGTGTTTCTAATACGATATTGAATAATGATGGTGATAGTGGGCAACCTTGCTTCACTCCAGATCTTAGTGAGAAAGATTCCAGTTTTTCCCTATTGCATATGATGCTTACTGATGGTTTGAAATATATGCTCCTGACTATTTTAAGGAAAAGTCCATTTATTCCTATGCTCTCAAGTGTTTTTATTAGGAATGGATGTTGGATTTTATCAAATGCTTTTTCTGCATCTATTGAGATGATCATATGGTTTTTGTTTGGTTGGTTATTGATGTAGTCAATTATGCTAATAGTTTTCCTAATATTGAACCAACCCTGCATTCCTGGTATAAATCCTACTTGGTCATAGTGTATTATCCTGGGGATGGTTTTCTGTAATCTTTTTGCTAATATTTTATTTAAGATTTTAGCATCAATATTCATTAGGGAGATGGGTCTATAATTTTCTTTCTCTGTTTTCAACCTACTGGTTTAGTATCAGTACCATGTCTGTGTCATAAAAGGAGTTTGGTAGGACTCCTTCAATCCCTATTTTTTCAAATAGTTTAGTTAGCATTGGAGTTAATTGTTCTTTAAATGTTTGGTAGAATTCACATGTAAATCCATCTGGTCCTGGGGATTTTTTCTTAGGGAGTTGGTTGATAGTTTGTACTATTTCTTTTTCTGAGATGGGACTGTTTAGGATATTTACTTCTTCCTCTGTTAGTTTGGACAAGCTATATTTTTGGAGGTATTCTTCTATTTCATTTAAGTTGTCAAATTTATTGGCATAAAGTTGGGCAAAGTAACTCCTAATTATTGCTCTAATTTCCTCTTCATTAGTGGCGAGTTCTCCCTTTTCATTTTTAAGACTAACAATTTGATTTTCCTCTTTCCTATTTTTAATCAGATTTTCTAAGGGTTTGTCTATTTTATTGTTTTTTTCATATAACCAACTCTTAGTTTTATTAATTAATTCAATAGTTTTTTACTTTCAATTTTATTGATCTCTCCTTTTATTTTTAGAACTTCAAGTTTAGTATTTGACTGGGGATTTTTAATTTGTTCCTTTTCTAGCATTTTTAGTTGCAAGCCCAATTCATTGACCCTCTCTTTCTCTATTTTATGCAAATAGGCCTCTAGAGATATGAAATTTCCCCTTATTACCGCTTTGGCTGTATCCCATACATTTTGGTATGATGTCTCATTATTATGGTTTTCTTGGGTGAAATTATTATGTCTATGATTTGCTGTTTCACCCAATCATTCTTTAGTATAAGATTATTTAGTTTCCAATTATTTTTTGGTCTACTTTCCCCTGGCTTTTTGTTGAATGTAATTTTCATTGCATTGTGGTCTGAAAAGGATGCATTTACTATTTCTGCCTTACTGCATTTGAATTTGAAGTTTTTATGTCCTAATATGGTCAATTTTTGTATAGGTTCCATGAACTGCTGAAAAGAAAGTGTACTCCTTTCTGTCTCCATTACATTTTCTCCAGAGATCTATCATATCTAACTTTTCTAGTATTCTATTTACCTCTTTGACTTCTTTCTTATTTATTTTGTGGTTTGATTTATCTAATTCTGAGAGTGCAAGGTTGAGATCTCCCACTACTATAGTTTTGCTGTCTATTTCTTCTTGCAGCTCTCTTAATTTTTCTTTTAAGAAATTAGATGCTACACCACTTGGTGCGTATATGTTTAATAGTGATATTGCTTCATTATCCATGCTACCTTTTAGCAATATATAGTGCCCTTCCTTATCTCCTTTAATTAGATCAATTTTTGCTTTAGCTTGATCTGAGATCAGGATGGCTACCCCAGCTTTTTTGACTTCACCTAAAGCATAGTAGATTTTGCTTCAACCTTTTACCTTTAACCTGCATGTATCTCCCTGCTTCAGGTGTGTTTCCTGTAAACAACATATTGTAGGATTCTGGCTTTTAATCCATTCTGCTAACCGCTTCCTCTTTATGGGGGAGTTTACCCCGTTCACATTTATGGTTAAAATGACCAATTCTGTATTACTTGCCATCTTGTTAACCCCTGTTTATGCTTTTCTCCCTTCTTTCTCCCTTACCCTCCTTCCCAGTATTAAGCTTGTGAGCACCACTTGATTCTCACACCCCTCCCTTTTTAGTACCCCCCTGCCTTAGATTTTTCTCCCCCTGTCTTACCCCTTTCCCTCCCCGTTTCCGTATTCCCTTCCACTTAGCTTATTCCTTCCCTTTTCACTTTTCCCTTCTCACTTCTCAATGAGGTGGGAGAAGTTTCACCATAAATTAAATATGTCTAAAATTTTTCTCTTAAAGCCAATTCTGAAGGCAGTAAGATACCCACTATATTCATCCCCCTCCATTATTCATCCCCCTCCATTCTTTCTCTTAGATATAATAGGTTTCCTTTGCCTCTTCATGAGATGTAGTACTCCCACTTTACCCTTTTTCTGGTGTAATGTCCTTTCCACATCTACTTTCTAGAACAAGGTATACATGTATTCTTTATACCTCTTTATATCAGAAATATAGTTCCCAAGATTAATCTTTACCTTTTTAGATTTCTCTTGAGTTCTATATTTGTAGATCAAACTTTTTGTTAAGTTCTGGCTTTTTCATCAAAAATAGGTGAAATTCGCTCACTTCGTTGAATGTCCATCATCTTCCCTGGAAAAAGATGCTCATTCTAGCTAGCTAAGTTATTTTTGGTTGCATTCCATGTTCTTTAGCCTTCCAGGCCCTTCGATCCTTTAATGTGGATGCTGCCAGATCCTGGGTGATCCTTATTGTGGCTCCTTGATACTTAAATTGGGTTTTTCTAGCCGCTTGCAATATATTTTCCTTCGTCTGAGGGTTCTGGCATTTGGCCACTATATTCCTTGGTGTTTTGATTTTAGGATCCCTTTCAGTGGGTGATCGATGAATCCTTTCAATGTCTATTTTATCCTCTGTTCCTATGACTTCTGGGCAGTTCTCTTTGATAATTTCCTGGAAAATAGTGTCCAGGCTCTTTTTTTCATCATACTTTTCTGGAAGTCCAATGATTCTCAGATTGTCTCTCCTGGATCTGTTTTCCAGGTCTGTTGTCTTCCCCAGAAGGTATTTCACATTCTTTTCCATTGTTTGATTTTTTTGGATTTGCTTGACTGATTCTTGTTGTCTCCTCGAGTCATTCAATTCCAATTGTTCAATTCTGATTTTCAGTGAAGTATTTTCTTCACTCACATTTAAAAAATCTTTTTCTAATTGTCCCATTGAGTTCTTTTGTTCTGTGGAATTTTTTTCCATTTTGCCAATTTTGTTTTTTAGAGAGCTGTTTTCTGTTTCCAGTTCACTAATCCTATTTTTCAAGGATTTTATTTCTTTATCCAGTCTCTCTTTAAATGAGTGGGATGACTTCTCCAGACTCTCTTGCCAAGCCTCCTTCTCCTTTTCCCATTTTTCTTCTAGCTCCCTTGTGAGAGCCTTTTTAATTACTTCTTTTTTTTTAATTTTTATTTTATTTTATTTTTTAAAATAATTTTTTATTGATAGAACGCATGCCAGGGTAATTTTTTACAGCATTATCCCTTGCATTCATTTCTGTTCCGATTTTTCCCCTCCCTCCCTCCACCCCTTCTCCCCAGATGGCAAGAGTCCTTTACATGTTGAATGGGTTGCAGTATATCCTAGATACAATATATGTGTGCAGAACCAAACAGTTTTCTTGTTGCACAGGGAGAATTGAATTCAGAAGGTATAAATAACCCGGGAGGAAAAACATAAATGCAAGCAGTTTATAATCATTTCCAGTGTTCTTTCTCTGGGTGTAGCTGCTTCTGTCCATCTTTGATCAATTAAGGCTCTCTTTATCAAAGAGGTCCACTTCCATCAGAATACATCCTCAAACAGTATCATTGTTGAGGTATATAATGATCTCCTGGTTCTGCTCATTTCACTTAGCATCAGTTCATGTAAGTCTCGCCAGTCCTCTCTGTATTCATCCTGCTGGTCATTCCTTACAGAACAATAATATTCCATAACGTTCATATACCACAATTTACTCAACCATTCTCCAATTGATGGACATCCATTCATTTTCCAGCTTCTAGCCACTACAAACAGGGCTGCCACAAACATTTTGGCACATACAGGTCCCTTTCCTTTCTTTAGTATCTCTTTGGGGTATAAGCCCAGTAGAAACACTGCTGGATCAAAGGGTATGCACAGCTTGATAACTTTTTGAGCATAGTTCCAAATTGCTCTCCAGAATGACTGGATGTGTTCACAATTCCACCAACAATGTATCAGTGTCCCTGTTTTCCCACATCCCCTCCAACATTCCCCATTATCTTTCCCTGTCATTCTAGCCAATCTGATAGGTGTGTAATGGTATCTCAGAGTTGTCTTAATTTGCATTTCTCTGATTAATAATGATTTGGAGCATATTTTCATATGTCTATAAATAGTTTCAATTTCTTCGTCTGAGAATTGTCTGTTCATATCCTTTGACCATTTATCAATTGGAGAATGGTTTGATTTCTTATAGATTAGGGTCAGTTCTCTATATATTTTGGAAATGAGGCCTTTATCAGAACTTTTGATTGTAAAAATGTTTTCCCAGTTTATTGTTTCCCTTCTAATCTTGTTTGCATTTGTTTTGTTTGTACAAAAACTTTTCAATTTGATATAATCAAAATTTTCTATGTTGTGGTCAATAGTGATCTCTAGTTCTTCTTTGGTCATAAATTCCTCCCTCTTCCACAGCTCTGACAGGTAAACTATCCTATGCTTCTGTACTTCTATGAGGTTCATCTGTGCTGAGGAACAGATGATCTCCTCCTTTGATCTTCACCTGGAGACTGTCTGTTTTTAGTCTCCTCAGGATTTAGAGTCTGCTCTCTCTGTGTATAGAAGCTGTCAAGGGTTAAAGTCCTCTTCAATTTTTTGCCATTATGTCAAAGAATCAAAGACAAACTAGCAAAAAGAAAAAAAGAAATTACCCTTAATTGGAGTCTGCTTTTTTGGGGGAGGGGCTGGGTGCTGTTACCGAGCTTCCTCTACAGACTGTGGGGGCAGCAGCGAGGCACTAGCCCTACTATGCTGCGCCTGCGCTCTGAGATGCCAGAGCGTGCTGAGTCATTGTGGGGGTGGGGGGTGGGGTGGGGGTGGCCAGGTCCCAAGAGACTCCAGCTGTTTGGGGTTGTATTCTTTGCCCCGGTGTTTTTAGCTTCTCTGCTGGGCTGCTGGCTTGCTGCCGGAGCAAAGTATCCAAACCTGTAGCAAAGCTCTCCCCACAGAGACAGCTGCAATCACACCCCACCCCGCTCCGATCTGCTCGGCTGTGAGCTGCCTGCCGTGCTCTCAGCTGCCTGCCCGCACCTTGCGCCTGATCCAAAACCATCCCAGCCCTCGTGTAAAAACAGACCTTTCTTGGTGAATCTCAAGGATGGCTTCTCTTGGTAACTATTTGTGGGTTGTTTTTTTTTTTCAGTCAAGCATCAATTCAGAGGCTTGTAATGAAATCGATAGTGAGAGAAAACGTGGAGCTTATGCAGCCGTGTGCCTCCTTTCCGCCATCTTGGCCGGAAGTCCTGTCAAAATTAAGCTTCTTAAGAGATGAACTTATTTTACTTTTATTGTAATTTTATTTTTCTATACTCATTACCCAGCATGTTGTCTAAAAAACTGTTTAATAAATACTAATTGATTAGTCATCAAAGGTTACCTAGATGATAAATTACAATGTAAGGTTTTGAATCCAGATTCTCCAATTCTAATTCCAAGAATTTTACACTTTACTCTACTTTTTCACAATTTTTTTGAAAAAGTAGTAGATTTATTAAATTAGAGATCTAACCATGCTTTTCATTCTTTTATTAAAAGTTTTCAATGACTCTACAATTCTACTATAACAAAATGCACAATTGTTTTGTTTGTTATATATGATATATAAAGTTGTCTAGAGTTTCTGTCTCTCACTTTTCACTTCAGGCTTGTTTTATGAACTTCCCTTAAGTTATTCTCCATTATAGTCAAATTGACCTGCTTGGTCTTTTCTATATGTGATAATTTCCCACCTCCGTTCACAGCTATGAAATACACCAACTTTTCATATGCAGTTTATAGAATTTCTAACTTCAATACAAATAATAAAAAAATTCTATCTCTTACCAAAACAGCCTTTCTTGCTCTAATCATATTGACCAATCTCTCCTGAAATTATTTTTTTTCTTATTTTATATGATTTATATTTCATTACCTTTGTTCATGTTTTGCCCTACCTTTAGATTAATCTCTTTGAGGGAACATTTTCTTTGCATCTGCTATATAGTAGTTACATAATTTAATGAATTGAAATGAAAAATAACATTCATAATGAAATATTTACCTCTAACTTTGCTTTGTCCCACATGTAAGAGGTGACTTCTCTTATTTTTCAGACCCATCTCTCCAGTTCATAAATTTATACCAGGATTATTATAATCTTAGTCTACTGTTCTCCATCTGATTCAGGTCTCCAACAGCTATTGAAATAACCTTCCTCAAATATTATTTTCAGAATTTCACTTCTCTACTCAATAATGTTTAATCCTGAGAACTTGTCCAAAAACTGGTGCATATGTTTATTGAACTGCTATCTTTGGCCTTTGAAAAAACCTTGAGACCAAAAGATGTCATAAGATAGAGGCAGACAAATATCTCAATTAAAAAATAAATTTTGAAATTTTGAAATAATGGTGATTTTGTTAGAGATTTATGGCAAAATCCTAATAAATTCTCCCATTTAGTAAAAGGGAGTTTAGAAAGGGAAGGTATTTAGGAAGGGAAAGCATGATCACAAAAAGCCAACATGACTTCATCTAGAAGATATCATTGCAAATTAGCCCTCATTCTTTTTTTTTTTAAACATGATACTTGTATATCAAGGCAATGTTGAATATAGAACACCTGAATTCTATTGGGACATATGGAAAGTCACTATTTTTCGATACTATGGAAAGATGATATCAAAGTTGGGTTGTTTCACAATTGATTGATTACTAAAAAACAAGGAATGAATCATTGTCAATGTGAATTGATATTTCTTTTGGAATGTCATGCAAGTCTGTTCTTGGTGTTTTTATCATCCAACATTTTTATCAAGGACTTGTATAAAAGCAAAGATGATGAGCTTATTAAATTTACAAATGGCACAATGTCGTGAAGGATAGGAATGCTATAATATAAGTCAGAACATAAAATTATTTCAATTGGATGCAACAGTAAGTCAAATCTAATAAAATGAAACCTAATAGAGAACAACATTTAATTCTACACTTAAGTGGGAAGAAAATAGAAAAATCATTGACACAAAAATAAATATTGATAATGGAGAAGCTATTAATAGCCAATCACTAATAAGAGAATGATTAGTGATTTTAGTATGCTGCAAGGCTTTTATAAGTCTATTGTATATAAATCTTAGGCATTATTAATAGAAATACATTGTCTAGAACAAGAAAAGAGGCCTTGTTCAGACTATTTTTAGGGCAGTTAGTTCAGTTATGGGCAACACATTGTGGCAAGGACTTTTGATTTTTCTAGAGAAAGGTAACCAGGAAGGTGATAGGACTGAAACCATAGCATACAAGTAATAATCAAGAATGCAAAGGATAAAGCAATTCTAAAAAGTGAAAATTATTAATAATCAATATGAAAGGTTGCTTTAGGTTTCTAATCATAACACATACACACACACACACACACACACACACACACACACACTAACAACCTTGAAGAATGAGAAAATTTACACAGATTAATGCAAAGTGATGTAAGCAGAACCAGGAAAAGAAGATACATAATGACAACTATAATATGAGTGAAGAAGGAATGCCCACAACTGAAGTGTTGAAAAAAGTTATCTATCTTCTATCCTGCACTCAGAGATATTGGAACTATTATTTATCTTTGTATCTCCATGCTTAGTCCTATGCTTTGTATATGGAATGAATTTTTGTTGAATTAATACTTTTAGAAGAAAGTCCAGAGAAAATGGAGATCATCCAATTTTCATTTTCAACCAAATTGTGAATTATTCTTTCCAAAGAAATGGAATTTAATTGTAATTCTTTTCTATCACACAGAGTCTATATAATATTCTAACATGTAGCAGGAATTCAATATATGTTGATGCCTAGAAGTTGGGGTGCAGGAAAAAGACAAATGAAAATCTATTTGCCACCCAGAGCATAGACAAATTAGAGAAACTTAGTTTTAGATTCAGATCTGCTGAAATCTTCATATTGTCACTACCAGTGTAAGGGGTAAAGGCAGTGTTTCCATTGATCTGAGTAAATTCATAGATATCACAGCACAAAGGGAGAGAAAACAGAAATTGGGATCAGGATAATATAATTTTGATTTCTCCCTTTGTTACTTCTTGGCATGTGAGCCTGAACAAGTTATATAATTTCTCAAGACTCTAGACTATCCAAAAAACTATTTGCACAATCCACAGCATTAGCAAAGTTGCAGGATATAAAATAAACTTACACACATTATCAGCATTTCTATATTGTACTGAAAAAGCTCATCACTGACTTCCAGCCAAGATGGAGGAGAGGACACACACATCTACTTAAGCTCCATCTTTTCTCTCAGAATAATTTATTTCATGGCAAGCCTTGAAATTAGTGCTTGAATGAAAAAAAAAAAAACCCACAAATAATTACCAAGAGAAGATATCCTCGAGATTCACCAGAAAAGGTCTATTTTTGCTCCTGGGTAGGGACGATTAGATTGTGCACAAACTGAAGGCAAGCAGACAGTGAGAGCATGGCAGACAGAGTACAGCAGGCAGCTCACACTGAGTGGACTGGAGGGGTGTGGGGTATGATCTCAGCCATTTCTATAAGGAGAGCTTTACTGCAGTGTTGGCTACTTTTCCCTGGCAGTAAGGCAGTAGACAAGCAGAAAAGCTAAAAATGCAGGGGTAAAGACTATAATCCCCCAAAGCTAGCATCAATCAGGACTTGGCCACACCCACTCAGAGCATCTCAACATGCTCTCAGAGTCTCAGAATCTCCAGCACAGAAGTAGCGTAGTCATTGCTGTCCTGCTAGTGCCTTGCTGCTGCTCCCTGCAGTCTGTAGAGAAAGCTCGGTAATACCATTCAACTGGTTTTCAACACACAAGACTCTCATAGAAATAATTAAAAAGGCTGTCACAAGAGAGATAGAAGAAAAACAGGGACAAGAAAGAGAAGCTTAGCAAGAGAGTCTGGATAAGTCATCCTACTCATTCGAAGAGAGAGTAGATAAAGAAATCAAATTCTTGAAAAACAAATTAGTGAGTTGAAAAAAGAAAATAGCTCTTTAGAAAATAAAATTGGTGAAATGGAAAAAAATTCCATAGAACAAAACAACTCACTTAAAAACTCAATTGGACAATTAGAAAAAGATATTAAGAAGTGAGTGAAGAAAATAACTCATTAAAAGTTACAATCAAACAAATGGAAATGAATGACTTGAGGAGACAATAAGAATCAGTCAAACAAAACCAAAAAAAAAAAAAAAAATGAAACAATGGAAAAAATGTCAAATACCTTCTTGGGAAAACAACAAACCTAAGAAATAGATCTAGGAGAGATAATCTGAGAATGATTGGACTTCCTGAAAAATGTGATGAAAAAAGAGTCTGGACAGTATTTTGCAGGAAATTATCAAAGAGAAATGCCCAGATGTTATAGAAACAGAGGGCAAAATAGACATTGAAAGAATTCATCAATCACCTACTGAAAGAGACCCTAAAATCAAGATTTCAAGAAATATAGTGGACAAATTCCAGAACTATCAGATGAAGAAAAAAATACTGCAAGCTGCTAGAAAAAATCAGTTCAAATATAAAGGAGCCACAATAAGGATTACTCAGGATTTAGCAGCATCCACATCAAAGGATCAAAGGGCCTGGAATATGATATTCCAAAAGGCTTAGGAACTTGGTATGCAGCCAAAAATAACTTACCCAGCCAAAAGGAGCAACTATTTCCAGGGAAGAAGATGGAAATTCAATGAAATAAGTGAATTTCATCTATTTTTGAAAACAAAACTAGAACTAAAAAAAAGTTTGATCTACAAACTATCAGATTAAGAAAAAAATTTTACAAGCAGCCAGAAAAAAAAATTTAAATACTGAGGTGCCACAATAAGGATCACCCAAGATCTGACTGCCTCCACACTAAAGGATCAAAGGGCCTGGAATCTGATATTCCAAAAGGCAAAAGAACTTGGAATGCAGCCAAGAATAAACTACCCAACTAAGCTGAGCATTTTCTTCCAGGGAAGAAGATGGACATTTAATGAAACAGATGAATTTCATTTGTTTCTAAGGAAAAAACCAGAACTAAACTAAAACTTGATCTCTAACCATAGGACTCAAGAGATGCAGAAAAGGTAAAAGGAAGTCTTGAGAATTGTATTTCTGTTGTGGATATACAAAAAGGCCACATGTATAATTTGATTTTACGGATATAACATAAAAAGGGAAGTAAAAATGGAAAAGGGATAATGTCAGAAAAGGGGGAAAGGGAGGATAAAAACAGGAAAACTACATCCCACAAAGAGGCAAAGGAAACTTATCATATCTGAGGGAACTCAGAGAGGGGGAGGAACATTGTGTGAATCTTGCTCTCATCAGAGTTGGCTCAAAGAGAAAATAATTGACATACTTGTTTTACAGAGATTCTTCTTTCACTTCCTTAAAAAGTGGGAGAGGAAAAGGGAAAAGGAAAAAGAGTAATAAGAGAAGGGTACAAGAAAGGGGAAGGGATTCAAAGGGAGGAGGGAAGGATATTAAAGAGGGAGAGCTGTGTAATGCAAGTGGGACCAATAAGTTTAATACTAGGGAAGAAGGGAAAGAGGGCAAGAAAAAGAAAAGTATAATTTGGGGATATTAGGATGGCAGGAAATAGAGAATTAGTAATTTTAACCGTAAATGTGAATGGGATGAACTCTCCCATAAAGTGGAGGTGGACAGCAGACTGTATCAAAAGTCAGAACCCTACAATATGTTGTTTACAGGAAATACATTTAAAAGCAGAGAGATACATTCAGAGCAAAGGTAAAAAGCTGAAACAGAATCTATTATGTTTCAGGTGAAGTCAAAAAAACAGGGGTAGCCATCCTTATCTCAGATCAAGCAAATGCAAAAATTGATCTAATCAAAAGAGATAAGGAAGGAAACTATATTCTGCTAAAGGATAGCATAGACAACGAAACAATATCAATACTTAACTTATATGCACCAAGTGGTATATCATCTAACTTCCTAAAGGAGAAATTACAAGGGTTGCAAGAAGAAATAGACAGCAAAACTGTAATAATAGGAGATCTCAATCTTGCCCTCGCAGAATTAGACAAATCAAAGAAATAGACACAAAATAAATAAGAAAGAAATTAAAGAAGTAAATATAATATTATAAAAATTAGATATGATAGATCTTTGGAGAAAACTGAATGGAGACAGAAAGGAATATACTTTTGTCTCAGCAGTCCATGGAACCTATTGAAAAATTGACCATATATTAGGAAATAAAGACCTCAAAATTAAATGCAGGAAGGCAGAAATAGTAAATGCTTTCTTTTCAGATCACAATGCAATAAAAACTACATTCAACAAAAAGTTAGAGGTAAATAGACCAAAAAGTAATTGGAAACTAATTAATCTCATCTTAAAGAATGGTGAGTGAAACAGCAAATTATAGACACAATTAATAATTTCACTCAAGATAATGACAATGATGAGACATCATAACAAAATTTGTGGGATGCAGCCAAAGCAGTAATAAGAGGAAATTTTATATCCATAGTGGCTTACTTGAATAAAATAGAGAAAGAGAAGATCAAGTGAATTGGGCTTGTAACTAAAAAAGCTAGAAAAAAAACAAATTAAAAACCCCAACCAAATACTAAATTTGAAATTCTAAAATTAAAAGGAGAAATTAATAATATTGAAAGTAAAAAAAAAAAAACTATTGAACTAAAATAAAACTAAGAGTTGTTTCTATGAAAAAAAACAAAATAATCTTTTGGTAAATCTTATTAGAAAAAGGAGGGAGGAAAATCAAATTAGAAGTCTTAAAAATTAAAAAGGAGAACTTTCCACGAATGAAGAGGAAATTAGAGAAATAATAAGGAGTTACTTTGCCCAACTTTATGCCAATAAATTTGATAAACTAAATGAAATGGATGACTACCTCCAAAAAGATAAGCTTCCCATATGAAGAGAGGAGGAAATAAATTGCTTGAATAGTCCCATTTCAGAAAAATAAATAGAACATGTTATTAATCAACAACCTAAGAAAAAATCCCCAGGACCAGATGGATTTACATGTGATTTCTACCAAATGTTTAAAGAATAATTGGCCCCAATGCTATATAAATTATTTCATAAAATAGAATAAAGGACTCCTACAAAATTCCTTTTATGGCACAAACATGGTAGTGATACCTAAACTAGGTAGGCTGAAAACAGAGAAAGAAAGAAAATTATAGACCAATCTCCCCAATGAATATTGATGCTAAAATCTTAAATAAGATATTATCAAAAAGACTACAGAAAATCATCCCCAGGATAATACACTATGATCAGGTAGGATTTATACCAGGAATGCAGGGCTGGTTCAATATTAGGAAAACAATCAATATAATTGGCCATATTAATAACCAATTTAACAAAAACCATATGATCATCTCAATAGATCCAGAAAATGCATTTGATAAAATCCAACATCCATTCCTATTAAAAACACTTGAGAATATAGAAATAAATGGAATTTTCCTTAAAATAATTAGCAGCATATATTTAAAACCATCAATAAGCATCATATATAATGGGGGAAAACTGCAACCATTCCCAATAAGATCAGGAGTGAAACAAGGTTGCCTACTATCACTGTTACTATTCAATATTGTATAAGAAATGCTAGCTTTTGCAATAAGATTTGAGAAAAAGATTAAAGGAATTAGAGTAGGCAATGAGGAAACCAAACTATCACTCTTTGCTGATGATATGATGGTATACTTAGAGAACCCCAGTGATTCTACGAAAAAGTTATTACAAATAATCTACAACTTTAGCAAAGTTGCATGATACAAAATAAACCCACATAAATCATCAGCATTCTTATATATCACTAACAAAATCCAACAATCAGAGTTACAAAGCAAAAATTCATTTAAAGTAACTACTGATTGTATAAAATATTTAGGAATCTATCTGCCAAGGGAAAATCAGAAACTTTATAGCAAAACTACAAAACACTTTTCAAACAAATTAAGTCTGATCTAACCAACTGGAAAAATATTAAATGTTCCTGGATAGGGTGAGCAAATCTAGCAAAGATGACAATATTACCTAAATTAATTAATTTATTTAGTGCTATACCAATCAGACTCCCAAAAAACTATTTTAATGACCCAGAAAAAATAACAACAAAGTTCATATTGGAAAAACAAAAGGTCAAGAATTTCAAGGGAATTAATGAAAAAAAAATCAAATGAAGGTGGCTTAGCTGTACCAGATCTAAAATTATATTACAGAGCAGCAGTTACCAAAACCATTTTGGTATTGGCTAAGGAATAGATTAGTTGATCAGTGGAATAGATTAGGTTCAAAGGACAAAACAGCCAATAACTATAGCAAGCTACTGTTTGACAAACCCAGAGACCCCAGCTTTTGGAATAAGAACTTACTGTTTGACAAAAATTGCTGGGAAAATTGGACACTAGTCTTGCATAAATGAGGCATTGACGCACACTTAACACTGCTCACCAAGATAAGGTCAAAATGGGTTCATGATCTAGGTATAAAGAATGAAATTATAAATAAATTAGAGGAACACAGGATAGTTTACCTCTCAGATCTGTGGAAGAGGAAGGAATTTATGACCAGAGAAAAACTAGAAATCATTACTGATCACAAAATAGAAAATTTTGATTATATCAAATTGAAAATTTTTTGTACAAACAAAACTAATGGAGACAAGATTAGAAGGGAAGCAATAAACTGGGAAAATATTTTTACAGTCAAAGGTTCTGATAAAGGCCTCGTTTCCAATATATATAGAGAATTGATTCTAATTTATAAGAAATCAAGCCATTCTCCAATTGATAAATGGTCAAAGGATATTAACAGACAATTCTCAGACAAACAAATTGAAACTATTTCTAGCCATATGAAAAGAAGCTCCAAGTCATTATCAATCAGAGAAATGTAAATTAAGACAACTCTGAGATACCACAACATGCCTGTCAGACTGGCTAGAATGATAGGGAAAGATAATGTGAAATATTGGAGGCAGTGTGGGAAAACAAGGACACTAATACATTGTTGTTGGAATTGTGAATACATCCAACCATTCTGGAGAGCAATTTGGAACTATGCTCAAAAAGTTATCAAACTGTGCATATCCTTTGATCCAGCAATGTTACTACTGGGCTTATATCCCAAAGAGATCATAAAGAAGGGAAAGGGATCTGTATGTGCATACATGTTTGTGGCAGCCCTCTTTGTAGTGATCAGAAACTGGAAACTGAGTAGATGCCCATCAATTGGAGAATGGCTAAATAAATTGTGGTATATGAATATTATGGAATACTATTGTTCGGTAAGAAATGACCAACAGGATGATTTCAGAAAGTCCTGGAGAGACTTACATGAACTGATGCTGAGTGAAATAAGCAAGGCCAGGAGATCCTTATATACTTCGACAATAATAGTATATGATGACTAATTCTGATTTTCCTGGCCATCTTCAGCAACAAGATGAACCAAACCAGTTCCAATGGAGCAATAATGAACTGAATCAGCTATGCCCAGTGAAAGAACTCTGGGAGATGACTAAGAACCATTACATTGAATTCCCAATCCCTATATTTTTTGCCTGCTTGCATTTTGGATTTCCTTCACAGGCTAATTATATGATATTTCAGAGTTTGATTCTTTTTGTACAGCAAAATAACAGTTTGGTCATGTATACTAATTGTGTATCTAATTTATATTCTAATATATTTATCATCTACTGGTCATCATGCCATCTAGGGGAGGGGCTGGGGAGAAGGAAGGCAAAAATTGGAACAAAAGATTTGGCAATTATCAATGTTGTAAAATTACCCTTACATATAACTTGTATTTAAAAAGCTACGAAATAAAAAATAAATAAAAAAAAAACCAATAAACATTTCTTAAATACTAAAATTAGAATTAGCTAAATGGAAAAATAGATATGAAAACTAACTGAAGAAAATCACACATTAAAGATTAGAATGGGGCAAATGGAAGTTAATGAGTCTATGAGACATAATAATCAGTTAAACAAACTAAAAAGTATGAAAAATGGAAGAAAATTTAAAATACCTCATTGGAAAAAATAGCCAACTTGGAAAATAATTCCAAAATATAAAATTTAAAATTATTGGTCTACCTGAAGACAATGACAATAAAAGAGCATGGATAACATTCTTCAAAAGATCATCAAGTGAAACTGCCCACTATTCTAGAAACTGAGGGGAAAATAGTCTTTGAAACATGACCCATTGATCACCTCTGGAAAGACATCAAAAAAGGAAAACACAAGGAACATTGTTACAAAACTCCACAACTACAATCTCAAGGAAAAATACTTCTAGATTCCAGACAAAAACAATTCAACTATCAAGGAGTATCAATCAGGATTAACCAGGATTTGAAAGCATCAGCAATAAAGGATCAGAGGGTCTGGAATGCCTTATTCCTGAAGGCAAAAGACCTGGGATTATTAGCAAGAATTAACTAACCAGCCAGACTGAGAATTGTCTTTGAGGGGAGGTAATGAACCTTCAATGAAGTAAGACACTTTCAATCATTTCTATTGAAAAAACAGAACTAAACAGAAAATTTAATCTTCAAATGGAGGACTCAAGAGAAGCATAGAAAGGTAAACAGGGGAAAATATATGTTATTTAAAGGTTAAAGTGTTTAAATCCCTGGAAGAGAAAATAATATCTGTAACTCATAAGAACTGTTGTTGTTACTGGGATAGACAGAGGAGGCTATCACAAGGACAGAGGATATGATTTTGAATTGACTCTGATGAAATGATATCAAAGAAGACCTTAAAGGTGGAAAAAAGGATTGTACTAGAAGAAGAAAGGGGAGGAATAATGGGACAAATTACATCACAAGAAGAGACATATAAGACCTATTATAAGTGAGAAGGAAAAGGAGCAGGATGAGCATTGTCTGAAGCTTGATTTCATCAGTTTGGGCTCAAAGAGGGAATAACTTAATCATTCAGTTAGAAATGAAAATTTATCTATAAAAAACGTAGGAAGAGAAAGAGGGGGAAAGAGGGCACCCTGAATAGAAAGGAAGACAGAAAAAAAAGGAAAAATGTGTAAGAGAAGAGAAAAATGAGTAATAGAAGATTAGGTAGAGGGTGGGGTGAGTTAAAAAACAAAATACTAAGGAGAGGGTGGAAAGAGAAAGGGGAAAAAATAGACTAAAAGGAAATACAAAGCTGGAAATCTTAACTGTGAATATGAATAGGATGAACTCTCCCATGAAATGGAAGCAAATAGCAGGATGGATTTAAAATCAGAATCCTACAGTATCTTTGTTACAAGAAACATATTAGACAGAGAGAAACATAGAGAGAGTAAAGGTAAAAGGCAAGAACAGGCTTTATTATACTTCAGCTTAAGCAAAAAAAAAAAAAAAAAAAAAAGCAGAGGTAGCAATTCTGATCTCAGATAAAGCAAAAGTAAAAATAGAGCTAATTAAAAGATATAAGGAAGGAAAGTACATCTTGATCAAGGATACCATAAACAATGAAGCAGTAATGATATTAAATGTGTATGTAGCAAGTTATAGAGCAAAAATAGAGAGCAGAACTGTATCAGTGGGAGACATCAGCCTGCCCCTCTCAAATTCAAACATATACAACCACAAAATAAAGAAGAAAGAAAAAAAAAGGAAAGTTAAGAAAAGCTAGATATGGTAGATCTCTGAAGAAAATTAAATGGATTGAAAGGAATACACCTTTTTCTCAGCAGTAAATGACACCTACACAAAAATTAAACATATTTTAGGGCATAAAAACCTCACAATCAAATACGAAAAAAGAAAAAATAATAAATGCTTCTTTTTCAGACCATGAGGCAATAAATTCATGAGGCAATATTCAAAACAGGCCATGGGAAGATAGACTAAAAACCATTCATGAATTAGATAATTTATTTTGAAAAAATGAGTGGGTCAAACAACAAATCACAGAAACAATCCATAATTTCATCCAAGAGAATGACAATAATGAAACAACATACCAAAATCTATGTTATATAGCCAAAGCAGTTCTTTGGGAAAATTTTATATCTCTAAATACCTACATGAAACTATTATCCTTATTGACCATATCAATAGCAAAAGAAATCAAATTAAAATCTCAATAGGTACAGTAAAAGCTTTGGAAAAAAATATAGCCTCCACTCCTATTAAAAACAGGTGCCAAGATAGCAGAGAGAAGACATGGCTTTCTGTGACCTCCTCCTATCTTCTCTCAAACTAACAACAGATTAAGCCTCTAAACTGGTTTAGTAGTGACAGAATCCATAAGTATTTGGAGTATAACACATTTCAGGACAAGAAGACCAGAACAGGTCAGACAGGGAGATAGTCTTTGGAGGCCAGACTGAAGCACAGGGAACAGGAGGCAAGGAGCTCAGGCAAGGAGCCAGAGCTTTTGGCATCCAAGTACCAAGGGAATTTTCTGTGGTGCTCTTAGGCTACTCTGTCCTGCTTGCAAGCAGGTAGTTAGCAGATTTCCTATAAAACACCCAAACACAAATACAAAAGGTATATTGTAAGCCACTGAGCCCAGGAAGAATGAAGAACTTGGCCAAACTTACCCAGCCCTGGAAGTCAGTCAGCAGAACTGCTCCAGGGCAAAGTAAAGCTGCTATCTCCTTTTTGCCTTGAGGGCACAGCACAACTCTCTAAAAAATGAGCAAAAACGCAAAAAGAACTCTGACCACAGTCAGTTTTTATAGAGAGAGAGAAGAACAGACCTCAAACCCTGAGACTCCTAAAGACAAATCAAGTCCAGATGAAGCCCCAAAGGGAGATATGCGCTGGTTCCCATTTCACAATATTTTTTTGGAAAATTTCAAAAAGGATCTTAAAAGAGAGTTAGAAGAAAAATGGGGAAAGAAAATGATCTTTGCAAGAGGGTATGGAAAAGAAAAAACAAAAATTTATCTGAAGAAAACTCCTTAAAAATAGATACGATGAAATGTGAAAAGCATATTACAAAATAGATTTGATTAAATGGAAAAAGCATATCACCCTTTACAAAATAGATATGAAAAAGAAACCAATTCATTGAGAGACAGAATTTGTAAACTGGAAAAAATGCAATGGAAAAAAACAAGTCATTTAAAAATTCAATTGGCTAAATACAAAAAAAAAAGTTTAAAATGGTAATTGAAGAAAATTATACACTAAAAATTATAATTGAACAAATGGAAGTGAATGACTCACTAAGACTTCAAAAATTAATCAAACAAAACCAAAAAAAAAAAAAAAAAAAAAAAAAAAAAAAAAAAAAAAGAAAAGAAAAAAGAAAAAAGAAAAAAAAAGGAAATGTGAAATAGCTCATTGGAAAAACAACTGACCTGGGAAATAGATCTAGGAGAGACAATCTAAGGATTATTGGACTTTCTAAAAGCTATGATGTACAAAAAAGAGCCTAAACATCATCTTTCAGGAAATCATTAAGGAAAATTGCTCTGATGTCCTAAAAATAAAAGGTAAAGTAGCCATTGAAAGAATTCACCAATCAGATCCTGAAAGAGAACCCAAAATGAAAACTCCAAGAAATATAGTAGCTAAATTTCAGAATTATTGTATCAAAGAAAAAAATATTGCAAGCAGCCAGAAAGAAACAATTCATATATCGATCAGGATTGCCCAGGACCTAGTACCTTCCAGCTTAAAGCATCAAAGGACCTGGAATCTGATATTCTAAAAGGCAAAGCAACTTGGATTGCAGTGAAGAATCAATATATCCAACTAAACTGAGCATTATCTTTTGGGAAAGAAGATGGACATTCAATGATAAATGTGAATTTCACTTCTTTCTGAGGAAAAATACAGAGCTGAATGAAAAATTTGATCTCCCAATGCAGAACTCAAGAGAAGCATCAAAAGATAGAAAGGAAACAACTCTTGACAATTATATTTCTGTTATGGTATACTTAGAGAGCAAAGTTATAATTTGATTTTATTGTGATAATATGAAAAAGAAACTAGAGGTGGAAACAGCATTGTACTAGAAAAAGAAAAAAAGGAGGTAAAATAAAGGAAATTGCATCTCATGAAGAGGCAAAGAAGACCTATTATAACTGAGGGAAAAAAGGTAGGGAGATGAATATTTTGTGAAGCTTACTCTCATCCAATGTGGCTCAAGGGGAGAATATCAGACATATTTGATTTTTCAGAGAAACTTCTCTCACCTTTTAGAGGAAAGAGGAAAACAAAGGGGAAGGCCAGTAGAAGTGAAAACAGAAGTAGTAGGGGAAAGGTATAAGAAACAGTGAGGGGTTCTAAAGGGGAGGGCTATTTGAGGGAGTCAGATTACTGAGGAGAAGGGAAGGGAAAAAGGAAAGATGAAAACCTAACAGGGTAAATAAGAAGGCAGGAAATACAGAATTAGTTATTTTCACTGAAAATGTGAATGGGATGATCTCTCCCATAAAACAGAAGCAAAGAGGAGCCTGGATTAAAAACCAAATCCTATAGTATGTTGTTTACAAGAAACACTTTTAAAGAAGAGTGATATATACAGAGTAAGATAAAAGGCTGGAGCAGAATCTATTATGCTTTAGGTGAAGTTTAAAAAGCAGAGGTAGTGATCCTGAACTCAAATAAAGCAAAAAAAAATTAGATCTAATTAAAGAGATAAGAAAGGAAACTATATTTTGTTAAAGAGTGCCATAGATAATGGAGCAATATCAATACTAAACATATATATGCAGCAAGTGGCATAGCATCAAAATTCCTAGAGAAGTTAAGAGAGCTGCAAGAAGAAAGACACAGCAAAACTATATTAGTGGGGGATCTCAACCTTGCTCTTTCAGAACTAGATACATCAAACCACACAAAGAAAAAAAAAAAGAAGAAGAAAAAAGTTAAGGAGGTAAATAGAATTTTAGAAAAGTTAGATATTACAAATCTTTAGAGAAAATTGAATAGAGACCAAAAGGAGGGTATTTTTTCTCAGTGTCTCATGGAAACTATACAAAAATTGACCATGTATTAGGGAGTAACAACTTCAAAATCAAATGCAGAAACTATTATCCTAATCAATGATATCAATAACAATAGAAATCAGATGAAAATCTTAGTAAGTGCAGTAAAAGCTTTTGACAATATACATTACCCATTCCTATTAAAATATCAGGTAAAGCATAGAGATAAAGATAGTTTTCCTTAAAATAGTAATCCATATCTATCTAAAACTAATAACAAGAATTATTTGTAATGGAGTGAAACTGGATAAATTCATAATAAGATCAGGGTGAAACAAGGATGCCCACTATCACTATCATTATTAAACTTTGTACTAGAAATGTTGGCTTTAAAAATAAGAAAAGAAAAAAAATTAAAGAAATTATAAAAGGCAATGAGGAAATAAAACTGTCATTCTTTGCAGATGATATGATGATATATTTAGAGAATCCTAGAAAACAAAAACTCTTTGAAACAATTCACAACTTTAGCAAAGTTGCAGAATATAAAACAAAGATACAAATCATCAACATTCCTATATATTACTGACAAACCCCAGTAACAAAAGATAAAAATAAAAATTACATTTAAAATTGCTGTAGACAAAATAAAATATTTGGGTGTCAACCTACCAAGGAGCTATATGAAAACAATTACAAAACATTTCTTACACATATAAAGTCAGATCTAAGCAACTGTAAAAATATCAATTGCTTGTGCACTAATATAATAAAAATGACAATTCTGCCTAAATTCTTCAGTACCTTACCAAACAAACTGCCTAAAAATTATTTTGTACAATTAGAAAAATAATACTACTATTCATCTGGAAGAACAAAAGATCAAGGCTATCCATGGAATTAATTTTTTAAAAAAAGGATGATGGCTTAGCAGTACCAAATCTAAATCTATATTATAAAAGAAGCAGTCATCAGAACCATTTCATACTGGCTAAGAAATAGAGTGGTGGATCACTGGAATCGATGAAATATACATGACACAATGATCAAGGCCCATGGCAATCTACTATTTGATAAACCCCTAAACTTCAGCTTCTGCAATAAGAACTCAGTATCTCACAAAAATTGATGGAAAAACTGGAGAATAAGATGTCAAAAACTCAGACCTACATCTCACACTCCATACAAAAATAAGGTCAAAATGGGCATTTGATTTGGGCATAAAAGTGATACTATAAGGAAATAGGAGAGCAAATGGTAATTTATCTATGTGATCTTTGGAGAAGGGAGGAATTTATGACCAAAGAATTAGAGAACTTTATGAAAGGCCAAACAGACAACTTTTATTACATTAAATTCAAAAGGTTTTATACAAACAAAACCAATTGATCCAACCATTCCATGTTCCAAGGGCAATAAAAGTGTGTATACTCTTTGACCAAATAATGCCACTCCTAAGTCTGTAGCCCAAAGAAATCATAAATGAGGGGAAAGGACCCACATGTGCAAACATGTTTGCAGCACCAATTTTTGTGGTACCAATGAATTGGAAAATTAATAGATGCCTATCAGTTGAGGAATGGTTGTTAATGTTGTATATGGAAGTATTATTTTTCTATAAAAAATTAGGAACAAATTGATTTTAGAAAGCCTGAAAAGATTTACACGGACTGAGGCTAAGAGAAAGAAGCAAAACCAATAATACATTGTATACAATAATATCAAAAATGTCTGTGGTTAACTGTGAAAGACTTGTTTTTTTCTTATTGGTTCACTGATCCAAGGCAATCAGAATAGACTTTGGATAGAAAATGTCATGTGCATACAGAAAAAGAGCTATGATGATTGAATGTAAATCAACATATGCTCTGTTCACTTCTTTTTTCTGTTTGTTTTTTCTCTCCCATTCTTTTTCCCTTTTGTTCTTATTTTTCTCTCCTAATATGATTCAAAAAGCAATGTGTATTCAAAATAAATTAATGCTTAAAAAAAGAAAGAAAAAAGAAATCTCAGATAAAATAATTTGCTTGTTATAAATGTGATGCAAACTACAATAGGTTGGGAAATTTACTCTGAATAGGGTAAAGCCGGCTTTGTAGAATCAAGTTGATGTGTCTAATTGTGGCATAGGCTTTGAGGAGATATTAAGCTCTGGTAACACTTAAGTATTATGTTGATTTCTCAAAGATGTCTTTGTTACTATAACATCCCTTCCTGTCTAGGTGGGTTGGGCAGTTTATTTGAATGTCTAAGAATTAGAAAATTAAACACCTTGTGCTTATAAGAGTAAAGTTGCTGGTTCTCAGATGCAAAAACTTCAAGAGATGATATGATTGAAAGAAACATGTGTGAACTTTTGTGTATTAGGAAATATAGATTCTTGGAAATAACAATAAGTGAGGAAGCTTGTCTCTACATTTCTGATGTTCAGCACTCAGAACCCTATAGAACACTAAGGTAGCTATCAAATGATGTTGTTCTAACTTTGGTAAAGCTGAGGTATTTTTAATACCCAAACCCAAGAATTCACCTCTGTTTCATTAAACCTCATTTGTATAATTTCCTAAATTACTTTCTGCTGCTTATTTTGATAAAGATATTTATTCATGATCCATGATGCTATTTTATGTCAGTAGCATTTGGTGGGAAGGGTATCAGCTTGATAATATTAAATTAAATGTTGCCTTCCCCAAGAATCATCAGTCAAAATGTCTTTAATATCAAACCCTTTATTGTTTTCTTTCCCTAAAGATATTTGACATGTGGCAGATAAATATAATTTTATTCTGAGAAATATTTCAAAGATAGAATAGCATAGAAGAGGCTTCCTAGGTAAATGGTGCTGGGACCAAATGACAATTCTTATGATAGTTTTTTTCAGTATGATGTCAGGCTTCCTCCTACTCCAGTCAGCTTAGTTGCAGAGTGGATAGTGTGCAAGGCCTAAAGTCTGGAAGGAATGAGTTGAAATCGGGCCCCAGAGATTTATTAACTGTATGACCATTGGTAAGTCTCAGTTTTCTAATCTATAAAATGTGGATATAATAGCACTTGCCTCCCAGGGTTATTAAAAGGCTTAAGATAATAATTATAAAATGCTTTATGCATAGTAGGGTTTATTTCTTTTCCAACATAAGATGGGTCAAATCATACTCTTAATTTTAGCTAGGATCAAAACAAAATTTAAAAAGGTATATGCTAGCAATGCTGTAAAAGCTGTAATCAACAGTCAAAAGTTTGACAAAACATAATTGATATCATCACAAAGATTGTTCCACTACAACTCCCCCATCCCTGCTTCCAAACTAAAAACTTCTGGTTCTCAGTTGGCTGCTCCTTTGTATAACTGCAATATTTGCAAAGCTGGAGTAAAATAGGAAGAGATATAATATGACAAAATAAAATACTGTCTTGTCCATAAAACATGAATTTCTGTTCAGAAACTGTTCTGTTCTGTAACAGAAATTCATGATGTTAGGAATGAACAGGTTGAATACCAAAAAAAAAAAAAAAGTCCCTAATAAATGTCTCCAAAATTCCTATTCTTCCTAAAAAAAAAATTATTGACTGTTTTTATAAAGATTCCCTATTTCAGAAGTACAAATAGTAATTTTTATGTGAAAATATATGTAATGTTCTGATTGGTTTTCTGGAGGTCTTGGGACCAGCCTTTGTTTCAGCAGAGTAATCACCACAAGAATCACCAGGGATAAAGTCCAAATTCTTTATTGTCTCCTTCACTCTGTCTCCTTGCCTGGGGCCCAGCTAGCTTTCTCAGTGGCCTTCAGACAGACCTTGGTCTCAGTGAAAAAATGCAGGAGATCAGGCCAGCTACCACAAAGGTGGGAGATGGAATGAATGTCTGAGTCCGAAGGCTTATGCTCCAGCCTCCAGCCAATACAAAGGTGGGATATGGAATGAATCTCTCTGGCTGAGTTTGTCCCAGCTATATGCTCTATTGTAATTAAAGCCATTTATCATATTGAGTATAAGCCAATCATTATATTACTAAGGAATCATTATTTATTGTAAAATTAATTCAATCATACTGAACTACAGAACTATTAATCACTATGCTAAATTAGATAATCATTGTCTTATCAATTCCATTTAGTTAACACCTTGTAAGAATCCTGGTTTCAGAGTTCTGACCCATTACACCTAAAGAAATAAAGTGCCAATCTTCTTTACATGACCCCCCCATACACACACACACACACACACACACACACACACACACAAATCCAGAAGTAAAGAAATAAAGTTACCAGAGGTAGATAAGTGGTTCATTGCCTAGAGCACTGGGCATGAAGTCAGAAAAACTGAATTCAAATCTGGTCTTAGACATTTATTGGCTGTGTGACCATGAGGAAGTCATTTAACTCCTTTCTGCCTCCATTTTTTCAACTATTAAATGGGCCTAATAATGTCACCTATTCCAGGGTTATTGTAAGGATTACCTGACATCATACATGTAACACATTTAGCACTGTGCCTGGTACAAATAGTAAGCATAAATATGTCTTCTCTTTGTCCCTTCTCCTTAAAGATTAGGACATATAAGTATACCTAATAAATTATGTGTAAAGTAATAAATATCTTTATAGACAATAGCATTTCAGAAATATAGATGCTTAAAATATCGAGGCATTGAGTAACAATGTGTCCTATTGGTCTCTATCCATTGTCTCAGCCTAGCAAGTTGCATTTCCAATTTCAGCTCCCATAATTTTTGATTCAGAATAAAAGGTCTTTGTATAAAAATAATCATTTATGTTTTGATGATACAAAAATGCAAAACCAACTGTTATTCAAGATGGATAATGGAAACACAGACAACTTGAGGAGATAAGTAATTTTAAGGAGCTATCTATTTTCTGAATGTTTTCTAAGAGACAGAAACACTCAGAAAAAAAACTGAAGCAGGTGTTATTTTACCACAAGAAGATCATACTTCTTGACATTTTATCATGTAGAAATTCAACAACTTTTGTAATGATTCTTTAAGATGATTTATTTTTCTTTATGTGCCCTAGAGATAAATTCCCTGTATTCTCTATATTTTGTGAGCTGGCTTGAGAAATATGTAAGTAAACCAAAATTTTCATCTGAAATTTTCTGAAAGCATGATTTTATGAAGAGGAAATGTAACTAATGAAGACCTCTTTGAGTTATGAGTGGTGGATTTAAGAAATGGAGGCATAAAGCAATGTTCTCTCATGCCACACTTCTGAAAGCCAGAATTGTTTTTTTTTTTTAATAACTACAAAATTTTCTCTCAAACTCTTTTTGAAAAAATTGCTTCAAGTGATGGTGACATATTGATTAGATAAAAAGATAGACAAAAAGACACCTTTTAGTACATCTGGGAAAATGTCCTGGAATCACTGGGACAAACTACTTCATACTCCAGTTTCAACAGAAATAAATATGCTTCTGTTTCCTATCACTGATTACAGCTCAGGAAAAGTCACTTAATTTCTCTGTGGCCAGCTCTTCACATAAAATTCAAGCACAAAGTCCCATGCTTGTGTCTATATTTCTTATTCAATATCAATAAGAGCAGATTTTAAGGATAAGTGATTTAGGAAAAAAGCCCAAAATTACACACAGATTTTGTGTAGTTCTTCCCAATATCCCTTCATTAATCATACAATGAACCATAAAAGATACTTGAGATAAATTGGCCATATAGAGCAAGAGCTGAGGATTCTCTTCTCATCTCCTACTTAAGGGAGTATTCTCATTAGCCAATGAAGGTAAAAATTATAAATAAAAACAAGATAATGTGCAGAAGGAGTTCTTTTTATAATGCTATTAATTTGTATCATTAAATGTTTATTAAACATTTATATGTGCTTTCTTAGGTGATGGTAGACAAAAATAGACAAAAATAAAGCTGTCCCTGCCTCGAAGAGCTTGTTTCATAAGAGGAGAAATGTATCTAAATAAGTATCTATAAAATAGATACAAAATGAATACAAGGTAGGTTGGAAAAAATGCACATGCAATGGGGGAGGACATGTTGAAGGAATTTAGGAAGGGCTTGAAATAGAGGTTGTGATAAAATTGATAATTGTTGCCTTTCTTCCCTATTCCCCAGTCAAATATATGATTCCACAAAGAAATCTATTGCTTTCTTATGATTAACTAATAAGTAATTCACAATATGACTTTTATGAAAAGCTGTCTTTGTCAATGGAAATCACATCTGGTATGTGTAAATACTCTCTTGCTTCAACCTTTCATAGGTTGAAAAACTTAACAATGAATATGATGCCCAGTTTTCATCAACATGCATATCTGCTTTGAGGACATCTAGGTGATGCAGTGGCTAGAGTACTGGTTCTGAAATCAAGAAACCTCACTTTCCTGAGTTCAAATATGACTTTCATTACTTACTAATGTGTGACCCTGAACAAGTCACTTAACACTGTTTACCTTATTTTCTGCATCTGTAAAATGAGCTAAAGAAGGAAATGAAAAACTGCTTTATTTTCCATGCCAAAACAATTCCCAAATGAATGAATAATAACATATCTGTTTTGTCATTGGTGTAGCAAATATGATAATTAGAAAATACAGTAAAAATACATATATTGCTCTAATATGGCAAGGGCAAGGAAAGAATTGAGTGTTCAAAAAAATCTTGAAAGCAAATATCTAATGGTTTCATATTCTGCTTATGTGCATCAAATACATGCAGAATGTTCCAAATCTTGGAATCTCGGAACAATAAATAGAAGAAAGAACTAATATAAAGATATAAGACTTTAAACAAGCTTTCAGAAATGCTATTTTTTCTTTTAAAATGCTTATTTTTAAAGTTGGGAAGATTATTGTTACACACATCTCTGGGCACATATATACACACAAACTACAAAAAGCATCCATTAACTCAGCAGTCAATAAAATATGTGTTTCCCTAACCACTAAAGAGCTGCAAAACACAAAATGGAAATGCCTTCCCTGGCATGAAAATCCTACATAATTTGCACATTACTTCCTGTGAGTCTTCCCAGAAAGAAAATGCCTTTATTATAAAATCATAAACATTAGTGATGTATAAGTCAACTTTGTTCCATCTTGCCAGCATTTTAGAAACAGGGCACCTTACTTGTTTTCTATTCTCTATATTCCTTGATATATCTATGCCCCCAAAGATCTCCTCATCAACTACTTACTGATTCTCATATCTCCCCATTTTGTAATCACTCCAAATAATGTGGGGCACCAGAAAAGCTGATGTCATTAAGAGCGGGTAGCTTCCAAGAACAGAGAAGTGATAGTCCTGGTGTGTTCTGAACTTGTCAGACCTCTTCTAAAACAGGGAATTTAGTTCTATGTGTTATATGTTGAAAAAGTCATTGTTAAACTGGAAATCATTCAGGTTTGCACAACCAAATTGTTGAAGGATATTGAGCATCTAGTAGTGAGGCTACATTTAAATCCTAGCCATGAAAAAAAGAATGTTTTTCCCCACTTATGGCTTGAATAAAAGGATATAAGCAAAGGGAAAGGACAAGATCAACTACAGTTTTATAAAAGAAATGAGGTTATTTCAGTCACCGTGGTCTGTAGTCTTTAATCAAAAAAAAAAAAAAGATGCACTTAGAAAAAGGTGCTAGTCACATCCTTTTGGAATAGGAAAAACAAAGAAGTAAGAGCTTCTAATTCCTCTCATATGCTTCAGCCAACAGAGCTATATATTATACAAGCTTCTGAATCCTATACTTTGCAGCTTATCATTTTATGTTTTATGTGAGTGTGAGGAGGGAAACTATTTATATTTCCTGGGACACAACTGTTCAATGTCTGATATTAAGCAGGGTAGTAAATGTAGTAACCCCTGAAACCTCCCTCTTCTCTGTGTATTTTGTCTCCTCTCTTCAGGGATCCTTAAAATTCCCAATATAGGAGTGAAAACTTTGTCTTCTAATCTTGAGCTAGTATTAACTTTTTCTTTTACTAAGCTGTGAAGAATTACTATTCTCGGGGTCTTTAGAGACTTGGTGTCTTTTGCAAGGCAGCCAGTTCAACTTGTGCCAGAAAGATTATTACATTTACATACCATTTGTGTAGCCATTGAAAGAACTGGATAATTAGCCAGGAGAGAAAAAAGATTCAGGAAGGAAAGTAGAGGGTTTTTTTTAGAGATTGAAGGGGAATAGATTTTTTTCTTTTGGCCCCAGAGGAGAGAATCTTGATTGCAAAAGTACAAAGTTAAGTTAGGTGTCCAAAAGAAAGAAAAACAAATCTTAATTAGCACTTCCTAATTCCAAATGAGAATGGTCTACATTAAAGACAGTATGTTTCCTCTTTGAAAGTTTTAAAGCACAGGTTGAGTGTCCACTTTTATATTTATTGTGGTATAGATTGTTTTTGTGTGTTGGTTAGACTCAATAACCACTGAAGTTCCTTTCAACTGTTAATTTTTCCACCTATCTTATAAATCCAGAAATTATGAAGTATATTAAATTCAGAATCCAAACAATCACAGAGTTGAGAGCATCAGAATTTCATTCAGGCAATAAATCAACAAATCAATGAAAAACAACCAAAAGCATCTCCTATATTTAGTTCCAAATAATATATTAGACATTGGACACACAAAGAAAAAAGATATTTATTTCATTCTAGTAAAGATAAATAAAGTAAATCAAATACAGCATGAATAGAATTGCACAGCAGTTATACTTCAGTACCCATCTTGTCAGACTGCTGAACTAAGTTGAGAATAATCAATAGATCTCAAACTCATCAGTTAGTTAGGGCATGTCTAACCCAAGCATGTGAAGACACCTCCCTGGCAGAATGGGTAGAAGAGAACAATTTGTTCCAACAGCCATGAAAGAAGCTAAAGCATGTATCATGGAACACTTAGAGCTTGGTTAGACATCAAAAATACCAAAGTCATCCATTGCATCCATGGCTATTGACTATTATTTTGATATTTACCCTGCCAGTGGACTTCAGTGACTCTGAAAGACAAGGTAAGATTAAGAACAACTTTGCCTCATTTAAATCAAATTCACCTACAAATCAAAACATCATCCATGATGTCATTTGTCCTCTTTGAAAATGAAGGACAAACAACAGTTTTAACAGCAGCAGCTGGAACAGCAACAATAGCATGAACCAACACAGCTAATAAGAATTTGAAGTTAATAAGAAGAGCTGATATTTAAGGCTTAATGAGTATTTTATACTTATATGTTTCCCACAATAACTTTGTGAATTGGGTGAAATAAATCAAAAAGAAATCTGATTTAGTGAACAGAGCATTGTATTTGAAATCAGAAAGACCTTGGTTCTATGTCTCTCTCAGACACTTAGTGACTGGGTAAGTCATTTAAATTATCTGTGCTTCAGTTTCTTCATTTACTAAATGGGGAGAATAACAACACTTCCTTCACAGGGTTGTCATAAGCATCAAATGAGAAAATGTACATGAAGTGCTTGCAAACATCAAAATATCATAGAATGTAATCAATTTTAAATAAATTATATTTATTTTCTATGGATGTTTATATACATAATGATGTACAAGTGTGATGGAACCAAGATGGAGGAGTGCTCAAGCACTCCCAGTTTCCCTCAAAACAAAAAACAAAAAAAATGAAGCCTAGCCTCTGCAGAGAGTTTGATAGAATGAAACCAACACCTTCAAGAAAAATCATTCTCATTGAGGTGAAAAGCGTGTTCAGTCCAGCTCAGATATACTCTAGGAAAGCCAGTGAGAAGGTCGTAATCACGGTAAATCATTAACTAAGACCCTCAATACTGGCTCAGTAGAAGATAAGATCAGTGGATCAGCTTCCAGACCCAGCTCAGAAGGCAAACTGCCTCTGTACACAAAGGCAAAGCTCAGAGCTAGACAGGAAGCTTGGGGCAGTGCTCTCTTTATCCCAAGAGCAGAGGTCAACCATAAAAGTAAGAGAGAGAGAGAGAGAGAGAGAGAGAGAGAGAGAGAGAGAAGAGAAGAGAAGAGAAATACTGAAAGAAAAGAAAAGAAAAGAAAATGAGCAAGAAACAGAAAAGAACCTTAAACATAGAAAACTACTATGGTTAGAGGACAGAACAAAACACAAACTCAGACTAAGATAGAATGTCCATAGAGGAAATCTCAAAGAGTTATATGAATCTGTCTCAAGCCCAAAGAGGTTTCCTGGAAATGCTCATAAAAGAATCCAAAAGGCAAATAAGAGAGGTAGATGAAAAAATGAGAAAGGCAATGAGAGGTATGCATGAGAGACTCAATAGCTTGGAAAGGGAAGGGGGAAAAATGTTCAAAGAAAACAACACTTTAACCAATAGAATTAACCAAATGGAAAAACAGATACAAAAGCTAACTGAATAAAGTCACACATTTAAAACTAGAACAGGACAATGGAGACCAATGACTTTGTAATATAGCAAACTTCAATCAAACTAAAAATGAAAAAAATGGAAGAAAATACACAATACTTCATTCAAAAAAATAACCCACATGGACATCCAGAAGAGACAATTTAAAGGTTATTGGCTTACTGGAAAGTCATGACCAACAAGGAGGCTGAATATCAAGAGATTACTAAGGAAAACTGTCCAGATATTCTATTAAAAAAAAGGAGAAAATATTCATAGAAAAAATCCATTTATTACCTCTGGAAAGAGATCCAACAAGGAAAACTCCAAGGAACACTGTTTCAAAAGTCCAAAACTGCAATCTCAAGATAAAATACTATAAGTTTTCAGACAAAAACAATTCAAATATCAAGGAACAACAGTCAGGATTACCCAGGACCTTATAGCTTCTACAATAAAAGACCAAAGGGCCTAGAAAAACATATTCTTGGAAGACAAAGGGTTAAAAACAAGAATTAACTACACAGTGAGACTCAGAATCATTCTTCAGGATAGGTAATGGAGATTCAATAAAGTAAGGGACTTTCAATCATTTCTATTGGAAAAACTGTAAATAAACAGAAAAATTTAATCTACAAACACAGGACTCAGGAGAAGTAGAAAGGTTAACATGGGGACAATATATATTATTTCAAGGTTAAACTGTTTACATTCCCATATGGGAAAACAATATCTGTAATTCTTGAGAACTGTATCTGTCACTGGGACAGATCAGAGGGGAGCATCTGAGGGATAGCTGTAAATGGACTTTTATGTGATGACCTCAAAGAAAAAGACATTAAGGGACGAGAAAAAGTCTGTACTGGAAAAAGTTAGCAAATGGGGATGTATAATAGGACAATTAGTTCACATGAAGAGGTATAAAAGACCTATTATGATCTAAGGAAATAAGAGAGGGGGGTAAGCATTGTCTGAAGTTTGATCTCATCAGTTTGGGCTCTAAGAAGTAATTTAATCATTTGGGTATAGAAATTTATCTAATCTTATAAAGAAGTAGGAGGAGAAAGAGGAAAAGAAAATGGAAGGCCAGGATAGAATGGAAGGAAGAAATATTAGGGGTAAAGGTAAAAGAAAAGAGGAAAGGCTGACAGAAGATAAGGTAGAGATAAGGTGGAGTAAATTAAAACATTACTAAGAATTGAATTTTAGAAGATCACTTTGATAGCTGAGTGAACTGATGTAGTGACAGACTTGAAACAGAGAGACCAACTATCATGCTAAAAACAATTGTTTAAACATTAGATGAAAAATGCACATAGGATTTGTGGTAACATAAAAAGAAGGTATCATATGAGAAAATGTTATAAAAGTAGGAGAGAGTTGACAATGTATTGGATAGAGGGGTGTGAGTAGAAGTGAGGATCTGAGAATGATATCTAGGTTGTGAGCTTGGGTGACTGAGATTGCTAAAAACATCAATTATAAGGAAGTTCTTAAGAAGGGAGGATTTCAGGAGCAATAATCAGTTCAGTTTTAGAGATTCTGAGTCCATTATATACCATATTTGTATAATTAATACAACTATTTAAAAAGAAAGAACAAAGGATTAGATTGTGGAGCTAAATAAAAATAAGCAAATTTCTCTGGAAGAACAAAATTCAAGAATTTCAAGTGAAATAATAAAAATAATAAAATGAGAAGGAAGAGGAGGATTATTATCAATACCCAACTTCAAAATATATCCCAAAGCAATTATCATGAAATGACATGGTACTGTTTAAAAAATATTGAGATGCTAAAATTGATAGAAAAGATCACAAAATACAGAAGCAAAGCAGCAGAGCAATCTGGTATTCCTCAAATTCAAAGATCCCAACTAATAGAATAAGAATCCTCTTCTCAACAAAAAAAATGGGGTGGGGGCTTGGAGTCAGGAAGATTCATGGGGTCACAAGTTGAACACAACTAAATGAAACAAGAACAACAACATTCAAAAAAAATCTACCATGAAAACTGGGAAAGCAGGCTATTTAGATATTAGGTACAGACAAAAAGCATATGTGATATATCAACAAAACACCAATAGTCCTACCTACTGAAACGCAAAATAGAGGGCATAATTGTTGACTGTAAGGTGAATTAATCTGCATGATTATCTATTAGGACTGAAGAACAAGAAAGTGATAATAAAATTGGAGGTGAGAGTACAAACAGATTAAGATAAGGAAAAAGCAGGTGAGAAACATTCTATTAGAAACAGAATAACCAATTATTTCAACATTTTATTCTTTGAATTGCTTATGCCATATCTATGGGGTGATCCATTAATTAATAGAACTAAAATAATGAGAAGGGTACAGTCCGTGGTCCTCTTTGTACTATCATATTAGAAATAAACATGATTGAAATGAGGTCACAAATGAGTGAAGTAATGGATTATGGATACTTGTTAAGCATTCAGGACTTATAGATTACTCATTTCAATGGGATATACAATATTAATAATTACCATGAGTTCTGTTGTTTGTTCAATTGAATTATTCAATTATAAAATTGTCATAAAAATATTTTAACATATCATAAGGATGGTTTTCAGTTGTCTTAAACTTTCATTATTGAATTGTCTGCAAATGAAAATGAAGTAACTAAAGATATTAAACTGAAAATGGTTTCTCACTGTGCATTGTCTGGAATTGTATGTGTAAGTTGGAAGAGTGATAACTAAATATGTTAATGGAATATTTGTAGTTGCATTTATATAAACTTAATAATTTTTGAAATAATTACAAGCATTCATGGAACTTTTCTTCAGTATAACCTCTATCTCCCTTTTAAATTTAATTACTGAAGGTTCCTTTTTTTATTCATTTGATGTTGATTTTTAAAATCTTGTATCTTTCAGAGAAATTCAAGAGTAACCATCTTATAAATGCTAATTTTATAATATTAGAAGAAAATATGAAACACATAATGTAAACTTAAATTTGTTTTGAGATTTTTTAATCTTGGTTTGAATTATTGATTTAAAAATAGAAAATAAAAGCTATTGCAAATAAAATTTTATTCTTGAAACATTTGTCATTTATATACCAATATTTTTCTTTGCAAAAGAAAAATAAAATTACCTCAGAAAGAAAGAAACTACAATCTTGTAGAAAAAGTTTAGAAAAAAAATCACATGACTACAGCAAATGATTTTACTTTTAAAAAGAATTGATAATTCAATTAACTTATTTAGAAAGCACCAAATAGTTTTAAAAAATACCCAGGTTTATTCAAACCACTATCATGACATTACTATTTTTCTAAACATATCCCACTCATCTCTAAAATATAAAGATATGTTTCATTCATTAATCCATATCTACTTATTATTCCCCAAATGAAACTTCACTCGAAGTGCAAATGTTTAAATGTTTCATGTATTTTAGTGAATAGGTATGCTTAAACAAATTAAACTGGGTCAAAATAATCATGTTAACATTTCTCTGAAGGTTAAAAACAATCCTTTAGCCAGCTTTATTTTCCTTTGATTGGAGGAGAGGCACAAGATATCAGTACCTCACTGTATCATAATGTAATTATTTCTAATTAAAGTGATTGATACTTATATAAAAGGGAATTTGACTTTTTATTGCCTGTGTGTGGTACTAAAATTGTGTTTCAAGCAGCAAACTTCATCTTCTACATCATCTTTTTAAACCTGTTTCTGTCTTTATTTCAAATTTTCTCTGTTTTATATTTACTTATTTTCTTTTTTTTTTCCTTGAAATGCTGAAATATCAAGAGAGAGGGATAAGAAGAACAAATTCTGAATCAGCTTGACAGAATGGATTAGCATAGTAACTGTTACAGTGTCATTGTTTGCTTATCAGCTAGTGAACAAATCTCTGAATCACATTGTTTTATTTTTTGTTTGTTTTAATGACTTTGAATTAAAGAATATAGGAATAAAGAAAAAAGCCAGATTAAGGATTGGGGATTTTATTTTATCAGGTTGGGAGAGCCAATGACAGGCTTCTGGGACAGGAAATTTGGTCCATCAGTAAGTCAACAAATATCTGGTGAAAAGATTGAATAATACAGAAAACTATAGCAGCAATGTTTAGAAAAGACAAGACCAAGGAGACACTAGATGCAAGGAAATCTTTTAGGAGACTGTTAAAATAATCTATGAAGGGGATGGGGCCAAGATGGTGAAGAGTAGATAAGTCTTTATCTGAGATATTCTTGATTTCCCTCAGTTCACACCAAATCAAGCCTCTGAACAACTTTTGAAGTGAGAGAACCTATAAACATTTGGAGTATAACAAATTTCCAGCAGAAAATATTTTGGAAGAACTTCAGAAAAGGTCTGTTTCAATTAGGCACATGAAGGGGAGGTTGGGGAGAGGCAGCCAAGTAAAGCCACAATGCATGTGATGTGGCATAAGCCATTAAGAAATCTACTGAAAGGCTCAGCCAAAATACAGTAAAAAACAGGGCCTGGAATCTGTTAACAGACTACTTCATCCTAGTTAAGAAGCCAGTGCAACAGCAGATTAGCCATGAGAGATCAAACACAAATACAAAAGAAAAATAGTGAGCCACTGAACCCTAAAATTATGTGGTACTTAGTCACCCAGAACCAGAGAGAAGTCAGCAGCACTAGCACAGGCCAGTGTAAAGCCTCTGTCACCTATAGAAACTTGGAACAATCTCTCCTCAAGATCTCAAATTTTTAAAAATGAGCAATAAGCAAAAATAACTCTGACTATAGATAGCTTTTATGGAGACATAGAACAGATTTCAAACTCTGAGTTCACTAAAGGCAAATGCAGCCCCAAATGGTCATATGAGTTGGTCCCCATCTCAGAAGTTTCTCTTGAAAGAATTCAAAAAGGATCTTTTAAAAAATATATATCTTTTTATTGACAGAACATATGCATGGGTAATATTTTACAACATTATCCCTTTCACTCACTTCTGTTTCAACTTTTCCCTTCCCTCGCTCCACCCCCTCACCTAGATGGCAGACAGTCTTATACATGTGAAATTTGTTATAGTATATCCAAGATGCAATATATGTGTGCAGAATAGTTTTCTTGTTGCACAGGAAGAATTAAATTCAGAAGGTAAAAATAACCTGAGAAGAAAAACAAAAATGTAAACCATTCACACTTATTTTCCAATGTTCTTTCTCTGGCTAGAGTTGATTGTGTCCATCATTGATCAAGTGGAACTGAATTAGATCTTCTCTTTGTTGAAGATATCCACTTCCATCAGAATACATCCTCAAACAGTATTGTTGTTGAAGTGTATAATTATCTCCTGGTTCTGCTCATTTCTTTCATCATCAGTTCATTTAAGTCTCTCCAAGCTTCTCTGTATTCATCCTGCTGGTCATTTCATACAGAACAATAATATTCCATAACATTCATATACCACAATTTACCTAACCATTCTCTAATAGATGGGCATTCATTCATTTTCCACTTTCTAGCCACTACAAACAAGGCTGCCACAAATATTTTTGTCCATACAGGTGCCTTTCCCTTCTTTAGCATCTCTTAGTATCTGTAATATAAGCCCAGTAGTAACACTGCTGGATCAAGGAGTATGCACAGTTTGATAACTTTTGGGGCATAATTCCAGATTGCTCTACAGAATGTTTGGATTCGTTCATGGCTCCATCAAAAAGGATCTTAAAAGAGATTTGTAAGAAAAATGGAGAAAGGAAATGAAAACATTGCTGGAAAGTTTGACAAAAGGGAACACTGAAATTATCTCAAAAAACTCCTTAAAATAGATTTAATGAAATGAAAAATCATATAACTATTTACATAAGAGTTTTGATGAAATGTAAATATATATATACATATATATATATATTATATATATATATATATATGTCTCCTTAAAAATAGATTTGAAAAAGAAACCAACTAGTTGAAAAACAGAATATGTGAAATGGAAAAACAACAACAACAGCAACAACCACCACCACCAAAACAATTCATTTAAAGTTCAATTGGCCAAATGCAAAAGGAGATAAAAAAGTTTACTGAAGAAAATAATTCACTAAAAATTAGAATTAAACAAATGGAAGTGAATGAGTCAATGAGACTTCAAGAATCCATCAGACAAAACCAAAAATCAATGAAAAAATAGAATAAAATGTAAAATATCTCATTACAAAAACAAAACACTTGAAGAATATATCCAGGAGAAACAATCTAAGAATAATTGAACTCCTTGAAAACAATGAGGAAAAAATGTGCCTACATATCATTTTTTAAGACATCATCTTTCAGAAATTCATCAAGGAAAACTGCCCTGATGTCCTAGACCTAGAGGATAAAATAACCATTAAAAGAATATACTAATCACTTCCTGAAAGAGACCAAAATGAAAATTCTAAAGAATATCATAGCTAAATTTCATAATTTTCAGATCAAGGGAAAAATATTGCAAGTAGCTAAGAGAAACAACAATTCAAATTTCTAGGAGCCACAATCAGGATTACCAAGAAACTAGCAGCTTCCACTTTAAAGGATTGAAGGGCCTGGAATCTGTTAATCTGAAAAACAAAGGGATTTGGATTACAGTAAAAAATCAACTATCCAACAAAATTAAGTATTATCTTTGAGAGAAAAAGATGGAGGTTCAATGAAACACTTGGATTTCATTTATTTCTAATGAAAAGACCAGAGCTGATCAGAAAATTTGATCTTGAAATACAGAGCTCAAGAGAAGCATAAAAAGTTTAAAATGGAACAATAAAATAACTATTTTAAAAGTTAAAAAGATTATATTCCTATAAGTATAGATGCTATCTTTAACTCTTGAGAACTATATTTCTGTTATGGGTATACTTCGAGAGTTCAGGTAAAATTTGATTTTATTGTGATGATATAAAAAAGAAACTAGAAGTGGAAAGGGATTATACTGAAAGAAGGGGGAAATGGAGGTAAAATGAGATAAATTACATCTCCTGAAGAGGCAAAAAAGACCTATTATAATTGAGGGATAAAAGGGAGAAGGATGAGAATGTGTAAATCTAACTCCCATCAGATTTGGAATAAAGAGAGAATATCAGGTATATTTAACTTCATAGAGAAACTTAGCTCACCCTATCAGGAAATAAGAGGAGAAAGGGGAAAGGAAAGTGGGAGGCTAATAGAAGGGAGACTAGAAGTAGAAGGGGAAAGATATAAAAAAGTGGGAAGTGCTATAAAAGGGGAGGGCTGCTTGAGGGAGGTGGTAGTCAGAAGCAAAATATTAGGGAGGAGGGAAAGGGGGAAAGGTGTTGGAATACATGGGAACTGCTGCTGAAATACACAGGAGCCACCTGACAGTGGCTGCTGGAGAACCAACCCACAATGGATCTCCTCTTGTGAGAGGATGATACAAGGAGAGTGAGAGGCAGTTGCTGTTCTCTGACCTCTCTCACTGAGAGGCCATTGCATTTTCTGATCTTGAGGGTTAAAAGATATGCCAGTGGTGTGTAAAATCTGATACTGTGCACAAAAGTGTGCAAAATGTTTAAAAATATATGCAGTTCTGTTATTTGTTTTTATTGCTTGTAGCACATCCATAATTGCAAATGCTTGTATAAGGAATTCAGTGACCATTCGGGATGTCTCTTTGCTGCTGGTATTGCAAAAGTAAATTTTGAAAAGGTGTCCACTACAACATGAATAAAAGACAGACAGCCAAAAGATTTATAATGGGTCACATCCATTTGCCAAATTTCATTGGGTCTCAAACCATGAGAATTATTCCCTGGAGGGAATACATGAGTGTGGAAAAGAAGGTAAGCTGTACAGGCTTTTACTATGCTCCTAGCTTCCTCTTTTGTTATCTCAAATTGCAAACGTAAAGCTTGAGCAGCCTGATATTTAAGATGAGATTCTTGGGCTTCCTGAAATAAAGGAGTATTGGCTAACATAGTTAAAGGCTATCTGCCTTTGAATTTACATCAAAAATAGGACCTGGAAGTCCACTAGGAGAGTGGACATGCAGGATATAAATCTTACCTGGATGCTTTCTCATTTGTTCTTGAAGTTCCTTAAAGAGATGAGATATATTAGAAGCTGAAAATTTTATTTGGGCTGTGGCAATTATTTGTACCACACCTACTGAATAGGCTGAATCAGATATTATATTTATATCTCCTGAATAATAGGTAAGAGCTAGCATGATTGCATACAATTTATTCTGCTGAGTGGACTGAAAAGGACTTCTGACTATTCTCTTTATGGTTAAGTCATGAAAGTATACAGCACAAATGTTATGTTTGGATGCATCTGTAAAGATAGTTGTTTTTTTAAGAGGAAGCTTAGAAACCTTTACTTAAAAAATCCATTGCCAATTATGTAATAGCTGGGTTATCTTTAATGGAGACCCGTGTGTAAAATTTAGAGCTGTGGCTAACAAAATTTACCACTCTAGAATGATTTCACAGCATACATTAATTTGTGCATTGGTATAATATTAATATATATATTAATAATAATATAATAAAATTATCGGGGATAACACTTGACAAGATAATATATCTTGTCAAGTCGATAATTTTACTGCTCACTTAATGGCCTTTAATAAAATTCTAGCCACAAGCACTGGGTAAGGGGTAAGGCTTTGTTCTGGATGTGCTGGGAGGTTCACACACACTATCACATTGTCTCCTTGATGAAGGACTGCTGTGAATGCCTCTTTTGTAGCAAAAACTGATATTTCCAAGTGTTTTTTAAGTGACACTTTCAACCACATTGGATAAATCCAATTCAACTTCTCTCAAAGCCTCTTAAGCTTCTTTTGAAAGCTGTTATGGTGAATTTAAAGCAGTGTCTCCTCTTAAAATGTCATATAAAGGTTGCAATTGATTAGCAGTTAAGTCTAACACTGGATGTATCCATTGGATATCTTCCATTAGAAAGGAAAGAGAAAATTATAACTTGAGAAAAATAAGGTAGCGGGAAATAGAGTTAGTAATTTTAATTGTGAATGTGAATGGGATGAACTTTACCATAAAAGAGAAGTAGAGAACAGACTAGATTAAAGGCAGAATATTACAATATGTTGTTTACATACACATTTAAGGGCAGAGCCAAGATGGTGGAGAAGGCACACACAACTTTCTAAGCTCCCTGATACCCTCATGACCAACATTAAATTCAGCCTCAAAATAGCACTTGACTGGTAAAACCCACAAAGACCAGAAGTACAACAACTCACCAGCCCAACATAATCTGGAATTTTGTCAGAAAAGGTTTATCCTGAAGAGCCAGGGAGAGAACTAGAGGCTAACATATTGTGCAGACCGGGTGGGAATGGTCTCTGTGGTTAGAACATTACAGAGATAACACTGGCATAGACTGAGTGCTCTGCAAAACAGTAGATCAGCAGAGAAATCAAAGCCACTCTAAAAAACACCAGTACCTAATAGGATCTGGCTTTACTCACCCCAAACCAGAAGTGCAACATAGATCACAGCACAACTGTGCAATCACAATCTGCAGTACAGGGCTTTTCCTTGGGGCAGTTATAAACCTGTGCAGCAGGGGGGCCCAGCCCAGTGGGATTCTCCACTGAGCACTTCCGTAGCTGTGGGAGTGCTGAATAACTTCCGGATTCGGGGAGCGGGGGGAGGAACTTTTGCACAGAGTACTCCCAAACCTCACTTGCCTGAGCCTGTTTAAATATGTCCCTGCTTTGCAGAGGAAGCTGGTAAACCCCTTGCCCTGAAGGCAAACCCTAAAGGCTTTTAAAATGAGTAAAAAAAAAAAATCAAAAGGACAATCAATATCTTCTATACAGAAAAAGAGCAGGTTTGCAACCCCAAGGAGACTAATAGCAAACAGTCTCCAGACAATACCCCAAAGGTGAATGTTACCTGGCCCCCTTTACACAACGCTCTCCTAGAAGAGACCATTAAAAGTCTCAAAAGAGAGTTAAAAGAAAAATGGGAAAGGAAAGAGAAGCTTTGCAAGAAAGTAACAACTTCCTGAAATATGAATTGGAAAAGATAAAAAATTCCCAGGAAGTGAAGGAAAACAGAATTTATGAATTGGAAAAGGTAAAAAAAAAAAATCTCAGGAAAGTAGGATTTATAAATTGAAAAAAAAATTAGTGAAATGGAAAAAATTCCATAGAGCAAAACAATTCATTTAAAAACTCAATTGGACATATACAAAAAGTAAAAAAGCTATTAAAGAAAATAACTCATTAAAAATCAGAACTGAATAAATAGAAACCAATGAGTCATTGAGACAGCAAGAATCAGTCAAGCAAAACCAAAAAAATGACAAATTGGAAAAAAAAAACCATGAAACATCTACTTGGAAAAATGACAGACGTGGAAAATAGATCTAGGAGAGATTATCTGATGATTATTGGATTTTCCAAATATTATGATAAAAAAGAGCCTAGATACTATTTTACAGGAAATTATCAAAGAGAACTGTCCAGAGGTAATAGAATCAGAAGGCAAAATAGGTATTAAAAGAATTTCTCGGACACCTTCTGAAAAAGATCCTAAAATAAAAATCCAAGGAATATTATAGCCAAATTTCAGAACTATAAGATTAAGGGGAAAATATTACAAGCTGCCAGAAAAAAAAAAACAAACGCTTCAAATACCAATGTGCCACAATAAGAAACACCCAAGATCTGGCAGCCTCCATATTAAATGATGGAAGGGCCTGGAATCTGATATTCCAAAAGACAAAAGATGTTGAAATGCAGCCAAGAATAAACTACCCAACCAAGCTGAGCATTTTCTTCCAGGAAAAAAGATGGATATTTAATGAAACAGATGAATTCCATTTGTTTCTAAGGAAAAAAACAGAACTAAACAAAAAATTTGATCTCCAACCATAGGACTCAAGGGAAGCAGAAGAGATAAAAGGAATTCTTGAGAATTGTATTTCTGTTGTGGATATACAAAAATACTACATATATAATTTGATTTTTACTGATATAACATAAAAAAGGGAAGTAAAAATGGAAAAGGGATAATGTCAGAAAAGGAGGAAAGAGGGGATAAAAAGAGGGAAACTACATCCCATGAAGAGGCAAAGAAAACTTATCATATCTGAGGGAACTTATAGAGGGGGAGGAATATTGTGTGAATCTTACTCTCATCAGAGTTGGCTCAAAGAAAAAATAATTGACATACTTGTTTTACAGAAAATATTCTCTCAGCTCATTAAAAAGGGGGAGAGGAAAAAGGAAAAGTAAAAGATTAATAAGGGAAGGCCACAAGAAAGGGGAAGAGATTAAAAGGGGGGGAGGAAGGGATTCTAAAGAGAGTGAGTGGCATGATACAAATGTTGCATATGAGTTTAAAACTGGGAAAGAGGGTTGGGGGGCAAGTAAAAGAAAAGCATAATCTGGGAATAATAAGATGGCAGGAAATAGAGAATTAGTAATTTTAACTGTAAATGGGAATGGGATGAACTCTCCCATAAAGGGAAGGCGAATAGCAGACTGGATCAAAAGTCAGAACCCTACAATATTTTTGTTAACAGGAAACACATTTAAAACAGGGAGATACATACAGAGTAAAGGTAAAAGGCTGGAGCAGAATCTATTATGCTTCAGGTGAAGTAAAAAAACCAGGGGTAGCCATCCTTAGATCAAGCAAAAGCAAAAATTGATCTAATTAAAAGAGATAAGGAAGGAAACTATATCTTGCTGAAGGGTAGCATAGACAATGAAGCAATATCAATACTAAACATATATGCACCAAGTGGTATAGCATCTAACTTCCTAAAGGAGAAATTAAGAGGGTTGCAAAAAGAAATAGACAGCAAAATTATAATAGTGGGAGATCTCAACCTTGAACTCTCAGAATTAGATAAATCACACCACAAAACAAATAAGAAAGAAATTAAACAGGTAAGTAGAATGTTAGAAAAATTAGCTATGATAGGTCTTTGGAGAAAACTTAATGGAGACAGAAAGAAATATACTTTCTTATCAGCAGTTCATGGAACCTATACAAAAAATTGACCATATATTAGGACATAAAGAACTCAAAATTAAATGCAAGAAGGCAGAAATAGTAAATGCTTTCTTTTCAGATCACGTTGCAATAAAAACTACATTCAACAAAAAGTTAGGGGTAAATAGACCAAAAAATAATTGGAAACTAAATAATTTCACCAAAAATAAAGAATGATTGGATGAAACAGTGAATTATAGACACAATTAACAATTTCACTCAAGATAATGACACAATGAGACATCATACCAAAATTTGTGGGATGCAGCCAAAGTGGTAATAAGGGGAAATTTTATATTCTTACAGGCTTACTTGAATAAAATAGAAAGGGAAAATCAATGAATTGGGCTTGCAACTAAAAAAGCTTTAAAAAGACCAAATTTAAACCCCCCAATCAAATACTAAACTTGAAATTCTAAAATTAAAATTAAGAATTTAAGAATAATAAAGAAATTAATAATATTGAAAGTAAAAAAAAAAAAAAAACTACTGAACTAATACATAAAACTAAGAGTTGGTTTTATGAGAAAACCAATAAAACAGATAAGCCTTAGCAAATCTGATTAGAAAATTAGATTAGAAAAAGGAGAGAGGAAAATCAAATTAGTAGTCTTAAAAATGAAAAGGGAAAACTTTCCACCAATGAAGAGGAAATTAGAGAAATGATAGTTACTTTGCCCAACTTTATGCCAATAAGTTTGATAACCTAAGTGAAATGGATGACTACCTTCAAAAATATAGGCTTCCCAGATGAAGAGGAGGAAATGAATTGCTTGAATAGTCCCATTTCATAAAAAGAAATAAAACATTATTATTAATCAGCTCCCAAAGAAAAAATCCACAGGACCAGATTGATTTACATGTAAATTCTACCAAATGTTTAAAGAACAATTAGCCCCAATGCTATATAAACTATTTGAAAAGATAGGGAATGAAGAAGTCCTACCAAATTCCTTTTATGACACAGACATGGTACTGATACCTAAACCAGGTAGGTTGAAAACAAAGAAAGAAAATTATAGACCAATCTCCCTAATGAATATTGATGCAAAAATCTTAAATAAGATATTAGCAAAAAGAGTACAGAAAATCATCCCCAGGATAATACACCATGATCAAGTAGGATTTATACCAGGAATGCAAGGTTGGTTCTATATTAGGAAAACTATCAGTACAATTGGCCATATTAATAACCAAATTAACAAAAACTATATGATCACCCCAATAGATGCAGAAAAAGCATTTGATAAAATGCAACATCCATTCCTATTAAAAACACTTGGGAGTATAGAAATAAATGAACTTTTTTCTCAAAATAATCAGTAGCATCTATTTAAAAACCATCAGTAAGCATCATTTGTAATGGGGACAAACTGCAACCATTCCCAATAAGATCAGTAGGGAAACAAGGTTGCCCACTAACACCATTACTATTCAATATTGTATTAGAAATGCTAACTGAGGCAATCAGAGTTGAGAAAGAGATTAAAGGATTAGAGTAAATAATGAAGAAACCAAATTATCACTCTTTGCTCATGATATGATGGTATACTTAGAGAACCCCAGAGATTATACTAAAAAGTTATTAGAAATAATCCACACATTTAGCAAAGTTGCAGGATACAAAATAAACCCACATAAGTCATCAGCATTCTTATATATCACTAACCAAATCCAACAGTCAGAGCTACAAAGAGAAATTCCATTTACACTAACTATTGATAATATAAAATACTTAGGAATCTATATGCCAAGGGAAAATCAGAAACTTTATGAGCAAAACTACAAAACACTTTCCACACAAATTAAATCTGATCTAACCAATTGGAAAAATATTAAATGCTCTTGTATAGGGTGAACAAATATAATAAAGATGACAATACTACATAAACTAATCAATTTATTTAGCACTATACCAACCAGACTCCCAAAAAACTATTTTAATGACCTAGAAAAAATAACAACAAAGTTCATATGGAAAAACAAAAGGTCAAGAATTTCAAAGGAATTAATGAAAAAAAAAATCAAATGAAGGTGGCCTACCTGTCAGATTTAAAATTATATTATAAAGCAGCAGTTACCAAAACCATTTGTTATTGGCTAAGAAATAGATTAGTTGATCAGTGGAATAGGTTAGGTCCAAAGGACAAAACAGTCAATAACTTTAATACCCTAGTGTTTGACAAACCCAGAGACCCCAGCTTTTGGAATAAGAACTCACTGTTTGACAAATATTGCTGGGAAAATTGGAAACTAGTCTCACAGAAACTAGGCATTGACTCACACTTAACACCATATACCAAGATAAGGTCAAAATGGGTTCATGACTTAGGAATAAAGAATGAGATTATAAATAAATTAGAAGAACACAAGATAGTTTACCTCCTAGACCTGTGGAAGAGGAAGGAATTTATGACCAAAGAAGAACTAGAGATCATTACTGATCACAAAATAGAAAATTTTGATTATATCAAATTGAAAAGTTTTTGTGCAAACAAAACTAATTCAGACAAGATTAGAAGGCAATAAATAAACTAGGAAAACATTTTTACAGTCAAAGGTTCTTATAAAGGCCTCATTTCCAAAATATAAAGAGAATTGACTCTAATTTATAAGAAATCAAGTCATTCTCCAAATGATAAATCAAAGGATATGAAGAAACAATTTTCAAATGAAGAAATTGAAACCATTTCTAGCCATATGAAAAGATGCTCTAAGTCATTATTAATCAGAGAAACGCAAATTAAGACAATTTTGAGATACCACTACACACACCTGTCTGATTGGCTAGAATGACAGGGAAAGATAATGCAGAATGTTGGAGGGGATATGGGAAAACAAGGACACTAATACATCATTGGTGGAATTGTGAATACATCCAGCCATTCTGGAGAGCAATTTGGAACTATGCTCAAAAAGTTATCAAACTGTGCATACCCTTTGATCCAACAGTGTTACTACTGGGCTTACATCCCAAAGAGATCTTAAAGAAGGGAAAGGGATCTGTATGTGCAAGAATGTTTGTGGCAGCCCTCTTTGTAGTAGCCCGAAACTGGAAACTGAGTAGATGCCCATCAATTGAAGAATGGCTGAATAAATTGTGGTATATGAATATTATGGAATATTATTCTTCAATAAGAAATGAGCAACAGGATAATTTTGGAAAGGCCTGGAGAGATATACACGAACAGATGCTGAGTGAAATGAGCAGGACCAGGAGATCATTATATACTTCAACTACAATATTATATGATGAGCAATTTTGATGAACCAAATCAGTTCTAATGGAGCAGTAATGAACTAAACCAGCTACATTCAGCAAAAGAGCTCTGGGAGATGACTAAGAGCCATTACATTGAATTCCCAATCCCTATATTTTTGCCCGCCTGCATTTTTGATTTCCTTCACAGGCTAATTATACAATATTTCAGAGTCCAATTCTTTTTCCACAGCAAAATAATGGTTTGGACATGTATACTTATTTTGTATTTTATTTATGCTTTACCATATTTAGCATATATTGATCATCCTACCTTCTAGGGGAGGGGGTGGGGGAAGGAGGGGGAAAATTGGAACAAAAGATTGGCAATTGTCAATGATGTACAATCACCCATGCATATAACTTGTAAATAAATAAAAAGCTATTAAAATTTTAAAAAATAATAATAATAAAAAGAAACACATTTAAGCAAAGTGATACATGCAGAGTAAAGATAAAAGGTTGGAGCACAATCTATTTTGCTTCAGCTGAAGTAAAACTTAAAAAACAGGGGGGTAGAGGGGAGAGTGATCCTGATTTCAGGTAAGAGGCAAAAATTAAAAGAGATAAGAACAGAGACTACATCTTGCTAAAAGGTGCTACATCTAGTGAACTAATGTCAATACTAAACATACATGCACCAAGTTTTATAGCTTCCAAATTCCTAAAGGAAAAGTTGAGAACTATGAGAAACATTAGACATCAAAACTATACTAGTGATGTTCTCAATCTTGCTGTCTCAGAACTAGGTAAATCAAACCACAAAATAAATAAGAAAAAAGGTCAGGAGACAAATAGAATTTTATAAAAATTAGGCATGATAAATTTTGAAGAAAATTAAATGGAGACAGAAAGGACTATATATATATATATATTTTTCAGTGATACATGGAATCTACACAAAATTGACTATGTATTAGGGCATAAAAACTTCAAAATCAAATGCAGAAAGGCAGAAATGATAAATGCATTTTTTTCAGATCATGATATAATAAAAATTATAAGTAATAATATGCCAGGGGACAATAGACCAAAATTAATTTTAAACTAAATAATCTAATCCTAAAGAATGAGTTAGTGAAACAAAAAACCATAGACAAAATAAATAATTTCATCCAAGAGAATGACAATAAAGAAACAATATACCAAAATTTATGAGTTACATCCAAAGCAGTTGTCAGGGGAAATTTTACATTATATTTTCTTACTTGCATAAAATAGAAAAAAGAAGATCAATTAATTGGGCTTCCAATGTAAAAAGCTAGAAAAAAACCCAAGAAATTAAAAACCCATCGTTAAATACCAATTTTGAAATTCTGAAAATAAGAAAATAGATATTAATAAAATTTAAAGTGAAAAAAACTATTGAATTAATGAACAAAACTAAGAGGTGCTTTTATGAAAAGGCCACCAAAATAGATAAAACTTTAACTTAAAGAAAATCAAATTATTAGTATCAAAAATGAAAAAGGTAAACTTACCACCAATGAAGAGGAAATTAGAGCAATATTTAGGACTTATTTTGCCAATATGCCAATAAATCTGATAATCTAAGCTAAATGGATGAATACTTAGAAAAATATAGATTGTCCAGATTAACAGAAGAGGAAATAAATTATTTAAATAGTCCCAATTCTTTAAAAAAAAAAAAAGAAATTAAACAGGCTATTAATCAGCTCCCTAGGAAAAAATCTCCAGAGCAGATGAATACTAGTGTGAATTCTATCAAACATTTAAAGAACAATTAATTTGATTACTTGCAAATTATTAGAGAAAATAGAGGAAAAGGAGTCCTACCAAAGTCCTCCTATGAAACAGATATGGTGTTGATACCTAAATTAGAAACAACAACAAAAAAATTATGGACCAATTTTCCTAATGAATATTGATGAAAAAATATTAAATTAAATATTAGCAAAGAGATTGAAACAAGTTATCTCCAAGATAATACACCAAGACCAATTAGGATTTATGTCAGGAATGCAAGGTTGCTTCAATATTAGGAAAACTAATAGGGTAATTGACAATTGCAATAACCAAACTAACAAAAATCATATGATTAGCTCAATAGATGCAGAAAAAGCATTCGACAAAATTTAAAACCCATTCCTATTAAAAAAAATACTTGGGAGTATAGGAATAAATGACATTTTCTGTAAAATTATCTATGGCATCTATTTAAACATCAGCAAGCATCATATGTAATGGGGATAAACTAGGACCATTCCCATTAAGATCAGAGGTGAAACAGGGTTGCTCACTATCACAGTTCCTATTTAATGTTGTATTAGTAATGTTAGCTTTGGAACTAAGAGAAGAAAACAAAATTAAAGGAATTAGAATAGATAATGAGGAAACCAAATTATCACTTTTTGTAGATTATGTTATGGTATACTTAGAGAATCCTTGAGAAGAAACTAAAAAACTACTAAATGCAAACTAGTAGAAACTCTTTATAGCAAAGAGGCAGGATATGAAATAAGCTCACATAAATCAACATTTCTTGTTGCCAACAATGTACAGCAACAAGGGATTAAAAAGAGAATTCCCATTCAAAATATCTGTAGATAATATAACATATTTGGGAGTCTATTTAACAACACAATCTCAGGAACTCTAGGAATACAATTACAAAACAGTATTCACACAAATAAAATCAGATATAATCAGTTGGAAAAAAATATCAAATGCTCATGGACAGGACCTGCTAATATAATAATAATGACAGTACTACCAAAGTTTATCCACTTATTCAATTCCATATCACCAAACTCCCAAGAAATTAATTTACAGAGCTAGAGAAATAATAACAATATTCATCTGGAAGAAGCAAAGGTCAAGGATTTCAAGGGAATTATTGAAAAAATTGCAAATGAAGGTAGCCTAGCTGTTTCCAACCTAAAATTATACTCTAAAGCAGTGGTCATCAGGACCATTTGGTACTGGCTAAGAAACAGTGTGGTCAGTTAATGAAATAAGCTAGATTCCCAAGACTAAATGACTATAGTATACTAGCACTTCATAAACCCAAAGACTCCAGCTTCTGGGATAAGAACTTTTGACAAAAATTGTGGGGGAAATTGGAAATTAATATGGCAGAAACCCACATCAAAAATCATCTACTAAGATAAGGTCCAAATATTTTCATGATTTAAACATAAAGAGTGATATTATAAGCAAATTAGAAGAACAAAAATAGTCTACCACTCCTATCTGTGGAGAAGGAAGGAATCTGTGGCCAAAGAAGGACCAGAGCACATTATGGAATCCAAAATGGATAATTTTGATTATATTAAATTAAAAATTTTTTGTTTAAACAAAACCAATGCAGACAAGATTTAGAAGGGAAACAATAAACTGAGAGAAAAAAATTACATTCAAGGATTGTGACAAAGGCCTCATTTCTAAAATATATAGACAACTGACTCAAATTTATAAGAATTCAAGCCAATTAAGATGACAGGAAAAAATAATGATGAATGTTGGAAGGGATGCGGGAAAACTGGGACACTGATGCATTGTTGGTGGAGTTGTGAACGAATCCAACCATTCTGAAGAGCAATTTGGAATTATGCCCAAAAAGTTATCAAATTGTGCATACCCTTTGATCCAGCAGTGTTTCTATTGGGCTTATACTACCCCCCAAAGAAATACTAAAGAAGGGAAAGGGACCTGTATGTGCCAAAATGTTTGTGGCAGCCCTGTTTATAGTGGCTAAAAACTGGAAATTAAATGGATGCCCATCAATTGGAGAATGGCTGGGTAAATTGTGGTATATGAATGTTATGGAATATTATTATTCTGTAAGAAATGATCAGCAGGATGAATACAGAGAGGCTTGGCGAGACTTACATGAACTGATGCTGAGTGAAATGAGCAGAACCAGGAGATCACTTTACACTTAGACAACAATATTGTATGAGGATGTATTCTGATGGAAGTGGAGCTCTTTGACAAAGAGACCTAACTGAGTTTCAATTGATAAATGATGGACAGAAGCAGCTACACCCAAGGAAAGAACACTGGGAAACGAATGTGAACTATCTGCATTTTTGTTTTTCTTCCCTGGTTATTTTTACCTTCTGAATCCAATTCTCCCTGTGCAACAAGAGAACTGTTCAGTTCTGCAAACATATATTGTATCTAGGATATACTGTAACATATCTAACATATATAGGACTGCTTGCCATCTAGGGGAGGGGGTGGAGGGAGGGAGGGGAAAAATCGGAACAGAAACGAGTGCAAGAGATAATGTTGTAAAAAAATTACCCTGGCATGGATTCTGTCAATATAAAATTATTAAATAAAATAAAATAAAATATTAAAAAAAAAGAATTCAAGTCATTCTCCAATTTTCAGATGAAGAAATTAAAATCATTTCTAGTCATTCTAAAAAATGCTCCGAATCACTATTAATCAGAGAAATACAAATTAAGACAATTCTGAGTTATCATTACATACCTCTAAGATTGGCAAAGATGACAGGAAAAGATAACAATGAATTTGGAGGGGATGTGGGAAAACTGAGACACTAATACATTCTTGATGGAATTGTGAACTGATATAACCATTCTGGAGAGCAATATGGAACTTTATCCAAAGGGCTATCAATTTTTTCATGCCTTTTGATCCAGTAGTGTGTCTATTGGATCTGTTTCCCAAGGAGATCATAAAGGAAAAAAAGGAACCCAAATGTGCAAAAATGTTTGTGACAGCCCTTTTTAGTGGCAAGAAAATGGAGGATGTGTGGATATATATCAGTTGGAGAATGGCTGAATAAATTATGTTTATGAATGTTATGGAATAATATTATAGAATAAGAATGATCAGCTGGATGATTTCAGAGCAACCCGGGTAGACTTACATGATATTTTGCTAAGTGAAGTGAGTAGAAGCAGGAGATCATTGTACACAGAAAAAGCAACAATCAATTCTGATAGAGGTGGTCTTTTCAACAAGATGTTTCAGCCCAGGTCTAATGATCTTGTGATGAAGAGAGCCATCTGCACCCAGAGAAAGATTTGTGAGGATTGAGTGTAGATCACAATATCGTATTTTCACTCTTTTTGTTGTTATTTGCTTGAGTTTGGTTTTCTTTCTTATGCTTTTTTTCCCCTTTTTGAGCTGATTTTTGTTGTATAGCATAATTGTGGAAATATGTACAGAAGAATTACACATCATTAACACATATTGGATTACTTGCCATCTAAGGGAAGAGTTGGGGAAGGAAAGAGGGAAAAATGGAAAACAAAGTTTTGGAAGGGTGAATGTTGAAAATTATCTATACATATGTTTTTGAAAATAAAAGGCTTTAACAATTTAAAAAATAGGAAAATCTTAAATGAGGGAAAATCTCTACTCTCCTGAAATCATCCAGGATCAAATACAATAATGAAAATTTTCCTGCCATCTTACCTTTCTGCAATTTCCACATACTGTTCTTGTTTCTCATATGACAACCCTTTAAATGATGAATAATACTAATGATACTTATTGAAACTTCTCTTTTTCAGTCTAAATAATGCCAAATTCTTTGCTTTCTCCCTTCCTGTCTGTCTCTCTCTGTTTCTCTGCTTCTGCCTCTCTGTTTTAGTGTCCCTCTCTGTATGTATCTTGGTGTTTCTCTCTCCCTCCCACTCTATACCTCAAGATCAAGATAAAATTCACTTAAGCTGGTTGCACTGTAATATTTATATTTAACTTACGGTCTACTGAAGACCTTGAAATGCATAATTGCTGATTCATGTGTTTTTAAATCTCGAAGGGACCTCAGAGTTCATTTAGTCCAGGGCTTCTTAAACTTTTATACTCGTGACCCTTTTACACTCAATAAATTTTTACATGCCCCTGAGCATGTAGTAACATAAAATGATTATACAAATCAAACATTAATTAAAAATAAATCATAATTTTGTGATTCCCTCATTCAGTTATGAAACCACATTTTGGGTAATGAAATATAATTTAAGATGTTGCATTAATCTAAACCATACCTGAAAGGTATTGGCACCACAATAATATCACCAAAATTTCTCTCAGTATCTCTCCTCAATCTCTTCCCATGAGTCATCTAATATAACAAAATAACAAATATTTTAAAGAGCAAAAATAAAAAGCTTTGATTACAAAAGAGAGAGAGAACTAAAGAGTGTCACTTTTTATCTTCATCAAAACCAGACATCTATATTAGTGATTTTAGCTTTGAAAAAGTAAAATTGAATACATTTCCTTATAATTAGTGCCTTGTTTTAGTGAAACTAAATCTCTTTTCTTTGTGTGTTTCCCCAAAACCCCGAAGAAAAAATAAGAACACTCCTTCTAGAGTTCAAAAGGATCTTTTTTGAACAATCAAGATGAAAACAGGTATCAGTAAAATGTCAAGGAAGTGCTTTATCAATGTAGCCTATAAAAGTAAAGTGCCAGCCATCTCAGATAATAATGGGAATCAATAAATACCAGTGTGCAGAGTGCAAGCCTGCTGCAAATGGTGAATTTTGATTGAACTGAGAAAAGTGAAACTTTTAACTAAGCTAGAAACTTAGGCAGATCAAATGAATATCCCAGGGACTCTGACGTCAACTATACTCACCAAGACACTATGTTCTTCATCTTCAGTCATTGCTGTTTACAGATAGATGTATAAAATTATTTTTATCACAGTATTTTCAGTTGATAATGTTTTCTAAATGTACTTTCCCTTTCTTAATTACTTCAATTTTCATATCGGAAAATTCAACCATTCAGTTGAAAAGTATTTACTGAATACTTATTTTGTACCTGCTAAATATTGGGAATATAAAGATTTTAAAAATGATATTTTCTATTCACAGGGAGTTTTCCTTCCATCAGGGAAGATATGTGTGTCTATAATTCATTTTGCATTACACATATGTTGCATATATTTGTATTTATGCTGAATTTGCTATATATGTGTATATAGAAATTTACTATAGGTGTGTATAATACTATGTAACAAATTTAACATAAACATAAAGTAATTAAACACAGAGCAGTTAAGGAGTGAGGGCACTGGCAGTTGGAGTGATCACAAAGATTTCCTGCAGAAAGTGATACTTGGCTGGGGGGAAAAAGTATCCAGAATCTGGTCAACAATTTTTAAAAGTTCGCAAATTTTATTTTATTATTTCACTACAAAAAAGTCACCCCCTCTTCATTGCCACAAATGTCAAAGGTAGCTAGACTAAATGGTCCCCCAAATCCCTCTAAGCCCTAGTATTCTCTTCCATATGATCCTATGATTTGGGTGGATCAGGGTCTGGAAAATTCATACTAATCAAAATCACAAGAGACTTTAATTAATCTATGGACAGGAATGCTGATTTTCTTTTGCTAGTGGATCAGAACATACCCTACTGCTACCTATGCTATTTCTTTCTCAGTATTATTATACTGGACAATCAGATGCATCAGTTGTAGTAGAAGTATTGGTGGTAATACTATTTCAATCATACTTTAAGGTTTACAAAGTTACTCCCTCACAAATCTATTATGGGGTAGTGCATTATTAGGTGACACAACTAGGAAGTATCAAAACCAGGATATGAGTCCAGTTATGATTCCTCTTTTCTTCCTTCCTTCCTTCCTTCTTTCCTTCCTTCCTTCCTTCCTTCCTTCCTTCCTTCCTTTCTTCCTTCCTTTCTTTCCTTCTTTTTTTCTTTCCTTTCTTCCTCCCTTCTTTCTTTACTTCCTTCTTTTTTCTTTCCTTTCTTCCTCCCTTCCTTCTTTCTTTCCTTTCTTCCTTCTTTCTTTTCTTATTTCTTTCTCTTTCCTTTTTTCTTTTTTTCTCTCTTTCTTTTTTATCTCTTTTGATATTCATGTCTAATAGTGGTGTTGTTAGATCAAAGGATATGCATGAATTTATAGCCTTTTGGGTACAGATCATATCTTTTGATTATTAGCTGGGGCATGACTTTTTTTATATAAATTTGACTCAGTTTCCTCTATATTTGAAAAATGAGGTCCTATCAGAAAAATTTGCTTAAAATTATTTTTTACAATTACTATTAATATCCCTCCCCCCACTTATTCTCTCTCCTTTCATCATCTCCCTACTCAAAAATGTTTTGGTACTGTACACTTCATCCTCAATATGACCTATTTTTACCACTCCCTCCCCTATCCCATCCCCCCCCCATTTTTTCCTGCAGAGTAATAGAGATTTCTATACTCCTATTGAGTATGTACACTATTTCCTATTTCAGCCAAATATGTTGAGAATAGAGTTCATTCACTCATCCTCTCCTCCTCCTCTTTCCTTCCACTATAAAAGCTTTTTCTTATATCTTTTTATGGCAGATAATTTGCACTATTCCAGTTCTCCCTTTCCTTGTCTCCCATTAATTTCTCTCTCACCCCTTAATTTTATAATTAAAAAAATGTCACCTCTTCATATTCAACACACACCTGTGCCCTCTGTCTATATATACCCTCTGTCTATATAATAAGAAGAAAGTTCCAATGATTTACAAGCATCATTCTTCCATATAAGAATGTAAACTGATAAACCTTATGAACTCTCTTAGGATATCACTTTCCTGATTACCTCCTTCTGCTTCTCAAGAGTCCTGTATTTGAAAATCAAATTTTCCATTCAGTTCTGGTATTTTCATCATGAATGCTTGAAAACCCTCTATTTCATTAAATGACCACCTTTTCCTCTGAATGATTATATTCAGTTTTGCTGGGTAGGTGATTCTTGGTTGTAATGCTAGCTATACTTGAATTGTTTCATTCTGTATGCTTTCTATATTTTCTCCTTGACCTGGAAGTTCTGCAATTTGTCTATAATATTCTTGGGAGGTTGTTTCTCTTTTTTGAGATCTCTTTGGTTCTAGAATATCAGGACAGATTTTCTTGATGATTTCTTGAAAGATGATGTCCGGACTCTTCTATTTTGATCATGACCTTCAGCTGGACCAATATTTTAAAATTATCTCTACTGGATCTATTTTCCAGGTCAGTTGTTTTTTAATGAAATATTTCACAATTTTTGCTATTATTTTTCATTTTTTGGCTTTACTTTATTGTATCGATTTCTCATTAACTCATCAGCTTTCATTTGCTCTCTAATTTTTTAAGGAATTATTTTCCTCAGTGAGCTTTCGTATCTCCTTTTCCAATTAGCTAGTTTTGATTTTTACCTTATTAGGTTTTTCTATTTCCTTTGGCATCAATCTTAATTCTTTTCCCAATTTTCCTTCTATTTCTTTTACTTGAATTTCAAAAACCTTTTTGGGCACTTCCATGGGCTGATACCAATTCTTATTTTTCTAGGAGTCTTTGGATGTAGAATCCTCTGTTATCATCTTCTGAGTGTATGTTTTGATCTTCTTTGTCACCACAATAACTTTCAATGGTCAAAAAGTTTTTCCATTGTCTGCTCCTCTTCCTAGCCTATTATTCAGCTTTTAACTCTTTGTTTAAATAAAGTTCTATTTCAAAGATTTTAGGTGCATTGTCCCAAGCTTCAAGAGTTTGGTGCAACTTTTTTCAGAGGTCCTTCTGGCAACCTGACCATAAATCCTTTGTTCTGGAGTTGTTAGGAGTGTCCTGTCCCCCTATAGGTATAAAATATAATATGCTAAAGCAATAGAGTCCTACTTTGCTGATGCTGGGGCTGGGGCTGGAGCTACACTGGTGCAGCCTGCACTGGGACTGAACACTGGACTGCCAACCCATTGCCACAAACAGTCTCTGCGGACCTTCTAAGTGCTCTCTGGTGTCCCCATGCTGATAGATCCAGAAGCCTTCAGTGATGCTACTGATTCAGAGATCCACTTACTGATGCTGGGGATATGGGACTGAGGTGGGGTCTGGGGGGCAAGAGCCAGGGCTGGGGGGAGGCAAGGGTTTGAGCTGTAATTATATGCTGAGCTCTCATCCTGATTCTATAGACCTTTTTTGCTGACCTTCCAAGTTCTCCATGCTGAGAGGTTTGGAACCCACCATTACTGCTATTGATTCAGAGGTCTTATTTAGCTGACATCAGGGCCAGGCCTGGACTGGAATGGAGCTGGGAAGACCTGTACTAGGACTGCAGGCTGGACTCTCACCCTGGTGCCACAAACCTTTTATGCTGACCTTCTGAATTGCTTTCAGTTGGAAATGTTCTCCTCTATCTTTTGGGATGTTATGATGCACTAAAATTTGTTTGGAGTCATTATTTAAAGGAATTTGGAATGGTTTGGAGGAGAGGTTGGGCAAGTTTCTGACTTTACTTCTCTATTTTGGCTTGCCTCTCATTATGAGCTCTTTCTAACAGAATAGTTGTCTCTAATAAAAGAAGACTTCTTCCTAAAGTGATTTCTCTTAAATTCACATAATGCATTAAGATTTGGAAATAATTTTATTTATTTTTTTATCTCTTCCAACAGTTCTATGATTAAGAGAAAACTGAAATTTAGAGAAATCAAGAGATTTCTCCTTTGCTCTTTGGAAGACAAATTTATTTTGCAATCCAATATGAAGTCAATACTAGGAACCCAGACAGAATCTTTGTCCCTGAAGGATGCTAAGTATTAAAAAAGACATACAGAAAAGTAACAGAGTTTTTCTTTCAATTTCAAGGAACTGAGAATGAGACATTTTGTGCTTTAAAAATCAAGTTTTCCTTGTTCATCAATGTGATTAAAATTCATCTTTATTTTGTATTTAATCATTTTAAACTTTTTTGTTGGCTTCTAATATTTGCTTTTCTCTGATTTTTGTAATTGACTATAACAGCTCTGGGCCCATTCCCATTTATGTAACTTGGAGAGAATATATAATTCAGAAAAGGAAAACTTAGAGCCTAAGGAGCAGATAAATAATTATTTAATAAAAATATATTCAGTTATCCCCAAGTTAAATCTTACAAGAAAATTTTGTGTATTTTCTCAATCCTTCTGCTTAATTTATAAAGATGAGTTTATTGATTTCTTGCCACAAGGGATAGGTCTGGGGTATTACTGCTTGGTTCAAAATTAATTCACACTTCCTGTGTCTTTCCCACGCTTATTTCCTTATACATCCCATAGTAATGAAAGATGTCAAAGAAGAGGAAAGATGCTAACTCAGAACCATAACAACAACAACAACCAAAAAAAAACTTAAAGAGGGAAGGGTAGTAATGAAAGCTACTAAGGTCTGCATCATAGGATACTCACCAAACACATCTAGCACTGCTTAGTAATTTCATCTCTCTTGAAGTTCGCTATATTATTTTTTTCACTATCTACAGGTGAAAAATTCAAAGTTGCTATTGTATAGCTTTCCCCTAGATCATTCTCCCTTCTTCAAAAATTAGTTCAGAATTCCTTCCCTTACCCCAACTCCTAATATTATACTAGGAGACTTCAACACGTGAAAGTTCCCTCAAAATGTGCATTGACAGAGAGGACAATGGGAAGTGAACGTGGATCACAACATAGTTTTTTCACCTTTGTTGTGGTGGTGGTGGTTTACTTGAGTTTTTTTTTTTCTTTCTCATTTTTCCCCTTTGATCTGATTTTTCTTGTGCAGCATGATAAATGTGGAAATATGTTTAGAATTGCACATAGTTAACCTATTTTGCATTAATAGGAATTAATTATTTAGGAAATGAGGAGAGGGAGAGGAAGGAATAAAAATTTGGAATGTAAGGTTTTACAAAGGTGAATGTTGAAAACTGTCTTTGCATATATTTAAAAAAATAAAGTTATCATTATAAAAAAAGAAAATTCTCTCAAGCTCATTAACTTTCCAAGTCCTTTTGTCTTCTCAATTTAGCCCTGCAGAAAGGAAGATCATATCCTGAATCTCATCATCACCTATAAGTGTTTCATATCCTTGATCCAAAACTATGATTTTTCTTCATCTGACAATAACCTCTACTATTCCATAACCCTCTAAGTCTCATCTCATTCTCCAAAACCTCCATTCCTCAAGATGTTCTCAGATACTTTCTCTGAGTACATTTTCCTCACTTCAAAAACTCCATCTATAGAGAAATTAGCCCTAACCAAGTCAACTTCATATTGCCCTTTACTTTCAAACTCATCATGCCCAGTATTATTGCTTTTGATTTGTCAAATCTCATCTCTGAATTACTTCCACCATCTACCCACTTTGCCCCTATTTGTATGCAAAGAAAAAGAGCTGAAGGAAATTAGACAACTGTACTGATTGAGTAAACTACAAAATTATGTTCTCTAATCTCAACTGGCACTTGCTGAAGAAAAGCAATTCTTTCATTCTTTACTAATCGATTTTCTGTCTCACTCTGCACAGAAGATGTTACAGATATTCTCTTCCCTTCTCACATTTCCTAGATGTCTCTTCTTTCCTCTTTCTAAAATAAGAAACTAGCCTCATACTTTTCTTTTTAAAAAAGTTATTTGTTGTGAGCTCATAATTCTTTTCATTTCATTTTACTTGACATCATGCCCCACTCTTTCTTCCTTTCACTCAATTTCTAATAACAAAGTGGTCCCTCATTATTAAACTAATCATTCTGTTTACACCATTGTTCTTCACATTTTCATTCTTCTCCCATCTTCTCTGACATATTTCCCCCTAATTTATCTGCAGTCTATCTCACCAATATTTGCCCAATCCCATTTTAATGTGGATACTCTCAATCTAATCTTTATCTTCCCTACCATTTACAAATATGTCTAAACTTCCCCATCCTTAAAATACTTTCCCTAAATCCTTCAATCCCTTGGCTATTAATAGTCTTTCGGATGATTGTCCTAAGTTTCTCCCTTTGTTATTGTATATCACTTTACTCTCTCCAGGTACATTTTAATCCACCAAAACTTTCCTGGAATTCCTTTAGAACAGGTCCAGTATTTTGCTTATAAGATGTGTGTGTGTGTGTGTGTGTGTGTACATGTATGTATGTATGTATATCTTAAAAGATAAGAATAAAAGTTGGGTTGAAAATAGGGATAGCTTCATTCTTTGTATATATCCAAGCCTAGCACAATGCCTGGCACATAGTAAGTCTTAGAGGTTAACTGATTGATTGACTCTTCATAATGGTATTTCTTTTTTCTCTCATATTGCTGCTTCCATCGCTTTGCATTGTTATTTCCTGATAGCAGAGATTCTAAATTTCCCCATAATTGTTTCACTAATTTATCCAATTGTATATGCTAGCTTGTAGTAAATGGATGGTAATTTTCTTATTCTTTTCTTCTCAGAATAGGAAATAATTATAAAATATAAAATATAAAAATTTCCTATATCCTAACTTTTAATAGATTGGACACACAGCTACTCAGTCCCCAGACAAGATGGATCTCTATCACTGGAAGAAAACTTAATCTAGTCTGGCAGTCTGTCTGGCAGTATGAGCCTGCAGCAGTTGCTATGGTAAATATCTGTGTTTCAAGAATGCTGCAAAGTAATATGAGTGATCAAAAATAAAATAGTACTTATTAAATGCAGATAAAGGAAATTTTGCACCATGTAGTAAAGGATTTGTGAATGAATCAGCTCCCTCACCCCCAAATACATCCTTAACACCTCTGGTTCTTTCTAAGTGAGATCAGAAAATAAGCCTTAAAACAATAGTATCAGTCCATGTGATCAGCCAAAGTCACCTCTTCTATCTATGATGGATTGTACATTCATAACTATTTTAGAGAGGAAAACAGACTACATATATATACATATATATATATATATATGCATACATATATATCAATATAATATAATTCAGTAATGTGTCAAGAATATTATATATGTATATGTGTATTTGTGTTTGTATAAGAACAACTACATGTGGAGGCCACTTTAGTTAACTTTCACTCCATTTGTGTATCTATAAGCATAGGCATATGGTCAGAATTTAATTCTCTCCTTTGCTCAGGTTTTACTAGATGAGAGAGGGGGAAAAAAACAGGAATACAAAAAGGCAGAGACAGAAAAAGAATTTTTTAAAGCTTTTTATTTCAAAAATATATGCATAGTTTTCAATATTCAATCATGTTAAACCTTATGTCCCATTTTTTTATCTCTCCTTTCCCCTTATGCCCTTCTCCCAGGTGACAAGTAATCTAATATATGTTAAACATGTGTGATTTTTCAGTGTATATTTCCACAATTATTTTGCTATACAAGAAAAATCAAATAAAAAGGAGAGGTGGGGAATGAGAAAGAAAACAAAAAACAAGCAAACAATAAAAAAATGAAAACACTATGTTATGATCCACACTCAGTTTCCACAGTACTCCTCAGGTGGAGATGGCTCTCTCTCTCACAAGTCCATTGGAACTGGCTTGAATCATCTCACTGTTGAAAAGAGTATGTAGAATGTAGGTCCACAGAATTGGCCATCGTATAATTTTGTTGCTGTGTACAATGTTCTCTTGGTTCTGCTCATTTCACCTATCATCAGTTCATGTAAGTCTCTCCAGGCCTCTCTGAAATCACCCTGCTGATTATTTTTTTAAAGAACAATAATATTCCATAATACTTATATATCATAACTTATTCTGCCATTCTCCAGCTGATAAGCATCCCTCATTATCCACTTCTTTGCCAATACAAAAAGAGCTATTACAAAAAATTTTGCACTTGTGGGTTCTTCTCCCTTTTTTATGATCTCTTTGGGATAAAGACTGTTGTATCAAAGTGTAGGCACAGTTTGATAGCCCTTTGGCCATAGTTCCAAGTTGTTATCCAGATTAGCTGGATCAGTTCACAACTCCCCCCAACAATGTATTAGTGTCCCAGTTTTTCCACATCCCTTCTAACATTCAATATTATCTTTTCCTGTCATCTTAGTCAATTTGAAAGGTGTGCAGTTGTTTCTTAGAATTGTTTTCATTTGCATTTCTCTGATCAATTGTGGCAATGCATTTTTTGCATATGAATTGAAATGGTTTTAATTTCTTCATCTGGAAATCATCTGTTCATATTCTTTGACTTTGGGTTGGGGAATGGCTTGTATTCTTCTAAATTTGAATGCATTCTCTATGTATTTTTAAAATGAGGCCTTTATCAGAACCCTTGGTTATAAAAATATTCCCCAGTTTATTGCTTTCCTTCTAATCTTGTCTCATTGGTTCTGTTTGTACAAAAAAAAAATTTAATATAATATAATCAAAGTTATCCACTTGCATTTCATCATGTACTCTAGTTCTTCTTTAGCCACAAATTCCTTCCTTCACAGCTCTGATTGGTAGACTATCTCTTGTTGTTCTAACTTGCTTATAGTATCACTCTTTATTTTTAAATCATGAAACTATTTTGATCTTATCTTGGTATAGCATGTTAGGTATGGGTCAATGCTTAGTTTCTGTCATACTAATTCCCAATTTTCCCAGCAATTTTTATCAAATAGTTAATCCTTATCCCAGAAGCTGGGGTCTTTGGGGTTATCAAACACTTGGTTACCCTAGTCATCCACTATTGTGGATTGGGAACCTAATCTGTTCCACTGATCAACTGCTCTATTTCTTAGCCAGTACCAAATGGTTTTCATGACTACTGCTTTAGAATATAGTTTTAGGTCTGTGACAGTCAAACTGCCTTCATTTGCATTTTGAGCCTATAATTGGGAAAACCTAAATTCAAATATAGCCAGAAACATTCACTGATTAGGAGACTTTAGTCAAGTCACTTAATGTTCCCTCTCCTTCAGTTATAAAGGATTATATAACTTTATATTATATATAAATATATATATATATATATATATATATAAAATTTATATATATTCCATTATATATATTCCAGAAAGAAACAATTATAAAATGAGATGAATTGTAATGAGCACATATTTTAAAATCAGCTGGAGTCAGGAATTCAGATTATGGGAAAATCTTCGATCTTTATTCTTTATGGAGGTGAAGGGGGATGGTGATAGGAATGTGAGCAGCTGCGACACAAACCCGGCCAGCAGTATCTCTGCCTCTCCCTCTGCCTCTCTCTCTTCACCCACCAAAATCGTCTCTACATCATTTCCTATACAACACATCAAAACTTGCACAAAGAGTGGGCGGAGGCCATTCTTTCTCCCAGCATATATTACTAGAGTCCAATTACTATCTTGCCACATGTGCTTGGGACCTCAGTGCATCAACTCGAGCTTCAGTCCATTACAGATTAATAATAGCACCTATATACCTCAAGGTTGTTAAGAGGTTCAAATGAAATAATATTTATAAAACATTCAGCACATAGTGGGTACTAAATGCCCCTATATACAGGTGTACAAGCATATGCACGTGGTCACACACACATGCATGCACACACACACACACACACACACAGACAGACACCTCTTACTTCTTATGCCTTTCTTCATATCTCTTGGTTCATTATTCTGTTTCCTTTAATCTCTCCTCTTCCTCTTTCAAAACCCTTATTGTAGTCCTTGTACTCAAATCTCTTATCTTTCCACTTGTTCTGCAATCACTTGGACTATCACTTCTACAAATATGACTCCAAAGTTTCTTTGTCTACTCTGATCATCTCCCCTGACTTACAATCCCTTATTTCAAATTCCCTGTTAAACATTTTCACATGGATATGTGGCATCTTAAATATAATGTTTCAATCAGTCAATCAGTCAATACACATTTATTAAATAACTACTAAATATCAGGCAGTTGTTAGGTGCTAAGAATACAAATATAAAGAATGAAGCAATCTCTATTCTGAAGAGATTGAATTCTATTCGGGGAGAATACAAACATGTACATAGTATATGCAGAATAAATATAAAGAGAATAAATATGAATCAATTTTAAAATAGTTAAATATAAGGCAATCAGGGAAGACAGAAAGGACAGGGAAGTAGCAATTGCACAGACCAGGAAAGGCTTCATATAAGAATGTGGTGAGTGGGCTGTGTTTTAATCATGAGATGAATAAGAATTGAAGGAAGCAAAGAGAAAATATTTTTCAGACATGAGAAATAGGTAAACATAAGGGCATGGATATGGAAGATTGTGTGTAATGTATGGAGAAGAAAGTATAAACTACTTGGGTTAGATCATAGAGTTTAGTATCCAAAACAAAAAACCACATTTTGCAAATGCCTGCCCCACCTAATTTTCCTATTACTCTTCATCATCATTCTCCTATCATGCAGATTAGTCACTTTTAAATTTGTCCCCAACTTCTCTAATTCCAAGATGTTATCTTGTAGTCTCTCCAGACTCCAAACTATCCTTTACTCCATTGCTAAAGTAATCTTAATTCACAACAATGATTACATCTTTTCCTGCTAAAATATCTTCGGTGACTCCTTATCAATTAGTGAATAGAAATTTGCGTTCAGAACTCTCTACAATCTTTCTTCAAACTAAGTTTTTCTGACTTATCTGATAGTATTGCCCTACACACACATTATATTATAACCAAACTGCAATATTAATCATCCACTCAAAATTCTGTTCAATTGAATTGAATTGAATTCAATAAATATTTATCAGTCATATATTATGCACTGGACACTGCTAGTCTTTGGGCATCTAGAATCAAAAACAAAGCAGTATTTTTTCTCAAAAAGATTCCTTCTGTTAAAAGAAGGGAGAAAAGGTGAGAGAAACATCATACCCAAAATAAAATTAAGTGCTTAAGCTATCTCTTACACCTGAAATCAGCTCTCCTTCCCCTCTCTACCCTCAGCTCTATAAGGCTCACCTCTGGTACCAGCATCTCCGTGAAGCTTTTCTAAGTAGAAATAATTATTCTTTTTGAAAATTTATTTATTTAATATTTTTCTTGTTACATTTAAAGCAATTTAAATTTTAAAATTTAATTTTAATTTAATTTTTTTAATAATTTTAAAATAATTTAAATTTTTAAAGCAATTTAAAAATTTGTTTTTAAGATTTTTGAGTTCTTTGTTCTCTCCCTTATCCCCACCCACAACTAAGAAAAGACACATGAAGTATCTTTCCATAAAACATTTCCATAAAAGTCAAGTTGTGAAAGAAAATACAGATCTCCCACCCTAATGAAAATATAAAGTTAAAAAATTAATTTAAAAATAAAGAGGAAAAATAGAGTAATAAGGAATGTTTGACTCAATCAGTTCCTTCTCTGGATATGTATAGGATTTTTCATCCTAAGTCCGTTATAATAGGTGTGGATGATTGCACTATTGAGAATAACAAAACCATTTACAGCTGGTTATTCCAGAACGCTGCTATTACTTTCTATACAGTATATTTCACTTTGTTCATTTTCCTGAATTTTTTCCTAAGACTCTCCTGTTCATCATTTTTCAGCGAACAATAATATTCCATCAAAGAAACTTATTTCAATTTTTTTATTTTTAATTTTTTTTCATTAAATCTTTTTATTTTTCAAAACATATGCATGGATAATTCTTCGACATTAACCCTTGCAAAACCTTGTGTTCCAATGTCCCCCCATCCTCTCCCATAGATGGCAAGTAGTCCAATATATGTTAAAGAGATAGAAATATATGTTAAATCCAATATATGCATACATATTTATACAATTATCTTGCTGTACAAGAAAAATCAAATCAAACTAGAAAAAAATGAAACAAAATAAAATGCAAGCAAACAACAACATAAAGAGTGAAAATGCTATGTTGTGAACCACACTCAGTTCCCATAGTCATCTCTCTGTCTGTAGATATCTCTCTTCATCACAAGATTACTAGAATAGTCTGAAACATCTCATTGTTGAAGAGCACCATATCCATCAGAAAAGATCATCATATAATCTAGTTGTTGCCATGTACAATGATGTCCTGGTTCTGCTAATTTCATTTAGCATCAGTTCATGTAAGTCTCTCCAGACATCTCTGAAATCATTCTGCTGGTCATTTCTTACAGAATAATAATATTACATAACATTCATATACCATAACTTATTCAGCCATTCTCCAATTGATGGACATCCATGTAGTTTCCTGTATCATGCCACTACAAAAAGGGCTGTTACAAACATTTTTGCACATGTGGGTCCCTTTCTCTCCTTTAAGATTTCTTTAGCAGGGTAGTTTATTCTTGGCTTCATTCCAAGTTCCTTTGCCTTATGAAATATCAGATTCCAGACCATTCATTCCTTTAGAGGTGGAAGCTTCTAGGTCCTGGGTCATTCTTATTGTGACTCCTCAGTATTTGAATTGTTTCTTTCTGGATGCTTGCAATATTTTTCCTTGGTCCTATAATTCTGAAATTTAGCCACAATATTCTTCAGAGTATTCATTGTGGAGTCTCTTTCATGAGGTGATCAGTGAATTCTTTCAATGACTATTTTACCTTTTAATTCTAGGATTTCAGGGCAATTTTCTTTAATGATTTCTTGAAAGATAATGTCTAGGCTCTTTTTTAAATAATGGTTTTCAGAAGGTTTAATAATCCTTAGATTGTGTCTCCTAGATCTATTTTCCAGGTCAGTTGTTTTCCCAAGTAGGTATTTTAGATTTTCTTCTATTTTTCATTACTTTTTGGTTTTCTTTGATTGATTCTTGATCTCTCATTGAGTCATTCATTTCAATTTGTTCAGTTATGATTTTGATTTTTACTGAATTATTTTCTTCATCTAGATTTTTCAGTTCTTTTTTCTTTTTGGTTAATTGATTTTTAATTGAGTTGTTTTATTCTATGGATTTTTTTTTTTACATTTCACAAATTCTATTTTTGAGGGAATTGTTTTTTTTTTCCCCATTTCACAAATTGTGTTTTTCAGGGAGTTATTTTCTTTTACATTTCCATTTTCCAATAGTTAAATCTATTTTGTAAGGATTTAAATGCTTTTTTTCCATTTCACTAAATCTATTTTGTAAGTTTTCTTCAGATAATTTGTGTGTATCTTTTTCCAAATCTTCTTGCAAAGTTTTGATTTCCTTTCCCCCATTTTTCCTAGCTCTCCTTTAAGAGTCTTTTAAAACATTTTTAGAGTCAAAGGTTCTGATAAAGGCCTCATTTCCAAAATATATAGAGAATTGACTCTAATTTATAAGAAATCAAGTCATTCTCCAACTGATAAATGGTCATGTATATGAATAGACAATTCTCAGATGAAGAAATTGAAATTATTTCTAGCCATATGAAAATATGTTCCAAGTCATTATTAATCAGAGAAATGCAAATAAGGCAACTCTGAGATACCACTATACATTTGTTAGATTGGCTAGAATGACAGGGAAAGGTAATGCAGAATGTTGGAGGGGATGTGGGAAAACTGGGACACTAATACAGTGTTGGTGGAATTGTGAATACATTCAGCAATTCTGGAGAGTAATTTGGAACTATGCTCAAAAAGTTATCAAACTATGCATACCTTTTGATCCAGCAATGTTTCTACTGGGCTTATACCCCAAAGAGATGCTAAAGAAGGAAAAGGGACCTGTATGTGCCAAAATGTTTGTGGCAGCCCTGTTTGTAGTGGCTAGAAACTGGAAAATGAATGGATGCCCATCAATTGGAGAATGGCTGGGTAAATTGTGGTATATGAATGTTATGGAATATTATTGTTCTGTAAGAAATGACCAGCAGGATAAATACAGATAGGCTTGGTGAGACTTACATAAACTGATACTAAATGAAATGAGCAGATTATTATCTATCTCAACAATGATACTTTATGAAGATATATTCTGATGGAAGTGGATTTCTTCGATAAAGAGATCTAACTCAGTTTCAATTGATCAAGGATGGACAGAAGCATCTACATCCAAAGAAAGAACACTGAGAAATGAATGTAAACTGTTTGCATTTTTGTTTTTATTCCCAGGTTATTTTTTTACTTTCTGATCCAATTCTTCCTGTGCAACAAGAGAACTTCAGTTCTGCACACATATATCGTAGCTAGGATATACAGTGACATATTCAACATGTATAGGACTGCTTGCCATCTGGGGAAGGGAGTGAAGGGAGGGAGGAGAAAAGTGGGAACAGAAGTGAGTGCAAGGGATAATGTTGTAAAAAAAAATTACCCAGGCATGGGTTCTGTCAATAAAAAGTTATAATAAAAAAAGAGTCTTTTTCATTTCTTTCAGCAGAGCCATGTATGATGGGGAGCAATTTACATCACCTTTTAGGGCTTCATCTAGAGATTACCTGTTCTTAGTGACCTCAGGGTTTGAAATCTGTTCTTCTCTTTCACCACAAAAACTCTATAGTCAGAGTTTTTTTGCTTTTTTTTTTTGGGGGGGGGCTGGGTGGGTATATCCAGGTCCCACAAAATTCTGGTGTTTGGGGCTCACAATTTTCCTTTCAAATTTGTGTTGGATTTCTTGTATCTATCTACTGATCTACTGGCTTGCAACCTGGCAGAGTAGCCAACGCTGCTGTAGCTTCCTCCTGGTAAATTTGAAGTCCACATGTCCTCATGACTATGCACTGCCTGCATTCACCTGTAATGGGCTGAGGCTTGAGTTGATGCACTGAGGTCCCAAGCACATGAGGCTAAATAGTAATTGGACCATACTCTATTAATAGATAAGCTTGGAGAGAGAATGGCCCCCACCCACTCTTTGTGCAAGTCCTGATGTGTTGTATAGGAAATGACGATTTTGGTGGGTGGAGGCAGGGGAGTGGAGAAGGAAGGGGAGGAGAGACCTTTGGGACGGCCATTGCCACAGTTGCCGACACAGTTGCCTCCATGGTTGCCTCGGCTCGCGTCGCTCTCTCTTAGCTGGCTTCCTGTCGCAACTGCCTATATTTGCTATCGCAATCTTTCTTGCCTATATTTGCTATAGCAATCTTTATTCACCTCTTCGTTTCAATAAATATTGAAGATTTTCCCCTTAACCTGAATTCCTGACTCCGGCTGACTTTAAATACGCGGTCATTACATTCACCCTCTGTGCTTTGTCTGCTTGCACTTGGCTTACCTCCTTCAATGTCCAATGAAATAGACATTTTCTACTTCCACGCTGATGTAGCAGATCTTTTCTGCTGAATTTCTAAGTTGTCTTCAACTGGAAAACGTTCTACTCCACCTTTTTGGGTATTCTGATGCTCTAAAATTTGTTTAAAACCATTATTGAAAGGAATTTAAAGATTAAAGGGGAGGTTGAGCAACTTCCTATTTTTACTCCTCCATCTTGGCTTTGTCTCCAGAAGTAATTATTCAATGAATTTACAGTCCCTTACTTAGCTATATCTATATGTCAGTCATTGTGCTATCTGTTTTAAATAATTCTTAATCCTATAATTCATAAAAGTAATTTATTCAAAATATTGTTTTGTACTTATTCTGACTTACATTGTTGACCTTTGCATCTCTCTTTTATCCCCCTTTTGTTATTGAGTAATTTTTCAATGATGTCCAACTCTGCCATTTCCTTTTCTAGCTCATTTTACCAGATGAAGAAATTGAGACAAACAATGTAATGTGACTTGCCCAGTATTATATAACTAGTAAGTGTCTGAGACTAGATTTGAACTCATCTTGCTGACTCAGGACCCAGTGTTTTTATCCACTGTGCCACCTGTCCTTCTAGGAAAGTTTAAACTACTTACGGGCAAAAGTAGTATTTAATTCATTTTAATATTCTCAAGACTTGACACAATGGTTTGCATGTAAAGGGAACTTAATAAATACTCATTTTAAACAAATGAAATAGATAGATTGTTTATAGTACAACCATATATCACCTGGAACTAGTGTCTTGCAGCAGTTTCTTGGTATGGTATTTTGAATCCAAGCTTGATGTCAAGAAGACTTGAGTTCAAATCCAACCTCAGATATTTACTAGCTATCTGATCTTGGGCAAGTCCTTTAATCTCTATTTACCTTAATTTTCTCATCTGTAAAATGGGGATAATAACGTCTACCTTTCAAGGTCATTGTGAGGCTCCAATGAGATAATATCTGTAAAGCACTTAATACACTGTCTGGCACATAAGTGTTGTATAAATATTGCCTATTAATCATTGATTAGATATTGAATTAGTCAATCAGAGACTTGTTAAATATCTTAACCTAAAAACCTTCCATTCAAAAAAAGAAAAAAAAAAAAAAAGACCAAGGTCTCCCACTACCTCCAGGGCGATCTTTAGTTATCATCATCTATATTTTTCTGTAGGACCCAGATAGCTTGAAAAGAGAAAATGAGACTGGTGACTTTGTAAAGCCCTCTCTCACTTAAATCCAATTCATTTATATGTCATTTCATCCCCTCTCTGATGCCATGATCTTCTTCAAGAATGAAAGACAAAGAACAACATTATTACTGCTAAGTATTATATTGAGATGTATAAGATAAATAGCTCTGGTAAAGAGAGTGAAGTTTGATTTCAGTATCCTACTCATTTCCTTTGAATGTCCTTGTCCACAGTGGCATACAGTGACACTCCATTTATACCTGCCTTTCTATTAGTATTCTGTACTGTTAAATTATTCTTCCTCCTTGCTTTCTTATGGCAAAATTCTTATTTCCAAAATATTTTCCTCTATGAACTGACAGTTATTGAAAGACTACACTAAATTGAGATGCTCCCTATCTCTGGAATAAATTCCCTTTCTTAAAGATAGACATGATGCAGATAGAAAAAAAAAACACTATCTCTGGAGCCACATAATCTGGATAGCAATTCTCTGATAGTAATATTTGTGTGATCTTTAGCATGTCATATAACTTCCTTGAGCTTCAATTTTTAAAATCATTTCCAACTGATAAAGTCTCCTCCAAAACTTCTACTTTGATACTGTTTTTCTTATTGTTGTCAAGTAACTCAGTCATTTCTGTGTCAACATGACTCTGTGGAACAAGGCACACCAAAACTGTCTAATGGGATTTTCTTGGCAAAAGTATTGGAGTGGTTTACCATTTCCTTCTCCAGTAGATTAAGGTGAACAGCAGCTGTCATTCACTTAATAAGGGTCTGTGACTAGATTTTGAACTCAAGTCTTACTGACTCCAGAACTGACTCTATATCCACTGAGTCATCTAGCTGCCTCTAGTATTTTGACATAATCAAATATAAAAAGCACTTTCACTAATCATGTATTATTTTGTATTATAATTATCTATGGATTTACCATATCCCTCTAAATAGGATGCAACAGGCAGGAATCAAATCTTAGCTCAAGTTTAGATTTCCCTAAATCATACTGAAGAAAGGCATTTAATAAGTATAATGTAAAACCAATTAAACTAACATTAAAGTGTGAGTGACAGGTAACAACATATATATATATATATATATATGAATATACATATATATTTTTTTTATTTTATTTAATAATAAAATTTTATTTTATTTTATTTTATTTAATAATAACTTTATATTGATAGAATCCATGCCAGGGTAATTTTTTTTTACAACATTATCCCTTGCACTCGTTTCTGTTCCAATTTTTCTCCTCCCTACCTCCACCCCCTCCCCTAGATGGCAGGCAGTCCTATACATGTTTGATATGTTGCAGTATATCCTAGATACAATATATGTTTGCAGAACTGAACAGTTGTCTTGTTGCACAGGGAGAATTGGATTCAGAAGGTAAAAATAACCCGGGAAGAAAAACAAAAATGCAAATAGTTCACATTCGTTTCCCAGTGTTCTTTCTTTGGATATAGATGCTTCTGCCCATCATTTATCAATTGAAACTCAGTTAGGTCTCTTTGTCAAAGAAATCCACTTCCATCAGAATACATCCTAATACAATATCGTTGTCAAAGTGTATAATGATCTCCTGGTTCTGCTCATTTCACTTAGCATCAGTTCATGTAAGTCTTGCCAAGCCTCTCTGCATTCATCCTGCTGGTCATTTCTTACAGAACAATAATATTCCATAACATTCATATACCATAATTTACCCAACCATTATCCAATTGATGGGCATCCATTCAATTTCCAGTTTCTAGCCACTACAAACAGGGCTGCCACAAACATTTTGGCACATGCAGGTCCCTTTCCTTTCTTTAGTATCTCTTTGGGATATAAGCCCAGTAGTAGCACTGCTGGATCAAAGGGTATGCACAGTTTGATAACTTTTTGGGCATAATTCCAGATTGCTCTCCAGAATGGTTAGATTTGTTCACAGTTCCACCAACAATGCATCAGTGTCCCAGTTTTCCCGCATCCCCTCCAACATTCATCATTATTTTTTCCTGTCATCTTAGCCAATCTGACAGGTGTGTAGTGGTATCTCAGAGTTGTCTTAATTTGCATTTCTCTGATCAATAATGATTTGGAACACTCTTTCATATGAGTGGTAATAGTTTCAATTTCATCCTCTGAAAATTGTCTGTTCATATCCTTTGACCATTTATCAATTGGAGAATGGCTTGATTTCCTATAAATTTGAGTCAGTTCTCTATATATTTTGGAAATGAGGCCTTTATCAGAACCTTTAACTGTGAAGATGTTTTCCCAGTTTGTTGCTTCCCTTCTAATCTTGTTTGCATTACTTTTGTTTGTACAAAGGCTTTTTAATTTGATATAATCAAAATTTTCTATTTTGTGATCAGTAATGGTCTCTAGGTCATCTTTGGTCACAAATTTCTTTCTCCTCAAGTCTGAGAGATAAACTATCCTATGTTCCTCTAATTTATTTATAACCTCGTTCTTTATGCCTAGGTCATGGACCCATTTTGATCTTATCTTGGTATATGGTGTTAAGTGTGGGTCCATGCCTAATTTCTGCCATACTAATTTCCAGTTATCCCAGCAGTTTTTATCAAATAATGAATTCTTATCCCAAAAGTTAGGATCTTTGGGTTTGTCAAACACTAGATTGCTATAGTTGACTATTCTGTCTTGTGAACCTAATCTTTTTCAACTGATCAACTAATCTATTTCTTAGCCAATACCAAATGGTTTTGGTGACTGCTGCTTTATAATATAATTTTAGATCAGGTACAGCTAGGCCACCTTCATTTGATTTTTTTTCATTAATTCCCTTGAGATTCTCGACTTTTTATTGTTCCATATGAATTTTGTTGTTATTTTTTCTAGATCATTAAAATATTTTCTTGGAAGTCTGATTGGTATAGCACTAAATAAATAGATTAGTTTAGGGAGTATTGTCCTCTTTATTATATTCCCTTGGCCTATCCAAGAGCACTTAATATTTTTCCAATTATTTAAGTCTGACTTTATTTGTGTGGAAAGTTTTTTTGTAATTTTGCTCATATAATTGCTGACTTTTCTTTGGTAGATAGATTCCCAAATATTTTATGCTATCAACAGTTATTTTGAAAGGAATTTCTCTTTGTATCTCTTGCTACTGGATTTTGTTGGTGATGTATAAAAATGCTGAGGATTTATGGGGATTTATTTTGTATCCAGCTACTTTGCTAAAATTATGAATTATTTCTAATAGCTTTTTAGTAGAATCTCTGGGGTTCTCTAGGTATACCATCATATCATCTGCAAAGAGTGATAGTTTGGTTTCCTCATTGCCTACTCTAATTCCTTTAATCTCTTTCTTGACTTTTATTGCAGAGGCTAGTGTTTCTAATACAATATTGAATAATATTGGTGATAGTGGGCAACCTTGCTTTACTCCAGATCTTACTGGGAAAGGTTCCAGTTTTTCCCCATTGCAAATGATGCTTACTGAAGGTTTGAAATATATGTTCCTGACTATTTTAAGGAAAAGTCCATTTATTCCTATGCTCTCAAGTGTTTTTATTCGGAATGGATGTTGGATTTTATCAAATGCTTTTTCTGCATCTATTGAGATGATCATATGGTTTTTGATTGTTTAGTTATTGATATAGTCAATTATGCTAATAGTTTTCCTAATATTGAACCAGCCCTGCATTCCTGGTATAAATCTTACTTGGTCATAGTATATTATCCTGGGGATGGTTTTCTGTAATCTTTTTGCTAATATTTTATTTAAGATTTTAGCATCAATATTCATTAGGGAGATTGGTCTATAATTTTCTTTCTCTCTTTTCAGCTTATCTGGTTTAGGTATCAGTACCATGTCTGTATCATAAAAGGAGTTTGGTAGGACTCCTTCAATCCCTATTTTTTCAAATAATTTATTTAGCATTGGAGTTAATTGTTCTTTAAATGTTTGGTACAATTCACATGTAAATCCATCTGGTCCTGGGGATTTTTTCTTAGGGAGTTGATTGATAGTTTGTTCTATTTCTTTTTCTGAGATGGGACTGTTTACGATATTTACTTCTTCCTCTGTTAGTTTAGGCAAGCTATATTTTTGGAAGTATTCTTCTATTTCATTTAAGTTGTCGAATTTATCGGCATAAAGTTGGGCAAAGTAACTCCTAATTATTGTTCTAATTTCCTCTTCATTAGTGGCGAGTTCTTCCTTTTCATTTTTAAGACTAACAATTTGATTTTCCTCTTTCCTTTTTTTAATCAGATTTACTAAGGGTGTGTCTATTTTGTTGATTTTTTCATAGAACCAACTCTTAGTTTTATTAATTAATTCAATAGTTTTTTACTTTCAATTTTATTGATCTCTCCTTTTATTTTTAGAATTTCAAGTTTAGTGTTTGACTGGGGGTTTTTAATTTGTTCCTTTTCTAATATTTGTAGTTGCAAGCCCAATTCATTGACCTTCTCTTTCTCTATTTTATACAAATAGGCCTCTAGAGATATGAAATTTACCCTTATTACTGCTTTGGCTGCATCCCATACATTTTGGTATGATGTCTCATTATTATCGTTTTCTTGGGTGAAGTTATTAATTATGTCTATGATTTGCTGTTTCACCCAATCATTCTTTAGTATGAGATTATTTAGTTTCCAATTATTTTTTGGTCTACTTTCCCCTGGCTTTTTGTTGAATGTAATTTTCATTGCATCGTGGTCTGAAAAGGATGCATTTACTATTTCTGCCTTATTGCCTTTGAGTTTGAGGTTTTTATGTCCTAATATATGGTCAATTTTTGTGTAGGTTCCATGAACTGTCTCCATTTACATTTTCTCCAGAGATCTATCATATCTAACTTTTCTAGTATTCTATTTACATCTTTGACTCTTTCTTATTTATTTTGTGGTTTGATTTATCTAATTCTGAGAGTGCAATGTTGAGATCTCCCACTATTATAGTTTTGCTATCTATTTCTTCTTGCAGCTCTCTTAATTTCTCTTTTAAGAATTTAGATGCTATACCACTTGGTGCATATATGTTTAATATAGATAGTGCTTCATTATCCATGCTACCCTTTAGCAAGATATAGTGCCTTTCCTTATCTCTTTTAATTAGATCAATTTTTGCTTTACCTTGATCTGAGATCAGGATGGCTACCCCTGATTTTTTTACTTCACCTTAAGTATAGTAGATTTTGCTCCAACCTTTTACCTTTAACCTGCATGTATTTCCCCGCTTCAAGTGTGTTTCCTGTAAACAACATATTGTAGGATTCTGGCTTTTAATCCATTCTGCTAACCACTTCCTCTTTATGGGGGAGTTTACCCCATTCACATTTATGATTAAAATGACCAATTCTGTATTACTTGCCACCTTGTTAACCCTAGTTTATGCTTTTCTCCCTTCTTTCCCCCTTACCCCCAATCCCAGTATTAAACTTGTGAGCACCACTTGCTTCTCACAGCCCTCCCTTTTTAGTATCCCTCCACCTGCCTTAGAGTTCCTCCCCCTATCTTACCCCTCTCCCTCTCAGTTTCTGTATTCCCTTCCACTTAGTTAATTCCTTCCCTTTTCACTTTTCCCTTCTCACTTTTCAATGAGTGGATCAAGTTTCACCATAGATTGAATATGTCTAAATTTTTTCTCTTAAAGCCAATTCTGAAGGCAGTAAGATACCCACTATATTCATCCCCCTCCATTCTTTCTCTCAGATATAATAGGTTTCCTTTGCCTCTTCATGAGATATAGTACCCCCACTTTACCCTTCTTCTGGTACAGTGTCCTTTCCACCTCTAATTTCTAGAACAGGGTATACATGTATTCTTTATACATCTTTATAGCAGAAATATAGTTCTTAAGATTAATCTTTACCTTTTTAGATTTCTCTTGAGTTCTATATTTGTAGATCAAACTTTTTGTTAAGTTCTGGCTTCTTCATCAAAAATAGGTGAAATTCACTTACTCCGCTGAATGTCCATCTTCTTCCCTGGAAAAAGATGCTCATTCTAGCTGGGTAAGTTATTTTTGGTTGCATACCAAGTTCCTTAGCCTTTTGGAATATCATATTCCAGGTCCTTTGATCTTTTAATGTGGATGCTGCTAGATCCTGGGTGATCCTTATTGTGGCTCCTTGATACTTGAATTGGGTTTTTCTAGCCACTTGCAGTATTTTTTTCTTCTTCTGAGGATTCTGGCATTTGGCCACTACATTTCTTGGTGTTTTGATTTTAGGATCCCTTTCAGTAGGTGATCGATGAATTCTTTCAATGTCTATTTTACCCTCTGTTTCTATGACTTCTTGGCAGTTCTCTTTGATAATTTCCTTGAAAATAGTGTCCAGGCTCTTTTTTTCATCATGCTTTTCTGGGAGTCCGATGATTCTCAGATTGTCTTTCCTGGATCTGTTTTCCAGGTCTGTTGTTTTCCCAAGAAGGTATTTCACATTCTTTTCCATTGCTTGATTTTTTTTGGATTTGCTTGACTGATTCTTCTTGTCTCCTCGAGTCATTCAATTCCATTTGTTCAATTCTGATTTTCAATGAAGTATTTTCTTAACTCACTTTTTAAATATTTTTTTTCTAATTGTCCAATTGAGTTCTTTTGTTCTATGGAATTTTTTTCCTTTCCGCCAATTTTGTTTTTTAGAGAGCTATTTTTTGTTTCCAGTTCACTAATCCTATTTTTCAAGGATTTTATTTCTTTATCCACTCTGTCTTTAAATGAGTGGGATGACTTCTTTAGCCTCTCTTGCTAAGCCTCCCTCACCTTTTCCCATTTTTCTTCTAGTTCCCTTGTGAGAGCCTTTTTAATTTCTTCTATGAGGTTCATCTGTGCTGAGGAACAGATGATCTCCTCCTTTGGGGATTCACCTGGAGACAGTTCTGTTTTTAGTCTCCTCAGGGTTTAGAGTCTGCTCTCTATCTGTATAGAAGCTGTCAAGGGTTAAAGTCCTCTTCAATTTTTTGCTCATTTTGTCAAAGAATCAAAGACAAACTAGCAAAGAAAAAAAAGAAAAAACCCCTAAATGGAGCCTGCTTTCTTTGGGGGAGGGGCTGGGTGGTGTTACCAAGCTTCCTCTACAGACTGCGGGGGCAGTAGCGAGGCACTACCAGGACTGTGCTGCGCCTGTGCTCTGAGACTCCGAGAGGAGAGTGTGCTGAGACCCTGTGGGGGAGGGGTGGCCAGGTCCCAAGAGACTCCAGCTGTTTGGGGTTGTATTCTTCACCCCCCAGGTGTTTTTAGCTTCTCTGCTGGGCTGCTGGCTTGCTGCCAGGGCAAAGTATCCAGTTCTGTAGCAAAGCTCTCCCCGCAGAGACGGCTATGATCACACCCCACCCCCTCTCCAGTCTGCTCCTGTGCTCTCACTGCCACTGCCCTCAGCCTGTACCTGATCTAAAACCGTCCCCACCCTCGAGCAAAAACAGACTTTTCTTGGTGAGTTTCAAGGATGTTTTCTCTTGGTAACTATTTGTGGGGTCTTTTTCAGTCAAGCATTAATTCAGAGGCTTGTAATGAAATGGATAGTGAGAGAAAACGCGGAGCTTACACAGCTGTGTGCCTCTTCTCCGCCATCTTGGCCAGAAGTCTCTCAACTTATTTATATTTTAAAACAAAATGCTGTTAAACTAAAGGAAAAAAGTTTTTCATAGTGACTTTCAAACACACTTTCAAAAGTGTGTTGAACTCTATAAAACATATTTTGAGACCCTAAATTCTCTTAGTTTCCCTCAAATAATACCAAATAAACAACTCCCTATTTGCTGAGAAATGAGCCCTGAATGTAGGTCAGCTTCTACAGTTTTCTGTTTTCTGATGAATGATTAGTTGAATTGAATAAAATGGGTAACACACTTGAATAAGAAAAAATAAGCAATAAATTAATAAGAATTTTCTCATAACAAAATGGGCATGTAGTTGCAGTTGGATTGTTGATTTTTTTTTTAATGAATTGAGGAAAAAAAATGTTTGAGCAAAGGACTCTCGAATACTTAAACTAGTTTATTATCTAGATTTCATTATATAGTCTTACAAATTATTTTAATTAATGTATCATAATGGAGAGAGAATGTGACTTGGAATCAACAAATAAGTGGGTTTAAGTTTCAATTCTACTTTTGTATTGGATGGTCCTGAAGAAGTTATTTAATCATTGCTGTAGGTTCCTCTTCTACTGTCACAAGGAAACAAATAAAAAAGACATATGAATTATTTTGAAGACATATAATTTCAGAAGTGGAAAGGTCCTTAAATGGCATCCAATCTGGCCTTTCATTTTACAAATGACTGGCTCTCACAGAGGTGGTAATTATCTGAATTCATACAGGTAACAAATGGAAAAGTTAGGACTTGAATCTATGTATTCTGATTCAAACTCTTTTCATTTCTCAATAATCTCTTGTCAAAGATTGTCAATTATGCTGTGGTCCTTCTCTATTCTGATATTGGCACTCTAATACAGGATCTCATGACCTCCCACAAGGTCATTATAATAGTTTCCTATGGGTCTGCCTGCCTCAAAATTCTCTCCATTCTACTCTCTAACCCATTCCATTAATATTGTCAGAGTATTATTTTTTTTTCTGAAGTGATGTCTGAGCATATTACTCCTTCCCCTGCTCAATAAACTCCACTGGTTCTCTATCATCTCCAATATCAAATATAAAATTTTCTGTTTGATATTCAAAGTCCTTCCTAGCCTGCTCCTCCAGTGTTAAAGATGATGAAATAAATTCTTAACCAAAATATAGATAACAATATAAAATATGAAATAGATTATTTTATGCATGAAATTGCAAAGAAAAACTTTTATCCAAATTAATTCAATGCATCTAGGATAAGAAAAGAAGCAATTAATTTGAATTAAAAAATACTTTTACCTGAAACATCTGATAACTGTTTGGTATCAATATACATAAATTGGTAGAAATATATAAGATCAAAAGCCATTTTACAATAGGTGATAAAAAAGTATAGGAGAAAATAATGCTTAAAAGAAGTGCAAACTCTTAAAAACTATATGGAAGAATGTTCTAAATTAAGACTACTACTACTACTAATAACAATAAAGATGATGATTGATGATGATAGGTAACATTTACATAGTGCCTACTATGTGCCAGGAACATTCCAAAGTGCTTTACTTGAATAAGAAATCTTCATATCAAAGAAACTCTGAGATTTTTATCTCATATGCAAAAATTCATAAAGATGAAAATATATGAATAATATATGCTGTTATTGGTAAGAAAAGACAGTCTAATGTAGTGTTGATGAAGTGGTGAGTTATTGTTACCATTCTGGAAAGCATTTAAAGTTGTTGTTTAAAAAGTGCAAAAAATGTATATGTCATTTTCTCCTGCTACCTGAAAGAAAAAGTTCACCAAAATTAAGGGACAATATATACCAAAATACCTAAATTAGCCCTTTGTGTGCTGCTAAAAAAGAAACAAAATAAATGATACATGTGATACATTAATGAAATGAAATATTATTATTGTGCCATAAAAAATAACAAATGTGATTTTTAAAGAGAAACATGGAAAGACTTGTGAACTATTGTTGAAAAGTAAAATAATCAGAACCTGGAAAAAAAATATACCCTAAACACCAAAAATATAACTGGAAACATCAAGAACTACAAAATGAGTATTGTGAAACTAAATAAAAAATAATTCGACTTTGAAGACATCTCATCTCTTTCCTTAGCAGGAGTGAGAAATAAAAGTCTTCAGATGCAGATAATTACAACATAAAAAATTTTCTTATATATTGATTTGATTTGTTCATTTTTTTTTATTTTCTTCTTCCTATTTCTTTTTCTTTAAAAATATCTTTAGGGATTTCAGGGTGTTGAGCCAAGAAAGTGGAATAGAGGAAGCACTCGACATTTTCCTTTAAACAATATTAAAATAATGCCTCAAATGAAATTCTGGAGTGGCAGAGACAACAAAAGGTTGATGTGAAACATTCTTGTTGCCAAAACAATTTAGGATGACAGAAGAGATCTTTGACACCAGGGTGAAGGCTGGCCTGGAGCCCATATGAAGACAGTAACAGTACTGGTACTTGGATATGGTGACAATAACAGAATCAACCTCAGGAGCTCTCAAATCAGAGATAGTAAGAGCATCCAGCAAATAATTGGTCAAAATGCAAAAACAGGAGACAACTTTGCTAGCATTTGGGCAGAGGGCTAAATGCTGTTTGATAATTCCATTACCTTTAACCACTTCCAGATCATAGTTTAAGAGGGAAGGAAGAGAAGCACTTTTTCTCATGAGAAAATAGAGACTCTGAATATCAATAACACTTCAAGTTTCAAGAGAAACATGGCTTAAAAAGCATATCAATTGCATATCATTGGATAGCAAATCCTTCCTAGTAAGGACCAGAACAAAGACCAGGAGAGCAGTGACCACACTTCTCTCTAGATCACACCACTTTGGAAGCACCAAAACAAAATCTTTAACAAAAAACAGAAACAAAAAAAAAATCTGAATGAAAAGTTTCTATGGTGACAGAGAAGATAGGGTACAAACTCAAAAGAACACAATGATCTCAAAACAAGTACAAATAAAGCCTCTAGGACTAAAATGGAATTGGATACAAGTCAAATAAGAATTCCTGGAACAGCAAAATAATAATAATAATAATAATAATAATTTTCAAATCAATTAAGAGTGGAAGAGGAAAATGGTGTAAATAAATTAGAATGAGAGTAGAAAACATTAGAAGTTTAATAAAAGAGGCACAAAAATACTAAAGAAAATACACACAAATCAAACTGCCAAGAATTTATAGAGCTAAAAAAGATAATAATGAATTTCATCTGGAAGAATAAAGAGAATTAATTTTTTAAAATGCAAAAGAAGGTGGTTTTGCTGTACTTGACCTGAAACCATATTATAAAACAGTGGTGATGAAAGCCATTTGATACTGGCAAATAAATCAGTGGAATAGGTTGGGTTCACAAGACACAATAAACAAAAACTATAGTAATCTAATATTTGATAAACCTACAGACTCCAGCCTCTGGGATAAGAACTCACTATTTGACAAAAATTGCCAAGAATAAAAATGGAATTGACCAATACCTAACACCCTATACCAAGATAAAGTTGAAATGGGTTCTTGATTTAGACATAAATAAATTGGGAGAATAAGGAATAGTCTATCTCTCATACTATTGTGGACAAATGGGCAAAGAAGAACTAGAGAACATTATGAAATGCACAATGGATAATTTTAATTATATTAAATTAAAATAATGCAAACAAAACCAATACAGCCAAGATTAGAAGGGAAGCAAAAAATTGGGGAATTTTTTTTTTAATTCAAAGTTTCAGATGAAGACTTCCTTTCTAAGATATATATATATTTGACTCAAATTTATAAGAATGCAAGCCATTCCTCAATTGATAGTCAATGAATATGATCAGACAATTTTCAGAAGATTAAATTAAAGCTACTTCTATTCATATGAAAAAATGCTCTAAATCACTATTGATTAAAAAATTGCAAATTAAGACAATTCTAAGGTACCACTTGATACCTAAGGCTAAGATGACAAGAAAATGTAATGATAAATGTTGGAGGAGATGTGGGAAAACTGGAACACCAATATCATTGTTGGTGAAGTTATGAATTGATCCAACCATTCTGGAGAACAATTTGGAACTATGCTCAAAGGGCTATCAAACTGTATATATCATTTGATCCACAGTGTCTCTTGGTCTGTATTCCAAAGATATCATTAAAAAAGGGAAAAGGACCCACATGTGCAAAAATGTAGCAGCTCTTTTCATATTGGCAAGGAACTGCAAAAATAAGTGGATATCCATAAGTTGGGGAATGATTGAATAGTTGTGGTATATGATGGTAATAGAATATTATCGTTCAATAAGAAATGATCAGAAGATTGATTTCAGAAAGGCCTGGAGAGACTTATCTGAACTGATGCTAAGTAAGTAGGACCAAGAGAATATTATACTCAGCAATAATAAGATTGTGTGATGGACTTGTCTCTTTTCAACAAGGAGGTGAGTCAGGGAAATTCCATAGACTTGTGATGGAGAGAGCCATCTGTATCCCGAGAGAGAACTATGGGACTGAATGTGGATCACAGCATAGTATTTTAAGCTTTCTTGTTTTTTGCTTGTTTTTTTTTCTTTCTTTCTCATTTTTCTCTTATCTAATTTTTTATGCGCAGCATGATAAATGTAGAAAATTGTTTAGAAGAATTGCACATGTTTAAGTATATTGGATTATTTACTATCTAGGGAAAGGGAAAGAAAGGAAGGAAGAAGATAAAATTTGGAACACAAGGTTTGCAAGGGTGAGTGCTGAAAATGATCTTTGTAAGTATTTTGAAAAACAAAAAGCTATTATTATTTTTTGAAAGGAGACACAAAATGGTACAGTAAAAATAGAGATTTTTAGAAGATTTTACTGCTAAAAAAGAAAATAAATAATACCTTAAAAATAGAATTGTCCAAAGGAGAAAAGAGGCACAAAGTCATTGATAAAAGTATCTACATCAAAAGCAGGGTTGTTCAGATGGAAAAAAGAGGTACAAAAACTCACAGAAGAAAATTATTTCTTAGAAATGGAATTGGGCAAGTAGAAGCTAATGAGTCCTTGAGACATCAATAAAGAATAAAGAAAAACTAAATAAACAAATCATAATGACTAGTCATAGTGAAATAGGGAAAAATATACCATAAATATATGAATGTGATAGAGTATTATTGTACTATAATAAATGATGAGCAGATTGATTTCAGAAAAGTTTGGAAAGATTTACATGAACTGATGCTTAGTGAAATGAACAGAACCTAGGTAACATTATATATATATTCAACTGAGATGGACTTGGTTCTTCTTAGTAATGTTATGATTCAAGACAATTCCAATGGACTTGGGATAGAAAATGACCTGCATACAGAGAAATAACTATGGAGACTCAATGTAGATTGAAGCATAATATTTTCACTTTCTTTTCTTTGTTTATTCATTTGTCTTTTTTTCTCATGTTTTATTTTCCTTTTTGGTATAATATTTCTTGCATAATATGACAAACATGAAAAGGTGTTTAAAAGGAGGACATATGTTTAACATATATTAGATTGCTAACTATCTAGGAGAAGGGGAAGGTAAGGGAAGGAGGGAAAAAATTGTGGAGCAAAAGTTTTACAAAAATGAATGTTGAAAATTACCTTTATATGTATTCAAAAAATAAAGTACTATTGAGGAAAAAAAGGAAAAAAATACTTCATAAAAACATCCAATAATTTCATTAAAGAAATGACAATGAGACAATATCTAAAATTCATAGGATGCAGCCAAAACAATGCTTAGGGGAAAATTTATATCACAAAACGTCTACATGAATAAAAAAGAGAAAATACAAACCAATGAATAAAAAACTACAAAAGGAACAAATTTAAACTCCCCAATTAAATATCAAAATGAAAATCAAGGGAGAGATTAATAAAACTGAAATTAAAAATCAAATATTGAATAAAATTATGAACTAATTTTATGAGGGGAATAATTAAATAAATAGACTTAATTACTTTCATTTTTAAAAAGAAAAAAATAAGCCAAATTACAAGTATCAACATTTTTTTTCAATAAATGCACGATCAAGGAGAATGAAATTACAGCAATTATCTGTAGGTTCTTTGCCCAATTATGTGCCAGTAAAACTGGCCATTTAAATAAAAATTATGAATAGTTACAGAAAATATAAATTATCCAGATTAACAAAAGAGGAAATAAAATACTTAAATGAAAAATACATTTTTTTCTAAAAAGGAAAAGAAGTTGAACAAAACATAACTGAGCCTCTAAAAAACCATCCCCATGTTCGGATGAATTTACATGTGAATTCTAGCAAAGATTTAAGGTACAATGAATTCCATTACAAAATAAACTATTTGAAAAAATAGGTAAAAAAGCAATCCTATAAAATTCCTTTTATGAAATATGATTTTTATAATTAAGCTAAGGAGAGCAATAATGGTGAAACTAATATAGACCAACTTCCCTACTGAAGATTGTTTCAAAAAGTATAAATAAAACACTAGCAAGGAGATTATGACTAGATGTTTTTAATAGCAGAAATTCAGGGCTGATTCAATATTAGGAAAACTATTGGAATAACTGCCAATAGTAAAAAAAAATAGTCATATCATTATATCAATCAATGAAGAAAAAACTTTTGACAACATGCAACATTCATTCCTATTAGAAAGAATAAGAATAAATGGAGCTTTTCTTAAAATAAAAACTACTATCTTTATAAAATAAAAACAAACATTATCTATAATGGGGAGAAAATAGAAGATCAGCAGTGGATGTTCACTATCACCACTTCTTTCCAATGTTATATTAGAAATGCTAATCATAGCAATTACAAGAAAAATATATTGTCTGTAGTTATTTTAAATTAATTTCTCTTCTTGCTTTGTTGTTGACACTATTTCTGTGGGTTAATTTTATATCCTGAAGCTTTGCTAAAATTAATAATTGTTTCAATTACTTTTAAAGCTTATGCTCTATAATTTGCTAAATATACAATCATATTATGAGCAAAAAGTAATGGTTGTATTTCTTCATTGCCTATTTTAATTCTTTCAATTTCTTTTTCCATATCTTCTTGCGATATCTATCATTTTTAATAAAACATAAAAGAGATAGAGAGGATCACAGAAAAGAAAATAGATAATTTTGAATAAATGAAATTAAGAGGCTTTTGGACAAACAAAACTAGTGCAGCCAATATTTGAAAGAAAGCATAATGGAGAAAAAACATTATAATATAAATATATATAATTAGCTATAATCAGCAACACAATGATCCAAGACAATCCCAAAGGATTAACAATGAATGATTTTATTTGAATACAGACTTATGCATGCTATTTTTCATTTCCTTTCTTTTTTTACTCTTCTTGTACAAAATGACTAATATGGAAATTCTTTACAAAACTGTCTATCTATAACATATCTGATTGTTTATTGTCTCAGAGAGAGGAAAGGATAGACTCTGGAACTCAAACTTTTTTTTCAAAGTGTTTCAAAGTGTTGATACAAAAATTTGTATCAAGTTTATTTAATAAAGGACTCTTTTCTCAAGTATATAGGAAAGTGATTCAAATTTGTGAAAAATAAAAGTCATTGCTCAACTGATAAACAGCCAGAGGATATGAATAGAAAATTTTCCAAAGAAGAAATCAAAGTTATTCATAGTCACAGAAATAATTTAATCACTATCAAAAGTCTATAAAAGTGTGCATTCTCTTTGATCCAGCAATACAACTAATAAATCTATTTTCCCCAAGAGATTAAAGAAAAGGAAAAAGAAGGTATCTGTACATAAATAGCTATATCAGTTCTTTTTGTGGTGGCAAAGTATTTGAAATTGAAAGAATGTCCATCTTTGGGAAATGGCTGAACAAATGATGGTGGTGGAATACTATTGTGCTTTAAGAAATGATGAGCAGGAAAGATTTTTTAATCTTTTTTTTTTTTTTTTAAACCTGGAAAGACTTATGTGAACTGATACTGAGCAAAGTGAACAGAACCAGGAGAACATTATATATAGTAATAGCAATATTATATAATGATCAACTGTGAATGAGTAAACTATTCTCAGCAATACAATTATTCAAGCCAATTCCAAAGGATTTAGGATGAAAAGTGCTAATCATCCCTAGAGAAAGAATTGATGCAATCTGAATGCAGATCAAAGCATGCATTTTAAAAACTTTCTTTTCTTTTTTTCTTTATTGTTTAAGGTAGGGAAAAGAGGAGAGAAAGATAAAATTTGGAACTCAAAACTTATCAATGTCCTTTCTTTTTCTTTTTTTTTAATATTTTATTTTATTTTATTTAACAATAACTTTATATTGACAGAATCCATGGCAGAGTAATTTTTTTTTACAACATTATCCCTTGCACTCATTTCTGTTCCGATTTTTCTCCTCCCTCCCTCCACCCCCTCCCCTAGATGGCAAGCAGTCCTATATATGTTAGATATGTTGCAGTATATCCTAGATACAATATATGTTTGCAGAACTGAACAGTTGTCTTGTTGCACAGGGAGAATTGGATTCAGAAGGTAAAAATAACCTGGGAAGAAAAACAAAAATGCAGATAGTTCACATTCGTTTCCCAGTGTTCTTTCTTTGGGTGTAGATGCTTCTGCCCATCATTTATCAATTGAAACTCAGTTAGGTCTCTTTGTCAAAGAAATCTACTTTCATCAGAATACATCTTCATACACTATCGTTGTTGAAGTGTATAATGATCTCCTGGTTCTGCTCATTTCACTTAGCATCAGTTCATGAAAGTCTTGCCAAGCCTCTCTGCATTCATCCTACTGGTCATTTCTTACAGAACAATAATATTCCATAACATTCATATACCACAATTTACCCAGCCATTCTCCAATTGATGGCCATCCATTCAATTTCCAGTTTCTAGCCACTACAAACACGGCTGCCACAAACATTTTGGCACATATAGGTCCCTTTCCCTTCTTTAGTATTTCTTTGGGATATAAGCCCAAATAGAAACACTGCTGGATCAAAGGGTATGAACAATTTGATAACTTTTGGGGCATAATTCCAGATTGCTCTCCAGAATGGTTGGATTCGTTCACAACTCCACCAACAAGGCATCAGTGTCCCAGTTTTTCCGCATCCCCTCCAACATTCATCATTATTTTTTCCTGTCATCTTAGCCAATCTGACAGGTGTGTAGTGGTATCTCAGAGTTGTCTTAATTTGCATTTCTCTGATCAGTAATGATTTGGAACACTCTTTCATATGAATCAATGTCCTTTCTAAATAAATTGTGGGGACCTGAAATAAACAAAATACTTAGATATGAATAAAGATGAGTTCAATGGGACCATCAACTCCTTATTAACATGACCAGAGATCCAACACTAGAAGGGACTTTTAAGGTTACCCAAGGCAATTCCCTCATTTTATAGATGAGAAAATTGGGAAGTGATTGAACAAAGTTAAACAATTATTTTTTGATAGAGCCAGAATGCAAGACCCCTGCTCTTTCCTTATTACTTCAGAAGCTATCTATATCTCCTTTTTTGAAGCCCCAAATCATATTACCTTTTTAGGCTATCATATCATACTGTTTATTCATAGTGAATTTATAGAGCATTAAAACAACTAAATATTTTTAAGTATCATATTTATTTATAACTATAATTTTTAAATTACATTCATTTCCAAAAGGATCTTTCTCTCCAAAACTAGCAACAAACCATTTCTCATTTCAAAAGATAAAAAGAAATAAAAAATCATCAAAATTAAGTCATTGACTATGTCTTAAAACACGCAGAATTCTATGCTCATCACTGTCCACTTCAGTAATGGAAGTAGTGATGTCTATTTCTCAAGTCTTTCCCAGGGTGAAGCTTGGATATATATAATTGGATATAATATAATAAAAACAATTTTGGTTGTTTTTCCATTTGGTATTTTTTCAGGTATCTTTTAAATTTTTTCTTGGTTCTATTTGCTTTAGGCTGTAACACATCTTTTGTTTTCCCAAACTTCACTGAATGCTTCACATTGACCATTACTTTTTCAGAGGGCTACTGCATTATAATATTCTGTAATATTCATCTACAAAACTTAGCTTACCAGTTCCCCAATTAATGTGCATTTTACTTTGAGACTGCTTCAATCTTTTTAATACACATTATTATGGTTTTTCATCCAAATTATAAGAGTATTTTTTCTCCTATTTATTTCCATGTCATTAGATTAATCCCAGTATCCAAATTTGTCAATGTCTTCTGAAAATGACTTTGTCTTCCAGTGGGTTATTATCCCTCTTTATGTCATCTATAAATGTGAGCAGTATACCAACCAAGCCTTTATTCTAGTCACTGATACAAATGTCAAATAGCACATGTGCTTGAGACATTCCACTAGAGATGTCTTGACTAGGTAACACTAACAAATATTCTCTGAGTCAAAACAACTCAGAGTCCATCTACATTTTTCAATATTTTTTATAAGAATGGTTTGATAGGAAGCATATCAAAAAAGAAAGAAAGAGAGAAAGAAAGAAAGAAAGAAAGAAAGAAAGAAAGAAAGAAAGAAAGAAAGAAAGAAAGAAAGAAAGAAAGAAAGAAAGAAAGGTAGTTAAGCCTGACCAACTGAGCTGTTCTTGATAAATTCAGAATTTCATTTTATGACTGACAGTTTCTTTCTCTATATAGTCATTATTAACTTTTAAATTATCCATTATAATTTTTCCCCTTAGGAATTAAAACTGAGTGGTCGATTCATTATACTCTGTTCTCTTAATTAAAAGAAAAATGTGGGGCAGCTAGGTGGTGCAGTGGATAGAGTGCCAGCCCTTAAGTCAGGAGAACCTGAGTTCAAATCTGGCCTGAGATACTTAACACTTCCTAGCTGTGTGATCCTGGGCAAATCACTGAACCCCAAATTGCATCAACAACAACAAAAAAAGTGAGATATTTACTATTTTTCAGTTCTCACATAGCTTTGTCATTCTTTATGATCTATCAAATATCATTGACAACGACTCACCAATCATATCAACTAATCCATTCATCATCAAAGGATAAAATCCAAGTTAATGTAAATGAAATATTTTAAATTTCTCCTTACTTATCAAGGCTTGTTATGGGCCAGAATACTGTAACTTGAAACAAGGATTCTTACAAGGTGTTAATTCAGTGGAATTACAATGGTTATCTAATTTAGCATGGTGAGTATTAGTTCTCTAGTTCAGTACATATACTTAGTACTTAATATAGTTCTATAAGATTTACACCTATGATGATGTAATTATAATAGAGTATATAACAGCCAGCAGGGACTCAGAGACAGATTAATTTCATCCTCCACTTTTGTGGTGGCTGGAGGCTGAAGCACAAATGTTCAGACTCAGAGACAGATTCACTTCATCTTATACCACCCCAGTGGCTGATCTCCTGCACTTCCCCCACTGAGATCAAAGCAGGTCTGAAAGTCTCTTAGAAAGTTAGCCTGGACCCCAGGCAAGAAAACTAGATTATGAAGGAGATAATAAAGAATTTGGACTTTAACACCTGGCTATTCTTGTGGTGATTACTCTACTGAAAGGAAGACTGCTCCAAGACCTCCAGAAAACTAAACAGGAACATTACAATGGTTATCAAAGCCCTGTTTGCCATTTTTGCAGTCTTTTCCAGGTTAAAGGTCATTCTCTTTGGAGGCAAACCAAGTAAAATAAAATCTTCCTTCTTCATGATTTCACTTATCAACAACCTGTTCACCTCATGTAGAGTCTTTTCTCTTCTATTTCTTTAATATGCATGCAATATATGTTCATATTACATATTACATATTTACATTTCATTATATGTGTGTAATATAATATGCACATATTATACACATATATATTGTATACATATATGTACATATATGCCTACATACCCATATATTTCATTTGTCTTTATTTTTTAAATTTATTTCATCTTTAATTTATGAAATAAAATAAGCATTTCTATGACATAGTATAATTTTTAAAAGATGACTGCCATGAAACTATAGAACTGTTGCTCAAGAGTTCAATGATTCAGTGGAATCAGCTTGGAGGTAACTACACTTGACTCAGGCCAAACTTCAGTCCTTAGAGGTTCTATCTTTTCTGTGATCCTCTAAAGTTATCATAGGAAGATAATTGCTTAACCCCCTATATTTTTGCTACTCTATATTCATTTCATGATGATTCGCTGTAATGGGCTGAAACGGATTTGATGCACTGAGTTCCAAGCACTTAAGGTTAATTACCAATTGGACAATACTCTATTAGCATATGCTTGGAAAAACAATGGCTCTGCCCACCACTCTGTACAGGCTTGATCTGTTGAGATTGGGTCGAGGTCTTCCGGGGCAGAGCCAAGATGGCGGAGCAGGCACACACGACTCTCTAAGCTCCTCTCATTACCCTCATAACCAAATATTTAATCCAGCCTCAAAAATAACTCTTCACTGCTTAAATTCATGAAGATAAGAAGCACTACAACTTACCAGCCAATCTGGAAGTTCTCCAGGAAAGGTTTGTCCTGAGGGGCCAGGAACAGACTAGCACAGGCAGTGAGAGGCTAGCGTCCTGAGCAGACCAGGGGCGGGGGTGATCTCTGTGGCTAGAGAACTTATAGGGACCACTCTGCTATAGGCTAACTGCTCTACCTTGATTACAAAGCAGTAAACTGGCAGAGAAGTTAAAGCCTAAAACAGAGGGTCCTCTAAAAAACACCAGAACCTAACGAGATCTGGCTGTAACCCCTCAAACCCGGAAGTGACTCAGGCAGACTTTACCGCAGGCCTGTGGCCACATCCAGCAGTTCGGGGCTTTTTCGGGGGCAGTTACTAATCTGCACGGTAAGGGGGCACAGCCTGGCCAGCTATAATCGGCAGTGTGGGGGGCTCGGCCTGGGGCAATAGAACTTCCCCAGCAGACTGTGCTTCACCTGGCAGACACTTCCTGTCCCTGCAAATCCATTCACTGTTCAGCTGCTAATACCCACAGCCCCAGGGCAGGATTTGGCTTGGGAAGTGAAACTCTCACTGCTAAGTGTCTAGCCCCAGGGCAGTCATTATCTCACACAGCTGAGGTTCTTTGAAAGGCACTTTCCCAGCAGGCCTGAGTTACTTTCTGGTAGGGAACTCTTTCCCAGAGCACTCCAGTACCTCGCTGCTTTTTGTAGTCGATCGACAGGACAACTACCCCATCCATATACCTTTCACTGCTCTGCAGAGGAAGCTAGTAACCTCCTGGCTCTGAAGGCAGACCTTACAGGCTTTAACAAAATGAGTAAAAAAATCAAAAGAACGATTGATAGTTTCTACCCAGAAAGAGAACAGCTTTTCAACCCTGAAGAGACTAATAGCAGACAGTCTCCAGACGACTGTTGGTCTCCAATACAAAAGGCTCTCCTAGAAGAGACTATGCAAAACCTTAAAAGAGAGCTAGAAGAAAAATGGGGAAAGGAAAGAGAAGCTATGCAAAAGAGTACAGAAAAGGCACATAGCTCATTAAAAGAAAAATTTGATAAAGTGGAAAAAGAAAACAACTTCTTGAAATGTGAATTGGAAAAGGTAAAAAACAGAGTTTGCGAATTGGAAAAAGAAAATGACTCACTAAAAAAAAAAAAAAAAAAAAAAAAAATTAGTGAAATGGAAAAAAATTCCATAGAGCAAAACAACTCAATTGCACATATACTAAAAGAAGTAAAAAAAGCTAATGAAGAAAATAACTCACTAAAAATTAGAACTGAACAAATAGAAATGACTGATTCATTGAGACATCAAGAATCAGTCAAGCAAAACCAAAAAAATGAAAGATTGGAAAAAAATGTCAAATATTTACTGGGAAAAACAACAGATTTGGAAAATAGATCTAGGAGAGATAACCTGAGGATCATCGGACTACCCGAAAATTATGATGAAAAAAAGAGCCTAGATACTATTTTACAGGAAATCATCAAAGAGAACTGCCCAGAAGTAATAGAACCAGAAGGGAAAATAGGTGTTGAAAGAATTCATCGAACACCTTCTGAAAAAGACCCTAAAATAAAGACTCCAAGGAATATTGTGGCCAAACTTCAGAATTTCCAGACTAAAGAAAAAATTTTACAAGCAGCCAGGAAAAAACAGTTCAAATACCAAGATGCCACAATAAGGGTCACGCAAGATCTGGCTGCCTCAACATTAAAGGACCGAAGGGCCTGGAATCAGATATTCCGAAAGGCAAAAGAACTTGGAATGCAGCCAAGAATAAACTATCCAGCTAAGCTGAGTATTTTTTTTCATGGAAGAAGATGGATATTTAATGAAATAGAGGAATTCCATCTGTTTTTAAGGAAAAAACCAGACTTAAACAAAAAAATTGATCTTCAACAACAGGAATCAAGAGAAGTAGAAAAAGGTAAAAGGAACTCTTGAGAACTGTATTTCTGTTGTGAATATACATAAAAATCATATGTATAATTTGATTTTACCGATATAACATAAAAAAGGGAAGTAGAAATGGAATGGGGATAGTGCCAGAAAAAGGGAAGAAGAGAGATAAAAAGAGGGAAACTACATGCGACAATGAGGCAGAGGAAACCTATCATATATGAGGGAACTTAGAGCGGGGGAGGAACATTGTGTGAATCCTACTCTCATCAGAGTTGGCTCAAAGAGGAAACAATTGACATATTTGTTTTACACAGATTCTTCTCTCACTTCATTAAAAAGTGGGAGAGGAAAAGGGAGAAGGAAAAAGAGTAATAAGGGAAGGGTACAAGAAAGGGGAAGGGATTCCAAGGGAGGAGGGAGGGATACTAAAGAGGGAGAGCTGCGCAACATTAGTGGGACCAATAGGGAAGAAGGGAAGGAGGGCAAGAAAAAGAAAAGCATAATCTGGGGATATTAGGATGGCAGGAAATGCAGAATTGGTTATTTTAACCACAAATGTGAATGGGATGAACTCTGCCATAAAGAGGAGGCGGATAGCAGACTGAATCAAAAGTCAGAACCCTACAATTTGTTGTTTACAGGAAACACATTTAAAACAGGGAGATACATATAGACTAAAGGTAAAAGGCTGGAGCAGAATCTATTATGCTTCAGGTGAAGTCAAAAAAGCAGGGGTAGCCATCCTTATCTCAGATCATGCAAAAGCAAAGATTGATCTAATTAAAAGAGATAAGGAAGGAAACTATATCTTGCTTAAGGGTACTACAGAGAATGAAGCAATATCAGTATTAAACATATATGCACCAAGTGGTATTGCATCTAACTTCCTTAAAGAGAAGCTAAGAGAGTTGCGAGAAGAAATAGACAGCAAACCTATAATAGTGGGAGATCTCAATCTTGCACTCTCAGATTTAGATAAATCAAATCACAAAACAAATAAGAAAGAAATTAAAGAGGTAAATAGAATATTAGAAAAATTAGGTATGATAGATCTCTGGAGAAAACTGAATGGTGACAGAAAGGAGTATACTTTCTTCTCAGCAGTTCATGGAACCTACACAAAAACTGACCATATATTAGGACATAAAGACCTCAAAATTAAATGCAGGAAGGCAGAAATAGTAAATGCTTTTTTTTCCGATCACAACGCAATAAAAACTACATTTAACAAAAAGTTAGGTGTAAATAGACCAAAAAGTAATTGGAAACTAAATAATCTCATCTTAAAGAATGATTGGGTGAAACAGCAAATTATAGACACAATTAATAATTTCACTCAAGATAATGACAACAATGAGACATCATATCAAAATTTATGGGATGCAGCCAAAGCAGTAATAAGGGGAAATTTTATATCCTTAGAGGCTTACTTGAATAAAATAGAAAAAGAGAAGATCAATGAATTGGGCCTGGAACTTAAAAAGTTAGAAAAAGACCAAATTAAAAACCCCCAATCAATTACTAAACTTGAAATTCTAAAATTAAAAGGAGAAATTAATAATATAGAAAGTAAAAAAAAAAAACTATTGGAACTAATAAATAAAACTAAGAGTTGGTTTTATGAAAAAACCAATAAAATTGATAAACCTTTGGTAAATCTGATTAGAAAAAGGAGAGAGGGAAATCAAATTGGCAGTCTTAAAAATGAAAAAGGAGAACTTACCACTGATGAAGAGGAAATTAAAGAAATAATAAGGGGTTACTTTGCCCAACTTTATGCCAATAAATTTGATAACCTAAGTGAAATGGATGACTACTTCCAAAAATATAGGCTTCCCAGATTATCAGAGGAGGAAGTAAATGGCTTAAATAGTCCCATTTCAGAAAAAGAAATAGAACAAGCTATTAATCAACTCCCTAAAAAAAAATCCCCGGGACCAGATGGATTTACATGTGAATTCTACCAAACATTCAAAGAACAATTAGCCCCAATGCTTTATAAAGTATTTGAAAAAATAGGGAATGAAGGAGTCCTACCAAACTCCTTTTATGACACAGACATGGTACTGATACCTAAACCAGGTAGGTTGAAAACAGAGAAAGAAAATTATAGACCAATCTCCCTAATGAATATTGATGCTAAAATCTTAAATAAGATATTAGCAAAAAGGCTACAGAAAATCATCCCCAGGATAATACATCATGATCAAGTAGGATTTATACCAGGAATGCAGGGCTGGTTCAATATTAGGAAAACTATCAATATAATTGGCCATATTAATAATCAAATTAACAAAAACCATATGATCATCTCAATAGATGCAGAAAAAGCATTTGATAAAATCCAATATCCATTCCTATTAAAAACTCTTGAGAGTATAGGAATAAATGGACTTTTCCTTAAAATAATCAGTAGCATCTATTTAAAACCAGCAGTAAGCATTATATGTAACAGGGACAAACTGCAACCATTCCCAGTAAGATCAGGAGTAAAACAAGGTTGCCCACTATCACCGTTACTATTTAATGTTGTATTAGAAATGCTAGCTTTGGCAATAAGAATTGAGAAAGAGATTAAAGGAATAAGAATAGGCAATGAGGAAACCAAATTATCATTCTTTGCTGATGATATGATGGTATACTTAGAAAACCCCAGAGATTCTACCAAAAAGTTATTAGAAACAATCTACACCTTCAGCAAAGTTGCAGGATATAAAATAAACCCACATGAGTCATCAGCATTCTTATATATCACTAACAAAACCCAACAGTTAGAGATACAAAAAGAAATTCCATTTAAAGTAACTACTGATTGTATAAAATATTTAGGAATCTATCTGCCAAGGGAAAATCAGAAACTTTATGAGCAAAACTACAAAACACTTTCCACACAAATTAAGTCTGATCTAACCAACTGGAAAAATATTAAATGCTCTTGGATTGGGTGAGCAAATATAATAAAGATGACAATACTACCTAAATTAATCTACTTATTTAGCGCTATACCAATCAAACTCTCAAAAAACTACTTTGATGAATTAGAAAAAATAACAACAAAGTTCATATGGAAAAACAAAAGGTCAAGAATTTCAAGGGAATTAATGAAAAAAAAAATCAAATGAAGGTGGCCTAGCTGTACCAGATCTAAAATTATATTATAAAGCAGCAGTTACTAAAACTATCTGGTATTGGCTAAGAAATAGACTAGTTGATCAATGGAAAGGTTAGGTTCAAAGGACAAAATAGCCAATAACTTTAATAATATAGTGTTTGACAAACCCAAAGACACCAGTTTCTGGGATAAGAATGCATTATTTGACAAAAATTGCTGGGAAAATTGGAAATCAGTATGGCAGAAACTAGGCATTGACCCACACTTAACACCATACACCAAGATAAGGTCAAAATGGGTTCATGACCTAGGCATAAAGAATGAGGTTATAAATAAATTGGAAGAGCATAGGATAGTTTACCTGTCAGACCTGTGGAAGAGGGAGGAATTTATGACCAAAGAAGAACTAGAGATCACTATTGACCACAACATAGAAAATTTTGATTATATCAAATTGAAAAGTTTTTGTACAAACAAAACAAATGCAAACAAGATTAGAAGGGAAGCAATAAACTGGGAAAACATTTTTACAATCAAAGGTTCTGATAAAGGCCTCATTTCCAAAATATATAGAGAACTGACCCTAATCTATAAGAAATCAAACCATTCTCCAATTGATAAATGGTCAAAGGATATGAACAGACAATTCTCAGACGAAGAAATTGAAACTATTTATAGACATATGAAAATATGCTCCAAATCATTATTAATCAGAGAAATGCAAATTAAGACAACTCTGAGATACCACTACACACCTGTCAGATTGGCTAGAATGACAGGGAAAGATAATGGGGAATGTTGGAGGGGATGTGGGAAAACAGGGACACTGATACATTGTTGGTGGAATTGTGAACACATCCAGCCATTCTGGAGAGCAATTTGGAACTATGCTCAAAAAGTTATCAAGCTGTGCATACCCTTTGATCCAGCAGTGTTTCTACTGGGCTTATACCCCAAAGAGATACTAAAGAAAGGAAAGGGACCTGTATGTGCCAAAATGTTTGTGGCAGCCCTGTTTGTAGTGGCTAGAAGCTGGAAAATGAAAGGATATCCATCAATTGGAGAATGGTTGAGTAAATTGTGGTATATGAATGTTATGGAATATTATTGTTCTGTAAGGAACGACCAGCAGGATGAATACAGAGAGGACTGGCAAGACTTACATGAACTGATGCTGAGTGAAATGAGCAGAACCAGGAGATCATTATATACCTCAACAACAATACTGGTTGAGGATGTATTCTGATGGAAGTGGACCTCTTTGATAAAGAGAGCCTTAATTAATCAAAGATGGACAGAAGCAGCTACACCCAGAGAAAGAACACTGGAAATGAATATAAACTGCTTGCACTTATGTTTTTCCTCCAGGGTTATTTATACCTTCTGAATTCAATTCTTCCTGTGCAACAAGAACACTGTTTGGTTCTGCACACATATATTGTATCTAGGATATACTGCAACCCATTCAACATGTAAAGGACTCTTGCCATCTGGGGGAAGGGGTGGAGGGAGGGAGGGGAAAAATCGGAACAGAAATGAATGCAAGGGATAATGCTGTAAAAAATTACCCTGGCATGCGTTCTATCAATTAAAAAAAAAAGAAAGAAAGAGATTGGGTCGAGGACTTAGAGGGTGGGGTAGGACGAGCCAGAGGGAGAAGAAACAGGAAATTCCTGTGTCCATGAGCTCTCCTCTCCCTTTGATAAAGAATAAAAATCAAAGACTTTTGCTTATCTTGACTCTGGCTGATTTTAAAGTATCCAGGGTGCTAACCCAGTCTTCACAATTCTCTGCCTATTTATGAAGAAAATTTGTAGAAAGTCTAGAAATATCTGATATATTCCATCATCTTCCCAGAATCTCCATTTTGTTTTTAGCTTGCTTCACCAGTCTCTTGATTCACTCTAAGCTTTAGCATACCTAACATTATATTTACACTTATATTTATCTTTTATGTATCCTTGTTTATAACTTCTGTATATTTATTTTTAAAAATTTAGTTATATGAAGAGTCCCCTGTAAATTCACATCAGTCTCTTCAGACATCTTTTAATTTTCCTTTTCATTGGAACTATTTCTTTTTCGCACCATCAGATTTTTTTTCTTAAATAGTTTCCTGTGCCTACTGGGCTATTCCCCTTTAAAATTTTAGCTAATAAGATCTTATTTAAAATTCCTCTGATCCCTTTGGAATCTCTTTTCCCCACATCTAGTGTGTACAGCAGATAATAATCAGGTTTTATCTTTTTTTCTATCAGAATTCTTAGGAGAGTGATGTCACAAGCATGTCTCCTCCTCCACTCCTTAGCAATATCCAGATGCAGAATAGAATGCACCCTATTTTTTAAAATCTTCCGATGGATTAAATTTTCATTAAAATAAATCAAGAATTCATTAGCGGTTCTGTTCTTAGTAGAGAGTAAGGTTAAGTAGACGCAGAAAACTGACTTCATCTATCAATGCTAAGCCAAATCTCTTTTCTAGCTTTGAAATCAGTTGTCCTGTTTTCTCACTTCTTTCCTCTTTGAATCATATATATCAATGATGAAACTCTCTTCTGTTGCTTTTTTTTATTGAGCATCATCATAATTCTTACCACAGTTCATCTTCCATTTGTTTCTTTGATTTGCCTAAAAACTATATACCTTCTTAACAGATGTTACAATACCTCATCCAAACCTCTTTGCTTCTCTTATTTTATTTGGGGAGAAACCCCATTTAGTAGTTTATATTCCTTTCATAAATGTTCTCTTACTGAAGTTTCAATGATACCTAAAAGGCAGAGTGTCATTCTTTGCATTTTCTCTTTCCTGAGGTCCAACTTTAGTCATTGGTAGATGGAAATTATAGAACATGTGCTTTAATATTGACACCTTTCTTGAGTTTTGTTGCCAGTAAATTAATGATTATATCAACAGTGATATTTTTTTCCTTTTTTAAAATTATTTTATGTCAAAAAATAATTGACATTTTAATATCATAGCCCTCTTTGAAAGTCTGGAGAAGCATATTGACTTGCTTCTCAGAATGCCTTTAAATAATTGAAAGAAATGCTAAATTTCATTTAAAAGTTAGCATATATATATATGTATATGTATACATATATGTATATATATATATATATACAATTTATTGGACTTTCTGAAATCTATCCGCATATCCCTAAAGAATGCATGGATCTAAGTTTAACAACTCCTATCTCATGTCATCTAACATTGTAGAAATGGATGTAGTCTACTCACTTGTCATCCTTTTTAAAGCTTTTTTTATTAGATTTTCATAACACTAAGCAAATACATTCTTATAGCCAACCATGGTTGCATTCCATCTGTGGCCAAGAGTCTGTCATCCCTATATTTTAAGCTTTTTTTTTTCCCAAAACCATATTTCATTCTCAGATACCACCTTTTTCACCAGCTGTTCACTTCCAAAATTGACTTTTCTCTTCTGTTTTCCTTGCCTTTTCTGGGCAGTGTAAGGAAAACACAACCTGGGTCCTATGGCCCATTCTTGTTCAAGAAAAAATAAATCTTTGTTAATACTTTCTAGATCCCTCCTGGCATGACCATTTGTGCCCACGTGAATCACCAAAAGTGGATAGATATCATCCATTTTGATAAATTTTGGAGAACTTCTACTATGTCTTAGATATTTATTTCAGAAAAGCAACAGGTGACAAATATCTCTATAACTGTTATCAGGTCAACAAATAGATGCCTGTGTATCTCTGAAAAGAAGTTTAATTGTCCAGTCAATGATCATTCACTATGCTTAAGGCACTATGTATATAAAGAAAGGCAAAAACCAATTCTTACTAAACAAGATGTATACAGGATAAATAGAGGTGGGGAGGAAGAAGTAATCTCAAAAAGAAAGCACTAACATCAATGATTGTAAAAGATTTCATCATAAAATGGCTTCATCAGATTCCTGAATGAATCCAGAAAAGATAGGAGGTAAAGCTAAGAGAAATCCTGGCTTAAAGAACAATGGCCAAAAATGCTTAGGGATGGGAGATGGATTATGATATAAAAGAAAATGTAAGAGTCACTGAGTCTCAAAGTACCTGGAAGAGAATACAGAAGAAAACTAGAAAGGTATAAAAAGGCTAGGTTCAAAAGGATTTTGAAAATCAAAGAATTTTATACTTGTTCCAGAAGGTAACTTAGGGAGCTCCTGAAATTTTTTGAATGAAGAGGATAAACATAATCTGGCCAAAACTGTTTTAAGTGCTACTTCTCTTTTCTTATTTAGAAACTCTAAGTTTCTGTGACCTTAATTTGTCACAGAAAGACAAACAGTTAATTCTTCATTATACATCTAGCTCAATAATCTTCCCCCCCACACAAACATATCCATTTAGGTTTAATTATTAACCAAATATGGGTAAAATCACAGTAAACTACCAAAAGAACAAGAATTGTTCTTTCATCTGCCATAATCATGTAGGTGGTCCAAAGAGATAACCATTTCCTAAATAATAGCTTATCTAATCATAATACTTAGATTTATAGACTTTAGCTTCCCACACATTATATCTTCTGGTAAGTGAATCTTTTTATTTATTTATTTATTTATTTATTTTATTTTATTTTATATAACTTTATATTGACAGAATCCATGGCAGGGTAATTTTTTTTTACAACATTATCCCTTGCACTCGTTTCTGTTCTGATTTTTCCCCTCCCTCCCTCCACCCCCTCCCCTAGATGGCAGGCAGTCCTATACATGTTAGATATGTTGCAGTATATCCTAGATACAATATATGTTTGCAGAACCGAACAGTTCTCTTGTTGCACAGGGAGAATTGGATTCAGAAGGTAAAAAAAACCCGGGAAGAAAAAGAAAAATGCAGATAGTTCACATTCATTTCCCAGTGTTCTTTCTTTGGGTGTAGATGCTTCTGCCCATCATTTATCAATTAAAACTCAGTTAGGTCTCTTTGTCAAAGAAATCCACTTCCATCAGAATACATCCTCATACAATATCGTTGTCGAAGTGTATAATGATCTCCTGGTTCTGCTCATTTCACTTAGCATCAGTTCATGTAAGTCTTGCCAAGCCTCTCTGCATTCATCCTGCTGGTCATTTCTTACAGAACAATAATATTCCATAACATTCATATACCACAATTTACCCAGCCATTCTCCAATTGATGGGCATCCATTCAATTTCCAGTTTCTAGCCACTACAAACAGGACTGCCACAAACATTTTGGTACATACAGGGTCCCTTTCCCTTCTTTAGTATCTTTTTGGGATATAAGCCCAATAGAAACACTGCTGGATCAAAGGGTATGCACAGTTTAATAACTTTTTGCTCATAATTCCAGATTGCTCTCCAGAATGGTTGGATTCGTTCACAACTCCACCAACAAGGCATCAGTGTCCCAGTTTTCCCGCATCCCCTCCAACATTCATCATTATTTTTTCCTGTCATCTTAGCCAATCTGACAGGTGTGTAGTGGTATCTCAGAGTTGTCTTAATTTGCATTTCTCTGATCAATAGTGATTTGGAACACTCTTTCATATGAGTGGTAATGGTTTCAATTTCATCATCTGAAAATTGTCTGTTCATATCCTTTGACCATTTATCAATTGGAGAATGGCTTGATTTCTTATAAATTTGAGTCAGTTCTCTATATATTTTGGAAATGAGGCCTTTATCAGAACCTTTAACTATGAAGATGTTTTCCCAGTTTGTTGCTTCCCTTCTAATCTTGTTTGCATTACTTTTGTTTGTACAAAGGCTTTTTAATTTGATGTAATCAAAATTTTCTATTTTGTGATCAGTAATGGTCTCTAGGTCATCTTTGGTCACAAATTTCTTTCTCCTCCACAAGTCTGAGAGATAAACTATCCTATGTTCCTCTAATTTATTTATAATCTCATTCTTTATGCCTAGGTCATAGACCCATTTTGATTTTATGTTGGTATATGGCGTTAAGTGTGGGTCCATGCCTAATTTTTGCCATACTAATTTCCAGTTATCCCAGCAGTTTTTATCAAATAATGAATTCTTATCCCAAAAGTTAGGATCTTCGGGTTTGTCAAACACTAGATTGCTATAGTTGACTATTCTGTCTTGTGAACCTAACCTTTTCCACTGATCAACTAATCTATTTCTTAGCCAATACCAAATGGTTTTGGTGACTGCTGCTTTATAATATAATTTTAGATCAGGTACAGCTAGGCCACCTTCATTTGATTTTTTTTTCATTAATTCCCTTGAGATTCTCGACTTTTTATTGTTCCATATAAATTTTGTTGTTATTTTTTCTAGATCATTAAAATATTTTCTTGGAAGTCTGATTGGTATAGCACTAAATAAATAGATTAGTTTAGGAGTATTGTCCTCTTTATTATATTCGCTCGGCCTATCCAAGAGCACTTAATATTTTTCCAATTATTTAAGTCTGACTTTATTTGTGTGGAAACTTTTTTGTAATTTTGCTCATATAATTCCTGATTTTCCTTTGGTAGATAGATTCCCAAATATTTTATGCTATCAACAGTTATTTTGAATGGAATTTCTCTTTGTATCTCTTGCTATTGGATTTTGTTGGTGATGTATAAAAATGCTGAGGATTTATGGGGATTTATTTTGTATTCAGCTACTTTGCTAAAATTATGAATTATTTCTAATAGCTTTTTAGTAGAATCTCTGGGGTTCTCTAGGTATACCATCATATCATCTGCAAAGAGTGATAGTTTGGTTTCCTCATTGCCAACTCTAATTTCAAGGAAAATCTTTAAATTAATTTTCTTTTTTAATTCCAAGTTCTATGGATAGCATTTCCAAATGTTAATTTCTTTTTTTTTTTTTTTTGGTTAATTAAAGCTTTTTATTTAAAAAATATACATGGGTAATTTTTTCAACACTGACCCTTGCAAAACCTTCTGTTCCAAATTTTTTCCTCCTTCCCCCCATCCCCTCCCCTAGATGGCCCAATACATGTTCAATATGTTCGACTATGTGTTAAATCCAATATATATATATACATATATTTATACAGTTATCTTGCTGCACAAGAAAAATCAGATCTAGAAAGAAAAAAACTGAGTAAGAAAACAAAAATGCAAGCAAACAATAACAGAAAGAGTGAAAATGCTATGTTGTGGTCCACACTCAGTTCACATTGTCCTCTCTTTGGGTGGAGATAGAACAATTGGAACTGATTTGAATCATCTCATTGTTGAAGAGAGCCAGGCCCATCAGAATTGATTGTCCTATAGTCTCTTCTTTAAGATCTCTTTGGGATATAAGCCCAGTAGTAACACTTCTGGGTCAAAGGGTATATACACAGTTTGATAACTTTTTGAGCATAGTTCCAAATTGCTCTCCAGAATGGTTGGATTCATTCACAGTTCCACCAACAATATATCAGAGTTCCAGTTTTCCCACATCTACTCCAACATTTGTCATTATCTTTTCCTGTCCACCTTAACCAATCTGACAAGTGTGCAGTGGTATCTCAGTTGTCTTAATTTTGCATTTCTCTGATCAATAATGATTTGGAGCAATTTTCTTATGACTAGAAATAGTTTCAACTTCTTCATTTGAAAATTGTCTGTTCATATCCTTTGATCATTTATCAATTGGAGAATGGCTTGTTTTCTTATAAATTTGAGACACTTCTCTATATATTTTGTAAATGCTTTTATCAAAATGTTTGAATGTAAAAAATGTTTTCCCAGTTTATTGCTTCCCTTCTAATCTTGTCTGCATTAGTTTTGTTCATACAAAAATGCTTTAACTTAATATAATCAAAATTATCTATAAATTATCCCTGAAAATATAGTCTTCAAATGTTAATTTCTTTCACTTCATTTGCTGTGTGGCATTTTTCCAAAACTCAAGCTCCTGAAAAATGATTTACCTTCTTTTATTTCAGAACTCCCACCCATACTTCATGCACCCCCAAACTTGTTCAAGTCCCACTTCAATTCTTTTGAAGAACCCTTCATATTCATACTCAAGCTATAGTACAAAAATGAATTTCTCAGAAATCTTTACCTCTTCTTAGAGGAAATTAAGTGAAAACAGAATAAAGATTAAACCAAGCAAAATAATGCTGTACCTGATGCTTCTAAAGAAAGTAAATAAGCTTTTAATACATGCCTACTATATTGCCTACTACATGTCAGGTGCTATGCTAACCATTTTACAAATATTTCATTTAATATTCAAAATAACCCTGAGATGTAGAAGTTATTAATCTCACTTTACAGTTGATGAAATTGAGGCAGAGTTTAGCTGATTTAATACAGTTAGTAAATGTGAACAGAACTCACAAAGGTATCATAGCTAGTAAGTATGAAGCTGGATTTGAACTCAGGTCTTCTTGCAAACAGGCAAAGTGCACATAAATCTATCTACTGCACAGAAATATTCAAATCAAAGAATTAGAAATGGAAGGGACATCTGTAATCAAAAACCTCACATATATCAAATTTGATGATGTCACAAAAACACAAAATGACAGATGTTGGAGGTAATACAGAAAAACCGGAGCACCAATGCACTGTTGGTGGAATTGTGAACTGATCAACCCATTCTGGAGAACAATTTTAGAACAATATCCAAATAGTTATAAAGCTATGCCTATCCTTTAATCCAGCAATACCACAACTAGTCTATACTCCAAAGAGATTTTCAGAAAAAAAAGATAACCTATAAGTACAAACATATTTATAGCAGCCCTTTATATGATGTTAAAGAACTAGACACCGAGAAATGACCATCAACTGGAAAATGGCTAAAAAAAAGTTGTAATTGTGTTGGAATGCTATTATACTTCAGGAAATGACAAGCATAATAGTTGCAAGACTTGTATGAATTGATGCAAATTAAAGTAAGCAGAGCAAGAAGAATAGTGTACACAGTAAAAGCTTCATTGTATCATGATCAGCTGTGAATACCTCACTATTCTCAGAAATAAGACTTTTAATGAAAAATGCTATTCATCTCCAGAGAAAGAACTGATGGAGAATGAGTGCAAATCAAAGTATACTTTTTTCTTTTCTTTTCTTTTCTTTTTTTAGTCTATTTTCTTTCACACCATGGTTAACATGAAATATAGTTTGCATGGCTCCATATGTAAAATCTATTTCAAATTGCATGCTTTTTGAGAGTGGTTGAGAGGAGCAAGAGAGGAAGGAAGGAAATGAAAAAAAAATGTTAAAAACATTTTTATGTATGATTGGAAAAAATAAAATAAATGGACACCATAATAACTATGTCATAAGATTGCTTTGAAGAACAAAGATATAATATACCCACAGTACTTTTAAATCAGACTGCTTTTTTTAGACAGCTAATTGGACTAATAGAGCATTGGACCTACAGTCAGTAAAACTTTAGTTTAAATCCACTTCAGATACTTGCCAACAGTATGATCTTGAACAAGTAACTTAAAATCTGTCTGTCTCAATTTCCTCATCTGTAAAGTAAAGATGATAATGATAATGTCCTCCCATAACTGTGAGAAATAAAATGAAACAATATTTATAAAGTTCTTTATAAATATTAACATGCTAGATATGCTTCTTATTAAATTTATTAAACTCTTCTGAAGCTCAGTTTATCTATCTATATCTATATGTAAATCTATCAATCTGTAAAATTGTACCACATCTCACAGGTTGCTATAAGAATCAAATGATATAATACATATGAATGCATTTCAGAAACTAAGAAATAAACAAAATTATACAAATAGACATTATTATTATATGATATTATATGGTATATACAATAATTATATATTTACATGATTACTCTATAATTATATGTCTAATACATAATTATATTATTATATAATTAAATGCAAATTCTAAGTAATTTTGAGTTTTATGTATTATATTGTACAGCAGAAGGGAGTTTAGAATTGATTTGTATTTTTGATTACCATAATTAGTTAGGCTATATGACATAATGAAAAGAGAGATGACTTCAGAGCCAAGAAGCTCTGAAAGTTCAAGTCCTCTCTCTGACAATACTAGCTGGGTGATTCTGGTCAAGTCATTTAATCTCTCAGTAATTTAATCAATTTTCTTATACTATAAGTTTTAATGAAAGTACCACATTCTCATGGACTTTAAGATTGCACAAAGCACTTTCTTGATAATAGTGAATTGGCATTCTCTTGTACAAGTAAGAAAACTTTCAGGTAAAAAAAAATTATTTTTTCAGTCACACACGTAGGAATTGTGCAGGTCAGGTATTTCAACTCAGAGTCCATTGTAACTTCCCATATTCTAAATTGTCCTTTAATGACTTTCATACTAAAATTGTTAAATAAGCAATTTGTACTCAAATATTAAGATTATTCGTTCTTTCTCAATCAAAATTACCTAAACATTTTTTTTTGTATGTAGCTTATCTTTCAAATAGATTTTAAATTCCTTGAGGGAAGAAATAAACATTTCTCTTGTCCCAAGTTACACTGTATTTTTGTGAATGTGTACACATACACGCACACACACACATACACACACAAGCACATGTATGCATGCATGTGCATTCATGCTTGTATGTCATATGCCAGTGTCCAGTATCATAGTTGGTATATAGCAGATGTTAATAAATGTTTGCTTATCTATAGTCTCAACTCTCCAGTGAGAAGAAACACATTACCTCTTGAAACTGTAATTTTATACTATAGGCACTTTTTGAAACTAGATGAGCACTCTTGCAAAGGACATTCTCTTCAGATAAGTATGGGTTAGAGTAGATAATGTCTAAAGTACTTTACAACACTGAAATTCTGTGATTTTGCAAAAATTGAGCCATTTACCAAGAGCTAAAGAATTCCTGTTTCATTGATTTGCTCTGGGGGGTGCTGTCTTTTTCTCCATATAATACAAATTACAATGCCCTTATCTAAAGGTGCAAGAAAGCAGAGGGGTTAGTTTGAATGTCATGCTTCCCTGCATTTGAGACAAGAATGAGCTATTGTTTCAAGGTAGACTGAAGACTTGAAGCATCTGGGACAACATGTTGGAGGGGAAGCATGTAACAGCTGCTAGAACTGAGGAATTAAAGCCATGTAAACAAGTTAGGAAGCATGACCTACTGTGCACTGAAAGGTTCATTTCACAAATCTATTGATTCCTGTACCTTTGGAATGAAGCTTGAAAATCAGGAATAAAACCATAGTCAGAGTATGATTTGGATATGTTTGCACCCTCATTGAAACTGAGGGTCCAATGAATGCTCAAGTCCTATGAGAGTAGGGACTGTTTTTGTGACTTGTCTTTATTAGTATCCCCCGTGCTTAATACATAAAAACTGTTTTACAAATGATTATTGGCTAATTCATTTCCCACCCTTGATCTCCCATTGCCTCTACTAGAACTGGCAACCTTTCATATCTAACCTGTCTTTAAAAAGGCTTTTATGTTCTGACCTCTAATCCTGTACTTGAATTGTCGATCCCCTTATCCTGAAGTCTCAGACTCACACGCACATGTGTGTATATATGTATAATAATAATATTTATAAAGTGCTTACTGTGTACCAGTCATTGAGCTAAAAGTTTTATAATTATCACATTTGGGCCTCACAACAATCTTAGGAAAATTATCATCTCTATTGTATATGTGAGGAAACTGAGAAAAACAGGATAAATTATTGTACCTAGGTCATACAACCACCAACTACGGACAATTTCTGACACTAATCCAGTGCTCTAGCCCCTGATATCCCATGCAAGTATCGATGTATATGCAAATGTATATATGTATTAGAAGACCACCAATTTTCCTTTCAATACCAAAATTTGAATTCAATTCATATTGAAATATGATACTGTAAAAAGTACCCATGAGATAGATTGTGGAAAATTGTTTTCCCTTTTTGATTGATAAGGAAACAAAAACTCAGAGAAATTAAGTAATTTTTCCAAGATCACACAGATATTAAGTATCACAGTCCATTGTTATAGCACAAAAATATTTTGAATCCATGAGCCAAGACCTATAAAGCCACTTTTCCTTTCTTATATTTTAATCTGATATTTTCTAGAAATTTTCATGTCATATTTTCATTCCTTATTTGATTCACTATCAATCAATGCTTCCCCTTCTGTGATATTGAGATGGGAAACGAAACAAATTTCCAAATATAAGGAAAACCCCAAGTGTAAACCTTCAGCCCTCAAACCCCTCATGTGGCAGAAGAGCTATCTCCAGTCTTTTTTCCCCCTTTATCCTCTTCCAAGGGAAACTTTCATTCCTGATGAAAACAAAAGAGGAAGTTGGGTCTAGAAACCACAATCCCGAAAGAAAGGATATTGGGCTACAAGTTTATCAATCTACTCCCTTAAATAGTTAGTTTAGGTAGAATACAATCAGGTTTGATCTAACTTCTTTGATTTATTGTTATTGTTGGCAGAAAGAGGAACCCCAAGGCTTTTCCTATCTAATAGCAATTTCACAATGAATATATATATAATGAATAGCAAAGAAGACCATTTATTTAAATCAGAACAAAATATAAATCAGAGAAAGTAGACCAGACAATACAATGGCATGGTGCTCTTCAATAGGGAGCAAGATAATTCATTTCAACTAATTCTGGATCTCATCTAAAGATAAAACTCCCCAAACTCTCTTCTGGGATAGAAACATAATGGAGACTGACAACTCCTTTTATGTCTTCTTAATATCTTTTCCTTCAGCATATTGAAATGGAGTTGGCCTATTCACTCTCCTCTCTTAAAGCTGGAAACCAGATCTACCTGAAGTTATTCACCACTTGAAGAGTCCTAAAAAGGAGTAGGAATTTGAAGAGTCCCAAGGAGACTGGAGGCTAGAACTCTTCCCCATCTCAACAATTCTGCCCCACCCCTCATGCAAGACAGAATATTCATCTCCATTAATAATGAGAAGTTCTCATATCACTAGGCTTTGGGACCAAGTTCACAGTAATGCAATTACATAACAACCTGGACCTTCCTTCTTACTTGGCCACTGTGAGCTGCCATATTGTGAAAGTCACTGAGACCTTGGCATCACACATCAACTAGAAGTGATGTTGTACTTGGCAGATCTTCTCTGAAATCCCATTTTTGAACTTGTTTTTTTTTCTCTTCCCATGGATGCACCCAAAGTCATGGTGGCTAACTTCTCTGGCAACTAAAATTTGGATGCATTCTTCTCCTTAAAATTCTCCTATTTTTATTCTTTGTTTTCAATCAATCTATCAATAATAAACATTAACTAAGTACCTACTATGTGCCAGGAACTGTGTGTGCTATGTTTTTGTACCTGTGGTTTGTTTTTTTGATTTTTGGTTTAGTTTTTTTTTTTTATTTATTTAAGATTCATCTGTTTCCTTGAATGTGATTCAAAACCCAAAACACTTAAAAATCTAATTAATACAAATTCTGCAATAGTAGTCAGTTTGATTCTTCTGTGAAATAGATCCTATAATTGTTGGTACAGCATAATTCAAACCCAGACTCTTGGCTTTCATGTTTAATGCAATACTCTTTTCAACAAACTATGGCAGTAAATCAAACTTTGTATGGATAAAGGCACTGAATCCATTGTAAGATCATAGTGAAACTGGAGAAAATAAAATTTAATGTTTGATTAAGCATTGCATTTTTTTCATTGTTTAACATTCAAAGATTCATTCTAATACATTGTACAATCATTAATAAAGCAAAGATAAATTAAATGCCTCTTGTGTGCCTTATTACATGAATAACTCTAGAGTTTCCAGATAAACTATGTGAGTTTGATTGGGAAAAAGTTGTTATCACTGCATGAGAGAGATATCGTATATTAAAGAAGTATTCATGGAGGAGGCAATTATGAAGTAAACAACATTGTGACTTCTTAAGAGATAAGGATATATAATTGGACATGTGATTTTATTTGTATATGTATAAAGACTATTTGTTTACTTTAAATTTAAACACACAACGGGAAACAAACATTGCCATTTGCACAGAGAAACCTAAGAGAGGATTCAAAATATAAAACAATATATTTCCATTTCACAAAAGTTTATATAATAAATAACACACATTGTTTTTAGAGCTGTTAATCTTCTCTTTACTTCTTTGTAGGTTTTCCTTTGTTCTTTGCTGTGAATTTTTTATTTTATTGTTTTCTCCCACCCAGAAGGCTACAATTAAATGCATACATAACATATGTGCGCACACACACACACACACACACACACACACACACACACTCATATTAACACCCAAGGAAGGCTTTGAGAAAATTAGAAAAGGAATAAGTCTAATGGAGACCAGTAAAGGTGTGTTATTACTTGTGAAAGCTGCCGTTGCTGAGCTTAAGCAGTATAAACCTCTCACAACTCCTGACACACACATACACACCCATATATATACACACTAATATATACATATACATAGATACCCATAACATACATATATATGCACATATATATTCATATGCATCTATGTAAGATCATATTATACTTATTTGTCCCTGTTTCACTGAAGATGGATAACATCTTCCTTCACAAGTCTGACATTTCCTTTTAAGATATTATCATTTTCATATCAAGCAATTTAATGTAGTAAGAGGAAGAATAACATCTTTGAATAGAGGAAAAATTATATCAACCAACAAAAGATGTAAGATATGTTTATATCTGAAATGAATAGGAAAATATTTTTGTTTAATTTAAAGTAATAAAATATATATAGAAGAAACACAGTTGTCACATAGGGTTTGAGAAGTTTAGAATAGAAAAAGAACTATAAAATAATTATGAAGACAGCCCTGTGAAAGATGGTTATGCTTTCTGTGTGAAGAATTTGGTGGTTTAAAGGAACAAAAGAAGGACTTGTATTTATTTTTTTTAAAAAAACTGAGGAAAAGTGCAGTGAAATACAACTTCAAGGATACAATGAAATGAGAACCATATTTAGACATACAATGGATATGTGAGTCTCTCAGATCATTTTAAGACTTCATAAGATAAAGTTAAAGGATGATAAATCATATAATTATTTTCAGACAGAGATTTTCCAGCAAATTTGATCCTCTTAAATCTCATCACCACTGATATTGTCTCAAGTTATTATTCAACATCTTCTCAACTCACCATCAGTTGCCTCTTCCAGTCTAGAGAATTGGAGGTAAGAGCATTAAACTCCTTCTAAACTTCTATAAAAGGGTCACAAGCTTTTAAGCATCTCCTTTTTCCATCAGCAATTCCATCTGGCTTTGACTCATGGGACACCATACTTATTGCTGGTCCAATGTCACTTCCCCCTTTTCAGCTTCCTTTTGTATGCTGTCTTAACACATTGGGCAGTTAAGTGTTTTAGTGGATAGAGCATTAGGCATGGAGTCAGGAAGGCCTCAGTTCAAATTCAGCCTCAGATACTTCAATTAAATGTGAACCTGGACAAGTCACTGAAATTTGTTTGCCTTGTTTCCTCAAATGTAAAATGGGCTGGAAAAGGAAATGGCAAATTACTTCAATATCTTTGCAAAAAAAAAAAAAAAGATGTATAAAGAATAGAAATAATTATTTGAATCATTCTGAATGACAACAATAGCAAATACTCCTCCTCTACAACTTTCCTCCTTTACAGCAATGGACCATTTTTTTTTTATTTGAAGCCTTGGCACTTATTAAAGTACTTAGAATTTAGGTTAAACTTAATAATCTTAATAAATGTTTATTGAATTGAATTTTTAATGGAGTCTGTTGATTTTATAGGGGTAAAAGGTAAAATACTTTTTAAGTGAAAGATGAGCCATTGAATGCCAAGAAGTTTTTATTGGAGGTACTAAAATGTATGGAAAGTTGAAGTTGATACTGAAAAAATGAATCTGGCAAGTTAAAAATTAAATATATAGCTCTTTCCAAGCTTTATGTCAAGAAATGCTAAATGGAGCAGTTAAGTGGTGGGGGAGGGAAGACATTTCAGTTAAGTGATTCTTAATTGATTAGAGAGAAGTTCCACCTCATTGGACAAGAGTTTTAGTTCCAGATATTAATATTCAGTGAGCTTCAGAAGTGCCTGGTACTCTTTACTGCCTCCTTAGGTTTCAGAGGGGAAAGCAGAAAAGGAGAAAAGAGTTTGCAGCTATTTTGTTTAAAGCTAATATTTAATTAGGTGAAAAAAATTGAAGCTTTGGTTATCTGGTTTGGTTTGTCCAGAAAGCTAATCTTAACTGTTTTTACTCTGAGCTTTGTGAGAATTTTATTAGAAAGATTACATACAAGTAAATGAATACTTGATAGGATTGCTTTGTCTTAAAGTCAGGCATAGTTTTGCTGTTCACTGGCTTAAAGGAAACTGGTAGCCAGTTCCATTAGAAACACTTCCAATTCCCTTTTCAAGGTGGTTACAAGTTGGAAAAGCTTATAAATGTTACATTACTTCAGGAATAAAACAAAGCATGTGGATTTGAACAGCAAAAGAATGGTTTCAGAATGAACAGGTGAGCAGTAGAAAAGTGACTCTTTATGATAAGAGATGTCTCTAAAGGGACTAGGGGCTGCACAGAATAGTGATTTACCTCAAGCATATGCTTTCCTACCTCATGTAGATAGCTCTGCTTGCTTCCTATTATGTGCTCTACTTTAAAAACACTGAGTATATTGGTAAGAGAGCATGATTCACTATTACGTGTGGATTATAATATAATTTATTATCCATGCATTTCCTTTAATGTGAATGTCTTTGATTTTTCTGTTGCCTAATTACTAATTATTATATTTAAGATCTAAATGTGACATCATAATGATGATCGGTGTATATAAATCAAAACTCATAAAATGATGAGTAGAAGTGTATTTTCCTTCAACATTGTTACCCTAGCATTTGAATGTAACTATGTAATGATGCTCCTTTTCTGGGAACCTAGATCTTCCAATGTATTAGAGATACACTAAATAGGTTTCTAACTACTCATGTGAAAGGTATGAGACATTAAGATGATGACTACCCACCAGGTTAACCTATAACAGGGGGATGTAAAAATTTCCTCTACTTATGCACATTGGCATCTTCTGCTTAATTCACTAATGTTGCAGCATTGCCTGAAGCTCTGAGAAATTAAGTGACTTGTGAAGAGTCAGAGACTGTATTTTAGAAGTAGGACCTGAACTCAGTTCTTCCTATTAATGAGGCTAACCCTCTTGCCAACTGGCTGCCTCTCCTACAAGATGAACTGTATCATCCCTAAACATACATAAGAAAGAAATAAGTAATTGTATGTGTAGCACCTATGTTATACCAGGGACTGAGCTGAGTGTTTCATTTTAATAAATGCGATCTCATTTGATCCTCAAGCCTCTGAGAGATAAGTGCTATTATTCCCATTTTACAGTTGAAGAAACTGAGGCAGAGGCAAAAAAAAAAAAAAACTTGCCCAAAGTCACACAACTGGTAAGTGTATAAGGTCAGATCTAAACTAAGGTCTTCCTGACTCCCAGCCCATTATTACACCACAACTTTGTTCTAGATCATTTTTGAACTTAGGGAGTCTGACATCCTCTCAGTCTATAATTTCAAGGTATCTATTTCACTGTGGAGTTTTACTTGGACACTTTGCCATGCAACTCCTCTTATCATAGTTTTTCAAAGATTTAAAACAGAAGTGATGCATACCATGCATATACCCACAGTTAACCATTTGCTCCTTTTGTTTTCATCAAATCTTTGGAACTGAAGCTATTAGTTGAGGTTGATGTGTTTCTATTTTTCTCAAGTTACTTAAATCCCCTCTGCCTCAGTTTCCTTAGCTTCAAAATAGGTTTGTAATACTTTTTTTTTTTTTTTGCCTACCTCATGTTGATTAGATCATGCATAAAAAGGTCTTTTAACCAAAAGCTGGATAGAGGCATATCATAGAGGGGATTCCTGGTCATATACTAATACCAATCACAATGATAATATAGAGTTTTATTAAATAGTAATAACATACTTTAGGGTTTGCAAACAATTTTATATACATGATCTTATTTGAGCCTCACCACAGTCTTATGAAGTTGGATAATATGGTCTCTGACAATCCTTTCAACCTGATGATTCAGTGATTCTGTGAAGTTGTTAAAAAAAATAAAAAGCTTTGCAAGGAGAAACTGTTATTGTGATTCAAAACCAATCCTATGAGATGTTATAGTTTGTCTGCAGTCATATGTGACTACCCTAATGACCTGGATACTGGGAGCCAAAAAATAGGCCTTTGCTCTTTCTATCTTATTCTCCCCATCTCAACCCCCAGATAACATTTTCATGAATAGTATAGTGAGTTCAATAGTGTGTTGTGAGAATACTAGAATCACAAAACTTCTGGCACTGAATGAGCTATGTGCAACCTTGAATAAATTCATTCAGCTTTCTTGGCCTGTTTCTTTTACTTCATTGATTTAGATTATTATTAATGTCTTCTCCAATTCTTATATTCTGTATTTATTCTCTGATAAGATGTTCACTCCTTCCTTAAATTAGAAATACTATTCTCTTATACTACTCCTAGAGTATCATTGCTGACAAGAAAATAGTGTGATATAGGAGAAAGAATTCTGGATTGGAAATTGCCATATCATGCCACACAAAATAGATGTTTAATAAATGTTTAACTGGCAAAATGGTAAATCTGGTAAAAAAATATGTTAAATGCCAGTGTATCTGTGTTACTATTGCTAAATCACTTCTTCAGTGCTTCAGTTTATTTATCTTTAAGAGGTAACTAAGTGGCAGGTGGCACAGTAGACAGTTCTCGTCAAGAGTTCAAACAAAAAACTTTTAATTACTAATAATTGAGAGTATAGCCTCATGATATCTCATACTCCTAAAATGATCAGGTGGATCCATTTATGGGGAAAGTCTAAAATGATCTACTTATAGCTTGGCTACATGATACATGAAACAATAAGTCATTTCTTCACTGTTTGAGTCCAGGCAAATCACTATTGACATCTGTCTACCTCATTTTCCCAAATAATAACATTTATCTCCCAGGTTCTTTGTAAGGATCAAAAGAGAAAATATTTATAAAGCACTTAGCATAATGCCTAGCACATAGTAGGAATTTGTTAAATGCTTGTTTCCTATCTTCTTTTATCCCTTTCTAACATGGGAGTGATAATTCTGGCACTTATCTCCTTCTGAAAAGATTAGTGTGAGTAATTAAGTACTTTTTAAACCACAAGGCATTGTGTTAAGCATGAGTTCCAATTGTGAAGGGTGTAATCCAGTGGTGCCTATGAATCCTGGTACCTAACAACCAAGCCATTTTGGTTCTGTAGGGCTAAAAAAAAAATGCTACTCTACTGGCTTAATTTTTGAAATTGCTTTAACTCAATGTCTACCTATTGTGGATAACAAACATATGACCTGACTAAGAATATGGATATATATACATATATGCAATAAGAAGACTGGTTGAAATTTCAAATGATTCAAATGAAATTGAGGGACGGGGTTTGGGATGTGATCTCTTGCTTTTCCTAGCACAACAGGTTACCTATACATTAAGGCATTTCTGCACATGGGCCGGGCAGTATTTTTTTTCCAGGTCTGTTGGCATGGGAGCAGGGAAAGGGGAAAGATAGGAAAATCAACGTGGCACAAAAGTGAATACAATTCCCAGGAGTATTCCCTTTGTGAGCAGACACCTTTATTATAATGAATATTTTAGCTTCTCAGAAAAGACAAAGAAGGCAAATTTGTGCATGCACAAAAGTATGTCTGAGCTACATTGTGAAACAGTTTAAGTATATGCCATTACTAGACATTCTCCCATTTTCAGATCACCAATAATAAACCCAGAGCTGTCCTTCAATGTAGCTCTCCTAATATAGGACTGGTAATGAGGTCTGGGTATGGAATATTTCTATAAAGGCACAGAGGATATGACTCACTGTTTCATGCATCATTTAACCAAGTCATGAGTAAATTCTTTTAAACTTTTCCCATAAATGAATCCCTCCATCACCATCTGCTCATGTTAGGAGTATGAAATATTATAAAGCCATATTCGTCACATCTATTCCCACTTATTTAAAATGAAAGGGTTTTTTTTTTCCTTCTGAAATTTGTGAGAACTGGGCCACTAGAAATGGATACAAGAAGTCTTTCAAACCCTAAATGGAGTAGGATTAAGGTTTTGTTTGTTTGTTTTCTACTAAAGAGCTCTGCTTAATAGTTTGTACATCAGAAAGAACATCACAAATTCAAGCCACAATCTTCACAGACTTCTTTTTCAGAGGAAGGGGATTTAAGGGGCTAAGTGATACCTAATTTATTTTAAGTATATCTTATTTTTATATTTTGCTTTCATATCTCTCTGTCTGTCTCTGAATCTGTCTCAGTCTCAGTCTCTGTCTCTGTCTCTCTGTCTCTCTCTGTCTCTCTTGTCTCTGTCTCTCTCTTTCTCTCTCTTTTTCTCTCTCTCTCTGTCCCCCTCCTCTCCTTCTAGACAGCCATCCCTTGTAAGACACAATTTTTAAAGTTAAAAAAATGAACAAAATAAAGAATATACACAAAACCCTTCAATACATTGAAAAAATTGTCAATATATGCAAGATTCCACACTCAAAAATCCCTCAATTAATATCTCAACAAAGTAGTAGGGAGGGATATCTTCTCATGTCTCTTACTGGGGTCCATGCCTATTTGTTTAAATTTTGCAATATTCATTTCTCACTACTTTTTGTGCTGGTTGTCCTTTCCAGTGACATTATAGTCATAGGTATGTTTTTTTTTTCTTAGTTCTGCTTCACTGTATCAGTTCAGATAATCAGATAATCATATCAGATAATTCCGTGGAATTATCACTTGGAAGTTTAATATATCCAATGTGTTGAAAATCCAAATGCTAGAGAATAAAAGAGTAATGACTAGGTTTATTAAAATGATTAATGTTAATTCGATTATCTTTTCAACATTTAACTTGTCTTTTCTGATACCACTAGATACTTTTTTTAAAAACATAGAAACCATTTTAATAATGGGAATTTTTTTCAATACAGTTGCAAAATAAGGCAGAAGGATAAAATTTTACCTTTTCAGGGGAAATGACAAGTGCATGAGTTTCTTCATGTCATATCCAAACTTCTATCTGTGATTTAGGGGAAAAAACACATAAATTGTAATGTGAAGGTTTTGGCTTGAATTTTGAAAAAGTCAGTTAAACTCCTAGGCCTTAGTTTCCTCATATGTAATATGAGGGACTAGATGACATTAACATCCCTTCCAACTTTAGCTCTATGCTCCTATAATTTGTAAATTGAAAGACCTGTAATAGATGATCTCTAAATTAATGGCCTTATGAAATACAAATCTTAAATCTCTATGCAAGTATTAACTTCACAAAATAATATGATCAAATAAATATTGATAAACATCAAGTTGAGAAAGGGAAAAGAGGAGAAGGTGGAAGGGAATGAACACTTAGGAAGTTCCAAGCATTTTGGTAAGCATTATTACAGATATTATGTCATTTGAGCCTCACAACAATCATGTGAAATAGCTGCCATTATAATCATTTTTACAAAAAAGGAAACTGAGGCAAATAGGGTTGTAATTTGCCAAGTCATGGAGCTAGTGAATTTCTGAGGACAAATTTGAACTCAGGTCTTCCTGACAAGAGCCCATTGTTGTTTAGTTGCCTAAAATTATAGGGATGTTCTAATCTAGAACCTTGAATTACCTTTATTTTGGAATGTAAGATTTACAGTGTGAAGCTTTCCCCCTCCTCTCAAGCACATTAATGCAAATGCAAATTAACCCATGGGCACAGTCATCAGACTTAAATCCCTTCTATGTGCCTCAAGATGCAAAGAAAGACAAAAAGACAGCCCCTACTATCAAAAAGTTCATATTTTAATGTCAAGTCCAAAAAGACTATTATAAAATTTGCTGGAAAAGTCATTCTGGTATAGATTATTTGATATATAGGTTACTCTCTGCCTTTTTATTTCTAAATAATCCCCATGTGTTTTGTTGGCCTACACTGTTTACCCAGATGTTAACTCTGTTTTAACTGAGTTCTAATTGATATGGAGACATTTTAATTGTTGCTGAGCTGATTAAAGAGACTTGCTGCCTTGAATAGACAAGCAGACTTCATTCTAACCTTTCTCCAAAAAGATAAAAAATACTAAAAAACCCATCTGCTCAAAATCATCTCCACTATATCCCCACTTATCCTTATATCATCTGTACCATTACCACCTCCTCCTCCAATTAGAAATTCACTTGGAGTAAATATATCCTTTTTTTAAAAATGTGAAAATACTCTGGAACCTGAACTAGTGTAATAATAAATTAATTAATCTGATAAAAAATAATCCATGTATAGATACCTGACACCAGTAATGGTTTAAGAATTGGTTAATGTATGGGATGACAATGGCAATAATTATGAAACATAGAGCACTTTGAAAATAATCTAGAGGCATCAGGAGAGAAAGACAGAGACGTACAAAGAGACGAAAACAGAGACAGGGATAGATAGAGGGAGAGGCAAAAAGAAAAAAAAGCAACAAAAGGAAATGCTTGACATGTAAGAGATAGAAACAAACATATACATGAGATAGACAAATATCCTTGATCTCAGAGTTAAAAGATTCCTGTTGAATGAATTAATTCAGCATTGATGAATTAAGCTCCTTACCACCTTTATGACCTTGGCTTTGCTAGGCCCGTTTCCTTAGATGAAATGAAGTGTTATAATAGTGACATATTATTTTCAAACATAAATCCTGTGAAGGGAAATAGACTGTGGAAAAAGCAGGGTATCACAAGAGGATATTGTGACCCAGGACCACAAAAGAGAAGGCAAAATGAGGAAAAGAGGAACACAAACAAGTTTTTGTGAGAATACAAAACAAACAAAAAACTTACCTAGTTTAAAATTTGCCTTAAGTCCTAGGTGGTGGGTGGTTTTTATTGAACATGATGCTCAACATGCCTTTTACTCATCAAGGCAAAGATATCATGACTAATTTAGAAGGTATATAACCATATCCAGTTTAAACCATTTTTTTCCTTCCCATCTTATCCAGCCTCCAGTTTCACTCTCGAGTTCAATGGATCCATGACCAATTCCCTCTGCTTTTTTAAAGCTAAGACATAAAAGGGTGAAAGTCTATTACAGAAGTAATAATAGACATAAATGTCCATTCTAAAGTAGCTCAGACTATTATTCCCTTGAGACCTTTCTCCTGTTTGACTCTTCCCACATCCTCACTTTCATTCTCTTTATTTAAAGACATTATCCTTGTGGATTTTCCTTTCTATCCCATACTCCTGCCTTTAACTCTGAAGAAGGCTATATTAGAAAAGCCTTCAGATAATAGCATTATCTTATTTTAAATGGTGTTGACTCACAATATGGGTTATACACATAGATTTTCAAAGTTAATAAAATCTCCAAAATTTTATCAGTGGGATTAATTATATTGTCCCTGTGTTTATTCTTATCATGGAGATATCAGTACCACATACTATTCCTCTGATTTTATTAAATGAAATTACATGAACAGATTTATTAAATAGATATGCATATGATTTTGCAACCATAGTATATTCTTTTTTCAAGAATCCACTGTATAATTTAATTGGATTAACTAAATTTACCAAGAAAATATTCATAAAAATGCTTAAGAATATCAGAAGAAGATGGAATGTTTATGTTAAATTTCTTCCCGATGAGTGTGGCTATCAATAATTATTAAATCTTTTTCTGGTGTCTCAATAAACTCCAGAGTACAACACTGAAAAAGTCATGCAGTTAATAATACAGTCATTAGCAAATATTTTCTTAGAACACAGTAAATTTTTATTTCATTTTTTTTCTAAATTCCATTTCCAATTACAATTGAAAGAAGGGATGCCAAAATGTAATGCAATTACAGCAACTCCATCAAATGCAATGTTCTGGGCTGCTACTATTGAGTTAGAGATCTCTTAACTGTCTTTTGTTTAAAGACAACAGAGAAGAAATACAGAAAAGTTAGAGATTTTTATTTCATTTTAAAGTCTGTCCAATTCAACAGCCATTCTTTTAGGTTCATTTTGGCTATTCTGGGGAGAAACAGCAAAATTTTAAATCTCTGAAAACACAAGACAGTATAAGAATCTTGGATACTTACATATTAATATATTCATGTAGATAAGTATACAATTCAATACCAATGTGGACAAAGTTTCTTAGGACATCCAACAAATATGTTCATTATAGTTTGGCTAATGAGCCATGATGTTGTCATGTTTTTCTCCTCTTTATCATTTTTTAAATGTGACTATTATGGACTGAACTATTATACAAGTACATGGCTGACCTACAGGAAGTAGTAAATGAAAGGGGTATAAAAGTCTTAACTATAAACCCCGCTGATTACATGACAATACACTTTGCATAATCAAGTAGAATATGGACTGATGAGGTGAGGATTATTATTACTACAATTTTGGTATATACTCACTTATCCCACAATACTTAAATGTCCAGTCAATTCAGTCAAATAATCAATTATTTAGTTGTCTTGTCTACATGATGGCAAGCAACCAGCTCTGACTAAACTGACCATATGGTCGGACAATATTTAGATACATCCATGATCATTCCCTGTGTGGGAGTCACCAACATATGTGTGAATGTACAGTTTCTCTTGGCTGCTATAATTTGGCTTAACTGCCCAACAGAAGTATAATTGCATTTACAATGGCATATACAAATACAAATAGATTAATAACATCAACACATATGATTAAGCCCTATGAACAACTCAAGTTTGATTTCTCCATGAGAGAAACCCTAAAGTAAATGTACTTGAGAAGTCTGCTAAGACTTATTTTTTTAATGCCTTGAAGATTATAATCCAGTCCCAGTGAAAAAATGTCAACACTAGTTACTTTTCCTTTGTATGTATTCTGAGAATACATGACAGTCTTAATATTGTAATGATAAGAGCTATTACTTCAGTGAAAGATAGTGAAATAGGAAAGGTAGGGAGTGTATTTTGATAATTTAGTTCAAATATATCCTTTGCCTGAGTTTCAAGCAGTAAGGAAGCCCTTTTTAAAAACTTGCAGAAATTACCTAACACAATAACTGATGAGCACAGTAGCGTTTTTGTTTCTACATAGATGGATTCTCTTATAAGTCTTTTATTTTCTGAGATTATGGATTTTCCATTCTTCAATTTGAGACCATGTCTAGGGGGAAAAATGGATTTTTCACAGCTAAACTGAGACCACAACCAAACTACTAAAACAGAGTTTGTAAAGATTTTTAACTTTAGAATATCCCAGTTATTATGGCTGAGATATCATAGCCAGAATCAGATTTTTCAAAGTACCAGTTTAAAATTCTTCTGAATATAATTTACTCTACCCAATAATGTCTTTGCAGAGTAACATTTTTCACCCTCCAAAAATTACATGAAGGGCTTTGTCTTGAATGGTCCTAAATAAAACCAAATTATTTCTATTTTTGCTTTCATTTTTCCCCCACTTATCTCACATATCCTTTTCTAACAATCTTAATTTTTGCTAATTCAAAATATAAAAGAGGAAATAAATATTTAATAGTAACATTGATGTTAGGGCTCCTACTCCATATCAAGTATTTCTGTCCCTGGGGGACTAGTCCCCTTGGTGACTTACTTCATAGGCTTGTTCACAAGGGAACTCAGATGAAAAAAATGTTTGTGCAAATAACTATTTCATGCATTTAAAGAATTTTGTACAAGTCAAGGTTATATATTTCCCCTCCCCTTATCCCTCCCCCCACTCCTTAACCAATAGGAGTTGTTGCTGTTTCATCTCTCTTTCGCCAAGTTGGTTTCACTGAATTGGGCGAGAGAGTAAAGACAAAGACAGCTGTCTAGTTTAACAGGGTGAAGGAAGGATTTATCTAACACTAAACAATTGCATTCATAAGTAATATAGCAGCAATTTGGGCTGAGTCACCCATTATACTCTCCATTTACCCGGAATTTAAATATGTAAAGTGACAGGTACATGAATTAGGAATAAAACTAAAGCAGTTTGCAGACTTTGGCACGAGCACATATAATACTTAGTTTGCTTTGTTACATGTGGCTGGACAATCACTAAACAGGTATAAACAATTACAATTTGCAAAAAACAAACACTCAAGGAGGTCAATCCTCCGGTCAAGTCTGCCCATCCCCCAGCTAGTTTCAAGTATAAGGAAAACAATAAGGATTGTTCACAGCAGAATTCCGCAGCGCAGTTTAACTCTTCAAGCTTTCTTCTCCATCAGAGACAAAATGAAGGTCCAGGAATCTAAATCCATACGCAGCACTCACTGTGTTTAAATAGTTAAAAGAGAGAGTTGAAGAAGTAAACACTTGCCAGTTTCATCGGACTGGAGTAATAAAGAGGAGTGCTTTCAAGCTTTCCTCCCCTTACTAGTACAGAAGGATAAACTATTATAAGCACTGCCTGCAGGTAGGAGATAGGAGTTCGGCAGGTTTGTAAGTACACGAGACTATAGACAGACAGTGACTCCATACTAAAGTCTTAAATGGGTATCTCCCGTTTAAATGCTCATTTAAAAAAAAAAAAAGTTATAACCTCAAGGGCGCAGGAAAGCAGCAATGTCAATAGCAAGGCGGGAAGTTTGGGGAGCTGGGAGTGGGGGGAGAAGATAAGATTCTTCTTGCTTTACACTTTCTATGCAGGGTTCTCTCCTTCCGGAGCCCCTCTGGACTCTACTGGTTTCTCAGCACTGCTTTCTCTGTCCCAGGAGAGCCTCTCTCTGAGACAGCACCAGCATAAGAAGAGTCCACCTTACCTGTGGAATCAAACACTAGACAAGCACGTTCCCCAGAGGCGCCTTGGTGAACGCTCTACCACCTCAAGATTCAGCTAGTGCGCCTGAACCGTAACAGTTTATGAAAAGCTTGTTTGAAGTCCTCATTGGACATGGTATAGATGATGGGGTTAATGAGGGAGTTGAGATAGCCTAGCCAAGTAAAGAAATCAAAGATGGCCAGGTGGAACCAGCAGGCGTCATCGCAGATAGGTAATGCCAGGGAGATGATAAAGAAAGGCAGCCAACAGACTATGAAAGCTCCTAAAATAATCCCAAGCGTTTTGGTGGCTTTTCGCTCCCTAGCGGCCATGAGCTTCTTCTTTTCCAGGAGAGCATCAGAGACCTTTACCTTTACTTGGTTCACGTACACTGGGGACCCCGATTCACTGGATCCTTCGGGGGCTCGAGAATTAATGGAGGTGGCAGAAGAAGAGGACCCCGGGGAATCGGTGATCAGTTGGGCACGAGTCAGACGTTTGCCAGTTCTGCTGGGTGTCTGTTTCAAAATCCGAGAACGAGCTTCCATGTAGATGCGGCCATAGAGGGCAATTAGCAGCAGAGTGGGGAAGTAGAAGGCGCCTACAGTGGAGTAGACAGTGTAGAGGATATGGTCTGTGTTCACTGAGCAATCCGCCACCTCCTCAGCCTTGGCCTGGCGCCAGAAGAGTGGCGGCAAGGATATGGACACGGAGAAGAACCATACCATGGCAATCATGCCCGCTGCTCGCTTGGGAGTTCTTTTAGCCGAATACTCCACGGCGTCTGTAATGGCCCAGTAGCGGTCCAGAGCAATGACACAGAGATGCAGGATAGAAGCAGTGCAACAGGTAATGTCCGAGGACAGCCAGAAATCGCAGACAACCTGGCCCAGCGTCCACCTACCGGTGACCGTGTACATAGTGCTGATGGGCATCACCAGGATAGATACAAGCAAGTCAGTCACTGCCAGGGAGGCGATCAGGTAGTTTGCAGGAGTGTGCAGCTTCCGAGTCCGGGAGACGGTGACGATCACAAAAGCATTGGAGAGGGTGGTGGCCAAGGTGATGAGTGCAAGGAACGTGGCCAGGAGCACCTTCCAAGGGAGTGCAATCGAGTCCTGATATGGCTCCAGATCTGGAGAACTGCAATTAGGATTCGGGAAGGTAGACTGATTATCAGTAGGTGGGGAGGTCAGGGAGCCGGAGGCCGGCGGGGAGCACGGATGGTTAGGCTGTTCCATTGCGCCCCTCACCCTTTCTCCAGAGCAGGTGGCGCGCAGTTCCTAATCACAGACTGACTAAAGAGCAGGCTAGCCCAGAAGGTGGAGACTTAAGTAGGGAGGTTGGGTCCACGGGGTATTTTGTTGAGGGGAGGAATAATGAGCTCTCCCCGACAGCCAATCGTGTCTAGGAGTTCCTGTGGCTCTGGGACAGCCCTGATGCCCGCAGCTGCGGGAGTCCGAAAGAGGTCACGGGTGCGGCAGGCAGCCCAGCCAAGTAGGGCGCGTCCCCATACCTCGGATCACCAACCTTTCCTTATCCAACCTTTGGATAAGGTTGAATCTGGTGCTCAATCACAGAGACACAGTCAAGAAGCCTCCAGCATTTCTAGCAGGAAGCCTTGGAGTCCCCAATGTTATTTGGAGAAGGCGTACTTATACTTCTCTCCCAAATCCTCCGAGCGTGCGCTCGGGCGCGGTTTGTGTTTAGTCTGCTTGTTTTCTGTTCTTCCTTTTCCCTCCTTCTTTTTCCCCTCAAGAAGTGTTTCTTAATCCAAACGCCCCAAGGCACTCCTCACTCCAGTCACTGGAGTTTCAACTCACACAGACTGAGAAAAGGAGGTGAAGCCAGCATCCGTCCGTCCGTCCCGTCTGGCTTTCTCGGTCTTGAACGTTAGATCCAGAAATCCGGGAGGAGGTGCCCCGAGACTAGGGCACAGCTGTCTTTGGAGGTGGGTGGGGTATGCCCTAGAGGATGGTTGCCCGAGTTGATTCTCCCAGCCTTGCCCCAGTACCTCTCCACTTCCTTCTAGATTTCTCTTCTTGCGCCCGCGACTGGAGCCACTTGCCCCGCAGAGAAACTGCAGTTGGTGGAAGGTAAAGGGGGCCGGGGCCGGGGCCCGGGCTCCTGCTTCTGGGTGGACTCCGCCCTGCGGGCACTGCTCCGTGCCATCCCACCAATCCTCTCGCCGGTTCAGGGCGACTGGGGTGGCGGTGTTGGTGCTTGTGCTGATGCAGGTGCCTGCAGGAGCAAGTGAAGAGAGAATAGTGTGTGAACAACCGCGCTGTCCGCCCTCTTTATATAGAGTTCTGCGCTAGCCAGCCCAAGCCCTAGCCTGGCAACTCCTGCTGCCGCCGCCCGCCAGAGTGCGGACTTAGGGTCCCCGCCTCCAGCTCCCTCCCTTTTTTCTGCTCTTCCTCCCTCTCTAGTCTCCCCAGGAGGCTCCCGCAAGGTCCTAAAGCCGATCAAAATTCATTCCCCACCCACTTCCACCTAGAGCCTTATATCCTAACCCGGGATGCAGCTGCAGCATTCCTGGTTTTAATGCAGGCAACCCCTACCCACCCCTTAATATTTTCTGGCTTCTTTTAGACTTAATGCCCTTCACAATGCTAACTCTATATAAGTCGAGAAAGGCGCTCCAGCTTTACTCCTCTCTTCTTCTCCCCCGCCAGCCCCGATTTTTCCTGAACACTGTGCCTAGGTATTCCTAAACCCTTTTAGGAGCAAACGCGTAGCCCACCCCAAGCTGCGGCGTACCTTCCTACTCTGCAGCCCCACCCTAGATGGGAGACAAACGGGAAAATGGGAAGAGGGATGGCGAAGAGGCAAGTAGAGAGAAAGTGGAGGGATGACCGGAGAGTTAAATTAAATATGAAATTTCCTGTTTAAGTCAACACATTTAATGGGATATAAGGATATGATTAAGCCATGCACAACTGTTTGTTCAATAAAGATTCTTTCTCCCCAATTGGATCTTACGTAATAATAATGTGCGCCCATCATTCATACACAAAGCCTCATTTAACAATAAAACAAAATTAGTATTTATTAAACAAGGTCAACCATTCCTGTAATTAAATGAACGCTTCTTTCTTTTTCAAGTTTCCTCAGTGTTTCTTTTAGGATATTTTAAAACCGTGCATGGTCACAAAGGATACTTTTTAACTGAGGCTAGAGTGAAGATAAAGGATACTTAACAGTGAATCAATTTGCATGAATAAGCATAGCTTGTATCAATAGCTGCTTCTTCTTCATCATTAACATCTTATTTACTTAATCAAAGCATTTATTAAGTGCTTGGGTTGGACTGAAGGCAGAGAGGATGTGAGAGAGGGATTTGAAATAAGTTTAATTAGACTTAAAGATTTAAGATCTACTATCAAGGACACAGGCTTAGAAAAAAGACATTAAACTACCACCTAAAGAAAGTACAAGCTGTTTAAATCATTTGGAGGACATGTCAAGGCTATGTATATTTATTGAAGGGGGATACAAAGGTAATAGAAAAGGGGTCACCAGATCATCACTCCCTCTACTCATTGTGAAACAAGACCTTTCTCCTCCCTTACTCCCACTACCCAATCTCTCACCCCAAAACACTTAGCATTTACCTACTACTCACTGTATATGTCCGTTTGGTTAATTTTTGCTGATTTGGGGGCAAAATCAGAAAACAGTAGCTCATCACAAACAACTGCAGGTTTGCTCAGCTAGCTCTAGGCAAATTCTGAAATGACAAAATTTGTTGGGAATCCCTGGGATGGAAGCTTTACCTTGATTAATTTCGGACTCCTGCCGAACTCTCTGGGGTCAGTTCTCCTAAAAAGCAAGAGGGCACAAAAAAGAAAGGACCATCAATGTTTGGATGATGTGTTGACTGGGTTCAGCTTCCATTGTTGTGTTCTGACAAGCTTTATCTTTCCGGAAATGTCTCCGGAGTGACTTCTCTCTGTGCCACACTATTCAGAAAACAGTGAGAGGACTGTGTATGATCTGGACAATTGGCTCAATCCTTTTCTTGTGGTTTGTATTTAATATGTTCTCTCTCTCTCTCTCTCTCTCTCTCTCTCTCTCTCTCTCTCTCTCTCTCTCTCTCTCTCTCTCTCTCTCTCTCTCTCTCTTTTTCCCTCCCTCCCTCCCTTCCTCCCTCCCTTCTTCTTCTCTCTCTCTCTCTCTCTCTCTCTCTCTCTCTCTCTCTGTCTGTCTCTCACACACACACATACCCACACATACACAGAAGTAACACATTAGGTTTTCCCAGAGTTCATTGGAGAATCACATTTCATGGAAATGCACAATCAGTTCCTTATTTTAATAGTAAAAAAAAAAAATGTAAAAATGTAACTACACTATAAATGTGCATGCATAGACTCAATATGTAATCTCATAAATCTCTCTTGATATAGATATATATGTATGCTTACCATCCTTATCTTAGAATTATAATGTATGCCATACTGTAATATGCATTTTGTTCCAGCTGCATTTACTTTCAATAGATATAGTTTGCCTATGTACGTCATTAGACTAACTGCTCTTCAGTTACTATCACACTCGACTTATTTGGCTATTTTTTTTCCTTAAAGTTTGCAAGGAGCCAGTGAGCCCTGAGCTCAACAAGTGGGTCCAAGTTGGGAGGAACAGTGAATCTGGCAGACGAGAGCTGGTAAAGAGCCAGCCAAACTCCCTTTTAATTATCTGACCAAATAATATCCGTGTTTGACCACAGAACAATAAATCCTATAATGTGTGATAGCATTCTCGGATCTCAGGTCGCCAAGGTGTCAGGTATTCCAGGAAAAGCAACCCTTTCATGGGAGGGACGCGCCCTGTTAAGAGCCTGATCCTGAGGCTGAAATTGGACACTCCAAAACTACTTCTCTGGGCAGCTGAAGGAAGCATCTGCTGAAGGATATAGAAATAAGGCTGTAATGGGCTCTTTTTCTCCAAGATCTTCCCAGTGGGGTGAGAGAACGAAATTCAAGAACTGGCTGGTTCAGTGAAGGAGGAAGCAGTAGAGACTTACAGAGGAGCCCATGCTCTGATCCCAAGGTATTTGCCGCTTTAAGCCTTCTGGCTCAATTCCTTCTCTTTCCTGCTCTTAGTCAAATTCAGATCTTGCCTTAGAAGCTGTCTGCGGAAGCTTTTCTTGTCTTTTCTAGTAAAAAGAAAGGAGTTTAGGAGAAACTGTGTATTTACATAGCTGGATAGCCCCTATTTCAAAGCGAGAGGATTCCAGTCCCCTGTGGGAATTGAGGGGCGGAAAGGGAGATAGAGGAAGACGCCCCATCACTGGCTTTCTGACAGTAGAAATCCCCACGGCGCTAGTGACCACCTGACTTTTGCAAGCTGTTCAGTCTGTCTCACGAGCTGTTCCTTCTGGTGAGTGCAAATTCCTCAAAATCACCAGCGCCTTTCAGATGTCTGTAAATTAGCGGCTTGCAGCCTTGGTGACCAACAACCCTGAAACTTAGCAGAGACCAGAGCCAAAGGACTTTAGAAATAAGGGTCCACTAGTGCTAGTTGCCAGTCTTTTTCTATATGTCTATGACAAGAACTAAAGGAATCTGATCCCATGAACTGCATAGTAAGACGCTGAATAGAGTTCTTTATGTACTTCTTAAACATCTTTGTGGTTCTCAGTCAATGACAGTCCAGGCTACAGAATATGGAATTCCATTTTTGATAGGATAGTGTATAATCTTGGTATATTATGCTTCCAGGTGAAGGGAAGTAGGTTGGTCACCAGGTACTACTAGTAATTATTAACTTTAGATATACTGGGAAATTCTTTTGTCTGTGATTTCATACTATTAGGAAAATCCATATGAAAAATTCTATTTATCAAAGGAAATTGGCAACTTCTGCAACATTAGAGCAGTACGTGTAGGGTACTGAATTGTCCAGATTCACACTACCAGTAAGTATAAGAAGCAAGGCTTGAACACAGTTCTTTTTTGATTCTCAGGTCAGCTTTCTAACCACTATCCTACACTGGCTTTCTAGGGAATATATATCCCATATATCATAACAGTTCCTTGCCCACTGCAAACATTAGTTAGTGCTTATGTTAATGTCCTGGATTAGGAACCAACTTTTTATGGTTGAAAGGAAAACTCTACAATGTAGATTGATACAGAAAATAAAGTATTTCCAAGAAAGATTTGGTTGTCTTCACTAAATGAAACTGAAGTGGAGATGGGGAAGGAGAAAGGAAAAAGGAAAGTATAAAAAGGAAGAAGAAACTAAATGTCAGAGTTATAATTAACTAGAGGTGGAAAGCTGATTTAGAAATAATTTAAATATTACTTCTTAGTCAAAGAATGATAGAATTTGCCTTTGATAAACACTGTAAATTGAAATGGAAAGCCGGAAAATCTACCAACTACAGAAATTGACTATTTCTTCTGCTCACAGCAGGAAAAAATTCTGGGAGAAATTCTTGGACTGCTGGTCCAAGAAAACAGTAATAGTAATCAGGTTACTCTCTATATCTTATCTCCAGCAAAGGCTGTTGCATTAATGACAGTAGTTTAGTTCTGTTCTTAGAAATAGAGATCAGTAATTTGTATTGCTTCTATTACTGTAATTAAAGTATCTGTTCAAGATTATGCCCAGAATATTCACTAACATTATCATAAAGCTAGATGTAACAGCACATAATATCCAATTAGTTGTATACAGAAGTAAATATCTTAGACCACACAATTGGTTACATATCTCCGAAAGGTATTAGAAGGTAAAACTGTTTTTATTGTTTGCGATATTAATTAGAACTATGCTTGAAATTGCAAAGTCTTCAGTGATTCCAGGATTTCAATGATTTGATAAAAGAGAAATGTACTAAAATACAAAATGCAAAACCTATATCAAATTATGACATTCAAAATTTACATATAATTTTAATTAGCTCCAATGTTTCCATTTGCATTACTTCTATTAATAATTATTTATTAGGACCAATTCTGACTAGTAACTTATTCATTCCATTAACATAAATCAGATATTTTAAGGAATAATGATAATCATAATAATATTTCATTTATAAAATTATTTCACTTTGGCAAAGCGGTGTTTTCCCAACAAAACTGTGTGGCAGGTAACGTATTACTATCCCCATTTTACAGATGAAAAACCAAGCCATAAAAATGTGATTTTGTCAAAGTCACCAATCTACTCAATGCCTTTGCTCCAGAGTTGAAATGCAGATCCAGTGCTCTGCTGGATTTGTTTTCTAACTGGATGTGATTTAGCCAATATTGAGCAATGCCACTGGAACTCAGAAATAATTTCCTTTCTGTTGGAAGATTGTATTGTTCAGAATGGATCTTCTGAAGAGATAATGGCAAAGATCACTTTTCAAGCTCTTAATTAGTTATCAATCATCATTCCAAAAAAGGCAGTGATTAAAAGTCATACTACTCTGAAACCCTATGCACAGTAGACTAACAAAGTGTGACTAGAAAAATTTTACCCAGCATACCTTAGAATCTACTAAATACATTTCTTTCTCTACCTCATCCTTTCTTAACTCCTTCACAACTTCATGTCTTTTACTTCTTCAAACTCTCTCTCTCCCTCCCTTCCACTGTCTCTCTCTCTCTTCCTCCTCTCTCTTCCCCCCATTTTCTTCCTATTTTCTTTCTTCCTTTCCTTTGTCCTCCTTCCTTCTTTTCTTCCTACCTTCTTTTTCTTCCTTCCTTCCTTTCTTCTTTTATATCTGCTCATAAGATTCCCACCTTCTCTGTGACAATTTACTTTCACCCTCAGTTTCTCCTTTTCTTTCCATTTCAGTTTTTCTTCTCTTACTCTATTTTTCCTCCCTCTCTTTTTCATTCCCTCTTATTTGAGCATGTCATATAATTAAAATGTATTTCAAAGTATTTATTGAATTACAAAATATATAGGTTTAATTTTGAATTATATGATTTGAACATTTTATACAGTTTTCATGTGCTCAAAATAAAACTTTAAGCAGTAAAATTAAATTAATTAAAATTAATTGCTCATTTAAAAATGTAGCTCTTCTTTGATACAAATTGATGACCTTCAGGGGAAAAAGGCCGGGAGAAGACTTGGTTACCGTTTCTAAGAGTATAAATTGGAGGATTATTTCAATACTAATAAAGAAGATGATTGGAATAGTACAAGGAAAATATTGAAATACCAAAATATTTGTCATGTGTCTGGCTACTTAACTTCTTTATGTCCACTTTCTGCAAGAAGGCCTTCCTGATTCCCTTTAATGCTGGTGCCTTCTCTCAAAGTTTATATCTAATTCTATGTCTAAGTAATCCTTACACACATACATGTGAATATACATGCATATATGTATGCATATATACACATATGTGTGTATGTGTATATATAATATTTTTACATAGCTCTTTGCTATGAGCTCTTCAAGCACACAGACCAATATTATGATGTTGTTATGGTTACTGCAGTTATTATTTCTACTTTGTATCAACAGCACTCAACACCACCAGTATATTGATATACAGTAGGTGCTTAACAAATGCTTGCTGAGTTGATCTGATGAAGCTTCACACATATCATAAACTTTAAATGGTTAAATAAATATTAACAGTTATTGTTCTGAAATCATAGATTTAGAATTTGAAGGGAACATTAGAAGACAGCAATCCAACCACCCTATTTTATAGATGATGAAATTAGATCCATAAATATTAAACAATTTTCTCAAGGGCATATAGTTGGCAAGTGACAGAAGTAGTACAATAATTCAAGTTTCTTCACTACAAATCCATCACTTTTCCTGCTCAACAACTTTTCGTGATTCTACTCCATATTATATAAGTATATAGTACAGTGTTACCCCCTCCAGAACTTTCTATTCGGTGACCATAATTGTGCCAACCTCTGTTGAAAACCAGAAAGAAAATAATTTGGAATAACCAAATTAGATGTTAACAAGTTGATCCACAAAAGTTCATGTATTTCATTGGTAAGATATCTCCTTAGATCTTCACACACAGAGCTTATTTACTTGTCCTTTATATAAATTACTAATGACTTTGTGTATGTGACTTTCAAAACCAGAGAGAGTGAAGAGAAGTGAATTCAGAATGGGAAAGGGAGCTGTTACAAGCACGCAAAATGATAGCATTAAGAGACTGACCAAAAAAAGAATCAAAATCATATTCAGGAACTCAAAAGCACAGTACTTTGGAACAATATATTTAGTTCAAAGGCAAATAACTGCATATTATAGTAACTGATTAGCACTGATTTTGCAATTGATTTGTAGCACTAGTAATATCAAGGAAAAGTTCAACTATGTACAAACTAACCTATTTCAAGAATTAAGATAATCTGATGAGTGAAGATCTTAAAATGATTTCTATTCAAAATATTTTAAAAAAATTCTAGTGGTCACATAGATAAGACATTAACTATATGAAAAACCAAACCACTAATAAAAATCCATTCCTTGAGGAGCTTATAGTGCTTTAGCTTTACTACTCTCAAGGGTCTTGAAGAAGTTAAACTGCCTCTGAAAAGATAATCAGCCAATCAATAAGTAATCATCTAAGGATTTACTCTGTTTGGGGCATGGCATTAAGCACTGGGAATATAAAAAAAAAAAAAAGGCAAAATATTATATACCTGACTTCAAAGAGCTTATATTCTAATGTATATATAAGTATACATAAGGTATATATAAAGATTAAGTTAGCATATACAGAATAGTTAAATACAAAGAATAAAAGTTATAGACTGAAACTTAAAGTTTTTTTCTTCAGAATTTGCTCCTAAGATATAAGAAGGAATTAACATTCTATGTATTCCACTGTTGACACTCTGTAAATGATTATGGGCTTTTCTTCTCAACCTCAGTTTCTTTTATAAACAGGCTTAAGTCACTTGTCCAGTATCACACAACTAATATATGTCTGAGGTTGTATTTGAACTCACAAAGATCAGTCTTACTAATTTCAGGCCTAATGCTTTATCCACTGCACAACCTTAGCTGCCCACTTTTCATGTGTAAAATGGTGTTAATGACAATTATTTTCCTTACCTCATGGGATTTTTGTGATAGTCAAATGAGATAATACTTTAAAATCTTAAAACACTATATAAATAACTATTATAATATATAAATAACTACTTATAATACCTTTATGTTTCTCAGATCCTTAGAGAATATGGGAGCTATCAGTCAGTGGTTGAGATAAATACATGAGACTGAAGATATTTCAGTCCAGAAAAGATCACCAACTAGTAAGATCTTAGAAAAGAAAGATTCTGTGCTAAGGAATCATGTTTCTCAGAGATCCCTAAGGATAATGCTCTAGAAAAAAAGAAAAGAGTCAGAAGCATTGGTATTATTTATTTTTTATAGAGTCTTTAAACTTAGTTAAAATATAAAGTTAAAAGCATGAGTATTCAGGATTACTGAGAGGCTGGATTTGGTAGAGAAATCGATAGGAGTAAGCACTATTTAAACAGGACTTCTTTCTGGTAATTAACTGATGCTACAGATGGCAAAACTATATTGCTTTTGGAAACTACTCACAAAATCCAAATGAGCACCAATCTCTGAACAAGGGCATGCTCATGACAATTTGAAGGCTATTTCTGCCTTTCTCTGTTTTGCCATTACAGATTGCAGATGGTGCCTTGCAATGGGATGCAAACAATGAAATAGAATTCAACATTTTATATTTACATTGTCCCCTTGTCCTGGACTAAAACATTCCAGGAGCTCATAAAATAATGATAAGCTGAAAATATATCAGATGAAAATGATGACCATAAAAATCTTTCACTGTTTTTTTTTTAAACTCATATTTCTATGTTCAACTAAGTATCTGATCATCAGGAACAGAATTGGGACCTGCAGAATTCTGCATATTTAATTGCTCTAGATATTTAAATTGGTCTCTGGAAAAATGTTTCCTTCTATTTGTATGTGCCATTCAATGCTAATTGCACCCTCACTTTATAACTCAAGCTCAGATTGGAAAATAAAGTCATAGAACACAGTTGCATTTATTTGTTATTTTCATTTAAAACAGATCTTTCTCCAGTTATCACATTCGACACTTCCCATTAGTAATGGCAGACATCTGCTGCCTGGCCTTCTTAGCAGCTTAGAAACGATAATTTTTAGTGCTTGCTTTGTTCCCCTTCTCAATCTGAAAATTTCAATTTTTAAGAATTTAGAACACCTGAGTCCCTTTTCTAAGATACTATACATTTTATTTATTTTCTTGTCTTCTATTGGGTGGAAGAAAGTGTGATAGTCATATTTTCTTCCATGCCTGTGGTGCTATTGACACTTTCTGTATAATAATGCATTTCCTCAATTGTTCCCATTAGGAACATTCAGGATGGAAGATCTATAGAACCATAAGGAACACTTTGGAAAATATCTAATCCACTAAAATCTCCACATATATACATACACACCCATTTATTTTTACAGAAGAGAAACTGAGGCTTAGAGAAGTTAAATAATTCATTCAAGATCACACACCTTATTTTGGATAAAACTTAAGAAGACTTTTACATATATATGCACAAGTGGGCATTATACCAATTCCTCCTTTTCTTTATTCTTCCCCTACCTTTCTCTGAGTTTGCTTATATCTTCTCAGCTTTCTCTGTTGGATTCAATTCTTACCTCTATCCTGGTGAATTTTATAGCTGTTCATCCATCTCTACCTTGGTTGATTTCTAGTATTGTATCTCCAACTATCTGGATATACTATAGTTATATTAAATTCAACACATCCAAAAGTGAACCTGCCCTCTAATTTCCCTTTTACTAATGGAAGGTACCACCATCTTCCCAGTCACCCAAACTCACCATCTATGTTTCATCCTTGATTCCTCACTATCCCTCCCATCATCATATTTAATTTGTTGCTAAAAGCCTGTTTATTTTTAAGATAATAACATCTCTCAAATATCCTCTCCTCTCATACTGCCACTATTTGAATGTAGGACTTCATTTTCTCGTGCCTGGACTACTGCAATAGCCTGCTCAGTAAACACCAATGGCTCCCTGTCACCTTCAGGATCAAATAAATTCTCTGCCATAAAAAAGCAACTTTAGTAACCAACTCCTTTCTTACCCAGTCTTCTTACATTTTATATCCTAACCCTAGTACTCTGAGAATCAAAGACACTGACTTCCTTGCTATTCATTGAACAAGACATTACAGCTTCCTGATTCTGGGCTTTATCATTGATTCTCCCCAATTCATTGAATGTCCCTCCTTCCTTGTTTCTGTTTCCTTGATTGTCTGGATTTCTTTTGAGTCTTATCAAAAATCCCACCTTCCATAGATGGTCTTTGCTTTTATCTTTAATTCAAGTGTCATCCATGTGTTTTTATTTCCAATTTCTTTTTATACAATTTGTTTAATATAGTTATTTGCATATTCTCTCCTCCCCCCAAAAAAATTGCAAACTCCTAACAGTATGACAGTCTTTTATTTGTTGTCTTTGTATCCCATAATTTAGTATAGTTTCTGACATATAGTAGTTGCTTAATGAATTTTTATTGAGTGGTTTGCTAACTATTTAAAATGCTGGCAAGTTGTAATGAAGAGAGAAGTTTACATAATGAGATGTCACACTTTTTCAATATACTGGGTAAAAACCTGGTGAAGGAAATAGATTACTATTATCATATTTTGTAACTTTTGATCTCTCTCTGGTGTGTTTTAATAATTCAACCAATATAACACCATCCAATCTTTAATCACAAATATTTATTAAAGAAAAAAGCAAAGCCATAACAATTAAATTTTAATATCTCCCATCAATATATATAGTATCTACAGAAGAGAGTGGGCACAAATTTAAGAAACCATGGCACATAAGTACTAATCTCTAGATTGAGAGCCTTAATGAAGCTAATACCTCCCTCAAAAACAATATGAACAAGAATCCAAAATTAGGGTAAGTTACCCCTCTTCTTCACCTCCCTCCATTCCTACTAGGCAAGGACACTTTTCTGTTGCTTATGGAACCTGGGTCATTTTTCTTTTGAGTTAGCTCTCAGAAGCAAGGGACAAGCTCTTTTCTTCATCCAGTCAGGTCTGAGCAAGCAGGTAACTATAGTTTCTGAGGTCTGTTTCTTACCTGAACTAGAGACTTCTCCCATTTTTAGTATTGAATATTTTTCTCATAAGCTGCTCTGAGATTTCTCCTGATCTGCTTGACTTTGGTTTTGATCAATCCTCATAAACCAAATCCTGTTCTCCTGTATGTGAAATGATTCACTTCTTTCATATAGTAAAAAAACAAAATATTCATAACTATCCACAAAATTGCAATTAGGTAAAATAGAACAATTAAGAGTCAGGAAGACTTATTTTCCTGAGATCAAATCTTGTCTCAGACACTTTCTATCTCTGTGACTAAGGACAAGTAACAACACCATTTGCCTCAGTTTCATCATTTTAAAATGTCAAACCATTCTATTACCTTTGCCAAGAAAACCCAAAATGGGATCATAAAGAGTCAGACATAACTGAAAAATGACTGAACAACAATTAGGTAATAGACAATTGTGTTATAGTCACCAAATTGTTCTACATATAAGGAATTCTCAGCAATTTACTTTGAAATCCTCATATTAGTCACATGCAAATTCAATGCTCAGAAATAGGACACTTTGGCCATCTTTATTTTTCTTTACATACTGCTTTCTCAGCAGTTGACTCCCACCTGATCTATGTAAAATCCACATAATTTTATTGATAAAAATTGCCCAAATTATAAAGGGGATCCACCTTAAATTTACACATATTTGTTTTTTTTTTTTTAACTTTTCTCTTCACTGCACAATTTAGTAAACTCAAACTTCCTGAAAATACAGTATTCACCCTTACCTATTGGAAGTGACCTTGTACTTTGCTGCCTGGATTAAATACTCTATTCTGAAAATGAAAGGAAGAAAAAAAGAAAGGAAAGAAAAAGGGAGGGAGGGAGGGAGACAGAGAAAAAAGGAGGGAGGGAGGGAGGAAGTAAAAAGAAGGAAGGAAGGAAGGAAAAAGGGAAGGCATACATATTTATCATAACTTGACTTACTCTGTCCATGAGAAAGAGTATTTTCTTTCTTTCCATTCATGTCCTCCCCCCCAAAATGCACATACTCAAGGAGGAATAATCATTCTCAGGGTTTAGAAGTTTCTGCACTCTGCCTCTTCACATTCTGACTCACCATTGCAAATGTGCTAATCTCTTTTTCATTTATATTTTAGAGCCTCATAATTAAATTAGATTCAAACTATTATAATACCTAAAGTCCACTGATATATATTTGCTTATGTTAACATTTCTAGGGCAGAATATACAGAATAATGAGTATATCACCTTCTGGCACAGTTTCTTATTTTACCAGTAGAATTCCTGATGTGTATGAGCTACAGATGGTTTCAATATCTCCTGTCCAAAGGCCCAGGTGTATTTACAAAAACATATACCAGAGATTCAAGACTGTATTCGACCAGTGAAGGAACTATTCCATCCTCTCTAACATCAAAATATAACCCAGATTATTAGAAACCATAACAATTATATCAAAAATACTGTTTACTTATTTTTCTTTTACTTCTAAGTTGCCAGACTACTTTATATATTTCTTCCACATCTTAATTGATTTAATATATTACACATAGCTAAATATGCACTTATTTATAATATTAAGTATATTTATGTGTATTTATATATCTGTCTACAAAAATATGTATAAATACATATGGGTGTGTTTATAACACAGTTTTTTCTACTTCAGCATCAATAAAAGCAGATAAGAAATTCTTTTTTTTCTTTATAATATATCAAGAAACAGGTACAGATTGATTAACATCTTGCCCATAAGAGAGAAGAATTTAATTTCAAAATAGTAATATTTCCATGCTGTTTGTCTTCAGGGAACTATAGAGAACATTAAAGTTAACTGCATGAAATAAACTTTACTCACAAACAGATTTAGGTATATTAATCTGACCTGATATGACTCATCACATTCACACTCAGGACATTTCCTTAGAAAATATTCAAATTTTTTGAAGCAAAGATTTTTCAAGAGAGAAATAATTCCCACATTAATATTTTTGCAGAGTACCTATTAATTTTTTTCCCTAGATGTTTATTTGTTCTCAGTAGGACACTGCCTAAGGGCGTAGAAATTAGTTTACATTTGATCTAAGACTAACATCCAGCCATTCTGATTCTAATTTTCATGCTGTGTCCATTTGGCAGACATTTTCATTAAGTATGCCTTAGCATAAGACATGTAGCAAAAAGATCCCAGATGCATAGGCCACAATAATTTTAGATAATGGTTAACTCTCAAAAATTAAACTACTCTAGCAGAATTACTACCATCCACATAAGTGGAATTGGGATATAGCTCTGAGGTTTGAGGGTAAAAGCCCTGGTATAAATGGATAGATTATTTATTTTACTTACAATAGTATTTGCTTCACCTAGAATGGGTAATTGAGTTAATATATTTTTAAATAACCTATAAAGCTAACATAAATTAGTTTTCTCCTCACTGATAGCAGTAGAAAACACTGTTCTTTTCTGGTGGCCACTGATTCATTCATTTTCCTTTTAACTATGATGGTAACAAGATACAGTAGATGGAGGAACATAGATCTGATTCAGAACACTTGAGTTCAATACTCATATCTATTAATAATGAATCACTTATTTTCTTTCAGTTTCAATTTTCTTATCTTAAAGTGACAGAATTTTGACAAAATGTTTTACAAGGTTCCTTCCAGTTCTATGATCATATGGCAGTTGCAATACATGAAGATAAATCAGTTGCATTAGTTTCTTCTTCTAGTTAGTGACTGAGTTAGCAGCTCAGCTTCATTTGTTCAACTCACTACTATATTTCCAGGCATAAGTACTCATTCCGATCAACCAATACTCCTCTCTATACCAACCAGTCTACATAAATTAAAGGATTTAAAATCTTGGAATATAATTTATATATAGTTTCTAAAATTAAATTAAAATTTTAAATTTAGTAAAATTTAATACATGTTACTTTATGAATCATGTTGAGAGAGAAAAATCGGAGCAAAAGGGAAAAACTATGGGAGAGATAAATTAAAAAAAAAAAACAGAAAAAAAAAGTGAACATACCATTGATTTGAATTCAGTCTCCTTAGTTCTTTCATCTGCATTCAGATGGCTTTTTCTGTTCAAAGTCTATTAGGATTACTTTGAATCACTGAAGCACTGGGAAGAGTCAAGTCCTTCATAGTTGATTATCACAAATTCTTACTGTTATTCCTTACAATTCCTGGTTCTGCTTGTTTCACTTATTCATGTAAATATTTCCAGGCCTTTTTAAAATCAGCTTGTTCATCATTTTTAATAGAACAATAACATTCCATTACCTTCATTTATCACAACTTGTTTAGACATTCCCCAACTGATGGACTTCAGTTCATTTTCCAATACTTTGTTACAAAAAGAGCTGCTGCAAATATTTTGTACATGTAGGTCCTTTTCTCTCTGTTATGATTTCCTTGGAATACAGACCCAGTACTGGCACTGCTGGATCAAATGATATGCACAATTTTATAGCCCTTTGGGCATAGTTCCAGACTGCTCTTCAGAATGGTTGGATCATTTCATAACTCCACCAATAATGCATTAATGTTTCAGTTTTCCTGCATCCCTTTCAGCATTTATCATTATCTTTGCCTGTCATTTAAGTCAATCTGAGAGATATAAGGTAGTATCTTAGTATTGTTTTAATTTCCATTTCTCTAATTAATACTGATTTAGATTATTTTTTATCACCATAGATGATTTGAATTTCATCATCTGAAAACTGAATGTTCATCTCTTTTGACCATTTATTGAGTTATGATTTATATTCTTATAAATTTGACACACTTCTTTATATATTTTAGAAATGAGACTTTTATCAGAAATGCTGATTGTAAAGAGGCTTACCAACTTTGTACTTCCCTTTTAATATTACTTTTTTTGGTTTTGTTTGTGCAGAAACGTTTTAATTTAATGTAATCAAAGTTGTCCAATTTTACTTTTCATAATGTTTTCAAGTTTTTCTTTCGTCATAAATTCCTCTCTTCTCCCAAGTCCTGATAGATAAATAATCCCTTGTTCTGCTAATTTGTTTATGATTTCATCCTTTATGCCCAAAACATGTACTTATTTTGAATTTATTTTGTTACGGGGTGTGAGATGTAGGTCTCTGTCAAGTTTCTGACAGTTTTCCCAGCAATTTTTGTCAAATACTAAGCTCTTATACCAGAAACTGGTGTTTAGGGATTTATCAAATACTAGATTGCTATAGACCTTGATTGTTAAGTCATCTGTATTCAAGATATTGCATTGATCTACCACTCTATTTCTTATCCAGTACCAAATGGTTATAAATACTGCTACTTTATAATAGAGTTTTAGTACTGGTACTGCTAAGCCAACATCTCTGGATTTTTTTTCATTAATTCCCTTGATCTTGTGTTCTTCCAGATGAATTTTGTTATTATTTTTTCTAATTCTGTAAAATAATATTTTGGCATGTATTTTAGATCAGGTACAGCTAGGCCACCTTCATTTGATTTTTTTTTTCATTAATTCCCTTGAGATTCTCAACTTTTTATTGTTCCATATGAATTTTGTTGTTATTTTTTCTAGATCATTAAAATATTTTCTTGGAAGTCTGATTGGCATAGCACTAAATAAATAGATTAATTTAGGGAATATTGTCATCTTTATTATATTCACTCTGCCTATCCAAGAGCACTTAATATTTTTCAAATTATTTAAGTCTGACTTTATTTGTGTGGAAACTTTTTTGTAATTTTGCTCATATAATTCCTGACTTTCCTTTGGTAGATAGATTCCTAAATATTTTATGCTATCAACAGTTATTCTGAATGGAATTTCTCTTTGTATCTCTTGCTGTTGGATTTTGTTGGTGATGTATAAAAATGCTGAGGATTTATGGGGATTTATTTTGTATCCAGCTATTTTGCTAAAATTATGAATTATTTCTAATAGCTTTTTAGTAGAATCTCTGGGGTTCTCTAGGTATACTATCATATCATCTGCAAAGAGTGATAGTTTGGTTTCCTCATTGCCTACTCTAATTCCTTTAATATCTTTCTCGACTCTTATTGCAGAGGCTAGTGTTTCTAATATGATATTGAATAATAATGGTGATAGTGGGCAGCCTTGCTTCACTCCAGATCTTACTGGGAAAGGTTCCAGTTTTTCCCCATTGCATATGATGCTTACTGATGGTTTTAAATATATGTTCCTGACTATTTTAAGGAAAAGTCCATTTATTCCTATGCTCTCAAGTGTTTTTATTAGGAATGGATGTTGGATTTTATCAAATGCTTTTTCTGCATCTATTGAGATGATCATATGGTTTTTGTTTGTTTGATTATTGATACAGTCAATTATGCTAATAGTTTTCCTAATATTGAACCAGCCCTGCATTCCTGGTATAAATCCTATTTGGTCATAGTGTATTATCCTGGGGATGATTTTCTGTAATCTTTTTGCTAATATTTTATTTAAGATTTTAGCATCAATATTCATTAGGGAGATCGGTCTATAATTTTCTTTCTCTGTTTTCAGCCTACCTGGTTTAGGTATCAGTACCATATCTGTGTCATAAAAGGAGTTTGGTAGGACTCCTTCAATCCCTATTTTTTTAAATAGTTTATTTAGCATTGGAGTTAATTGTTCTTTAAATGGTTGATAGAATTCACATGTAAATCCATCTGGTCCTGGGGATTTTTTCTTAGGGAGTTGATTGATAGTTTGTTCTATTTCTTTTTCTGAGATGGGACTGTTTAGGATATTTACTTTTTCCTCTGTTAGTTTGGGCAAGCTGTATTTTTGGAGGTATTCTTCCATTTCATTTAAGTTGTTGAATTTATTGGCATAAAGTTGGGCAAAGTAACTCCTAATTATTGCTCTAATTTCCTTTTCGTTACTGGTGAGTTCTCCCTTTTCATTTTTAAGACTAACAATTTGATTTTCCTCTTTCCTTTTTTTAATCAGATTTACTAAGGGTGTGTCTATTTTGTTGGTTTTTTCATAGAACCAACATTTAGTTTTATCAATTAATTCAATAGTTTTTTTACTTTCAATTTTATTGATCTCTCCTTTTATTTTTAGAATTTCAAGTTTAGTGTTTGGGGGGTTTTAATTTGTTTCTTTTCTTGCATTTTTAGTTGCAAGCCCAATTCATTGACCTCTTTCTCTATTTTATACAAATAGGCCTCTAGAGGTATGAAATTTCCCCTTATTACCACTTTGGCTGCATCCCATACATTTTGGTATGATGTCTCATTATTATCGTTTTCTTGGGTGAAGTTATTAATTATGTCTATGATTTGCTGTTTCACCCAATCATTCTTTAGTATGAGATTATTTGGTTTCCAATTATTTTTTGGTCTACTTTCCCCTGGCTTTTTGTTGAATGTAATTTTCATTGCATCATGGTCTGAAAAGGATGCATTTACTATTTCTGCCTTATTGCCTTTGAGTTTGAGGTTTTTATGTCCTAATATATGGTCAATTTTTGTATAGGTTCCATGAACTGCTGAAAAGAAAGTGTACTCCTTTCTGTCTCCATTACATTTTCTCCAGAGATCTATCATATCTAATTTTTCTAGTATTCTATTTACCTCTTTGACTTCTTTCTTATTTATTTTGTGGTTTGATTTATCTAATTCTGAGAGTGCAAGGTTGAGATCTCCCACTATTATAGTTTTGCTGTCTATTTCTTCTTGCAGCTCTCTTAATTTCTCTTTTAAGAATTTAGATGCTACCCCACTTGGTGCATATATGTTTAATACTGATATTGCTTCATTATCCACGCTACCCTTTAGCAAGATGTAGTGCCCTTCCTTATCTCTTTTAATTAGATCAATTTTTGCTTTAGCTTGATCTGAGATCAGGATGGCTACCCCTGCTTTTTTGACTTCACCTGAAGCATAGTAGATTTTGCTCCAACCTTTTACCTTTAACCTGCATGTATCTCCCTGCTTCAGGTGTGTTTCCTGTAAACAACATATTGTAGGATTCTGGCTTTTAATCCATTCTACTAACTGCTTCCTCTTTATGGGGGAATTTACCCCATTCACATTTATGATTAAAATGACCAATTCTGTATTACTTGCTGTGGTGAGTTCAAATGTTGGAGTTCTTGTTCTTCTATAAAATATTATAAAAGTTTTCTCTGGGTGCCTTCCCTGGAATCAGGATTTTGTCGGTCCCTGTTCGGGCGCCAAAATGTGGTGATCTTCTTCCCAAAACGCAGCCAGGTGATAAAAGTTCAGATCTTTTATTATCTCCAATATAGCCCGGTTAGCTTAGAGGCCTATCTCTCTGCTTGGTTCCAAGAGCTCCCTCCGAATGTCACCAAATCCAAAGGTCTGGTCCTTCAGCCTCTGCCTCTGCTTTCTTCTGCCTCCAACCAGCACAGAGATGGAATGAATCTTTTTTTTCCTTCACCTGGGGCTCAGCTAGCTTTCTGGTGAGTCTTTCAGACCAGCTTGGTCTCAGTGGGGGGCGTGCAGGAGCCCAGCCACCTACCACAGTGGTGTGAGATGAAGATGAATCTGGTTGTCCACTGAACTCTCAACTCGTAGCTTCTTCTTCTGAAAACTCTTCTTCTGCCACCAGCCAGCCAAGCGGAAAATATTCTGCTTTGCCTCAGAGAGAGGGCTTCTGGCGTAATTCCGCAGAAATCTGTCAAAGTGCTCTCTGTCTGCACCAGAGTTGCTCCTCTCCAGTCCAGCTGAACTCTTTTCTGCGACCAGCCAGCCAAGTGGAAAATATATTCTGGAATAGCTCTTTCTTCATTGGCCTTATATGTGAATCTTCTGAGAGAATGGGATTATGGGTTTTCTCCCATAGTGCTCTCTGGCCCAAAGAGCTTTAAGGGAGGTGTGAATACAAAGGTGTAAACACAAGCATTGTACTAATTAGTTCTACTTAGTACCTTGTTTCAGGTTCTGGCCAAAATCTTCTTGTAAGATTAGATCAACTCTAATTAGTTAGCAGTTTGTAAGGATTCCAACAACTTGCCATCTTGTTAACCCCTGTTTATGCTTTTCTCCCTTCTTTCCCAATTCCCCCCCTTCCCAGTATTAAGCTTGTGAGCACCACTTGCTTCTCACACCCCTCCCTTTTTAGTATCCCTCCCCCCGCCTTAGAGTTCCTCCCCCTATCTAACCCCTTTCCCTCCCAGTTTCCATATTCCCTTCCACTTAACTTATTCCTTCCCTTTTCATTTTTCCCTTTTCACTTTTCAAGAGTTTGGAGAAGTTTCACCATAGATTGAATATGTCTAAAATTTTTCTCTTAAAGCCAATTCTGAAGGCAGTAAGATACCCACTATATTCATCCCCCTCCATTCTTTCTCTCAGATATAATAGGTTTCCTTTGCCTCTTCATGAGATGTAGTGCCCCCACATTACCCTTTTTCTGGTACAATGTCCTTTCCACATCTAGTTTCTAGAATAAGGTATACATGTATTCTTTATACATCTTTATAGCAGAAATATAGTTCCCAAGATTAATCTTTACCTTTTTAGATTTCTCTTGAGTTCTATATTTGTAGATCAAACTTTTTGTTAAGTTCTGGCTTTTTCATCAAAAATAGGTGAAAATTCGCTTATTTCGTTGAATGTCCATCTTCTTCCCTAGAAAAAGATGCTCATTCTAGCTGGGTAAGTTATTTTTGGTTGCATACCAAGTTCCTTAGCCTTTTGGAATATCATATTCCAGGCCCTTCTATCCTTTAATATGGATGCTGCTAGATCCTGGGTGATCCTTATTGTGGCTCCTCAATACTTGAATTGGGTTTTTCTAGCTGCTTGCAGTATTTTTTCCCTCATCTGAGGGTTCTGGCATTTGGCCACTATATTCCTTGGTGTTTTTATTTTAGGATCCCTTTCAGTAGATGATCGATGAATTCTTTCAATGTCTATTTTACCCTCCGTTTCTATGACTTCTGGGCAGTTCTCTTTGATAATTTCCTGGAAAATAGTGTCCAGGCTCTTTTTTTCATCATACTTTTCTGGGAGTCCGATGATTCTCAGATTGTCTCTCCTGCATCTGTTTTCCAGGTCTGTTGTCTTCCCCAGAAGGTATTTCACATTCTTTTCCATTGTTTGATTTTTTTGGATTTGCTTGACTGATTCTTCTTGTCACCTCGAGTCATTCAATTCCAATTGTCCAATTCTGATTTTTAATGAAGTGTTTTCTTCACTCACTCTTTTAAAATCTTTTTCTAATTGTCTCATTGAGTTCTTTTGTTCTGTGGAATTTTTTTTTCCATTTCGCCAATTTTGTTTTTTAGAGAGCTGTTTTCTGTTTCCACTTCACCAATCCTATTTTTCAAGGATTTTATTTCTTTATCCAGTCTCTCTTTAACTGAGTGGGATGACTTCTCCAGACTCTCTTGCCAAGCCTCCCTCTCCTTTTCCCATTTTTCTTCTAGCTCCCTTGTGAGAGCCTTTTTAATTACTTCTATGAGGTTCATCTGTGCTGAGGAACAGATGATCTCCTCCTTTGGGGATTCACCTGGAGACTGTCTCTTTTTAGTCTCCTCAGGATTTGGAGTTTGTTCTCTCTCTGTATAGAAGGGTTAAAGTCCTCTTCAATTTTTTGCTCATTATGTCAAAGAATCAAAGACAAACTATCAAAAAGAAAAAAAGAAATCACCCCTAATTGGAGTCTGTTTTTTGGGGGGAGGGGCTGGGTGGTGTTACTGAGCTTCCTCTACAGATTGCAGGGGCCGCAGTGAGGCACTAGCCCTACTGTGCTGTGCCTGCGCTTTGAGGTCCCAGAGCGTGCTGAGTCACTGTGGGGTGGGGGAGGGGAGGGTGTGTGGCCAGGTCCCAAGAGACTCCAGCTGTTTGGGGTTGTATTCTTCGCACTGGTATTTTTAGCTTCTCTGCTGGACTGCTGGCTTGCTGCCAGGGCAAAGTATCCAATCCTGTAGCAAAGCTCTCCCCACAGAGACAGCTGCGATCATACCCCACCCCCTCTCCAGTCTGCTCAGCTGTGAGCTGCCTGCCGTGCTCTCAGCTGCCTGCCCGCACCCTGTGCCTGATCCAAAACCAACCCAGCCATCTCGCAAAAACAGACCTTTCTTGGCGAATCTCAAGGATGGCTTCTCTTGGTAACTATTTATGGGTTTTTTTTCAGTCAAGCATCAATTCAAAGGCTTGTAATGAAATGGATAGTGAGAGAAAACTCGGAGTTTATGCTGCTGTGTGCCTCCTCTCTGCCATCTTGGCCCAAAAATCTCCAATAACCTTTTCTAAATTTCTTTCTACTAAATATAGGCAGATTTCAGATGAATTCCATTGCATTTCAGTCTTTTCTCCTTTCCACTTTCTACTTCCAGATAAGGGGAGAAACCCCATTCTACCTATACAGGTCTGTTTGTTTGGCCTCTTTCCTGCCTTTGAGGAAAATGGGGGGAGAGAAGAGGAGGAAAGTCATTCCATTTGATTCCCCCAATTAATCCCATCACCTGAGTTATCTAATGATCTGTGAAGACTAAATTCAAACACCAAACTGCTAGAGACATTGATGGTACAGTTAAGTGCTATAGTGGATAGACCATGGGGTTTGGAATCAGGAATACTCAGATTCAAATCTTATCTTAGACACTTAGTAGATGTGACCTCTTCTTCAATGGTTTCCCAATCCACATTTATCATCCAATCACAATCCTGATGGCTATTATTTACTGAGCTCCAGGGAATTCACTTTCTTTACTGGATGAGTTCAGCATCTGGTCCATAGTCTTCCCTCTCTCACTCCTGCTTTCACAGGAGTAATCTTCAACACACATATCAATATTTCCTCAAACACCCTAATCTTCCTAATCCTTAACTTCCTCATTCTCTGTTTCCTCATTGTCTTGTCCACTCACTTCAGCTGTATAAAATGATATCAATACCCTTGATCTTTCACTCACAAATATATAACTTCTGTATTCATGACCTTTGAAATTCCTTTATCTGATCATACGCTATCATTCTGCCTCTTCCTCTGCTTTGCAAAATCAACCAGTGTTGTTGTTTTTCCTAACAGTACAGCTAGTCTGTTAATGTTTAAGTTTGTTTCAGGCTATCGGTACTGTACCAGGTATATTTAACTTTTTACCCCATCTTGACCCTTAGGTGAACCTGGTAAATTCTGTTGTTTTCTTCTCTTGAGTCTGACTCTTATTCTATTGTTTACCTAACCCTGCTAAGTGTTAGGCTTGTTAGTCTTGGATTATTCCCAATCTATGCAATTCCCCCCCTCCCCCCACCACATACAACTGAATAAAGTTGGAGAAAATCAGGAAATAGAATATTCTAAATCCATTAAAAATTTGTTGTGTAACTGCATTCTGACTACAACAAAGCACTCCTTTGCACCTTCCTATCTAACTTACTATTCTAGTAACTCCTATGATTTTTTTTCAAGCTTTTTAAATTTCTACTTAGGTGTCTAAGAACTCCACATCTGCCATCCTCATATATAAGACTTTACCTCATATTTCATTGAAAGAATTGGAACTATTCTCAGAGCTCCTTCTTCTCCCTTATAATCTCATAGCACTCAGACACTTGCCATTATCTCTTATTTCAGCCCTGGCTCATGAAAAAGTGGCCTTTCTCCCCACAAGACTAATAGATCTACATGCACAAGTCAGCCTATTCCATCCCCTCTTTTCCAGCAGGTTATGCCCATTCTCTTACTTGATTCAATCTGTCATTGTGAACTAGCTTCTTCCCTACTGCCTAAATGCATATCCATGTTGCCTTCTCTCATCTTCAAAAGAATCCAAAAATGTCTTTTGATTTGGCCATTCCTGCTGTTTATAATACTTTTCTCTTCTCCTTATTTGTTGCTAAATTCCTAAACGTCTTTTTAGTACAAAAAGCCATCCCGAATGCTTCTAGTTTCTATTTTATGGTTCTCTTAAATTGCTACAGTCTAATTTCTTATCTTATCTCACTCAAAAATAGGTTCTTAAAAGTTAACCAATGATTTCCATATTAATAAATCTAAAACCTTTTTCATCAGTCCTGATCCTTTTTGCTTTCTATGAAACCTCTGACATCTAAGTCATGTTTTTATTTTTATTTTTTTCCCTTGACATGATTTTCTCCTTAGATTTTCATGACACCACAAAAGAGACGTGATTTCCTTTGATGAATCTTCATACAGTAACTCTATTCTAGGTTCCTTCTCTTCTTCATCTTTATCATTTTGCATAATAACATGGGCTATCTTTGTCATCTTTAAATTGGTGACTTAAAATCTATTTATCTAGCCTTAACCTTTCTGCCTAATCTTCAGTTTCACTTCTCTAAATTGCTTTAGGATCTCTCAAAGTGGACGTTCCATTAATATCTTAAATTCAATATAACCCAAATTAACCATCTTTTCCATCAAACCCTCCCCATTTCTAAGCTTCACAACCATCATCCTTCTAGTCACTCAGATTCACATCCTAGATTTACTATTTTATGCCTTACTTTCTCATTCAAAAACCATATCCACTCTTTTGACAAGTCTTGTTGATCATTAGTTCATAACAAGTTCTTTATATGTCTTCTTCTTTCCTTTTACATTGATGTAGCCTCCATTCAGGCCCGCAACGCCTCACACTATTTCAGTACCCTAGTGGTTAGTCTCCTCTTGACAAATCTCTCCCCATTCCAGTCCATTTTCCACTGAAATGTCAAATTAATGTCCCTAAAGCTCAATATGTGACCATTATCCATGGCCTTCTCCTCCCCACTCCTTCAACAACTTACAATGACTTCCACAAAGAAATCTTAAGTCCTATGTTTATGATATTTGAGGCCATGCGTAGCCTGCCTTCTCCTACCTTTCCAGGTTTCTTCCAACTTATTCATCTCTACATACTTGCCTCTTTAATGCCACTAGACTCCTTGTTATTTACATAAAACATTCCATCAGCAGACTCATGCTTTTTCATTTACTGTCTCCCATACCTGCAATTATGACCCTTCCAATCTCTTCCTCTCACCTCAATTCCTCAAGTCCTCTAAGTCCTAGATAAAGCTTAATTTCTATTAAAAGCAGCAACAACAACAACAACCCCATTCTGGTGTCCTTTAATGCGAGTGCCTTACTTCTGTTGATTATTATTATTTTTTTTATTTTATAGACCTTTTCTTTGTATATAGCTATTTGCATAATGCCTACCATATTAGATGATGAGCTTTTTGGTAATACTTTGAGAGGACTGTCTACTGCCTTCCTTTGTTTAACCATAACTTAGTACATCACCTAGCACTTAATAATAGTTCTTATTGTTGAAAGTTGTAGTAGGCACTTAATAAATGTTAATTACATGACTGAATTCATTGCAGAAGCATTTAATGAAATCAAGATAATCATAAGAAAGTGAATGCAGTAATGAAAATTTTTTGGACTTACTCCTGAATGCCACTACTCTTAGTTATCCCAGGATTAGTGATTGACTTCTAAATAACTCAATGCAGAAGAAAATGGACATATCACTTCATTCATGGAAATGTGGTAGGGGAACTTTCAGCAGCTTTAAGAATATCTCTTCCTGTTGACTTCTGTCATTTATTCTAGTTTGGTATAAAGAACAACTGTCATTGTCCCTCCTCTCTCTTGTCTCTCCCTAACAGTTTGACCCTTGGGACATCCTACCCATTTTAACAGCATATGTTATATGCAAGTCTGCCCAAATGGAGTTTAGATGGGGCAAGATGGCTAAGAGGTGCTATTATGCTGTGGAGACCACCCTCAGCCTACTAACATGTGCAGTACAAAGACAATGTTCTTCAATAAATGATATTACAGGAATTGTGGAAATTTGGGATTTTCACACAAATCCCTTCCCTACACTTTTGTTGTCTTACCACATAATATCCAAAATTTGAAGCATATATGAGAGGAGTTAGCTAATTATGAATCTGACTTTCTGTCTCTGAAAGAAAAGTCATCAAATAGATATAGATAACTAGCCATATATAAAACATAGATAAAAACTAGCCATATATAAAACTTTGTCATATACCTGGTTTAGTTTACAAGAAAGTAAGGCTGAAACTTTTCATTTAATTCATTTTGTGTTAATAGTGCCATCAAAATTTGAAAGAATTCATCTTAGCTCTCTCAAAGAAACACAAAAAGCTTGGGAAATATTAGTCTATCATGTGCAGAGCTCAAACATTTTAAATGTATTTTCAACCGCAAAAGATTAAATAGTAATGTAGTTTGTCCCTTAAGACTATTTTCCCTATTTTCCCTAGGCCTAAAATATTGGCTATATTTTCCTTTAATCATATTAGAAGTTTAGTTTCTTCAGTGGGTTTCAGATTTGTGTGTATTTATGCCTTTGTGAAGCCTTTTAATGCAAGCAAAGGGGAGCTATGAAAATTATAATTATCATCTTTTTATAAACATGTTTGGTTTTAGAAATGTTAAAGAAAATTGGGTTTTGTAATTGTAACATGGGATCTTTTTATAGTAACACATGCTTCGAGGATGTATTTCACACATGATGAGAACTATTTAAACACCAGAAATTTAACCTATATTTCAGGATGGCTGAAAATTTGGTGAAAAAAAATAGTGATTATAATTCTCACTAAGGATAAGGGTAACATTTGTATCATTTGCAAATGAACTGAACTTCTAATTTATTGAATATTTTAAAGTATACCAATAGTTTCCTGCTTTCCTGAAGTTCATAGCTTCATTGAAAATATGACTTATCTCAAATAAAAACTACTGAGATTTGTTCTTCCAGCCTTTCAACTTTAAAATATTCATCAACTTTTTGACCATGATTTTATATTTTATATATTCAGATAAAAGAATAAAGGTAATAAAAATACCTGTATATGGATTGGAAATGCTGCTAACATCTCTTGTACTTTGAAAAGAGACTATCAATTGTCTCCCAGTATGTAATTAAATAAACAATGCATAAAGCTAGAATATCACTATATATATTGCATGGATAGACATTAACACTTGAGAATGAACTAAGTTTAATGCTAATCATGAGGAAGAGAATCAGCTGTATTTCATTTGGGAATTCGAGCAGTGCCTTTAATGACCTCAAACTTCTCTTTGTTTATAGCATTCATGGAGTCTTATACTTCCTAAATTACTTCTTAATCTGTTTTCCAGATTAATTGATTTTGATAGCTTATCTTTTCTTCTTTTAAAAAAAAATTCATTTTGTCTAATGTCATATCACTGATTTGTGTTTGCTTTATCCTAATTTTCAGAGAACTATTTGGTTGTTTTTTTCCCCTCCTGTGGTCTAAGACTTTTCCCTCCAGATGTTTTATTTTGTTAATTCCCTTTTTAAAATTTCTAGCTACATGCATTTCTTCCATATACTATTGAAATTCTTGATTCCAAGCCACTTTATTTCTTTTTGAGATTTTGTTTATAATTGTTGTAGAGTTACCTCTGAGTGTACCTCTTGGACACCACTTGATCTATAACATTTTTTTTTCAGTATTCGGTGTTTTATTTTATTTTAAATACTCAGCTTCAGTAACTAATTTGAAGCACAGTGCCATTTCTAGGTTCTACTTCTGTTTCCTTCTTTATTGCCCTGACCTCAATAACAGGAGTGTATGTTGATTTCCTCTTTCCCCTGCTATTCCTGGGTCAGAGAGCTAGGAATTTTCCAAAAATCTCCTCATTTTCACTTCACTGATCATTCAGAAGCAGGGTACTATGGTGTGTAGGAATCTGTAGAACATCTAAAATTACTTTGGATTTCTATTCTCCTGGAAGTGTACTATATAAAGAATTTAAAGCCTCTAGCTTTTGCCTCAATCAGGTCAGAATATTGTAGGTATCCAAGTTCTCTGAAGCTTCTCCATCTGAGCACTTTAAATTTACTATCTTCAGTATAGAACACAGTTGAATATGGGATGTTCAAGAAAACCAGCACCTCTGATGTGAGGATTTTGTCAAGCCCTTTTCAGGGCTTTGATGTCCATCTTATTGACCCAATTCTCACCTGTAGCTCCAAGAAACTGTAGCATGCTCAGCAGCCACATTCAGTAAACCATCTTGGCAAACTGGCTGAACCAGTTTGAGGGTAATCAACAGATCTCAAATCCATTGGTGAGTTAGAGGAAGTCTAATCCAAGAATGTGAAGACTTTGCCTGGAAGAATGATTTGTTCCAATGGCTATAAAGGTGGCTGAATCAGGCAGGCACTGTGGAGTGCTTAAACTTAGTCAGGCATCAAAACCACCAAGGTCATTTACTGAATCCTGGGCCATCACTAATTATCTTGAATTTGATCCTGGACTTCAATGACTCAGGAAGAATGAAGCTGACAACTTCTTGTAACTGTGCCTCACTTAATTCAAATCATGAACAAGTTAAGACATCACCCATGATGTCATTGGTTCTCTTTGAACACAAAGGACAAACAACAACTACAGAATATACAAAGCTTCAGATCTTTCTGTAGCATCTCAGATCAGAGTGCTGTGGACTCTTAAATTCTATCCCAAGTAACACTCCCTGCTCCCATTCCCTCACTTTTGGTCAGAGTGGTATGGGTTTCTGATGTCCCAAAGATTTTCTCATTTGTTTCCTTATGGACTCATTCATACAGAGTATGGGTACAGAGTACAGAGTACAGAGGGGATCAGGTTTCAAGTGGCTCAAGAAAATCTCTAGTTTTCTTACTACAGTTTCTCTTTGGATCTTATTTTTATCATTATAAAATCTGGATATCTTTGTAAATTTTAGATGGAGTACATGTGAGAAAGTCAGGTTCCATTGTGACCTTTCACAGTAACATCTTAACTGGGAATACTCCTTATTTTGCTCCTACAAAATATGTTTGACACATCTCTTTCAGGCTTCAAATCAAAGTGAGATTTTTAAGAGAGATCAAAAAGTGTTCATTTTCTGGAACTTTCCTGGAACGACTTTATAATTTCTGGAAATAAACATGAGACTATGGCTTCCTACAACATTTAGATATTGGACTGCTTTTTTTTTATACTTTCATTTTTCAATTTAAAAAAATAAATAAATCTGCTAAATGTGAATAGTCAGTACGTATATTATATAGAGGACTGTCTTGGAGTAATAAAGTACTTATGATACTACTGTTAAATCTATGATTCTAGAAAAATCAGTTAGCCTCTTAGTTCCCCAAGCAACTTGTGTGAGAAATGCTGAAAAGTAGCAAGCTTCTAGTTAGTGTGGAATAGTGGGGACCATTGACCAACAGGTTCTCAGAATGTGAGGAGTTAAAGAATGTTAAGATTCCACAGAAAAATAAGTGATCAATAGAAACCTTGGGCAAACACAGAATTGGGGGGGGGGGGGCTAGGAAGGCACAGGTGAATTCAGACAATCAGAAAGGGTCTTATGGTTATGAGAAAGCCACAAATTTAAGATAATAGTTGATCCAGCCCAAACTAGTAGGGGTTAATAACCCGACTTGACTTTACAACTGTGACTGCTTAATAGACTAATTGGATATTAAATAACACATCCCATAGGAGGAATTTTCTGCCATTTTTGAACATGGGATGTTTGATAAGAGAGGGGCATGTTTTATACCTATTAAGGGGGAATTTAGTGGGCATATCAGAAAGATTGTAACCCAGAAAAAACAGATCAATCCATTCTCTGAAAGGAGCTGCTGTGCCACACTAGCAAGTATAAAGGTTCTCCCACTTCTGTGACCAACACTCCTTCTTCCCCAAGAGAAGTGGGGCCTTCTCCTGATCAGAAATGTTAAGATGATTCATTAAGATTCTTTAATATAATAATATAATAATAATTTTTCCTCAACATCTGGTTTTTCAGTGTCAAGAATGTATTTCTAAGACTTTTGCTATAAGAATAATTTCTGAAATATTTGCCCACATGTGCTAAGGATTTAATAAATTATTATAGGCCTGGATGGTGTGTTCTCATTTGAATAATTCTTCTATACCAATAAAATCATAGATCCAGATATTTCTCTATCCATGGAGCCATTATATGCATGTGTGTGTATGAAGGCATGTGTATATTGACAAAGCATATATGCTTGTCTACACACACACATATATGCGTGTGTTTTGTCTATATGTGTGTTTTCATGTACAAGGAAGTTAACTTATATTTAAGCAATTATTTCTTTCCAATATGTTGAAATTCAAATAACAGATTTATTTTATCATTTATCATATTTATCATTTCTAATTTCTTGAAATTCAAGAGGGTCTTTGACTCAGCCTAGCACCAACACTCTAAAAACATCTAGCAATCATTTTGATATTCTAAAGCAGTCATAAGACGTCACTTCACATTAGAAGAGTTTTCAATTTTATATTGTCAGGAGAGTCACAATATCATAAGATTAAATAACTCATCTAGCTTTAGCAATACCATTTATTCTAAATTCCTTTGGCTTACAACAAATGTATGAGCTCTCTGTAATGTTATCCAAGAAATAAATATGTGCAAATTCTTTAAATTAGACTATTTTTAGTGCTTTATTATTATACTCATTAAATTAAGTATAGAGTGAATATTGTTAAGTTATGGCACAAAGTTCATTTTACTTAGGCAGCAAATAGTTGACCTTCCTAAGAGAAGAGATAATGCAGTCTAGATTAACACTAGTTTAGAATAAAATTTTCTTGGTAAAATCAAAAGCAGAAGGATAATGAGTAGTGTCACTTCCGAAAAGAGTGAAAGAGAAGGCAAAACCAATGTAAAGAAAGTTTATTGAGAAAGTCAACTAGGCAAAGTCCAATGGCTTTTGAGAACTAAAATAAAACAAAAACAGAACAAATTGGAAAAGATCTGCAAGAATTTTAAATAAAGTTGCAATCTAACCCTATAGTTATTGAAGGAATTATGAAAGCATAAAAATGTATCATATATATATAAAAAATTAATGAATATTGGGTAATTATCAGATTTTAACCTGTAGTTGAATAAATTGTCTGTAAAGTTTGTTCATCTAATATGTATTTCTGAAACAATAGACTGTGCAAATGGACAATAAATCAGACCCCTAATTAAAAAGAGAAGTGAGTTGCATGCACAAGCACATTGTTGAGCATTCTGAATGAGTTCCAAAACAACTCAATGTTATCTATTCATCAAAATTATATAAATATATGGATATATATGATTATAATCTATATAATATATAGTTTCATACATAATATAAGCATATATATACATATATGCACATATGATAATATGTATCATATATGTGTGTTTATGTAGATGTAAAGACTACTAGATGGATACAGTGGATACAGTAGTACTGGACTGGAGTCTGGAAGACCTCAGATATGCCCTAGCCATGAGACCTTGTGCATGAACAAGTCATTTAATCCTGTTGACCTTAGTTTCCTCATTTGTCAAAGGGTTTGGAGAAGGAATGGTAAACTACTTCACTACCTTTGCCAAGAAAATTCCAAATGGTATCACAAAGAGTCAGACATGACTGGGTAATAACAATATATATTAGTGGATATATGCTTTTTATATGAGATTAGTCATTCAGTCAATATACATTTATTAAATATCTATGACATACAAACACTATGTTGAGTGCTAGGAATACCAAGAAAAACAAAAGACAGTCCCTAATCTCAAGGAGTTTATGATCTACTAGTGAGTACAATATACGAATAACTACATTCAAACAAGATATATACAAGATAAATTGGAAATAATCAACAAAAAGAAGATATTCCATTAAGATTAATGAGGAAAGGCTTTCTTTATAAAATTAGTTTATAGCTGGGATTTAAGGGAAAAGATACCAGAAGACAAAAGTGAGGAAGGAGAAAATTCTTAGAATGTGGAGCAACCAGCAAAAAAATGTTCTTAGTCTGGAGAGGAAGTATCAAAGAACATCAAACAAGTCAGTGTCACTGGATCATAGTGTAGATATAGCAGAATAAGGTATAAGAAGACTGAGAAAGTAGGAGGGGACCAGGTTGTAAAAGGCTTTGAAAGCTAAACAGAAAACTTTATATTTGCTCCAGGAGAGATAGAGAATCATTCAATTTTATTGAAAGAGGAGTTAAATGGTCAGACATCACTCTTTAGAGAGATTAACTTGGCATTCTAGTAAAGGATAGAGTGGAACGAGGAGAAACAATCTATTGCAAGAGTGTAAATGTGAGGTGATGAAGGCCTATACCAAGATGAAGTCAGCATAGGGAAGAGATGAGGCATATACAAGAGATGTTACAAAACTAAAATCAAAAGATTTGGCAACAGATGGATATGGGAGGTAAAAGTAAGTTAGTAGTCAAGGGCTAGGACATGAAACTTTGTGACTAGGAGAATAGCAACGTCCTCAACAAAAATAATAAAGTTGAGAAGGGAAAAGGTTTTTGAAGGGGAGGGAAAAGAATATGTTTTACACATGTTGAGTTTATGATGGTTTTAGATTAGCTAGTTTTAAATGTCTAATAGACAGTGAGTCTATCTGTCAAGAGATACTTTATAGCTGGATAAATAGATCTGTGATGATAATTTAAACAATGAGATTATAATTTAAAACATGGGAGTTGATGAGTTCACCAAGTGAAATAATGTAGATGGAGAAAATATCTCTCAGAAACACCCATGAGTTGTGGTCATGACCTAAACAAAGATCAAAGCAAAAGAGACTAAGAAGGACTGATCAGAAAGGTAGGATAAGATAGTGATGTATTAGAAACTTAAAGAGAAGATTTTTAGGAGAAGACTGTTCAAAATTGTCAAATGTGATATATCAAGAAGATGAGGATTGGGGAAAAAAGGCCAATAAATTTGGCAAGTAAAAGATCACTGGTAACTTTGGAAAGATTAGTTTAGGTTGGAAGATGAAGTCAATGATTTTGACTTTAACTGTAAGAGAGTTAAAAGAGGGAGAAAAAAGAAAGTGGAAGTACCTATTCTAGAATTCCTTCATGCAGATGTTAACAACAAATGTGTGTGTGTGTGTGTGTGTGTGTGTGTGTGTGTGTGTGTGTATGAATGGATTTATCTATATAGAATTTTCTCTGTATGCATGTGTGAATATATATAAATATGTTATATGTATAAAGACAGAGAGAAAGAGTGAGAATGAGAGAGAAAGAAAGAGAGATTTCATTAGGATAATGGCCCAAATTTGGGTCCTTATACTAATTATTCCAATTCAGGTCACCCCTTTCTTTGAAATGCATATTTTCAGACAGTTGCCAAGAAAACTGAGAGGCTAAGTGATTTTCCAGAAATCAGATGAAAAATATTTATCACAAATAATACTTGAACCCTAATCTTTTCACTGTGTATACAATAATACTATCCTGTGTGTGTGTGTTTGTATACAAGGACATATACAGATTCTAATATATTCATTAATACACATAATACTGTATGCATATACATACAATGCTTCCATTTATGAAGACTATAGTATAGCAGTTATAGTAACAATCCCAAATTCTTTAATAATAGGATCTTAATGTCTAGGGAAAATATCCAAATGGAAATGTTTTATGCCATGCATTTATGAAAAACATAAACAAAATAATCTAGATATTTTATGTTTTTCCCTTTGGTGCACATGCTGAAGTTGATGGCATCAAATAGGAGAAAGGTGAGAATAAAGGAACTATTTTTACTTCCTTCTCAATCTTAATCTAATGATTAAAAACAACAACAAACAAACAAAAATGAGAAAGTAAAAGTCAAATTATCCTAATAAAACAACAGATTACTAATTCACTCAATACAAACTTTCACTATTAAGAAGCCATTTATTCCAGGTGTTCAGAAATCAGAGGGAAATTTTTTTTTAGTAGAAGGAGGGAAAAAAAAATCAATATATTGCCTCTGAAAATTTTAAGTGTTCGACTCATTGCATTTAAAAGACTTGTGAAACCCCTGATTACCTGATCAAAATTAATTTCTGATTGATATTTTTACTTTGAATTGAATTCTGAAGGGCCAAACTCACCCACAATTAGCATGAAATGAACACTTTTAAAGACTGAAGCCTCACAAATCTAAACCAAAGCTGTGTGAAAATCTAGTTAATGATTCTGTTCATGCTTGTGGGAGACTGAAGACCAAGGACATTCTTAAAGTTCAATATTATAAAAATAAGACTGTGAAAATTGCTATTTGTTTTACTTCCAAAATTCTTTTTCCTCTTATCTCAGATAATAAACATCAGAAAAGAAGAAAGAACTCTTTACATGTTGCAGTTCCACAATTGTGGACAAAAATATGTGTGTTTTCTCTATTCTTATAAGGAGAGGAAATGTTTTCCTCATGGAAGCAAAACATTTACTGATTTTAGAAAAGTTTCCTTTGCTAAAAGAATTGCCCTGAAAGACATATTGACTTCCAAATGTAAATATATTTAACTTTAATGTAGTTGTAACTGTTAACACTTCCCAAGGAAAATATTTTTATACTCAAAATTTCATAAATTTATGTTACAAATGTCTATCAACCCAATCAGTAAAGTTGTACTATATTTTCATTTTCTTTTAACCAAATAATATATTTCTTTAGCTAATTGATGGCTGTCATCCTCATCCAGAAATTTTAGTGCATTAGATTAGTAGAAATTTAGTACATCATTTTTTGATTAGTTGTACAAAATAAAACATTGAGAACGAATTTAGTATTTTCTTTTTAAGGATCTTTTTTGGGTGTGTGAAACAAAACACTAATTTAATATGCATTAATAAATGCTGGGACATGTATTAGCATATATGGACACTTACAAGCAAAAAATCCATTATTGTCAGAGTGGGAAACTTCCAGTGGGAAACTCTATGCCTAGAGTTTCCTTCACACAGTTAGTAAGTCACAGTTAAGATATGAACCTTGGTCTTTCTTTTTTCTCAACTATCTTAAAGCCTTCTCTGCTTCATACTGCCTTATGAATAGATGGATGATTTTTAAAGATGTAGAAACTCAAGAAGTTAGTCTGTCAGCCCAGGTATAGGAGGATTATAGTTGCATAAATACATAGCTAAAAGGATCAAATTTTACAAGCCACCAATATAGTCCCCTCATTTAACAGATAGACTGACACAAAAAAATTAAATTACTTACCCAGGATCACATAGATAATGATAATTTACATATAAGATTTGAATCAAATGAATTTGAATCCAATTGATTCTCTTGGCCAGACTGTCACTGTTTCAGTCATATATAGATAGATAAATATGCATATATAATAAACATTCTATATATGTACATGTATGTGTGTGTATACATTTGGGTGTATATGTACATATATATGTAGAGATGTGTTTGTGTGTGTATATATATATATATATGTGTGTGTGTGTGTGTGTGTGTGTGTGTGTGTGTGTATGTGTATTCCTACATATATAATAAATTTTTTTCCAGACAGAGCAGGGCAAAAAGGCAGTTTATTTCCTGAAACATGTAAGGATTTGTATCTATATTGATAGGAGTATTCAGATGAAATAATAATGTAACACTGATCCCCAAAGCACTGATCCTTTCAGTGTTGTTGCTGGAATTTCCTGATTTGACTCTGTACCAGTATTCCAATTGATCAGTGTGAGGGGAACCATTCATTCTTCTTAGTCAGATTATGATACATCAATCCTATTTAGTCCTGTATATAATGTAAAGTTATAAAGGAATGAAGAAATCTATATTTGAATGTCTACATAATATATTTCACAAAATTAACTCAGGTTTAGTTAAATCTTTCATGAGCAGCTATCAGTAAATGCAGGATAAAATGTTCTGTATAAGGCATTCAACTTGAGAGCTTGTCTAGGGAACATTTTAGCATGAATTTTGTTTTTAAACTGCAAGTACAGGGATATTCCTTGGCTGCAATTTTGAAATTTTTTCTAAAGTAATTTTTGTTTATATTGTTATTTGCACTGGGACTCTCTTTTGAACAAATATACAGTGTTTCATTATGCCTCTAGTTTTAGACTAATATTGTATACTCTTAACATACTATTTTTGTATGGTTGTATACTTAACTACTGATATCTACTACTGCACTACTGTGTGAACTAAGAATATTATGTAAATTAAAAATAAAGCTACCAAAGTTTTTAAATATTGATAAAAAATTTTAGAATTAAATTAAGCCTACAGAGCTCTTTTTATATTAGAAATGCCACCTTATTCTAAATATAAGGGCATTTCACACCTAACACTGTATACCAAGATAAGGATGAAAATAGCTTCATGATCTAGACATAAAGAATGATACTATAAACAAATTAGAAGAACATAGGATATTTTACCTTTCAGATTTGTGGAGAAGGAAGAAATTTGTGATCAAAGAAGAACTAGAGATCATTATTGATCATAAAATGAATAATTTAGATTATATTAAGTTAAAAAGGTTTTGTACAAACAAAACTAATATAGACAAGATTAGAAGGGAAGAAATAAAGTAGGAAAACATTTTTACATCCAAAGGATCTGATAAAGGCCTGATTTCTAAAACATATAGAGAATTGACTCAAATTTATAATAGTTCAAGAAATTCTCCAATTGAAAAATGATCAAAGGATATGAACAGACAATTTTCAGATAATAAATTGAAACTATTTGTAGCCACATGAAAAGGTGCTCCACGAAATAATGGTTTGGTCATGTATACTTATTGTGTATCTAATTTATATTTTAACATATTTAACATCTACTGGTCATCCTGCCATTTGGGGGAGGGAGTGGGGGAAAGGAGGGGAAAAATTGGAACAAGAGGTTTGGCAATTGTCAATGCTGTAAAGTTACCCATACATATTACCTGTAAATAAAAGGATATTAAAATAAAATTAAAATTAAAAAAAATTAATCAGAGAAATGCAAATTAGTACAACTCTGAGATACTACTACACACCTATCAGATTGGGTAAGATGGCAGGAAAAGATAATAATGAATGGTGGAGGGGATATGGGAAAATTAGGACCCTGATACATTGTTGGTGGAACTGTAAATGGATCCAGCCATTCTGGAGAGCAAATCAGAACTGTGCTCAAAAAGTTATCAAACTGTGCATACCCTTTGATCCAGCAATGTTTCTACTGGGATTATAACCTAAAGAAATCTTAAAGGAGGTAAAGGGATGCACATATGCAAAAAATGTTTGTGGCAGCCCTTTTTGTAGTGGCAAGAAACTGGAAACTGAATCAATATCCATCAGTTGGAGAATGGCTTAATAAATTATGGGATATGAAGGTTATGGAATACTATTGTTCTGTAAGAAACGGCCAGCAGGATGATTTCAGAGAGGCTTGGGGAGACATACATGAACTGAAGCAAATTGAAATGAACAGAACCAGGAGATCATTATATTGGTCAACAACAAGACTGTATAACAATCAATTCTGATTGATGTGGCTCTCTTCCACATTGAGATAATTCAAACCAGTTTCACTTGTGCAGCGATGAAGAGATCCATGTACACCCAGAGAGAAAAACCATAGGAACAAAGTGTGGAACACAACAGAGCATTATCACTCTCTCTATTGTTATTTGCTTACATTTTGTTTTCTTTTTCAGTTTTTCCTTCTCTTCCTTTTTGATCTGATTTTTCTTGTGCAACAAGATAACTATATATATATATATGTATATATATATATATATATACATATATTGGATCTAACATGTATTTCAACATATTTAATTAATATGCATTGGATTACCTGCCAGCTGGGGGAAGGAGGGGACAATTTGGAACAAAAGGTTATGCAAGGGTCAGGGTCAGTGTTGGAAAAATTACCCATACATATGCTTTGTAAAAAAAAATCATTTAATTAATTAATAATTAACATAAGGGCTTTGATGATACCATTAGTGGTGCTGTAAGCATTTGATACAATATGAGATATTGATTAAACATTACAAGGGTAAAAAGATAAATATAAGAGTCTGGCATAGTCCTATAAAATGCCATTTTAAAGTCTCTGATTATTAACTTCCCATGACTTGAGTCATCTAAACTATCAGATTCTGCAAATGTGCTCAGCAGAAAGTTCAACAGTTTAGAAATGGAATACCTTACATTCCCTCTTCTCCAGTGTGAGATAAAATTGGATAGTAAATTTAAAGCTTTAAATGTCTTCTGAAATCACTTTTTTTCTGTTTTATTTTGTTGTTTTGTTTTGTTACCCATGAAGCAATAAAAAATTATTGGATTTTCTGAAAAATGAGTGAAATGGCATCATTGAAATTATATTTTGGGTAAATCAATCTAATCATACTGTATATGATGAACTCGAGTGGGAATACAAGTGGAAAGAATAAAGAAATATTTTCAATGAAAAGGAGACAAATTCAAAGATTATAAAGGCAGATTCAATAGGCTCTACAGTATTGATATTAGTATCATCTAGGCCCAACCTATGAAAATTGAACTAGTTCTCCCAAAAGACAGATGCTTTTCGTATAAATCCTATTAATTTTTTTGTTATTAAACTGCCCAGATAATAAATTGTATCAATTATTTTTTTCTTTAATACAAAAATAAGGTTACATAGAAATTGAGCAAGTTTACATATTTTTTAAAATAAATTTATGATTTTGCTTTAAACTATTTATAGCATATTGTGTTATGAAGATAGCATAGGGGAAATTGAATTGACCTCAGCCAAAAAGACTTGTATTCATATCCTGCCTCTTACCTACTACCTGTGTGGCTCTGAACAAGTCATCTGCCTTCTGCTTGTCTTGGATAACTCTTCATGACTAGAAGGCACAAATCAGTTGAAAATCCACATTGGTAAATAGAAATTCCTTACTGTGTTGCCTATACCAGTTTTCTTTGGTATAGCACATATGTCTATGTAAGCATGCATATTTCTATTTATTCATATATGTACATGTATATATGGGTATATGTGTGTATATATGCATATATATGTATATACGAAGTTAAACATTTGTCTGAATCAACCTGTCTTCCCAAAGCTCTGATCTTTCAGTAGAGAACCTAGCTTTTCCTAACTCTACCCTGTGGCAGTATTCCTGATAAACATACTATATTATGCATGTATAAACACACATTTTGCATTTGAATGAATTAAATATATATATAGGTACATGTATGTTATGAGAGAGAAATATTGATTTAGAAAGAGATATTGATAAATGTAGTTATAGGTCAAAATATAGGTATACCATAGAAATGAAAAAAATTATAGTTCTCTATACACAGATATTTGTATTCATATATATATATATATACACACACACACACACACACACACACACACACACACACACACATACACACACACATGCATAGTAATAAATGAACATCATTCCTTCTTTCTTTAGCTCAAGAGACCTGTTATTTCAGGCCAGGCCAAAGTTATTTAAAAAACTTTTTTATCTGTTTCAGAGAAGTAACTCCATATAACATACTAAGAGTTGAGAGCTAATCCTTGAGAGCTAATCTGGCTAAATTATAGATTCCTCTTTGGAATGAAAATGGACTCTTTCATTCATCATTAAAACTCTTACCTACTTTTACAGTACTTAAAAAGTGGCATGGTTTTGTCGCTCTTTTTCCCTATCTGATATACTTCCACATCATCTGTTTAATTCATACAGCCTCCTATTTAGTCACTGCTTTATTGAAGGCTTGGGATTCCCAAATCCTGGGTACTTGCTGTTTCTTTCTCTATACACTGTCTTTGCTAAGTTGTGGTTATCCAAACATTTCCAATTTCTTAGTAGATAGTCTTTTTTTTTTTAAACTAAGACATTATTTTGTGAACCACTTCCCAACAATACATGAAGTTAATATTTTCTTACCTCACTAGATTTTTTCTCCATTTAAGTTCATTTATTTGGCTAGATTTAGGGTCATTGTCTTCTTTAATAATAGCTCTTTATTTTCAAAGTACATGCAAAGATAGTTTTCAACATTTGCCCTTGCAAAACTTCATTCCCCTCCCCTAGACAGCAAGTTATCTAATATAGGTTAAGCATTTGCAATATAAAAAAAAAATTAGACATTTTGCATATTATAATGGTCTCTAGTTCTTTTTGGCCATAAATTCCTAACTTCTCCACTGGCTCCAGCAGACAGGTTTTATAACCCACCAGAAGGGCAGTGTCCAGTGCAAGCAGCTCCACTATCTTTAGATAATCTCCAGGTGATGTGGAGAGATCCAGAAAGTGGTGAATGGAAGGGACCAGATAGGTTAACTGCTTGGGGAAGAGGGTTTGCTTGTATTTTTACAGATGGAGAAGGAATCAGATAGGTGCCAATGAGCTGTATTCGCCTTGTCCATCAGAGAGAAACAGAAAAAAAGAAAAACCTCAAAACAAAGGAGAAGATTTAAGAAACATCTGACATTGAAAGAGTATAGCTGACAATGAGACTGTTAAAAGAACTCTAACATCTTCAGGAATCATTGGATTCCCTAATGCAAGATAAACAAAAACCAGAAGGAATCATTGGATTCCTTGAGATGAAAAATTCTTGATGAGACTATTGCAGTATTTCAAAGCTTGCAGGAATTATTGGATTCCTGGCACATGAACTATGGACAATGGATTCCTTTTGGACTATTTCTAGGACTTTGAAGGCAGCATGACATTATGGACTAGGATCTGGACCCTAAAGAACTTTGTTAAAATTATATGTTATATAATTACTAGATATTTAAGTCTGTTGAAGGATTTTAACCTCTCTGGACCTCAATTTGCTCATCTCTAATGTATACATTCTCATGTTGATTCATGTTATCTGTTACATTACTACTAGCCTGTGTTATATTGCTATGTGCTTATGTGATTATGTGTACTGCCTCCCATATTGATGGATTTATGTATACCTGTTTCAAATGAGCCCCTTCAGAAACCCGCTAATCTGACTTGATTTCCTATTTCCTTTGGTGTTTTCATTTCCCTTCCTGAGATGTCAGGGAGGGTGTGATCACCTTCTTTTTATGGGTGTTTTCACTTCATTTTTGAGCAGTAAAGGAAAGTGTGATCACCTTCTTTTGGGGGTTCTCACCCCCTTGAGAAGTCAGGGAAGTCATGACCACCTTATGTTCTAAATCAAAAGAAAGCAGGAAATGTTGGAATCCTTACAAAGTGTTAAGTCATTAGAATTGATAGAGACAATAGTTATCTAATTTAGCATGGTTCAGTATGATTGATCTGATCCTACAAGGAGATGTTATGGCCCAGAACTTGAAACAAGGTACTAAGTGGAATTGAGCAGACATTTAAATCTAGTTTAGAATTGAATTAATCCTACAACAAATAATGGTTTCCCAGTGATATAATGATTGGTGTGTACTCAGTGTACAGCATATAAGCCAGAAACTCTTAGAGCCAGAAACAGAAGCCTACTCTTGGAGGTACAGAAAGAGTCATTCCATATTCCACCTTTGTGCTGGCTGGAGACATTCGGAGGGAGCTAGGGGCTGAACCTCAAGACTTTGAAGGACACAATAAAGGAATGGATTTTAACTCCTGGCTGTATTTGAAGTGATTATTACTTGGAACTGAAACTAAGGCTGGTTCCAGAAAACCTCCCCAAGAAACCTGCTCCCAGAGAACCATCATTTATGTTATACAAAAGAAGAGAACACCACAACAATCATTTTAAACATATTTCCCTATTAGTCATGTTGTGAAAGAAAAAAATCAGAACAAAAAGAAAAAAAACTATGAGAAAAAAATAGTAAAAATAACATGCATTCAATTTCCATAGTTTTTTCCTATGGATATGGAAGCCATTTTCCATCACATGTTTATTGAAATTGTCTTTGATGACTGCATTTTTAATTAAAGCTTTTTATTTTCAAAATACATGCAGATAATTCACCTTTACAAAACCTTGTGTTCTAAATTTTTCTCCCTTCCTTCTCCTCACCCCTTCACCTGGATGGCAAGTAATCCAATATATGTGAAACATGCAGTTCTTCTATACATATTTCCATGATTATGCTGAACAAGAAAAATCAGAATAAAACAGAAATCAAAATGAAAAACAAAACAAAATGCAAGCAAACAATAGCAAAAAAGTGAAAATATTATGTTATGATCCATACTCAGTTCGGATAGTCTTCTCCCTGTATGCAGATGGCTCTCTTCATCACAAGACTGTTGGAACTGAACTGAATCACCTCACTATTGAAAAGAGCCTTGTCCATCAGAATTGATCATCATATAATCTTTTTGTTGCCATGTATAATGATCTCCTGGTTCTGCCCATTTCACTTAGCATCAATTTATGTAAGTTTTTCCAGGCTTCTCTGAAATTATTCTGCTGATCATTTCTTATGGAACAATAATATTCTTTAAAATTCATATATCATAACTTATTCAGCCATTCCCAACTGATGGGCATTAACTCAGTTTCTAGTTCCTTGCCACTACAAAAAGGTCTGCTACAAACATTTTTGCACATGTGGGTCCTTTTTTTCCTTTTTTTATAGTCATTTAGACCTTATCTTGGTGTAGGTTGAATTGTTGTTCTCTGGCTTGTTTTTACCATACCATTTTCCAGTTTTTTCAAAAATTTTTGTCAAAGATAAGTCACTCTTATAGAAGCTAGAGTCTTTGAATTTATCAAATTACTATAGTCATTGACTTGTATACCTTACTTATTCCATTGATCTTATTATCTTATTCCACTATTTCTTAGCCAATATACAATGATTTTGCCAACTGTTGCTTTATAATAGTTTTAGATCTGATATGGCTAGGCCATTTTTCCTTACCTTTTTTTTTTCATTAATTCTCTTGATAACTTTGATCTTTTGTTCTTTGAAATGGATTTTATTAATACTTTTTTCTAGCTCTATAAAATAATTTTTTTGAAATTTTGATTAGTATGGTACTGTATAAGTACATCAATTTCTATGGAATTGTCATATTTATAACATCAGTTAAAGCTCCCCATGAGTAATTAATATTTTTCCAATTGTTTAGATGTGATTTTATATGTGTGAAAAGTGTTTAATAATAGATCCTGGGTTTTTCTTGGCAGGCAGACTCCCAAATATTTGTATTTTCTACAAATTATAGTGTAAATTATTTTAAATGGAATTGTGCTCTTGTTGCTGGGTGCACAGAAATGCTGATGATGTATGTAGGTTTATTTTGTATCCTACAGCTATGCTAATGTTGCTGATGGTTTCAAGTAGTTTTTCTGTTGATTCTTTAGAACTTTCTAAATATATCACCATATCATCTGTAAAGAGTGATAGTTTTGTTTCCTCATTGTCTAGCCAAATTCCTTCAATATTTTTCTCTTATTGCTAAAGCTAACAGTATAGTATTGAAAAATTGTGGGGATAATGGGCATCCTTGTTTCATCCCTAATCTTATTGTGAATGCTTCTTGCTTATCTCCATTACATATAATGCTTCCTGCTGATGGCATTAGATAGATGTTATATCCTTGTCATTTTTTTTTTGGTTTTTTATTAGTTATTATTTATTTATTAATTCTTATTATTATAGCTTTTTATTTACAAGATATATGAATGGACTGCTACTACTGGGCTTATATCCCAAAGAAATACTAAAGAAAGGAAAGGGACCTGTACGTGCCAAAATGTTTGTGGTGGCCCTGATTGTAGTGGCTAGAAACTGGAAAATGAATGGATGCCCATCAATAGGAGAATGGTTGGGTAAATTGTGGTATATGAATGTTATGAAATATTGTTCTGTAAGAAATGACCAGCAGGATGAATACAGAGAACCTTTGAGAGATTTACATGAACTGATGCTAAGTAAAATGAACAGAACGAGGAGATCATTATATACTTCAACAATGATACTGTATAAGTATGTATTCTGATGGAAGTGGGTTTCTTTGACAAAGAGAAGATCTAATTCAGTTCCAATTGATAAATGATGGACAGAAGTAGCTACACCCAAAGAAGGAACACTGGGAAATGAGTGTGAACTGTTTGCATATCTCCCCAGGTTATTTTGACCTTCTGAATCTAATTCTTCCTGTTCAACAAGAAAACTGTTCAGTTCTGTACACATATATTTAACATGTATAAACATATTTAACATATATAAGACTGCTTGCCATCTAGGGGAGTGGGTGGAGAGGAAGAAGGGAAAAATAAGAACAGAAGTGAGTGCAAGGGATAATATTGTAAAAAATTACCCAGGCATATATTCTGTCAATAAAAAGTTATAATAAAACAATTTAAAATATTTTTTAAAAAAGTTATATGCCTGGGTAATTTTTCAGCATTGACACTTGCAAAACCTTTTGTTCCAATTTTTCCCCTCCTTCCCCCCACCCCCTCAATCAGATGGCAAGTTGATCAATACATGTTAAATATGTTAAAGTATAAATTAAATACAATATATGTATACATGTCCATACAGTTATTTTGCTGTACAAAAAGAATTAGACTTTGAAAAAGTGTGCAATTAATCTGTGAAGGAAATCAAAAATGCAGATGGACAAAAATAGAGGGATTGGGAATTCTATGTAGTGGTTCATAGTCATCTCCCAGAGTTCTTTCACTGGGTGTAGCTGGTTCAATTCATTACTGTTCTATTGGAATTGATTTGGTTCATCTCATTGCTGAGGATAGCCAGGTCCATCAGAATTGGTCATCATATAGTATTGTTGTTGAAGTATATAATGATCTCCTGGTCCTGCTCATTTCACTTAGCATCAGTTCATTTCAGTCTCTCCAAAGCCTCTCTGTATTCATCCTGCTGGTCATTTCTTACAGAAAAATAATATTCCATAATATTCATATACCATCATTTATTCAGCCAAAAACCTTTTGTTTTTCCATATGAACTTTGTTGTTATTTTTTCTAGGTCATTAAAATAGTTTTTTGGGAGTCTGATTGGTATAGTGCTAAATAAACAGATTAGTTGAGGTAGCATTGTCATCTTTATTATATTTCCTCACCCTATCCAAGAGCATTTAATATTTTTCCAATTGGTTAGATCTCATTTTATTTGTGTGGAAAGTGTTTCGTAGTTTTGCTCATATAGTCCCTGATTTTCCCTTGGCAAATAGATTCCTAAATATTTTATACTATTGGTAGTTACTTTAAATGGAATTACTCTTTGTAACTTTAAGTGTTGGATTGTGTTAGTGATATATAAGAATGGTGTTGACTTATGTGGGTTTATTTTGTATCCTGCAACTTTGCTAAAGGTGTGGATTATTTCTAATAACTTTTTAGTAGAATCTCTGGGATTCTCTTATTATACCATCATATCACCAAAGAGTGATAATTTGGTTTCCTCATTACCTACTCTAATTCCTTTCATCTCTTTCTCAATTCTTATTGCCAAAGCTAGCATTTCTGATACAATATTGAATAATAATGGTGATAGTGGCCAACCTTGTTTCATTCCTGATCTTATTGGGAATAGTTAAAATTTATCCCCTTTACTTATGATGCTTACTGATGGTTTGAAATAGATGCTACTGATTATTTTAAGGAAAAGTCCATTTATTCCTATACTCTTGAGTATTTTTAATAGGAATGGATATTGGGTTTTTATCAAATGCTTTTTCTGCATCTATTGAGATGATTGTGTGGTTTTTGTTAAGTTGGTTATTAATATGATCAATTATACTAAGAGTTTTCCTAATATTGAACCAGCCTTGCATTCCTGGTATAAATCCTACTTGATCATGGTGTATTATCCTGAGGATGATTTCCTGTAGCCTTTTTGCTAATATCTTAAGATTTTTGCATCAATATTAATTAGGGAGATTAGTCTATAATTTTCTTTCTCTGTTTTCAACCTACTTGGTTTAGGTATCAGTACCATGTCTGTGTCATAAAAGGAGTTTGGTAGGACTCCTTCAATCCCCATTTTATCAAATAATTTATATAGCATTGGGGCCAATTGTTCTTTAAATGTTTGGTAGAATTCTCATGTAAATTCATTTGGTCCTAGGGATTTTTTCTTAGGGAGTTGATTAATAGCTTGTTCTATCTCTTTTTCTGAAATGGGACTATTTAAACAATTCACTTCCTCCTCTGTTAATCTGGGAAATCTATATTTTTGGAGGTCATCATCCATTTCACTTAGGCTATCAAATTTATGGGCATAAAGTTGGGCAAAGTAACTTCTTATAATTGCTCTAATTTCCTCTTCATTGGTGGAAAGTTCTCCCTTTTCATTTTTAAGACTAACAATTTGATTTTCCTTTTTCTTTTTTCTAATCAGATTTACCAAAGATTTATTTATTTTATTGGTTTTTCATAAAACCAACTCTTAGTTTTATTTATTAATTCAATAGCTTTTTTTTTACTTTCAATATTATTAATTTCTCCTTTTAATTTTAGAATTTAAATTTAGGTGGGGGTTTTTAATTGGACTTTTTCTAGCTTTTTAAGTTGCAAACCCAATTCATTGATCTTCTCTTTCTCTATTTTATTCAAGTAAGCCTCTAAAGATATAAAATTTCCCCTTATTCCCATTTTGGTTGCATCCCACAAATTTTGGTATAATGTCTCATCATTGTCATTATCTTGAGCGAAATTATTAATTGTGTCTATAATTTTCTGTTTCAACCAATCATTCTTTCAGATGAGATTATTTAGTTTCCAATTACTTTTTGGTCTATTTAACCCTAACATTTTTGTTGAATGCAGTTTTTATTGCATTGTGATCTGAAAAGAAAGCATTTATTATTTCTGCCTTCCTGCATTTAATTTTGAGGTCTTTATATATGGCCAATTTTTGTATAGGTTCCATGAACTGCTGAGAAGAAAGTATACTCCTTTCTGTCATCATTCAGTTTTCACCAAAGATCTATCATACCTATTTTTTCTATTCTATTTACCTCTTTAATTTCTTTCTTATTTGTTTTGTAGTTTGACTTATCTAATTCTGAGAGTTCAGGGTTGAGATCTCCCACTATTATAGTTTTGCTCTCTATTTCTTCTTGCAACTCTCTTAGCTTCTCCTTTAGGAAGTTAGATGTTATACCAATTGGTGCATATATATTTAGTATTGATATTGCTTCATTGTCTATGCTATCCTTTAGCAAGATATAGTTTCCTTCCTTATATTTTTTAATTAGATCAATTTTTGCTTTTGCTTGATCTGAAATAAGGATGGCTACCCCTGCTTTTTTGACTTCACCTGAAGCATAATAGATTCTGCTCCAGCCTTTTGCCTTCACTTTGTATATATCTCCCTGTTTTAAATATGTTTCCTGTAAACAATATTTTGATCCCATCTGCTATCTGACTCCACTTTATGGGAGAGTTCATCCCATTCACATTTATGGTTAAAATTACTAATTCTGTATTTCCTGCCATCTTGTTATCCCCAGATTATGCTTTTCATTTTCTTACCCTACCTTAACCCCTTTCCCAGTATTAAACTTATGGGCACCACTTGTGTCATGTGATTCACCCTCTTTAGGATTCCTCCCACCCCCTTTGAATCCCTTCCCTTTTCTTATACCCTTCCCTTATTACTCTTTTCTTTTTCCTTTTTCCTCTCCCACTTTTTAATGAGGTGAGAGAAATTTCTCTTTAAACCAAATATGTCAATTATTTTCTCTTTGAGCCAACTCTGATGAGAGTAACATTCACACAATGTTCCTCCCCACCTCTAAATACCTTCAGATATGATAGAGTTTTTTTGCCTCTTTGTGGGATGTAGTTTCTCTCTTTTTATCTCCCCTTTTCCCTTTTTTTTGACATTATCCCCTTTCCATTTCTACTTCCCTTTTTTATGTTATATCAGTAAAATCAAATTGTACATGTACTCTTTATGTATAGCCACAACAGAAATACAGTTCTCAAGAGTTCTTTTTACCTTTTTCTGCTTTTCTTGAGTCCCATGGTTGGAGATCAATTTTTTTGTTTAGATCTGTTTTTTTCCTTAGAAACAAATGGAATTCATCTGTTTCATTAAATGTCCATCTTCTTCCTTTGAAGAAAATGCTCACCTTAGCTGGGTAGTTTATTCTTGGCTGCATTCCAAGTTCTTTTGCCTTTCAGAATATCAGATTCCAGGCCCTTCGATCTTTTAATATGGAAGCAGCTAAATATTGAGTGATCCTTATTGTTGCTCCTTGGTATTTGAATTTTTTTCTGGCTGCTTGTAATATTTTTTCCTTAATCTGATAGCTCTGAAATTTAACCACAATATTCCTTGGCATTTTTATTTTAGGGTCTTTTTCAGAAGGTGTTCGATGAATTATTTCAATGCCTATTTTATCTTCTGATTCTATTACATCTGGGTAGTTCTCTTTAATGATTTCCTATAAAATAGTACCTATACTCTTTTTTTCATCATACTTTTTGGGAAGTCCAATAATCCTCAGATTATCTCTCCTAAAGCTATTTTCCAGGTCTGTTGTTTTTTCCAAGTTATCTCCTTGTCATTTTAAGGAAAACTCCATTTATTCCTATAATGTCTCGTATTTTCATTATGAATGGCTGTTATACTTTGTCAAAAGCTTTTTCTGCTTCTTTTCAAATAATTATATGATTCTGTTAGTTTAGATACTGGTGTGGCCAATTATGCTGATAGTTTCTCTAATATTGAAATAGCACTGCATTCCTGATATAAATTCCACTTGGTCATAATGCATCATTTTAGTGATAAATTAATGGAATTTGTTGTTAAAATTTCATTTAAATTGGTCTATAATTGGTCTATCATTTTCTTTCTCTGTTTTGGCCTTTCCTTAATTCCATGATTGTGTTATAAAAGGAAACTGCCAGGATTTTTTCTTCACCTATTTTTTTCAAATAGTTTATATAGTATTAAAATCAATTGTACTTTAAATTTTTGGTGGAATTCACTTGTAAAGTCACCATTCTTAACGAACCTCCAAGTTATCTTAAGCTGGAAAATCATTTGACACTGTCTTTTTGTAGGTTATGTCACTCCAGAATTCATTTAAAGCCTTGATTTTGCATTATTTGTGAGGGCAACTGGAGAAAACTTAGGCAACTTTCTGGCTTCTCTCTGCTATCTTGGCTTCACCCCCCTCCCAAAATTCTTTACTGATCCTGCCAATAGCCTGCAAAATTGCCTAGATAATACCTAGATAATACATAGAGTCAATTCATCTATTTCTAAATCCTTAATGTAGCCACCTTGCCGATATAATGGAAGGAGTTCTAGGCTTTGAGTCAAAAGATTTACATTCAATTGGACACTAAAAAATTGACAAACATCTATTGAAGAATGGCTAAATACATTTTGGGATATTAATATAATGGAATATTATTGTACCATAAGAAATGATGAAACTGATATTTTCAGAGAAATTTAGGAAGACCTATATAATGAATATAAAGTGAGACTAGTCAATTAAATAATTTATACAATAAGATATAAAAAAAAAACTTTGAAAGACTTTAGAACTTTGAGCAATGAATGAATACAGACTTTATTAAGTACTTCCTGTATACAAAGCTATGTTCCAAGTTTCAAGATAATAGCAGAAAACTAAGATGGTCTTTGCTCTCAAGGAGCTTATATGTATTGGAAACAATACACAAAAAATTTTCAGTGCCAAGGACTGTGATGAAAAAAACTTTTTTTTCTAGATCTTTAGTTGCTATATTACATAACACATACAGAGACAATTATGAAGCTGCACAGGGATTGTTCTTCAGGATAATGTCTGAAGGCACTGGGTTGAATGTAGTGCTCTTTTTGTAGTCTTGGACTGTTCCAATCATGATCTGGGAGAGAGAGACAGTAATCAAGATGGTAATGGTAATTTGATTTGCCCTATCTCAACTTCTGTGTATCTTACTCCTTCATCTAAATTAGCTTAATATGCCCGTGTATAACATTAGATGGGGATGACTGGTCCCTTCTTCACAGGATTTGCTTCTGTGCATAATGGTTGTGAAGGCTAAGCTAGAAGCAGATTTTTTTTATGATCTCTTTGGGATACAAACCCAGTAGAGGCACTGCTGGATCAGAATATACATAGTTTGATACTGCTATCATATTTTATGGTACCTTTTCTCTCTAAATCTCTTCTGCTCTTTATTCATTTTTTAGAGGATAAGGATTGAGATATAGAGAAATGAAAGAATTTATGCAAGGTCACACAGTAGTCCCAGACTATTTCTACTAGAAGATTAAAAAGAGATGATTTTCTTTAATTGTTTGCTATATGCAAGACATTTTACTAAGAATTATACAAACATCACATTCAATCATCACAGTTCTAAGTTCTAGGTGCTACTAGAATCCCCATCTTATAGTTGAAAAAACTGAAATAAAGTTCAAATGATTTGCCTAAATTTATGCAGCTAGTAAGTATTTGAGGCTGGTTTTGTGCTCAGGTCTTTCTAACTCAAGACTCATATATTTCACCACTTAACTGATTCAAATATGCCCCTAGCACATCTACCCTTCTCAGTTTTTCTTTCTCTTTTAATTTTTATTCTCAATTCATTCTTGGAAGTTCTGCTATATTTTTATTTGGTGTGGGAAACACTTTGTCTTCTTGGGTTCAGACAAATGTTCATATTAGTCAAACTAATTGTCTGAAATTTTAATGCTTATTTTGATTGGACTTAATAAATGCTGATTTAAAGCAAAGCCAGCATCTACACTCACTAAACTTAATTTCCCAGTTTTCCAATAAGAACAAAGAAAAACAAATATGGAGAAAATATTGATAATTTTAAGCCTTAAAAATATCTTGATGACTCTCCTACCTCTAACTCCAGGAAAAGATGAATGAAACTTATATGGATCAAGAAACTTTCAGTCCAAATGTCCTATGAAGAAAATAATCAGACTGTCAGTGGAATTCCCCCAAAGAAGACAATTTAAGGGATTGTATTTCTGCCACTTTTAATCTTTTGGTAAATGTTCCAGTACTTCTGGTCTCAAAATAAATTGGGTGGGAGAGGAACATACAAAGTGGTGCTCCCACTGATGCAGTGCCAAGGCTATTTGAGACAGGAATACATAGTAAATCAGAGTTTTCACATTCCATTCATTGGAACTAACTCAAATTGTCAGTATGTAGCCAAGTGTAACTAGAGCAGTAAAGATGGGAAACAGCAAAAAGTACTGCTTTAATAGATTTGAAAAAAATAATTTTAGAGTGATTTCACTGGGAAATAATCATCTGGGGAAATGTTCAAGGTCATGCTCATAGTTAAGGCTATAGAATCAAGAGCACAAACTAGGATTTTAAAAAGGATGATATTGTAATGAGTCAAAAAATCATTATAGGCAGCATAATATAGAATAGGCCCTCAAGTCAGGAAGAAATGGATTCAAAGTTCCTAGCTTTGTGTCACTGGACAAATCATTTCACCTTTCACAGCCTCAGTTTCCTCAACTATAAAATGAGAATATTAGTAGCACCTGCCTTATAGGATTATTATAAGAATCAAATGAGATTATATTTGTAAAGAAAAAAAATAGTCCCAAGCACCTAGTAAGTATTTTATAGATTTTTGTCTGATATATACTAATTGTGGGACTGTGAATAAGTCATTTAACATCACAGTCTCCTCAGAGACAACTTTTCCTCTAATATATTCTGATTATGTGACTATAAGTAAGTTATTGAATATCATAGTTCTCAGGCAGCCTTCTGAAAGCAAGCCAATCAGTATCAATGAAATCTCTGCACAAGAAGTTCTATGCTAATTAATTGATAGGTTGGTTGAGATTATTAAAAATAACAATGATAATGATATTAATAATAGTGATGATGATAAAAATGATGATGAAAGAGTATTACATAGTATTATATTTGATGTCAGACCTTCAACGGATCTTGACATCAGGAAGACGAGTTCAAATCCTGCTCAGACTGGTTTTGTACAAGACTGAATAAACTGCTTAACATCTCAGTGTCCCAGACAACTGTCTAAAATCACAGATTACAGAAGAGATGGCAAAGTATTTGCTTCCACAAATGAAATCATAGGTCTAGACAAAAAAAAAGAAAATTATGAGATAAACTAAACACAACTCAAATAAATGCAAAGTTCTTTAATGCACAGACATGAAGACCTTTTGGTTTGAATAAACAAGAAGTGAGTAAACATGTAATCAAAATCAGGTCACTAGGCTTAAGGGCTCTATCCTTTCAATTATTTTTCCTATTTTCATTATTGGATGAGGATGTACAGAGTTCTTATCACCTACATAAATTAAATAAAAAAAATTGTAGGAGTCAATGACTAGAATCACAGGATTGGAAATAACCTTTGGATCATTTAATTCTTTCTTTTTAATTTATAGATGAGAAAATTAGAACCTAGAGGGATGAAACAACTGACCCAAAGTGTAACAAATAACATCTAGAAGAACCAAGACTGGAGTTCATATTTTCTAAGTGTAATTTTAATGTTCTTTCCTTTATACCATGCTGTCTTTCAAAGCTATTGATTATTTTCTACTAAGAAGACTACCAACCAGTAAAAATATATTTGTACCCCACTGCACAAGGTAAAAGTCTTAATCAGAATATTTCAATATTAAAAACCTCCTGAATGAGGGAATAGTTTCACAAAGAGGTTTATAACATGTTAAAACTATTATTTGCCATGCAGGGTTGGTTCTATAGCATGAAAAGTAAAAAGATAATATGCATACTGATAATAAAAAAAAAGAAGAATATAGCAATAAATGCAGAGAAAAGATTTTTATGAAACAATGCATCTTATGCTAAAACATTAAAAACATAGGAATATATTTTTCTTTTATATAGGAAATAATAGAAAATAAAGGAAGTATAGGAAAAATATATAGGAAACAAAGCTAGAGGTAGCTTTATTTATAGTGAAGAAATCCTTTCTAATTAAGCAAGGATATCTACTGTCAGCAATAATATTTGGTATTAGGTAGATCAATAAGACAAGAATAAGGCCTTGAGGAAGTACACATGAGCAGAAAAACCAGAATGATAATGTTTTCCAGATAACAAGATGTTTTACATATAGTAAACTGGATAGTCAACTAAAAATAATTTTAAAATTAACCACTTAAGTAATCTAGCAGGACAAAATACATGCACAAAATCATTGGTTTTTTCCTATATAAAACCAACATAACCCAGCAGAAATAGACCAAAAGAGACATTCCATTCAAAATAACTACAAAATGTATATAAATATCTGGAAATCCTGCTCTGAAGAATTATTTGATTCTAACTACATAACTGTTTTATAGAAATAAACACAATATCACTGGTTGGGGGAAAGGCATTAATTACTCATGGTTGAACTATATTACTGTAATAAAAATGACAATAATAATAAAGTTATTTCAAATTTATTGCCATACTACCAATGGATCATTTTATAGATCTAGGAGAAATGAGTAAAATTCTTCTGGAGGAAAAAAAAGTCAAAAGTTAATCTCAGATATACATATTGTTGGACAAGCTCTATAGACCATCTATTCATGTACACATTTCTGAGAAACAGACATTTTTCAATCACTTGTTTTAACTTTAGATAAGAAGATCAAATTCCTTTGAGCAATGGCAAATCTTTTTCATGATGCTCTGCATTATCCTAAGGCTTGATGATCATTGATCAGCACAATGGTATCCAGAAATAGAAACAAGTGGATAACCTCACTATTTATAGAGAATCTCTCATCAATGTGGATTCTCCCCTGAATCTCTTCCATTACAGTTGCAAACCTTTTTGGCCAGTTTACAGCTCTGTTTTAACAATTTTTTGAGATAGGCAATGCAAGAGTTATTGAACTTATTTTACAAATAAGGAAATAAGAGCCTAAATGATTTGTCTCTGATGACACAGCTAGTGAGTATCAAATGTAGATTCAAATCTATGTCTCCTAAATTGGAGCATCCTTTTAAACAACCATGCCACTATAGCTATGACAAAAAAAAATAGAAAAAAGGAAAGAAAGAAACAATGTTGTAAATATCATTTGCATTTGCAATAACCCTCAGACAGAAGTAGCGTGATTGTTTCTATTGGCTTACTGAGGCATTTTATAGCAGATTCACAGAATTGGGAGCAATAAAATATTATTCAATTGCTTTCATCTATAAAATGTCAAATAAGCAAATGATATCTAAAATATCTTACAGATACAACATTGTATGTTTCTATGATCAATTTATTCAAGGTACTAGGAATGATACTAAAATCATAGAACTAGAATAAATCACAAAATTTCTCATTTTGTAACTCGAAAAAAATTAAGAAACAGCAGAATAAATGCTTTGACCAAGGACCCATAGCTGAGAAGTAACATAATCAATACTTGTACCCAGTAAGAGAATTATGGAATGGAAGGTGAAGACAAGTACATTCAGGAGTATGTTGATAAAAGTTCTAATCTTCTTGAGAGCTGTTAAATTTTCAGTTGTGTTTTACATTTTGGAAATCTGCAAATGGCCACAAATTATGTACTCATTTATTAGTTTGATTGTTGAGACGTAAGCAAGTAATAGAGAAAATGTCAGTAAAGATAAGCTTAAATCATAATGATAAATTTTAAATGTCAAGTGAGCATATGGAGGGGAGGGACCAAGGGAAAGATAGTTGTTATTTTTTCACTAGTCCAACCATGAGTACATTCTTGCAATAGGCTGCTTAAATCTATCATTATTTGATACAAGTCAAATGCACATAAAACAATGATTACAGTAATGTCAACAACAACAACAACAAAACTAAACTAAAATGAAACCAAGTGCATTGTAATTGGAGTGAACACTTTTGTGCCCTGGAGGGGAGATGGAATTCTATCTTTTTAAAAACCTTTCCTTGAAAAGTTCTTAAGACTGTATATTCAGAAACAGAAAGGATCTGTAAAGTCATGCATCCAACTATCTCATTTTATAAATGAGAAAAATGAGTTTTGAGTGTGATTAAGTGACTTACCCAAGCTCATGTCACTTGCAAGTGTTTGTGGAAGCATTTAAACCTAGATCTTTCTGGTGCTTAACACATTTTGCCATCTGTTGGATTGGAGGACCATAGATTAAACTAAATGACAAAGTAAATAGCAGGTCTGGAGTCAGGAAGACATGAGCCTTAGACACCTATTAGATGTGAGTCCTTGGACAATTCATTTAACTTCATTTATTTCAGTTTCCTCAATTACAAAATGGAGATAATAACAATATCTATCTCCCATGGTTATTGTGAGTATAACATGAGATAATAATTATAAAGTTTCTTGGCACAGTGCCTGGAATATTGTAAGTGCCATATAAATACTAACTATTAGCTATAGATGTGGAGGGCTATATTCATTGTCAATTGCTGTACTGCATTGACTTGTTTTGACAATTTTCATTTCTTACAAAGAAATATTTGCTATATAATTTTCTAGAAATTACATAATTAACATTATTTTTAAAATTCATCTATCTATCCCAGAGTTCTTAGTAGTTTCTATCTTCTGTAGTACAAAGAATTTTTTTTTTTAATGAGGAGACCTGGGTTTGAATTGGAGTACTTCTGGTTATCTCACAGATGGCCTTAAGTCCCAATTTTCTCATCTGTTAAATGAAGGATTAGGTATAGGTAAATGTTCTTTCTAATCCTTATCTGTTCTATAATTCTAGGGTACCTGTCTTCCATTTATCCTCCACTTCTATTCTTTTATTCTTAACTTGTCTAGTTGTGTGACTGGAAAAAACATCTCTAAATCTCCAATTTCTCATTTGTAAAATCAAAGATCTGGATTGGATGATTGGCAACAGCCTATGTAGTCAGATATGCAGACAACCACCATCTCTTTGAAAAAAAAAAGCATATGAGATACACTTTTAACTTAAATCATTTCTCTATCAGTTCCTTAGATTTTGACAATCAATAAAACAATAAATAGGTCCTGTTGTTATTGTCCAGTTATGTCAAACTCTTTATGACCCCCATGTGTGATTTTCTTGGCAAAAATATTGGTGTAGTTTGTCACTTCCTTCTTTCGCATATTATACAGATGAGGAAACTGAGGGAAAGTTAAAGGTTAAAGCTTAAGGTTAAAGCAATAAGGAAATGTATTTCCAATTATTTTTCTTAGAGGTCTATCTCTCTCCTTGGTTCCAAGAGCTCCTGTTACTAGTCCTCTTGCCTCTGCCAGCTTCAACTTCCAGTTCTCTCTGCATCCTTCCTTCTGTGTAACTGAATCCTGGTTTCTCAATCTCCCCAAAGTCTCTAATGCTTGTCCTTTTATATGCTCTTTTGGAGGTGTGAACTCAAAGGTTGACTCCTCCTCTGAAAGTAGGATAGTGGGAGTTATGACTTGTGAATCTCCTGGACTTGTGAATCTTGTAGAACTCCAATGAGTAATAAACACATTAGTGAACCAGAGAACTGCTAAGCACAATGCTAAAATTAGACAACCAACTTATTACCTTGTAAGAATCCTAACACAGATCTCCAAGTGTGCAGATCACAACTCAGGCTTCTTTTCATCCTGTGCTACTCCTTCACAAAGGGGCTACACAATATACTGAAACCTTGCTGTAAGATATTAATACATTGCTTAAATAACAGTGAAGCACACAAATTGTCTATCAATAAATTCTAAATTTAGCTACATAATTTCCAATTATTTTACTATCATCCATTTTTGGTGATATATTTTATGTAACTTATCTATACATTTTTTTTCTTTTTTTTTTTTTCTGGGACCTCTAGCTTGGTGCAGTTAAAAGAGTGCTAGACTCAGTCAGATTTGCATTGGTATTGAGGTAGCTATAGTTGAAATATTTATAATATGCTCAAAACAGTGCCTGGCATATAGTAAGCATGTAATAAATAATTATTTCCTTCCTTCTTCTCTATCACATCTTCCAATTAATAGCTGGGAATTCAATAAACCCCAACACTCATGTTCAGCAAAATGACCTTGTGATCTCTGCTAGGTCCAAATTGATGATTCTATGATGATGCATGTCTTCATTACCCTTTGGGAAACATAACCTTACCATTCATAGGTTAAATTTCATTTTCAAAATTACATATCTTAATAGCACTTTTGAGTCAATATGTTTCTTTTTGGAAATGAAATAATACATTTAACTAATTTCAGCTCTTTAAACATTTTCACATTAGTTTATATTTTGATATTCTATTTTTACATTGCAAACATTTACAAATTAATTCTACTTTTTGGAGTAAAACAAAGTAAAAGAATTAAACAAATTTAGTTTTTTTTTAATGAAAAATAATAAAGAATATTAAAACAAATTCCTATAATAAATGATTTCCTATATTAAATATGCCTAGCCAAGAAAAATAAATTCCTTTATTGATGTGTATAAGAATATGTTGGAGTCAGTTCTTATAGACTTTCAAGATCTAAAAGGTTGTTTTTTTCTTTGTTTTTTTTTTCTGAGGCAAATGAGGTTAAGTGATTTTTCCAGGATTCTACAACTAGGAAGTGTTAAGTGTCAGAGGCCAGATTTGAACTCAGCTCCTCCTGACTTCAGGGCTGCAGCCCTATCTACTGTGCCATGTTGCTGTGCCTTGATTGTTATTTTTTGGTATGAATATTAACAATTCGGAAATTGGCCATTGTTACAAATGGCAACCTGATTTATTGTTTTGTTAACTGTAAAAATTTAAGAAACTATTAATAATTCAGATTAAATTTCATCTGTATAGATTTTTTTTTCCTTCAAAGAGCCTGGTTGTTAAATTTTTACCAGCACACATTAGGAAGCAAAAGAAATGAATTCATCATCAAACTGGAAGCCTGATATATGTAGGCTGATAATAATGATGATCATCATCATTTACATTTCACTTAAAGTTTGTAAATTACTTTATATCCATTATCTCACTTGAACCTCACAGTATATGTATGTATGTGTACATTTTATATTATATCTATATACTTGAAATCCATAAGAAAAAAAAAACTGAACATTATGTTTTAAGAAATCTTTAAAGAAAATTATTAAATATACATATTAGAAAAAGAGATCAATGTGAAAATCCACTGGTCATCTCATGAGGGAAACTCCAAAATGTAAATGCCCAAGAATGTCACAGCCAAAATTCAATACTTTCAAACAAAAGGCAGGGAAATCTCAAGTAGTTAGAATGGAAGGATTCAAATATCAGATTACCATAATCAGAACTGCAAAAGATTTAGCAACTATAATTATAAAGTAGTGAAAAAGATGGATTGAAATATTCTAAAAAGTAAAAGACAAAAGTCTACAATCAAACATAACATCTCCAATAAACTTAAGTATGATCTTATGCAGCAGGGAAGGATTGGGAAGAAAACTGCAAAAACACAAAAAAGATTCATCAAATATTCTTGATAAAAATAAACACAAAATTAAAAAGTTACTTTGAAATACAAATAAGAAAAACAAAATATATACAGTTAAAAGGAATTTTTAAGGATAGTTTACATTCTAATGGAATTCTAATGGTTCAATCAGTTATAGAAATAGGCAATGAAGTCAAAAGTCTTAAAGAAGCTTTGTTATTTTTAGAAGATACTGTTGAAGAAAAAAGAGAATAGAGGATATATTAGAGGAAATTAGGAGAAAAATTGGGGGAACTTGTTAACAGCAAATTTGCACATATTGTAATGTATACATTGTAGCAGTTGGAGAAATCTGTCACTTAAACTTTACTTCCATATAAATTTGTCAAAAGAGCACAAAATAACATATATAAACACATTGGTAGTATGAATATATTGAATTTCATAGATACAAGTAGAAAGAGTGGGGAAGAATGCAAAGAGAACAGCAGATTCAGGGAGAGATGAGACATTACCTTATCAGAATCACTATTCAGTTTAACTTAGATTATAAGAGTTTTCCTAGGGAATGCTATCTATGTGTATATGGTACCTAAGGAGCTATAAATACTTACTTATGTATGACTTTTTCATCAGAGTTTTTATATATCATAAGACTGAAAGAGGAGAGTGTAAAAACTAGCTTGAACTTAAAGTAAATAAGCAAATAAACTACAATCTTGACAACTGTTTCTATCATTTCTTGGAAAACAGAGGAAGAATAAATGGAAACAGTTAGATTTTATATTCTTCAGCACAAAGATCACTGCAGACACAAACTGCAGCCATCAAATAAAAAGACACTTTCTCCTTGGCAGGAAAGCTTTGGCAAATCTGGACAGCATACTAAAATGCAGAGGCATCACCATGCTTTTTCCAGTAGCAATCTATGGTTGTAGGAATTGGACTATAAGAATAGCACCACAGAATTGATGCTTTCAGATTGTGGTCTTGGAGAATGATTAGTTGCTTGGTTGTTATCCTTTATTCTTTAAGAGAATTAAAATGAATGATATAGTCAAGTTGCAGTATGTCTAGTTGTATCTGGAGAAGTGCTGGAGAAGACTTTGGGGAGTGTCTTGGACAAAAGGAAATTAAATCAACCAATATTTAAAAGAAACTAACTCAAGATGGTTCACTAGAAAGTCAAATAGTGAACCTAAAACTTAATTACTTTAGTCACATAATTAGAAGATGGAACTCATTAGGAAAAGATCCATATGTTGGGAAGGATTGCAAAAGGAAAAGATGACATCAAATAATGAATGGATGGATAGCATCATGGAAGCAATGAATGTGAGTTTGGACAGATTTTGGAAGATAGCTGAGATTAGAAGGGCTTAGTATGCTATAATCTGTAGTGTCATAAAGAATCAAACAAAACTGAATAACTGAATAAAACAAGAGATCACATGGCTCATTTCAAAGAACTTTCAAAATTGTAGTTTTACTTTTCTATTATCAGTAGCCTCAAAATTATACTCTATTCCCCCACCCTTTTTAATAGTTTTGTTTTTTTTTCTAAATACATGCAAAGATAGTTTTCAGAATTCACCTTTGGAAAAAAAAAAAAGATGTGTTCTAAATTTTTCTCCTTCCCTCTTCTCCACTACCTCTCATAGACAGCAAGCAATCTAACGTGTTTAAAAGTGCAGTACTTCTAAACATATTTCCATATTCATCATGCTATGCAGGAAAAAATAAGATCAAAAGATGAAAAAAAAGAGAGAAAAAACAAACTCTTTGAGCATATATGAATTCGGGAATGACATGAAAGGCCTGGAGAGACTTACACGAACTCATGCTGAGTGAAATGAGGAGGACTAGGAGATCATTATATACTTCAACAACAATACTATATAATGATCAATTCTGATGGACCTGGCCTTCTTCAGTAATGAGATGAACCAAATCAGTTCCAATGGAGCAGTAATGAACTGAACCAACTACACCCAGCAAAAGAACTCTGGGAGATGACTAAGAATCATGACATTGAATTCCCAATCCCTATATTTTTGCCCGCCTGCATTTTTAATTTCCTTCACAGGCTAATTGTACAATTTTCAGAGTCCAGTTCTTTTTGTACAGCAAAATAATGGTTTGGACATGTATACTTATTTTGTATTTAATTTATACTTTAATTTATTTAACATTAATAATTATATTAACATTGGCACTGCTCTGAGTCTCCTTATCCAAGTAGAGATTGGCCAACCTGGAACTCTAATCGGTGATGATCAACTCTATAATGTAATCGTCACAGTCCATGCCTTGTATTAGTCATCCTGCCCTCTAGGGAAGGAGGTGGGAAGAAGGAGGGGAACAATTGGAACAAAAGATTTGGCAATTGTCAATGCTGTAAAATTACCCACACATATAACTTGTAAATAAAAAGCTATTAAAAATTAAAAAAAGAAATATATGTTAAATCCAATATATGCATACATATTTATGCAATTATTTTCTTTCATAAGAAAAATTAAATAAAACCAGAAAAAAATGAGAAAGACAATAAAATGCAAGCAAACACCAACAAAAAGAGTGAAAACTCTATGTTGTAAACCACACTCAGTTAACAGAGTCCTCTCTCTGGGTGTAGATGGCTCTCTTTATTACAAGCCATTGGAACTGGTCTGAATCATCTCATTGTTGAAGACAGCCACATCCATCAGAATTGGTCATTGTATAATCTTCTTGTTGCTGTGTACAATGATCTCCTGTTTCTGCTCATTTCATTTAGCATCAATTCATGTGAGTCACTCCAACTTTCTCTGAAACCATCCTGCTTATCATTTCTTACAGAATAATAATATGCCATAACATTAATGTATCATAACTTATTCAGCCATTCTGCAAGTGATGGACATCCATTCAGTTTTCAGTTTCTTCCACTACTAAAAGGGCTGCCACAATCATTTTTGTACATGTGGGTCCATTTTCCTCCTTTAACATCTTTTTGGGATATAAGCCCAGTAGAAACACTGCAGAGTCAAAGGGTATACACAATTTGTTAATTTTGGGGGGATGGTTCCAAATTGCTCTCCAGAGTTGTTGGATCCATTACCAATTCCACCAACAATGTATGTGTCCCAAGTTTCCCACATTCTCTCCAACATTTGTCCTTATCTTTTCCTGTCCTATTAGCCAATCTAAGCAATATGTAGTGTCTAACCAGCCCTTTCTGTAGTGGCAAGAAATTGGAAACTGAGTGCATACCCATCAATTAGAGAATGGATGAACAAGTTATGACATATGAATATAATGGAATATTATTGGTCCATAAGAAACAATCAACAGGATGACTTCAGAAAGGCCTGGAGAGACTTTCATGAACTGATGCTAAGTTAAGTGGATAAAACTAAAAGAATGGACAGAACTAAAAGAACAGTGTGCACAGCAATAGCAAGATTATAAGATGATCAAATATAGAAGCATACCTCTTTTCAACAAAGGGGTGATTCAGGGCAATTCCAATGGAATTGTGATGAATGGAGCTTTCTACATCCAGAAAGAGGACTATGGGGATTGAATGTAGAACACTACATAATATTTTAACCTTTTTTGTTGTGGTTTACTTGTTTTTATTTTCTTTCTCATATTTTTCCTTTTTGATCTGATTTTTGGGTTTTTTAAGCTTTTTTATTTTCAAAACATATGCATAAATAATTTTCAATGTTAACCCTTGTATTCTAGTTTTTTTTTTCTCCCTCCCTTCCAGTCACTTTCTCCCCTAGATGGCAAGCAATACAATATGTGTTAAACAGGAAATTATTCTGTGCATATTTCCAGTTATCAAGCTGCACAGTAAAATCAGAACAAAAAGGAAAAAATGATTTAAAAAATGCCACCAAACAACAAAAATGTGCAAATACTATGCTGTGATCCATACTCAGTCCCCACAATTCTGGGGGCAATTGGCTCTCTTCATCACTAAACTATTGAAACTGACCTAATCATCTTGCTATTGAAAAGAGCAACGTTCATCAGAATTGATCATCATATAATCTTTTTGTTGCTGTCAATATTGTTCTCTAGATTCTATTCACTTCACTTAGCATCAGTTCATGTAAGTCTCCACAGGCATTTCTGAAATCATCCCAATAGTTATTTCTTTTTTTTTTTTTTGCTGTTAAATATAATATTGATTTTATTTCTCATTTAATCAAATGAATCTATGCTCTTGTTGATCTGCTATTTCCTTTTTTTGTCTTTTTTTAAAAATTTTTTACAGCATTATCCCTTGCATTCACTTCTGTTCCGATTTTTCCCCTCCCTCCCTCCACCCCCCTCCCCCAGATGGCAAGCAATCCTGTACATGTTGAATAGGTTACAGTATATCCTGGATACAATATATGTGTGCAGAACCAAACAGTTCTTCTTGTTGCACAGGGAGAATTGAATTCAGAAGGTATAAATAATCTGGGAAGAAAAACAAAAATGCAAGCAGTTTATATTCATCTCCAAGTGTTCTTTCTTTGGGTGTAGCTGCTTCTGCCCATCTTTGATCAATTGAAACTGAATTAGCTCTCTTTATCGAAGAGATCCACTTCCATCAGAATACATCTCAAACAGTATCATTGTTGAGGTATATAATGATCTCCTGGTTCTGCTCATTTCACTCAGCATCAGTTCATGTAAGTCTCATCAGTCCTCTCTGTATTCATCCTGCTGGTCATTCCTTACAAAACAATAATATTCCATAACGTTCATATACCACAATTTACTCAACCATTCTCCAATTGATGGCCATCCATTCATTTTCCAGCTTCTAGCCACTACAAACAGGGCTGCCACAAACATTTTGGCACATACAGGTCCCTTTCCCTTCTTTAGTATCTCTTTGGGGTATAAGCCCAGTAGAGACACTGCTGGATCAAAGGGTATGCACAGCTTGATAACTTTTTGAGCATAGGTCCAAATTGCTCTCCAGAATGGCTGGATGTGTTCACAATTCCACCAACAATGTATCAGTGTCCCTGTTTTCCCACATCCCCTCCAACATTCCACATTATCTTTCCCTGTCATTCTAGCCAATCTGACAGGTGTGTAGTGGTATCTCAGAGTTGTCTTAATTTGCATTTCTCTGATTAATAATGATTTTGAGCATATTTTCATATGTCTATAAATAGTTTCAATTTCTTCATCTGAGAATTGTCTGTTCATATCCTTTGACCATTTATCAATTGGAGAATGGTTTGATTTCTTATAAATTAGAGTCAATTGTCTATATATTTTGGAAATGAGGCCTTTATCAGAACCTTTGATTGTAAAAATGTTTTCCCAGTTCCAATGGTTATTTCTTAAAGAAAAATAATATTCCATAACATTCATAAGCCATACCTTCTTAAGCCTTTCTCCAGCTGATGGGCATCCACTCAGTTTCCTGTTCCTTGCCACTACAAAAAGGACTGCTACAAACATTTTTCCACATATGTGTCCTTTTGTCTTTTTGATGATCTCTTTGGGATACAGACCCAGTAGAGACATTACTGGATCAAAGGGTATGTACAGTTTGATAGTTCTTGGAACATGGTTCCATATTGCTCTCCAGAGTGGTTGGATCAATTTACAACCCCATCAACAATTTATTAGTGTCCCATTTTCTTTCCCTACAATGTTACCAATGTGAGAACTGTGTAGTGGTACCTCAGAATTGTCTTAATTTGCATTTCTCTAATCAGCAGTGATTTAGAGCATTTTTATATGACTAGAAATGGCTGTAATTTCTTCATCTGAAAATTGTTCATATCCTTTGATCATTTATCAGTTGGAGAATGGCTTGTGTACTTATAAATTTGAGCCAATTGTCTACATATTTTAGAAATTAGGGCTTTATCAGAACCATTAGACATAAAATTTCAAGTTTATTGCTTCTCTTCTAATCTTGTCTGCATTGGTTTTGTTTGTACAATTTTTTTTAATTTAATATAATTGAAATTATCCATTTTGCATTGATATAGTACTGTAGTTCTTCTTTGGCCTCAAATTCCTTCCTTCTGTACAGATTTAGGAGGTAATATGTTCTTTGTTCTTCTATTTTCCTTATGGTATCATTCTTCTAAATCATGAAATCATTATGACTTTATCTTGGTATAGACTCACAGGAGTCCTCAAACTATGGCCGATGGGCCAGATGTGGAAGCTAAGAAGGTTTATCTGCCTCACCCAGGGCTATAAAGTTTCTTTATTTAAAGGCCCACAAAACAAAGTTTTTGTTTTTACTATATAGTCCGGCCCTCCAACAGTCTGAGGGACAGTGAACTGGCCCCTTATTTAAAAAATTTGAGGACCCCTGGTAGAGTGTTAAGTGTGGATCAATACCTAGTATGCCTTCTGTCATACTAATTTTTTTTTTCAGCAATCTGTGTCAAATAGTGATTTGATTGCTGTAGTCATCAACTTTTTTGTCTTGTGAACCTAACCTATTGCATTGATCAGGTATATATTTCTTAGCCAGTAATAAAATAGTTTTCATTACTTTTATAATATGATTTTGTAATATGGTTTATAATAAGGTTTTATGTCTGATATAGTGAGGTGATTTGCATTATTTTTTTCTTTAATTCTCTTGAAATTCTTGATGTTTTATTCTTCCAGATGAGCTTTATTATTTTTTTCTAGTTCTGTAAAATAATTTCTTTGGAGTCTGATTGGTATGGCACTGAATAAGTAGATTAATTTAGCTAGAATTTTCATTTTTATTATATTAGTTTGACATGCCCATGAGCAATTGATATTCTTCCAATTGATTAGATCTGACTGTATTTGTGTGGAAAATGTTTCATATTTTTATATTCACATATTCCTGACTTTGTCTTGGCAGGTAGATTCCCAAATATTTTACATTATCTACATAACTTTAATGTTTTTGATTATTCATGGAATTTATTTTATATTTTTAAAGTGGAATTTCTCTTTATATCTCATGCTGCTGAACTTTTTGGGTAACATATACAAATGTTTATGATTTATGTGTTTTATTTTGTATCCTGAAACTTTGCTGAAGTTGTGAACTATTTCTAGTAGCTTTTTAGTTAATTCTTTTGGATTTTGTAAGTATAACATCAAATCATCTGCAAAGAGTGATAATTTGGTTTTCTCATTACCTACTCTAATTCCTTTAATTTCTTTTTCTTCTCTTACTGCTAAAGTTAATATTTCTACTACAATATTAAATGGTAATGATAATAATGGGCAACATTGTTCACCTTTGGTCTTATTGGGAATGGTTCCAGTTCATCTCCATTACTAAGATGCTTGCTAATGGTTTTAATCAGTAGCATCTATTGATTATTTTAAGGAAAAGTCCATTTATTCCTATTTTCTTGTATTTTTAATAGGAATGGGTGTTGGTGTTTGTCAAATTATTTTTCTTCATCTATTTAAATAACCATATGATTTCTTTTAGTTTGATAATTGATATAGTCAATTATGCTAATAATTTTCCTAATATTGAACCAGTCTTGCATTCCTGGTATAAATCCTCCTTGGTTGTGGTGTATTACTCTGAAGATAACTTAGTATAATCTCTTTGGTAATACTTTATTTAATTTATTTTTGCATCAATATCCATTAGGAAAATTGATTTATAATTTTATTTCTATTTTGACTCTACTTGGGTTAGATATCAGTACCATATCTATGTCATAAAAAAGAATTTGGTTGGACTCCTTCTTTCCCTATTTTCCAAATAATTTGCATAATATTAGAATTAATTTTTCTTTAAATGTTTAGTAGAACTCACATATAACTCCATTAGGCCCTAAGATTTTTTCATAGGTAGTAGATTAATAGCTTATTCAATTCCTTTTTCTAAAATGGGACTATTTAAGTAATTTATTGCCTCCTCTGCTAATCTGAGTAACCTATATTTTTGTAAATATTCATCCATTTCACTTACATTATCAGATTTGTTGGCATACAATAGGAAAAATAGCTCCCAATTATTGTGCTAATTTCCTCTTCATTGGTTCAAAGTTCATTCTTTTCCTTTTTGATACTAACAAATTTATTTTCTCCTTTCCTTTTTCTAATCAAATTAACTAAAGCTTTATTCTGTTTTTTTTTTCACAAAACCAACTCTTAGTTTTATTACTTCAATACTTCTTACTTTCAATTTTATCCATCTCCCCCTTTTCAGAGTTTCAAATTCGATATTTAATTAGATGTTTTTTATTTGTCCCTTTTCTAGTTTTTTTAGTTGCATGCTAAATTCATCTTCTCTTTCTCTATTTTATGCAAGTAAGCATCTAGAGATATAAAATTTCCCCAAAAAACTGTTTTGACTGCATCCCATAAATTTTGATTCTCTTGCATGAAATTTTCAATAGTGTCTATGATTTCACCCATTCGTTCTTTAGGATTAAAGTATTTCGTCTCCAATTAATTTTTGGGTTATTTTCCTCTGGCCCCTTATTACATGTAATTTTTATTGCATCATGATTTGAAAAGATACATTTACCATTTTTGCCTTTCTGCATTTTGCAGTTTTTATGCCATAATATATGGTCAATTTTTGTGTGTGTTCCATGTTCCACTGAAAAAGAAGTATATTTCTTTCTGTCTCCATTCAATTTTCTCCAAAGGCCTATTATATCTAAGTTTTCTGAAATTCTAATTACATCCTTAACTTCTTTCTTATTTCTTTTGTGGCTCAATTTATTTAGTTCTGAGAATCCCCACTAGTATAATTTTACTGTCTATTTCTTCTTGGAGCTCTATTAACTTCTCTAGGAACTTCAATGTTATACCACTTGGTGCATGTATGTTTATTAATTATTAATATTACTTTATTATCTATGGTACCCTTTAATCACATGTAGTTTTCCTCCTCATGTGTTTAATTAGATTTATTTTTGCTTTTACTTGATCTGAGATTAGGATTGCTATCCCTGCTTTTTTTTACTTCAGTTGAACATAATAAAATCTGCTCTAGATTTTTACCTTTAGTCTGTATGTATCACTCTGCTTTAAATGTGTTTCTTGTAAGCAACATATTGTAGGATTTTATCTTTTAATGTAGTATGCTATCCACTTCCATTTTATGGGAGAGTTCATTTCTTTCCCATTCGTAGTTAAAATTACTAATTCTATATTTCCTACCATCTTATTTTCCCCAGTTATATTTTTCTCTTTCCCCCTTTCCCTCCTCATCAATGTCTTACTTTTTACTTTCCCTTTTACAGTCCCTCCACCTTTTGTTATCCCTTTCCCCTTCTATTTTTGTTCTTCCTACTATTACCTCCCCCTTTACTCTCTTCTTCTTCTTCCTACTTGCCTATAGGATGAAATAACTTTCTTTCTATGTTAAATTGAATATGTCAGATATTCTCTCTTTGAGCCCAATCTGATAAGATTAAGGTTCACATAATGCTCATCCTCCTTCCTTTTTCCATTAATTGGCATAGGTCTTTTTTGCCTCTTAAAAATGATGTAATTTATTCCATTTAACTTCTCCTTTCCTCCTGTTCCCATACAATCTCCTTTCTACCCATTGCTTCTTTTTTATATCATCAGAGTATAGTCAAATTATATTAATATCCTCTACATATAGCTCTAACAAAGATACAATTCTTAAGAGTTGAATACAACATCTTCTAATATAGGGATATAAACATTTTAACCTTGCAAATAGTTTTTCTCTTCCCTTTTTACCTTTTCTATGTTTCTCTTTAATTCTATATTTAAAGATCAAATTTTCTGTTTAGCTCCTGTATTTTCATTAAAAAAATCAAAATCCCCTATTTCATTGAATATTCATCTTTCTCTTGACAGATAATGCTTAATTTTGTTGGATAGTTGAGTTTTGACTGCAGTCCAACTTCCTTTGCCATCCAGAATATCATATTCCAGTCCCTTCAGTTCTTTAAAATGAAAACTGCAAGGTCCTGAGTAATCCTAATTGTGTTTCCTTAATATTTTAATTGTTTGCTGGTTGCTTGCAGTATTTACCTTGCTCTGATAATTGTGGGACTTACCTACAATATTCTTTGGAGTTTTTATTCTCGAGTCTCTTTCAGGAGGTGATTGATGGATTCTTTCAATGGCTATTTACCCTCTGGTTCTAGGATATCAGGGCAGTTTTTCTTGATGATTTCCTGAAGGCTCTTTTTTTTTTTTCATAATGGTTCACAATGAGTCTAATAATTCTTAGATTGTGTCTCCTGGATCTTTTTTCCAGATCAGTTGTTTTTCTGATGAAATATTTTACATTTTCTTCTATTTTTTTCTTTTCTTTTTCTTTTTTTTCCCTTTGATTTTGTTTGACTGATTCTTGATGTTTCATTAAGTCATTCACTTCCATTTTTTTAATTCTAATTTTTAATGAATTATTTTCTTTGGTTTGCTTTTTTATCACTTTTTGCTTTTGGTTAATTAAATTTTTAAATGAGTTCCTTTGTTCATTGGATATTTTTTCCATTTCAGAAATTCTGTTTTTCAAGTTTTTTTCCCTACTTCACTAAAAGTATTCTTTAAGGAATGATTTTCTTAATACAATTTCTATGTTTCCTTTTCCAGAGCTCTCATTTCCTTTCCTCATTTTCTTCTCTCTCTCTTTTAAGATCCTTTCTGAGTTCCTTTAAGAGAGCTATGTGATATATTGTATCTAAGATATACTGCAACATATTTAACATATATAGACTGCTTGTCATCTGGGGAGGGAGTGGAGGGAAGGAGGGGAAAAATTGAAACAGAAGTGAGTGCAAGGGATAATGTTGTAAAAAATTACCCTGGCATGGGTTCTGTCAATAAAAAGTTATTATAAAATAAAAAGAGAGAGAGAGAGAGAGAGAGAGAGAGAGAGAGCGAGAGAGAGAGCGAGCTATGTGAGATGGAGATCAACTTATAGATCACCCTTTGAGTCTTCATCTGCAGATACTTTGCTTTTAGTGTGTTCAGTGTTTAAGGTCTTTTCTTCCCTCTCTTCATAAAAGCTATCCATGGTCAGAGATTTTTTAGATTTTTTGCTCATTTTTAAAAGTAGAGGTCTGCTCTTAGGGCAAATGGAAGATTGTTCCATGCTTCCACTAGAGAGAAGAGAGGTTTCAAGGTGCCCAGGTGCAAGAACTTTGACTTTCTTTCCCCTTCAGGATGGATGTGGCCTTTTTACTTATTATGCTGGAGTTCAGAGGTTGAGTATTTGCCTTCTGTAATTGTGTTGGAGATTTCACATCTAGTCTGCTGATCCGCTGTCTTCTGAATCAAGAAAGAGTAGCAAAGCCTATTTTGGGTAAGAGCCTTCCAGTAGATTCCTCCAGGGTGTGGAAGCCTCTCTCCCCAGGTTTTCCCTGCCCTGCACTACACTGAGCCTACACTGGTCTACAATCCCTCCTCCCTCACTGCCTGATTGAGATAGACTTTTCATAAAGTTCTTCGAAAATATCTTCTATTGGAAACTTATACTCCAATTTTTTACAGGTTCTGTCACTCCAATATTTATTCAGAGGTTTGATCTATTTGATCTTAGGGAAGCCAGGGATACCTCAGGCAGGGACTTGCCAACTTTCTTCCATCTTAGCTCGGCCCTGATCTAATTCTTCTTGTGTAGCATGATAATTGTGGCAATATGTATAGAGTAATTGTACATGTTTCACCTATTCCTTTCTATCTAAGGAAAGGAATGGAAGGAAAAAAATTGGAACACAAGGAAAATTTGCAAAAGTGAATTTTGAAAACTGCCTTTGCATATATTTTGAAAATAAAAAGCTATTATTAAAAAAAAAAAAAAAGGAAAAGTAAATGAGGGCTTTATCAGAAACACTGGATGTAAACAATTTTCCCAGCTTCTGCTTCCCTTCTGATTTTGATTGCATTGCTTTTGTTTATGCAAAACCTTTTTAATTTGATATAATCAAAATTATTTTTTATGCATTTCATAAAGTTTACAATTCTTTTTTGGTCATAAATTCCTTCCTTCTCCACAGACCTGAGAAGTTAACTATTCCTTGTTCTCTTAATTTGCTTATAGGATTATTCTTTATATTGAAATCATGAAACCATTTGTAACATCTTGGCATAAGGTATTAGATGTTGTTCAGTGCCTAGTTTCTGCCATAAAATTAGTTTTCCCAGCAATTTTTGTAAAATTGTGAGTTCTTACCCCAGAAGCTAGAGTCTCAGGATTTTCAAACATTAGATTACTATAGTCATTGATTATTGTGTCTTGTGAACTGATTTACTATTCTATTTCCTATCCAGTACCAAATAGTTTTGATGATCCCTGCCTTATAATATAGCTTTAGATCTGGCACACCTATGCTGTCTTCATTTCCATTTTTTTATTCATTAATTTCTTTGAAATTCTTGACCATTTTTTTCTTTCCAGATAAATTTGGTTATTATTTTTTCCTAACTCTATTAAAAATTTGATGGGTATGGCACTGAATAAGTGAATTAATTTAGTTAGAATTGTCATTTTTATTATATTAACTTGGCCTACCCATGAGAATCAATCACTTTTAAATCCATTTGACCCTGGAGATTGTTTGTTAGAGAGTTAATTAATAGCTTGTTCAATTTCATTTTCTAAAATGTGTCTATTTAAAGCTCGAGTCAAGATGGCATATTAAAGACAGAAACTTATCCAACCTCTCCTCCAAACTGCACTAAATTCCTTTAAATAATGACTCTAAACATATTTTAGAGCATCATAACACCCCCAAAGAAAGAGTAGAACATGTTCCAGGTGAAGGAGTCTCAGCGGAAAACATCTATGACACCAGGGTCCCCAGATCCAGCCCCAGGCCAGTTCTGGCTCAGTCACTGAATCAACAACAATATAGGTGGTTTCAGATTTCTCAGCCCAGAGACACCAAAAAGAAGCTGGAAGGTCAGCAGAAAAGTTCTGGGGAACCATAGTGAGACCTAGCATGCAATTCCAGCATAGGCTTGGCTCCAGTTCCAGCCCAGATCACAGTGTCAGATAGGTGAGATTTCTGAATCAGTAGCAATGCTAAAAGTTTTCTGGACCTTTTAGCCTGGGAAAACCACATATTCTTCAGAAGATCAGTGGAGAGGATCTGTGGCAATGGAGTGGGAGTAGGGTATGCAATTCCAGCACATCCTGTGTCAGCAGAGCTGCAGCCTGGGTCAACACACTAGATCTTACAATTATAGTGGGACAGGAACACATCTGATAGCTCCAGGGCAGAAAAGAGTGCTTGTGGTCAGATTTCTAGAAGGTTTTCCAAAAAGCACTTCACAAAACCCCTAAAGCTTGTGACAGTGCATCCTCCACCCTGTAAACACAGGGTGCTTTAACAAGCAGTTAAAAGCAGAATAATAGGGCAAGAGGCTAGGAAAATGAGCAGAAAATTTAAAAAAAAGTTTCTCACTATTGAAAATTATTATGATGATAAGGAGGATCAAAACATACACTCCGAAAATGATAACAAAGTCGAAACTCCTAAATCCAAGGCCTCCAAGAAAAATAAGAATTGGGCTCAGGCCATAGAAGAGCTGAAAAGGTACTTTGAAAACCAAGAGAGATAGAGGACTAAGGAAAGAATTGAGAATAGTGCAAAATGAAATACAAAAAATTAATGAAGAGAAGAATGCCTTAAAAAAGCAAATTTGACCACTTGGGAAAGGAGGTACAATAGCTCACTGAGGAAAATGATTGCTTTTTTTTCTTTTTTCTTATAGCACATTTATCTATTTTAATATATATTGATGCCCCAATTATGTTGGGAGAGAAAAATCAGAGCAAAAGGGAAAAATCATGGAAGAGTTTTTATTTTTTTAAATTTTATTTTTATTTTTATTTTATTTTAATAGCCTTTTGTTTACAGGTTATATGTATGGGCAATTTTACAGCATTGACAATTACCAAACCTCTTGTTTAATTTTTCCCCTTCTTTCCCTCACCCCCTCCCCCAGGTGGCAGGATGACCAGTAGATGTTAAATATATTAAAATATAAATTAGATACACAATAAGTATACATAACCAAACTGTTATTTTGCTGTACAAAAAGAATGAGACTTTGAAATATTGTACAATTAGCCTGTGAAAGAAATCCAAAATGCAGGCAGGCAAAAAATATAGGGATTGGGAAGTCAATATAATGGTTCTTAGTCATCTCCCAGAGTTCTTTCACTGGGCATAGCTGGTTCAGTTCATTATTGCTCAATTAGAACTGATTTGGTTCATCTCATTGCTGAGGATGGCCAGGTCCATCAGAATTGGTCTTCATATAGTATTGTTGTTGAAGTATATAATGATCTCCCGGCCCTGGTTGTTTCACTCAGCATCAGTTCGTGTAAGTCTCTCCAGGCCTTTCTGAAATCATCCTGTTGGTCATTTTTTGCCAAACAATAATATTCCATAATATTCATATGCCACAATTTATTCAGCCATTCTCCACTTGATGGGCATTCACTCAGTTTCCAATTTCTGGCCACTACAAAGAGGGCTGCCACAAACATTTGTGCAAATACAGATCGCTTTCCCTTCTTTATGATATCTTTGGGATGTAAGCCCAGTAGTAATACTGCTGGATCAAAAGGTATGCACAGTTTGATAACTTTTTGAGCATAGTTCCAAATTGCTCTCCAGAATGGTTGGATGTATTCACAATTCCAACAACAATGTATTAGTGTCCCTGTTTTCCCACATCCCCTCCAACATTCCGCATTATCTTTCCCTGTCATACTAGCCATTCTGACAGGTGTGTAGTGGTATCTCAGAATTGTCTTAATTTGCATTTCTCTGATTAATAATGACTTGGAGCATCTTTTTATATGGCTAGAAATAGTTTCAATTTCTTCATCTGAGAATTGTCTGTTCATATCCTTTGACCATTTATCAATTGGAGAATGGCTTGATTTCTTATAAATTAGAGTCAATTCTCTATATATTTTGGAAATGAGTCCTTTATCAGAACCTTTGACTGTAAAAATATCTTCCCAGTTTATTGCTTCCCTTCTAATCTTGTCTGCATTGATTTTGTTTGTACAAACACTTTTCAGCTTGGTATAATCAATTTTTTCTATTTTGTGATCAGTAATGATCTCTGGTTCTTCTTTGGTCATAAATTCCTTCCTCTTCCACAGATCTGAGAGGTAAAATATTTTGTGATCCTCTAATTTATTTATAATCTCATTCTTTATGCCTAGGTCATGAATCCATTTTGACCTTATCTTGGTGTATGGTGTTAAGTGTGGGTCGATGCCTAGTTTCTGCCATAATAGTTTCCAATTTTCCCAGAAATTTTTTTCAAATATTAAGTTCTTTTCCCAAAAGCTGGGGTCTTTGGGTTTGTCAAACACTAGGTTGCTATAGTTATTGACTGTTTTGTCTTTTGAATCTAACCTGTTCCATTGATCAACTACTCTATCCCTTAGCCAATACCAAATGGTTTTGGTAACTGATGCTCTATAATATAATTTTAGATCTGGTACAGCTAAGCCACCTTCAGTTGATTTTTTTTTCATTAATTCCCTTGAAATTCTTGACCTTTTGTTTTTCCATATGAATTTTGTTGTTATTTTTTCTAGGTCATTAAAATAGTTTTTTAGGGAGTCTGATTGGTATAGTGCTAAACAAATAGATTAGTTTACATAGTATTGTCATCTTTATTATATTTGCTCGCCCTATCCAAGAGCATTTAATACTTTTCCAATTGGTTAGATCAGACTTAATTTGTGTAGAAAGTGGTTTGTAGTTTTGCTCATAAAGTTTCTGATTTTCCCTTGGCAGATAGATTCCTAAGTATTTTATACTATTAGTAGTTACTTTAAATGGAATTTCTCTTTGTAACTCTGACTGTTGGATTTTGTTATTGATATATAAGAATGCTGATGATTTATGTGGGTTTATTTTGTATCCTGCAACTTTCCAAAAATTGTGGATTGTTTCTAATAACTTTTTAGTAATCTCTGGGGTTCTCTAAGTATACCATCATATCATCAGCAAAGAGTGATAATTTGGTTTCCTCATTACTCTAATTCCTTTAATCTCTTTCTCAACTCTTATTGCCAAAGCTAGCATTTCTAATACAATATTGAATAGGAACGGTGATAGTGGCCAACCTTGTTTCACTCCTGATCTTATTGGGAATGGTTGCAGTTTTTCCCCATTACATATGATGCTTACTGATGGTTTTAAATAGATGTTGCTGACTATTTTAAGGAAAAGTCCATTTATTCCTATACTGTCAAGTGTTTTTAATAGGAATGGATGTTGGATTTTATCAAATGTTTTCTGTGCATGTATTGAGATGATCATATGGTTTTTGTTAATTTGGTTATTAATATGGCCAATTATATTGGTAGTTTCCTAATATCGAACCAGTCCTGCATTCCTGATATAAATCCTACTTGATCATAGTGTCTTATCCTGAGGATGATTTTCTGTAGTCTTTTTGCTAATATCTTATTTAAGATTTTAGCATTAATATTCATTAGGGAGATTGGTCTATAATTTTCTTTCTCTTTTTTCAACCTACCTGGTTTAGATTCAGTATCAAGTCTGTGTCATAAAAGGAATTTGGTAGAATTCCTTCATTCCCTATTTTATCAAATAATTTATATAGATTTGGGGCCAATTGTTCTTTAAATGTTTGGTAGAATTCACATGTAAATCCATTTGGTCCTGGGGATTTTTTCTTAGGGAGTTGATTAATAGCTTGTTCTATCTCTTTTTCTGAAATGGGACTATTTAAACAATTCACTTCCTCCTCTGTTAATCTGGGAAATCTATATTTTTGGAGGTCGTCATCTATTTCACTTAGGCTATCAAATTTATTGGCATAAAGTTGAGCAAAGTAACTTCTTATAGTTGCACTAATTTCCTCTTCATTAGTAGAAAGTTCTCCCTTTTCATTTTTAAGACTAACAATTTGATTTTCCTTTTTCTTTTTTCTAATCAGACTTACCAAGGCTTATCTATTTTATTGGCTTTTTCATAGAACCAACTCTTAGTTTTATTAATTAGTTCAATAGTTTGTTTGTTTTTTTACTTTCAATATTATTAATTTCTCCTTTTAATTTTAGAATTTCAAATTTAGTATTTGATTGGGGGTTTTTAATTTGGCCTTTTTTTAGTTTTTTTAGTTGCAAGCCCAATTCATTGATCTTCTCTTTCTCTGTTTTATTCAAGTAAGCTTCTAAGGATACAAAATTTCCTCTTATTACCACTTTGGCTGCATCCCACAAATTTTGGTATGATGTCTCATCATTGTCATTATCTTGAGTGAAATTTTTAATTGTATCTATAATTTACTGTTTCACCCCAATCATTCTTTAAGATGAGATTGTTGAGATTCCAATTACTTTTTGGTCTATTTACTCCTAACTTTTGTTGAATGTAGTTTTTATTGCATTGTGATCTGAAAAGAAAGCATTTACTATTTCTGCCTTCTTGCATTTAATTTTGAGGTTTTTATGTCCTAATATATAGTCAATTTTTGAGTAGGTTCCATGAACTACTGAGAAGAAAGTATATTCCTTTCTGTCTCCATTCAGTTTTCTCCAAAGATCTATCATACCTAATTTTTCTAATATTCTATTTACCTCTTTAAATTCTTTTTTATTTGTTTTGTGGTTTGATTTGTCTAATTCTGAGAGTGTGAAGTTGAGATCTCCCACTATTACAGTTTTGCTGTCTATTTCTTCTTGCAACTCTCTTAACTTCTCCTTTAGGAAGTTAGATGCTATACCACTTGGTGCATATATGTTTAGTATTGATATTGCTTCATTGTGTATGCTACCCTTTAGCAAGATCTAGTTTCCTTCCTTATCTCTTTTAATTAGATCAATTTTTGCTTTTGCTTGATTTGAGATAAGGATGACTACCCTTACTTTTTTGACTTCACCTGAAGCATAATAGATTTTGTTCCAGCCTTTTACCTTTACTCAGTATGTATCTCCCTGCTTTAAATGTGTTTCCTGTAAACAACATATTGTAGGGTTCTGACTTTTGATCCAGTCTGCTATCTGCCTCCTCTTTATGGGAGAGTTCATCCCATTCACATTTACTGTGAAAATGACTAATTCTGTGTTTCCTGCCATCCTAATATCCCCAGATTATGCTTTTCTTTTTCTTGCCCCCCAACCCACTTCTCCCGTTTTAAACTTATGTGCCCCATTTGTATCATGATGCTCATCCTCTTTAGAATCCCTTCCTCCCCCACTTTGAATCTCTTCCCCTTTCTTGTATCCTTCCTTTATTACTCTTTTTTTTTTCCTTTTCCCTTTTCCTCTCCCCCTTTTTAATGAGGCAAGAGAGGATTTTCTCTAAAACAAGTATGTCAATTATTTTCTCTTTGAGCCAACTCAGATGTGAATAAGATTCACACAATGTTCCTCTTCCTCTCTAAATTCCCTCAGATATGATTAGTTTCCTTTGCCTCTTTGTGGGATGTGGTTTCCCTCTTTTTATCCCCCCTTTCCCACTTTTCTGCCATTATCCTTTTTCCATATCTACTTCCCTTTTTTATGTTATGTCAGTAAAATCAAATTATACATGTAGTCTTTTTGTATATCCACAACAGAAATATATTCTCAAATTCCTTTTACATTTTCTGCATCTCGTGAGTCCTATGGTTGGAGATCAAATTTTTTGTTTAGTTCTGGTTTTTCCCTTAGAAACAAATGGAATTCATTTGTTTCATTAAATATCATATTCTTCCCTGGAATAAAAAGCTCAGCTTAGCTGGGTAGTTTATTCTTGGCTGCATTCCGAGTTCTTTTGCCTTTCAGAATATCAGATTCCAGGTCCTTCAATCCTTTCATGTGGAGGCAGCCAGATCTTGGGTGATCCTTATTGTGGCACCTCAGTATTTAAGTTGAATTGAGTTTTTAAATGAATTGTTTTGCTCTATGGAATTTTTTTCCATTTCACTATTTTTTTTAGTGAATTATTTTTTTTTTCCAATTCACAGATCCTACTGTCTTGCGAATTCTTTGTCTTTTCCGATTCACAAATCTTATTTTCCAGAGATTTTTTTTTCTTTTTCCAATTCACAAATTTTGTTTCCCTGCACTTCCTGGGAATATTTTATCTTTTCCAATATATATTTCAGGAAGTTGTTGCTCTTTCAAAGCTTTACTTTCCTTTCCCCATTTTTCTTCTAACTCTCTTTTGAGACTTTTAATGGTCTCTTCTATGAGAGCATTATGTAAAAGGGGACAGGTAACATTACCCTTTGGGGTATTGTCTGGTGCCTGTTTACTCTTAGTCTCTTCGGGGTTGCAGACCTGTTCTTTTTCTGCGTAGAAGCTATGGATAATCTTTTTCATTTTCTTATTCATTTTTTTCTCTCTCTGCCCATGCTAATCTCCCTGGCCCCGAGGACAAACCTTTCCTGGTGAGATTCCAGATAATCTTCGTCTGGTGAGTTGATGTACTTCTAATCTTTATAAGTTGTAGCAGTCAAGCCTAATTTTGAGGCTGAATATAATATTGATAATGAGGATAAGAGAAGAGCTTAGAAAGTCGCATGTGCCTTCTCCACCATCTTGGCTCCATCCCCCCATCCCACCCCCCCAAGAGATTTTAAAAAAATAAGTGAACATAGAATATATTTATTTACATTTAGTCTTATTAATTCTTTTCCTGGATGTAGATGACATTTTCTGTCCAAAGTCTATTGCGATTGTTTTGGGTCACTGAACCACTGAGAAGAACCAAGTCTTTGATAGTTGATCATTGCACATTTTTGCTGTTATTGTGTACAACGTATTCCTGATTCTGCTTGTTTTGCTCAGCATCAGTTCATGTAAATCTTTCCAGGGCTTTCTATAATCAGCATGTTAGATCATTTTTTTATAGAATAATAATATTCCATTACCTTCATGTACCACAAGTTGTTCAGCCATTCTCCAATTGATTGGCTTCAGCTCATTGTCCAATTCTTTGCTACCACAAAATGAGGTGCTGCAAACATTTTTGTACATATGGGTTCTTTTAACTCCTTTATGATTTCCTTGAGATACAGACCCAGTAATGGCACTGCTGGGTCAAAGGATAGCACAACAATTGTACAGCTTTTGTATATAATTCCAGATTGCTTTCCAGAATGATTGGATCATTTCTCAACTCCACCATCAATGCATTAGTGTCCCAGTTTTCCTCTATCCACTTCAACATTTATTGTTGGAATCCTTACTAACTGCTAACTAATTAGAGTTGATCTAATCTTACAAGAAGATTTTGGCCAGAACCTGAAACAAGGTACTGAGTAGAACTAATTAATACAAGGCTTGTGTTCACACCTTTACTCATTGGAGTCCACAAGTATGCTAGCTTCACAAAGTACACTTTCTAACTTCAAGGGAGTCTACACCTCCCTTAAAGCTCGTTGGGCCAGAGAGCACTATGGGAGAAAACCCATAATCCCATTCTCTCAGAAGAGTCAGATAAAAGGCCAGCGATGAGGGATCTATGGCAGAATACATTTTTTCCACTTGGGTGGCTGGTGGCTGACGAAGAGCTTTCAGAGGATAAAGCTACGAGTGAGAGTTCAGTGGACAACCAGATTCATCTTCATCTCACACCACTGTAGTTGGTGGCTGGGCTCCCCAGAAGGAGACAAGAGAGACATTCCATCTCTGTGCTGGTTGGAGGCTGAAGAAAGCAGAGGCAGAGGCTAAAGGACAGAACCTTTGGATTTGGAGACATTCGGAGGGCTCTAAGCTAAACCGGCTGTGTTTTGAGAAGAACAAGAACTCCAACATTTGAACTCCAACAATTTATCATTATCTTTTCCTGTCATTCTAGCCAATCTGAGAAGTATGAAGTGATATTTTAGAGTTGTTTCAATGTACATTTCTCTAATAGTGATTTAGAACATTTTTCATATAACTATAGATAGCTTTAATTTCATCATATGAAAATTATCTTTTCATATCCTTTGATCATTTATCAGTTGAGGAATGACTTATATTCTTATACATTTGACATTATTCTTTATATATTTTAGAAATGCAACCTTTATCAGAAATACTGGCTGTAAATAATTTTTTTCCAGCTTTGTACTTCCCTTTTAATTTTGTTTCAGTTGATTTTTTGTGCTAAAACATTTTAATTTAATGTAATCAAAGTTGTCTGTCTTCATAATGTTCTCTAATTCTTCTTTGGTCATAAATTCCTCCTTTCTCTAAAGATTTGATAGGTAGGTTATCCCTTGTTTTCTTAATTTGTTTGTGCCCATCCTTCATATCCAAATCATGTATCTTTTTGGACCCTATGTTGGTATGGAGTGTGAGATGTAGGGTCTGTGCTGAATTTCTGATGTTATTTTGTTTTCCCAGAAATTTTTGTCAAATATTGAGTTCTTATTTCAGAAGTTAGAATTTGGGGATTTTTCAATTACTGTAGGCCTTGATTATTATAAAGAAAATAATACCTTAATGAATAGAACTGAACAAATGGAAGCTAATAACTTTATGAGAGATCAAGATAAAATAAAGCAAAATTAAAAATTAAAAAAAGAAAAACAGAAATGAGAAATAACTAATTAGGAAAATAAGTGACCTGGAAAATAGATCCAGGATGAGATAACTTTAAAATTATTGCTCTGCCTGAAAGCCATGATCATAAAAAAAAAATCCTGGGCATCATCTTTCAAGAAATTATCAAGGAAAAATAATCTGATATCCTAGAACCTGAGGATAAAATAGAAATTAAAAGAATTCACCAATCACATCCAGAAAGAGATCTCAAAATAAAAGCTCCCAGGAATATTATAAGCAAATCCTGGAACTCACAGGTGAAGGAGAAAATATTTCAAGTATCCAGAAAGAAACAATTCAAGGATAATGGAACAACATTCAGGTTAACATAAGATTTAGTACCTTCTACATTAAAAAACTGGAGGGCTTGGAATATGATATTCTGGAGAGCACTAGAGCTGGGATTGATGCTAAAATCACCTATCCAGCAAAACTCACTATACTCCTTTAGAATAAAAGGTGATGATTCAATGAAATAGGATTTTCAACCATTTGTCATGAATGGAAATCCAAATCTGAATAGAAATTTTGATTTACAAATACAGATCTCTGGAGTAGTAAAGAGGTAATCAAGAAAGTGATATCATAAAGTATTTAATAAGGTTTATCTATTTATATTCCTACATGGGAGGACGACACTTGTAACTCATTAGAACATTCTCTTTGTTATGGCAATTAGACAAAGTATATATAGACTGAGGGCACATGTGTGAGTTCAATATGATAGCATATTTTTTATCAAAGGATAACATTTTTTAAATGAGAAATTAATGGGTAATGGAATAATGTGCTAGGAGAAAGGGAAAGGGAGAAATGGAATGGTGCAAAATTATCTGTCATTAAAAAAGAGGCAAGAAAAAGTTTTTGCATAGAAAAAGGAACAGATAGAGGATAGGGCTAATGATGAAACTTTACTCTCATCAAAATTGGTTCAAATAGGAAATAATATACATATGCAATAGGGATATAGAAATGTATCTTACCTGCAGGAAAATAGGAGGGGAATGAGATGTGGGAAGAGTGGAGAAGATGATATACATTTTAGGGAGTGGTCAGTACCAAACCCTTTTGCGGAGGGACAGGATGAAAGCCAAGAAAGAATAAATGGAGAGAAATACAATTAGCAAAAATAAATGTAAAATTTTTTTTGAAGCAAGTTTCTCTGATGGAATATTTTTGTTCTCTGGAAAAAGATGGCCGAGATGTTCTCAGAAAAAAAAAAAAAAACCTGGAAAGTCCTCCATGAATAAAGTGAAATGCTGTGTATAAAGTAATAGCAATGTTTTGGGATGACCAGTTGTAAATGACTTTATTATTCTCAGTAATACAATAATCCAGAAGAAACTGATTGAATCTGAATAGAGATCAAAACATTCTCTATGCTTTCTCTGTCTCTCTCTTTGTTTTTAATTTAATTTTTCTTGAGGGTCTTTGTTTTCATTAGGGTGGAATATCTATGTTTTCTTTCACAATTTGACTTTTATGGAAATGTTTAGCATAACTTCAAATGTGGTTTCTTAATTGTGAATAAGGATAAGGGAGAGAACTTAGAACTCAAAAATTCTTTTAAAATGTGAAAAAAAAATTTTATCATAACTGCAGGAAATATAAAATAAATATATTTTTAAAAAATTAAATGAGGATTTTAAAGTAATTTATTTCCTCATCTCTGAATCTGTGCAATGTAAAATTATAATTTCTCAACATTACGATTATTCAGCTCCAATTCTTAACTTAGATCCTCTCAATTAATGGTATGCAGAAGGATACAAACCAAAAGAAGAATAATTTAGCAATGGTGCTGATAAGGAAAAATATTCCATTCTTTGCAGGGCCATTGCTATTTTTTGACAACAGCAATTAGTTATGTAGTTGAGCTTACTGTAATAGCAATAACATACTACATTCATTGAAATGGATTTTATAATTCTAGATCTGATATGAGACCTAGGATAGCCTAGTGAATAGGAAGTTTTCATGAAAGGCAGAGATGTCTGGATTCAAAATATGTCTCTGACATACTGAACATGTGATCTTGGGTAAATCACTGAACTTCAACATTCTAGGCATATTTTCTATGACAACAAATTATATGATAGGTGTTAATTTGTACTGGCAGATGGAGTTTCCCAATCTAGGAATTTTCAGTACCACTGGATTCATAGGTCTAATGCCTATTACTTATCATTTCAGAGATTATGTTCAGCAGAGGTGATCATGTTCTACAGTGAAACAGATTCCATTAGATGTTTCATAGAAACTCATATGAATATGTCTTTAGACTAAATTAATAAGATTTTAAGTTGTAAACATTAAATTAATTGTAATTTTTAAATCATTATGGTTATTTGAGTCCCAGTGTAGACATATTAGTTGTGTGATCTTGTACCAGTCTCTCATCTTCTTTGAACTTCAGTTTTCTTGTATGGTTTTTTGTATTTTCCCGTGGATTTTTTGTAAGAATTGAGATGAGATCATGTATGTAAATGTATTTTGTACTTTGAAGACATTAGGCAGACATAAGTTATTATTAATATGTGTGCTTTTATTTATTCACCAGTGTCTTGAAATGGGTGACTATAGCCTTCAAGGTCAATTGTATTGCAATCCTAAACTACTGAACTCTGACTTCAAATCCAAACTATGAAGTAGCGGCTATACGAACTTAATTCTTTTTGGTGTGCAATTTTATCGTATCTAAAGGATAGATAATCTTGAAGGATCTTTCTAGCTCTAATTGTAGTGTAATTCTATGGCTTACCACCCCAGAAATGCTCAGAGTATAAACTTATGATGTATGTAGTACATCAATCAAAGATTCAACCTATCTCATTTGAAGAAGCTTATTACCAGCAAGTTGTAGCCAGTAACTCATAAAAACTACTGGCAAAAGCATGTGGGCTGTGACAAAATGTCTGCAAAAATGTCCTTACACAAATGACCATTAAGAATATGAAGAAATGATGACATAAGCAACATGATTTACATAAGACATAGTACGTAACTTCTCTTCAACACATATCCCAAATTTCTCTAAGTTTTATGATACATGAATATTTCCAGGTTTGACATTACAATAGCATTCGAGATGGCAAAGGTATAGTAAAATAAAAATGTCCACTCTTAGAGAAAATTCCAAATTTTAATGACCAAACTTTGAATCCAGATAAGAGATAAAGAATAACACTTATAGAATACAAATTGTAGAAAGAAAATTTATAGCATTCATTTTCAGGACTAAAGAAGTCCCTAAATTATTTTTTAAATTTAATCATAAATTAAGTGACAAAACTGAAAAGAAAAAAATCATTTAATGAGTTTTTGGAAGCTTTTTCCTTTTTCTTGGAACAGGCTAGAGAAGCCTCTAATTAGCAGTATTGTACCTTCTTGGGAGACATATGTTGAGACCAATTATTAGTCAGACTTAGAAAGAAATTGCCAAACATTTCAATGCTTTCATTTTTATAAAAATAATCTGTGTTGAAAGAAATTTATATAATTGCATACATAAAACTACTAAATGTCCTATGGAAAATATTACATGAAAGCTGTAAGTATAAAACTTTGATGCACAAATGAATTGAAATAAATTGTGGTATAATATAGATTTTAAAAACTACAAAGCACACAACATGGGAGATAATTATATTCTCTGAGTACTGGAATTCATTCTGCAGGGAAGGGGGAAAGTGATAATACCTAATTAAGCTGCATGTTCACAAAATATTCCTTTGAGTTGTTCTCAACCAAACTCCTGCTTCGTCATGTATCTTCAGGCAAATCATGACTCTCTCTGATTTAATTTTGTGTCAGCTAAGGACACTGAGTTCCTCACAAAGACTTTGAAATATTTTTAAAAATAAAAGAATATTTTGAAATCCAATGGCTTTATGGTACTTACTTCTCTAAATAAGTACCAGCTATTTAGTATAAACAATAATCCCTGGGGCACATAAAGGGTGGAAGAGACATTTTGGTCTTGATTTATTTTTATTTTCTCCCCTGGTGAAGAAATGAAGGCCCTCTACACTTCAACCACAAAGCTCCTAAATCAGCATCTCTCATAACTGAACTTAAATATCATTTATCATACCCAAATATTAATTACTGATAATACACAGAAGAGGCATGGCATACAAATTAAGTAAAAGATTTAGTGTCAGGAATTCCTGGATTCAAGGGCTACTTTTGACACATAGTAACTGTTTCACCATAAATAATTTATTTAACACCATTCTGCTACACATACTAATCAATGAGTTGTCAATCTGTATCGGTTGGAGTTACTATGTTAATATTTCCCCTACACCAATGAAATTACAAGTCTGAACCTGAATCACAGAGTCTTAAGGTAACAAGAGACCTCAGAAGACATCTAAAATAATTTATGCCAGAACAAGAATACATATTTGTATTTGATTTATATTTCTATTATATATTACTATATTCCAGCAACTAGCATGCTCAGATTCTTCTCATTGTTCCTTAGCCCATACCCATTGCTCCATTAATATATGTGTGTGTGTGTGTGTGTGTGTGTGTGTATGCATTTTTCAGAAATATTACATGAAATGAAAATAATAAACTGTGAATGTTCTGTGTTCTCTACATATTTAGTTAATCAACAGAAATGAAGGATCTAGAATCACTTTACCATCTGGAAATTGCTTTGGATGGTGAAAAATAGAATAAGAGAATTTATAAGATAATGGGAAAATCAGACTGAATAAACAAAGGCAATTTAATTTATCCTAGTCCATCATTCCAGTCAAATGTATCTCAGTAATGTAAAAAAGATAATCCAGCTTCAAGTTCCATTAGTTTGGTAATTTGAGATTCTTTTAGGATACCAAGCTTTCAATTTATAAAGTTAAGCAATAAAATTCATTCTCAGAGCTTGATGCTCTAGCTCTCCCAACCATACAGTTGAAAGCTCCTCACAATTAGCATGGTGTCATGGTTTCAGAGTAAATATTTTTAACAATATATGCACATTGGAATCCCAGTTAGTTAGTTGTGTTGATATAGATGTCCATCAATCAATTTGCTAGTGTTTATTGATCAAATGAATGCCAGAACTATTGTAATAGGAAATAAAAATAAAACCCTCCTGTGAAATATTTTTAGAGCTACAATCAAAAAGACCACTTTTCATGGGACCTAAGAGATACTTAACTAACAGTTAAATATCTCTCTACAAGAATTTAGCTCATAAGTTAGCATATAGTTAATCATGCTATAGAAAGGCTACCATGGACCAAAGGCTCAATGGACCACAAATCTGTAAATATATCACAAAACAGAGCAACCTGACTTCAGCAGGGATGGGCTTTTCTTATCATCCACAAGGATTTCAGGATTGCCTGAATTGCTGAAACATATTAACCTGGATTAATAAATCAATGTTTATATAGATATGACTTAAGTTGTTAGGCAACTTTGTGGAGGAAATGACAAGAGCATAACATGTAGTCTAGCAACTAATTTGAAGAAAACAGAAAATTAAAAGTTAAATAAAATATTGAGGTTAAAAAATGAGGGCAATGTTTAAAACAATGTGCTATTTATGGAGAATGAAAAGCAATTTGCAGAGACTGTCATAACTAAAGAAAGAATAGTGAACTAAAAGAAAAAATATGGACCTAAAAAATAATGACCTACATAAACAAAAATAATAAGTGAAAAAAGTCTTTGTCCAGAAGCTAGGAATAGATCAATCAGGCAGTAAGGCAAGAATCAGAGTTGACAGAGGAATGTCCAAAGTCAAGCATTCAAATACTTCACATCATTGTAATTAGTAGATTCCCCATACTGAATTGGGGGGACCAGAGTTAAATAGGCCAAATTCATAAGTATCTCACAGATGGTGTTAGGAAGTAGCAAGTTCAATGACAAACACCTCAAACAATATCCTGCAACTTTCAAACTACTTGAAAAGTTCAGTTCACTTTATGTTTATGCTGAAAGATATTTGGCAAATTGGTTCTACCACAGTCCTAAGTGGATGTCATTTAACTGACTGGTATTTGTTTGAATCATCTCACTATTGAAGAGAGCCACATCCATCAGAGTTGATCATCATATAACCTGGTTGTTGTCGTGTATAATGATGTCCTGGTTCTATTCATTTCACTTACCATTGATTCATGTAAGTCTCTCCAAGGCTCTCTGAAATCATCCTGCTCATCATTTCTTAAAGAACAATAATACTGAATAACATTCATGTACCACAATTTATTCAGCCATTCTCCAATTGATGGGCATCCATTAAGTTTCTAGTTTCTAACAACTACAAAAAGGGCTGCCACAAACATTTTTGCACATGTGAGTCCCTTTCCCTTCTTTAACATCTCTTTCAGACATAAGCCCAGTAGTAGCACTGGTGGATCAAAGGGTATACACAGTTTGATAATTTTTTTTATCGTAGTTCAAACTGTTCTCTGGAATAGTTGGATTCATTCACAGTTCCACCAACAATGTATCAGTGTCCCAGGTATCCCAGATTTCATAGTTCAAACTGTTCTCTGGAATAGTTGGATTTGTTCACAATTCCACCAACAATGTATCAGTGTCCCAGGTATCCCAGATTTCCTCCAACATTCATCATTATCTTTTCCTGTCATTTTAGCCAATCTGACAAATGTATGGTGGTATCTCAGAGTTGTCTTAATTTGCATTTCTCTGAACAATAATGATTTGGAGCACATTTTCATATGATTACAAATAGTTTGAATTTCTTCATTTCAAAATTGTCTGCTCATATCCTTGACCATTTATCAATTGGAGAATGGCTTGATTTCTTGTAAATTTGAGTCAATTCCCTATGTATTTTGGAAATGAAGCCTTTATCAGAACCCTTGAATGTAAAAATGTTTTCCCAGTTTATTGCTTCCCTTCTAATCTTGTCTGCTTTGGTTTTATTTGTACAATAAACTTTTTAACTTAATATAGCAAAATTGTCTATTTTGTGATCAATAATGATCTCTGCTTCTTCTTTGGTCACACATTCCTTCCTCTTCCACAGGTCTGAGAGATAAACTATCCTATGTTCTTCTAATTTGTTTATAATCTCATGCTTTATATCTAGATCATGAACCCATTTTGACCTTTATCTTTGTATACAGTGTATAGGTCAATGCCTAGTTTCTGCCATAATAGTTTCCAATTTTCCCAGCACTTTTTGTCAAATTCTTATCCCAAATTCTTATTCTTATCCCAAAAGCGGGGGTCTTTGGGTTTGTCAAACACTAGATAGCTATAGTTATGGACTATTTTGTCCTGCAAACCTAACCTATTCCACTGATCAACTAGTCTGTTTCTTAGCCAGTACTAAATGGTTTTGATGACTGCTGCTTTATAATATAGTTTTAGATCTGGTAAAGCTAGGCCACTTTCATTTGATTTTTTTTTCATTCAAGTTCCCTTGAAATTCTTGACCTTTTATTTTTCCAGATGAATTTTGTTATTTTTTCTAGGTCAATAAAATAGTTTCTTGGGAGTTTGATTGGTATAGTACTAAATAAATAGATTGGTTTAGGTAGTATTGTCGTCTTTATTATATTCACTTGATCTATCCACGAGCACTTGACATTTTTCCAATTGTTTAGATCTGACTTTATTTGTGTGGAAAGCATTTTGTAGTTTTGCTCATACAGTTTCTGACTTTTCCTTGGAAGATAGATTCCCAAATATTTTATACTATCGACAGTTATTTTAAATGGAATTTCTCTTTGTCTCTCTTGCTCTTGGATTTTGTTAGTGATGTATAAAGTTGATCATTTATGTGGATTTATTTTGTATCCTGTAACTTTGCTAAAGTTGTGGATTATTTCTAATAGCTTTTTAGTAGAAATTCTGGGTTTCTCTAAGTATACCATCATATCATCCGCAAAGAGTGATTAATTCGGTTTCCTCATTATCTACTCTAATTCCTTTCATCTCTTTTTGTCAAAGCTAGCATTTCTAATACAATATTGAATAGTAATGGTGATAGTAGGCAATCTTGTTTCATTCCTGATGTTATTAGGAATGGTTACAGTTTATCACCATTACATCTGATGCGTACTGATGGTTTTAAATAGATGCTACTGACTGTTTTAAGGAAAAGTTAATTTATTCCTATACTCACCAGTGTTCATAATAGGAATGCTGTTGGATTTTATCAAATGCTTTTTCTGTATCTATTAAGATGATCATATACTTTTTGTTAATTTGGTTATTGATATAGTCAATTATGCTAATAATTTTCCTAATATTGAACCAGCTCTGCATTCCTAGTATAAATCCTATTTGGTCATGGTGTATTATCCTGAGGATGATTTTCTGTAATCTATTTGCTAATATTTTATTTAAGATTTTTGCATCAATATTCATTAGGGATATTTGTTCATAATTTTCTTTCTCTGTATTCGTCCTACCTGGTTTATTTATCAATACTATGTGTGTGCAATAAAAGGAATTTGGTAGGACTCCTCTATTCCTTATTTTTTCAAATATTTTATATAGTATTGGGATTAATTATTCTTTAAATGTTTGATAGAATTCACATGTAAATACATCTGGTCCTGTGGATTTTTTCTTAGGAAGTTGATTAATAGCATGTTCTATTTCTTTTTCTAAAATGGGATTATTTACACAATTCACTTTCTCCTTTTTTAATCTGGGCAACTATATTTTTGATGGTATTCATCCATTTCACTTAGGTTATCAAATTTGTTGGCATAAAGTTGAACAAAGTAACTCCTAACTATTGCACTAATTGCACATATGGTTTACAAAGCTATAAAATACTGAAATTTTGAGATGGAAAAACATAATTTGTAAATTATTTTAAAATATAAATGAGATTTACACAAACTGACAAAAGTAGAAGTACATAGAAGCAAGAAAAAATTGTATACAGAATAAGAAGATTATGTGTGATATTTGTTCTTTTCAACAATGAGGTGACTCAAAGCAATTCCAATAAACATGTGATGGAAAGAGCCATCCACATCCAGAGAGAGAACTATGGAGATTGAATGTGAATCAAAGCATAATATTTTCACCTTTTTTTGGTGCTATTATTGGCTGATTTTTTTCTTCCCTTTTGGTTTATTTTTTCCCCTTTTATCTGCTTTTCCTCGTGCAGCATGATGGATATGGAAATATGTTTATAAGATTTTCATATGTTTAACCTATAGTGGATTGCTTCCTTTCTAAGGGAGGATTGGGGAGGGAGGGAGAAAAATTTGGAACAAAAGTTTTTGCAAAGGTGAATGTTGAAAACTATTTTTGCATGTATTAAAAAAAATAAAAACCTATTATAAAAATAAATAAGTAAATGGACTTAACTTTGAGTGATTTGAATAGAAATAGAAAGTTATATTTTGACTTCTTCAGAACAGAGCAATATCTATCAGATAGTTTTCCAGTTTTTTTTACATTTCTCTGCTGTAGTTGGGCTTTGGTCAGCTTCTTTGGGCATTGACAAAATTACTGGGTGAATGGCTTTCTAATATAAAAGGTGTTAACATTGAGGAGATAGATGATTTCTTCTCCAAAGACATCCTACTTTCTGAAATCTGTGACATTCTACAATGAGGAACTTGTGCTAAGTGAGTTGTTTCCAGGATCTATTCGCCTATGACTTAGAGGGAAAAAAAAGTATGCAATTATAACTAATTCTAATTGACCCATAGCCCTCAAAGAAATTTGTATGACTTGTGAATTTATAATCACTAAAGAACCAAAGAGGGGCTTATGAGGGGAAGTAAGTTAATAGAAGAAGAAAGGATAGTGTTGCAGAAGGAAATTAAAAAAGTGAAGCATGAGTGAAAGGGTAGAAAAATTGGAGTCTATTTGCCATGACACAGCATAAATTCAAGGTTTGAAAGTAAAGGATTCTGGAGTTTCCAAAAGGTGATTTCAAAGAGGGTCTAAATCCCACTGAAATAGAAAAGATTTAGGATTTTTTTAAAGCAATTCCTCTTTGATAATTGCTGCATGTCTTTTTTGTTCAATTAATAAGACTACAAAATGTTTCACAAAATGCATGTTAATTAATTGGTTGATAGAGAAAGGATTATCTCTTTACTGTGGTTTAAATAGTTATACTAAATCATGAGTAATTTAGAAAATTCAAAGGGATTGGGGTTGGCCTTTTGGGTAACTCAAAGAAACAAACTATAATGGAATGTTGGGAGTGTCATAATTTTTTTTTTAATTAGTGGTGTTGTTTTAATGTAAACTTACTAAAAGTAATGGAACCTTATGCAAAATGAAGTTTAGTTATTGTCCCTAGGCATCATAAATCAAAAGTAATTGGGTTGAAAATGTTGTAGAAATGAGAAATTAGAGAATATAATCATTTCTGGTATATACAAAGAAGGTAATAAATGCATCTATCTCCCAGGATTTTTGAGAGAAACACATAGTTGTTAAGAAATTAACAACGTGCCTGACTTGTGGATGAGATGAGCAGATTTGTAGGAGTACAATTAAACAAAATTCTCTTCCATTCTAATTGCCATGAAATATCAACAAAATTGGGAAATTATAAAATAAACTTTTTTAAAGTGGAAATGAGGACCCTCAGACCACAGGCTATATAAGACCTATGAAATTATTTGCATAATCAACCTCAGGCTATGATGAGGTAACAGCTAGATAAAACAACCTCCCACTGCTTGAGTTCTACAAATTGATACTTTTTATGGCCCTGGAATGATGTTATAAATATCCTGATAGCCCTTGGCAGAAAAAAAAAAAGTTGCCTACCTCTATTTTAAAGTTTACTAAAGTCAGGGTCATGTAACTTTCAAGACATAAAAAATTCAGGCACAAGGTGGGCACTACCTAAACTAATATGATTAGCATGAAAATGCCAGGGGTAATAAGATAAATGACTTTCTATGAATTTACAAGTTTAAAAAGGCTTTATTTATATTACATTATTTATAAAGTATTAAATTATTATTATTTGGTTTTAATTTAAATACAAGAAGGCTATTTGTTAAAACAAGTTTCTTCCCCTTTTCAATCTGAATACTATTACATTATAAATATATCTGCTACATAATTATTAGAACATATTTTGGGGTTTTTTTAAAACTAGAAAGTAATCATAATAAATGACTTACTATTAAGAAAAAAAAACATGATGAAGTCTTCTTAGAAGATCCTTGTCTATGAGGTTTCTTGAGGTGAACTCAGATGACAAAATATTGTGAAATTCAACAGCACTGCCACTTTAGTAATAAGACCTTCTCCAACTCAAAGTGGAGAATGTCACTTTGAATAATAAATGGTATCATTTGGGATTATTTAGAAAGTCATGTAATTGTATCTTTTAATGCTATTATTTTGAACCAACACTGTGTATGAACTTGTAGTGAAATGGAATTAGCAGTACAATGCTAAACAAGTCTCTTGAGTTTAGGAGACTTAGATATGTAAGCAACTTCTCCCTAGTTATATATACCTATTCATAAAGAGTGTTATTGTGGTACACAAGGAATGATATAATTAATTAATCAAGACATCACCCCAGTTTGCACTTGTCCAGCTTATATAGCTTTTAATCAATTTGACTTTCAAGTCACATACACTGGTGGCCATCAACTAATTTGCCCCTCTCTGAACATTTAAATGGAAAAAAAAAATGATTGTTATCGTGCCTCTCATGAAGTTGTGACCAGGTATGATCCATTTTTCTAGAATAGATGTAAATAAAAAGCTTTAATAAAAAATATTTTAAAAAATTATAGATGGTATTTTGTAGCTAATACATGAGAAAAAAGAGTTACTTACTTTTAAGCTAAATTAGTGAAATTTTGTTTTCTGAGGAAGAGTCTTTTGGGACTTCATTTTGCTGTTATTCTAAGTCTTGAATTCAAGTATAACTCTGATCCCTCATAAGGTCACTGTTTCATCATTTAAGGGAAATGCTATGTGCCCCTACTGGAAGAGGACCACCAAAGGAGAATAGCTGTCCAAGGAAAATCAAGAGAACAACATTGTGAAGGTGAAGGTAGGATAATCTTGATCTATCATCATCTTGGTAAATAAGATATTCTCTTACCTGATTAACTTTGAACCTTTGGTATCCTGTCATATAATTGGCTGCATATGAGTCATACCTGAAAAGAAACAGAATTAATACTGCCATGTCCTTCCCTTTCTCCTTACACATCAAATTCCATTGATTGAGGGAAGTGTAAAAGAAAATGAACCCTAGTGGTTATTTTAATTAGGTGATATATGGTAGTGAAGACTCATTATGAATTATCTTGAATCACAGATAATAGAAATACAAAACCTTACAATTGATTAGTATTCAGTTTATATAAGTTTATAAGAAATCTCCCTATAACAAGTGTTCATTATTATAGTATGATTAGTCAGAGATGTCACAATGAAAAAGTTATAAAATTTTCAAAATTGCATTAATAATTTTACATGTAAAAATTGTATGAAATATCTATTTAGTACTGCAAAAATACTTTAAAAGTAATGTATAGTAAATTTTGTAGTAATTTTATAGCAAATTACTCTTTATAGACCAGGAAAAATAATAACAAATTTCATCTGGAAGACCAAAAGGTCAAGAATATCAAAGGTATTAATGGAGGGGAGGGAGAATGCAAAGGAAGGTGACCTGGCTACACCAGCCCTAAAACTATATTATAAAGTGGCAATTTTTAAAACCATTGGGTACTGGCTAAAAAATAGAATGGTAGAATAGGTTAAACACACAAGTCACAATAGTCAATGACTATAGTAATATACTGTAATATACTGTTTAATAAACTAAAAGACTTCAGATTGTGGGATAAAATTCACTATTTGACAAATCTTGCTGAGAAAATTGGAAAATAATATAGTAGAAATTAGACTTAGATTAACATCTCACACCATATACAAAGATAAGATCAAAATGTGTCCATGATTTAGACACAAAGGATGATGCTATAAGCAAATTAGGAGAGCAAGGAATAGTTTACTTGTCAGATCTTTGGAGAAGAGAGGAATTATGAACAAACAAAAAATAAAGAACAATGTGAAATGCAAAATTGATAACACAAACAAAATCAATACAGCCAAGATTAGACGGGAAGCAGAAATCTGGGAAACAATCTTAACAGCAAGTGTCTCTGATGAAGGTGTCACTTTTAAAAATATATAGTGAGTTGACTCAAATTTGTAAGAATAGAAGTTATTCCTTAATTGACAAATAATCAAAGTATATGAACAGACAATTATCAGATGAAGAAATTCAAGTCATTTGTAGGCATATGGAAAAAAAATTCTCTAAATCATATTAATTAGAGAAATGTAAATTAAGACTTCTGAGGTATTACCTCACACCTATCAGATTGGTCAAGATAAGAGGAAAAAGTAATGATAAATGTTGGAGAAGATGTGGGAAAATTGAGTCATTAATGCATTGTTGTGGAATTTTGAACTGACTCAACCATTTTGGACAGTTGTTTTGTATTGGGCCCAAAGGGTTATCAAACTGTGCATAGTGTTTGATTCATTAGTGTCATTAATAGGTCTATATCTCAAAGAGATCATAAAAGAAGGAAAATTACCTACATGTGAAAAAATGTTTGTAGCAACTTTTTTTGTGGTAGAATTGGAAATTGACTGGGTTCCATAAATTGAGGAATATGACTGAATAAGTTATGATATGTGAATTTAATGGAATATTGGTTTTCTTTAAGAAATAAGAGCAGGCTGGTTTCCTAAAATTCTTGAAATAACTACATTAACTGATGATGAGTGATGTGAACAGAACCAGGAGAACATTGTACAACAAAAATTATGTAATAATAGTAAAATTATGTGATAATCAACTGTGATTGGCTTATTTCTTGGCAGCAATATAATCCAAGACAGTTCCAATAGATCTGAGATGAAAAATGCCATCTGCATGTAGAGAGAGAACTCTGGAGAGTAAATACAGATCCAAACATACTATTTTCATATTTTTATTTGTTTGCTTTTTCTTGTGGTATTTTCCTTTTCTTCTAATTTTTCTTTTACAACATGAAAAATATGGAAATATGCTTAAAGTGATTGCTCATATTTAATCTATGTCAGATTGCCTATTTTCTTGGGGTAGGGGTAGATAAGGGAGGAAAAGAGAATAAATTTGGAACTCAAAATATAAAACTAAATGCTGAAAATTATCTTTACATATAATTAAAAAATATTATTGAGAGAGAACAAAAAAGAAGCAGATCTAGAAGGAAAAAAAAAACATTCAAAGCTCATTGGATAACATGGCTTGGTTAGATATCTTGAACTTTTTTCATCTACATCAATGATATGTGATTCTTAATTTATTTCACCCCACCAATGAAGCTATGCCAGTATATTCCTGTGGAACTTATATCTGTGGCAATCACACTAGCACCCAGGACACCCCAGAATCAGCCGGAATCAGGATGAGCAAAAGTCCTTAGTCTTTATTCTTGGTCTTTAGGGGTAGAAGTGAATAGTATGGAAGTAGAATCTCTGCAACTGCCTTCTTCCTCATCCACCACAAAGAGTGACTCTGGCTCATCCACCACAAAGAGTGACTCTGGATCATCCTTCTTCTTCCTCGTCTACCACAAAGAGTGACTCTGGCTCATCTTCCTCCACCCCCTACTCCCTCCTATAATACTCTGTATACACCAATCATTGAGCCAGCACAGGATAGTAGGAAGGACCATTTTCCAAGCATATGCCCATAGATTATTGTCCAATCAGCAATTATCCCTAAGTGCTTGAACTGACCTCAGTGCAACAACTCAAGAGTTTCAGCCCTCTATAGATATCCATGAATTATAGGTGAGATTCTTACATGTAAGTCTGAGAGGATGAGCTGTGAGAAGATTCTTTTTATTTAATTTTCCTAGTTTCATCCTGAATGGAAAATATCCCATCTTTTTAACCTGGCTCAGGAAAATTAACTCTAGCCTGGAATTGAATTGAAATTAGGGAAGAATTTTTCCCCCCTTAATGTTCCTATCTTTTTTCCTATGACAAGTTACTGCAATCATTACAGATTATCAGTATACCTATGATATTAAATCCTTCTTTCATTTATTAATACTGGAGATAAGATTTGATCTATTTTAGTTTGAAATTTTAGTCCTTTCTAAAATTAATGTGAGGATTATTGGTTATTGAATGAATCGTTTATACGACCGGTTCTAAATACTTAGCCTAAAACAGCAATATCTTCAGTTTTTTTTTTTTTTACATATTTTTAAAGAATGATAGATATCTTGTGCTACCTAAATGGATAAAGGGAATTTTATTTGGGTTTATTGCATGTTTGAAAGACAAGTATGTTTTATTACAAATAACTTGTTTGATCTGTACTGTTTTGAAATTGACTACTCAGTGTAGTTATACAGCCCATCCAAGAATTTTTCTGACAATCGCAATTATTTTGTCAACTTTTAAATGATTCAATTGTGCAACAGGGTCATTATCATAAAAAGAAATGTTCTATTAAAAATTTTCTAGCAAAATCGCATCCTTCTAGGAAAGGGATAAAGAGCTGAAAGAAAATAACTAGGAAAAAATACCTAGAGTGATAATTTTTTCAGGTGCTTTTAATGAATAGTTGTAATAAGATTAGGTAACTATAGATAATAAATATAAATTTGGGGTTCAGAATTTTTTTTAAGTTTTCAGTTCTTCTTTGAATCTGTCAACCTAAAGATGTAAATTATCTGATCTAGCAATGTTCATTTTAATGTTATTGAGGTTTGATCTAAGTTTCACTATCTGACCTACATTTTGCCACAGAAAAATAGAATTGTTTTAAGATTTACTTTCTCAGAAATTTTTAACAGAGAGGAGGAGCCCTTGAAGGAGGGAAGCAAAAAAAAAAAATGAAAACAAAGAAGTTGTTCTAAAACCCTCCTTATTGTAATATTCCTAATAGGAGAGGTTTCCAGAGGACTGCATCAGAGGATGTTTTAGAGACTGAGCAACTGTAAGAAATGGGACAAGTATGAGAATGTCATCATTATCATACCCTCCATAAATGGTTACTAATCTCCTGTTCCTGATATTACAATGATTGAAACCTTTGATTTTTCTTTTTAGTTTCCTACATTATCTTTTGCTCCACAACTGATGGCCATGACTGACTATTCCTTTGTTCTTGGAAATCAAACTATTCCTTTTTCACCATGTTATGACCATTTAGTCAGTAGAGATGACCCATGCTTCATCCATCCTGTGATTCCCACCCCCACCACTAACATTTCATTTTTAGCCCTCAAGAATAATATCTATCAACAATGAGATTCTGTATTTTGCCATACTGATTTTTTTGCATATTGGGTATCAAATCCTATAAGAACAAGGTACTAGAAGAAAGAGGACTTTTTATATCATGAGAAAGATCTGAGGTCCATTTAATTAGGAAGGACTTTGTACCCTTTAATAAAATGCCATTGGCTCAGAACTCTGCCTGAATCTCTCTTACTGTAAATTGGACGTTTTTAATCCCTACACTACCATATAGAGTTTGTAACCAAAAGAGGTAAAACAAATAAAGTTTTTTTCTGCAAATCTCGGAGTGCTTTATAAATATCATTGATTATTTATCTTAATCCCTTTAGGCCCCAATTGTTAGCACTTTCCTCCCCTGACAGTTTTTTTTTAATGTTTTCAATTTATTTATCTCTGTACAGCTTGTTCCTTTCCCACCCTCTCTCCATAAGACCATAAATTCCTTAAGAGTGACTTATTTTTGGCTTGTTCCCAGTTACCAACATGCAAGTGATACTTAATAAATTCTTATTTAGTCAGATTTTTTGCACACTGAACTAAATGATATGTTTGGGTCTTTGAGCTCTGAGATTCTGCATTCAGAATTAATCTTAGTGTTTAATGTGACCTTGTATCATTTATGTCAGTTTCTCATTCTAAACAGTCTTGCCCAAGACTTGTGGTAGAACACATTTGAGAGCCCAAGTCTCCTGAATTCTAACCCATAGCACTTCCAAATAAAAACACAGAATTTTAGAGTTGAAAAGAATCTAAGTAGAAATATAGCCCTGCCTCATCTGAAAGTAATCCTACTCTTAACATGTCTTACAGACTAGTCTTTAAGACCTCTAAAGAACACAAACTTACCACTAGTCAAGGCTACAAATTCCCATTTTTAAAAATTTATAATTTGCCTTTTTTCATCTACTGCCTTTTCTTCTGGGGTCTCTGGGGTCAACCAGTGATTTTAATTCATGTTCCTCATGACAGGCCTTAAAATATTTGAAGTTATATATCATGTCCCCTCTGAATTCAGATTGTTGATTCTTAGAGTATATTGTACACTACATGTCCCAGAACTTTTTCAGAGAAATTAATATCAAATGATGCCTCCTGAACTTTCCACTACACTAAGCTAAATCCATTTTGAAATAATTCCAGAAAATAGTATCTTTATGATCAAAAGATTAGTAGATATTTCTGGCTGGTTCTGGTGAACCATGTGTTACCTGATAATCCCATATAATCGTTCAATTCTATTCAACAAATGTTATTTGAGTTCCTATTGCACAATAATACTGTAAAAATTAAGCTGACACAAGTCCAATCCTCCTAAAAATCACTTGTGCAGGAGGTAGCAAGTAGTCTGGTTTTACCAGAGAATCAGAAGCAAAGATTTCAGGGATTCTTTGTTGTGTCTTTCTACTTAATTTTCCAGGAGTTTTTAGCACCCGCTTCCTGTTCTAAGACTAAGACACCAAGTACTCCTAGGATTGAAGTCACAGATCTTGAAAGAAGTTTGAGATTTTCAACTGATGAGCTGTCTCTAAACTCAGGCAACTCTATCAGTGATTCAGGTTCATTTGCAGGAAAATTTGGGGCATTCATTTTTCTACTCCCTGTCGTTTAAATTGATATGAATGAAATGAAATTAAATAAGTGCTAGATAACTTACCTGATCTTCCCCTTAGTTCACTCTACAGGGACTCTGAATTTCCTGGATAGCTTTAGAAAGACAAATAGATATCTTAAATGTCATTTTCTGGCTTATTAGGAGTAGTGCTCTAATTAATCTCCATTGTTAGTCTTATCCTTATGGCACATTTTTCACATGTCATCCTTTCCTACCTAAGCTATTATTATAAGCATTTATTACTTTTCATTTATTATTTTACTATATGCCAAAACATGGTATTTTAAATATATCTAATGTATATCATGAGGTGCCTTATTGCATCTCAATTGAATATAAAATAAAAATTAGTGATTTTATTCCATCTCTTATCTTTGCACCCCTACTTAAACTTTTATATTATATATATATATATATGTGTATGTGTGTGTGTATATATACATATATATGCATTTTATGTATATGTATATATGAACACATATACAGATATGCACGTGTGTGTGTGTATAGGAACATGTATATGTGTGTGACCAAGTGTCTTGAATGAATTTCGACTTATTCCATAATTATCAGCCTTACTTTAAATTTCCACCTAATTAACCTACTTGAGAAGTCATGGCACTGACCTCCAGAAAAACGTATCTAACATTATGTATACCTACTTTCATGAGATAACTATAATTGATTCTTTTTGTTTCCCTAAGGAGAAAAGTTTCATAGGAATTCATGAAACTCATAAAATGATTTCCAAAGTGTTGCAATTGCTCCTCCTCTCCCAAGCAGTTAAAAAGAATGTCAGAAAAGGATACTGGTATAATAAAATCCATTTTCTCTCAAATATGGGAGAGAATCTGCTGGCTTTTAATCTCTCTGACCAATGTAGAAGTATACACAGCACTCATAAAACCATGTTTCTCCTACTCTCTTTTATTCTGAAGACTGACATTGAATGAGTGGGACAAAGAATGTCAGAGGAAAGCACCAGGTTTTTAAAAAGCATAGAGAACATGCTCTTTATTTTCTGCCTTCCCTTTTTTGCCTTAAACATACATCAGCAAAGGATGAGAAAGCCAAAGATCAGACTGGAAAAGGAAAAAAAATAGGTAGCCTTATCTATCCCTGTCTCTCCTATGAACAACCATTCTGCATAGAGCAAAAACTTGGGATTTAATTTTTTTTTGGTTCAGTCTTCTTTTTGTGGTGGGGCAAATGTGACAGATGATGCATTATTTGTGATACATGAGAATTATTTACTATTCCAATTTTGCATCTTATCTTATCCTTCTACATCTACAAATCCAAGAGCCTCAGTCCCTTTAAGTCCTGTTTTTGCCACTTTCCATGACTTTCCCTTATAACCATTTCCTCTCTCTGGATAGATCTATGTATATTTCTCTAAATAGATATCTACGTATATTTCTCACATGTCTATACTTAGAGTCAAGAAATATAATAAACTGCACAAGAAGACAAACTGGACCCTTTATCCTGTAGGCACTTTTCGCACTTGCACACATATTTTGTAAGGGAGTGGTGAATACCATATGTATGTAAAATAAATAAAAATAAACACATATAAACACACACATGTACACTTGGACTTATATGAACACATGTATCTCAGGGATGGAATCATTTATTAAATAAGGATACCTTTTTCAACTTGTACCTGAATAAGCATCTCATTTATAATATACTCACTAAGTGGTTATCTTGTTTATGCTTGAAGACCACTAATGAAAGGGTTGAGGGTACTTCACTGGCATCCTTACTACTTTCTAAAGCATCCCTTTCCAGTATCATATGGCTTTAATTCACAGAAAGATATCCATAGCATTTCTTTTCCAATCATTCACTAAGAATCACCACCTTTAAGAATTCACTCATTAAACTTATATTTTATCCTAAGAAAGAGATAAAAGTTTTGCTTTCTTAAAAGAACAAATCCTAGAAAATACGGTCTTTAGCAATGATTCAATTTTTACTTTTTTTAAATCCAAGATGATTTGTTTTTGTTTTTGTTTTTTTAATTTATTTATTTAATAGTTTTCCCCGGGTACATTCAAAACAATTTTGTTACATTTGTTTTTAAGATTTTTGAGTTCTTGGTTCTCTCCCTAATCTCTGCCACAATAAAGAAACCACATGTGAAGTTGTGGAAAATTTTGCATGACAGTCAAGTTGTAAAAGAAAACAGATTTCCCACTAAATGAAAATAAAGCCCTCAAGAAAAATTGTTAAAAATAAAGAGAGAGATAGAGTAATAGATAATGTTTTGATCTGTATTCAGACCTGATTATTTCCTTCTCTAGGTATAGATACTATTTTTCATCATAAGTCCTTCAGTATACCATTGATTCTTAATCTGATATCAGCAAATTTATATTTTAAAATATTTTTATACATATATTTCAGTATGATTGGTTTCCTTTCTAATTTTATGTATTTTATTTTGTGCATTTTAAAAAGTTATTTTAAGAAGAGTTCCATAAGTTTTAGTAGACTGCTAAAGTTATCCATAACACAAAAAGTTGAATCTCTGCTCTTTGTTCTGAACATCAGATCCCTGCTTTTGTATACTTTGTGGACAAAGGATATATTATGGAAATTAGATATACTATACAAACATATAAATTAATATCTCTAATAATTGTTTTGGATTAAATATATAATGCTATAATTTAGATCTGGAGGATCTTAGATTTTATTTTACCCATTCTCTTTACCAGGATCAAACTGAGGCCCACAGAGGATTAATGAATTACCTAAAATAATAAATAAGAGAACAGGGATATGAATCTAAGGGTTTCTGTTCAAAATCCCCCTTTTCACCAAACAAGAAGCCTCTTTAATCTTTTCCTAAAAATCATGTTTCATCCCAGCATTCAAAAATAAAATTCATTCTAAATGACACGAAATTCAGATCATGACCTTCCTGTAAGTATAGAATATTACTTTTTTGAATAATTTGGCAATTAGATTAATTAACCAGAAAAGTCATAGAAATATATAGCATTATAGGCACAATAAAAACTTCAAGTTCCTTGAATTTATTTTCTGACTACAAAGAACTTTAATAAGGAACAAAAAATCCTTTTGTGAATTCGTCTGGTCTTGATTTTTTTTTTTCCTATTGGAATCCACTTATAGTTTCTTTAATTTGGCTTTCTGAGATAGAGTTGTTTAAAATGTCTGTTTCTTATATGTTAATCAAGATATTTTATATTACTACAAATATTCATCTGTTTCTTGAATTTAAGTTGTGAATTTAATAGACAGAGTTGGACAGAATAATTTCTCATAATTTCCTGTATTTCTTATGAATTCTTTTTCATTTCTGATACTAGCATAGTAGTAATTTGGTTTTTCTCTTTCTTATTTTTAATCATTAGCTAATTGTTTATCTGTTTTGTTTTTTTAAAACACTATCTACTGCTAATATTGTTTTTACTAATTGAAACTTTAAAAAAAAATAATCCCTTAGATTTAAGAATTTCTAATTTGCCATTTTTTGTATTTAGAAATTTTTAAAAAGCTAAAATCCTGTATGCACAAAACTACTTGTAGCAATATTTTTTTGCAGTGACAAAGACTGGAAAGTAGGGGTGTGCACATCACTTGTGAAATGACTAAATAAAATTTACCAAATCAATATAAGAAAATACAATAATAGGCTTTAAGGAATGCTAAAATCAACAGTTTCAGATTCAGTGAACAGATCCAGGATAATTATTTTATAATACTACTGTTATAAAGACAAACAACTAAATCATTTAAGAATTATGATGAATATAATGACCAATCATGATTCCAGAGGAAGATTTCATGACTGGGAAGTGATGAACTAAAAATGAAAAAAAAAAGTGACAGAAAAAAAATTTTGGACAAAACTAATTTGAGAATTTGTCTTGCTTGACTGTGCTTATATGATAGAAGGTTTGGTATCTTTTCTTTTCCTTCCTTTTCTTAATTATTTATCAGTGTGTGGGAGGAAGTATGAGAGAGAAAAAAGTAAATGCTTGGCATTAAAAAAGAAACTAAAGTATGGAGAGCAATTATATATATATGGGTGGGTGGGTGTTTATACATATATATATATGAAAACAAACAGAAATAAACAAAGAATAGGTATTACAGTATTCTAGTTTTGAACAAAACATATTAAGAAAGTGAAAAGAAATCAATGGGAACTAAATGTGTTTAACTTAAAATAGTAGAAACAATAGATTTTGAGAAGTTTTTGTTTTAATTTTTGTGGGTTTTTTGATGTTTACATCATGTTGACTTCTGCAAAAGGCTAAATATGTCTTTTAATTGTATCCAGACCATTTAAAACTATAAAGTTTTCTTTATATCTATTTTTTGAAGTTTCAAGATAGATTTGCTTTACTGAATGATTTTTTATATATCTTAGATCTTAAGAGGTTAAGGTAACATAAGTACAAAAAAAAAAAAAAAAAAAACCAACAACCTATATTTAGAGCTAGGGTTAGGTCTACTGTCAGGTAATGTTTGCAGAAAAAAACTATACCAGATTTTGTGTGCTATTTTGTCCTTCCAGAAGGTGAAACAACCTGTCATAACATGTCATCACTTGATCACTAGTGATATTTGATTGAACATTTGCAGTATCCAGCGTTGTATTTGTTATAGTGTAATGGAAAGATCGCTGGATCTTGAATGAGAGGAACTATAATAAAAATCCTGGGTCCTCTAGTCATTATGTAGATGAACTTAAGTCATTCAACAGGATAAGTCAACTTACTCATCAGCAAAACAGGAGGTTAAAATGGATTTTTTTTACTATTTTTATATTCTGTATTACTTCAAGAGATATAGATATATCAGACACATCTCCTGCCCTAACTGCATTCATAGTCAACACTATACTTAGTAAAGTGTTTTTACACATAAATAGTTTTATTTTGTCCTCATGTTAATCCAATGAAATAGATAAGGAAGGAACTTCATCATGTCATATTTTTAGCTGAGAAAAATAGGGTGAGAAAAGGTTGGCTTTTCCAAGATCACACAATGTTAGCTTAATAAACACTTGAGTTACATAAGGAAGGGGAATCCGCAAACTCCTTCCTAAGTTCATTTTTCCAATAATAAGGAAGAATTGAACTGGGAATTCTAGGAAGAAAAGAAGGTAAATATTATCGTGAATGAATATAAAACATTGTTACCTTTGAGCAGAATTGATTTAACAATGTAGAGGTTAACTAGAAAGCCCTTGTTTAGGGACCGATAAACACAAAACAGATGTTTGGGGAACCCATAGACTTTCTTTTATTATTACTAAAAATAAATAATTGACATTTAAAAAGTACAAGGTGTTTTACATGCATTACCTCTTTTAAGTCTTATAATAACCCCATGGAATCAATATAACAAACATTACTAACTTGAGTTTACAGAAAATTAAATTGAGACTGAGAGATGAAGCCCATGGTACTACAGTTTTTTAAGTTATAAGAGGTATTATATTACCCCCACATCTTCTTAACTCCAAATCCAGTACTCTAGCCACTATTCTATATTGTATTCCACTGTATGTTGAACTAATAAAAGAAAGAGAGATTGAAGAGTAGAGAACACAATGTTGGCATTTTTGTCACTCCCCATTCCTGGTGTCTCATATTCTGTATCTGTATTTGGCATCCATTTTTAACAGACAGTCAACCTTACAACAAATATGTGATATTATTGTGAGTGTCCCCTTTTCATATTTTGTTAATTTTTCCATTCAGAAAGGACAAAGATAAAGAAAAAATTAAGAAAAACAAAAAGAAAATAAGTAATAGAAAACATGGACTTGCTTGAGGCAAAATGTAGTCCAATGCCTTTATTTCTGAGCTGTTTATTTATAGTGGGCCAAGAGGAGAAGTTTAAAATTAAAAATTACTGAACCCTGAAATCCAGAGCTGCTTTTTTGATAACTAACAAATATTCATTGTTTGGTAATGGGCAAGTCTTCAGAGATAGAGTCTGTATGTTATATTAGGGGATCAACATAAGTTAGAGTGAAGTAGAATAGTGAAAGGAAAATGATGTTATACCTTTCTGCACAACTACCTACTTACTGGAAGACTTTGGCTGGCAAAAGAAAGACTGTGCTACTATATTGCACTGATTTGCTTCTTAGAAAGTGAAAATCCCTCAGTCTGCCCAGTAGACTAACTGTTTTGGAGAAGTTTCTGTAAATCTTTGGCTAAATGAATCTACTTAAAAAAAAAAAAAAAAAAAGAGGGCAGCTCTTTTCCTTGTTGAGGAATAAGATCTGTCCAGCCAAGGGGAAGAGTGATTCAGCAACACAGCAACCTGGCCCAGTAAAAAAGTGACTCAATCCAAACCAGCTGAGAAGCCTCTATCTCTTCAGCATCAGAGTGGTCTGGCCTTATGGAAACTCAGCCCATAAGTAGAACAATCTGGTCCCACCATGAAGCAGCCCCATTTAGGCAATTAGTCCAAAAGAGATATGACCATCAGGGAATTTGTAAGGTCAATCTCTGATAAAAAAAAAAATTATATCCAGGCCATTAGTTCTAGGGTTTTGATTCATCTTTACTACAAGTACCTTACACATATGACTTACTAATAAGGTATATTAAGTTTCTTTCCATTCTTCTATAAACACTGTATATGTATGTGTGTGTGTGTTGGGGGAGAGGGGGGTTTTAAAGGAGGAGGCAGGCAAGCTCCAGGTTCATAGATAGAATATTACCTCATTATTATTTTTGGTTTGACTACTTTGTTAATAATTGAGTCAGCAAGCTTATATCTGTGAATGGGAAACATAATATTCTGGTCCTAGGAGCACCAGGTTAATCTCTGGAACCCTGAGACAAGCAGAAACCAGAGCAGATGCAAATATTCTGCTAGAATGAGTGCTAGACTGGAGAAAGAGCACAAAAAGTATATGTTTATTCTATGATATAATTTCAATTCAACCCAGATTGTGTATTTGTGAAATTGAGCTAACATTTCCTGAAAGCCCTAGATATTACATATGATCAATAAGTCAGATCCAGAATTCCAATCTAGGTCTTCTGGCTCTGAGGCAAATTTTCTTTCTGCTCTGCATCTCTGTCTCTCTGTATGCATAAGAAATGATTACAGTCCGATCAACCAGGAAGCATAAATTAAGCACTATGTTTTAGGTTCTCTGTCCAGAAGTGGAGATACAAAGAAAGGCAAAAGTTCCTGATGTCAAGGAGCTTACAATCTAATGAGAGAAACAGCATGACAATAAATAGGTACATAATCCAACAAAACAGTCGATAATTAGAAGTTAAATTATGTGGTAGAAACTAGAAGTTCCATGAGAGTTTATAAGAGAGAGACTTAAAGAAAGCTGAAAAAGTCCGTTTGGGAAGATATTTCAGAAGAAGCAGTACTTGAACTGGTCCTTGAAAAATAGGGGCAATTGTGAGTAGGTAGAAGGATGAAAAGAAAATGTTTCAGTCAAGAGAAACAGTGAACCATAGTTTAGAGATGGTAATAAGTACAGGGGCGATTAAAGTGACTATTAGTACTATCATGGAAGTCACATGTTTAGGAAAAATGCGAAATAAGGTGGTATTGGTAGGATAATTAGCAGTATCTCCCTCTCTCCCCCCATAATTCAAAAAGTAGTTACAGACTGAATAAAAATAAAGATCTATTCTTTTTTCCCCAAGTCAAATATCATTATCCTTCCTTTAGACAACAAATCCACCTATTCACATTTGGATCCTTCAGATTTGATACTTTAATTGCATGTAAATTGATGTAAATTCATACAAAAGACAAATAAATATAACCATTTCCTTTTCAAAAGCTAGAAGCCAAACTACATATTGCACAACTGTCTGAAGCTTTAGGCCAAAATAGAGAGGTGATAGGAAAGTCACCTTGTCTCCAAACCAAATTTGCCCTTTGATCTACTAAAAAAAAGAGAAAAATGGCAGATTTCTTCTTGCGTTTCAATTATCTGCACTGGCTTCAAAATTTTGAGTACTGTAATTTTCACAAGTGAATAGAAAGTTGGCTTTTCCATGAGGATCCATCCCAGATTCTATCACATACAATCTCTGTGACCCTGAGCAAATTATTCTCAGTATCTGTGCCCTCTTTTTCGGACAATTCTCTAAGATTATAGATGACAGAAGAATGGGTCATTTTACCCTAGAATTGATTCCTATACCAAATGAAATCCCAGTTCTACTTCCTTTTCTTATTCTTGTCTGTATAGCATTAGGTACTCCCCTTTATTAAAGACAATCATAGCTAATTTAAACCTCAGTAGATGGAATTCTTCAAACACAAATGCTGCAAAATTCACTGTGCAGTTGACAGCCTTCTGAGAATGAACCTCCATGCACTTCACTAACCTGGAATCTTGAAGAAAAACAGATAGTTCCAAATCAATTCTGTCCTCTAAATTTTCCAGTTTGGGATAACTTTCTGGTGCTTATCATTCACTGATATAGTATTAAGGAACTCATGTTCAATTCCATACCATAATAAGGACTTTGGTATAGACCCCAGCTTCTTAAACTATAGGGTCTCATAAATGAATGTGGGGGTCATGAATTATCATGTATTATTAGTAAATGCTTGATTTATATGCCTCATTCATATACCTATATATCTAGAGTAACATGAAAATTTCTCAAGCACAAAGGGGTAATGAGTGGAAAAAATTTAAGAATCCTTGGTATAGAGTTTTGTCACTATTTTATCACATTAAAGAGTGATGTGGCATAATGGCCAGAGTATTGGAAGCAGGAATGCTTAGACTTGGAATTCAGAAGCTCCCAAGTTAAATCCTGCATCTGAGGCTTCCTAAATGTAAGCTGTCTCTCAAGGTTGTTGTAAAGATCAAATAAAATATAGATGTAAAATGTTTTGCAAACTTTAAAGTGTTTTATAAATGCTAGTTATTATTTGTTACTCATGTATACTTTTTTGAATGAATGACTGACTTCCTCCCCAGAATCCTTTATAATATAAAATAAAAACAGTAGTTGTTCAGTTTTATCTGACTCTTCATGATCCTAGAATTTTCATGGGAAAGATACTTAAAGTAGATTACTATTTCCTTCTCCAACTCATTTACAGAGGAGAAAGCTGAGGAAAATGGTATTCAGTAACTTGGCCAGGGTCACACAACTTGTAAGTATTTGAGGTCAGATTTGAACTCAGGTAGGTGAGTCTTCCTGATTTTAGGTCCAGAGTTTTATTCATTATACCACCTAATTCGGCTTAATTTAGAAATTTTCCTAATATACAATAGAAAACATAAATATTCAGAGGTAATGAACTAACAGATAGCATATATATTTTGGGGTGGCAGATTATGGGCATGAGAAGAATAAGCAGGATTATTATACAAAAGTTTCATCTAAAGAAAATATTGTCTTTTTAGAAATAGATGGTGCAGATGTGACATATGAAACATTCCCTGTTTCAATTCTTTTTTGACAAAAAAAGAGAAAATTTCCTTCCCCACTCTTAATATTTGTAAGTTGGATAGCAGAGTTTCTACTTTATCTGTTTTTGATCTCTTGTCAAATTCATTTTAAAATCATTCCATTGAAAGCTCATGGCTATTTTCTCTGGCTTCTATAATTTACTGAAAGCTGAAGCTGCTCAAGTCTAGACTGCTGTCATATTTATTTAATGTAGCTTTTTTTTAATGCTTCTCCAGGTAAATTCATAGTTAGCAAAAAAAAAAGTTTAGTGGCACAATTAAATATGCTATTTAAAAAGGATTTGGCTTCTTTATAGACTAGTTTTTTATCTAGCATAGCAGTTTAAGATATGAGTAAATTATACAATTTGACAACTTTATAGGTAATGGCATAAAGATGTTTTTTGTTAAAGTTTACATCCATATTTAAGTTATTATACTTTAAAAAATAAGAAATAATGTGTTATGACTTCAATCTTTACATATGTCTTAATGCTTAAAAGATAATCTCAGAGAAAATCTTTTTTTCAGTTACAATTTATTTGGCAGAATCCATTATTCCAAAGATAAGTATGAATATGATATGATGAATAAGCTGCTGAAATTACAAATACTATTTTCTGTTAAAGATTTAAAGAACTCCAAATTTATTCCTGATTTCCTGGATCTATGAAAAACTTTCTGGCAAAAACTTCTTATCCTGGAAAGCAACTAGATCATTCTCCTTCATGTTATCTAAAAACACACTCTCTTTCTTAACTTCTTTCTCTTCTGTTGCTAGATACTTCTATCTTTTTTTCAGGTTGTTGAATTTTATCTGTGAAGATGCTCCCCTTCAAATATCCAAATATGAGAGTTTCCTTCCTTGCTCTTAGTCTGTTTTAAAAACATTCTCCTTTAAAAACAAAATAGAGACTTAAGGATACTTCCCAAAGTTGACTTTCTTCTCTGCTTACCTTACCTTCCAGTTTTGGAAGTAACTGTACAGAAAACTGTATATTTCATTGCTTCACCATCTTACCCACATATTAACTACTAAAGCAGTTTTTTTAAGCTCCAGAAGTAACACCTAGAAGACTTCACTGAACTTATTCTAAAATTTTAAAGTATGACAATTTCACTACTCTTGAAATTCTTGTTAGTTACATTGTTGAAATTGAATTCAGAATTTTTGAAAAAATTATAAAATTTTATTCAGTTAACCATAATTTACATTTCATTTCTCAATCTTTAATGAATGTTGGGGGGAAACTGGTCTTAGTGGTAGTGATCAAAATTTGAAACTATTTACTAAAAGCTTTAAAAATTCAAATCAATGGAAATTTTTTGTGTGCTAAAATATAGTAGTGTTAACCCTGAGCAACTCAGTTAACTTTCAAAAAATGAGTAGGTTACAAACATATATTGTATCTAGGATATACTGCAACATATCCAACATATAAAGGACTGCTTGCCATCTAGGGGAGGGGGTGGAGGGAGGGAGGGGAAAAAAAATCGGAACAGAAATGAGTGTAAATATAATGTAATTATTAAATAAAAAAATTAAAAAAAAATGAGTAGGTTAGATTAGATAGCCTATGAGGTATTTTGTAATGTTGGATCTTTGAATTTATAAACCCACTATTTGATCTTCCTTCCTCCCTCTGTCCCTCTATTCCTTTGTCCCTTCATCCCTTCTTCTTTTCTTCCTTCCTTCTTTTCTACTTTCCTTCCTTCCTTCTTTCTCTCTTTCCTTCCTTCCTTCTTTCTCTCTTTCCTTCCTTCCTTTCTTGCTTCTTTCCCTCTTTCCTTCCTTCTGTCCTTCTTCCCTTCCTTTCTGCTTTCCTCCTTCCTTCCCTCCTCCCTTCTCTCATTCATTCCTTTCTTTCTGATTTTTCTCTTTTTTCTTACTTTCTATATATCTATTCTTCTATCTGCTATTTATCTATCTAAGCTTTTCTTTATAATATGTTGCATAAGCCCATCTATGATGGTTCTCTTCCTTGTCATTAGTAACATTTAGTTACCTACAATTGTGATTCTCTAGTAATTGTGGTCTACTATGATTCACAGGTAGAAGACATCATTGGAAGAATTATTTTGAGTTTGGATGGTATTTATGATTTATAAGAACTCCCAATAGGGAAATTATTTCTATCACTGCAGATAGACAATTCTTTTGTAGTTTATAAAGGGTCCCCTGGAGCCTCTGAGAGATTAAATATCTTGTCTAGAGGTATATGGGTAATATACATCAAAGGCAGAGCTTGAACATAGACCATCATGAATCTAAAGCCTGCTCTTTATCCTCTTTAACATGGTATTCCTTCATTAAAAGAAAATTAATGTTAAAATATGAAATTTCATTCAGAAGCTCTGAATTTTTTTAAATTACTACATAATTTCCCAAATATAGTCTAGTTTACTTTTCCTCTTCTATTTAATTCCAGACTCACCTCCTCATCCTTTGTCAGTGCTTGACCAATATTATACACAAGTAGACTAAATTGACATCTACTTGATCTACTTTCCTGCCATAATCTGTATGATATTCATTGTTCATCCACTTGAGTTTTCCTGCATAGATTATCAGAGATATTTTTAATAAAAGAAATTTGAATTTGTTTGAAATTTTCTAATAATTTCAATAGTACTACATGATGCAGCACAGTTACTTTCAGAATGAATCCATTCAATCAGATGATTTAAAATCTTCATCTCATTTAAGATTACTCTTCTTGACAAAAGCAAGCAGAAAATGTATTTCAAAAGTAAAATACAATGTTATAAGAATAAGAGCAAGACATAGTCAAAACTAGATTAAAAAATATTTTGTCATAATAAAAAAAGAAATCCTTGAAAATAACTACAAAATAATGAAGAATTAATCCCATGAATCTTTAGGTTACCTTGATTTATTATTCAACAGTTTACATGTTTCATACAAGCAGAATAGGCAGAATGCAATTGATTTAAATTCATTATTTACTTAGATTAGCTCAGCACTAGCTGTAATAGTACATTAAGTACAGTCCACTGGAAGGAGGTCTTATCAGGAAACTAAAGTGTGTGGAGAAATAAAGCTGCTGTTATAATGATAATGCATTTTTTTTCATGGCACCAGTAAGCTGAATTAAATAAATGCTTCCAAAAGCATCCCTCCTCTGTTAGATAATAATCCTATTCCTATTCTTAAATAGAGCCTTTGCATTTGATAACATCAGAGTGTTTAAAATAGGAGACTGGTATTATAGGAGGAGGCTCAAGACAGTGCTCAATTCTTTTGTTGTGATGGATATTTAGGTCTTGACAACTAGAATGTTAGGTCTCAGATTCAGAGATTGCCATCTATATTCAGTAGACAGTTGAATTGCCTTGCACTTTGAGAAAAATAGTGATTTCTATTGCAAAAGCTCATTACATTTGCTACTAAACTGTTAAAAGTTGAGTCCTCACTTAGAGTGCCATACTCTGTACCTAAAACCAAATCTTTTCCTAAAATGATGATTCCATATCTAAATTACTTCATATATCTCATTCCTCTCTCACACAGAATGTGTTGTTGTTACAGCTCAAATAATTTTCTCCTATGATTATCACCTTTTTCTTCCTTCCACAATTGATTTTCCCTTGATCTTCAAGTTAAAAACAAATCTCTAGCTTTTCCTTCAAGGTACTACCATATCTCAAATAAATATCTGCTTTCTCCTAACTTTCCCTCATAAACATTCTACAATTTCTTGGTTGCAATGAATTGCAGGTACCAATAGTCAGCAGAAATATTTTTCTAGTATAGTCTTCTGATAGTTAAAATGTATTTCAATTTAGAATCACAAAATAAACTGATTATTACTTTTTAGAGCTGAAAAGAATCTTAGAGATCATCTACTTTATCCTCTTTTCTTTATAGATCAGAAAAGAGAGGTGAAGGAATTTGTCAAAGATTACATATTTATGCATATGGATAATATTACTTCAAAGTTCCTTTCCAATTCTATCATTTGATCAATTCATCAATGAACATTTCTTTAGTGCCTACTATATTCTAGGTACTACACTTGATTCTAGGAATACAAAGACAAAAGTAAAAAATGTCCCTTCTCATGAAAAGTTTACAATTACCCAAGGAATATATAAAATATATTAACAATAAATAGGTGATCGTTTTAGAGAAAAATAGTAGGAGGTATCAGCAAAATCTTTAAGTAGAAGTTGTTGTTTATACTGAATTTTGAAGGAAGATATGATTTTTAAAAGCAACAGATGAATCAAGCAATCCAGATGTGTGGTATAGCCAGTACAAAAGCAGTAAAATGGAAATGGAATGCTATTTGATTTGTCTGCTCTAATGTTCATTTCTCTCATCATACTTTTGTAATCATTCCATCTAAATATGCCTTCTGATTCTGTGTTTTCTCATTATCCTCAATTTAATATAAATTCCGAGAGACTAGCAACCATGCATCAATAAAAATCACAGAATTTAGATTTGGAAAGAACTTTAAGAGCACAGAAAATCCAAATTTAAAATATAAGTAAATATAGCCCCTGGGCACAGAAGTGGGTAGCAATTTCCAAGCCAGAATTAGAACTTGCATCATTTAACTCCAAATTCAGTTTTTTTCCCACTAAAATAGGCTTCTTTAAATCAATATTGCATATATCTATTACAAAATTGAATATACTAAATATCTTTTTTTATCCTCAAACTGAGATAGACTTTTCTTGATTTCATCACTTTCAATTGTGAACTCACTTCAGTAAGTTAGATGACAAATTATTTCTACCTTATTACATCTGTATTAAGGAAATTGTCAAGATACTGCCTACATCCCTAGTTTTAAGCTTGGCATAACAACAATCCTTTGCACTCACCCTCTGGATAAACTCTGCCATAGCTAAATTGACAGATTTGGGTTGTTAGCCCCAGGTGGTCCCTGAGCTCAGACACCTGAGGGAACCCCTTTCTGATTATGAACTACCACTCAGAATAGACCTTTTTTCCACTAAGAAAACCTGCCTCATTATGGCTGTTACCACCTCACTACTATGACTACACTTTACTGCTTGACTCTTTGTTTAGTCCCAACTGCTAAGGCTGGGTCTCAGTAATTAGGGTCTTCTTGGTCCTCATAAAGACCCCATCAATGTCTAATTTTCCTATTTCAATGGAATAAAGAAGGCTTTTTGCCTATAACCTCTGTGAGCTATTTGGTTTTATTTTATTTTATTTTTCAGACTTGATAATGGGTAGACAACTCTGTGAGCTCTTTGGTATTTTCAGAACTAATAATTGTTGCATAACCTCTGAGACTCTTTGGTCATTTATTTTCAGAGTTTGACAATACATAGAGTTTAAATATTTTCTCAAAGTTACACAGCTTTTAAGCTGAATTTGAATTGAGGTCTTCCTAACTTAAAGCTCAGCACATTGTCTACTACACCTTGCTACTTCTCAAAAAGTTAGAAAGGCCGATGATGTAGTAATTGGAAAGGTAGATAATATAATAATGTTGGAATTAGACTTAGGAGCATTTAGGTTGAAATCCTTCTTCAGATACTTGGTAATTTATTTTTCTTATGTGTAAAATGGGAATAATATTGGCACCTCTCTCACAAGTTTCTGTGAGAATCAAATAAGATAATTATAAAGTGATTCATAAATATTAAAGCACTATATAAATGCTATTACTATAGTCACATAACATGGAAACAATATTATCAATTGAGTCAATTCCAGATTTTCCATCATTATATGTTGTATATTGTAATGGGCTAAGGCTTGAGTTGATGCACTGAGGTCCCAATCACGTGAGACTAAATTGGACCATACTCTATTAATATATATGCTTGGAGAAAGAATGGCCCCCACCCACTCTTTGTGTAAGTCCTGATGTGTTGTATGGGAAATGATGTTTTTGGTGGGTGGAGGCAAGGGAATGGAAAGGGGAGTGGAGAGGGAAGCGCAAGGAGAGACTGCTGGCTGGCATCTTGACACAGCTGCTTGCATTGCCATTGCGATGGCCCTTCAGCTCAGATCTCCCTCTGCTAGCTGGCTTCCTGTCGCAGCTGCCCATATTGCTATCACAGTCCTTCTTGCCCATATTGCTATCGCAATCCTTTTTCACCTCTTCACTTCAATAAAGATTGAAGATTATTCCCTTAACCTGAATTCCTAACTCTGGATGATTTTAAATACGCGGTCATCACAGTATATATTGTAGGTAACATAAAAGAGTGATTATGATTTTATTTCTTTGAAAGTTTATATTTTTCTTGCAGTAAGTAATGAAAAATATGATCCTGTTTAATGCGCCTTTTTAATACAAAACCAAGTCTCCAATGGTAATTTATAAGCAAAACATTTGGTGGCACCTTTGAAGCAATTTTTTTGATCTGCCCTACCTGCAAATTGACAATTACATTAATATACAAAATCTGCATATTTACATTTATTTAGACAAATTTCTAGGTACCAAATGATTCCTTCTTCACATAGTTTTCAAATATGCATTTCTAAAATTGTTTGTTTCATCTATGACAGATAATTTAGCAGACAAAGTACAATTGTTTCCTGAGAATAGCTTTATTAATAACAGCTCACTTTTCTCTAGAATGTTATGGTTTATTAAAAAACAAAACAAAACCCCAAAACCCTTTTTTCTTGAATGTTATGGTTTATAAAAAAACCAAAGCCCCAAAACCCCTCCTTAGCTATTATTGGCTATAGAATATAGAATATAGAATAGCTATCTATTGGCTATGGAATAGCAATAACTATTCTATGGAAAAATTAGTGTAATATTTTAAATCTCATTTTATAGATTAAAACACTTAGATTCTGAGACTTTGAGAGTCTTGCTCAGTCATATGTTCCACAAGCTTTATGATAGTTTTTTTTTAATAGCAATTATATTCATCTAAAAGTGAAATAGATTGCCTTAGTAGATGGTAGGTTTCCTCTTATAGGAGATCTGCAGGCATAGGTTTGGTGAATACTTTTCTTATATTTTTAAGCTAATTTTTATTGATAATTTTTTGTTTCTTTATCACCTTCTTTATCAAATATATCTCTTTAACCTTCTTTATTCAGAAAGTCATTTATTGTTACAAAGGGGGGGAAATGAAAGTTGTTTTTTAAAAGCAATTTATCAAAACTAAATCATCAATTGATTCTAATGCTATATAAATTTTACATACATAATCACCTATCTCCAAGAAGAACAGGAGGTATATTTTTCTCATCTCTTCAAAATCTGTACTTGATCATTATAATGACACAATATTCAGTTTATATTTGTCATTTTTTTTTCCTTTTAAATTTATTTTCAATGATATTCCTATGTAGGGTTGGGATTACTAGATGAGTAGTGAAATTCTTGCCAATTATCCATCAATCAATAAACATTTCTTAAGCACTTAATATGTGTCAGGCATCATGCTAAATGCTGAGGCAAAAGATGTTCCTTGCACTTAAGGAGCTTACATTCCAATTGGAGCGATAACATTCAAATAAACATATATAATCAAGTATATACTTGATAAATAAGTAATGATTAATAGAAGAAAGTACCTGGGATTAAGAGTTGTTGGGAAAAGATTCCTCTAAAAGATGGGATTTTCAGTGGGGCTTAAAGGAAGCCAGAGAAATTAGTAGGCAGAGTTGAGGACTCTTGAGATTCTCTGTTTGAAGTACTAGAATATAGACTCACAATAACTTTGATCCTCTGCCTTCAGTTCAAGTCCTCTTTCCTCTCTACCCCATGCTGCTTCCCTTTCAGCATGTTTTATAGCAGTAAGTCAGTCAGCAGAATACATACTAATATGCCCATATATTAATATGTTAAGTCCTTTTATAGGTCTAACACTATGGTACCCATTGGGAAAAGACAGCTGCCTTCAACTTAAGACCAGGACAAACTGCCAGATGTTGAGGATATATTAGTGCTTAGTGCTTAGTTCTGTAGATAGAAAGATAAAAACATAATTTATTATCTCAAGCAATACAACATAAATAAGTGCACATGAAAGAGATTCTCAAAAGGAGAGCAAAAGCCACTGAGGAAGGAGAGCTAAAAATCCTTCCTGAAAAAGAATTTGTGCTGAGACTTAAAGGAAGTCAGGAGGTGATAATGAAATGGATATGGTGGGACATGCTGCCCATTCCAGGCATGGGTGACAACCAGTGAAAAATCATGTGGTTGGAAGATGGGGTGCTTTTACTAGACTTAACAAGGTCATTGTTGTTGGGTTGTAGGGTCCTTGGAGGGGAATCAAGTGAAAAAAAGATTAAAAAGATAAAAAGGACTAAGGTTATGAGGTATTTTAAATGTGAAACTAAAAACTTTATATTTGATCCTGGAAATAACAAGGAATTATTGGATTTTATCAAGTCAGACTTTTGATTTAGAAAAATCATTTTGGCAGCTAAATGGAACTTGATTTGGAAGGGGAAGGCAACTTGAAGCAAGAAGATTAGAAGACCCCAGAAAAAGTTCAGTATGAGATAATGAGAGAGTCTGCAAGAATGATAGCTATGTGAGTGGAGAAAAAGGGAAATCTGTGTACATATTAAATAAGAAATCTCTATATTATTAGTAAGTTCATTTCAAATCATTGTAAGGACGTGACTTTCCCCATGTGAACCTAATTCCCATATAAAGAAACCCATTTCTGCCACAGTTATAATAAAATGAAATGGTAATATCTTAAAAAAAACTTTGGAGCATTTGTAGATTTTCTGTAAACTTTCTAGCTTGCTAACTACATGGTTAGGTGATAAAATTATTTGCATCAGCTGTATATTTGAGGAATCTTTTGGACTCTTTCACTGATGGTGTTTTAAGAGAGAAAATGTGGTAAAGGGAGAAGTTTGGGGCTTTCTCTACAAAAGCTGCTATGTGGCCCTAGATTCTTTGCCTACTTTGACAATAATTCTTTTTTTTTTTACATTGAAAGTTTTCATTTCATTTTATTTTATTTTTGGAACAAATTTCTTTATGCATATGTTGGGAGAGAAAAATCAGGACAAAAGGGAAAAAACATAGGAGAGGAAAAAAACACTAAAAAATTGCATATAGCATGTGTTGATTTATAATCAATATTCATAGCTCTTTTTCTGAATACAGATGGCATTTTCTGTCCAAAGTTTATTAGGATTGCTTTGGATCAATGAATTGCTGAGAAGAACAAAGTCTTTCATAGTGATAATCACTCATTCTTGCTGTTAATGTGTACAGTGTGTTCTTGGTTGTGCTTGTTTCATTCAGTATCAGTTCATGTAAATTTTTACATACCTTTCTAAAATCAGCTTGTGTATTAATTTTTATAGAACAATAATATTCCATTATCTTAATATACTTCAGTTTATTCAGCCAGTCCCCAATTGATGAGGATCTACCCATTTTTCAATTTTTTGCCACCACAAAAAGAGCTGCTACAAATATTTTTACACATGTGGATCCTTTCCCCTCCTTTATGATTTCCTTGAGGTACAGACCCAGTAGTGGCACTGCTGAGTCAGAAGATATGCAAAATTTTACAGCTCTTTGGGCACAGTTCCAAATTGATCCCTAGAATGTTTGTATCAGTTCATAACTCTAACAACAATGCATTGGTGTCCTAGGTTTCCAATATTCCTTCCAACATTTATCATTATTTTTTCCTGTCATCTTAGCCAATCTGAGAAAGGTGGTACCTTAGAGTTACTTTAATTTACATTTCCTTATTAATAGTGATTATCATATGACTATAGATGGCTTGAATTTCATTATCTGAAAATTGTTCATGTCTTTTGATAATTTGTCAAATGGAGAATGACTTTTTTCTTATAATTTTGACACAGTTCTTTATATAGTTTAGAAAGGAGAACTTTCATCAGAAAAACTGTCTATAAAAATATTTCCCAATTTTGTACTTTCCTTTTAACCTTTTCTGCTGGTTTTATTTGTCCAAATTTTTTTGAATTTTATGTAATCAAAATTGTCCATTTTAAATTTCTTAATGTTCTCTAGATCTCCTTGGTTATAAATTCTTCCCTTCTCCAAAGATCTGATAGGTAAATCATCCCTTGCTCTCCTAATTTGCTTTTGGCATCACCTTTATGTCCAAATCATATACCTTTTTGCACTTATTTTGGTATGGGATGTGTAGATCACTGCCTAGTTTCTGACATATTATTTTTCAGTTTTCCCAGGAATTTTGTCAGCTGGAGTCTGGAAATTTATGAAACACTAGATTACTATAGTCATTGATAACTGTGTCATGTTTATCCAACCTATTCCACTGATCCACCATTCATTTCTTAGTTACTACCAAATGGTTTTGATGAATATTGCTTTATAATATAATTTTAGGTCTGTTACTGCTAATCCACCATACTTTGTATTTTTTTTTCATTAATTTCCTTGATATTCCTGACATTTTTTTTCTTCCAGATTAATTTTGTTATTTTTTAGAGCTCTGTAAAATGATTTCTTTGGCATTTGTTTGGTATGGTACTGATTATCATTTTTATTATATTACCTCAGCGTCCATGCTGAGGTATTGATTGATTTTTTCCATGAACAATTGATATTTTTCCAATTGTTGAGATCTCACTTTATTTGGATGAGAAGTGTTTTATAATTGTATTCTTATAGTTCCTGGGTTTCTATTGGCAGGTAGACCCCCAAGTATTTTATTTTCTCTATAGTTATTTTAAATTGAATTTCTTTTTGTATCTTTTGCTATTGAGCTTTGTCAGTAATGTATAAAATGCTGATAATAATAATAAAATGCTGAGTTTATTTTATATTCTGCAAATTTGTTAAAACTGTCAATTGTTTCCAGGTTTTTGATTATTTTCTAGAATTCTCTAGATATATCATCAAATTATCTGCAAAGAAGGAAAGTTTTATCTCCTCATTGCCTATTTTAATTCCTTTTAATGCCTTTTTTTTTCTTATTGCTAAAGTCAATATTTCTAGTACAATATTCAATAATAGTGGTGATAATGAGCATTCTTTTTTCACCAGTGATCATGTTGGGAATGTGTCCAGCTTCTCTCCATTACAAATAATGCTATAGTAGATACTGTTTATTATGTTAAGAAAAACTCCATTTATACCTATGCTTTCTATGTTTTTAATATGAATGGGCACTGTAATTCTTCAAAAGCTTTTTCTGCATTTATTGAGATTATTATGTTGGAATCCTTACTAACTGCTAAGTAGTTAGAGTTGATCTAATCTTACAAAAAGATGTTTTGGGCAGAACCTGAAACAAGGTACTAAGTAGAACTACCCATAATCCCTCTCTCTGGAAGGAGCATAAATAGGCCAATGGGCCAGTCGGAGAGTTCGAGAGAGGAAGACGCTACAAGTCGAGATTTCACCGGAATGACATGAAGACTGGAGCTGGCTGGAGGCTGAAGAAAGCAGAGGCAGAGGCTGAAGGACCAGACCTTTGGATTTAAAGACATTTGGAGAGAGCTCTTGGAACCAAGCAGAGAGATAGGCCTCTAAGCTAACCGGGCTATATTGGGATAATAAAAGATCTGAACTTTTATCACCTGGCTGCTTTTTGAGAAGAAAAAGCTCACAACATTCTGGCGCCCTGAACGTGAGACTAACAGACCCCTCAGTGGATTTCAGTGGAAAAGCTACGATCCTGATTCAAGTGGAAAAGCCTCTGATCCTGATCCAGTGGAAAAGACTTCAACCCAGAACTTAGGGTGAGTGCAATAAAGAAATTTTGTTAGAAGAGTTAAAGTAGAATTTCATCTAAGATGGGACAGATATTTAGAAAACAGCCTGTTTCTGTTCAAGGAAAATGTTTAGAGAGCATTATTAAAGTTATGGAAAGCCAAGGTTTAATTATAAGTTTACAGCAAATCACTGAATTTTTACAAACTGTAAAGGACATATGTCCTTGTTTCTCTCTTGATAAGGAATTAGATCTAAATGAATGGAAATTGGTTGGAGAGGATCTTTGTCAATTCTATGATAAAAATGGGCCTAACTCAATAATTAATACATATAATGTAATACAATTGGCTATAAGAAGTTATTTAAGTGATAGAATGATGAAAAGGAAAGTACAGGAGGAAAAAGTGCCAACTTTACTAGGTGAAAAGGAGGACGAATCAGATGAGAATGGAGTTAATTACAATTCTGAGTATGATACTTCACAGAAGGAGGAATTAGGTGATTCCACATCTCATGACCCTCCCCCCGCAATTAACCCTTAATGGGTAGAACAAGGAGGAGGGAGAGAGACAGAAACACAGTCAGCTTCTCCTGTAAAGCAGAATTTGACAAGATTAGAAAAAGCATTAATTAAAGCAAAAAATGAAGGAGAAGATATATCTGATTTTATAAATGCATATCCTGTGATTGAAGAGCTCAACTCCTCAGGTCAAAAAGAGAGAAAATACACTCCTTTTAATTTGGGACGCAATAGGCAAAAAGGAGCTGTTGTACAAATCACTTTTGACCAACTAGCTGGTGAAGGTCAGTATGCAGAGAGTTCAGAACAGATTTATTATCCCATAACAGTCTATGAGCAAATTTCTAAGGCTGCAATAAAAGCTTGGAATTCTCTCCCTGGACAGAAAGATGGAAATAATGCTTTCACAAAAATAGAGCAAGGTCCCAATGAACCTTTTGCAGATTTTGTGGGACGTCTGCAAACAGCTGTAATAAGAACCATTGGAGATAATGCTGCCACAGAAATAATGACTAGACATTTGGCTAAGGAAAATGCCAATGAGGTTTGCAAGAGAATTATATGGGGGCTAGACAAAAATGCTTCTTTAGAGGAAATCATAAGACGCTGTGCCACAGTGGGCACAAATGCTTATTATGCCCAGACTATGGTGAACTTGGAAAGACAAGGTCCTTCTTGGCAGAGGAATTCTAGAGAAACTCGTCGATGTTTTCAGTGCAGAAAAATTGGACATTTGAGAGCTCATTGTAGATATGGAGATAGAGTGAGAAGACAGGGTGAGAGAAAACCCAAAACCCCATGTCCAAAATGTAACCGAGGCTTTCATTGGGCCTCTAAATGTATATTGACCCAGAGGAATGAGAGGCAGGGCCCAGCTCTAAAGTATCAATCAAAGGACAGGTGGGGCATGATAGCAGCTGAGGTTACACCCAGAGAGACTTTAGAAATTCAGAACTCTGATGTCATCAACCAACAGAAAAGCAATCAGGATTACAGTTGGGAAGAATACAGGCCTTTTAAGACAACAAGACAATATCCAATGCAAACAGCTCCAATGTAATTACCAGATGATGAGGAGAAATCCCAAATTTGGTAAATAGAAGGGAATTAGATTAACTGCTTGGGGAAGAGGATCTGCTTATATTTCCACTGATGAAGAAAGAATCAGATGGCTGACAATGAGACTGTCAAAAGGACTCTTAAAATCTTCAGAAATCTTTGAATTTCCTAACACAAGATGAAACTATTTCAGTTCCTGAAAAACCAGCAAGAATCATTGGGTTCCTTAAGATGAAAAATTGTTGATGAGACTTTTTGCAGTACTTCAGAGCTTACAGGAACTATTGGATTCCTGGCACATGAACTAATGAACAATGGAATCCTATTGGACTGTTTCTAGGACTTATGGACATGTGTAAATTTTCAGGATGATTCATGTTATTTGTTACATTACTACTAGCCTGTGTTATATTGCTATGTGCTTATGTAAATTATGTATAATGCCTCCCATATTGATGGATTTATGTATACCATGTATATCTGTTACAAAGTTCTGGCCTATATTGATGGATTTATGTGTACCCCCTCAGAAACCCCCTATGTTTTAAAACAAAAGAAAGGGGGAGATGTTGGAATCCTTACTAACTGCTAAGTAGTTAGAGTTGATCTAATCTTACAAAAAGATGTTTTGGGCAGAACCTGAAACAAGGTACTAAGTAGAACTACCCATAATCCCTCTCTCTGGAAGGAGCATAAATAGGCCAATGGGCCAGTCGGAGAGTTCGAGAGAGGAAGACGCTACAAGAAGAATACAGGCCTTTTAAAATGAAATCTTAACCCCGAATGACTGGAAATCCATCACTAAAACATGTCTAGAACCGGGACAAAATTTATTGTGGCTTTCGGAGTTTCATGAATTATGTAGGATTCAAGCCCAATGCAATAGGCAAACAGGAGCTATTGTACAAGTTGCTTTTGACCAACTAGCTGGTGAAGGTCAGTATGCAGAGAGTTCAGAACAGATTTATTATCCCATAACAGTCTATGAGCAAATTTCTAAGGCTGCAATAAAAGCTTGGAATTCTCTCCCTGGACAGAAAGATGGAAATAATGTTTTCACAAAAATAGAGCAAGGTCCCAATGAACCTTTTGCAGATTTTGTGGGACGTTTACAAACAGCTGTAATAAGAACCATTGGAGACAATGCAGAAACAGAAATAATGACTAAACATTTGGCTAAGGAAAATGCCAATGAGGTTTGCAAAAGAATTATATTGGGGCTAGACAAAGATGCTCCTTTGGAAGAAATCATAAGACGCTGTGCCACAGTGGGCACAAATGCTTATTATGCCCAGACTATGATGAACATGCAAAGACAAGGTCCTTCTTGGCAGAGGAATTCTAGAGAAACTCGTTGATGTTTTCATTGCGGAAAAATTGGACATTTGAGAGCTCATTGTAGATATGGAGATAGAGTGAGAAGACAGGGTGAGAGAAAACCCAAAACCCCATGTCCAAAATGTAACCGAGGCTTTCACTGGACCTCTAAATGTATATTGACCCAGAAGAATGAGAGGCAAGGCCCAGATACAAAGTATCAATCAAAGGACAGGTGGGGCATGATAGCAGCTGAGGTTACACCCAGAGAGACTTTAGAAATTCAGAACTCTGATGTCATCAACCAACAGAAAAGCAATCAGGATTACAGTTGGGAAGAATACAGGCCTTTTAAGACAACAAGACAATATCCAATGCAAACGACTCCAATGTAATTACCAGATGATGAGGAGAAATCCCAAATTTGGTAAATAGAAGGGAATTAGATTAACTGCTTGGGGAAGAGGATCTGCTTATATTTCCACAGATGGAGAAAGAATCAGATGGCTGACTATGAAACTGTTAAAAAGACTTTTAAAAGCTTCAGGAATCATTGGATTTCCTAACACAAGATGAAACTGTTTTACTTCTTGAAAAACCAGCAAGAATTATTGGGTTCCCTGAGATGAAAAATTGTTGATGAGACTTTTTGCAGTACTTCAGAGCTTACAGGAATTATTAGATTCCTGGTGCATGAACTAATGGACAATGGATTCCTTATCGACTATTTCTAGGACTTATGGACATTTGTAAATTTTCAGGTCGATTTATGTTGTTACATTACTACTAGCCTGTGTTATATTACTATGGGCTTATGTATTTTAAGCAATTGCAAGAATCACTGGATTTCTTGAGATGAAAGATTGTTGATGAGATTTTTGCAGTAGTTAAATTTTCATGTTGATTCATGTTATTTGTTACATTACCACTAGCCTGTGTTATATTGCTGTGTGCTTTTGTAAATTATGTATAATGCCTCCCATATTGATGGATTTATGTATACCATGTATATCTGTTACAAAGTTCTGGCCCATATTGATGGATTTATGTGTACCCCTTCAGAAACCCACTAATCTGATTAGATTTCCTATTCCCTTTGGTGTTTTCATCTAACAAAAGAAAGGGGGAGATGTTGGAATCCTTACTAACTGCTAAGTAATTAGAGTTGATCTAATCTTACAAGAAGATGTTTTGGGCAGAACCTGAAACAAGGTACTAAGTAGAACTACCCATAATCCCTCTCTCTGGAAGGAGCATAAATAGGCCAATGGGCCAGTCGGAGAGTTCGGGAGAGGAAGACGCTACAAGTCGAGATTTCACCGGAATGACATGAAGACTGGAGCTGGCTGGAGGCAGAAGAAAGCAGAGGCAGAGGCTGAAGGACCAGACCTTTGGATTTGGTGACATTCGGAGGGAGCTCTTGGAACCAAGCAGAGAGATAGGCCTCTAAGCTAACCGGGCTATATTGGGATAATAAAAGATCTGAACTTTTATCACCTGGCTGCGTTTTGAGAAGAAAAAGCTCACCACATTTTGGCGCCCGAACAGGGACCGATTCAGATCCATCTGAACTAGATCACAACATTATTATATGATTTTGTTGGTTTTATTATTAATTTGGTCAATTATGGTAATAGTTTTCCTGATATTGAACCAGACCTGTAGTCCTGGTATAAATCCCACTTGCTCACAGTGTATTATCCTGCTGATAAGTTGTATCTCTTTGCTAATATTTTATTTAAAATGTGTGCATCAACATTCATTAGGAAGATTGGTCTGTAATTTTCTTTCTGTTTTGGCTCTTCCTGGTTTAGAAATCAATACCGTATTTGTGTCATAGAAATAATTTGGCAAGATTACTTTACCTATTTTTCCAAATAATTTACATAATATTAGAGTTAATTTTGCTTTAAATGTTTGGTAGAATTCATTTATAAATCCATCTGGCCCTAGAGCTTTTTTCCTTAGGGTGTTCATGTATGGCTTGTTCAATTTCTTTTTCTACACTGCAATGATTTAAGTAATTTATTTCATCTTCTATTAATCTGGACAATTTATATTTTTGTAAATATCCATCCATTTTGCTCAAATTATCAGATTCACTGTCATACAGTTGGGCAAAGTAGCTCCTAATTATTGTTTTAATTTTTTTTCATTCCTGGTAAGTTCAACCTTTTCATTTTTGATGTTAGAAATTTGGTTCTTTCCTTTTTTCTAATAAAATTAACCAAAGGTTTTCCTATTTTGCTGGGTTTCCCGTGAAACCAATTCTTGGCTTTATTAATTTGTCCAATAGTTTTCTTGGTTTCAATTTTATTAATCTTGTCTTTGAGTTTCAGCATTTCTAATTTGGTATTTAACTGGGGGGGTTTTAATTTGTTTTTGTTTTTGTTTTTTTCCTGGCTTTTTTAGTTGCATGTCCAATTCATTGATCTCTTCTTTCTCAATTTTATTCATGTAACTACTTAGAAATATAAAATTTCCCCTGACCATCCCATAGTTTTTGATAAATTGTCTCATTATTGTCATTCTCTTGGATGAAATTGTGAATTGTTTGTGTGATTTGATGTTTGACCCATTCATTCCTTAGAATTAGATTATTTAATTTCCAATTGGTTTTTAGTCTAACTTCCCTATGCCCTTTATTGAATATAATTTTTATGCATTGTGGTATGGAAAGGAAACTTTTACTATTTCTGCCTTTTTTGCATTTGGTTGTGAGGTTTTTATGCCCTAACACATTGTCAATTTTTGTGAAAATGCCATGTACTGCTGAGAAAAAGGTGTATTCCTTTTTGTCCCTATTCAGTTTTCTCCAGAGGTTTATCATATTTAGCTTTTCTAGGATTCTATTAACCCCCCCTGCTTTCTTTCTTGTTTGTTTTGTGGCTAGATTTGTTTGATTCTGAGAGGTGAAAAATGAGGTCCCTCACTAATATGGTTTTGCTATCTATTTCTTCCTGTAAGACTTAAAATCTTCTCGAGGAATTTGGCTGCTCTACCACTTGGTACATATACATTTAATGCAGTTACTACATTATTTATGGTACCTTATCAAGATGTACTTTCCTTCTTTATCTCTTTTAATTAGATCTATTTTCACTTTTATTTTATCTGAGATGAGAATTGCTACCCCTGATTTCTTTGCTTCAGCTAAAGAATGATAAATTTTGCTCCAGCTTTTTATCTTTGTTATGCATGTATTTCTTGTAAACAACATATTGTAGGATTCTGTTTTTTTAATCCACTCTGCTATTCACTTCTGCTTTATGGAAGAGTTCATCCCATTCACATTCACAATTATTATTTGTGATTATATTTCACTCCATCCTTTCTCCCCTATATATTTTTTTGTTCTCTCTTTCCACCTTGTCCTTCCTTAGTAGTCTTTTGTTTTTAACCCACCCCACCCACTCTCTGCCCTATCTTCTGTCATCCCTCCTGCATTCTCTTACCCCTTTCTCCTGCTGTTTCTTTCCTCCCATCTATGAAGACACTCACTTTTCTTTCCTCTTTCTCCTCCTACTTCTTTATGTGGTAAGATAAATTTCTATACTCAATTGAATGATTAAGCTATTCCATCTTTGAGCAAAAACTGATGAGATCAACTTCAGACAATGCTCATTTCCCTCCCTTTTATTTCCTATGTTCTAAAAGGGTTTTTTTGTGCCTTTTCATGTGATCTAATTTGTCTCATTATATGTCCCCTTTCCTTTTCTCCTAGTACAATCTTATTTTCACCTCTTATTATCTTTTTTCTTTGCTATCATGATATCAGATTTCATTTACAACTACACATTCCCTTCATGTGCTGCCCTCTCTAACTTCCCCAATAACAGACACAGTTCTCAGGAGTTAGTAATCATTTTATCATCTAGAGTTGTAAATAATTTAACCTTTAAACAATATATTTTCACTTGATTTTCTTTTTATGTTTTTCTTTGAAAATTATATTTTATGTTTAACTCTGATTTTTTTCAGTAGAAATGATTGAAAGTCTCTTTTCCTTCTCCCCTGAAGTATGATGGTCAATCTTGCTGGGTAGTTAATTTTTGGTTGTAACCCTTGGTGCTTTGCCTTCTGGAATATAATATTATAGGCTCTCCTATCCTTTATTATAGATTTTGCCAGATCCTGAGTAACCCTTATTGTTGACTTTTTTCCAAGCAGTTGATTCTCTCTTGCTTACATCTCATTTCTTTTTTCTTTTTTTTTCTTTCTTTTTTCTTTCTTTTTTCTTTTTCTTTTCTTTTCTTTTTTTTTTTTCTTTTCTTTTTTCTTTTTTGCTAAGGCAATTGGGGTTAAGTGACTTGCTCAGGGTTACACAGCTAGGAAGTGTTAAGTGTCTGAGACTCAGGTCCTCCTGAATTCAGGGCTGGTGCTCTATCCATTGTGCCACCTAGCTGCCCTTTCTTTTTTTCATTTTTTTCTTCTACCTCTATTATTTGCATTTTAAAGTCTTTTATGACCACTTCCAAGAAGTTGAGACCAATTCATAGCACTCCTTGAGATTTTTTTCTGTGGACATTCTGACCTCATCTGAATAGGTGTTTTGGTCTTCCCTGTCATCATAGTAGCTGTCTATAGTCATAGTTCTTTTCTATTTCTCCCTAATTTTCTTTTCTTTTCTTTTCTTTTTGCATTTCCTCTTTTCTTCCTCTTATGGTCAAATTCTACTAGTAGGATAAAAGGGGCACTGTCTCAAGCTTCCCATACAGCTCTGAACCTTAGCTTTGAGCATAGGGGCCCTTTGTGTTTGCAGCTCTTTGTAGTAAACAGCCTGGTTTCCAATAATTTGCCTTCAGAACAAGGACTGGAAGTTGCATCACTCATTACTTCTGCTACTGAGCCAGCACCAAGGGTCTCAGTTGCTAATTTGCTCTGATTAAGCCTCTCTCACTGGCTTTCCCATAGTCTATCTGAGCTGGGTTGAATATCCATTTCCCTCCCAGTAACACTCAACTTTCTTGAAGTTTTTCCAATCTATCTTGAGCTGGAGAGTGGTTTTATTGCATCAGATTCTGTTTAGAGGCTTGGTTTCCTGTGGTTTTTGAGGAAAACTGGCAGAGCTCTAGCAGCTTCCTGGCTGCACTCTGACACCTTGGCTCTACCCCTGTTAAGTCCCCTAGCAATAATTCTTTTGTCTTAGGTGAAGAGAGTGTGTTTTCTCTGTTTCCTACACCTAGTTTTTTTTTTTTTTTCAGCCAGCTCAGGACTGATGTTCCAAGAAACAAGTGTACTTCAGGAACTAGTTCAAGGTAACTAGCATACTCTATCTGGATATGAACTTTTGTTCATGTTTTCTTATTGACATAACAACAATCATATTCTCCCTGTAAACTAAAACAGGAGAGTGGCAAGGGAGTATTGTGGGCTGGGACAGTGTCTGTGTGCTTGCTTTTTGTATGACTTCAAAGTAAATACTCATTTACAAAAGACTAATGTTAAAAGAATATAGAGCACTATTCACTGGTTGCTGATAGTAAGGTGTAAGTGGGTGGGGGTGAAGGGTGCAGTAAAAAGATGGATTCTGAAGCTGATAACAGAAGAGATAAAACTCGGATGTTAGCTTTGTAACCTTGTTCAAGTCATTTAACTTCTGAGCCTCAGTTCCATAAGAAGAGACCATTGTTTGAGTCCTTTCTTATTAAAAAGAAGACTAAGTGAGTGAACCATAATGAAGTTTATATAGCACTCAACAAATTTCAGTCTATATCAATAATTATTGTTATATTTGTAGTACTTAACTCCTAGAATTATTGTATCAGATAAAAGACTATATCTAACATGACTGGTAGATCTTAAAGTATTATATAAATACAAATTATGCCAGATAGCATACTAATCTCAAAGTAGAAATATACTGAACCCTAAAGTTTATACCATAAAAAAAAAAACAATAGGATAAGATGAAGTATGTTTGAAGTGAATTTTTTTGTATTTTTGATTTTCCCAATTACCTGTAATAATCATTTACATTTTTTAAGTTCTGAATTCCTCTGTGCCCAAAGGGCTATCACATTGTGAATACGCTTTGATCCAGCAGTGTTTCTACTGTGCCTATATTCCAAAAAGATCTTAAAGAAGGGAAAGGGACCCACATGTGCAAAAATGTTTGTGGCAAGCCCTTTTTGTACTAGCAATGAACTGGGAACTGAATGGATGCCCATCAGTTGGAGAGTGGCTGAATAAGTTTTGGTATACAAATAAAATGGAATATTATTGTTCTATATGAAATGATGAACAGACTGATTTCAGAAAACTCTGGAAAGACTTACATTAACTGATGCTAAGTGAAGTGAATGCAACCAGGACAACATTGTACACAGCAACAACAAGATTATGTGATAATCAACTGTGATGGACTTGGCTCTTTTTAATGAGGAGATTCAAGGCCTTTCTAATAGACTTGAAAGAGCCATTTGCATGCAGAGAGAAAACTATGGAGACTTAATGTGGTAAAAATTTAGTATTTTCTTATCTTTTTTGTTTTTGCTTTTGTTTCCTTGTTGTAGCTTTTTTTCTTTCTCATGATTTTTTTCATCTTTTGATCTGATTTTTCTTGCTTAGCATGACAAATATGGAAATATGTTTAGAAGAATTGCATATATATAACCTATATTGAATTACTTTGGAACACAAGATGTTGCAAGGGTGAATGTTGAAAACCATTTTTGCCTGTATTTTGAAAAATAAAAGCTATAATTAAAAATGAAATATAAAAGTAAATAATTTTTGTTTCTTTTCTCTACCTCTCTCTCATTTTTTTTTTTTGCTGAGTCAATTAGGGTTAAGTGACTTCATCAGGGTCACACAAAGTTAAGAAGTGGTAAGTGTCTGAGGCCACATTTGAACTCAGGTCCTCCTGACTGGTACTCTATCCATTGCACCACCTAGCTTCCCCTCCACCTCTCTTTTGAGAAGGCAAGTAATTTGATCGAGATTTTACATATGTATGCATACACATATACATAGAAATATAAAACACATTTCCATATTAGGTGTGTTATTAAAGAAAACACAGAGAAAAGAGAATTTTTAATAACTATGCTTTGAATTAGTATTCAGATTCCATCAGTTCTTTCTCTGGAGGTAGATAGCATTTTTTCATTATAAGTCCTTAAGAACTATATTGGATCATTGTATTTCTGAGAATGGCCAAGTCACTGAAATTTGATCATGCAATATGGCTATTACTGTGAACAGTAAGTCATTTTAGGTTTTTCTGAGTATGTCTTATATCAGAGTAGTATTTTATCCTCAGTTGATGGATATCCTATCCCCTCAGTTTCCAACTCTTTGTCACCACTAAGAAAGTAGTATACATATTTTTATACATATAGATTCTTTTTCTTTTTCTTTACTTAATTTCTTTGACATACATATCTACTAATGATATTGCTAGGTCAAAAATATGCAAACTTCTTTAGCTTTTTGGGTATAGTTTCAAGTTACTCTCTGAATGATTGGAACAGTTCATAATTTTTCCCATAGTGCATTAATCTTCAATTTTTTTTGCATATCCCCACCAACATTTATCTTTTTTTTTCTGTCATACAGCTAATCTAATTGGTATGAAGTGGTACTTCAGAGTTGTTGGAATTTGCATTTCTCTAATCAATGCATTTTTTCATATGGCAAGAGAAAGTTGTGATTTCTTCTAAAAATTGTCTATTCATATCATTTGACCAATTATCAGTGGAGAATGAATCATATTCTCATAAATTTAAATAAGTTCTCCATACACTTGACAAATAAAGTCCTTATCAAATAAAGTTGCTATATTTTTATTGGTATAGTACTGAATAAATAAATTACTTAGATAGAATTGTCATTTTTATTATATTGATGTGGCCTACTCAGGAGCAATTAATATTTCTCCAATGGTATAGATATGGCTTCATTTGTATGAAAATTGATGTGTAATTATGCTTAATTAGTTCCTGGATTTGTCTTATCAGATAGATTCCCAAATATTTTATATTGAATATAGTTATTTTAAATGGAATTTTCTATCTCTTCCTGCTGGATATTGCTGGTAACATATAGTAGTCCTGACAATTTATTTGGGTTTATTTTATATGCTGCAACTTTACTGAAGTTGTTAATTATTTCCATCAGTTTTTTAGTCAAATTACTATAATTCTCTAAGTATAAAATCATATCAAATATAAAGAATGATAGTTTTGTTTCCTTATTATCTATTCTAATTCCTTCTCTTTCTGTCTTTTTTTTTTTTTTTTTGCTATAGCTAGAATTTCTAGTACAATATGGAATAGTGGTTATAATGGCCATCTGATAAGATACCTTTCATACTTATGGTTAGAGGGAAATTTCTTAACTAAATAATGGATATAAGAGATCACAAAAAATAAATAGTTCATTTAAGTTACATGAAAATGCAAAATCAATATATAAGAATAAGAAGAAAAGCTACTAATTGGTTTAAAAGTCTTTACATAAACTCAGATTTGGTCCATTATACAAGAAAATAATACTAGAAACTCAGATCAAAATCTATTTCCTAATGAATATAGGGTCAGAAAAATGTAAAGTTTTCAAAAGCCCTTAAAAATTACAACTTAATGTATAGACAATTGTTCTGTGAAAAATAACTCATAATATATCAATTGATGGAATTATTTGTATCTTATATAGCCAATCTGTCATTCTACATATCTATTTCTATAAAAAAGAAGGGGGCATCTAAGATCATAAGAAAGATCTGAAGTTCATGGAGCTTTAATAAAGTGCCATTAACTTAGAGCTCTGTCTCATTCTCTTTTTTATTATTTTTTTTTATTTTCAAAACATATATATGGATTATTTTTCAACATTGACTCTTACAAAATCTTGTGTTCCAAATTTCCCCTCCTTTCTCCACCCTTTCCTCTAGATGGTAAGTAATCCAAAATATGTTAAACATGTTAAAATATGTGTTAAATCCAATATATGTATACATATTTATACATTAATCTTGCTGCACAAGAAAAATCAGATCAAAAAGAAAAAAAAATGAGAAAGAAAACAAAGCACAAGCAAACAACAACAAAATGAATGAGAATGTTATGTTGTGATACACACTCACTTCCCACAGTCCCAGAGTCCTCTCTCTGGGTATAGATGGCTTTCTTCATCACAAGATCATTGGAATAGTCCTAAATCATCTCATTGCTGGAAAGAGTCGTTTCCATCAGAATTCATCTGTCACATTCTCTATGGAAGATGAAAGAAATCATTCCCTGCTATTAAACTTAGGTGATTGGCGGGGAGGGAGGGTGGTGCAGGGCTGGAAAGGAATGTCTGTAATTTGGAGATAAAGTTAATTTAACAAAGACAATAGTAAGTTTTATTTCAAACATTATAAGTGTGAGGTAATATCAAGACTTCTAATTCATTTCAAAATGAGATGAAGTTCAATGTAAATTCACTCAAGTATACACATATTTTATCTTAGAGCATGTGTTATATAAATTCACTTTTATAATCCTATTTGGGGGCATTATAAATGTGGAGAGGCTTTGTTGTTATTCAATCGTTTTCAGCTGTGTTCAACTTTTCATGACCTCATTTGGGATTTTCTTGGTAAAAATACTGAAGTGGTTTACCATTTCCTTCTCCAGACTATTTTACAGTTGAAGAAATTGAGGCAAACAGAATTAAGTGATTTTACTATTGTCACATAGCTAGAAAGTGTCTGAGGCCAGATTTGAACGAAGAAAAATCTTCCTGCCTCTAGGCCTGACACTCTGTCCACTGCACCACCTAGCTAGGGAGGTAAAGAAATATTATTTCCATCCAGAAATGTGCTACTATTTCTTATATAAATATTAGAGGAACAAGTCAAGCTTGAAAAAATGTGAGATGTTTGTTATCTACTCCACATAGTATTTAAGTATACTTTATATTTTAAGTAGCTACTGTCATAACTCAAAGTAAAGTCAGATCTGATGAATCTCAATAGTCTTCCATAGAAAAATAATATTGATTGCTAAGTCTACTTGTCATGGTTCTAATGATAACATTTTAGTAATTTTAAAAATAAAAAAATTAAAGAGTTTCCTTATTCAAGGAATGTTCAAGTCTTTCTATTGTCTAACTAGAGAACCTTTAAGTTCAACTCAAGGACTTTATTGTAGTCTCTGCTTCCTTTCAACTAGGACCTTTTCCTGACACCTATAAAAAGTGGAGGCCATGAAGGTGAAGAAAGAAAGACTGTAATGAATTTAAGAGTTTATAAATTCCACTTGATTATAATGTCATTGCTAATTATTGAACTTTCATAATATTTTCTTACGTGATTAAACACAAGCATGCTTAGATAATTAGCCTCTCAAATGTTCTCCAAAACTCCCTCTAGAATTCTCCTCTGTTTTACATAAGTAATTTACTGAAGATCTGACCATATCACTGCTTTGCTCATTAACCACCATTGACTCCTTATTCCTCGCAGAATAAAATACAAAATCATTGGCTTTTAATTTAAGCCCTCTATATATAATCTGGCCCTAATTTACTTTTCTGCATTTCTTTCACATTAATGCCCTGGGTGTCTTATGTTTATTTTTGATTCTTTGGTGCCTAAGGCTGTTACTTAAATATAATAGACACTTAGTAAATGTATTTTTGAGTTGGTAAAATTACTGAAGTCCATATGTTCACTCATCCAGACTGCTTATTTTTATCAGTCTTGTCTTTATATATCCTCTGGAACAAAGACTGGAACATAGTTCGAACTTAAATATTTCTTGATTTAGGAACATGGCATCATACATTCTGATCTTGAATCATACATTCAGAAACCATCTAGTCCAATTTTCTTATGTGTGGATGAGGTCTGTGGAGGTTAAATAACATTCTCAATATTGCAATAGTTTTGTTACACCTGGATTTTCTCATCGCAAATCCATGATTTTTGTTATATATTATTCTGTCTTCATGACTAAAACAGATTCCATCTACATTTTGTTAACATGTACCGTTGAATAAAGCCATGCACAAACTCTCTCTAGATAAGGAAAGCATGACATTCATGTATCTGCTATAGTTGTTATGTGTGAGAGCTGAGGCTATTTATGACATAATTGCATATTCAAAATCTAATGCACACTTTGCTCTTAGCAATCAAAGTTAGTATATAGTCCACTATTATTCTCCTGCCAGAGGTAGTTACTTCTCCTACCCCAAGGGCAGTCAGCTTTCTTCACAATGGTCTGGAAGATAGCATATGGGGCTATCAAATGAGATTATAATTGTCAAATGCTTAGCACAGCACCTGGCACACATTTATAAATGCTAATTTTCATCATCATTATCTTAATTATCATTTTGTTTTAATTTTTTAAGACAGGGACTGCATTCAGAAAAAGGAGCAAAATTAAGGCTTTTATGCCACCCCCTAGAAATTCTATCTGCTCCACAGAAAGTATTTTTCCAACTTGCTTTGTGAAGGCCACCTAGCTTTGGTCCTGAAATTTCACAGCTAGTTGAACTGTGCTCTGTGTATTTACAAAACATTTTAACTGCTCTTTGTAGAACTTTTATAGCCCAGAACAAAAAAGACCTTGGTGAACAAAAATTTGAATTTCCTCTCAAGTGTAAACAGACTTGGGGGGAAAAAAGTCTGCTGTTAAATCAGGCTAACATCTGCCAAAAGTTTTATACTAACTGAAAGGTTGCCTTACTGGAGGCAAGGTAACTACTGTCATCAACTTCCAGATAATTAATTTAAGAAGGCAAGAAACAGTTAGTCATACAATTAGAAACAGCATGAGGATTTTTGCTACATCTGCTAGCTACTTCCCAAAGAGCCAGGTTTTCCTTACAAAATGAAGTGAACTCAAAGATGAAATATCCATTAAAAAAAATTTCAAGAAACATATAGTAGAAATGTTCAGTGTTACTTAACACAGTGACTATCAAATACAAGGCTAATGGTTCTTGTTCCTTATTAATTCATCCAACTGCCTAATTCAAACATTTTTACTGTATATGAAATACTCTGTGGGAGGTCAGTTTGAAGATGGGAATAGATACAAAGACATTACACATAATTCTTGCCTCAAGGAACTCACAGATAAGACTTCTACACAGATTAGTATATTGTACATTAAGTTGTGATGATTACAAAAGAGAATTACAAAATGCTGTGAGATCAAGTGAGAGGGAGTTCACTTCCTTTACTTGTATTAATACTACTATTTACTAAGGCAAAAATACTATAACAGAGTTTTTTTGTTTTATCTTGTTTTGTTTTTTGCTCTTCTGACATTAACAGATTTGTTGTCTAATGTCTCTACATCACGGAGACAACTACTGGGTTATGGAAAAAAGGCAATTCTTGAAGGGAAGAAGACTTTGGTTAAAATCTCATATCTGATATATATTGTTTATATGACTGAGCAAGTCATTGACCCTCTTAGAATCCTAGCCAAATCAGAAATATAGATAAAAAGCATCATCCTGCCTTAGTAAAGTAATTTCCCTTATCTTTAATGGAGCTACCTATACCACGTATAGGCAACAAGCACAGTATCCAAAATCAAGATTTATGAAATCGTAGATTCTCATATTTGGAAGGATCCTCAGAAGATTTTCATAAAACATAATGCTGTGTCTTTCTGCCCCCACTCTCCTCCAGATTTGTTCAAGCATTTTGATATTCTCTCTAAACTGATTTTGCTATCTAGAACTGAATGCAATCATGAACTCAGACCAAGATCTTCATTAATTTATTCAACAAACATTATTTAAGTACATATTCACTGAAAACAAAATACTATGCTAAAGAAGATACAAAGATAAGACAAAATCATTGCCCCCTATAACACACAGAGTCTAGAAGAATGAGAAAGACAACAACGTCACATTATGTTAAGTACTTTGGTGAATTGTGGAATAAAGGACTGTTTAAGGAAAGGCATTATTTATAGTATTATCAAGCATGACTATGGTGGGAATTAGTAGAAATTTTCCAAAACAAATTAAAAGAAGGGTATTCCAGTTTTACACAAATATCAAATTCCAGATTCCCAGTGTTTTCGAAAGGACCTCAGATTCAATTTTGTCCAACTCTTACTCAAAGCATAAGTTTACTCTAGGAATATCTGAAAAGTGGTTGCTTTCCTTCTGCTTGGACATTTCTGGTGATGATATTCACTTACTACATAATAAGCCAGTTTGTAGAGAACCAGAACTCTGAAAAGGTATACTTAAGACTCAGTATGATTGATGAGATAATGATTCTCTTGCTAATGATGTAATCACTCTAGTTAAGTACATATGCTTAATGTGCTGTGGTGATATAATTAATGCTACTATAGTTAGCATTTGGCGGTAATGGCTACAGTTGCCCAGTGTGATGTAGTGATGTAATCATACTAGAATATTTAAAGGAAGTCTCAGACATAGAAGACTCTCTCTCAGCCAGAGCTCTCAGCCCTATCTCTCAGAGAAGACTTCAAGCTCCAGACTCCAGGCTCCAGGCTCCAGATTCCAGACTTAATCTTTGACCAGCCACATGGTGATTCTCCTGATTCCTCCACTAAAACCAAGGACTCAGGCTGATCCTGAAGTCCTCCAGAAAGTTAGTCCAGACTTTACACTGGTCTGTCTTATTTTTTGAAAACTACAAAAGAAAATAACATTGGTTAATCATTGTTCCAAGAACACTACATAATGTTTTGTTAAAATGAAGTATTCTTCAATTCCACTCAATTGTCATCTATAAGCCCACAGAGGAGTTTGTTACTTTTTTTCTTTAGAGATGCCCACTAATTACAAAGTAATAGGTTCACCACAAGATTAGATACTGTTCTTGTATTTTGAATCTTGTGATTCTTTGCCATGCTATAATACCGAATCATTTTATAGAATGATATCAAATGTTTCAGACCAGACTTAATTTGCCAAAACAGAAGTACAATGATATTTAGAGATATCCAGAGAAGTCCATGAAACTTATCCTGACAATTTATTTTTTCTTAAATTTACTTGGACTTCTTTAATAAAGCCAACCAGAATTCTTTAAAGAATTTAACTTGTAGCAAAGTTTTCCTTCACACTATCTCTCATGTCCATAAACTTGATGTAAAAAAAAATGGAAAAGTTAGACATAACTGAAAATTCAAACAAATCCATAGAAGTTTGTGTGGACAGAAACATTACAAAGTTTGTTCTTCATTACTATTTCTAAACCAACCATCCCATCATTAAATGTATACTTGACACTGATAAATAGAACTTTATGACAGTACAGGTAGTTCTATAATAATTCTACCAAAAAAAAGTGGTGAATAGCAATCACTGACATCATTAATCCTATGTGTGTTTATTTTTCCCATTTTGGTCTTCTTTTTTTTGATAATGAGAGGTTCCTCTGAAGACTAGATGAGTCCTTAAATTCAGGAAATGATAAATAATTGTTTAGGACTTTGCTGGAATTTAATTTCACTGGCATAATAATCCCTTCTCCAATACAGACCATAATTCCATAAATCTTCCTTGAGAATCCATTTAATGAACTAGAAGCTATCCACTGAGTACAACTCACACTATCCATCTGTTGTTTCCCCTTTCTGATACATAATAGATAGTTAATCTCCCTTTTTGGTCATATGTTTTTGAGGACATCTTTTATTGTGCATACATTTAATTGTTTTTACTTTACTTCTACCCACTATCCATTTTTACATCATTCTTTGGATTATTTATAATTGTTCATACTGTTCCTTGCATTATATCTTATTGGGAAAATATTAGTATTAAAAATGTGCTTTTACAATAGTCTACAATTTGAAATCATGCAAAGTAGTATATAATATCCCAAAAGTAATACAAGAGAATCTATTCTATTCAATTCCAGATCTGGATTATTGTACACTTTTATCACCTTTTACATTACTGATAAACTCATCTGAATAATTGTCTATCTAGCTTATTGATTCATTGTTGTTGTTCTTATTGTAGTTGTTGTTGTTGTTGTTTGAGACATTTGGAGTTAAATAACTTGCCCATGGTTGCACAGTGTCTATGATCAGGTTTGAGTTCAGATTCTTAGGACTCCAGGACTAATTCTTTATGCACTGCACCACTTATCTGAATCTCAGTTCATTTATTCTTACTCTTTTTATTTCAAAGACTCTTGTTTTAGGCAGAAACTGTGAAGATCTTTCCCTCCCAGATCTATTCTTTTGTGAAGGAAAACTAGGCCATCTTTTGTTTCAATTTTTACCTAGCTTTTTGGAATGGTATTGCCTCAAACAAACTGAAATCTGGGAAAGAACTTGGCTTAAAAAAATCAGAGTCTACCACTGCATTTAGGGCTATAGTCTATCCTGATATATGTCTTCACTTCCAATGACTCTGGAAGAAAGAGTGAAGATAATGACTTTGCAGAACTCTGTTCACTAATTCAATTCATTTGCAAATCAAGACATTATCTTTGTGCTATCATTGGTCCTTTTAAACAATGAAGGAATAACAACAACAATAATATCTATAGATACCTTCTTACAATGATGTATTTTTTAAATTTATTTTTAATACTATTGTTTTATCAATCATACTGGGAGAAAAAAAATCAGACCAAAGGGGGTTAACCATGGGAGAAAGAAAATTAAAAAAAAAAAAAAAAAAAAACCAGAAAAAAGAAGTCAACATTGCATGTGTTGATTTGCATTCAATCTCTTCTTAGTTCTTTTTCTGGATACAGATGACATTTTCTATCCAAAGTCCATTAGAACTGCTTTGGATCACTGGACCATTGAGAAGAACCAAGCCTTTCATAGCTGATCATTGCAGAATCTTGCTGTTATTGTGTACAATGTATTCCTAATTCTGCTTATTTTGCTCAGCATTAGTTCATGTAAATCTTTCCAGATCTTTCTAAAATCAGCATGTATATCATTTTTTATTTTTTCTAATAAATAAGCTTTTTATTATCTAAAATAAGCTTTTTATTCACAAAGCATATGTATGGATGATTTTTCCTATATTTATCCCCACATAACACCCTGCCATAAATTTTCCCCTTCTTTCCCCCAATCTTCTCCCCCACCTGGCAGGCAGTCCAATACATGACAAATATGCTGAAATACATGCCAGATCCAATATGTGTATACATATTCCCACAGCCATCTGGTTACACAAGTAAAATCAGAACAAGAAGGAAGAAAAAGAAAAACTGAGAAAAAAAGAAACAAAGTGCAAGCAAATCATAACAGAGAGAGTAAGAATGCTATGCTGTATTCCACTCTCTGTTCCCATGGTTTTCTCTCTGGGTGTAGATGGCTCTCTTCATCACTGCAGAAGTGGAACTGGTCTAAATCATCTCAATGTTGAAGAGAGCCATGTCTGTCAGAATTGATCATCATATAGTCTTGTTGTTGCTGTATATAATGATCTCCTAGTTCTGCTCATTTCACTTTGTATCAGTTCATGTAGGTCTCTCCAAGCCTCTCAGAAATCATTCTGCTAATCGTTTTTTACAGAACAATAGTATTCCATAGCATTCATATACCATAATTTATTCAGCCATTCTCCAGTTGATGGGCATCTACTCAGTGTCCAGTTTCTTGCCATAAAAAGGGCTGCCACAAACATTTTTGCACATCTGGGTCCCTTTCGCTCTTTTAAGATCTGTTTGGGATATAATCCCAATAGCAACACTGCTTGATCAAAGGGTATGCACAGTTTGATAACTTTTTTAGCATAGTTTCAAACTGCTCTCCAGAATGGCTGGATCCATCCACAGTTCCATCAACAATGTATCAATGTCCCAGTTTTCCCACATCTCCTCCAATAGTCATCATTATCTTTTCCTGTCACCTGTACATCATTTTTATAGAATAATAATATTACATTACCTTCATGTATCATAGCTTATTCAGCCATTCTCTAATTGATGGGCATGTGTTCATTTTCCAATTCTTTGCTACCACAAAAAGAGGTGCTACAAACATTTTTGCACATGTATTCCCCCCTCCTTTATGATTTCCTTGGGATATAGACCCAGTGATGGCACTGCTGGGTCAAAAATATAAACAGTTTTATAGACCTTTGTGCATAGTTCCAGATTGTTCTTCAGAATGGTTGGATCATTTCACAACTGCACCAACCATGCATTAGTATTCCAGTTTTCCAACACCCCTCCAACATTTATCATTATCTTTTCCTGTCATCTTAGCTAACCTGAGAGGTGTGAAGTGGTACCTCATAGTTGTTTTAATTTGCATATATCCAATATATATTTTTTCCACATATTTTTTCACATAACTATAGATGGCTTTAATTTAATCATCTGAAAACTGTCTATTCATATCCTTTAATCATTTATCAATTGGGGAATGAATTGTATTCTTATAAATTTGGCACAGTTCTTTATGTATTTTAAAAATGAGAACTCTCTCAGAAGTACTGGCTATAAAGATATTTTTCCCAGCTTTATACTTCCCCTTTTAATCTTGTTTTGGTTGGTTTTGCTTGTGCAAAAAAACTTTAATTTGATATAATGAAAGTTGTACATTTTGACTTTCATAATGTTCTCTAGTTCTACTTTGGCCATAAATTCCTCCCTTCTCCAAAGATCTTATAATGGTAAATTATCCCTCATTCTTCTAATTTGTTTATGTATCCTGTTTTATGCTCAAATCATGTATCAATTTTAACCTTCTTTTGGCATGGAGTGTAAGATGTAGGTCTCTGCTGAGTTTCTGACATATTATTTTCCAGTTTTCCCAATGAACTTTGTCAAATAGAGTCAAGAAAAGTCAGTATCACAGGGGTGAAAAGGGTGAACTAATGAGTGGATCTTTATCACAGCAAATCAGCAACTAAGACCCTCAGTTCTGGTTAAGTAGCGAGCAAATCAATGGGGCAGCTTCCAGTCCCAGCTCAGAAGACAAACTTTGGGAAGCCAGCCTGTTTCCTGAATACAGCAGGCAAAGCAGCCCCTGTGCACAGTTTGGAGTGTCTCACTTTAAGGAAATTGATGGATTGAAGTTAATGCCTTACAAGTTATCTTCCGATTCAAGACCTTTAATCCTATTTCCTTAAGGAATTTAAATTTTATTGTTTGAAACAAAGGTACCTTCTAAAGGTCTTAATTAACGTTTTCTCTAGCAATAATTTTTTTTTTATTTTGTCAAATAGTAATAATCTTATTTCAGAAGCTGGAGTTTGGGGGTTTATCAAATACTAGATTGATATAGGACTTGATTATTGTGTTGCATGTATCTAATCTATTCCACTGATTCATCATTTTTTTTTCTTAGCATGTACCAATGGTTTTGATAACAGCTGATTCATAATATAGATTTAGCATTGATTCTGATAAGTCACAATCCTTTGTATTTTTCATAATTTCTCTTGATATTTTTGACCTTTTTTTTTTTGCAGATGAATTTTGTTATTGTTTTTTCTAGTTCTATAAAATAAAGTTTTAACAGTTTGATTGGCACTGAAGAAGTAGACCAATTTTGGCAGAATTGTCATTTTATTATATTAGGTCATCCTAGCCTTGAACAGTTGGTATTTTTCCAGTTGTTTAGATCTGACTTTATTTGTGTGAGAAGTGTTTTGTAATTGTATTGTACACCTCCAAGTATTTCATTTTGTCTACAATTATTTTAAATTGAAGTTTTCTTTCTATCTCTTACTGATGGATTTCATCAGTAATTTTATATATATATATATATTCTGATGATTTGTGTGGGTTTATTTTATATCCTGCAAATTTGCTAAAGCTGTGGATTGTTTCAAGTAAATTTTTAGATTTTCTAGGATTTTTCTAGGATTTTCTAAGTATATCATCATGTCATCTACAAAGAGTGATAGTTTTCTTTCTTCATTGCCTATTCTAACTCCTTAATTTCTTTTTCTTTTCTTACTGTAGCCAACATTTTTAATACAATGTTGAATAATATTGGCGATAATGGGCATCTTTCTTTCACCCCTGATTTTTTTGTGAATGCATCCAGTTTCTCTCCATTACAAATAATGCTTGCAGTAGGTTTTAGATAGATAATGTTATTATTTTAAGGAAAACTCCCTTCATTCCTAGGCTCTCTGATGTTTTTAATAGGAATAAGTGTGTTATTTTGGCAAAAGCTTTTTCTGCATTTATTGAGATGTATCATATGATTTCTGTTGGCTTTGTTATTAATATAGTTGATTATAATAGTTTTCTTGATATTTAATCAGCACTGCAGTTCTGGTATAAATCCCACTTGATCATAATGCATTATCCTGGTAATAAGTTGTTGTAATCTCTTTGCTAAAATTATATTTAAATTTTTTGTATCAATGTGCATTAGGGATATTATTCTGCAATTTTCATTCTCTATTTTGTCTCTTTCTGGTTTAGATATCTGTGCCATGTTTTTTACCTATATTTTCCAAAAAAATTACATAGTATTGGAATTAACTGTTCTTTAAATGTTAGGTAAAATTCACCTTTGAATACCTCTGGCCCTGGAGATTTTATCTCAGGTAGTTCATTAATGACATGTCAATTTCTTTGTCTAAAATGGGACTACTGAATTTATTTTCTCTTCTGTTAACCTGGGCAACTTATATTTTTGTAACTATTCATCCAATTTGGTTAGAGGGTCAGACCTGCTGCCATACAGTTGGGAAAAAATAGCTCCTAATTATTGCTTTAATTTCTTTTTCATTAGTGTAAGTTCACCATTTTCATTTTTGCTGGTGATTTGATTTTTTCTTTCCTTTTTCTGATTATATTAGGCAAAGATTTATCTATTTTGTTAGGGTTTTTTTTTTTTTTAATAAAGCCAACTCTTGGTTTTATTTATTAGTTCAACAGTTTTCTTAGTTTCTATTCTGTTTTTTGACTTGATTTCAGAATTTGATATTTATTTGAGGGGTTTAAAATTGTTCTTTTTCTAGTTTTTTTTTTAAAGTATTCCCAATTCATTGATATCCTCTTTCTCTATTTTATTCAGGTACTTTTAGAAATATAAAATTTTCCCTAAGAACTGCTTTGGCTACATCCCATTGGTTTTGGTATGTTGTCTCATTGTTGCCATTCTCTTGGATATGATTATGGATTGTTTCTTGATTTGTTGTTTGACCTACTCATTCTTTAAAATTAGATTATTTAATTTTCAGTTGGTTTTTAGGCTATCTTTCCCTGGCCCTTTATTGAATACAATTTTTATTGCATTGTGGTCTGAAAAGCAAGCATTTAGTATTTCTGCCTTTCTGTATTTGATTGTGAAGTTTTTATGCCCTAATACATGTTCAGTTTTTGTGAAAGTACCATGAACTACTGAGAAAATGGTATATTCTTTTCTGTTCCTCTTCAGTTTTCTCTAGAGGTTTATCATGTCTAGCTTTACTAGGATCATATTAACCTCTCTATGTTTGTTTTTGTTTATTTTGTGGATAGATTTGTTTGATTTTGAGAGGGGAAGTTTGAGGTTTCCCACTAGAAAAGTTTTGCTGTCTATTTCTTCCTATAACTGATATAAAATCTTCTCTAGGAATTTGCTTGCTCTACCTTTTGGTATATACACATTTAATACAGTTACTACTTTATTATGTAAGGTATCCTTTATCAATAAGTACTTTCCCTCTTCATCTCTTTTAAAAAGATCAATTTTTACTTTTGTTTTATCTGAGATCACATTTGCTACTGCTGCTTTTTTTTTACTTCATCTGAAGCATAATAAATTCTTTTTCAGCCTTTTACCTTTACTCTGTATGTGTCTCTATGTCAAATATGTTTGTTGTGAACAATGTATTATAGGATTCATTTTTTAATCTATTCTGCTATTTGCTTCTGTTTTATGGGAGAATTCATCCCATTCACATTAATAGCTATGATTGCTAGTTTTGTTATCTCCCTCCATCCTATTTTCTCCCCTTTATGTATTTTTGTTTTCTCTTTCCACTCTGTCTTTGGTCATGTGCTTTTTACTTATCCTACCCACTAACATCTTCTATCACCCCTTCCACACTTCTCTTACCTTTTTCCCTATTGTTTCTGTCCTTCATTTTTTTCCCCTCTTTCTCCTCCTACTTCTTTATAAGATTAGATAAATTTCTATTCTCAACTGAATGATCAAGTTATTCCCTCTTAGAGTCAAAACTGATGAGATTAAGCTTCAGACAATCTCATGCTCCTCCCTTCTTTCCCTGGATTGTAATAGGTGTTCTGTACTTCTTTATGTGAACTAATTGTCACATTATACCTCCCCTTTCCTCTTTTTTGAATACAAACCTTTTTCCACCTCTCAATTTTTTTTCTTTGATGTCATCACATTAGAGTCCATTCACAATCACATCTTCAATTACCTAGAGGGAATCCAGCTTTTCTTTATACTCTATGAAAGATATCATCTACTAAACTGAATATTAAATCACATATTTTACTTTACTTGATCTGAGTCCTAAAATAACACTTAAAATATTTTTACAAAAACAGATGAGATCCATATTTATTGACCTTGTATTAGGCAATACAAGAATCTCATCTATTGTTTGTCGATTCAGTTTTAAAAGCATCTGAACTAAATTTTATTGTTTCTTTTTTCATCAAATAACACTTAAGGGAATTATTGCAAACTTACTAAAGTCAGGAGCTAAAGCCCAGAGGTTGGTAAATCTTGACAAAGATTGTACTAGGAACACTGACACCCTGATGAATGGGAAAAAATGAATGGACAAAAGAAAAGGCATTTATTAAATGCTTTCTATGTGCCAAGCACTGAGAATAAACACAGAAAAAAAATAATCCCTTCCTGGTTTTCAAGGAGCTCCCATCTGTAATTAGGGAAGGCAACATATAAGAGAAAGTTCAGGTCAAGAGCAGAAAGAGCCCTAGAAGTCCTATATGTTCAGTAGAAAGACATATAGCAAGGTTAAGAGATCCTTACTTTACATAAGTAGATCAAATGATAATCTTGAAGAATTGCTGAGCATAGCAGTTGGGTAGATTATAAGGCCTGGGGCATTTTAGGAGGCAGTAGCAGAGCATATAGTGAGAGGTAATGCTCCCCCATATCACTAGAAGGATGAGAGTTGTTGATTTCCATCTTATTCTACCTGTGCAAGCCGTCAAGCAATAAGAGTAGAGGGAAAATTTAGTGGTGTTGAATTTTTCTGCTTCCTGATCATTCGAGAAAAGTTTCTGATTTGGCCCAGAGCCAAGAAAGGGGCTGTGGATGAAAAGGAAGGGAGATAAGTGCTTCTAGTGGTGATAAAAATTTTTTAAAAATTAAGGTTAGAAACACTCAAATTTATACATAAGTATGTGTGTATAAAGATTTTTTTTTTACTTACTTATACCATTGAGAATTGGTAGTGAATCAGACAGTAAGAAATAGACTTAATCATTAGAAAACATGGATGATTATATTACACATGGTAAATAATCCTTTGAGAATGAAATAAGATAATGAAGATGAATTGCCTAATCTATAGAACCCTGTTCAGGAGGGAAATCTCTTGCTTTTCATTAGTTGTTTATTAGATACATTTATTCAAATATTGAATATTCATTCTAAATGCTTTCTGAGAAGTTAGACTTTCCTAAACAATGAGTGTAAATAAATCTTTATAACCTTTATTTCTGACATATACCAATTTTCTTAACAATGACTTTCAGAAAAACACACTCTTCAAAAATTTCCCAAAGGAGACATCATGCTGTTATGGATCATTATAGGTAATGTTGATCATATTATGCACCATGAAAATCCTGGGGAAATGTAGATAATCTCATGAAACTCAAGGTTATGGGACATTCAGAAAACTTTGGAAAAAAAACATTCACACATATATTAGATCACAGAAAAAGTACTGAGTCCAAGAGAAAACAGCTTTGAATATACTTTGCTAGCATTCAGTAACTTCATAGAAATGTGAAGCAAGGATCATTCCTAGATCTGGAAAGTTCTGGCTACCAAGAGCTTTCAGTTGGACAAAGTCAAGAATCAGATTCAGAAAACTATTCTGTCATCTTAAAGCTAATCCAATCTAACTTATCCATTTTACAGATGAAGAAACTGAGTTCAAAAATAATTACAAGACTCATCTAAAGTTACATTATCAGTACAGTTTTTGAACCTTAGACTTATGGCTCCAGAACAAGTACTTTTCATTCCAAATTTTCCTGTCACAATCTAGCTTCACTTAGAGCCCTCCCTAGAACAAGAAAGAATTAAACAAACATGTATCTTCTGCTGAGACTGAGTGCACAGATTCACTCAGCAGATCATCAATTTCAGTTTCAGATGAAGGACTGGTACCAGGGGAATGCAAGTAGGGCATATTATGTTGTTTTTTCTTCCCAGAGAAAAGAATCCCAGCAGAGCACAAAAAATTATGCACAAGGGAAAATCTCAAATTGCCACAGTTTTGCTTTTGTGAAGCCTCCAAATGAAATCCCCTTTTATTCATCTCACACACTCTTGATCTGTGTTTCCAATATCAAAAAACGATGATCTAAAGAACATATTTGTTATTTGATTGGCATTATATTGACTTTGCTGAAGAGACTAGTGGGGGGATCTATAATCAGCGTGGTCTGCCCTATAACAAACTTCTGAGCAATTGCAGATATCATCTTACTACTTACTGATGATCATGAGGATTGTTTTAACTAAAAGAACTAAATTTAATTCAAATTAATTTCATTTCCCCACTTAACTCTTTAAAAAAAAATCTCCATCAATCCTTCTCCCTTTCTTCACAGGAGGGCTTCTAATTAATGAAATTCATTCATATACTTTTTAAAGAAACATCTTCTCTCTTGTATTCACAGTATGAAAAGGGTCATATTGCACTCAATAATGGAAAAGCATTCAATTACTAGAAATTCTCCTTTAGAGAGCTCATAGTGCCCCAGCAAAAAAAAAAAAAAAAAAAAAAAAAAAAAAAAGTATTTCTACCATAAAAGGAACAAGCAAGTCTAAATTAACTCCTTCTAACTCATCCGTTACAATGGATACACTAGGCTGGTATATTAATAATGTCAACTGCTGGATCTGAAATGGCCATTTCACTCAACTCAAAAACTGGTATCATTGGAACACAAGCTGACTCAAACATTGAGGCAGGGAGACAGTATGGTATAGTGAAAATTATACTACACTTGGAATCATAGGACCTTGGTTCACTTATTATTTACATGACTTTGTGCAATTAATAACCAAATATTTATTAAGTAGTTACTATATACCAACAACTGTATTAAGCACTAAGGATAAAGAAAAAAAAACAAAAAACAAATATAGTCCTTGGTTTAAATGAATTTAGTTTCTATTAGAGAAAACAGAACATATAAATGGATATATACAAAAAATTATCAAGGGTATGATTAATTATTTTGTCAGCTATTATTACATTTCACAATTTGGTAAAACCAATAGATGCCTTCTTATAATAATATGAAATGTAGTTTAATCTTGTTCACCTCAATATCCTCATCAGTAAAATGAGTTGGAGAAAGGGAAAGAAAACATTTCAGTATCTTTGCCAAGAGAATCCCAAATGGCATCATGAAAAATCAGACTGAAATGATTCAACAATGACAACAAAAAGAAAATACAAAGGATTATAAAGATAACTAAAAACACTGAAATAGTTATCACTGTGTATGTGTGTGTGTGTGTGCGTGCGTGTGTGTGTGTGTGTGTGTGTATTTAAAGTTCACATTAAATTAACAGCAATTAATAGTAGAAGGGACAAAATGACATATGAGCTTCATCTTGAAGAAAGCTATGGATTCCAAGAGGCAACAGTGAAGATAAAGGCATGAGGGACAGCTAATACAAAGACACAGAGGAAAGATGGAAAATGAAGTAGTATGTGAGAGGAACTGCAGGTAGGTCAGTATTATTGGACTACAGCATTTGTGAAGGAAAGCAGTCTTCTAGAAGACTGGAAAGATAGGAAGGTCTCAGGCTATGGAAAACTTTAAATGTCAAACAAAAGATTTTATATTTTATTCTAAAGTTCCTAGGGAACCACTGGAGTTTATTGAGTAAGGAGTGGCAGAGTTTATAAGCATGCTTTAGAAATGTCAATTTAATAATTCTAAGTGGAAGATGAATTGGAATTGTGAGAATATTAACAGACACATGGCTGTGAATGTTGCTACACTAGGCATTTAAAACACTTGTGGTTTTTTGTTTTTTTAATGCTCATAATGGATTGGCAACTAACTTTATCTAAAATGAACTAACTTCTAACAGGAAATCTGAACACATTATCTTAGTAGGTGGCTACTTTTTTTCAAGATAGTTTACTGACTTACTGACTGATATCTATGAAGAATAATTTGAAAGACCTATTTTAATTTTTAAAAACCTCAGCTCACTTCAATGCTACTATTTAATATACAAATAGATATAGATATAGTATTTATTAAGCACTTACTTCATGCCAAGAATTGTTCTGAGAACTAGGAAGACAAATGCAAGCAACCAAGATTATCTTTTCAAGGAACTTATATTTTAATGAGAAAAAATAAGAGCTTATGGTACAAATGTAGCATTATGGTTTGATGATAACAGGAACTAACAAAGGCCTGATGGCAGCCACAGAATCTTGTATCCCATAAGTGGATCCCAAGATTCCAGTGAAATTAAAAGAGATTAGAAGAATGACCAGGATACAGACAGCATGGTGTAGAGGATAGAACTTTTATTTACCGGTGAATATGAAGTTGAATGAGCACTCAACTTCAAAAAATATAGAGAAAACTTCTGAAAGCACAACATTAGCCAAGTAGCACAATGAATTGAGCACTAGCCTTAGAGTTAGGAAGACTTGCGCTCAAAACTATAACTAGCTATGTAACCCTCTATTGGTCTCAATTTTCTCAGCTGTAAAATGGGAGAAAGAATAGCACTTACCTCATAGGGTTTTTGTGAGTCTCCAATGAGATAATATTTATATTCCATTTAGCACTCTAGGATATAGTAGGTGCTACTTAAATGCTTATTCTTTTCTCTTTCCATGTATATCACTTAAGCTAAGATTGTTGGTCACTGCAAGGATAAAAATTCTATACAAGAATAACCTGACTCACTTACATCTGGAAATATAGGTCAGCTGTAGTAAACACTTCTGGAATTAGTACAATTTAGGAGCACTTATTGCTAGCATATTAACAGGAGATAAGATGAGACTAAGTATAAAATAAAGCAAGAAAAAAAAAAAAAACAGGCATCAGATCTGAAGGCAAAACAACAAGGAGGACGAATTTCCAAAGTACAAGTCAAGGGTGGTATGAGTTGAAGAAAGTAAAAATTTGGTCAAATATAGAATCAGAATGTAACCAGATATGAATACCAAGGTACATTCCTCTAAAGACACTTGTAGTGGGTTATTAGTGGTTGGTGCTGTTGCTTCTCTGCCCATTCCTCAAATCATAGATGACCATGCTTCATATGGCACTTTGTTTTCCACTCTTGGTAAGCTATAAAGATAGTCAGTGAAATAATAACAGCAAAGTCAGATTTTTCCAAAGGCAAAAGTAATGCTATTTGATTACAATTCTTAGAAGAAGAAGAAGAAGTGGAAAGGTGAGAGACAGCAGGACCAAAGTAGGAGTAGGCTCTATATGTGCTAGGAAAGTATCATGATGACTTATCTTACTTTGTTGGACTGCAGTGTTCTATTTGTTTTGCTGAGATTCTATTCCTACTTTTTCTATAATATTTATGGCCAAAAAATGTTTGCCTAATCATTATCCCATGTAGCTTCCTGACCTTTGAAATTTGAAAGGATTCAAATCCTCAAATGAAATTCCAGTCCATGTATGCCAAGAACAGATGTACAGATGGTAAATAAAACTCCTTGATGAAAAATATGTCTGTGGTGTTAGGGTTCTTGAACTGTAGTTCAGAACAGAAATATCACCTAAACTAAATATATTAAAATTCTCTTCCAAGGTTAAAAAAAAAAACCCAGAGGATTTAGTCTCTTATCAGGAATACTTGATTAAAAAGAAATTAAATTATTTGTTTTCTGAAGATTTTCCCTAGGAAATATACTCCAGAGTAGAATTATGATGCTTGACTCCTGAAATTGTATTCTGAAGATAAATAGAAGTTTCTCACTGAGATGGTAACAATACAGCATGAACTGACCAGTTCTTTAATCACATAGGAACACATAAAAATCAGAAAAATACAGAAAGGAAGAAGATATTATCCAAGCTAACAAATCCTGAAAAACTTCTATAAATTCTCCATTTATTTATGGTCAATTTTGATACAAAGATTGAAGAGATGAATTACTCAAATGACCAAAATCTTTGCTATCAGAGTAAAGAAAACAAGTGGAAATGATAGCTGACAAGTAGGTATTGAATTTCATCAGACAAGAATTAGTATTTCTAATGAACAAACTGCTTTAGGGACTAAAATGGAATCATCCCTCATTTTTTGATTTATAGTAATTCACATTACCAGCAGCAATGGAACTACCTGAGAGCTTTATTCTCATATAATTCCTAGTATGAAAGCAAGATGTTAGTTTCAGATCTATAGATAATTGAAATTAAGTAATACAGAAAACTTAGCTCAAGTTGACAAGGCCTTTATATTTAAAATCTACATTGAAAAAGAAATCAAACAGTCTATATGAAATAACTAGCATTTCATTGATTGGGAAAATGACTAAACAAATTAAGATACATAAAGGCACTTACATATTCCTATGATGTAAAATGAAATGAATATATACAAGTATGGAAAGATTTATATAAGGGAATGTCGAGTTTATTAAAAACAATAAATACAATTAATAAATATTTGTTGTTGCTGCTGCTGCTGCTGTTTGCCCCTGACTGTTAATAGCTCTGGGGCTACTACTTTAAAAGGTAAAATTTTAGTCAATTCTGGTAGATTTCAAAATATCATTCTGAAATTTTGTTTTTGTTTTCCTAAAGCTGCTATAATACTCTAGCTATTTTTTATTAAGTCATCCAGATATATTAATTCCACCTTTCACTTCCAATCCAGCTCCTCAACTCTCAGTGTAGTCAGTCAGACTATCAGGATTGGTGCAAATTCACCTTATCTAATCAGATTTAGTTACAAGATGCTTGATTCTGGCTATCTTCTACCTTTGCTACTCAACTATTACCTATTGTTCTGACAACTATAATCACATTTGAGCTCTATTTGCTAAAGGACTTTTCAATTGAAAGCTCAAAGACTATATTCACTAATCCTATCAACTCCATAGTAGCACAAAATATCTTGTCATTTTTTAAATTTGTATCCCTAATACTTAGAATAGTGCTTTGCATACAATGAACTCAGTAAATGTTTTTTTTTTATTCATTTCATTCATAAAACAACATATTTGATAGCATTTCATATTTTCAGTAATTTTAACGATTTATAGTTAGAAGAATTAAAATTAGGATAAATATTTTACATGAATTATCACATTTAATTGTCATAACCACCTTAAGATAGAATAGTAATTTCAAATCTCACTTTCCAGCAGGGTTATAAATAGGAATCAGCATACCAGCCCCAGCCCAGAAAAAGAAACATAGTTGTGGGGTGAAGGGAAAGGGAAACCAAAATTTTGTTTCCACACACATAAATCACATGCACATATAATTCTCATTTTGTATTATATTATATTCATTATGTTATATTTCCAAGTCCTCTAATGATGCTTTTAAAGTAGCAATGTTCATATTTTTAAAAAGAATGTGTTGATAGAAATGTCAAGTTTTCATTCCCCCACCCCCCTACTGTCTTCTACTTTGACTTTTGGAATGGTACAAAAAATTTATTTGGAATTAGGAGTTTGAATCAACACAATCATCAAACCAAAACCAAAACCAAAAACAAAAACAAACAGTGACTTTTCAAAAATGAATGTATGAGGCAGCTAGGTGGTACAGTGAAATAGAGTACTAGCCCTGAAGTCAGATCTGGCCTCAGACACCTAATACATCCTAGCTGTGTGACCCTGGGCAACTCACTTAACCCCAATTGCCTCAACAACATCACCAACAATAAAATGTATAATGAATAGGGGCCTTCTGAGCATACCCATATTACCTAATATGAAGACTCCCAGCTTACAGGACAAGATCTCCTGAGTTTCCTTATCATGTGGTTGAGAATAGTCTGTCACCGGGATGCAAAGCTTAAATGGATTGTGTTTATAAGACTGTCAGACTAGGATTGTACCATATAGCTCTTTACTAGATAATTGTGTTTTGTTTTGTTTTGTTTTGTTTTACTAATGCTGCTATGAAACTCTACCTATTTTTTGTTGCTGTTGTTAAGTCATCCTGATATGTTAATTCTACCTTTCATTGCCAATCCACCTCCTCAATTCTCAAGTGTAGAGATGGTGAGACTATTAGGATTGGTGCAAGTTCACCCTATCTAACCAGATTCAGAAAAGCTGAAGATCTATTTCATTCAAAATGAGCTGTTACCTGTGTCCTGAGAATCATACTGTTAGTTAGATTTTGGCTTGTTTCATTTATCCTTTTCAGTTTTAGATGCAGGAAATAGAATCATCTTTGGATCCAGAATTTTCAAGCCTTGGTGATCTTAGAGTCAGAATTCCAGTCTGGGTAACCACACAAACCAGCAGGGAAGTCCTAAGAAAATAAAGTGCCTAAGACTTGAGTCCAAGATGAATTTTGAACTTGATATTTAGTACTAAATATAGCAGTGCTTCTTAAACTTTTTTAAACTTTAATTTTTTTTCACAACCTCTTTTTATCTAAGAAATTTTTTACGAGATCCCATTTTGAATTTAAGCCAAGGTGTTTCTGGCAGCATTCATGCATATACAATACAAAGTATGAATGTTGTGTGTTCAAAATTAAGAGGGAGAAAAACGTAAGATGCCTGGCCTTCAGGTAATGGAGACAAGGACAATCACTGTTACACATTGTTGTGTTTTCTGTCCAGTTATTCTGTCACATTCAATTCTTTATGATCCTATGGACCATATAGTCTATGAGTTTTTCTTGACAAAGGTATTGGAGTAGTCTTGTAATTTTTTTCTCCAAAGGCTTACAGCAAACAGGTAGAATGACTTGTCTAAGCTCACATTACTAGTAAGTGTCTGACGTTGAATTTGAACTTAAGTCTTTTTGTTTTCAGGCTCAATAATCCATCCACTGAATCATCTAGTTGATTACTGTTATACATGGATTCATTAAATGATTATTGATTTTTTTTTTTTGCTGAAGCAATTGGGGTTAAGTGACTTGCCCATGGTCACACAGCTAGGAAGTATTAAGTGTCTGAGGCAGGATTTGAATGCAGATCCTCATGACTTCTAGGCCAGTGCTCTATACACTGTGCCATTTAGCTATCCCTGATTATTGATTTTTAAAATGTTTTAATGTACTTACTATATATCAGACATTATATTATAAAAATTTTTAAAGGAATTCCTTTCTTCAAAGTGTTTACATAGTAATAAGGAAAGACAAGTCTATAAAGGGAGAAAATGAGCAGGAAAAAAATTACTGGAAAGCAGAAATGGAGTGGAAGGGTATCTGTCAGGGTGCTCAGGTGGATAATGGGACCATCTCTTATGAAAGGCTGAATGATAAAATAGGAAGAAGAAATAGTTGATCTAGGGCCAGTCAGTAAATAAACCTGGATTAAATGGGCTAGTTTGAAAATCCTCAGTCACTAATTATTTAGACTGGGTCATAGAGCAGGAGTTCCAAAGATGAATGGATTCATTTCTCTAGGGCCTGGTGCAGAGAATCTAGAAGACCAGGATAAAAAGGTAGGTTCTCAGGTCTGGTGAACAGGTTGCTATACAAGAAACAGGAGTGGGAAGATATAAGAAGATCAGCTGTGGCAAGAGATGATGAGATATGTGCATGGCTCGATGGGATGTGAAACTGAAGAGTAAATAGACATGTTGATTTCTATTTCATACTAAAATGACAAATAATGATGTGGAATAAAAAATAATTTGGATCATTTTCCTTATTCTGCCAATCACTTTTTCCTACTCCTCACTCAAAGAATCATAGGAATAAAATTCAAGAGATTGTCTGATTCAATGATCTTTTTTAAGAAAAGTGAGGAATTTTTATTGGTAAGGCAACTAAGGCTGAGAGGCAAAACAACATATGCAAGGTCACACAGCTACTGAAAAGTGATGGATGATAAGAATAGTTTTCCTTCATCTTAGTGAATTTAATCTTTCTAGGCTTCATAGGGAGTTTGACGGGAACAATAGTCACCAAAAAAATAGGATAATGACAGCAAAGTGACAATACACACAGGCAGAGATTTTTTCAAACAGGATTGATGTCAATAAACATTTATCCATCCTTTCTGACCTGGTCACTGTTCATTTTAATTCAGTATTCTCATAATAAGGTCTGGTAATATTTCAAAGTCACAGCACTATAACATTTTTTATAATCTGAGCTGGAATGACTAGGTTAATATTGGTCCAGTGATTGATAGTAAGCAAGAATCTTTCCTCACCTGTCAGAATACATTTTTATTAGTCATTCTGACATTCTGGGTAACCCCTGACAGGTGGAAAATGTGTGACACTTAGGGAGTTGGTTGGCCTAGGAAACCCAAGCACTCAGTTTTGGCTTGGCATTTAATAATTGTTTCTGATGGAAAGCCAAGAGAGTATGTGAGCATTTCTATGTGTTGGCTAGCAATCTTCCTTACAGGATAAATTTATTAATAAATCTGAGGTCAGCAACACTGAAAGCAATCCTAATGTGAAACATATTTGTAAAGTCCCAAAGGTGGCTCTTGGCAAGAAATACATTTTTCCAATACAAAATAAAGGTATTTTACATATAACCATACGAGTCCATTCCAGGAATTTTATTTGCCCTGGCATCTCATTTAAAAGTGTTTGGTGTTCCTAATTTTAAACATCTACTTTTAGTGTGCAGAGGGATACTCTAAATATCCTTTAAGTAACTATTGGCACAATTTTTTCTTATCAGCTAGAAATAAATATTTTCCTATGTATTTTTTTCTCTCCCTCTCTCCTCCAAAGCCATCTATAACACTAAAAGGAAAGGAAAATACTGTAAAATTAACTAATATATTATCAAAAAAAAAAAAAAAAAAGAAAAAGAAAAGAAAGATCTGACCTGACCTTATATAGAGAGTTCTACAACTGGAATCCTAAATCTGATATCTGCCAAGAAGCTGGGACAGGGATCTTCTCATATCTTTCTTTTGGAGTTAAACTTGATCATTCTAATTTCACAGCATTCAGTATCAAATAATTTTGCTATTGCTATTCTTTCCCTTTATATTGTGGCAGACACTATGTATATGTTTTCCTACATCTCCCTATTTCACTTTAAAGTATGCATACTGTTGCTTCTTTGTATTTATCATATTCGTAATTTTTAAAAGCATTGTATTAGGATAGCCCAATTTGTTTAGCCATTCCCTGTTGGAATCCTTACTAACTGCTAACTGATTAGAGTTGATCTAATCTTACAAGAAGATGTTTTGGGCAGAACCTGAAACAAGGTACTAAGTAGAACTAATTAATACAAGGCTTGTGTTCGCACCTTTACTCATTGGAGTTCAATGAGTTCACACCTCCCTTGAAGTCATTGGGCCAGAGAGCACTATGGGAGAAAACCCATAATCCCTCTCTCTGGAAGGAGCATAAATAGGCCAATGGGCCAGTCGAAGAAGCTCTGGAGAGGAAGACGCTACAAGTGGAGATTTCACGGGAATGGCATGAAGAGTTGGAGCTGGCTGGAGGCTGAAGAAAGCAGAGGCAGAGGCTGAAGGACCAGACCTTGAGAAGAAAAAGCTCACCACAATTCCCCATTCAATGGGTATCTGTTATATTTCCAGTTCTTTGGCACTACTAGAAGAGCTGTTATAAATTTTATGGATTGTCTTTCTTTTTGTCAAAGCCTTCCATAGAATATATCTCTAGCAATAGAATTTTTGAGTAAAGGAATATGAACACTTTAGTTCATCTTTTAAAAATTCCAAATTTCTTAACAGAATTATTGAATCACTTTACAAATTCATCAACGATACACTAAGATGCCTTCCCAAACATCATCAACAATAAATATTCCCATCTTTGCTTCTCTTTGCCAATTTGTTGGATGTGAAGTAAAACTTCAGAGTTGTTTCCATTTCTATTTTTTCTAATAATTATTTGGAGCATTTTTCATATTTTTCTTTTGAAAATTTTATTTATATCTTTTTATCTACTGGGAATCTAAGGTGTTTTTGGTTTTGGTTTTTTTAAGTTGGAGAAATATATATTTTCTTTAACCAGTTTGATAAGACATCTATTTACATCTTCCAATACTGCCATGGAAGGATTATCTCATTAGTGTGTTCACACACTACACTACAAAGCACTCATGCCTACCTATCCTGAACAACTCCAAAGTAGCAGATTCTATTTATAAAATGCCTAAAATTATCAAAACACTTAAAAAAGTTGTTTCTTTTTTTCACTTTAATCATCATTAAAACTGGAGGTGGTATAATGTTAATTAATTTTACCCTTTGGATCCTTGAGCACATTATGAACTTATAGTAGATGTCAAAAAATTGGCTCCCTAACTTTTTTTAAAGTTTGGTGTTTTCAGAGGAGAGTTAAAGTCAAGAAGAGGAATTGGCATTGATAGTAATTATTTTTTGCTCCATGATGTCCCAGATTATATTGTTCATAATCTTTCATTATCTTTCTCTGTAATATTTTGCAAATTAATTTATGATCTAAACTTTGTGTTGTCCTTGGCTTCCAAGTTTCTTCATTTGGCAGGGAAATGTTTGTTGGCTGACTTGGTTTCTAGGTTGTTTGAATATTCTGTGACAATGCTTTCACATTAAACTTTTATAAGAAAACTTAATTGGAAAAATAAAATAAAACACATTTGTTTTGTATACATTACCCATTTTTCAGAGTCAATACTTTAAAATAGTTTGGGTTACAGCTATTATTATTGCATATAATGTCTTCATTTTTATCCTGTCTCCTGTGATATTTTTACCTTTATCCTAAGTTGTCTAGGATCTCACACTGATTTTTGAATGTTTCCCTTAAAAACAGCCAGTCATTTGCTGTCAATCAACATATAACCAGCTTCATTTTTTTGTGACACCATGTTCAATGTTTTCCAAATCTTTTTTTGTAGACAATATTTGTTCCAGGATAGATAAATGTAAGGCTCCTGAGTATTCTATAAAGTTTTTCTTTTTTTAAATTTCCTTATTTCTTTTTTTTCTCTTTCCTTTTCTCCCCCTTTCTTTCCCTTCCTTTCTCTTGATCCAGATAGGGTACCACACCCTTATCTGTGGATGCTCTGCCTAGGGAAATGTAAGTTTTGATCGCAAAATTCTTATAAGACCTCATGGAGTTTACAGGCTAGATTTCTTTCTTAAAGACCATGCCTTAAACCCTAATCACATGGGCTCTCATTGATTGGGCAACTTTAGAACACAGGCCAAGCCTCACTTGAATTCAAAAGGTCAGCATGTATGTTATAATAATACATATTAACTTGAAAAGTGGCATAAAATACTTCCATATCCATTCTTCTCAAAAAAAAAAAAAATAGATTATGACACTGTCAGTGAAAGTTGTGAGATCTTGTGTTCCAGTGTCATAAGAGCTAGAAATATAAAGCAAGAGCCTGATATAGGCTCTGTGTGGGGGGTGGGGAATATGTGATACATGAGAATTGTATGGCATTGAAGATATTAATGGGTGGCTATATTTTGGTATGCTCTATTACTATATGTCGTACTTCACAATTCCAATATCCCTCAAGAAACAAGGGAGTTGCTATAGAAAGTATATTTTAGCCGATTAAAATTATATATATATATTTCATGATAGAGATACTTTAAGTGTACTTATTTATTATGCAATCAAATGGTTTGTGGCTTGCGATTAGCAACGAAGCATGCTTGTTATCCTGTATCTAGGCCCAGATGAATATGTGGAGTAGAATTGCTGATTTACAACTTGTTTATAAAATCAGAGGATGTGTGTTGATTATGCTAATTCTATGATTGGGGAGTTGGAGGAAGGAAGACTCCCAGCCTGTTTCTCCATGATGGAATTGAAGGAGTAAGGTATTATTATTTACAGGACATCCGTGTCATAAGGATGTTTATAGACACTATGCAACAAGGCCTGATGGAAGGAAGCAGTTCTTTTACCACATTATGTGAAACTTTCAAATTACCAAGTTTAGTATTTATATGTTGAATTCTAAGTAAACAGACTTTATCTACAACTAAACTATTTTTGGGAGAACAGACCTGTAATGTCATCAATATAAGAAATCTGTCTCTCGTATTTCAGATGCTTACCTGTTCTGTGACTTAAATCTTTGAGAATTATTTATGCCATGAGAGGTTGTGAATTTCCCTACTTTTTTTTACTATTTTACACTTTTTAACACTATTTAAAATGTCGTTTGTAACAATGGCCAGGGCATTCCCATATGTGACCTACAGAAACCAAAGGAAGTGTGAAGGGCTTTAAATTTTCCATCACCATCTTCTGTTTTTTTGTTTTGTTTTGTTTTGTTTTGTTTTACATCAATGAATAAAAAAAATTGCAAAAACTTATTATGTGCCACACATTAACCAGATGTTGAAATTTGACTAGATGTAAAATACTTTTTATCCTAAAAAATCTTACATTCTACTTTGGGGATGGGAAAAGAGTATGTGTGTGTGTGTGTGTGTGTGTGTGTGTGTGTGTATGCATGTACATTTATATATAGATATATGTATGTATATATGTATATGTATATATGGTGTGGCCTGAAGGAACTGGAAAGTCTTAGGGACAGTTAATAGGGCCATAAATGATGATTATAATGTTTTTGTCCAGAAAAAAAATTATAACAATTTCATTATCCTTCCAGGACAAGAGATGAATTAGGAAGAGGAGACAAAGGATGCGGCATGGTTGGTAAAACATATTTCAAGATGCCTGGGACAGATGGATAGATAAATTGATGAAACAGATTTGAAACATGATGTAGGGGCTGCAAAATAATGTTACCATTTTTTCTAATATTCAGGACCCTTCCCAAAGTGATGCTATCATACCTTTGCAGCTTTATCTTTTATAACTCCCTTCAAACAATCTAGGAACATCGAAGTACTTTCTATCCTGAGAACGTCTGAGTCTTTTAATCTCCTTTTCTGCTCCTGCCCTACTATCTATCTTAAATTCCATTGTTCTTTGTACCTGAAGTGAATTTGTCTCTCTTCATCTATGGATTTCCTATCCTTTCTAGAAAGTCGATCTCAAATGTTACAAGGTTCATGATATCTTCCATGATTACTCCACTTACTTATGACCATCTTCCTCTAACCGCATGTAGCATTTTTACTTTATATCTACTGCACTCATCATAGGTCACAAGGTATTATAATATTCTGTGTATAATTCATTCCCTGTTATTCTTAATAGAACAGACTGAGGATTGTCAATATTTTTCTAGTTGTTGCTCCTTCCATTTATTTTTAGGTAACTTTATTTTATTCAATTTTATTTTTATTTTAAAATTATTTTAAATTTAATTTTATTTTTAAAATTAATGAGCATTTATTTTCTCTCTCCCTTTCACCTTCTCTCATGAAAAATAAAAATATAAGCAAAACCTGTAACATAGCAAAGCTAAATTCCACATTAGCCATATTAAAAAAAAAAAAAAAAAGCAACAACAACAACAACAACAAAACTTGTTTCATTCTGCATCTCAATTCCATTCCCTCTCTGTTAGGAGGTGGATAGTATGATTCATTATTTGTCCTCTGGAATCATGGTTGATTATTAGAAGAATCAATGTTCATAAAGTCTTTCAAAACCATTTATATTTAAAATGCTATTATTTGTTCTCTTATGCTTGCTTCTCTTTATGTCAAATCTTAGAAGTTTTCCTAGATCTCTCTGAAACTGTTTCTTTTGTCATTTCTTCTGGTAAAATAACATTTCATTACTTTAATATTCTATTCACCCAATTATAGTCACTCCTTTAGTTTCCAACTCTTTGCCACCACAAAAAGAACTGTAAGAAATATAATTATATAGTGTGTGTGTCATTTTCCTCTTTCTTTTATCCCTTTAGGGTATATAGGCCTAGGAATGGTTTCATTGAGTTAAAAGGTATTCATAGTTTAATAACTTTGTAGACATAGTTCCAAATTGCTTTTTAGAATATATGTGCCAATTCATAGCTTCTCCAGCAGTAGATTTAATGTGTCAGCTTTTCCACAGTCCCTGTAACATTTGACATTTGCCCCCTTTATTATTTCTAACAATCAGATGGATCTAAAGTGATACCTCAGGGTTGCTTTTCATTCTTTAATTTTTAGTTATTTGGACAATTTTTTTTTCATAAGGGTATTGATAGCTTGTCTTTTTTTTCTCTCTCTTACTTATTGCACATCACCCTAATATCTAGCATGGTGCTCTGCAAATACTAGACACATACATAATTGTTAATTAACCTTAAATGCAATAATTATTCAATAAGATTTTTCATAGTATTGAGGAGCAATGATATAATTAACCATTTTGATCTTAAAGATAAAGAATATATATCATCACCCTAGGAAAGCAGCTATATAGGAATCTTAAAATCTACCATGTAGAAAAGAGACCCTGAACAGCAGGTTTATAGCATGTGGAGACAGTGGTAAAAGACTTTGGGGTAGAACCTCTATAAGAGAAGAGTTCATAAGATAATCAGGGAGCTCACCTAATATACATTTTTGAACCTTCTAAATTTCAGTGACCTTGAGTAAAGCTCTAGTTGTCCTGCCAGCATGAAAGCTCTGTTGAGTGTCTTAATGACTCTGTTTGGTCAACTGTGAATTCTATGTTACCAGAATCCAGACCTACTGATAATATCAGATACTCTTAGAAGACAAGAGAATGACTTATTTTACCCACAAATATTTTATCTGGATTTTTCTGCATTTGAAAAACTATAAAATTCAGATCTGATATTCTATCTTGTAGCCTGAAATCAATTGTGATTTTGGGAGCACAAGGGTGATGTTTCATTGTGTCTCAAGACACAATGTATATTGTTGAAGACATAGAATAATGACAAGGTATGATAAATATGGTACTTCACTTTTTCTCTTTCAGGAAATAATGCAATAGGATTTTGGAAATATTCTTTTTCAAAAAAAAAAAAAAAAAACAACAACACAACTTTCTCCCTGCCTTCTTAACAAACTAATCTTGATTTTGTTTTCTTTAAAAATAAAATCACAGTTGTCTGCCAAATGTGCACTATCCTTGAATCTCAGGTTATATATATTCATTTTCCATAATAGAGCATAATTTACATAATTAGAAAATGATTAAGTGCATTATCTTTGTACTTAATTATGCAGTTAAATTGAAAGGAACTTGCACCACCAAATCTATCATTGAACTTTTATTTTCTCTACATACATATGAAATTTGCATTAAAAAAATCACAAAACTTCTGTGTACTAACACATGTCTAGTGTATAATCAGGAAAGAGTAATGTATAAGATATAACATCAGGAAAGGGGAGTTTGAGTTCCACTTCAGTCATTTGTCAATTATAGGACCACAAAGTAGTAATTCATCATATTAGGATTTCAAACAACTTTCTTAAGATTATTTTATAAGTTATTTGCATTAGTAGAGGCATTTTCCATGCTAGTAACTCTGTATCTCATGAAACCATAAGTTTATATATATGTTATATACATTGAAAAAATATGTATTATATATTATTGTATATATTGAGGAATGAAAAAAAACAAATATAGAAAGCAAAGGCAGGTGATGGATGGATGAATGATAGATGAATGGATGGGCATTTATTCAAACAAAAATGTATGGATTTATAGATAGAAAAATAGGTTGATGATATATGCAAAGCTTTGTGCTAGTTCCATGTCATGGTATGATATATATTAAATACATTTTTTTTTGTTAATTTATTATCTGTTCTTAAAAGGAAGAATAAAGAATTTGTCTTAGTAGACTCCTTTTGGGTAGAAGAAATCTATTCTCATGTCTACCAAAATTTTTCTCTTAATTTAATGGAAAGGCATTCTTATGTGTTAGTTTTCTCTTTTTTTGTGCCTTTGTTCTTCATTTCAAATGAAAACAGTAAGCACTAAATGAGCACATAGAGATATTTGAAAGTCATGATCACAGAATAGGTAATACACAAATGATAGTGTTTTGGTGGTTTTTTTAAAAAGGAAGCTTTCTGGATCAAGAATATTAGAAAACTTTGATGAGAAGATGAGGCATGTGATTTTAAAGGGGAATTTTCTAGGAAAAAGAAAAGTTCTCTTTAGCAAAGACAATAAAACCCCAAAATTCTTCAATGTAAAAATGTAAAGAACTTGTTCTCTTGTGAAAATAAGACGTGGCTTATTCTTTTTTGGTTGTAAATAAACTGAAAGATGGTAATATGCAATTGTTATAAGTATTGGAATTATGCAGTTAAAGTTTTGTGATTCTTTAAGAGTGTACCTGTACACCCTTATATTTACTAAATCCTAATAGAGAAAAATGTTAGGACACATGCCAATCAAATACAAAGGCAAAGAGAGTTTAGAAGAATATCAGCAAGATATTTATCAAAATATCTTTGTGATATCTTTGTGGGGTATATTGGCAGGATATCCATTTGAGAGTAGGGAGTATCTTTCTTTCTTTCATTGTACCCCCAAATCATGGTACAGCATCTGACACATGTCAGGTCACTAGACAACAGTGTAGTAATATGAATTCAGAACTGGTTAAGCAAAGGATTGCAAAAATAACATTTAATGGGTCCTTGATGATGGGCTCAGTCCTTGGCCTTATTTCATTCAACCTTCTCATCTCATTTTCTTTAATGAAAACAGAAAACACATTTTCAAATTTTCAGATGGCCAGCAAAAGTTAGGAAGAACAGCTATTGCAGTCAACAGAAATGGGATATTAAAATTGGTCAGCAGACTAAAATTATTTAATTTTAATAGTACAATAAGTTCTGTGAATAAATGTAAAATTCTGCCCTCCAGTTAAAAAATATACCAACTGCATAAGGACACAGTATGGAAAATACTTAGTTAGATAGTGATTTCATGTGAAAAAGAAATTAAGTACGTGATCTACTTGTCCCTACAGTGATGTGGCAGCCAAAATAGTAAATGTAACACTAAATTGCATATGTTGCATATTGTATAAGAAAGTTCCAAAGTGTTGGTACCTAATCAGACTACAAGTAAAGAATCATGCAAGTCTGTGTTCTTTATTTCAGAAATGACTTTGACAAGCATTAACATGTCCAAAGAAGGGTGAGGGAACAAGAAAATATATAACAATTTTTTAAGTAATTGGATGTATTTAGAATAAAGGATGGAAGATTTATAGGTATCATGATTATTGTCTCTGAGTATTTGAAGAGCTGTCATCCAGAAGAAGGTTTCTACTACTTTTGCCTAGCTCTTGAGGACAGAACTCAAGTGAGGGCAAATTACATGGAAGGGGTAAAGAGGTATATTTCAGCTTGAAACTCCTAAAACTTATTTTTCATTTGTATTTGTTTTTGAAAGTGCAATGGGCTACTTTGGGAAGTAATGATTTTCTCTTTCATCAGAAGTCTCAATCAATCTAAATAACTATATGTCTAAGCAATTTTAGTGGTAATTAATGCTTTCTTAAAATACTAGTGGCTGAACTAGATGATTTTCAAATCAAATTTCAACTCTAAAATGCAATGCTTCTAAGATTTTGTGATTGTTTCACCCACAAATATATCAAAGGCAGAGAGCCTTATATATTTCTTTCCAGGCAAAGAAAAATCAAAGAGAGTTCATTCACCAAATTTAGCCCAAAGTTTCTATATCAAACAATTAGCCAAGATGGTTAAGAACCTTGAAAAATGACTTCCTCACTATATCTAGGCTCTAGCTATTATGTTTTAATTTGCATTTTTTCTCACCTGGAAATCACAAAAATAAACCTGTATACTCTTATCAGAGGTGGTCGAAGATAAAACAGATCATTCATAGAACTTAGGTCTTTTAGAAATTTCCTGAAACTACTCTAGATACCAATGATCCTTTGATACCATACCTCCTTATGTTTCTTGGACATCTTCCACATTTTCTTAAAGATAGCTACATATTAAACTAGTGGTTTTTTTTCACAGTGACCAATCTTTTCTTCCTTTATGAGAGAAACTAAAGTGATATAACCCAAGTTGGAGAAAATATTATAGATAAAAATACTATTATTATATAAATTATATTGTGAATGTCAGGTATGCATTTTCATATCCTATTTTAAACATACTTTGTCTCTAAAGGGTGTGCTGAATCCAATTTATATTTGCTTCATTTCATCACTCACCTGCCCATTGCTACAAGACTTTGAGATAGGTAGGAACAGTAAAATGACATGGTGTTTCATTCATTCATTTGTAAACTGGATTTAAGTGAGACAAAGTTGCCTCACTTTCTTCAGCCTCATCCTTTCTTCCAGAGTCTCATTGTTCAGTAGCAAGTCTGTCAAGAGACCTGTAATGACCTTAGATGCAGTGGATGACTTTAGTGTCTCTGATATCTAACCAAGCCCTAAAAGCACTATAACACTTGTTTCACCTGCCTTCATGGCTATTGGAACAAATTGTTCTCATCCACCTATTTTACCAGAAGAAGTCTTCACATGCATGGGGTAGACACTCTTCTAATTCACTCTAAGGTTTGAGATCCTTCATTATGCTCAACCTGGTTTAACTTGTCTGCCAAAATGATTTACGAGTGTGCATCCATGTGCACACAACAGCTTCTTGGAGCCATAGCTGAGAGTTAGGTGGATCAGATACAACAAGGAGAGAAAGCTATGGGCTTTCTGATAAAGCTGCAGATGCAGATACACTGGAAGCTGTAGTCACAACCCTGCACACAGGTGTAGCCGCCCATAGAGTCATCTTTTCATTGGAAGCTTCAGTAGAACTAGGCAGCCCCTTGAGTGTCTCAGCAGCTTATTAAGGATCACACTGCTCATTTCCAGGTGTGAAGAAAGTTTTAGAAAAGTTAACCTAAAAATTGTCTTCTTGCCCAACACTGGCCAGATTACCGTGGCAGGTGGGTATTCCCTATGGTTGAAATACTTTAAAAAATGTAAAAAATAGTTCTGCAAATATACAAAAACTTATGTAACATCAGTACAAAGAATGTGTGCTTAATAGACAACACAAAATCTAGTAGACCTGAAAGATGAATAGCTCTTATTGTGAGAGAACACCAAGTATCACATCTAAATAGCAGCTCTTAAACAAAGTTTTCTTTTTTTTTGCTTTTCTTTTTTTTTTAAGATTTTTATTTTCAAAATATATGCATAGATAATTTTCAACATTCACCCTTGCAAAGCCTTGTGAAACAAAGTTTTTAAATGAAGGTCAGTTTACCAAAGTCAGAACAGGACACACATCTTTCTGAAGTGACCTTAATGAAGTAGATTACCTTGAAGCTGATGTAGTTAATCTAGTTAATTTAATTAAATTGCAATTAAACTAATGTAGTAAACAAACTCATATGCCTTCCAAAAGGAATGAATAACATGTTCATGATCATGTGATTGCTACTTGCAGGAAAATTCTATGTCTCCTTCATTACTGCCTAAGCTCCCACATTGACAAACCTTGATGAGGTCAAAGAAAAATTTTATGAAGACCTGGAGACCCTTATCATCAATGTGCCAAAAGAGGGCAAAAATTATAATTTTGAATTACTTCAATATTAGAGTAAGCTCAGATTACCAAACATGAGAGGGAGTCTTTGGGTGGAATGGAGTTGGAAATAGCAACAGCCATGACCACTTATTACTGAAAACTTGTGCATTTTATTATCTTCTCTTCATTAACATATTGACATTTAACTAAATACAATAAACTTCATAGATGCAACCTTCCAACAAACATTGGCATTTAATAGACTATGTGATGGTAAGAAGAGATAGTCAGGATGTGATAGTGACAAAGGCAATGTGTGGTTCAGAGTGCTGGACCAATCATAGACTTATCTTCTTCAAGCTGAATATTTGCATTCAAAAAAAGTGGCAGCCCAAAGGCAAAAAGACTTCTAGAAGAATTAATGTCAATACTTGAGAATTCTTCTCCGAGAAAGAATAGTTCGTTAACTTAAAAGGTAAGTTGCACCAATTCACACTTGGCAACTATGGAGCAGAAAAAAAAGTGGGTAGCTTTTAGAGAATTGATGCATATTATTGCATTTGGTTATATGGGTTAGAACACTTGTAAATATTAAGACTGATTTGACAAAAATGACAGTGAAGTTCACACACTGCTAAATGAAAAACAAGAACTCCATAGGGTGTACTAGCAGGAAAATTCATCCATCCCTTAGAAGATAGTATTCAATTCCATCAAAAGTAAAGTACAATCAAAACTTGGAGAGATGCAGAATTCTTGGCTCAGTAAGAAGGCAAATGAAATACAGTTTTATGCTGATAGGAAAATCCAAAGCACATTTATAATGCAGTGAAGGCTATGGGCCAAAGTTCTTCAATGCATCTCAACTATTCAGCCTTGATGGACTGATAATTGCCTAATTCTAAAGAGATGGTCTGAACACTTCCTTAGGGTTCTCAACAGACCATCATCAATTAATGCTGAAGCCATTCACCATTTATCTCAGATTGAAACCAATCAATCCCTAGGTGAAGACCAAAATAAAAAAAGAAATTTCCCTTATTTCTTGTAACCTAAAGGCTACTTTTGTGTGGCAAAGACTCTTCCCTATAGGATGATCTTTCACTGGAAGATGATCATTTATATGACAGCTAGTGTGGTTTCAGAAAAGTCTGAGGAATTGTCATTATGATGTTTGTTGTCCCACAACTTCAGGAGAAATGACAGAAGAAGAACAGAGATCTGTATACAATATTTGTACATCTGATCCAGGTTTATGATACTGTCAATAATGAGGGCTTATGGAAAAATTATGTCAAAAACTGGTTGCCTAGACAAGTTCATCAGTCATACATCAACTTCATGATGACACACTTGCCTGGATTCTGGTTAATAGATAAATCTCTCACACTTTCCTACTTATCAGTAGAATAAAACAAGGCTGTATGCTTGCACTTGTGCTTTTCAGCATGATCTTTCCAGTCATGTTGTCTGTCATCTTCAATGAGGACAAAATAGCATCAAAGCCACCTAATGCATCATTGGAAATGGCTACAAGTCAAGACTAAAATGGAAGGAGTATATTGTTTGCAGATGGTTGTGCACTCAGTGCAACCTCTGAGGCTGAGATACAACTGTGTGGATTGATTGTTTGCTGCTCATGCTAACAATAACACCAAGAAAGCCAGCACCACATCATCCCTGTATGGAACCATTGGTTATATCAAATGGAGATGTTTTGAATGCTGTGGATAAGTTCCCTTACCTTGGCAGTTCTTTCCAGAGATGTACATATCCAGAGATGTAATGACGTTGACACTTGCATTTCCAGAGATATGTCAATATTTGGGAGGCTCTGAAGGAAAGTGTGGGAGAGGAAAGATTTTAGACTTCATACCAAACTGAAGATCTAAGTAACCATTGTGCTGATCTCCTTGTTACATACTTGTGAAATCTGGATGGTATATCAGTGCCATTCCAGGAAACTAAATCACATCCCTTTATATTGCCTCAGATTCTAAAGAGATACAAAAGTTAGCGAATACAACCCAAAAGTTCATGGAGGCTATTGGTGTCTGACCTATGTCAAAGTATTCTGAGTTCATGTTGGTGTCATCAGCCACTGTCAGACACACTAGTTTTGACTCTAATATAGTGATGTCATTTTGATTCTCTTTGAGAACAAAGGACAACAAGCAACAAAGTAATACTTGCTTGGAGAGTCTATTGCTAAATTTTCAAAGTGAACATTTAGATCTCAGAAACTGGCAGACATTACAAATCAATATATGATGTATTGTTTTGTTTTGTAAATTGTCTAAATTTGAGTATTATGCTTACTTTTTGTTTTTAAAAGAGTTGGTTGTTAAAATTTTACCAGCGCATCACTGGATAGCATGGTCAAATAACATAGTATATTATTATTTTATGATATTAAAAAAAGATAGAGATGAAAAAAGAAAAAAATATGATGACAGATTTTTACTATAACACCTGCATAGATTTTTCCCAAAAATCCATTCTCATTCTGATACCAGTGGAGCTCTCAATATATGCAGCTGATTCCCAGACTTTCTATATGCTCAGGCCAGGCTTTTCTGGTCCTGCATGCATTGGACAGCAACTTTAATCCTAATTCTCACTCTCCACAAATCATTACTGTATATAAGAATGTAAGCAAGAATAGAAAAGATAGAATGTTATATGTATTGATAAGCATTTTTTTGCTGCCTTTTTTCTTTGTTTTAAGAAAATTTTCAATGCTGGGAGATAGGAGGAAAAGAGAAAGGTAAGGAAATGACTATGACATGTAGGAAAGTATCCATAATAGTAACTTAATGAAAATGTGCTATATTTAGTCAGAAAACCTGTGTTCAAATCTTGGCTCTGATAATTATTCCCTGTGTTACTGAGAAAATCTTAACAAGAGAATACAAAGGAAATTTAAAATACTATTTTCAACCTCAAGAAATTGAAAATCCTAAGCTGAAGAGGAATTACATAGACATGAAACTTTAAATAATAGCTCCAACATTTTTATAAAACAGGGCATCATCGAAAAAGAACAGCAAAAAAGTCTCTCAAATATTAAAATATTAAGTTTGTCTATCTCATATGTAACCTACAGCCAATCTGAACAGGGAACTTTCTTATCAATCCAAAAGGGAACTGGATCATAATAGGTTCTGCAGTTTGCAGGAATGAAACAGACTATAGTTTAACATTTTAATATGAGAATAGCACTTCATAAATTTTGAACATGATGATAAAAGTATGTATATTATTAATGGATAAAGGGATCAAACATACAAAATCCCACAAAGAAAAATAAACAAGACAAAACCTAAAGAGATAAAAGGAATCCAGAGAGTCTAGCAATAAAGAAAAGAAAGACAAAAGCCAAGTGTCAAGTAAAATGAAAGTATAAAAAACAAAGATTAAATATACTTTTGTGGTTTTAGAATAAGTATGAAGAAATGTTTTTTTTTTTAATCAAAATTCAGGTAGCATAAAAGAAAAGCTAAAGGTTTCTTACCTAGAAAAGCAAATATATAAAAATAATTTACAAAATTGTTATTAGTTTTGTTTTTGAGCCATTGAAATATACATGGGTAATCCCAAATCTCAGTCATCTAGGTATATACTTTAGGAATATGTGATTAGTACTTTAATTGATTTGGAATTATGATATTGATGAATAATATTCCTCATGCAAAATTTTGTACCAAGGACTCAGCAGCCACTCTAACCCTAAAAACAACCAGCCTGATTAAACACTACCTGTAAATAAATCTCTAATAAATCTAAAAAACTAGAGTACAGCAGAGAAGACATACACACACACACACACACACACACACACACACACACACACACACAGAACTCAATACTCAGACAATTCTAGGATCTTAAAACACTCAATAAACATTTTATTAAGTGCTTACCATTAGCCAGATATACTATTAAGAGCCAGGGATACAGAGACAATATAATCTTATTTAGAGTTTCTTTTTTGTGGTGCAGTTCACAAGCCAAATATTTATGTACATCTTATGTGACTCTTCTTTATGTTTCCCAAAAACCTTACTTCTTGGGCTCCTCCCAATGTGCTTTCTCTTGAGATACCTGATTCCTGAGAGCACCATTAGAGCATTTTTTTCCCTTCACCTGTTATTCCTTGATCTTGCTATATCTTCCTATCATACAATTTACTTATGACATTTTTTTCTGCTAGTCTTCATTCTTTGATACTATTCTTCAGAACATATTTGTGTTTTTTGTTGTATTTTGTATCAATTGTTGTATCTTGATCATACACATTATAAGTGTCTCCATTTCCCTCTTTATAATCTTAATATCTAGTTTTTTCAAAAGCAATGGTATTTCATGCCTTCTGTCCACAAAGCAACACCATTAAAATGTTAGTATTAAATATATGGAAATTTGTTTTCAATGGAAAGCTTGGAGTTAGCAAAAGAGTTTTGCATTTCCCAGAAAGCAACCCAGTCAACTTTTCTACTTTTCTATTCTGGGTCCAGAATATTGTGGATCTCTACTGCCTGTCCCAAATGGCATACTTTTGGACAAGCTCCACGGTGTGTCCAAATAATGAATGTTAAAATGTGGGGAATAGATTTTCCTTATAGACTTTTTCTTTCCCCTGGGGAAGAACAGATCAAACTTCATTAAATGGTTATAGATTCTCTTCTAGGAAGCTTGAGAGTATCTTAGTGTTTGATGCAATCAAGACAATGACATACACAAATGGGAGTGTCAGGGAGTAATAAACTGAGTAAAGATGTATGTAACACTCAATAAAAATCAAATATAATCTTGAGTTACATTATTAGATGAAGAGCGGCCATAATGAAGACTGAATATTTCACTATTCTTTATCCTGATCTAAACACATATCTAAGGGGGGAGGGGGAAGTGATCCATTTAAATAAGAAAATATCAACAAGTATATATTAGGGAGGAGAATGAAATATCCAGGGGAAAAAAGAAATAGGTTTATTGTTATTGTTTATTTATTTGTTTGTTTGTTGATGCTTTTTAGTGGTATAGGGAGAAAAGTTCAGTTCTAGATTCCATGTATTAGGAAGGTCTTTGGCATGCTATGGTGAATCAAGAGAAAGAGAAAAAGACCATTAGATTGATGAGAGAGCTGGAAATCATACTATCCAAGAATTGATTGTAGGGACTTGGCGTTTAGAAAAGAAGACAGAGAGCACATGATATCTATTGTCCAAATACTTGAAGGGCTATCATGTGGAAAATGAATTTTTCTTCTCTGCCCAATATGGTAGAATGAGGATTAATTGGTGAGAATTACAGAGAAAAATGTTTAATATCACTGACCTAAGGACAAAGATTCTAGAAATTAGTTGTCCAGAAGTAAAATGGGATATCCCTGGCATTCTTAGATGCTTTTAACTGAAATTAGATGATCACTTGTCAGATATGATGCAGAAGGAATTTTTGTTTAGTTGAAAGTTAAACTAGAGGTCTTCTAAAGTTCTTTCCATCTTTGAAATTCTATATTTCTGTGAATGTTAGAATGGTGCCAGGAATAAATGAGGTCTCAGAAAGAGATATGACAAGTGTAGTTCAGACATTACTATTCTCTTTGACTCTAAATTTACTAAGAGAAGTCTCAAGTCAGAATTATGGAAGGCCTTTATCCTTTTTATGTGAAGTAAAGGTATCCAACTCTAGAATTATGTCAGTCACACATTGACCTTACTCTATTGAGCTGAAATTTGAAAATGCCCTGGAGGCAAAAGGATTATTTGCTAGCTCTATTTTTTTTTAAATGGAAAGAAAACAAACAATCAACAATATTCTTGTTAAACATGGACACTGAGATTTGTAATACACAGACTTCCTAAACACAGAACTGAATTCTCATTTGTTTAGTACCTAAGCTGCAATTTCAATCAACAGAGTGGAAGATACAATCAATTTACTTTGCTTTATTCATAAAAATGATTATAACATAGAATAAATCAAATTTTTGCTCTTCTCTTTGAGATCATATTCATAGATGGAAGAGCTCATGTCTTCATCTGTATTTCCTAATGCCACAAGCACACTCAATAATCTAAATCTCTTGTCAAGGTCCTTGGTTCACATCATATTTCTAATGTTTATTATTTATAGGATTTTAAGGCTAAGTCACTCAACTTTACTAGACCTTGATTTTCTCATTTTTAAAATGAGAGATTTTAACTAGCTCAGGTGATGAATTTTTGTACTCATTGATTTGTGTATTCATTCCATTGATGTAGTTTTTAACCCATTTATGCTTGGCCCTATGGATAGTTGGTGCTTAATAAACTGAATAATTGATCCAGTCAATAATATTGAATGGTTTTCCTCCTACCACATTTGATGTCATATTTTATTTCTATTACAATAATTGATTAGGTCAAAGTTAAAGACAACTTGAAACTATGCTTTCTGTTCTCATTAAGCTTCATATTACCCCAACAAAGTTATTTTTTCTAATATAAAAATAAAATAGGGGGCAGGTAGGTGATGCAGTAGATAGAACACTAGCCCTAGAGTCAGAAGGACCTGAATTCAAATTTGGTTTTAGACATTTAACACTTTCTGTGTGACCCTGAGCAAGTCACTTAACCCCAATTGCCTCAGCAAAATAAAATAAAATAGAATTCATAGTGGATATACAGAGGTAAGTATTCAATAAAAGACATACTGATTCAGCAACATATTTATAAAACAAGACCATGCATGTGAGTTGCTTCTTCCTTAAATCTTTCTCATTTTAATATGATCAAGAGTGTACAAGCTTCCCTCAGAGAACAGTCTGAGTCATTAGTGATAATGTGTGCCAGACTGTCATGTTACCTTCTAGTAGTCACTCTTTCCATCTGAAATATCAGTGAAGACATTTTCCCACAAATTTGTACCCAACCACCTCTAGAGAGGCCATCTGTTTCCCAAACACTATTGTTCATAGCTTCTATTCTCTTTTCTTTGATTTTCAATACCATTATTTGGAACTCTAGGGCTCCATAAAAAATGGAGGGGAAGCAATCATTTCAATGACTTGACTGAAACCAAGTTACTCCAGAATGATTATATGCAATACAATAAGGCTATTGAGCTAAATTCTTCTATAATAGTTAACAATGTATACAAAATTCTTTACCTGAATTTCTTCATTCATTCCTGATAATAACACTACCATATAAGTAAGTAAGGATATTATTATTATAGTTTCACAGATGTGAAAATGGCTCTCAGAGATATTAAATGGCTTGTCCATGGTCACACAATAAGTGTCAGAGGAGTGATTCAGACAAAGCACTATGATAAAACTGATGATAGAAAAATCACTTTCAGATAGCAGTTGGGGAAGGAGGGAAGATATGTAGGGAATGCCATTTCAAAGAGTTAATAGTTGATTTAGATTTCAAAGGAAAAGAGAGATTTCAAAAAAGATGGAAAAGACAAAGGAAAGTTTATTTGAAAAATGGAAGATGTGGAGTTCCCAGGGGTAGAGTAAAGGAAAAAAGCTTCTTGAACTCTCCCAGTTTCCCTCAAAAATCACATGAAACCAATCCTCTAAACAGAATTTGATGGAATGAACCCACTCTCCAGCTCAAGATAGACTGAAAAAAAAAAAACTTCAAGAAAGATTAGTCTCACTGGGGTGGAAAAGGTGTTTAACGCAGGTCAGATAGACTCAAGGAAAGCTGATGGGAAAGTCTTGATCACAAAAAAAAAAAAAAAAAAAAAAAAAACCAGCCACCAAGACCCTCAAACTAATAGTTGGTTCTGGGAAAAAACTAACAAAATAGATAAATTTTTGGTTAAAATTTGATCAGAAAAAGCAAAGAAAAAAAATAATAACCTGCATCAAAAATGAAAGGGGAGAATTTCTTACCAATGAAAAAGAAAGTAAAGAAATAATTAGGAAATATTTTGCCCAACTCTATGGCAGAAAATATGACAATTTAACTGAAATGGATGAATATTTACAAAAATACAAACTTCCCAGGTTAACAGAAGGAACTAAAATACTTAACTAGTCCCATTTTAGAAAATGAAATTGAACAAGTCATTGATGAACTAAGAAAAAATCTCCAGGGCCAGATCGGTTCACAAATAAATTCTACCAAACATTTAGAGAACAATTAATTCCATACTATATTTGAAAAAATAGTTAAGCAAGCAGTACTACCAACTTCCTTCTATGACACAAATATGGCACAGGTACCCAAACCAGGAAGGACCAAAACAGAGAAAGAAAATTACAGTACAATCTCCCTAATGAATATTGATGCAAACAATTTAAATACAATATTAGCAAAGAGATTATAGCAACTTATCAGCAGAATAATACTCTATGACCAAGTGAAATTTATATTAGAACTGGTTCATTATCAGGAAAACTATTACCATAATCTATTATATTAATAAGAAAACCAACAGAAATCATATGATAATTTCAATAGATGATGAAAAAACTTTTGACAAAATACTACACTCCTATTAAAAACACTAGAGAGTCTAGGAATAAAGAGAGTTTTCCTTAAAATAATAATCAGTATTTATCTAAAACTACAGCAAGCATTATTTGTAAATGGAGAGAAGCTGGATACATTCCCAACAAGATCAAGGATGAAAGAAGTTTTACCACTATCATTCAATATGGTGAGCTTTTTCTTCTCAAAACTCAGCCAGGTGATAAAAGTTCAGATCTTTTATTATCTCCAATATAGTCCGGTTAGTTTAGAGGTCTATCTCTCTGCTTGGTTCCAAGAGCTCCCTCCAAATGTTGCCAAATCCAAAGGTTTTGTCCTTCAGCCTCTGCCTCTGCTTTCTTCTGCCTCCAACCAGCACAGAGATGGAATGAATCTCTTGTTTCCTTCACTTGGGGCTCGGCTAGCTTTCTGGTGAGTCTTTCAGACCAGCTTGGTCTCAGTGGGGGAAGTACAGGAGCCCAGCCACCTACCACAGTGGTGTGAGTTGAGTGGTGAGGCTTTAGAAATGAGAAAAGAAAAAAAAATTAAGGAATTATTGTAGGCAATGAGGAAATAAAACAATCACTCTTTGCTGATGATATGATGATATACTTAGAGAATCCTAAAAAAAAGTCATCCAAAAATCTACTGGAAATAATTCACAGCTTTAGCAAAGTTGCAAGATATAAAATAAAGCATTTCTATTTATTGCTGGCAAACCCATCAGCAAAAGACAGAAACAGAAATTACATTTAAAACAACTATAGATGAAATAAAATACTTGGGAGTCTACCTGTCAAGACAAACTCAAGAATTATATGAAGTTACAAAATACTTCTCACACAAATAAAATCAGATCTAAACAACTGGAAAAATATCAATTGTTCATGGCTAGGCCGAGCAAATATAATAAAATTATCGTTTCTGCCAAAATTGGTCTACTTGTTCAGTGCCATACCAATCAAACTGACAAAGTATTTTTTATAGAAAAAGAAAAAATAACAACAAAATTCATCTGGAAGAAAAAATGTCATGAATGTCAAAGAAATTAATGAAAAAAATTAAAAAGGATGCTAGCTTAGCAGTATCTATAACCTAAAACTATATTAGAAAGCATCAGTCATCATTTGGCAATAGCTAAGAAAGATCAGCAGATCACTGGAATAGATTAGATACACACAACACAATAAGCAAAGCCTACAAAAATCTAGTATTTGATAAACATCCAACTCAAGCTTCTGAAATAAGAACTCATGCTTTGACAAAAGTTGCTGGGAAAACTGAAAAAAAATGTCAGAAACTTAGCATAGACCTACATCTCACACTCATACCAAAATAAGGTTAAAATGGATACATGATTTCAGCATAAAGGATGATACCATAAAAAAAAATTAGAACAAGTGATAATTTACCTATCAGTCCTTCGAAGAAGGGAGGAATTTATGTTGAAAGAACTAGAGAACATTATGAAAAGCAAAATGGACAACTTTAATTACATCAAACTAAACAATTTTTTGCACAAAGCCAACAGAAACAAGATTAAAAGGGAAGTACAAAACAGGAAAAATCTTTATAGTCAGTATTTCTGATAAATATCTCATTTCTAAAACATATAAAGAACTGAGTCAAATTTATAAATATATATGTCATTCTCCAATTGATAAATGGTCAAAGGATATGAATAGATACATTTTCAGATGATGAAATTAAAGCCATTTATAGCTATGTGAAAAAATACTCTAAATCACTATTGATTAGAGAAATACAAATAAAAACTCTGAAGTTCCACCTCACACCTCTCAGGCTGGCTAAGATGACAGGAAAGAATAATGATAGATGTTAGAAGGGATGTGGGAAAACTGGGACACTAATGCATTGTTGGTGGAGTTGTGAAATGATCCAACCATTCTGGAGAGCAATCTGGAACTATGCCAAAAAGGGCTATAAAACTGTGCATATTCTTTGACCCAGCAGTGCCATTATTGGATTTGTATCCCAAGGAAATCATGAAAGAGGGAAAAGGACCTACATGTACAAAAATGTTTATAACAGCTTTTTTTGTGATAGCAAAGTATCAAAAATTGAGTTGATACCCATCAGTTGGGGGATGGGTGAACAAGTATATGAATATAATGGAATATTATTATTCTATAAAAAGTGATGAATAAACTTATTATAAAAAAGCCTGAAAAGACATATATATATATATATATATATATATATAATATATATATATATATGTATGTATATGAAGTAATGCTGAGCAAAATAAGCTGAATCACGAATACATTGTATACAATAACAACAGGAATATGTGATGATCAACAATGAAAACCTTGGTCCTTTTCAGTAATTCAATGATCCAAAGGAATCCCAATAAACTTTGGATAAAAAAACTAAGGAGACTGAATGTAAATCAACACATACTATGTTCACTTCTTTTTTCTGTTTTTTATCTCTCCCATGGTTTTTCCCATTTGCTCTGATTTTTCTCTCCCAACATATTTCATAAAATAATAACAAAATAAAAAATATATAAACAAATAAAGAAGAAGAGAAATGAGATATAACAAAGACATATAGAGAGAAGAACAAAGACATATAGAATGAGGACACAATGTGGACATAGTGTTCAAAATTCAAGTTATATGAGCTAAGTTTGAAAAGGTCTTAAGAGTGTCTTTATTGATAGGATCATTATTGTATTAAATTGTGTTAAGCTGGCAATGGGAAATTAGAGAAGGATTAAAGTCATGGAATATTTTAATTGGAAGAATGTCTAAAGGTATTAGTTCAGAAGCATTGTAAGGGATGAATTAGAAATGGGATATACTGATATTAAGAAGATTATTAGAGTAATCTAAGCAAAAAGAAAAATCTGAACTTGAGTAGTTGTGATGACAGGAAAAGAGATGAATAAATATGACAATTGTTGTACCACTGCAAAAAATTGATTAGATAGGAGCTACTTGAGCATAGATCCAAAAAACTTTAAAGAGTTTCAAAAATTATGAAGTCAATCTCTCTCCATTGATAAATGAAAAAAAAAAATGAGGTCCAGAAGATGAAGGAATTCACCTATGGTCATCTATATAATAATTAATAGTGCCAGGTTTCAGACCTAGGTCTTCTGACTCCAACTCTAATGTTTTTTCTATTGGGTCATATTTAGGGCATTAGCTTGTGTCGCTTAGGAGGATGGTAGTGGTTATGCAGAGATTTCTGTTTTGTTTTACTACTTTTTCCCCTATACTCTCCTCTCTCAAATTGTGAATTGTAGTGTTTTTCTCCTTAACTAAAGAAGTATTTTTCAACCTCTATTTTGATGAAAGTTTCTCCTTTTCTTCATACAATACAATAGAAAGTTACTCAATGAGGTGATTCAAGGCAATTCCAATAGACTTGTAATAGAAAATGTCAACTGCATCCAGAGAGAGAACTGTGGAGAGTGAATATGCATCAAAGCACAGTATGTTCCCTTTTTTGTTTGCTTTGTTTCTTTGTTGTGATTTTTCCCCCTTTTGATTTGATTTTTCTTGTCTAGCATGACAAATATGGAAATATATTTAGAAGAATTTCACATGTTTAATGTAGATCAGATTATTTGCTGTCTTGGGGAGGGGAGAAGAGGGGACAAGAGAGGGAAAATTGAAATACAAGGTTTTAGAAAGGTAAATATTGAAAACTATCTTTGCATGTATTGGGGAAAATAAAATACTATTTAAAAATAATAGAAAGTTTCTAATAATGGCTTAAAATATGTTGGAATATCATTATAGCCATCATAGATTAAGTCCCCTTAAGGCAAGCTAAAATTCTCCAATCTCCTCATGTATTCCTCAAGAAATACTATAAAAACTTTTAGGAATAAAAATGATTCTATCAGGAAAGTTTGTTTTTATGCTCTTTTAATTAATTCATTTGCTCTCTCAACTCATCCTCAACAGTCATGAAATGATAGTTAAATTGCCAATATCCCACAACCATCATAGAATGTCAGTTAAACTGGAATTATTTAATATTCCACAGCCTCTTAAAAAGACCCTAATAGTGTCTTTAATCTCTGTTTAAATAAAGTCTATTGATCTCAGATTTAACACTTAAATAAAGGATGTTTTAGAAAGGAGATGGGGAGATTATGCAAATCAGTTGCAATTGTTCAGTGATGAAGAGAGCCATCTACACCAGAGAGAGAATTGTGGGAACTGTGTGGTACACAATATAGCATTTTCACTCTTTCTGTTGTTGCTTGCTTTTTGTTTTCTTTCTCAGCTTTTTTTTTTCCTTCTTGATCTCATTTTTCTTGTGCAGAAAGATAATTGTATAACTACATATACATTTATTGAATTTAACATATATTTTTAACATATTTAACATGTATTGGACTACCTGCCATAGAGGGGAAGGAGTTGGGGGAAAGAAGGGAAAAATTTGGAACAGAAAGTTTTGCAAGTATCAATGTTGAAAAATTACCCATACATATGTTTTGTAAATAAAAAGCTTTAATAAAATTTAAAAAAAGAAAGGAGGTTGGATTTTTTAATTAGATAATTAGATTATATACCTAATTCTTTCTGCTAAGTGTTTCAAAGTACAAAACAGTAACACCTGGTATAATTCCTCCACACAGTCTTGCTACCAAGCTATAATGGCCCAGCAAGAAGACTTTCTAGCAAGAGCACCCTTCTGCACTTGCTTTTCTTTAACTCCATCCGGGTTTGAAAGGCAAGACAAAAAGTATAGCTGATCAAACCATTTGGATGAATTGAGAGTCACTGTTTATCAACCTTCCAGTGAAATGGAAGACCACTAGGACTTATTTATATACCCTGTAACACTGCCTATCATTGAGCATTATCAGCAATTTGGTTTTTCTTATATACATCCCCCATCTTACTCCCTTTTATACTGGCAGCCTTTTCATTCTTGTAATACTCTCCTTTCTCACTCCTATGTTTTAACATCTCTGATTCATATTAAGAGAGTAAAATGCCACCTTCTGCAGAAGTCCTTACATGTCCTTCAATCCATTGCACCTTCTCCTCTAATGCTATCTTCATTCTAATTTCTTTCTATCACATATGTATCCATATATTTTATATTATATTTATCATTAGAATGGAAGCTACTCGAGGCAGGGATTATTAGATGTTTTTGCTTTTCTTTGTAACTCTAGCACTTAGCATTTTGCTTAGCACATAATAAGAACTTAAGGGAATTTTTTTTCATTTATCCAGATATAATTCTTATGACTATCCACATCATTTTTCTTAGGACTAATTATCTAAACCCTCATCACCACAAGATCTTTGCCTAATACAATCCATATAACAAAGAAAAATAGTGACTCTCACACTTGTGTGTGAGATTTTCCGATGACGGTGACAGAATAAGAAGAAAAAAGACAAGGTGCTAAGTATCATACTAAAAACAAATCAATGTAGCTAAAATTACAAGGAAAGCAAAAACACTGGAGAAAGATTGTTATAGCAAGTTTCTTTTATAAAGGCCTCATTTCTCAAATCTTAGAGACAACTGAGTCAAATTTATAAGAATACAAGCCATTGCCTCAGTTAATAACAAAGGAATCAAAGCTATCTATAGTCATGCAAAAGTTATATTCTGATTGATTGGAGAAGCACAAATTAAAGCTCCTCTAAGGTACCACTTCATACATATCTGATTGGGTAATGTGACAGAAAAAGAAAAAGACATTATGTTGGAATGGAGTGGGAAAATTAGGACATTAATTTGCTTTTGGTGAGATTGTGAACTGATTCAACCATTCTGAAGAACAATTTGGAACTATGTTCAAAGGGTTATAAAGCTATCAAGACTTTTTGACACAGCAAAACCACTACTAAACACAACTATTATAGCAGCTATATTTTTGGTGATAAAAAGGAAGGGATACCTATCAACTGGGGAATGGCTGACCAAGTTGTGCTATGTAGTTGTGATGGGACACTATTGTGCAGTAAGAATGGATTGTTTTCAGAAAATCTGGAAAGACTTACATGAACTGATGTAAAGTGGAGTGAGCAGAACCAGGAAAACATTGTTCAAAGAATCAGTAATATTATTCAATGATCAACAGTAAATAATTTAGCTATTCTAAAAATATAATGATCTAAGATAATTCCAAAGAACCTATGAGGAAAAATGGATTCCCCTCCAGAGAAAGAACTAATAGTGTCTGAATATGGATCAAAGCATACTTTTTAAAACTTTATATATCTTGTTTTTTTTTTTCAGGTCAATGTTTTTTCACAACATGACCAATGAGTTTCATGCTTTTCATGACTGCACAAATATAACCTATATCAAATTGCTTGACATCTCAGGGAAAAGGTTGGGAGGAAGGAAGAGAATTTGATACTAATGCTTTTTAAATCAAGATTAAAAATTATTTTATATGTAATTGGAAAAATGTATTTTAAAAAAAGAATCACAGAGTTTTATATGGCCCATAAAAATTAACATAGTTATTGATTTCATATATTCTTCTTCAATGATAAATGAATGTATATCAAAGGAACTGAATCACACTAATGCTGACATGCTTTTTCTAGAAGGATGCAGAAGACAAAAGGAAGCCATAGCCAAATGAAAAAATTGCTCATAAATTTTCTTTGGAGAGGCAAATAAAGAGTTGATAGACAACAAAAAACTAAAAATAATTTCATGGGATTTTTGGTCACCTTAGAATATAATGTTCATAATAAGTATTTACAAAAAAAAGGTGACCATGAAAACTTGGCAGCATACACCAAAACACAAGTTGCAGGGAAAAAAGAGATTCCCAAGGGTTATTGATAAGAATAATCAAATGAAATTAATGTACTCTTTGGTGAATTAAATGTATTGATGGCATAGGGCAAGATAATAAAAAATATGTTGTAAGAAATGATTAATGAAGTTAGAATAATATATGTGGCTTGTAGACCACAAAACTTCATGCTATATATGATGAATACTTCACTTGAAACAAAATTCAGGAAGTACCACATATATTGAATAAAATTATATAGATTACTATATTTTAATAGATAAAAAACAATCAATTACTCATGTAGGAATCATTCCTGAATTAGCTTTATGTGTATAATCACATAACTAAATTGTTAAAGCAACAGTCAAATTAATTCAAAGCAATGATAGAATAAAAAATTAAGAAATATAGGTTATCCATTTAAAATAACTATAAACTAACTCATTTAAATGAGTTCTTGACATTCCCAGAACATGGAAAAATGCAGATGAGTATAGCAATTTCATTGATGAGTTTAATACATCTCAATTACCCACATTTATAGACAAAAGGATCCTAAAAATGAATTCAATCCAAAAGCACTTAATCTCTAAAAATCTCCAAATATATAAGTGCCAAGAAAAATACCAGTCTAGAATTTAGGGTAATGTGTAAGATTTTATATATGATAGTGAAAGATGATGAACTCTTACAACTCATTAAACAATGAGAAATACTTTAAATGAGTTTAAGGAAACTTAAAGGAAAGACTCAAGTAAAATCACTGAAAGAATATTTAGAGGGAAAAAATGGGACTCAATAAACAATCTTTTATTAAATGCTAGGCACTGTAGGATGTGATAAGAATACAAAGACAAAAATAAAAGCAGTCCTTGCACTCTAAGAACTTGGAATATTGGAGGAGACAATATAAATATTGGTTGTAGGAATTTTTCATCTTTTTCTATGTCATGGATCTCCTTGATAGTCTGATATATCTTATGGATCTATGCATTCTTAGATTAATGAGAATCTATTAAATACATAAAATAAAATATATAGGATTACAAAGAAAACCAATTGTCTTAAAAACAGTTATAGAAATATTTTTAAAACAATTTCAGAGACCATAATATAAAAACACTTGATATACAAATATATTTTATTTGAGAAGGAAGACATTAGACTCTGGGGTAGATCAGGGGACAAATCACTGTAAAAGGTGGCAGGAGCTAAATAAACATTAAAGGGCAAATTCTAAGTTTCAGAAGAGGAAGAGAATAATATCTGAAAAGTATTCTGTAAACTACAAACTGGTGAGCTTGACTCTGATTTTCGGGAAGATTCTTTACTAGATAATTAAAAGAACTCTTGGTGACATTTGGGAAAGGAAGCAATGATTACAAATTTTCATCAAGAACAAGTCATGCTCAACTAACCTCATTTTCCTTTATTAGAATATTACTAAATTAATATAGGAGAGAAGTGCTGTAGATAAATTTGACCTAGATTTTAACAAAATTTTTGATAAAGTTTTTTTTTTCCATACTATGTATGTGGAAAAGATAGAAAAATGTAAATTAAACAGTATAATTAGGTGGATTAAAAACCAATCAAACATCTTGACTTAATGATTTAGTTAATGAATGATTTAATTTCATTAGAGATAGAAATCTTGAGGCTAAACCTGAAGAATCTGTGTTTGGCCTTGTGTTAGCATTTTTATCAAATACTTGGACAAAAGTAGAAATGTCATTCTCATCAAATTTGCTGATGACACATCCCTAGGGATAACACACTAGATGACAGAATCCAAAGATCTGACAGACTAGAGCATTTGCTCAATTTAAAGAAAATTCCCATTGAGGAATTAATGTAGTCTTACATTTGGGGATAGAAAAAAATCACAAATATACAATGGAGAAAGTGTGCTAGATGGCAGTTTTTGCTTTTTGTTTTTTGTTTTTCTGAAAAAAAAATCATGGTTTTAATGGGCTATAAATTCAATATGAATCATTGTGATATACTGAATGTCATAGACAGACAGTTTGGAAGAATAAAGAAGTAGCAGTAACCCAACTGTATTCTGTCCTCATCACATCTCACTTAGAGTATTATATTCACTTTAGAGTACATTAAAAAAAGATTTTGATAGATTGGAAAATAATCAGAGAAGTGTAACTAGGATGGTGAAGAACCTTGAATTCATCTCACTGAATGATCATTTTAATCATTTTAAGCAATTGAACATGTTTAGCTTATCTATGAGAAGACTTAGCAAGAACAAGATTGCCACATGGAAGAAGGATTAAACTTTTTATATTTGGTCTGAAAGGGCATAACCAGAATCAATATGTGTAAATGTGAAGGAATCAAGTTGAACTTGTGTGAGGGGAGAAAAATCCTAAAAAATAGAGAATAGAATAGATTACTTAGAGAAATTGTAGATTCTCTTTCATGGAAGTCTTTGAGCATTACAGAGTGATCATTTGTCAGGTATGTTGTAATGAAGATTCCTTTTGTGAGCAGGATAGCTTCTGAAATTCCTTCCAATTATCCAATTTGTGAGAGTGAGAAGAGTTGAAGATGACATCAAGTAGGCAAATCTGGATGACTGGGAAGATGGCAATGCCTTTGAAAGAAACAGGAAAGTTTAGGTTAGAATTGCCTTTTGGAAAACATTTATTGAGTATTTCATATGCTTAATTTAATTTGAACTATCCTGGAGGTATTTGGTGATATAAGACTGAAACTCAAGAGAAAGAATAAGATCATGGATGTGAGAATCATGTACTTAGAAATAAAAATTGAATCCCTGAAAACTGGTGAAATCATCAAGGCAAAAAGAAGAGAGACAGACAAGGAGAGATAAAGATCTAGTTGAAAGCAGGTTATATCTAGAGTTAGTTATACTAACTATATGAAAATCCTCTTTGAGACTAAGAAAGATTGCTGACATAGAAAGGAGAAGCTAAACAGCAGGATAATAAAAATACAGAAAGGAGAGAATATCCATAAGGAAAAGGTGATTAATAGAGTTAAATGTTGAAGAGACATCAAGAAGAATGAACCTGAAATTAGACAATTAGAGATGGACTTGGCAATGAATATGAAAGGAGGAAAGGATATCAAGTGACTAAAGCCCATGTAACTTGCTTCATGTATTACTAATCTGTCTTCATATGCTTGAAGTAGGGACTCCTCCCAACTCATTGACAGGTTTGAAGTCTTTAAGTTACTCTTAACCTGGTTTAGCTTCTCAGCTGAGATGGAGTATGGCTGCTGCACATGGTACAATTTTGAAGCCACAGATAGGAGTTGAGGGTCAGGACTACAAGTGGATGAAAAGCCTTGAAAAAGGTTAAGCAAGTGCTCAAATAAGAGATACTAGTCCTCCATGAACACCCATAAACTCCTGAGAATAATCTACATACATACCAAAGGTAATCTACCCTTTGGTACAAGTGGTATTCCACAGTAAACTTTGCACAATGACTTAAAAGTATAGGGAGCATAAGGTTCCATTGCGTTTGTTGTTTGTTAAAAATTATTTTGATTTAAATGAACAAAATTACTTCTTTAAATCTCCTCCAACAAAACATGCCCCCATTCCTATCCCACATGTATATGTCAAAATCCTACTTGACTAACTGAAAGTTATATGACTCTGTGCAATTCATCAGTACATACTGAGGTAATTTCAAAAACAGAAAAAAATTACATTTTCAAAATGTTTCTCTGTTATTGTATGAGTTGTGGAGGGGGTGCTGACTTCCATTGATGGAGAGAGTTTCCTTGATGCCAATTAAAGCCTTATCTTAATCTCTTATCCCCTGTAAGCTGAGTAAATAATTGTCTCTAGACAAAAATCTTTCCATAACCATTTGATTAATATTTCTCTTCAGTGTGACTTCTCTGATGATCAGTTAAGTCCTATGCTTAGGTACCTCACAAGACAATCCATTCTACCTTATTGTAAACTCAAGCTTTCTTAGAACATTTATCCTTAAATTAATCTGAAAAAATAGCCCAACTTCTGCTCCTTGTTCTGCTATAAAAGGTCAAGGGGAACAAACTCAATCTATTTTCTATATGGCCATCCTTCAAGTCTATGAAGAAAGAAACTGTTTTCCCTTTTTGTCATCAGCTTAAAAGTCTCCAATTCTTTTGCTAAGTTTCATGATTTCCAACTTCTCGTCACCCTGAATGACCTCTTCTGGACTTTCTGAAGGTTATCAATGCCTTTCTGAAAATATGGTGACAAAACTTGAACACAATATTCCACTTATATTATGTTCAGTATAAAGCAGAGTGAGTTTATCACTTTCCTATTCCTGTATACTCTGCTTTGTGTTATGCAGTACAGGATAAAATTAGGGTACTTCTGGCTGCTCTATAACAATGTTGATTTATAGCATGTTCACCATCCATTAAAATCTTCAAATCTTTTCCACATGAATTGTAAACTTACCATGCATTCAACATCCCATACTTTCAAAGTTCATCTTTGAACCATGTTTATACATTCATTTTTTATTAGATTTGGCTCATCATTCTAGCCTCTTCAGAAACTTTTGAATCCTGTCTGTCAGCAAATGTTTCCTTCCAACTTAATGTCATATGAAAAAGGAGGCAATATAGAACTGTAGTAAGAACATTACATCTCTTTATCTTGCATAGCTTTTAAAAACCGAAACCCCAGTCTTTCTTTCCAGCCTAAGCATCATTCCTTTTCCCTCCATAATACAGCAAAATTTCCCTTTGTTCTGTTCCTCAAACAATTCATTTTCCATTTACATGTCTTTGCACAGAGTGTCTCCAGTGTTTTAAATGCATTCCCTCATCATTTCTATCTCATAGAATCCTTCTCTTGTCTTAAGACAAAGTTTAAAAAACATATGCAAAGTGAATCTTTTTTTGTAAAATACCTTGGATAAAACTATTTATTGGTATTTATTTCCTCTTTAAGTGTATTTTTTTAACATTTTTAATTATTTTGAGTTTCAGATTTTCTTCCTCCCTCATTATCTCCCTACATAAAATATGTTACCATATTAGCCATGTAGAAAGAAAAAGAAAGCGAAAAACAATATGCTTCAATCTGTACTTAAAGTTCATCAGTTCTCTCTTTGGTAGTGGATAACATTTGTCATCAAGAGTTTTTCTTAATTGTCTTTTATCATTATATTGTCAAATTGTCAATAAATCTTTAAAACATACACACATATATTCACACACATATACACACGTGCTTCTTGTCTTCTCCATTCGAATTTAAGTCCTTTGTGAGTAAGAGTTATACCAGTCTTTTTATTTGTGAGTTCTTATGTACAGCGCCTGGTACAAAGTAAGTCCTAAATAAAAGCTTGTTGATTGAATAAGAAAATAATAGCTATTACTTATGTACACTTTAAAATTTATAAATACTTCAAATATTTTATTTCATTTGGTCCTCACTACAACCATGAGATATAAGTCCCATTATTATCCTTTTTTTACCAATAAGTTCCTCAAAGAGGCTTACTAGTTTGCTTATTATAACCCTGCGAACAAGTGTCAATAAGTTCAGACTCAGTCTTCCTTTTTCATTTAGTCGACATGCATTTATTGTGTTCCTACATACTGTATTACCTAGGCTTTCTACTTTACCTTATCAGCCATTTATTGTGTATCAGCATCTAAGATCTTGATTATTCTTTTGGATAATGTCTTCAGTTAATTACTGGAACTCTCTATTGATGACTTTCCATTAATATCTCTCCTATTCTTTCTGGCATCTGAAAATACCTACAGAGAAGAGTGGTAGGAAGTGATCTGGACTTCATTTCATTGATATAAAGTACTCCTAGATGATGAAAAGCTATCTGCTATTACAAGTTAGCATGCTCTCTGCTACAATATCAAAATGATGTTTAGAGGACCAAGAAGTTAAATTTGTCTAATGTCTCAAAGTCAGGTTTTTATCCCTTTTCTTCCTGGTTTTGAGGCCAGCTCTAGATGCTACACACACACACATATACACATATATATTTGTATATGTGAATATATATGTGTATGGATATATAGAGATAGATAGATAGATGATAGATAGATTAGATAGATAGATAGTTTTTATCTAGGGCACATAGATAGCACAGTGGACAGATTGCCAGACCTGTAGTTAGAAAGATTAATCTTGAGTTTAAATCAGACCTCAGACAGTTATTAGCTGATCAACCCAGGACCAAGTCATTTAACCCTGTTTGCTTCACATTCTCATTTGTAATTTAAGATGGAGAAGAAAATGAAAAACCTCTCTGGTATCTTTGTCAAGAAAACCCTGAAAACAATATAGCCAGCAAAATTGAGTACAATATTGAATTTTAAAAATAAGACATTCAACGAACTCTCAGATTTTCAGAATCTTGTCTCAAACAAATCTGTCGGTAGAGAATGTGATATATAAGAGCCAACATGAAAGATTAATTTCAAGAGATTCAATAAAGGCAATGTTTAGGCTTTACATGTGGAAATATAAGCCATATGTCTAAGACTGACATTAGTAATTGAGTAATCCAAAAGAAAGGTATATGGTTGGGTATGATCTGGCTCTAAAAAGCAAGACTCTTCTAGGAAAAGGTAAAAATAGTAATTATGCTATACAAATGAAGTACATAGGAAGAACTCATACAGAAGAATTAGATATGTGAGGAGAGTTGGTAGTTCTAAAATGGGTTAAGGGAGGAAATATATATATATAATGTGTGTGGGTGTGGGTGTGGGTGTGTCTGTATCTGTGTCTGTGTTTCTTTCTATGTGTCTGTGTACAAACCAAGAATAGTATAACACCCTTCAAAATTTGTAAAGAAACAAGGGTAGAGAGATAGGATTGGATGGGATATAGAAGGGCTTATAAATATATGGAAGTGGGACAAAGTGTATAGACTAATGGGAAAGGGATAAAGAAGAAGGAAAAGGATGACATAAGATAAGGTGAAATACAGAAGAATGTCTAGATTAAAGAGAATTAATAATAATAGGATAAAGAGGGAAGGAATACATTGAGAGAGAAGATAAGAGATTCAAGGGGAGTGAGGAGTTTAAGCAATAGCAAGACAAGTTAAGGAGTAAAAATAAAGTAGAAGAGTTAGCAGGGATAGGAAATTAGAGATGTACATAAACATAACAATGATCAAGAGTGAATTTATTAGAAAAAAAAGTACGACTAATAATCATTGGTCTCAAATATCAAACTTAAGATTCAATCAACAGTGAAATCTACATTATATGTCAGCTATATTAACATTGCTTTAGATGCATGTCTATGTATGTGTATATGTATTTGTATATATGGGTATATGGATATATGGTATATGGATTTATTTATGTGCGTATATTGATGTGTGTATACTAATATGTGTAAATAAATGTATCAATGCTTATCTCTAGCCTGCTTGGGGAAGATGAAAGAGGAAAAGAAGAATTTTTTAAAAGTGCATCACAAAGAACAAAAGAAAACTTACCATGAAGCCAAAAAAAGGTGGACAATCATGAATATGTCTTCTATTATTATATGTGCTTTCTTGAAATGAAAACTTGTTATATATTTTTAAATCTCTCTGATGTTCTGCTGGGCACATGACAAAGTCTTTTTTTTTTCTTTTTCCATTTTGTTTTTCCTCATTTTTTTTATTTAGCTTCTAAATAAATATTTTTTAATGGAGGAAAAAATGAAATGGGAAAAAAAGAAAATCCCAAATGGAGTCATGAAGAGCCACACACAACTGAAACTACTGAAAAATAACAACACATGTTCAAATTACTAAATAATTGCATTTATTCCCCATGCCATCAAGATTATGCTTAAAATTCTGTGAGTTAGACTTAAGTAATATGTGAACCAAGAACTACCAGAAGTACAGGCTGGGTTTTGAAGATGCAAAGGAACTAGGCATCAAATTGCTAATATTTCCTGGATTATTGAGAAAGCAAGGGGAAATGTACTAATAAGTTTTCATTGTTATTCTTATTGATAACTCTTGTGGCTAATATGATGAAATTCTTTAGAATAATGGTTATTGTTAGTGCCTGTCCCTCACGCTAAAGAATCCATTGTTGGGTGTTTCTTAATAGCACTTTATTTAGAGCAAATTTCTTATTGTTTTACTACAAGTAATACCATCAACTTGCTCAGATGTCTTTGAGAAGTGATTAGCATTGTTTTTACAAAAACTTGAAACAAGCATTAAATGTCATTAGCTATTATCATGAAGAGGGTCTCAAAAGTTAACATAAACATAACTAACTTTGCACCATCTTTTATTTTATATGAATTCAGAGTTCAAATATCCTGTCTCTTCTATACTTTTGTGTGATCAAAAATATTCTTTTTTCTTTCTTTTTTTGCTGAGGCAATCAGGGTTAAGTGACTTGTCCAGGGTCACATAGCTAGGAAATATTGAGTCTAAAGTCAGATTTGAACGCAGGTCTTCCTGACTTCAGGATTGGGCTCTATCCACTGTGTCACCTAGCTGCCCTAGCCTAAGTTATTCTCCAGATGACATCCATCACAGAGTGCTAAAGAAACTTTTACAAAATGTAATAAACACATAAAAGTAATTTCCAAAGTCACTATAGAATAAATTCAACAAGATCAGATAAAACAAAATGATCCTCACAGATTTAAATATGCATGTACAGCTAGAGCAAGTAATATCAAGTTGTAACCATTAGCATCCATCTTTTAAAAAGCTTTTTATATGGAGGCAGCTAGATGATGAAGTCAGGAGAACCTGAGTTCAAATGTGGCCTGAGAGATTTAACACTTCCTAGCTGTGTGACCCTGCGCAAGTTATTTAAACCCAATTGCCTCAGGAGGAAATAAAAGCTTTTATAAGTGTAGGGATGAAGATGATACTTTAAAGCAAGGGTGCAATTAATTAAAAACATTTCCTACTTAATCTATCTATTAATTAAAAACATTTTCTATTTAATCTATCTATGCCTCTTTTTTTCTGAATGGGTACAAAGTACAAATATCTATGAATTGTTCCTTTCACTTTCTTATCCAATCATACTTCACTGTGTGTACTGGAAGTATTCAAGTATCATCTCTGACATATATTAGTTGAGTGATTCTAGAAAAATCATCTAATCTCTCAGGGCTCTAGAAAATTCTGGGGCAGAGCCAAGACAGAGAAGGCACACATGACTTTCTAAGCTCCTCTCATTCCCCTCATAACCAACTATTTAATTCAGCCTCAAAAATAGCTCTTCACTGCTTAAATTCATGAAGATTAAAAGCACTACAATTTACCAGCCAAAGTCAATCTGGAAGATCGCCAGGAAAGGTTTGTCCTGAGGGCCAGGAAAAGACTAGCACAGGCAGTGAGAGACTAGCGTCCTGAGCAGACCAGAGGCGAGGGTAATCTTTGTGGCTAGAGAAATTATAGAGACCACTCTGCTATAGGCTAACTGCTCTGCCTTAACTACAAAGCAGTAAACTGGCAGAGAAATTAAAGCCTAAAACAGAGGGTACTCTAAAAAATGCCACAAACTAATGAGATCTGGCTGGAACCACTCAAACCCAAAAGTGACTCAGGCAGACTTTACCGTAGCCCTGCAGCCACATCCCCCACGGGGCTTTTGCAGGGGCAGTTTCTAATCTGCACTGCAGGGGGGCACAGCCTGGGCAGCCTCTAATCTGTACAGTGGGGAGCTCAGCCTGGGGCAATAGAACTTCCCCAGCAGACTGTGCTTCCCGGGCAGACACTTCCGGTCCCTGGAAAGCCATTCACTGCTCAACTACAAATACCCACAGCCTCAGGCTGGGATTTGGCTTGGGGCAGTGAAACTCTTACTGCTAAGTGTCTAGCCCCAGGGCAGTCGTTATCTCACACAGCAGGGATTCTTTGCAGGGCACTTTCCCAGCTTGGCCCTGCAGGCCTGAGTTACTCCTGGATGGGGAACTCTTTCCCAGAGCACTCCAGTACCTTGCTGCTTTTTGTAGCGGGCTGGCAGGACAGCTACTCATCAATACACCTATCACTGCTCTGCAGAGGAAGCTGGTAACCTCCTGGCTCTGAAGGCAGACCCTACAGGCTTTAACAAAATGAGTAAAAAAAATCAAAAGAACAATTGATAGTTTCTATACAGAAAGAGAATACCTTTTCAACCCTGAAGAGACTAATAGAAGACAATTTCCAGACAATTATTAGTCCCCAATACAAAAGGCTCTCCTAGAAGAGACTATTAAAAACCTTAAAAGAGAACTAGAAGAAAAATGGGGAAAGGAAAGAGAAACTATGCAAGAGAGTACAGAAAAGGCACATAACTCACTAAAAGAAAAATCTGATAAAGTGGAAAAAGAAAACAACTTCCTGAAATGTGAAGTGGAAAAGGTAAAAAACTCCCAAGAACTGCAGGGAAACAGAATTTGTGAATTGGAAAAAAAAATTAGTGAAATGGAAAAAAATTCCATAGAGCAAAACAACTCAATTGGACATATACAAAAAGAAGTAAAAAAAGCTAATGAAGAAAATAATTCACTAAAAATCAGAACTGAACAAATAGAAATGACTGATTCATTGAGACTTCAAGAATCAATCAAGCAAAACCAAAAAAATGAGATTGGAAAAAAATGTCAAATATTTATTTGGAAAAACAACAGACCTGGAAAATAAATCTAGAAGAGATAACCTGAGGATCATTGGACTACCTGAAAATTATGATGAAAAAAAGAGCCTAGATACTATTTTACAGGAAATCATCAAAGAGAACCGCCCAGAAGTAATAGAACCGGAAGGAAAAATAGGCATTGAAAGAATTCATCGAACACCTTCTGAAAAAGACCCTAAAATAAAGACTCCAAGGAATATTGTGGCCAAACTTCAGAATTTTCAGACTAAAGAAAAAATTTTACAAGCAGCCAGAAAAAAACAGTTCAAATACCGAGGTGCAACAATAAGCCTCACGCAAGATCTACTCAACATTAAAGGATCAAAGGGCCTGTAATCAGATATTCCGAAAGGCAAAAGAACTTGGAATGCAGCCAAGAATAAACTACCCAGCTAAGCTGTGTATTTTTTTCTATGGAAGAAGATGGACATTTGATGAAATAGAGGAATTCCATTTGTTTCTAAGGAAAAAACCAGACTTAGACAAAAAAAATTGATCTCCAGCAACAGGATTCAAGAGAAGTAGAAAAAGATAAAAGGAACTCTAGAGACCTTTATTTCTGTTGTGGATATACAAAAAACCATATGTATAATTTGATGTTACTGATATAATGAGGGAAGTAGAAATGGAAAGGGGATAGTATCAGAAAAAGGTAAGAGGGAAGATAAAAAGAGGGAAACTACATGCGATGATGAGACAAAGGAAACTTATCATATCTGAGGGAACTTAGAGAGAGGGAGGAACATTATGTGAATCCTACTCTCATCAGATTTGCCTCAAAGAGGAAATAATTGACATATTTGTTTTACAGAGAATCTTCTCTCACTTCATTATAAAGTGGGAGAGGAAAAGGGAAAAGTAAAAAGAGTAATAAGGGAAGGGTACAAGAAAGGAGAAAAGATTCAAAGGGAGGAGGGAGAAATACTAAAGAGGGAGAGCTGCGTGACACAAGTGAGACCAATAAGTTTAATACTAGGGAAGAAGGGAAGGAGGGAAAGAAAAAGAAAAGTATAATCTGGGGATATTAGGATGGCAGGAAATACAGAATTAGTAATTTTAACCATAAATGTGAATGGGATGAACTCTCCCATAAAGAGGAGGTGGATAGCAGACTGGATCAAAAGTCAGAACCCTACAATATGTTGTTTACAGGAAACACATTTAAAACAGGGAGATACATACAAAGTAAAGGTAAAAGGCCAGAGCAGAATCTATTATGCTTCAGGTGAAGTCAAAAAAGCAGGGGTAGCCATCCTTATCTCAGATCAAGCAAAAGCAAATATTGATCTAATTAAAAGAGATAAGGAAGGAAACTATATCTTGCTAAAGGGTACTATAGACAATGAAGCAATAAAAGTATTAAACATATATGCACCAAGTGGTATAGCATCTAACTTCCTAAAAGAGAAGTTAAGAGAGTTGCGAGAAGAAATAGACAGCAAAACTAAAATAGTAGGAGATCTCAATCTTGCATTCTCAGATTTAGATAAATCAAATCACAAAACAAATAAGAAAGAAAGTAAAGAGGTAAATAGAATATTAGAAAAATTAGTATGATAGATCTCTGGAGAAAACTGAATGGTGACAGAAAGGAGTATACTTTCTTCTCAGCAGTTCATGGGACCTACACAAAATATATTAGGGCATAAATACCTCAAAATTAAATGCAGGAAGGCAGAAATAGTAAATGCTTTCTTTTCAGATCTCAATGCAATAAAAACTACATTCAACAAAAAGTTAGGTGTAAATAGACCAAAAAGTAATTGGAAACTAAATAATCTCATCTTAAAGCATGATTAGGTGAAACAGCAAATTATAGACACAATTAATAATTTCACTCAAGATAATGACAATGGTGAGACATCATACCAAAATTTATGGGATGCAGCCAAAGTGATAATAAGGGGAAATTTTATATCCTTAGAGGCTTACTTGAATAAAATAGAGAAAGAGAAGACCAATGAATTGGGCCTGCAACTTAAAAAACTAGAAAAAGACCAAATTAAAAATCCCAATCAATTATTAAACTTGAAATTCTAAAATTAAAAGGAGAAATTAATAACATAGAAAGTAAAAAAAAAAAGCTATTGATTTTGTGAAAAAACCAATAAAATTGATAAATCTTTGGTAAATCTGATTAGAAAAAGGAGAGGAAAATCTTAAAAATGAAAAGGGAGAACTTTCCACCAATGAAGAGGAAATTAAAGAAATAGTAAGGGGTTATTTTCCCCAACTTTATGCCAATAAATTTGATAACCTAAGTGAAATGGATGACTACCTCCAAAAATATAGGCTTCCCAGATTATCAGAGGAGGAAGTAAATTGCTTAAATAGTCCCATTTCAGAAAAAAAGAAAGAGAACAAGCTATTAATCAACTCCCTAAAAAAAAAAAAATCCCTGGGACCAGATGAATTTACATTGAATTCTACCAAACATTCAAAGTACAATTAGCCCCATTGCTTTACAAACTATTTGCAAAAATAGGAAATGAAGGAGTCCTGCCAAATTCCTTTTATGACACAGACATAATACTGATACCTAAACCAGGTAGGTTGAAAACAGAGAAAGAAAATTATAGACCAATCTCCCTAAGAAATATTGATGCTAAAATCTTAAATAAGATATTAGCAAAAAGACTACAGAAAATCATCCCCAGGATAATACACCACGATCAAGTAGGAATGCAGGGCTGGTTCAATATTAGGAAAACTATCAGTATAATTGGCAATATTAATAATCAACTTAACAAAAACCACATGATCATCTCAATAGATACAGAAAAAGCATTTGATAAAATGCAACATCCATTCCTATTAAAAACTCTTGAGACTATAGGAATAAATGGACTTTTCCTTAAAATAATCAGTAACATCTATTTAAAACCAGCAGTAAGCATCATATGTAACAGGGATAAACTGCAACCATTCCCAATAAGATCAAGAGTGAAACAAGGCTGCCCACTATCATCATTACTATTTAATATTGTATTAGAAATGCTAGCTTTGGCAATAACAGTTGAGAAAGAGATTAAAGGAATAAGAATAGGTAATGAGGAAACCAAATTATCATTCTTCGCTGATGATATGATGGTATACTTAGAGAACCCCAGAGATTCTACTAAAAAGTTATTAGAAACAATCCACACCTTTAGCAAAGTTGCAAGATACAAAATAAACCCACATAAGTCATCAGAATTCTTATAGATCACTAACAAAACCCAACAGTTAGAGTTACAAAGAGAAATTCCATTTAAAGTAACTACTGATTGTATAAAATATTTAGGAATCTATCTGACAAGAGAAAATCAGAAACTTTATGAGCAAAACTACAAAACACTTTCCACACAAATTAAGTCTGATCTAACCAACTGGAAAAATATTAAATGCTCTTGAATTGGGTGAGCAAATATAATAAAGATGACAATACTACCTAAACTAATCTACTTATTTGATGCTATACCAATCAGACTCCCAAAAAACTATTTTGGTGACCTAGAAAAAATAACAACAAAGTTCATATGGAAAAACAAAAGGTCAAGAATTTCAAGGGAATTAATGAAAATAAAAATCAAATGAAGGTGGCCTAGCTGTAACAGATCTAAAATTATATTATAAAGCAGCAGTTACTAAAACCATCTGGTATTGGCTAAGAAATAGACTAGTTGATAAATGGAATAAGTTAGGTTCAAAGTACAAAACACCAATAATTTTAAAAATCTAGTGTTTGACAAACCCTAAGACCCCAGTTTTGGGGATAAGAATGCATTTTTGACAAAAATTGCTGGGGAAATTGGAAATTAGTATGGCAGAAACTAGGCGTTGACCCGCACTTAATATTGTACACCAAGATAAGGTCAAAATGGGTTCATGACCTAGGCATAAAGAATGAGATTATAAATAAATTGGAAGAGCATAGGATAGTTTACCTCTCAGACCTGTGGAAGAGGAAGGAATTTATGACCAAAGAAGAACTAGAGATCACTATTGACTACAAAATAGAAAATTTTGATTATATCAAATTGAAAAGTTTTTGTACAAACAAAACTAACTCAGATAAGATTAGAAGGGAAATAACAAACAGGGAAAACATTTTTACAGTCAAGGGTTCAGATAAAGGCCTCATTTCCAAAATATATAGAGAATTGACTCTAATTTATAAGAAATCAAGCCATTCTCCAACTGATAAATGGTCAAAGGATATGAACAGACAATTCTCAGATGAAGAAATTAAAACTATTTATAGCCATCTGAAAATATGCCCCAAATCATTATTAATCAGAGAAATGCAAATTAAGACAACTCTGAGATACCACTACACATCTTTTTTTTTAAATTTTTATTTAATAATTACTTTATATTGACACTCATTTCTGTTCCGATTTTTTTTCCCTCTCTCCCTCCACCCCCTCCCCTAGATGGCAAGCAGTCCTTTATATGTTGGATATGTTGCAGTATATCCTAGATACAATATATGTTTGCAGAGCCGAACAGTTCTCTTGTTGCATAGGGAGAATTGGATTCAGAAGGTATAAATAACCCGGGAAGAAAAACAAAAATGCAAATAGTTCACATTCCTTTCCCGGTGTTCTTTCTTTGGGTGTAGCTGCTTTTGTCCGTCATTTATCAATTAAAACTCAGGTCTCTTTGTCAAAGAAATCCACTTCCATCAAAATATGTCCTCATACAATATCGTTGTCGAAGTCTATAATGATCTCCTGGTTCTGCTCATTTCACTTAGCATCAGTTCATGTAAGTCTCGCCAGTCCTCTCTGTATTCATCCTGCTGGTCATTTCTTACAGAACAATAATATTCCATAACATTCATATACCACAATTTACCTAGCCATTCTCCAATTGATGGGCATCCATTCATTTTCCAGTTTCTAGCCACTACAAACAGGGCTGCTACAAACATTTTGGCACATACAGGTCCCTTTCCCTTCTTTAGTATTTCTTTGGGATATAAGCCCAATAGAAACACTGCTGGATCAAAGGGTATGCACAATTTGATAATTTTTTGGGCATAATTCCAGATTGCTCTCCAGAATGGTTGGATTCGTTCACAACTCCACCAACAATGCATTAGTGTCCCAGTTTTCCCGCATCCCCTCCAACATTCATCATTATTTTTCCCTGTCATCTTAGCCAATCTGACAAGTGTGTAGTGGTATCTCAGAGTTGTCTTAATTTGCATTTCTCTGATCAATAATGATTTGGAACACTCTTTCATATGAGTGATAATAGTTTCAATTTCATCCTCTGAAAATTGTCTGTTCATATCCTTTGACCATTTATCAATTGGAGAATGGCTTGATTTCTTATAAATTTGAGTCAGTTCTCTATATATTTTGGAAATGAGGCCTTTATCAGAACCTTTAACTGTGAAGATGTTTTCCCAGTTTGTTGCTTCCCTTCTAATCTTGTTTGGATTAGTTTTATTTGTACAAAGGCTTTTTAATTTGATGTAATCAAAATTTTCTATTTTGTGATCAGTAATGGTCTCTAGTTCATCTTTGGTCACAAATTTCTTTCTCCTCCACAAGTCTGAGAGATAAACTATTCTATGTTCCTCTAATTTATTTATAATCTCGTTCTTTATGCCTAGGTCATGGACCCATTTTGATCTTATCTTGGTATATAGTGTTAAGTGTGGGTCCATGCCTAACTTCTGCCATACTAATTTCCAATTATCCCAGCAGTTTTTATCAAATAATGAATTCTTTTCCCAGAAGTTAGGGGCTTTGGGTTTGTCAAACACTAGATTGCTATAGTTGCCTATTCTGTCTTGTGAACCTAGCCTTTTCCACTGATCCACTAATCTATTTCTTAGCCAATACCAAATGGTTTTGGTGACTGCTGCTTTATAATATAATTTTAGATCAGGTACAGCTAGGCCACCTTCATTTGATTTTTTTTTCATTAATTCCCTTCAGATTCTCGACTTTTTATTGTTCCATATGAATTTTGTTGTTATTTTTTCTAGATCATTAAAATATTTTCTTGGAAGTCTGATTGGTATAGCACTAAATAAATAGATTAGTTTAGGGAGTATTGTCATCTTTATTATGTTCGCTCAGCCGATCCAAGAGCACTTAATATTTTTCCAATTATTTAAGTCTGACTTTATTTGTGTGGAGACTTTTTTATAATTTTGCTCATATAATTCCTGACTTTCCTTTGGTAGATAGATTCCCAAATATTTTATGGTATCAACAGTTATTCTGAATGGAATTTCTCTTTGTATCTCTTGCTGTTGGGTTTTGTTGGTGATGTATAAAAATGCTGAGGATTTATGGGGATTTATTTTGTAGCCAGCTACTTTGCTAAAATTATGAATTATTTCCAATAGCTTTTTAGTAGAATCTCTGGGGTTCTCTAGGTATACCATCATATCATCTGCAAAGAGTGATAGTTTGGTTTCCTCATTGCCTACTCTAATTCATTTAATATCTTTCTCGACTCTTATTGTCGAGGTTAGTGTTTCTAATACGATATTAAATAATAATGGTGATAGTGGGCAACCTTGCTTCACTCCAGATCTTACTGGGAAAGGTTCCAGTTTTTCCCCATTGCATATGATGCTTACTGATGGTTTTAAATATATGCTCCTGACTATTTTAAGGAAAAGTCCATTTATTCCTATGCTCTCAAGTGTTTTTATTAGGAATGGATGTTGGATTTTATCAAATGCTTTTTCTGCATCTATTGAGATGATCATATGGTTTTTGTTTGTTTGGTTATTGATATAGTCAATTGTGCTAATAGTTTTCCTAATATTGAACCAACCCTGCATTCCTGGTATAAATCCTACTTGGTCATAGTGTATTATACTGGTGACGATTTTCTGTAATCTTTTTGCTAATATTTTATTTAAGATTTTAGCATCAATATTCATTAGGGAGATTGGTCTATAATTTTCTTTCTCTGTTTTCAGCCTACCTGGTTTAGGTATCAGTACCATGTCTGTGTCATAAAAGGAGTTTGGTAGGACTCCTTCAATCCCTATTTTTTCAAATAGTTTATATAACATTGGAGTTAATTGTTCTTTAAATGTTTGGTAGAATTCACATGTAAATCCATCTGGTCCTGGGGATTTTTTCTTAGGGAGTTGATTGATAGTTTGTTCTATTTCTTTTTCTGAGATGGGACTGTTTAGGATATTTACTTCTTCCTCTGTTAGTTTGGGCAAGCTATATTTTTGGAGGTATTTTTCTATTTCTTTTAAATTGTCGAATTTATTGGCATAAAGTTGGCAAAGTAGCTCCTAATTATTGCTCTAATTTCCTCTTTGTTAGTGACAAGTTCTCCCTTTTCATTTTTAAGACTAACAATTTGATTTTCCTCTTTCCTTTTTTTAATCAGATTTACTAAGGGTTTGTCTATTTTGTTGGTTTTTTCATAGAACCAACTCTTAGTTTTATTAATTAATTCAATAGTTTTTTTTACTTTCAATTTTATTGATTTCTCCTTTTATTTTTAGAATTTCAAGTTTAGTGTTTGACTGGGGATTTTCAATTTGTTCCTTTTCTAGCATTTTTAGTTGCAAACCCAATTCATTGACCTTCTCTTTCTCTATTTTATACAAATAGGCCTCTAGAGATATGAAATTTCCCCTTATTACCGTTTTGGCTGCATCCCATACATTTTGGTATGATGTCTCATTGTTATCGTTTTCTTGGGTGAAGTTATTAATTATGTCTATGATTTGTTGTTTCACCCAATCATTCTTTAGTATGAGATTATTTAGTTTCCAATTATTTTTTGGTCTACTTCCCCCTGGTTTTTTGTTGAATGTAATTTTCATTTCATCGTGGTCTGAAAAGGATGCATTTACTATTTCTGCCTTACTGCATTTGAGTTTGAGGTTTTTATGTCCTAATATATGGTCAATTTTTGTATAGGTTCCATGAACTGCTGAAAAGAAAGTGTATTCCTTTCTGTCTCCATTACATTTTCTCCAGAGATCTATCATATCTAACTTTTCTAATATTCTATTTACCTCTTTGACTTCTTTCTTATTTATTTTGTGGTTTGATTTATCTAATTCTGAGAGTGCAAGGTTAAGATCTCCCACTATTATAGTTTTACTGTCTATTTCTTCTTGCAGCTCTCTTAATTTCTCTTTTAAGAATTTAGATGCTACACCACTTGGTGCATATATGTTTAATACTGATATTGCTTCATTATCCATGCTACCCTTTAGCAAGATATAGTGCCCTTCCTTATCTCTTTTAATTAGATCAAGTTTTGCTTTAGCTTGATCTGAGATCAGGATGGCTACCCCTGCTTTTTTGACTTTACCTGAAGCATAGTAGATTTTGCTCCAACCTTTTACCTTTAACCTGCATGTATCTCCCCGCTTCAGGTGTGTTTCCTGTAAACAACATATTGTAGGATTCTGGCTTTTAATCCATTCTGCTAACCGCTTCCTCTTTATGGGGGAGTTTACCCCGTTCACATTTATGGTTAGAATGACCAATTCTGTATTACTTGCCATCTTGTTAACCCCAGTTTAAGCTTTTCTCCCTTCTTTCCCCTTTCCCCCCTTCCCAGTATTAAGCTTGTGAGCACCACTTGCTTCTCACAGCTCTCCCTTTTTAGTATCCCTCCCCCCGCCTTAGAGTTCCTCCCCCTATCTAACCCCTTTCCCTCCCAGTTTCTGTATTCCCTTCTGCTTAGCTTATTCCTTCCCTTTTCACTTTTCCCTTCTGACTTTTCAATGAGGTGGGAGAAGTTTCACCATAGATTGAATATGTCTTAAGATTTTTCACTTAAAGCCAATTCTGAAGGCAGTAAGATACCCACTATATTCATCCCTCTCCATTCTTTCTCTCAGATATAATAGGTTTCCTATGCCTCTTCATGAGATGTACTACCCCCACTTTACCCTTTTTCTGGTACAATGTCCTTTCCACATCAATTTCTAGAACAAGGTATACATGTATTCTTTATACATCTATATAGTCAAAATATAGTTCCCAAGATTAATCTTTACCTTTTTAGATTTCTCTTGACATCTATATTTGTAGATCAAACTTTTTGTTAAGTTCTGGCTTTTTCATCAGAAATAGATGAAATTCGCTTACTTCGTTGAATGTCCATCTTCTTCCCTGGAAAAAGATGCTCATTCTCGCTGGGTAAGTTATTTTTGGTTGCATACCAAGTTCCTTAGCCCTTTGGAATATTATATTCCAGGTCCTTCGATCTTTTAATGTGGATGCTGCCAGATCCTGGGTGATCCTTATTGTGGCTCCTTGATACTTGAATTGGGTTTTTCTAGCCGCTTGCAATATTTTTTCCTTCGCCTGAGGGTTCTGGCATTTGGCCACTATATTCCTTTGTGTTTTGATTTTAGGATCCCTTTCAGTGGGTGATCGATGAATCCTTTCAATGTTCATTTTTTTCCTCTGTTCCTATGACTTCTGGGCAGTTCTCTATGATAATTTCCTGGAAAATAGTGTCCAGGCTCTTTTTTTCATCATGTTTTTCTGGAAGTCCAATGATTCTCAGATTGTCTCTCCTGGATCTGTTTTCCAGGTCTGTTGTCTTCCCCAGAAGGTATTTCACATTCTTTTCCATTGTTTGATTTTTTTGGATTTGCTTGACTGATTCTTCTTGTCTCCTCGAGTCATTCAATTCCACTTGTTCAATTCTGATTTTCAGTGAAGTATTTTCTTCACTCACTTTTTAAAAATCTTTTTCTAATTGTCCAATTGAGTTCTTTTGTTCTGTGGAATTTTTTTCCATTTCGCCAATTTTGTTTTCCAGTTCACCAATCCTATTTTTCAAGGATTTTACTTCTTTATCCACTCTCTCTTTAACTGAATTCTCCAGGCTCTTTTGCCAAGACTCCCTCTCCTTTTCCCAAGCTTCCCTCTGCTTTTGCCAAGCCTCCCTCTCCTTTTCCCAAGCTTTCCTCTCCTTTTGCCAAGCCTCACTCTGCTTTCCCCATTTTTCTTCTAGCTCCCTTGTGAGAGCCTTTTTAATCACTTCTATGAGGTTCATCTGTGCTGAGGAACAGATGATCTCCTCCTTTGGGGATTCACCTGGGGACTGTCTGTTTTTAGTCTCCTCAGAATTTAGAGTCTGCTCTATATTTGTATAGAAGCTGTCAAAGGTTAAAGTCCTCTTCAGTTTCTTGCTCATTCTGTCTAATAATCAAAGACAAACTACCAAAGAAAAACAGAAAAAAAGTGGAGTCTTTCTTTGGGGGAGGCTGGGTGTGTTACCGAGCTTCCTCTACAGACTGTGGGGCACTAGCAGGACTGTGCTGCGCCTGCGCTCTGAGATTCCAGAGCGTGCTGAGTCACTGTGGGGTGGAAAGGGGGGGGTGGCCAGGTCCCGAGAGACTCCAGCTGTTTGGGGTTGTATTCTTAACCCCCCGTGTTTTTAGCTTCTCTGCTGGGCTGCTGACTTGCTGCCTGAGCAAAGTATCCAGTCCTGTAGCGAAGCTCTCCCCGCAGAGATGGCTGCAATCACTCCCCACCCCCTCTCCAGTCTGCTCCCGTGCTCTCACTGCCGCTGCCCTCCGCCTGCGCCCGATCTAAAACCGTCCCAGCCCTCCAGTAAAGACAGACCTTTCTTGGCGAATCTCAAGGATGGCTTCTCTTGGTAACTATTTGTGGGTTTTTTTTTTCAGTCAAGCATTAATTCAGAGGCTTGTAATGAAATGGATAGTGAGAGAAAGCTTGGAGCTTATGCAGCTGTGTGCCTCCTCTCTGCCATCTTCACCACTACACATCTGTCAGATTGGCTAGAATGATAGGGAAAGATAATGCCGAATGTCGGAGGGGATGTGGGAAAACAGGGACACTGATACATTGTTGGTGGAATTGTGAACACATCTAGCTATTCTGGAAAGCAATTTGGAACTATGCCCAAAAAGTTATCAAACTGTGCTTTGATCCAGCAGTGTTTCTACTGGACTTATACCACAAAGAGATACTGCAGAAGGGAAAGGGACCTGTATGTGCCAAAATGTTTGTGGCAGCCCTGTTTGTAGTGGCTAGAAGCTGGAAAATGAATGGATGCCCATCAATTGGAGAATGGTTGAGTAAATTGTGTACATGAACATTATGGAATATTATTGTTCTGTAAGAAATGACCAGCAGGATGAATACAGAGAGGACTGGCAAGACTTACATGAACTGATGCTAAGTGAAATGAGCAGAATCAGGAGATTATTATATATCTCAACAACGATACTGTATGAGGATGTATTCTGATCCAAGTGAATCTCTTTGATAAAGACATCTAATTCAGTTTCAGTTGATCAAGGATGGACAGAAGCAGCTACACCCAAAGAAAGAACACTGGGAAATGAATATAAACTGCTTGCATTTTTGTTTTTCTTCCCAGGTTATTTATACCTTCTGAATCCAATTCTCCCTGTGCAACAAGAGAACTGTTCGGTTCTGCACACATATATTGTATCTAGGATATATTGTAACCTATTTAACATATATAGGACTGCTTGTCATCTGGGGGAGGGGATGGATGAAGGAGGGGAAAAATTGGAACAGAAGTGAGTGCAAGGAATAATGTTGTAAAAAATTACCCTGGCATGGGTTTTGTCAATAAAAAGTTACTGAAAAAATAAATAAATAAATACACTGGGAAAAAAAAAAAAAAGAAAATTCTGCAAAAAAAAAAAGGTCAATTTCAGAGAAGGTTCCAATTCATATTAGAAGGGAGAGTTTCTTTGGTGGAGACCTTGATATCAATGAAATTACTGGTCCAAGTCTCATAAACTTACACCACCTATTTACAATTGTAAGATGGATATGAGAACATGGATGAATCTCATGATGGATATGAAAAGAGAAAGAGTAAAGGCTTTCAGCACATTATGTGAAAGCATTTTTAAAAGTATAAAAAATTTAATTATAATATAATTATGATTTTTCTCATAAGCATTTTCAAAACTCTGGCAGAAAGTAAATGATGATAGTTTCTATTGAGTGCTATTTGAAAGTATTTTGAAAAATCTGATGAAAATCAAGTTTAAGAAACGAATTTGAATGATCTTATAGCATTCAAATGTGTGCTCTAAAATTATTGAATTTAATCCTAAAAATATTTAATGCCAGTGACTTTAGGCTGCACTTAGAAAGTTTTACTTTTTAAAAAATATGAAATAATTCCATAATTTCTCAAATTCCAAAGTGATTTATTAAGTATTTTTATCTGCTTAGGATACAAAAATAGATGTGGCAGAGAGCTTGTCCTCAAGGCACTTCATTTTAATAGGTGATAAACTAACAATATAAATAATTATGATATAAGGGAGAGTAGAATAAAGTCAAAGGAAATATTTAATATTTCTTCAAAGTGGTATAAGAAATTTGAAGAGAGGGAAATTATCTTCAGGTTGAGGAATGGGGAGGACTAAGATCAAGTTAAGCTTCATGTAGTAATGTTACTTTTTAATTTTGCATTCCCAGAACTTGACTCATAGCAAATGTTTGATCAAAGCTTATAAAATTGAATGTACATAGAATCTGAGAAAGAAATAGAATTCAACAAGCTGAGATTTATCGAGAGGAAAGGAAAACCATATTGTAAGAAAGAGAAACTGCATGAATTGAAGAATAGGAGGATGGTAAACAGTAGGATGATCACTGGGCATTAAGAGTAGTACAGTTTAGCTATTATGCATAGCACATTAAGAGTGGCATGAAATAAGGTGAGAGAATAGATATTCTATTCCAATAAAGCAGAAAACACTTCATTTTTATCTTGCGTTTCCAATGACACATGCTTTTTAATTGTTTTGTAGAATCCTGAAATTCTAGAATCAGGAATTTGTACCTTATTTCACAAATAATGAGTTATTTGAAAATTTTTGGATAGATATCCATTATTAAAGTGAAAACTTCTAAACATGAAAGGAAACATACTAAACTAAATTCAAAAAAAGTAATTAAGCTGTGTTTTATTATATGCACTAACCATCATATAAATAATATACATTTCTTTTTCTTCAAAGTATTTTGCTACTTCAACAGATCCATAATATCAGTGTTGTGGATATTCCTTCTAGTGATACAGATAACAGTTCATTTGTGCCTTGTGTGACTAGAATAAGTCATTCCATAAATCCTCTACAAGATATCCAATCAAACTGCTGGAGGATCTCTTCTACATCTTTTGGCATTATAAGAATACCAGTGGAGCACTGGACTATTCATAAAATCTAAAAGAAGCATCCTTAAATCAGAGAGCACTTCCAAGTACTTCTAATATGTGAAGTTCAGCAATGTAATGAGCTTCCAAAATAAAAAAAAAAAGTTTTTGTGTCAAGGCAGAGAAAATGTGGAAATTCATTAATGAGCTTAGAAAATAATTCACCTTAAAGGATGAAGAAGTTAATACTACATAGTATTTATTTTCTTATTATTACAGACACATAGCAGTACCAGCAGAATCATCTGAGTCCTTTTTTTATTGAATTAAATGAGAGTAAAGTATTTCAGATTTTTTCCACATGTACTGCAGATCAACTATTATCTTTGTTTTCTTCCTCTCATATTTCTAATAATCGGAATTAATTCCTTGCTTCTTCCTCCTCCAGCAGTGAAGGGTCATATGAATTTCAGAGGTCTAGATTTTTTTTTCTCTTCTTCCCATCACTTTCTTAGCCATGGCAGATAGATAAAAGTAATATCTCCTTCAGTATTCAAGGACATACAGGATAAAAATTCACAATTCTAGAAATAGACAAAAGAGCTCATCTTGAGAACTCTAGCAGTAGAACTCCCAAAGGCTGTTAGTTATCTCTTTTTTCTACTTGTGCTTTCTAAACTTACTTCATATTTCTCTGGAGACTTTATATACTTGTAGGAGAATGTGGCATAGAGTTTTAGGAGGATATTTTTGACAAATATTTTTACTATGCCACTTGAATAAATATGTCTTTCTACTTAAGAAGTTAAATGATACTATAGAGCTAATCACTGAGTCAGGAATAACTCAGTGAATGAAATGTATTTATTGCTCAGATTTTAACATATATTTGGAGGAGCTTGTCAGTTTGTACATTCCATGATTAATAACAGACATGGGCAATAAGTTAAACCCAGAATAGAACAAGAATTGGAGAGCAGATTGCATTGCCTTTCCCAAATTGCCACACTGCTTTACTGACTCCCATTTCCCATAAAAGCAAAGATTCATGTTTTTAATATTAACATGCTACTGGCATTGCCATCTGACAGCAAGATGTCAACTGTAATATGATGAGTATCACCCAGAGGTCAATGGAGAGGAACCTGCTGAGTGTGAGAAGACTGCAACACAAAATCAACAATGAATTTTAAATAACAAAATCATTAAAATATATAATAAAATAATTGAAAGATGAAAAGATGGGCTAACCATGTAGGAAGAAGAAAGGATAGCAGATAGACAAAATCCTCTACTTTTACCTTTCCAATGTCCGGAAAAATTGAAAAAGGCCTTTATCATGTTATAGTCATTCTCTATGGGGAATTCACAGATCATATACAACAATACAACAGTCACACATGCTAGGAAAACATGAATTTTATGTACGAAATTATGGTCCATTTGAGCGTCATAAATATTCTTCCTAATTGAGTGCTAAGGTCAGGGCACTGTCTTTCTTCACATTTAATATCCAAGAAGCCCAATTAACTGAGAGTAAGTATGGTGTTATAACCTTTATAGAAAACAGTTATCTTTGAGGAGAGGACTTGAAAAAGCTTTTAAGCCAATCCTTTCCTGTCTCCTGAAAAGCACTCAAATTATTTTGACAACATATGAGCTGGAGAGAATCATCCAATCCAGATCCTTCATTTTAAAGTGAAAGAAACCAAGGCATCAGACAGAGGAAGTGACTAGCTGCAAAAGCTCATTTAGCTTTTGTTGAAATCAAGAGGGTTATAGTGAAACCTAATGTAACCCAAATGATTATACTAATAGAATATTAAAGCTAGAAGGAATAGGATTATCTCATCCAATAAATTCATTTTACAAAAGAAGAAATAGATACCCAGGACTAGTGTCAGAGGTAGGACTAGAAATTTAGTTTCCGTGTACTTTCAGTAAATTTGCTGAAATTTTGATTTCTATATGACCAGAATTTGCTTAGGATACTGGTTTTCACCAAGCATTGGCTCTTGATCAAAAGATTCAACATAAACATTAGAACAGGAAACAGGTACCACTGGTCCTCTTTGGATCTACTCTGAACAGGAAATCATCTACCCTGGTGAGGGCAAATTCATCTGAGGGAAGCAGAGGTTTACAGATATAGCAGCCTGTGGCTGAGTGAATTGGATGAATTATCCTCTAAGCTATTTTCTTCTTTTTTTTTAATAATGAAATTCCCTAACTATTCAAGTGTTACCACCAAAGACTGATCCTAATACCAATTACATGGAAAGAGTAATCTGCCCTATTTTTAAATTTGAATGGACTAACTCACCCCCTCCTTAGGCAGCCTGGTGCTCTGTTCCTGGGAATTTACTCACTTATTTACCCCATCAGCTTTAGTCCTACTGTAGTTCAGAATATCCAAGTTCAAAAGATCCATTAGCTTCATCCTCTCTCAGTAGGAGAAATTATTGGCAAGAGGCCTACCTCTTTTCCCTCAATCTTTCAATCCCATCTAGTCCCAACCAGCCCTGTCTCTATTTTCTATTTCTTTTCAAAGATGGAGCTGCAAAGCTCCTGGCAAACACATCATCATCCATACTATCCTGTCATGTGACTGTCATCTAGCTTCCCACCCCACTTTAATTTCCTCCTTAGAGGAATACAGAGATTGTAGAGCTTTCTAAATTTTCTGCCTTCAGCCAAAGTACCTACTAGCTTGTTATGTTTATAATGTGGTTTCACAGAAAAGGACATAATGAAGTTTCATGAGGAAATATTCAAAACATAGAAGAACAATTACATTCTGGGGAATTGTTAAAATGGTGAGTAGTCCTAGAATCAGATATCTAAAAGTTTAAGACAATTAAAAGTCATGTTAAAACTGTAGTTATTTTGTTGTGCATATTAAATAGTCCCAGGTCTCCATTTTAAAATGAGAGTTGTCTCAGACAATTCACAAAGGACAAATTGTTCTTTATACTTCAAACATTTTTGGTAATGTTTTTAAATGAAAGTAGACAGTGTCTTACTAAACAATGTTGCATCAGGTCAATCACAAAGAAACTTGATAATGTCACATCAATAATGTGACATTTCATGATGCCAACAGTTTGCAACAAATTGTGAGATGGAAAGAAAGTGATTTATATTAATAGATGGAGATTCCATGAAGATGTCAGTTTATCAGATTGTAGCCCTTTCCTGCAACTTTCAGAAGTTGCTTATTCCAGTTATGCTCTTGACACACACTTTAGTATTGGAGCAATAAAGTTCCTTAAAAACAAGATAGCATATATTCTTTTTTTGAAATCATAGTTCATTAAGATTATGGAAGTAGAGTTCAGAAGCCATCTCCCCTCTCCACTCCCCACTATTTTACAGATGAGAACAAATGAATTCTCTAGAAGTTAAGTGACTTTCCTGAGGTGAAAAAAGTAGTAAATAATAAGCAAATCAAAATATTTTATCTCCCAGTACAAAAAAATCTAACTTCTCATCAAATTATCAGTAGTTTTTGCTTTCCTTTCTGAGAATTGTTATAAATATTAGGAGCACACTAAATTTGTAATAAGCCAGAACATCCTTTGCCTTGAATATTTTTTTATTTTAATCTCTGGAAATGTTTGATGAGTTGAACTGATAAGAGTAAGGAAATTAGTATTTAATAAGAATTAGCAAGTCCAAGAATAATAGCATCTCATAATGGATGGAGAGCTGGCCTAGGATTCAAGAAGCACTGCCTTCACAATCTACTTTTAACATATGTGCCTGTATGACACTGAGCAAGTCACGTCACCTAATTTGTCTCAGACATTTCTAAGATCATAAATCATATAGCAGATGCCTTTGTGTATTTGTAGAGAAATTTTATTAATCAGGAAATACTTATATCAATGAAGTAAAACAGAGAACAAGTGAGACACACACACACAAGGGACGGGGAGGGAAGGAGGAAGAGAAAGAAGGAAAGAGAGGGAAGAAAGAGAGGGAAGGAGAGAGACAAAGAGAGAAAAGGACAGAGAGAAAGAGAAAATGGAAGAGAGAGAGATGAGGGGAGAATGGAGGAGAAGGAAGTAGGGAAAGAGGGAGGGAAAGAGGAAGAAAGGAAGGAAAGCACACAGATTACAACTGGAATATATCTAGTTCAGTAGCAAATATGAAAATCTAACAAAATGACTATAAATTTTGAATGTAAGTATTAAAAATAAGCCTAAAATACACAACAAATATGCATGAGCAAATAAGAGTATTGTATCGCTTCTTGTTTCTCTTAAGCTCAATAAAAGCCATAACATGATATATGGGTTTACTTACTATTTGCAGAGACCAAGGGCTGACAGACAGACTAATGGTTGTTTCTCTACCTGCCAGGTATGAAAAACAATGCTTGTATTCATGTTTGGGCTACCTCTAAAGGCTTCCTGTAGAGTAGAGTGATTATGAACCTTGCTTCTTAATCCTTACTCTTTCTGATAAGGAAAAAGGAGGAGAAACAAGAAGACCTGTTTCTATGCTTTTCAGGAGAAAAAGTAAGGAAGACTAAGAAATGTAATGCCATTCATTACTTTCTTCTCTATCCACCAAGAAGAGAGAGGAAAACAAGTTTCCTTCAAAAGCTACTTTCTTTATATCTAAATAGTTCACGTGAATCAAATTCTTTAGTTCATTCTTCTAAGGCAAACCTTTTGCTGGTTGAAAGTGCCTTCTATATTTCAAAAGGTAGTTTTGACTAACTAAAGGTAGTTAGTATATGTTCCTCTTCTTAAGAGGAAGTTAATTTTTGAAGCAATGAGACCCTGCTCTTCCAGTAACAGACAATTACTGCCTTACTCTATTCTTGTGATTTATTGGAACCCAATAAATGGATGGAACCCATCTATTTTTCCAGCTTGAATCAAGTAGGAAAAGTAAAATTTAATGTGCCTACTTTTCCAAACAACAAAACAGGTCATTTATTTTAATTACACTGTTACCAAGAATATCTAATCAGGAGGTTCCTAACACCTAAAAACTTTCATTAATTGTATATCATCCAATAAAAACTGATTTAAACATAAGAAAGGAAAAATTAATTCTCAGAACTAGAGATCTCGCACCTTGGTTAATGAGACATGTCTAGGCTCAGACCACATAGACTAATGACCTGCACTAGTCCCTGTCTTGGCAGCACATATAATCAGCTTTTGCAGCTCAGAAACCAAATGAAGGCACTCAATTCAGAAAAAAAAAAAAAAAAACATACATTGCCAGAAGTAGGCAGAAGATGTCTGTGCATACTAAAAAGCTTGAGAGGATGGGTCAGAGAATTCGGTGTATTTAATTGAAATGCTCTAAAGTTGGGACCACCAGAAGATGCTAAAGTAATAAAAAATGTTTAGATAACTAATATTGAGTCTAATCTCCACCAAATGGATATTAATAGGGAAAAATAGCTCTAAAATCGTGAAGTAAAGGATGAGGGTTCCTGAACTGATTCTGTGACAGGAAATTTTAAAAGATAAGCAAAGCAGTAAACAAGCAAAACTGCTCTGGCATCAATATAATCTGGCAGGCAATATAATCTAAGAATGCATGTATAACATTAAGTACAAATATATTGTGATCTTATTACAGTGTATAGGTATGATCTTTTTTCTTACTGATGTCATTGATATGATCTCTTTTTTATTTTGAATGGAACAAGAACACATTTTTTTTTTCCTATAACAGTGACAAAGCTTTAAAGATTCCAGAATAAATATAGGTTACTTTCAGGGTGGTAGTTATTCATGACTAGTACAGCAATATAGTTTACAATCTGATGCAACTATAGAAACATTACAGGAAGTCATTATGTGATAGTGTAGCAGTATCTATTATATATTCTGAGGAGGCAACATGAACAACTTGTCAAGAAAATAATAAGTCATGAAGACCAGGAAACTTACTCCTCTGTTTCCTATTCTCATTTTCTCCCTGCCCATTGCTATCAACCAAAAATAAAAAAGTAGAATATTCACATATTTGAATAACAAGTGGAATTACTTTCCAGGTGCTCTCTTAAGAATTCCCCCAAATGTCAAAGATGTGGCTATTATTACTACATATATGAAAAAAAAAGTGGAAAAAGCAAACTAAATTGTCTCCAAGATATCTCATTTTCAAAATTTTTGAGATCCAAAATTTTAGCTGTTTTGGAGTAGTTGTACTGTCAACTAATATCAATGAATTGTTCCTTTTTTGGAAAAGATTTGGAGACCTTTGTCCATGTCCTTAGTCAGTAATTTCCCAGTTACTGCAATGTGGCATGATACCTCTACCTTATTATGTTTTAAACCACCACACTCAGGAGATTATAACCATGTTGCCCTCTACTTCCCAAAAGTCTGTAGGGGCATAGGCTCATTCTCAAGAGATAAGCTATTCCTTCTCCTGACATAACTCTTGCAGGCTGTTATTGATTTCTCCCAGTCCATCAGGCTGTCTTCCTTATTGTCACAGCCACACAACATTAGCCCATTCACTCTTTTATTTTGTACCATAGGTTATATGTCTCCACTCCAACCTTCTTAGACTATCATATTTACCTTAATTATCCCAACTGTTTGACCCTAAGAAAAAAAATTCCTAAAGATATATACTGTCTACATATCATATAGCATCATAGAATAATAATTGTGATCATAAAGGGGAAGATGCTAAAACCACATCAATACTTCCACAATAATTTGTCCTGTCTTCATGTACATAAATTTTTTCTCTCTTAAGAAAACTTTAAACTCTTCAAGGACAAAAACCATTTATCCCATTTCTTTTAAATGTCTCTGTTGACACCTCATAATACAGTTTTCTAAGTGAAATAAATACTTGGTATGTTCTTGCTAATTGAATATTGTGAAAGGCAGAAAAACAGATATTTAACTATGAGCCACAAAGAATAATGTAGCCCTATTCCTCTTCACTGATGTCTATATGATAGGGATTGTATATTTAAGGAGAGGCATTTACAATACATATGTTTTATTCTCAGACTTCAAGGGCACAATTTAATCTTAATTTTAATTTCCAAAAATAATTTAACAGGTCAATAAATTTATGATTTTCCTTCTTCAAGAATATAGCCTAGTGATCTTCTCTTTGAGAAGAGGAGAATAATAAAAAACAAAAAAAGTTTTCCAGAAACAGTAATATGAAACAAATGAGTCACTGTCTGATAGTTTGTATCATGATGAAGCTTTGGTGGCAAAACATTCCTGATCATGAACTCTGGCATGAGAGCTCACATACTTTTGTGTCTATTTTCATTTCAATGAATATTTATTAAGCTTATACCGTATACCAGTCTGTGCTAGACACTAGAAATGCAAAGACAGAAACAAGATTCCTTGTCTTCAAAGAGCTTACATAGGGTGGAAGAGGGGACATGGAAGAATACAAATTTGTGCACAGATAAATGAAAATGTACACAAAACAAGTAACGTAATTTAGGGAAGGAAGGGAAACTAAGAACTAAGGCCTTTGGAAAAGTCTGCTCTTAAAAAGTGAAGGTTGAATTCAATCTTGAAGTAAGTTAATGATTCCAAGATAAAGAGGCAAGGAAAGATATGATGCCCAAAATAGGGAGTGGAGGGGCAGGATACTGAATGTTGAAAAGGGAAACTACAACACACAGAAGAAGCAGTATATTTCACTGGTTTGGAGAGATAAGTTGGACCAAACTGAAGAATTTGCATTCTGCTCCACAGACAGTAGAGGTCTTCCCAAACTTCTTGAGCAGTAGATGGCCTACTCCAAGTTGTGCTTTGAGAATAACTCTTGCCAGTTGGGTGGCTGTTAGACTAGAAAATAGAAAAAACGGAAAGAAAGGAGATTAATTAGGTTTCACTCTTTATGTAGCAGCCAGTAAAAGTAATCAGAAGTTTAAGAAAGTTCATTAAAACTCTTGAAAGTTAAAAAAAAAAGACCTATAATTTCCTGAGGATAAGGAGCTCCCAATAAAAAGACACATTAATCAGTCTTTCCCTGATATGAAAAGTTAGAACTGGAATTACTAAAGAATCAGTTCACACATATACTCTAATAAGAAACTGAGAATTATCCAAGAAAGATAGTTGTGAGATTTCCAAGAATTGTTAAAAAGTATAGAGGTAGGCCTATGAGTTCAATAATTCTTTAGCATTGTGCACTCCCAGTGAGAAATAAGGACAAAAGTTTTCTTAATTCTTTAACATTGCTCTCAGATATCTCTTCCTTCCATTCTCTTAGTATGAGCCTGATTATGTCAAAGTTTCAGTCTTGATCCTCTGAATTTACTACATCAAGGATGGTTTTATTCCTTTTTTATGGGGGCAAAAACTAATCTACTCTATGTGATGCAGATGCCCAAAAGATTTGCAAAGGATTTTTGACAAGATAAATTGTCTTAGCATTGTTACTAGATAGACCTGACCTTGAGGATTAAAAAAAGCATATTATAGGAAATTAGGGAAGAAACTCAGGGAACATAAAAGGACAAAGAAGCAAAAAGGAAAACAAGCAGTGAGTAATACACTGACTTCCTGAATGCATGCCTAAATATAGAAGAAAATAAAGATGAGGGGCAGCTAGGAGGCACAGTGGATAGAGCACCACTCCTGAAGTCAGGAGGACCTGATTTCAAATCTGATCTCAGGCAATTAACATTTCTTAGCTGTATGACCCTAGGCAAGTCACTTCACCCCAATTGCCTCAGTAAAAGTTAAAAAAAAATTTTTTTTAAAGAAAGAAAATAAAGATGAGAAATACTAAGCTTCATTTTCCTGCTATTATTAGAAGGCAAATTATCTCTAAACAATCCCACTTATTGGTTGATAAAAGCAAGATACTTTCCCAACACTTCTTCCTTGAACCATTCTCCCTTAACCCAATACTTCATGGAAAAGAGTTGTCTGTTGAACATGTGGTACCTTACTGAAAGCTTTGTGAAAGGGAAGGAAAAGTTTAAGATTGATTTAGCTGACATGAGGTAGATGACTAAAAAGCATCTTGGAATTTGTTTCAGATTATATTAAGTACAAGGAAATAATGAGTCAGTCAATAATGCCATCCCAGTATTCAAGGATTATTCTCTTTTCTGAGGCCTTATACTGCTATTGACCCCTATGTCAAAAGCACACTACTGCTATTAGGAAATGTAGGCCAGAGTATTACAATCCCAGGATGATCTACATTGATAAGGTCAGCAGAGGTCATGTAGAATGTTTTGGACAATTCTAAGGGATTCTAGTCAGTCAGATCATGCTTTTCACTTCTTATCCTTTGTTGGTCATCCTCTTTGATGCAGAAATTCTTCCTAATGCCAGTCCATCTCCATTTAGATGTCTAGACACTTACATCTTTCAAACACATACAATTTTATTTTAATTTTAGAAGAAAAATTGCCTATTCATTCTTTCCATATTCTTCTTATATATGGCCCCCAAATAACTTTAAAAAACCCAAAACTTTTCTACAACTCTTTTTTGAAAACTCTGTTCTAACTGGACTGGTAAATTAACCATTTCCTGAAGACACTGAATATTCCTTCACTTGTGATTTGCTTAAACAATACCATTATTTTCATCTTTTTGAATCCTAATTATCTTTCAAGGTATAGTTCAAATATTGATTTAACTATGGTCTTACTTGATCTCTCCACATTCTGTATATGGTCATCTTTTTCATCTCAAAATTCTTTCTTAATGTATCATCTGTTAACACTGTATGTTGCCTTCATTGCTTATAATTATCTTTTAATAGATGTATAGGTTATGCTATCCTTTTAAGCCTCTCAGTTTTAAGAGGAAAGTATTAATTTTTTTCCATATGATATGATAGCTAGGGAAAAGTTTTTATTAAACACAGTAAGAGTTCAACAAGATGTTGCTGATGTATATGTGATATACCAAATTGTATATTGCCTCAAATATATTCATGTATTCATAAATATAAAAATCCAATAAAATAAGGTATCCTCTTTGATCAAGGGATTGTGTGTTTACAAACAAGCCTTTATCAATTATCAATAGCAATAGCAGAAAACTGAGCATACTCATAAACAGAGCCCACTGTTTTTCTGACAACATATAGCAAAAATAAGAGCATAATGGAATTAGTCTGTCACTCCACATTTGGTTGGTAGCCTCTAAATTTTAAGTGATGAAGAATATCATATTATTCCCTTTAAAGACAATATAGAAGCAAACCTATTGTTATTATTTGTTCATTTCCATATTTCATCTTTAAAAGACAATTATAACCTTAATGGATGTGGTCTTCTTTTATTCTTTATTTTATACTATTAAGCAAGAGTTCTAATTTTAATTTCCTTTTTTTATTTTCCATTTTTAATTTTTTTTATTTATAATATTTTTAAATTCCAATTTTAAATTCCAAATTTCAAAAAAAATAGATTTAAGGATTATCCTTTGAATTATAAAAAATATCATTAAACACAGTATCCCTAGTAATTTTATGTTTGATTTCAAAATGGCTGGCAGAGTAGTGGACTTTGAACAAGAGTTCCTGGAATGGACCCTGTTTTGTCACTCACTGCCCATTTGATTTTAAGCAAATCATTTTGCCTCTATTATTCCCTTTTTAATTTGTGAAAAAGGAAGACAAGGCTGGATGATCTCTAAAGTTGCTTAAAGTTGTAACACATTGATTCTATAATGTTAAAATTGCACAATTTGTGGGCAGCTAGCTAGATGGCATGGTGTAGATAGATCACAGGCTCTGGAATCAGGAAGACAAAAATAGTCTCAGAAACTTAACATTATTTAGCTATGTGACTTTGGAAAAATCACTTAATCCAATTGCCTTACCAAAAAATAAGAATTGCAATGTTCGAGCTAGCTTTTTGGAGGTTCTCCAGAAGGGCCTTGGTCTTAGCAGGATAGTCACCACAAGGATGGACAAAAATAGAGTCCAAAGTCTTTATTGCCTCCTTCAGTCTGTGTCTATCATAGTCTAACCTAGTCTTAGTCTGACCCAGTCTTTTCCAGCAGTCTGACAATCTGCCAGTCTCAACCAGTTTCAGTCTGAGTCTGACTTTGTCCCCAGTTTTTAAATACTCTATTACAATTACATCATTACAGTATACTGAGTATAAGCCAATCTAGGGTGATTATATCATTATATCATACTAGATATATGTAAACTAGAGAACCATTATCTCATCAATTCCATTGAGTTAATACCTTGTTTCAAGTATACTTCTTTAAAGTATACTTCTCCAAAGTTGCAGCCTTCTACAAATAATAATAATTACAAAAATTTTGGTAATTAATAATAATAATAATAATAATATATTCTTATTTTAGATTTAGATGGCACCTACTATGTGCCAAGCATAAAGCATTTTACAAATATTATCTCATTTATCTTCAAAACAATCTTGGAAAATAGATGGTATTATTATAACTATTTTGCAATTGAGGAAACTGAGACAAACAAGTTTAAGTAATGTCTAAAATCAGATTTCAATTCAGGTCTTTCTGACTCCAAGCCGAGATCTCTATTCACTGAGCCACCTATATTCCTCTAAAATAATCATCATCACAACATCTAACATTTATAAAATATTTATTATATTCCAGACACTGTGCTAAGTGCTTTATAAATACTATCTCATGTGACATAACTACTGGGACTATAATCAAGAGATGTCAAAGAAGAAAATTACCCATAGCTATAAATTATGTGTGTGTATACTATGAGAGTACATGTTTATATATTTGTATATATATACAAACTGTTGCATTAGTAAAATGAACAGAAACAGAACAATGTATACTATATTATAAAAATAAATGACTTAAAAGACTTAAAAACATTCATCAATTCAGTAACTAATCAAGATTCCACTGCCCAGTGATTAAAAAACGCTATCCACCTCCTGAAAGAGAGGACATAGAGTAAATACACAGAATAAAACATAAATTATTATACATGGTCAATATGGGGATTTGTTTTCTTTGTCTATGCATATTTTTTGTTTTCTTTCTTTCTTTTTAGGAGATAGGAGTGAAAATAAAAGTTTGCTAATTAAAAGTTTAATTAAAAACAACATTAACAACAAATAAATCTAATTCAACTTTATATACAAAAATTTCCTCTACAATAACTTGAGCATGAGAATTATACAAATGTTTCTTGAATACTTTCAGTAATGGGAAGTTTATTTCTTTGTGAGAGAGACTTTTCCATTTTGGTCAGCTTCAATTGTTAGGTAGGTAATTTAAATGGAAACTCATTAACTTGCTTTCATTGAAAACCTTGTGTAATTATAGCTATATTCTTCCATGAAGAATAAATAAATAAACAAATAAAAAGTGATGCACTTTAATTTTCTTTTAAAAATCAGAGAAAGAAGGAAAGGGGCAGAATGTGAAGGTAATACTATAATTTTGATATTATTATCTAAAGTTTATAAGCCAGCTTGAATTAGAACGCTATTCACATAATTTCAAATGCCATTTGTTTTCTTGTTGTTAAAAGCTGTCCTAACATTTTAGATAATTGCTTGTTTGTTTCATAATATTAATGTTCTAGTTAATTAAAATACCTATTATATCATCACAGCACATTATGTTTATAGGAAGGAAGGGAGAGGAAGGAAAGAAAAGAGAGGGGAAGAAAGGGAGGGAGGAAAAAAGGAAAGGAGAAAGGGAGGGAGGGAGGAAGAGAGAAAAGGAAGAAGGGAAGGAGGAAGGGAGGGAGGAAGAAAATGTCCTTGATTTTTGATTGGTTCAATTTTCCCGTCCTATTAAAACTTCACATCTCTTCCTAATGCAGTTTTAATTTTTTTAAAAGTTCATTGAAATTTTTCAGAGAGTTCATCTTGCTCGATGATGAACATACTAGAAAATATTCTTATTATATGCCTCCCTTATTCTCCCCATGAAATTTGCATTAAAGTAGAACTACCACTGGAATGAGCATGCATAAGACCTATAATTTGCTTGAATACTTCTCCATCTTTTTGATATGCAGGGTGGAGTTAAAAGCCAGTGTTTTGAGTTCACATTTCAAAGGATTAAAAAGAAAATTGAAAATTAAATATCTTTAATATGAACTATAATTCATCTTTTAAGGGACAAATTTTCAGAAGGCTTCTAATAGCCTTCTTTCCTTGTGCAAGGATGATTTTCCCTAATCAGGATGTACTGAAGGAGTTTAGCCTCCTCAACTGAAAGAAGATTTTCCTTTGATTATCTATAACAGCTCCAATTTCTCAGGGATTTTCATGTTTTAAAGTAAAACAGAACAAGTAGAAAGAGATTCTTGGTTAAAAAAGAATCTGATTATTTTAAAACTTGAACCAAAAGATAAAAACAATTTTTTTGGACAATTCCTTTCCTTTATACATATATACATATATATATATAGTAACTCTGACTCACCCATTCTATCCTTGACTTAAATCCATTTCTATGCCTGCAGGCTTATTTTTTCCCCTCAGTTCCATAATGTACCCCAAATCTCTGTCACACGTGGCACCCAAGAAAGCCACTCAAGCTGGAAGTACTCTGTGAATAAATATCCACTAAAATCTGTAGCTCATGACCCTTCATCCACACATTCACTTTTCCTAAGCCAACCAGGAAATACACATAAGCCCAAATAAAATAGCACTACCAAACACTTTCATAGGGGTACAGTCTCACAATTTATCATATTTCCAGTGATGGAAGTACAGACAGGCAGAAAAATTTAGTGAGGAAAAAGCACACATGTCTTATGGACAGAAATCAGAAAACACATGTGAAGGTACATGTGTCAGGCATACTTAAGGGAGGTAGAGAAAAAATCACAAAGTAGCAAGAAGAAACAAAAGCAATTACTCCTCCATAACTTTTCCAAATCTAGAAAATGCACCAGATGAAATTCTATTCAGGAATGAGAAGGGGAATACTTCCCCCAACCCCCACATCACTGTAGCCCAACATTTTTCCTTTTCTCTCATCTTAGCCAGTCTGATAAATATGAGATGGTCCTTAGATTTTTAAAATTGATATTTCTTTAATTACTTTGATTGAGAACATTATATGTGTGTGTATCTATATGTCTGTGTGTATTATATATATATATATATATACATATATACATAGTATATATGTATATATACTATATATATGTGTATATATATATATGTATATATATAGTTGATTTATTCTGATAAAAACTGCCTATTCACATTCTTTAACTATATATCTATTGGGAAATGGTTCTTATTTTTATAAATTTGGATCAGTTCCCTGTACATTTAAGAAATAAGGCCATTATCAAAAGAAAAAAAAATATGCTATGAGTTTCCCCCCAGTTTCCTCCTTTCCAATTAATTTTCACTGTACAACTTTTGTTTCTGCAAAGCCTTTTTAATTTCATGTTATCAAAATTATACGTTTTATTTCCAAGAGTCTCTTTATCTCTTGTTTGGTTATAAACTCTTTATCCACAGATCTAAAAGGTTTATTTTCCCATGCTCCACAAATTTATTTATTATATCATCCTTTATATCTTAATCATTTATCCATTTAGTATATCTTAGTATATCCATCTTAGTATATTGTGTAGAATGTTAGACTATGACTAGTTTCTGCCAAATTGTCTTCCAGTTTCCTCAGAATTTTTTGTCTAACAGTGAATTCTTATCCCAAAAGATTGGATCATTGCATTTATCAAATATTAAATTACTATGATCATTTGCTATTGTGTCCTGTTCCACTGATCCACCATTCTTTTTCTTAACCAATATTTTTTTTATGATTACCATTTTGTAATATAGTTTGAAATCTGTTCCAATGGTTATTTGCTTCACATTTTTTCATTGATTCTCTTGGTAATCTTGACCTTTTGCTCTTTTAGATGATTTTAAAAAAATGTTTTCTAACTCTTTGCTGTGTAGTTTGATGAGTAAGTAAATTCATTCATCTGTAATTGTCATTTTTATTATATTGTATGAGCCTATCCTCAAGCAATTAATATTTTTCCAATTATTTTGATCTGTCTTTGTGAGAAAAGTGTTGTATAACTGGTCATATTCTCCTTGTGTTTGTCATAAAAAGTAGATTTCCACATATTTTATATTGTCTGTAAATATTTCATATTTCCTCTTTCTAACTTTTCTAAGTGAGTTGTTTTGGTTTGTTTGTTTTTGTAGGAGATAGAAACATAATTTGTGTGGATTTATTTTGTAACCTTCAAATTGCTAAAATTATTATTTCAACTTTTTAAGTTAATTCTCAAAATATACCATCATATTATCCATAAAAAGTATAAATTTCTCTAATTGCCTGTTTTCATTCTTTCAATTTCTTTTTTGTCTTATTACTATAGCTAGCATTTCTAATATAATAGTGAATAATAGTGCTGATCAAGGCCATCATTGTTTCACCTCTGATCTAATTATTGAGAAGGCTTCAAGTTTATTCCCCATTATAGATAATTTTTACTCATGGTTTTAAAAAGATACTACTTTTTAAAATTGACTCCATTGATTCCTACGCTTTTTAGTGTTTTTAATAGAAATGAGTATTATATTTAATCACAAAATTATTCTGCATCCTTTGATATAATAACCTGGTCTATGATGATTTTTTTTTATTGACTTGGTCAATTGTGTTGGTAATTTTTTTAATCTTGCATCAGTTCTAGCTTCCTGCTGTAAAAATCATTTGGTCATAGTGCATACTCTGTGATATACTGAAGTAAGCTACATGCCAGTATTTTATTTAAATTTTTTGTATTTATATTCATCCAGGAAATTAGCCTATAGTTGATATTTTCCTCTTTTTTTTCTCTCCCTGATTTAGGTATCAAAACCATATTTGTCTCATAAAAGGAATTTGGTGGACTCTTTTATATATTGTTTACAAATAGTTCATATAATATTTAGATTAATTATTCCATAAATATTTGTTAGAATTCATTTGAAATCCATTCAGTCATGGGGATATTTTTAGGAAGCTCATTTAAGACTTGCTAAATTTCTTTTCTTTTTTTTTTTTAAGACAAAGTTACTTAGCTATTCCATTCCCACTTCTGTTAATCTGAGACATTTATATTTTGTGTACATTTTCATCCATTTCACTTAAGTTGTCAGTTTTATTGCCATATAATTTGGCAAAATAATTTTTAATAATTGCTTTAAATTCATCTTCAGTGGTGGTGTATTCACATCTTTCTGGTAATTTAATTTTCTTTTTTCTTTATTAAAATCAAATAAAAATGTTATTTTTTCCATAAAGCAGTTTTTGATTTTGTTTATTAGTTCAATTGTGTTGTTGTTATTATTTTATTAGTTCGATTGTTGTTGTTATTATTGTTTTGTTTTTAGTTTTATTACTCTCTCCTTTACTTTTCAAGAGTTCCATTTTGGGATTTTATTGAAGGTTTGAAATTTATTCTTTTTCTAATTTTTTTTGATACAATTTATTTATCTGCTCTTTCTCTTTTTTGATGTACATATTTATAGATATAAATTTTCCTCTAACTTCTGTTTCAGCTTTGTCTCACAAATTTTGGTGTGTCTGATTGTTTTCAATCTATTTAAGATTATTGATAATCTCTACTATTTGTTCTTTCAACCATTATTTAATGTAATTTTTATTGTATTATGGTCTGAAAAGGGTACTTTTAATATTTTTACTTTTATGAATTTGGTTGTGAGAATTTTGTGCCCTATTTACACAGTCAGTTTTTAGGAGGGTGCATATACTATCTGAAGTAGAGAAAAGGTATAATCTATTCTAACTGTAAATGTTGAAAACTAATAAAGAAATAAAGAAAACAAAGAAAAAAGATATACTCCTATTACCATTCTATTTCCTCCAGAGATCCATCAATAATTAACATTTTAAAAATTCTATTCATTTCATGTAATGAGCTGAGGCTTGAGTTGATGCACTGAGGTCCCAAGCACGTAATAGTAATTGGACCATACTCTATTAATATATATGTTTGGAGCAAGAATGGCCCTCGCCCACTCTTTGTGCAAGTCCTGATGTGTTGTATAGGAAACGATTTTTTTGGTAGGTGGAGGCAGGGGAGTGGAAAGGGAAGCGGAAAGAGAGACTGCTGGCTGGTTTCTTGACATAGCTGCTCGCATTGCTATCACAACCCCCCTTCACCTTCAATCCCCCCTTCCCCCTGCCATCCCCTTTCACCTCTGCTGGCTGGCTTCCTGTCGCAGCTGCCCATATTGCTATCGCAATCCCCCTTCACCTCAAAAAGAATAAAGATTAAAGATTTTCCCCTTTACCTGAATTCCTGACTCTGGGTGATTTTAAATACGTGGTCATCACAATTTCATTAATAATTTCTTTCTTATTATGATACCTATCCCTGACAAAAAATATCCCCAAAGAACAATAATATTAAAAAAAATGATTCAATCTATATTCAGACACCATCAGTTCTTTCTTTGAATATGGATAACATTTTTTCAGCTTAAGTCCCTCAGGTTTGTCTTGGATCATTGTATTTCTGAGAATAATTATGTCTTTCACAGCTTCATCTTACAACATTATTGTTACTTTATATACAGTTCACTGGAAATCTTTCCATGTTTTTTCTGGGAGAATCCTACTCATTATTTCTTACAGTACAATAGTATTCCATCACAATCATATGTTACAATTTGTTCAGTAATTTCTTAATTTATAAATATTTTTTGATAGATAGAAACTTTAACTTTTTATTTGCCTATTTTGAGAGTATCCCAATGCAAAGTATGCCATAGTTGGGATACTGCTAAGTCAAAGAGTATGCATGCTTTTTTTGGCCTTTGGGCATAGTTGCAATTGCTCTTACAGAATGATTGAATTAGTATGCATCTTCCCCAATAGTGCATTAATGTCTCATTTTCCCCATATTCCTTTCAGCATTTGTCAATTCCCTTTTCTGTCCTATGAGCTAATCTGATAGGTAGATGTTACTACTTCAGAATTGTTTTAATTTTCATTTCTCTAAACAATTGTGCTTAGAGCATTTTTTCATATGGCTACAGATGACTATGATTACTTCATCTGAAAACTATTCATAATATCTGATGAGTTATCAATTGGGGAAGGCTTTTATTTTTATAAATTTGATTCAGTTTCATATATGTTTGAGAAATGTTTGTTTGAGAAATGAGGTTTTTATCAAAGAAACTTGCTTCAATTCAACTCTTTCTAACTATGTTTCCTTTCTCTTTATTTTCTTTCTCCTTTTATTCTGTCCCTCCTCAAAAGTGTTTTTCTTCTGATTACCTCCTCCCCCAATCTATCCTTTATTCCATGATATTTCCCTTCTCTTATCACATTCCCCTCTTACTTTCCAGTAGGGTAAGATAGATTTCTGTACCTAATTGAATGTCTCTTTATATTTTTAAGTTTTATTTTGATTATACATCTATATTAGCTTTCTAAATACATATTTCTTTATGAATCATACTGGGAGAGAAAAATCAGAACAAAATGGAAAAGACACAAGAGAGAAAAAAATAGAAAAAAGAAGTGAACATAGCATGCAGTAATTTACATTCAATTTCCACAGTTCTTTTTTTGGAAGCAGATAATGTTTCCTATTCAAAATTTATTGGGAATGCCTTGCATCATTGAAGCACTAAGAAGAACCAAGTTTTTTTATAGTTGATCTTTCCACAATCTTGATTTTTTTTGTGTACAATGTATTTCTGGTTCTGCTTGTTTCACTCAGCATCAGTTCAGATAATTTTTTCAAGCCTTTCTAAAAGCAGCTTATTCATCATTTTTATAGAACAATAATCGTCCATTGCCTTCATATAACACAACTTATTCAGCCATTCCTAAATTGATGAGCACTCACTCATTTTCCAATTTTTTTTTTGCTACCACAAAAAGAGGTGTTACAAACATTTATGCCCTTGTGAGTCCATTTCCCTCTTTTATGATTTCCTTGAGAAACAAAACTCCGTAGTGATACTGAATGATGTAGTTCTTTTGAATTTGACATAGTTTTTTATATACTTTAGAAATGAAATCTTTATGAGAAACACTGGCTGTAAAAATTTTTTCCCAGATTTGTACTTTCCTTTTAATTGTGTTTCTGTTGATTCTGTCAATGCAAAAACTTTTTAATTTAAAATTGTCCATTTTGCATTTTATAATGTGCTCTTGTTCTTTTATGGTCATATATTTCTCCCTTCTCCAAAAATATGATAGGTAAATTATGCCTTGCTCTCCTAATTTGCTTGTAGTATCACCCTTTATGTTTAAATCATGTACTCATTTTGACTTTATTTTTGGTGGGTGATATGAGATGTATGTCTATACCAAGTTTCTGACATATTTTTTTTTTTTTCAGTTTTCCCAGGAACTTTAGGGAAATAGTGAATTCTTATCCCAGAAATGCAGTTGGGAGTTTATCAAATGCTAGATTACTATAGTCATTGATTATTGTGCCATGTGTATCTAACCTATTCCACTGATCCACTACACTATTTCTTAGCAAGTACCAAGTGGTTGAGTATGTATTTTTAACCCAGTTCTGAGGAGAGTAAGTTTCTCTTACTCTCCCTCACCTGCCCCCTTTCTCTTCCACTATAAAAGTTTTTCTTGTCTTTTTTGTGCTGATTTACCTCATTCTACTTCACATTTTCTTTCTCTTCAGGTACATTCCTCTCTCACCCCTTAATTTCAAATTTTTAGATATCATTCTTTCATATGTGCCTTCTATCTATAAATATCCCCCATAACTGCCCCAATTATGAGAAAATTCTTATGAATTACAAGTATCGCTTTCCCCTATAAGAATGCAAACAGTCCAATGTCATTAATTTCTTTATGATTTTCCCTTCCCATTTTCCTTTTTATGCTTTTTTCCCCTGAATCTTATATTTGAAAGTCAAATTTTCTGTTAACTCTGGTCTTTTCATCAAGAATTCCTGAAAAATCCTTTAATTCATTGAATATCCATTTTCCCAATTTTATACTCAATTTTCCTGTATAGGTAATTTTTGGTTGCAATCCTTTGCCCTTCATAACATTATATTACAAGCCTTCTGATACATTAGTGTAGAAGCTGCTAAATCTTGTTTTATCCTAACGGTGAACTGACAATACTTGAATTGTTTCTTACTGGATTTTCTCCTTAATTTGGAAGCTCTGGTATTTCATTATAATATTCCTGAGAATTTTCACTTTGGAAACTCTCATTGATGTATTATTTCCATTTTTATTTTACCCTTCAGTTCTAGAATATCAGAACAGTTTTCCTTGACAATTTCTTGAAACAATGATGTCTAGGATTTTGATTTAATCATGGATTTCATGTAGAGAGTTCTGGAAGTAGTTGCTTCAGCTGCTTATTCAATAGCTCACAAAGCCCATTTTTGCTTTGCCTGGGGTTAAGCCTGTACTGGCTGGATAGTACCATGCTCCTCTCCTACCAAATGGAATATACAATTACTTTCAACCTTCTAAGTTGTCTTTGGTATCTGTGTGCTAAAGGATCTGGAAGCCACAACTGCTACCAGTGATTCAGTTGGCTAGAGAACTATTCCTGGCTTGCTTGGGATGAGGTTATGCTAGAACAGCTTGAGCTGGATTGTGCTCCATTCCTATCCTAGTATGATAAATATTTCCTGCCAACCTTCTAAGTTGTTTTAGTCTAGAAAAAAAATGTTAAACAGTCATTTTGTGTGTTCTACTGCCTTTGAATATTTTTAAAGTCATTATTTAAAGGTATTTGGAAAACTGAAAAACTGCTGGAAACAATGAACAACTTTAACAAAATTTCAGGATACAAAATAAATCCACATAAATCATCAGCATTTCTATATGTTACCAACAAAGTCCAGCAACAAGAGATATAAAAAGAAATTCTGTTTAAAATAACTGCAGATAATATAAAATATTTGGGAGTCTATCTGCCAAGACAAAGTCAGGAGCTATATGAACAGAATTATGAAGCACTTTCCACACAAATAAAGTCAGATCTAATGAATTAGAAAAACTATAAAATGCTCATAGATAAGCCAAGCTAATATAATAAAAATTACCATTTTGACTGAATTAATCTACTTATTCAGTGCCATATCAAACTGCCAAGAAATTACTTTATGGAGTGGAGTGGAGCTAAGTTGACAGGGAACAGACACTTTTCTTTCTGATCTTCTCCCACAGCTTGCACACTAATTAGCAAATCCAGTCTCTGAATTTGCTCTGGACTGGCAGAGTCCATGAATATTAGGAATTTACAAATTAACACCAGAAAATAATTTTGAGATCACCAGAAAAGGTCTATTTCAGTCCTGGAGGGAGACAAGCCAAGTACAAGTAAGGTGAGCATATATGCCAGTGCAGGCAGCTCAGACCTGAGGCAGCGAGGACTCCATCCAGCAGAGAATCTATGGGAGAATTCTACAACAGTGTTGGCTACTCTGTTCTGGTTCCAGATTAGTAGAGTAGATCAGCAGAGAAGTTATAAACATCCAACACAAACATAAAAGATAAACAGGAAATCCCAAAATGCCAGAATATCATGGGCTTTGACCACTCCCACCCAGCACCAAGAGTAAGTCAGCATTAATTTAGCACAGCTGCTACCACTTATAGAGGAACCTCGGACAACTTCCTTTGCCCAAAAAACAGATCTCAACTTAAAAAAAAATGAATAAAAAACCAAAAAACTACGCTGACAATAGGTAGTTTTTATGATGAAAAAGCAGAACAGGTTTCGAACCCTGGGGATATTAAAAGCAGGTGAAGCTGCAAAAGGTGATATAAATTGGTCCCCATCACACAAGGTTCTCCTAGAAGAAATTTAAAAGGCTCTTTTAAAAGAGCTAAAAGAAAAATGGGAAAAGAAAATGAAAACTTTGCAAAAGGATTTGGAAAAGACATATAACTCATTATAAGAGAGATTTGAGAAAATGGAAAAGAAGATAACTCTCAATAAAACAGAATTTGTAAAGTGGAAAAAATCCATAGAACAAAACAATTCATTTAAAAATTCAATTGAACAAATACATAAAGAAATATAAAAAAAAGTAAATGAAGAAAATAATTCATTAAAAATCAGAACTGAACACATAGAACTGAATGATTCAATGAGACATCAAGTATCAATCAAGCAAAACCAAAAAAAAATTTAAAAATAGAGAAAAATGTAAAATATCTAATTTGGAACACAACTAACTTGGAAAATAGATCTAGGAGAGATAATCTAAGAATTATTGGACTTCCCGAAAACCATGATAAAAAAAAAGAGCCTAGACACTATTTTTCAGGAAATCATCAAAGAAAACTGTCCAGGTGTCATAGAATGAGAAGGTAAAATAGCCATTGAAAGAATTCACCAAATACCTCCTGAAAGAGATTCCAAAATTAAAACTCCAAGGAATATTATAGCTGAATTTCACAACAGACCCCAAAAAAATTATTACAAGCAATCAGAAAAAAAAAATCAAATACCTAGGAGCCACAATAAGGATTACTCAGAACCTAGCATCTTCCATATTAAAGGATAGAAGGTCCTGGAATCTGATATTCCAAAAAGCAAAGGAACTTGGAATGTAGCCAAGAATAAACTACCCTGCTACACTGAGCATTTTCTTTTAGGAAAGAAAATAGACATTTAATGAAACAGGGGAATTCCATTTATTTCTGATGAAAAAACCAGAGCTAAACAAAAATTTTAACCTCCAAATATAGAACTCAAGAGAAGCATAAAAAGGCAAAAAGGAAAGAAATTATGAGAACTGTATTTCTCTTGTAAGTATACATAGAGAGTGCATGTATAATTTAATTTTACTGTTATGATATAAAAAGGAAACTAGAGATAGAAAGGGGGTTGTATCAGAAAAAGGGGAAAGTGGAGGTAAAATGAGGGAAATTACATCGCAGGAAGAGGCAAAGAAAACCTATTATAATTGAGGGAAAGAAGGGAGGGTTATGAACAGTGTTTGAATCATGCTCTCATCAGATTTGGTTCAAAGAAAAAATATTAGACAAATCTGTTTTGACCAAGAAACTTCTTTTTCACCTTATAGAAAAGTGGGAGGGGAAAAGTGGAAAAGGGAAGGAGTAGGCCAAATAGAAGGGAAAACAGAAACAGTAGAAAAAAATAAGAAAGGGGAAGGGACTTTAAAGGAGAAGGGCTGCTTGAGGCAAGTGGTGCTCATAAGTAAAATACTGGGGAGAATAGAAAGAGAAAAGGAAGAATAAAATTAAAATTTGGGGCTATTAAGATAGCAGGAAATACAGAATGAGTCTTTAACTATAAATGTGAATGGGGTGAACTCTCCCAAAAAGTGGAGGTGGATATCAGACTGGATTAAAAGCCAGAATCCTACACTATATTGTTTACAAGAAACACATTCAAAGCAGAACAATACATACAGAATAAAGGCAAAAGGCTAGAGCAGAATCTAAAATGTTTCAGGTGAAGTAAAGAAAACAGGAATAGCCAGCCTGATCTCAGAACAAGCAAAAGCAAAAATTGATCTAATTAAAAGGGATAAGGAAGGAAAGTATATCTTACTAAAGGATACCATAGATAATGAAGCAATATCAATACTAAACATATATGCACCAAGTGCTATAGCATGGAAATTGTTAAAGGAGAAATTAAGAGAGCTGCAAGAAGAAATAGACAGCAAAACTATAGTAGTGGGAGATCTCAAACTTACTCATCCAGAACTAGATAAATCAAACCACAAAATAAATAAGAAAGAAATTAAAGAGGTAAATATAATATTAGAAAAGTTGGATATGTTAGATCTTTGGAGAAAACTGAATAGAGACAGAAAGGAGTACACTTTCCTCTCAGCAGTTCATAGAACTTATACAAAATAGACCATATATTAAATACCTCAAAATCAAATGGAGGAAGGTAGAAATAATAAATGCATTTTTCCAGATCACAATGCAATAAAAATTACATTCAATAACAGGTCAGGAGAAAACAGGCCAAAAGATAATTGGAAACTAAATAATCTCATCCTAAAGAATTAATCATTTCATCCAAGAGTATAATATTCTCTTTGTTTTGGTTTCTTTGGGGGTTTCTGGGAGCAGCCTTCATTTCAGTTCAGTAATCACCACAAGTGCAGCCAAGTGTTAAAATCCAAATCTTTTATTGTCTACCTGTGTGGGGCTGGGCAACTTTCTTAGAAGCCTTCCTCTCTCCTTGGTTCTGAGTGCTTGAGTTCCCCACCTGTCTTCTCTGCCCTCTGAATCTCTCTGAATCTAAAAGTTTGTGTTTCAGCCTTCAGCCACCACAAAGATGGATGATGGAATGAATCTGTCTCAGTCTAAAAGAGCTCCTAGTGCGCTTGTCTTCTCTGCCCTGAGAGCTTCTCTTCTCTGGCTCTCAATACCTGCTTATATGCTCCATATTGAGTATACACCAATCAATATCACTAGGAAAACATTATTTGTTGTAGGATTAACTCAATCATACTGAACCATGCTAAATTAAATAACCATTGTCTCTATCAATTCCACTGACTTAGTAGCTTATAAGAATCCTTTGTTTCAAGTACAGAGTTCTGGCCCATAACACAAGAGAATGACAATAATAAGACAACACACCTAATTTGTGGGATGCAGCCAAAGCAGTAATAAGGGGAAATTTTATATTTCTAAATGTTTGCTTGCACAAAATAGAGAAAAAGAAAATCAATGAGTTGGGTTTGCAACTAAAAAAGCTAGAAAAAGAACAAATTAAAACAATAGATGGTAATGAGGAAAGCAGATTATCACTGTTTGCAAATGATATGATGGTATAATTAGAGAATCCTAGAGAATCAAATAAAAAACTATTAGAAATAATCCACAACTTTAGCAAAGTTGAAAGATACAAAACAAATCCACATAAATCAACAACATTCTTATACATCACTAACGAAATTCAACAGCAAGAGACAAAAGGAGAAATTCCATTTAAAAAAACTTTCTATAGTATAAAATATTTGGGTATCTATCTGCCAAGGGAAAGCTGGGAACTATATGAGCAAAACTACAAAACACTTTCCACACAAATAAAGTCAGATCTAAGCAATTGGAAAAATATCAAGTGCTCTTGGAAAGGTCAAGAAAATATAATAAAGATGATAATACTCCCTAATCTATTTATTTAGTGCTATACCAATCAAACTCCCAAAAAAATATTTTACTGATCTAGAAAAAAATAACAACAACTTCCATCTGGAAGAACAAAAGGTCAAGAATTTCAAGGGAATTAATGAAAAAAGCAAATTAGTGTGGCCTAACTGTACTAGATTTAAAAATGTATTATAAAGCAATGGTCATAAAGACCATTTGGTACTGGCTAAGAAATAGACCAGTTGATCAGTAGAATAGTTTAGGTTCACAGGACAAAAAAATAGTTAATGACTATAGTAATCTAATGTTTGACAAACCCAAAGACCCCATATTTGGGGAAAAGAATGTATTATTTGACAAAAATTGCTGGGAAAATTGGAAAGTAGTATGGCAGAAAGTAGGCATAGATCTGCATCTAACACAGTATACCAAAATAAAGTTGAAATAGATTCATGGTCTAGACATAAAGAATGATATTATAAACAAATTACAAGAACATAGGATAGTTTACCTTCCAGATTTGTGAAGGAGGAAGGAATTTGTGATCAAAGAAGAACTAGAGATCATTATTGATCACAACATAAATAATTTTGATTATATTAAGTTAAAAAGTTTTTATACAAAAATAAACTAATGTAGACAAGATTAGAAGGGAAGCAATAAGCTGGAAAAACTTTTTTACATGCAAAGATTCTGATAAAGGCCTCATTTCTAAAATATATAGAGAATTAACTAAAATTTATAAGAATTCGAGCCATTCTCCAATTGATAAATGGTCAAAGGATATGAACAGACAATTTTCAGATGAAGAAATTCAAACTATTTCTAGTCATATAAAAAGACACTCCAAATCACTATTGATCAGAAAAATGCAAATTAAGAAAATTCTGAGATATCACTACACACCTGTCAGATTAGCTAAAATGACAGAAAAAATAATGTGGAATGTTGGAGGGGATGTGGGAAAACTGAGACACTGGTATATTATTGGTGGAACTGTGAACAGATCCAACTATTCTGGAGAGCAGTTTGTAACTACTCAAAAAGTTATCAAACTGTGCATACCCTTTGATCCAGCAATGTTTCTACTGGACTTATATCCCAAAGAGATCTTAAAGGAAGGAAAGGGGCCCACATGTGCAAAAATGTTTGTGACACTGGAAATTTAATGGATACCCATCAATTGGAGAATGGCTAAATAAATTGTGGTATATGAATGCTATGGAATATTATTGTTTTGCAAGAAATGACAAGCAGGATTATTTCAGAGAAGCTGGGAGAGACTTACATAAATTGATCCTAAGTGAAATGAGCAGAACCAGGAGATCATTATATGTGGCAACAACAAGACTATAGCACAATGAATTCTGATGACTATGGCTCTCTTCAACAATGAGATGATTCAACCAGTGCCAATTGTTCAATGATGAAGAAAGCCATCTACACCCAGAGAAAGAACTGTGGGAACAGAATTTGGAAAACAATATATCATTCTCACTTGCTCTGTTGTTATTTGCTTGCATTTTGTTTTCTTATTTTTTTTCTTCCTTCTTGATCTGATTTTTCTTGTGCAGCAAGATAACTGTATAAATATGTGTACATATATTGGATTTAACATGTATTTCAACATATTTTACATATATTGGACCACTTGCTATGTAGGAGAAGGGATAGGGGGGAAGGAGGGGAAAATTTGGAATAAAAGGTTTTGCAAGGGTCAATGATTGGAAAAATTATCTATGCATATGCTTTCTAAATTAAACACTTAAAAAATTGTCTGTTTATATCCTTTGACCATTTGTCAATTGGAGAATTGATTGTATTCTTACAAATTTGAGTCAATTCTCTATATATTTTAGAAATGAGACCTTTATCAGAAAAGACTGGCTGTAAAGATTTTCCCCAGCTTTGTGTACAGCTTTTAATATTGTTTCTGTTAATTTTCTTTGTACAATTTTTTTTTTAATTTGATGTAATCAAAGTTGCCCATTTTGCTTTTCATAATGTACTCTAGTCCTTCTTTGGTCACAAATCCCTTCCTTCTCTACAGAATCTGAAAGATTACAAAAATCTTTGTTCTAATTAGTTCATATTATGACTCTTTATGTCAAATTCATGAATACATTTTAAACTTCTCTTGGTATAGGACATTAGGTGTTGGTCAATGTCTGGTTTCTGCCACACTATTTTCCAATTTTCCTAAGAATTTTTGTTAAGTATTGAGTTCTTATCCCAGAAACTGGGCCTTTGGATCTATCAAACACTAGATTACTATATTCAGTGACTATTGCTTCTTGTGAACCTAGCTTATTCCACTATTATTTCTTAGCCAATACCAAATGGTTTTGATGACTGCTGCTTTAATAAAGTTTTAGGTCTGGTACAGCTAGGCCACCACCATTTGCATTTTTCATTAATTCCCTTAAAATTCTTAATCTTTTGTTCTTCCAGATGAACTTAGTTATTAGTTTTTCTAGCTCTGTGATTTCTTTTCTTTTAAAATTTTATTAAAGCTTTTTATTTATAAAACATATGCAAAGGTAATTTTTCAACATCTATCCTTGTAAAACTTTCTGGTCCAAATTTTCTCTTCCTTTCTTCCACCTCCTCTTCTAGATGGCAGGCAGTCCCACACATGTTAAACATGTTAAAGTGTATGTAAAATACAATATATGTATACATAGTTATACAGTTATCTTGTTGCCCAAGAAAAATTTAGAAAGATGGCAAAAGTAACCTGGGAAGAAAAACAAAAATGTAAGCAAACAACTGAAACAGTGCAAATGCTATGTTGTGGTCCACATTCATTTCCCAGTGTTTTTCACTGGGTATAGCTGGTTCTGTTCATCACTGATCAGTTGGAACTGATTTGGATCCTCTCATTGAAGAAGATAACCACTTCCATCAGAATTAGTCCTGCTCTTTTTATTTAGTATCATTTCATGTAAGTCTCTCCAAGACTCTCTATATTCATTCTGCTGGTCATTACTTACAGAACAATAATATTCCATAACATTCATATACCACAATTTACTCAGCCATTCTCCAATTGATGGACATCCACTCAGTTTCCAGTTTCTAGCCACTATGAAAAGGCTTGCCACAAAAAGAGAAAATTTTCAAATGAAGAAATTAAAACCATTTTCAATCATCAGAAGAAGGGCTCTAAATCACTATTGCTTACAAAAAAGTGAATTAATACAACTCTGATGTAACACTACACTCCTCTTAGATTGACAATGATGACAAGAAGAGATAATTATAAATGTTGAAGGGAATGTGGAAAAACTGGGACACTAATACATTATTGGTGAAATTGTGAATTGATCCAAACATTTTGGAGAGTAATTAGGAACCATGCCAAATGGCTATCAAATTGTGCACACCTTTTGACCCAGCAGTGTCTCCACTGAGTCTGTATTCCAAAGAGATCATAAAAATTGGGAAGCAGCTTCATGTGCAAAAATGTTTCTGGTATTTTTGTAGTGGCAAGGAACTGCAAACTATGTGGATGTCCATCAGTTGAAAAATGGCTAAATAAGTTATGGCATGTGAATCCAATAGAATATTATTTTTCTGTAAGAAAAGAATATCAGAATTTCAGAAAAGCCTGGGAGAGACTTCATGAACTAATGTCAAGGGAAGTGAACAGAAGATTATTGTAAAACAAGCAACAATAAATTTATGTGATGATAAGTTCTGATCATCTCATCAAGAATGAGATACTTCAGGCCAGTTCCAATGGATTTGTGATGGAGAGAGCCATCTGCATCCAGAAAGAGGACTGGGTGTGGGTGTGGGTATGGCTTACTATGAATAACAACATAATTTTTTACCTATTTTATTGTTAATTGTTTGCTTGTTATTTTCCTTATTTTTTTATCCTTTTTGATCTGATTTTTTTTTGTGCAGCATGATTAATTGTGGAAATATGTATAGAATGTTTAACATATATTGGATTACTTGCTGTCCAGGGAAGGGGAAGGGAGAGGGAAGGAGAAGAAATTTGGAATGCAAGGTATGGCAAGAGTCAATATTGAAAATTACCTTTGCATATATTTTGAAAATAAAAATGTATTATTTTTTAAAAATAAAGGTATTTGGAGAAGTTTGGGGGAGAACCCAGGCTAATCCCTGCCTTTAATTTACCATTTTGGATCTGTCTCTCCCAAAAGAGTTTCATCTAAACAATATATTATTGATTTTCGGTTTCTAATCCATCCAACTATTTATTTCTGTTTTATGAGTGAATACATCCCATTCACTTTCTTTTTTTTTTCTTTTTTTTGTCATTTTGGTCTATCTGATAGGTGTGATGTGGTATCTCAAATTTTTTTTAAAATTTGTATTTCTCTAATGAAAAGTATTTTAGAGCACTTTTTACGCCAATAGATACTTTTGATTTCTTTATCCTCATTGCTCATATCTTTTGACCATTTATTAATTGGGGAATGGCTTATATTCTTTTTTTAGAATCAACCTCTTCATTTTTTAATAACTTTTTATTGACAGAACATATGCCTGGGTAATTTTTTACATTATCCCTTGCACTCACTTCTGTTCCGACTTCCCTTCCCTACCTCCACCCCCTCCCCTAGATGGCAGGCAGTCCTATACATGTTAAATATGTTACAGTATATTTTAGATACAATATATGTGTGCAGAACTGAACAGTTCTCTTGTTACACAAGGAGAATTGGATTCAGAAGTTAAAAATAACCTGGGAAGAAAAACAAAAATGCAAAAAGTTTATACTCATTTCCCAGTGTTCCTTCTCTGGATGTAGCTGCTTCTATCCATCATTGACCAATTGGAACTGTGTTAGATCTTTTCTTTGTTGAAGATATCTACTTTCATCAGAATACATCTTCATACAGTATTATTGTTGAAGTATATAATGATCTCCTCGTTCTGCTCATTTCACTTAGCATCAGTTCATGTAAGTCTCTCCAAGCCTCTCTGTATTCATCCTGCTGGTCATTTCTTACAGAACAATAATATTCCATAACATTCATATACCACAATTTATCCAACCATTCTCCAATTGATGGGCATTCATTCATTTTCCAGTTTCTAGCCACTACAAGAAGGGCTACCATAAACATTTTGGCAATATGGTTCCTTTCCCTTCCTTAGTATTTCTTTGGAATATAGAATGGCCTATATTCTTACAAATTTGACTCAGTTCTCTATATATTTGATAAATGTGGCCCTTATCAGAGACACTTGCTGTAAAAAAAAATTTTCCCCAGCTTTATGTTTTCCTTCTATAATAGTTTGCATTGGTTTTGTTTGCACAAAAGAATTTTAATTTAGTATAATAAAAACTATCTATTTTGCATTTCAAAAAATTCTCTTTTACTTGATTGTTCACAAATTTACCCCTTCCCATAATTCTGACAACTAAAGCATTCCTTGCTCTTTTAATTTACTTATAGTGTCACTCTTCATTCATGTTGGTACATGGTGATATACAGTATAATATCATTTCTTCCAATGACCTTTTATTGGCTCTACCTCTCCAGAATTTGGTTTGAGCTATAATTTTAATTGTTTGGAAGGAAATGTTCAAAGAGCTCAGCTGAATGTTTTCTCTACCTTGCCATCTTAGTTATGCTCCTGGAAGTCCCAGCAAAAAGAAATATTAAAATAAAATCAAAAGACTAGAAAAAATAAAAGAGAATGCAATGTATTTCATACCAAAAATAGCTGACCTGGAAAGCAGATCAAGGAGAGATCATTTAAGAATCAACTAGAAAGTTCTACCTAAAAAGAACCTACATGTCTTATTTCAAGAAATCTTAAAACAGGCCAATTGCCTTTGAACTGCAGAGTAATGTGGAAATAGAAAGAATCTACTATCTCTTGAAAGAAATTAAAAAATGATAACTCTCAGGGATGTTAAATCAAAATCCAGAGCATCCCGTCCAAAAAACATTTACTGCAATCATCCAGAAAGAAAATTCTGTGACCAAGAACTCACAGTCAAAATCAATCATGATTTAGCAGCCACCAATGTAAAAAAATGGAGAAGTTGGTATCCAATGTTCCAAAAGACAAAGGACATAAAGCAACAGCCTACAGCCAAGAGTAGTTCATCTAGCTCAAGGCTTCTTAAACTTTTTCTACTTGTGACTCCTTTTGCCAGAGAAATTTTTTTGTGATCCTGAAACTATAAATCTATATTTATGCCCTTATTCAATTATAAGACCCCATAGCGGGTTATGACCTACAATTTAAGAAGCTAGTTTTACAGGGGGAAAAATCAGCCTTTCATAATATAGAGGATCTCTAAACATTTCTGTTGAAAAGGCCAGAGTTACATAGAAAACTTGAAGTTCAATCACAGAAGTTAAAAGGAACATAAAAAGGTAAACATGATTGAACAATCATATAGTATTAAACAAGAATCAGCTACTTACATTCCAATAATACAAATATGCCCTCTGATTCCTGTCACCATCAAGTGTCACAAAGGGAATGTAATTATGTAAAAGGCCTGAAAATGGTTCAGTTTTGCCTTGGACTTATTCTGAGTAATACAATACACAAATCAATTACAAAAGACCTATAAAGGAAAATGCTAGCCACTTGCAAAGAAATAACTGATAAATGGAAATATGCATAGTATAGTCTTATTTATATTTATAAATCTGTGTAAAATGGTAGCCTTCTGTCATGTGGGATAAGGAAGGAAGGAAGGAGACAGCTTAGAACTTAAAATGTAACCAAAAATTAAATTAATTTAAAAAAAGAATAAAAATGGGAGATATATGGAAGAAAGGGAAAATAAGGTTAGGGCAAAGTTTTCTCATATTAAGGTATATACTAGTGGTCTGTACAAACAAGGAGAAGAATTGGAAGGAACAGTTGATCCCTGAATTTCATTGTTATGACCAAAGGAAGCAAGAATTCATCGCCATACACAGAGTACGGAAATACATATCACTTAACAGGCAAACAGAAAGAAGTGGGCAGAAAGAAGGAGAAATTAAAGGAAGCATAGATAAAGAGAAGGATTAGTCATAAGCAGTAAGGATGCATAAAAATATTTATAGCTTTTTTTGAGGTAGCAAAGTACAGGAATCTGAGGAGATACCCATTAATTGAGGAATAGTTGAAGAAGTTAAACTATATAAATATGATAAAATACCATTGTACTGGAAGAAATGATGAAAGGAATAGTTCACCAAGATCATTCATAGTATTCTGATCCTTTGCCAGTCATTTTGACTTTTATCTTGCTTTGGATTTCAGTGAATCTGGAAGAGAAAGTGAATCTGATGACTTTGCAACTCTGCCTTACTTAAATCCAGTTCACAAGCAATTCAAGACATCACCCCATGATGTTATTGACCTTCTTCAAAAATGAAAGACAAGCAACAAAAACAATCTCAATTCTTTTAGTTTTCTTTCTATTTCCGTTTCAAACAGCTCTTTGTTATTGACCATCTTTTTTTTTTTTTTTTTTTTTAACAAATGATTAAATACAGATTTTCAGAATAAGTCACCCTGAGTTGTAACCTGGATTCCATTGTTTTTCACAACCCATTATTCTGCTCCCTGTCATTTTCTTTGGGAAGACCTATGATCCTTAGGCTGTATTTAAGCATCCTGTCTCCAAGATCAGTATATGTTGCTTGCGTAGTGAACATATTTCCTTTTAATGTTACTGGGTTGAGCGTTTTTTTTTTTTTTTTTTTTTTTTTTTTTTGCTTCTCTTCTCCTAGATTATCCTTCATTTCTATATATTTGCATTCCTATTGTATTATTCTCTCTTTTGTTTCTTTGGTGAGCCTTGCTATTACAGATTCCTGGTTTTCAATTTTACCCATTATTTTTGCTGTGCAGGACATAAAATCTGCTCTCATAATTCTCATTTCTCTTTTGAACCATTCAGGAACAGAGTATTGTGCTGATCCAGGGACATTGGGAAGACTTATATGAATTTATATAGAATATAGTGAATAGAATAAAAACAATTTATACAGTAATAACAATATAATAAAGAAAAGCTTTGAAAAACTTAAACTGATCATTATAATAACTAACCACAAATCCAGAAGAAGGAAAGAAAAAAAAAACATTTATTGTTTAAAGTAATTAGGTAAGGCAAGAAATAATAAGGATCTGAAGAGAGCGTTGGACATGGGAGAGAGAATTTCAAAAGGTTATATGGAGAATGAATCAAAAAGATTTGGAAACTGATTTAATATGGGAGATGAGGAAAAGGAAGAGTCAATTATAAGTCTAAGGATTTGAATCTGTTGAAGAGGAAAATGATAGTGTTTTTTACAGAAAGTGGGAAATTTAGATGAGAGACAAATTTAGGATTAAAGTTAGGAAGTTCCATTTTGGGTAGCTTGAATTTGAGGTACCTATTCAATATCCAGATAGATAGATATTCTAGTGTTTATTGCTAATATAGGACTAGGGTTCAAAACAATGCCATGCTTTTTGCATTTAATGTGCCTGTTGTAACTACACATTGTTTGCATTAATTCCACTAAAAGAAACTCCAAACTATTTTCATCTGTGAAGTTACGTAGGTATTTTTATTTTTGTCCCTGTTTTTTTTTTCATACAAATTCATTTAATATCATTATTTTTGTTGTTGATACTGCTGCTGCTTTGTTTTGCTTTTCTTTGAACATCAATCTTGATTTCCTCTTCAGAATAACTGATTAATTTGAAATCACAGTTTAAAGACTGGGATATTATAAAGTTGTATCCTTAAACTTAAATTGACAATGCTCCTTTTGAAAAATAGAATGAAAACATAAGGACTAATAATGAATTATATTCACCCGAATAAAAAGCAATGTCAAAATACTTATCAATAGCACAGCTTGTTTTAAAAATGCACATAATCTAATATGTTTTGTTTTTCAAGGACATTAGTGCATACCAAAGTAATTGTTTAGAATAAGCAGTGACATAGTTAATTTCAGCAATTGGCACTCTGCTGTAATCCATGTAATAGTCCCTTTGCCCACCATGTTGGAATATATTGTTTTTGGTTGCACAAGAAAAAATACAATAAGGAGAGTTTTCTGCCTCTATAGAACTAACAAGTTAGAGTTATTGAATATCAGAATTTTTGTTGATGTGCCTATTATTTTGACAGGATCCAAAATTATCTTCATTTATGTTTTGGACAGATATTATGTTTACTTAACATCTCTCATATCTGTAATTTTCTCCCTCCTTATCTCTTTCTCTTGGCTTCCCTGATTTTCCCAAGGTCCAACTAAAACCAAATCTTCTACAAGAAGCCTTTTCCAGTTCATTTTAATGCCAGTATCTTTCCTGTTAATTATTTTCAATTTATCTTGTATTTATTTTGTTAGTTCACATTTGTTTTCATGGAATTGTCCCCACTAGAATGTGAGCTTCTTAAGAGAGGATTTGTGTTTTGCCTTTCTTATACCCTTATACACTATCTAGAATGTAATAGTATTTAATTCATGCTTATTCTGTTGACTTGTAGATTAGATGGGTTTTGCAAGGTCATAATAAATGATGAAATTTGATTAAAATATAGATTTCCAATTTTCAAATTCAGAATTTTTGAGATTATCGATAACTCTATACCCACAATCTTATTTTGCATGTTTGTCCCAGAATTTGAAAGACTACTATAATTGTTTATAAGTTGGCCCTGTCTTTTGTGTAGAAATTATACATACACATATGTCACGGAATACAAGCCCAGAAATATATTTTACAAGACATAGAGAACATTGTTTTGCCTCTCCTAAAGACAATATCCAAATACTCCTAAGGTAATACAATTTCTACTCTGATTTTCAAGTATCTACACCTCACTTTTTCTAATAAATTCCAGTGCTTTTTTCCTTTTTGATTTCAAGAAGTTTAATATACTACTATGATTAACACACACATACACATACACAGACACACACACACACACACACACACACATATATATAAACAAATACAAACATATACACATACATACATATATAGTTAGTATATTGCATATGTATAAGTACATGGATATACAAACACACAGAACACCATATATTTAGTATATATGTATATTTGTGTATGTCACATTTATACATTATCATTTCTCTCAAGTGTCAGTCCTAGATTTTGTTCTACTATCTCTTTAAACTCTCGTGATATCTTCAATCATCCCCCAGAAAACTTCCCAAACTACACATCTAGTTCTAATTTTTCCTAAGTTTGATGTTTTATCACATATGTCTGCTTGGGAGATTTCTCCACTTGGATATCCTGTAAGCATTTCTACTTCAATATGTCTCATTCAGTTCCAGAAATATGATGCTATGATATAGGAGAGTGTAACCAATCTTTCAATTGCCCAGGTTCACTTTAGGATCATTCTTAACTCTTCATCCTTTCCATGTCCAATATCTAGCCAATCATCAAGGTTTTTTTAATTCTATATTTGCAATATCTCTCATATCTGCATCCTTCTTGGTAATCACATGTTATCACACTTTTTAATATCCTGTCCACTTCTTTACTAAAATATTTCAATTGTTTCTTAATTAACTTCTTCCCAGTCTCTCCTTTTATCAATTTACATAGCTACCAAAATAATCTTCCAAAAATAAGGGCCTGATGTCATTTTTCTGTACATGAAATTTCAGTAGCTCTCTGTTCCCTTTAGGTTAAATTACAAAATCCTCTGTATTCCATATATCGAATGTATTACATGGTAAGCTCTGCTTGTTAGAATCTGTACCTTCATTTAAATCTCCATTCATGTGGTGGCTCATTTAGAAAGCCATTCCAGATGTCTCTAATTGTAAGTGTTTGCTTACTCCTCAAATCATCTTATATTTATTTATCTGTCTTCGATGTTATATCCCACCAGTATAAAAAATTGCTGATTGTATGTCATCTCTGTATGCCTTTTGTTTAGTCCAATTTTTTGATCATTAGAGGCACCTTCTAAATGTCTAAATTCCTCCCATCATATTTTTAAGTTTGTTCTTTCTTCACATTTTCACTGTCTGGAGGTTTTCAAAGGCTATTGTAGGAAAAGATAAATTCTGTGAGGTCTTTCCAAGCTAAATCTCTTCTAGTGCTTTTAATCTAATTCTTGACCTATATTATGATCAAATTGAAAAGTCGTTCATTGTCACTCTTATAAGATTACTAAAATGTTGCCAGTCCTATCAGAATATGCTTCTTTTCAGCATTATTTTCAAGTAAATACATTTCTTTAATTTTTCCTTGTATTAAGTTATTTCACAGTTCAAATAACATTATAGTGGAGTTGGGAAATGAAAAAATTAGAAAGATCACTAGTGAGTGGAAAATGCTCTCTGAAGCTGTAAAGGAAAACAAGGGATCATAAAGCCATATTTGAAAAATGAGGTAGGATAAATAGGATGCTAAGGCTATTATCCTTTATAAACTGGGTGGTAAGAAAGGTAAAGGTAAGTGGATCTGAAAGGATCCTAGACAATTATCTAGCTTAGTTTTATGGATGAGGAAATCAGGACTGAGGGAAAAAAAGTGACTTATCAGAAATACTAAGTGACAAAGTTATCATTTGAACCCACACTCCTAACTACAATTCTATCACTTGGTTTGATATACCATGACCAGCATGGCTCCACCCTACTAAGAAATACACTAATTGGTAGGAATTGATCCATGTTACAGACAATGCATCTATTAGCTTGAAAGCCTGGATTTAGGGCACAGGGTGTTAAACAGGGGCCTTAGGGACAAATAACATTATATCTAGGGGTATTTACAAACGGTCTTTAGGTATAAAGACTTTTCTCTGGAGCATAGTTAAGAAATTTAATAGCTATGCCTCTCTAAGCTAATAAAGCACCATAATGATTTTCAATGTCTCTTATAAGTAGAAATCTAACCCTCCCCCAAAATAACTTACTCTTTCACAGCTTTCTTATAAATAATATCTATTTCCTCTAAAGCACAAACAAAAATTTGTCCCTTGGTTCATGGTATCTCGGTTTTTGCTTAGGTCTTAAGTCAAATCTAATTATTAGAGTTTCAAATTGTTCACCACAAGCAGTTATTTGTTTTTCTCCTGCTTCCATCTTTCAATGATTCCCTTCTTCCTTAGAGATTTTCTTCTTACTGGTTTTAGTAATCTGAGGCTACTTGACAGAAATATTAACTCCAGATGACATTGTTCCCTATTATCAGGTTTTTCAGGTACCTGAGAATGGATAAGTCCTCATTTGGTATAATTTATATAAGATGGAAAGTTACACTAAATATTCCTATTCTATCTCCCAATTTTTTATATATGTGTGAGAAAACAATGACACTTGTTTGTCTGAAAACAGTGAGACTACAGTTGAATTAGCAAATTTTATTTGAAATATAATTTTAAAATAATTTAATTTAAAAAATTAATTTTAATTAAAAAATTAACTGTTAAAGTCTATTGTGTACTAGGCACTGTGATAGAACCTAGGGATATGAAGACCAAAGTGAAACACCTCATACCCTCAAACAACTTACCTTCTAATAGGAAAAGTTAGTATATCTAAGAGGGTATTTAAGACAAGAAAGTTGAGTTTTAGTTTGGGCATGCAAAAAGATAGTGACACATAATAGTGTTACATGGAGTTACAATAAGGATATGGATTTAACTATTTTACCCAGAGCAGGAGGTGAAAAGTCAGGGAGGAAAGAATGTAGTATTAAGACAAGTAGACGATATCCCAATGGGCCTAAGAGCATGTATGGAATATAAATCATGGACTAGGGTCAACTAGATATAGTGGTTTGGATGAATTTGTACTCACCATTTGTTATAGTGCCAGGACCAATTTCTAAAACTGAGTTAATTGCATTAAAGAAAGATGACTTCTAAATTTCTGACAAGAGGGGCAGTAACAGCAAGGTAGATGTCAAGATGCTCACATAGGGTCTGGTTTTTAGGCTGAGATATAAAACATAGCCTAGGTTTGGCAAGATATTTTGGATCTCAGGCATCTCAGCATACAGATAGAAATCTAAAGTTTCATCTTTCAGAATATGACATAATTCTCTGTCAAGTAGCATATTTTCCTGGTCCACATAAAAAAACCCTTTTAGCCCAAGTCCATACAGAATAGAGACAGCCTAACTTTGGTAAAAGGAAGGTAAAAATGTCATTTTTGGAATCCATAAAACATTTGCAAGATCACAAATTTGAGACTTAGAAGAGACAGTATAACCTAAAGAACCTATGAAAATGATGTTAGTGAAAATAATCAACCACCTGCTAATCACAATATCAATCATATGATAACAGAATACAGACAGAATACCTGACATCTACCTAATTCTATCTGGCCAAACTAGTCTTTCCCCAGGAAGGATAAGAATCAAGTAGAAAAAATCATTTAAATGACACAATCCCAAGGAGGACAAAATAATCCTATCAAACCTTTCTTCATGCTTATCAAACTTAATCATTTGAAAACATGTTCAAAAGGTGCTGTAGGTCTATCTATTACATATTAGTGAATTTGAAAATCTTAAGACCTTTTTACATTATTTTTTGCCCTAATCAATAGTAATATTTGAAGCTAGTGTTTATATGTGTGTGTTTTAGCAATTTTGATTTTTCTACTGCCTAAAAACACTCTAATATTCTTATTCTTTACATGTAATACTTTGCTTCTGAGAGAACAGAACAAATGATATCCCAACAATAGAGGAATTAGGTGATCATGTTGTGTGATCAGCAAATGTGCCCTTGAATCCTTTCTTATGAACCAATAATGATAATTATATTATGGATAAACCCCATAGAATTAGATTTAATAAGCATGCAGCTCTTTCTAGTACTGATCACTTAATTCATCATCCAACTTACCCATCCAATAAATAGTCAAAGTGAGGATAAGAGTCAGAAGGTAAGGGATAAGAACAATGAAGCCAAGATGACAGAGTTGGAGGAAATATTATAGCTGAGCTCTACCCCACAACTCTCCCCTCAGTTATAGAAATGATACCAGACTGAAGGTTCATTGGCAAATCTAGATCGTATGATTTGGGAACACTGAAAGTTTGCAGGTCCTCAGCCTAAATTGTCCCTAAAATTATGGAATAACACAACATTCAATTCTTTATTGAAGCAACAAGACCCTACCAACACAGATTCAGTAAATATATTCCCTCCACAAATGTGCAGCACCTATCCCTTAGATAAAGTCATATGTCAATGAGTTGGCTGGAAAACTGAACAAACAAAAAAGAATATTCTCCAAAAAATTATTAAGGTGATAATGATGCTGAAAACATAAATTCTAATGAAGAGCAAACCTTTACGTACAAAAGCTAAAAGGAATTATGATTAAGGTAGAAGTTAAATTGAACTTTCTAGGAGAGATGAATCAAGAATTTTTAAAAGATTAATTTTTCAAAATAAGTTAATTGAGAGTGCTAGAAGTAAAATGGGGAGAATGGAAATGAGAGCTATGGAAGAAAGAGTTGGGAAGGGAATTAACAGCTTGGCACAAAACTTCACCTATTCTCTGAAAATTTTATAATGGATAAAATAGAACCTAATGATTCCATGAGACAAAATAAGCTTTTTTTTTAAGAAGAAAATGTAAGGTATTTCATAGCAAAACCAATTGACCTGGAAAACAAAATAAAAATAAATAATTTAGGAATCATTGCCCTACCTGAGAACTGACTAAAAACAAAAACAAAAACCTACCATGTTCTACGAAATTATCAAGAAAATTTTCAGAAGTTTTAGAAAGAACACACTTATCACTTCCTGAAAGAAACTTCAAAATTTAGTCCCAGAAAATTTGTAGTCAAGAATTAGAACTGCCAAATCAAATTTAAAATATTGAAAAAAATCAGAAAGAATATGAATACTAAAGAGCCACAGTCTAAATCATTCATAATTTAGCAGTCATTACTATTATTGTATTAATTAATTAATTGCTATTAATTAAATTAATTAATCACCTCTTAAAGGTGAAAATTTGGACTACAAAATTCCAAAATTAAATAGTATAAGCTTACAATCAAGGATGACTATGAAACCAGAAAAAACTGAATATAATGTAATATCAGAGAGGGGGAAATGGGTCTTAAATGGAAGATTTCTAAGCATTCCTGATGAAAAGAACATGTGATAGGTGAACATGGGTCAAAAGAAACATGAAACCATAAAGGTGAATAAATATTCATAAAGTATAAAAGGAGTTGAACTAGATCAATTTAGACAGCCCAATACTGGTTGTTATATTTTGATGGAGGTAAAAGAAGTATGGAAAGGGAATGGTAGAAGAACACTGAGTGTTTGGAGGACTAGGGAAAAGAAGGATGGGGAAAATCATTTTACAAAATTAGGATGTGTAAATAGAGAGCCACACAAATTAGGAGGAAGTGCTGGAAGGAGAACTCGAACATCACTCTCATCTGAACTAGTCAAAGGAAAGGAGAATACACAGATGCACAATTGGCAACAGAAATGCATTTCATTCAGTGGAGAAACAAAAATAAACTCTAACTAAGGATGTAGAAAATTATTTATAGGAACTCCTTTTATGGTGGTAAAAATTTGGAAACTGAGGGCATTCCATCAATAAGGAAATGTATAAATGAATTATAGCTTATGAATGTGATGTAATAATATTGAGCTAAAGGAAATGATAAAGGGAATAATTTCAGATAAATCTAGGGAATATGTACTTGTATGAACTGAAGCAGAGGGATGTGAACAGGACTCTGAGACAATTTACATAATGACAGTATTGCAATGACAAATAACTTTAAAAGACTTAGAAATCTTATCAACTCAATGAACAATCAAAATTCCAGAGGAGTTATGATAAAACTGGTTCTTCATCTCCTGATGAAAAAGTTATGAATTCAGAGTCTGTATGTAAATATGTATATCCATATGCCCCACATATGTAGTTATAACATATGTTATAAAACTATACAAATATGAATACATGCATATATAAGAACATAAACAGTCTTAGGATTTGTTTTGCTTGATTATTGCACATTAAATATAGGATGTTTTTGTTTTTCTTGTTTGTTTGCTCAATTGGAGTGGAAAGGAAAGAATGAAAATTGTCACTAATTTAAAATAGTCAAACACAGTGTTCTAATGTAATACTACTTTCTTTGTTAAAACTATGGAGCATTCAGGGACCCATTAAATAAGAGTCCTTAAAAGCTATATATTTACTTTTTAAAATTAATTTATTTATTTTAATAAACATTGCTTTATGAATCATGTTGGAAGAAAAAAATCAGATCAAAAGGGAAAGGCACAGGAAAGAAAAAAAACAGAAAAAAAGAAATGAACATAATGTGTTGATTTACATTTAATTTTCACAGTTCTTTTTCTGTATGCAGATGACATTTTCTGTCTACAATCTATTGTGATTGCTGTGGATCACTGAACCACAAAGAACCAAGTCTTTCAAAGTTGATCATCACATATTCTTGCTGTTATTGTGTACAACGGATTCCTGGTTCTGTTTGTTTTGCTCAGTATCAGTTCAAAAGCCTTTCTATAATCAAGTTGTTCATCATTTTTTATACAACAACAATATTCTATTACATTCATGTACCACAACTTATTTAGCTATTCCCCAATTGGTGGGCATTCACTCCTTTTCCAATTCTTTTTTTCCACTGATACAAACATTTTTGCACATGTGGGTAATTTTCCCTCCTTTATGATTTCCTTGGGATACAAACTCAGAAAAGGCAGTTCTGGTTCAAAATGTATGCACAATTTTATAGCCTTTTGGGCATAGTTCCAGATTGCTCTCCAAAATGGTTGGATCATTTCACAACTCCACCAAAATGCTTTAGTGTCCCAGTTTTCACACATCCTCTACAATATTTGTCATTACTTTTTCCTGTCATATTAGCCTATCTGAAAGTATGGGGTGGTACCTCAGAGTTGTTTAATTTGCATTTTTCCAATCAATAGTGATTTAGTGTACTTTTTTCATATTATTATAGATGGCATGAATTTTATCATCTGAAAATTGTTCATATCCTTTGACTATTTGTCAGTTGGGGAATGACTTATATTCTTAAAAAAAATTGACACAGTTCTTTATATAATTTAGAAATGAGATCTTTATTAGCAACATTGGCTAAAAAGATTTTTTACAGTTTTGTACTTCCCTTTTAATTTTGCTTCTGTTGGTTTTGTTTGTGCAAAAATCTTTTAATTTAGTGTAATCAAAGTTGTCTATTTTGACATTCATAACGTTCTCTAATTCTTCTTTGGTCATAAATTCCTCCTAACTCCAAAGAGCTGATATATTAATTATCCCTTGCTCTCCTAATTTGTTTATGGTATCATTCTTTATGCCCAAATCATGTACCCATTTTGATCTTATTTTGGTATAGGGTGTGAGATGTAGGTCTATAGAAAAGCTATTTATTTTCAACCCCAACATCTATTTGAGATTTGCTCATTAGCCTCTACTGATGTCCTTACTTTTACTACTTTACCAAAGGATACATTAATGAAAAAAAGAGAATTGAATCAAACAGCATAGCAAATTAAGTTAGAAAAAATTCCCTATTTATACATAGAATATACTCTCCCACAGGATAAAATACCACATGAGGGAATTGCCCATATTGATGTACTGGGAATATATGACATTAACTTGTATAACCAAGGTACACAAATGAAGGTTATTTACATAGTACATAAATGGCCAAGATTCACATTTATGACATTGAAGAATCGGTCTGTTCTTTTATTTTTTTTCCGCCTTTCAGTTTTAGGGCCCCCTTCTACTCTCTTTTCTAAAGCATGGAAAGATATATTAGGTATAGCTTCATAGAATATAGGACAAACCAAAAGAATCATTTAATCCAACTGCTTAATTTAATAATAGTAAAAACAAGGTTCAGAGATTGGATTTATTCAAGTTGCACAAAACTTTTAATTGCAAGTTTGCAAAATAAATATCCCTGTAAATAAGTGGTCTTGAGGAAGAAGGAAGAATTTTATAAATATGAAAAGTATACTCTAAATAAGGAGTAATAATTCATTTCTGTATCATAAACTCATGGGGAAATGATTTATACCTTGAGCAATCCTCAGGAATTATTTAATGAGTCATAGCTAATTGTAATACATATTAGTGAAAGGAATCTCCCAAAATGAACAAGCTCACATTAGGAAAAGTCATAGATTTTTCTTATATTTTAATGCTTAATTATTTGTCCAATGAGTGCTAATTATTGATTTACTCTTGACTCAACTGAAAAGATTTTTCCTTTAAATAATTGATTTCTTCTTTGCATCATAATTAGATATCTTCAGTTTAAAGCTGAAAGGGGGAAGTAATATAGAAAATTTAAGTCAGGAAAGGACCTCAGAAGTTGAGTAGTTTGATCTCTTTCAAATCCAGTTATTTTCCAACAAATCACCTTTAAGGTATGTTTTAGCTCTAAATCTATGATTATACAATCCAGTATCAGCAATGGGGCAAGGCACTGATGATAGAACGTTTGGAATGATCTAAAAGAGCATTATAATATTTTCTATTCTGGGTAAAATATTCCAGACTCCCTAGGTGAAATGGAATATTTCTACTGGTCTATGTCACATAGAAATCATTGTGAACAAGCCTCAGTCAGGGCATTAGGTGTTTGACTATTGGCGAAATTTAATCTTGGTGAGCTGTAGTTTCCTCATCTATGAAAGGAAGTTACAAGTTATTGTTCTACCTACTTCAAAGACTTTTTATGAAGAAAATTCTTTATATTGAAGAGCTATATAAGCATAAGAATAAGTAGTCTAAAATACATTAACAGAGGATATATCCATTAAAGGAGGCAGAAAGAATGAGAGATAACCTGTGAACACATTACCTATTCCATTTCTATCTAAGCAAGAAATCTATAGAAAAAACATCCCCAGATCCATATGTGAACCTACCTACTTATCTGGGCATTCCCTATCTATCACTCAAATCACAGGTCCATCCTCTATCCTTATTTTTCATCCTCATATGATAATTAAAAATAATACTTTTGATAGCCTGGAAGTTCTCTGCTGAGAGAATTATCTCAAGATTTCAAAGGCCAAATCAAAGAGGTCACTAGACTTGGAAAAACAAATAAACAAATACAAACAAAACAAAACAACAACGACAACCAAAAAAAAAAAAAACTTTCATTATAGCTGTTGGTCCAGTCTATTAAAATAAACATTGGCAATTAACTTTTTAATATCAAATACTTGGGCAAACTTAACTAGATGAATCTGTAAAATATCATTTCTTCCCTTCATTGCTTACATTAGTAACATACAATTAGAGAAAAGCCAGATTTTCATGAATTGGAACAAATTGAGCATAATGGATTTTTCTAAATGGCCTAACTCTTCACACCATCAACATTTTTCATTCCAAAATATGAAGATTAGATCTCTAGAGTGTTAAAGATCAAAATAGTTTGATCTTCCCAAACCTGCCTTTTTGTTGTTGCAAGAAATAGGATGCTGCAACTTCCTTTTCCCATTTTGTTAAGCACAAAATAAACTAATGCTTAACATCTCTGGCTTGCTTATATCTTCATATTCTTGCTTCTTAGAATTTCAGGTCTCTTTAAGAAATAAGCCTACTGCCTCATAATGCATTAATATAGCTCTCAGGGTGCAGTCATGTTCTACCAAATGTAGATGGTAAAAATGTAACCACATGTACTGCTGATAACACATTAATTTTCCATCAGTATCCTGCTGACCCAAGACACTGAAGTTGCTTTTGAAAGAACCATGGGAAGGTTGATAGAGCTCAGATCCCTGTTGAAAGCACAGAAAAGAATGAATGCTTTCTAAATTACTGAAGTCATATTTCTGCAAGCAAAATAACTTCTGAAAAATCTCTTTCCCCTAGGACTATAATATCATGTACCACAGTGACCCCAAAGGAATCTCATATGATTTAAGATGGTATTAGGAGTTTGTCCTACCCAAATATCTTCCCTCCATTGGCCTGGAACAGTGCTTGAAATCCCAATCGTTAGTCACTTTTGAGCTAAGATATTTTTCCACAAGGTTTCTTTTTAAAAATGCAAATTTCAAACATTAAAATAATATGACTATGGTTCAATAGCTCTGTGATCTCAATCATATGCATACTTCCTCCAGTGGTACAGATTTCAACTCATCCATGCCTTCTTCTATATCATTCTTGTACATGTCCTCCTGTGAATACACTATGGGGGTTCATTCAATAAGCTATGGATATTTTCTATCTCTGATAATATTTCCTATGTACCAGTGGAACAGGCAGGATGTCCATTCATTGGTTATATATCAGGCTAGGTAGGTGGCTGACCCATTTCTTTTTCTGATTGAACATTTCTCTGACAGTATATTTTATGCATGTTTGTATAATCCTTCAAGATTTACAAAACAATTTCCCCTACAAAAACCCTTTGAAGTGAATAGAGCAATTATTTGTAACCTCTTATCATATGTGAAGAAAACAAGGCTCATTGAAGTCAAGTTACTTGCCATGATCAAATAATTGATACCTGCCTAAACCTTGTTTGTAGTGATCCATGTGATACAGACAAGCAAAGGTCTTCCATTTCATGCAGTAATCCATATCTGTCCTGGAAGCAAGAGCAACTATGCAGACTCTCCAGGCATTCCCAGTTGCCTGGTTTGATAGACAAGTCCTAAGAAGGTGTCCATGAAACATATAAGTGATATAACTTTCCTGGGGTCATATATCTAGTCTATAGCTCACAAAGTCTATTGTTGGGAATAAGATAGATTAGTTAAAACTAAAAGTAATTTGTCTTCTCAAGTGGTTACTGAGGGTATTGACATGTGATCTTAAGTCATACAGCCAATATGATTCAAGTGCTGGAAATGAATCTATCTTCCTGCCTTTAAGACCAATTCTCTAACCATTATGTAACACTGCTTATTCCTATGAAGAGCACAGTATTTTTATTTAATTTGAGTTAACTTTCTTTTTTAAATTTAATCTATTTTAATACACATTACTTTATGAATTATGTTCAGTGAGCAGGGCCAGGAGATCATTATATACTCCAACAACAATACTATATGATGATCAATTCTGATGGATGTGGCCATCTTCAGCAATGAGATGAACCAAATCAGTTCCAATGGAGCAATAATGAACTGAACCAGCTACACCCAGTGAAAGAACTCTGGGAGATGACTAAAAACCATTACATTGGATTTCCAATCCCTGTATTTTTGCCTGCCTGAATTTTGGATTTCCTTCACAAGCTAATTGTAAAATATTTCACAATCTGATTCTTTTTGTACAGTAAAATAACAGTTTGGTCATGTATACTTATTGTGTATCTAATTTATACTTTAATATATTTAACATCTACTAGTCATCCTGCCATCTACGGGAGGGGGTGGGGGAAGGAGGGGAAAAATTGGGACAAAAGGTTTGGCAATTGTCAATGCTGTAAAATTACCCATACATATAATTTGTAAATAAAAAGCTATTAATTTTTTTAAAAAATGAATTATGTTCAGAAAGAAAAATCAGAACAAAACAGAAAAACCATGAGAGAAAGGAAAAAAAAAAAACAGAAAAAAGTGAACATAGCATGTGTTGATTTACATTCAATCTCCATAGTTCTTTTTCTGGATGAAGATGGCATTTTTTATCCAAAGTTTATTGGGATTACTTTGTATCACTGAACCACTCAGAAGAACAAGTCTCTCATGGTTGATCATTGCACATTCTTGCTATTACTGTGTATACTATATTCCTGGTTCTGCATTAGTTTATGTAAATCTTTCCAGGCCTTTATAATAATTTGAGTTAACTTTTAGGGAGAAACCATAAAATCTTTCAATTCTCTCCATGTTGTCATTATTTTTAAAGTGTAAGCATTCACCACAATTAAACATTTAAACATATGCCTATAGGAAAGCAGCATGGTATAGAGAGCAGAGAAGTTAGAATTAGGAAGACCTAGGAAAGTTCTTTAAGTCTTAGGGGTCTAGCAACACATTCATTTTAAAAAAATTTTTATTAAAGTTTTTAATTTTTAAAACACATGCATGGATAATTTTCAACATTCATGCTTTTAAAACCTTGTGTTGCAATTTTTTCCCTTCCATTACCCACCCCCTCCCCTAGATGGCAAGTAACCTAATATATGTTAAACATGTGCAATTCTTTTATACATCTTTCCACAATAATCGTGCTGCACAAAGAAAAATCGGATCAAAAAGGGAAAAAAATGAGAAAGAAAATAAAAAGCAAGCAAAAAACAACAAAAAGAGTAAAAATACTATATTGTGATCCACACTCAGTTCCCACTGGCCACTCTCTGGATGCAGATGGCTCTTTTCATCACAAGACCATTGGAATTGGCTTGAATCATCTCATTGTTGAAAAGAGTCATGTCCATCAGAATTGATCATTGTATAATCTTGTTGTTGCCATGTACAATGATCTCCTGATTCTGCTTATTTCACTTAGCATCAGTTAATGTAAGTCTCTCTAGGCCTCTCTAAAATCATCCTCCTGATCATTTCTAATAGAACAATAATATTCTATGACATTCATATATCACAATTTATTCAGCCATTCTGCAACTGAATATCCACTCAGTTTCCAGTTTCTTGCCACTACAAAAAAAGGCTGCCACAAAAATTTTTGCACATTTCCCTCCTTTAAGATCTCTTTGGGATAAAGCCCAATAAAAATACTATTTAGCAACACATTTAGACTGAAAATTGTAGGGCAGAGCCCTAAGATATTTTTCATGCAGAAAATCATATCCAGGACAAAGAATATGAAATGCATCCTCACTTGGGGAGAAAGTGGATAAATGCCACCCTGTGATGGGAGCAAGTGTCATGATACTACTCATAGGGAAGCCCATCCCTCCTCCAAGATATTAGATATCTTTGTATATAACAAGTCATTGATAGCTAAATACTAAGGTCAATTGTTCATTCATATTTGGAATACAGGAGCTTGATAACTAAATTTCCTGGGGTCACCTATCTAGTCTATAGCTCACAAAGTCTATTGTTGGGAATAAGATAGATTAGTTAAAACTAAAAATAAGAGATAGATGGGGTGATAATCATGACATCAAACAGATGCTTTAAAAAGGAAAATGAAAGGCATCTTGAAGCTATCCTCCCACAAACTCCATGAAGTATCATGACAAGGCTGCAAGGGGACTTTGATATTATTTATTACATCTGTAATTTTATAGAGATGTAAATTGAGCCCCAGTAAAAGGTGATCTGTCCAAGGTCACAGAAAAAGATTAATTTGATTCCCTAAAATAGACTCAGTCATTCAATTTTGCACAAAAGGACGTACCTAAATTTGTGGGGAATGTTATAAGAAGCAGAGTCACCTCCAACTCACTGTGGGAGTCTTGGATCCCAGACTCCCAGATCTAAGAGATAAGTAGAAATTATATTTCCCTGCTCATTCTGCAAAACCTTATTCCTTTTCCTTTATGGAGATGCTGCTTCTACTGTATACCCATGTTTTTTCATTTTTAAATATTCCCATTCGTTTCTGTTTTGAGCTATGGTAGAATAAAATGTATGTTATGTAAGCCCTTTGAAACAGAAATTCAATGTTTGTGTCAGAGCCAGGACTAGAATTTGGGCCTTTGGACCTCAAAGTCAGTCATCTTTGAGGCTGATTGTTGAAATTTTACTTCTCATTTGGCCATTCCAGAGCAATTGTCTATTCTTATTATTCAGAACAAAATGCTACAAAAGAAGAGAGGCTTCTGACTTTCCTGGGATTCTTCCACCATAGTGCCATACTCATAGTCTCTAATGCCACTTCTACCTACAGACTTTGTGAATGTCTAAGTAGTTTGTAAAGTCAAAACTTAGAGGGAAAGAAAGTTCTCAAAAGTGAGGGAGTTAGAGACATTCATAAGAAGGTATATTCCTCTTTACAGCATCTGTAAAAATGACCTTCTCTCCTTGAAGTAATCCCTGGGTTGCTACAAATCCTTCCTCTGGGCATACCAGGCTCAGAAGTAACAAAGAATAATTCCAGGGAACTCACAGCCCTTTAGGGGATCATGGATCAATCAATCAAACATTTCTTGAGTACTTTCTACATATTCAGTACTGTTTTAGGCACTGAAAATACAAATGTAAAGAATTAAACAAACTCTATTCTTAAAGGATTTACATTATATTTATATGAATATTTATGGAATACTATAAAGAAACTAGGAATCAGAACTGTGCTTTCATGGATAGAGGGGACCACTGTATAATGTCCGGGCTAGCTTTCTGGTGGATCTCTGGGCGAGCCCAAATCCTTGGTCTTAGTGGAGGAGTGATGAAGGCAGGAGAGCCACCACAAGGTTAGTCAAAGATGGAGTCTGGAGTCTGGAATCTGGAGTCTCGAGTTTTCTCTGTTTCTGTGGCTCCCTTAAATATCTCAGTCCAATTACATCACTACAGCACATCCATTGTGTGCACAACCATTATTACATCACCATCACATTAAATATGTATTTAGAGAACCATTATCTCACACTGGGTAGATGCTTAACTATAACAAGAGGTCCTTCTGTCTCTCCTTTCATCATCTTATCAATAGCTTTATCAACTGAAGTTTTACCATACCAAATACCGGGCACTATCCTGTCTTCTTCTACAGAAAAAAATCAAAAATTTGTCAGAAGTACATGAAATCCCTCACTCAGGCAAATTTCCTGAACTTTCAAAATTGTCAAGATTGGGACAAAGCATAACTCTACTTAAGATTCTGGCTGTGGGTATTCTTCAGTATTGGAAATTTCCTTATCTGAAACTCTACACTAATGAAATAAGTTTCAATATAAATAGAAAAATATATGAGTAAAGCAAAGTAAATGAATAAATAAATATAACAAGATATGTAGGTAGATGATAAAGAGATATAGATGATAAAGGACATAATTAAATATCTATCTAATATTTATCAAAAGCTTGATACGTATAAGAAACTGTGCTAACCTCTGGATAAAATACAAAGATAAGAAACACATGGGTTCAAGCATCATGGAACTCTACAGTATAATAGAAGAGTTGAGAAATCCACAAAACAGAATGTGATCTTTTCATTAGAGATGTATTAGGTATTAGTATGAGAGATTTTAAAAGAGGATTTTTTAAAAGTACTATATTAGCAACTTAACATTAAGGATATCCAATGTAATCAGTGAGGGACATTTCTGATAGAGGAACTCTTTTCATATATACAGATTGCAACCTATCTGTGAAATAATAATAACTCATATTAATATAAGATTTAATGGTTTTCACTGCATTTCAGTAGACCTTACTCAAGTATGAATACACTCCAAGGCTCTATAGGGCTTTTTATTATTTTTCTACAATCTCTCTTGGTGACTTCATCGACTTTTATAGATTTAAATAGCAACCCTATGCAGATAATTCCAAAATCTTTATATCCAGACTTGGTTTCTCATTCCATTCCTAATGTCATATTGCAAACTATGTAATGGACATTTAGAATAAAGGTCCTGTCAGCATTCAAAACCGACATGTCTAAGACAGAACTCGTTATTTTTCTCCTAAAACCTATTCCTCTTTTGAACTCATTATTTTTGCCTAGGGCACCATCATCTTTTCAATTGCTCAAGTTCACAACCTCAGAGCTATTCTTGATTCCTCACTCTTCCTCATCCTACATATCTAATCAATTGTCAAGACTTTGCATTTCCAATTCTATAATATCTCTTGTATTCATCCCCTTCACTCCACTCACATAGCCACCACCCTAGGTCAAAATCTCAGTATTTTGGACTGGACAACCACACTAAGTCACGTAATAGTCTTTCTCCATCAAGTTTCTTCCCACTTCAATTAATCTTCACACACCCTAAAAGGTGATTTTATTTAACATCTAAACACATATCACTTCTACTCAATAAATCCTAGTGAATGCTTATTATCTTTAGCATTTTAGAATAACCTTCTTTATGGGATATGAATCATCTCACAATCTAGCTCTGACTCTTTCCAATGTTATTGTGCTTTTTTCCCATTCACACTTTCTCTAAGCAAGTTTGGCTATCCCTCTTGCTTTTCCCCACACTGCACTGCATCTCCTATTTCTTTACCTTTATTCTCCATGTCTGGAATTAATTTTCCTCTTACTTCTACCTCTTAGAATACATAGCTTCCTCTTAAACTTACCTTAAACATCATCCTCTACATCAGGCCTTTTTTTGATGCTCCTGGTATATGCTTATACACTAATGAGTGTATATGGATATATCAGTATACATATGTATGTGTGTGTGTGTAATGGGCTGAGGCTTGAGTTGATGCACTGAGGTCCCAAGCACATGAGGCTAAATAGTAATTGGACCATACTCTATTAATATATAAGCTTGGAGAAAGAATGGCCCCCACCCACTCTTTGTGCAAGTCCTGATGTGTTGTATAGGAAATGACGATTTTGGTGGGTGGAGGCAGGGGAGTGGAAAAGGAAGGGGAGGAGAGACCTTTGGGACGGCCATTGCCACGGCTGCCTCCACAGTTGACTCCACTGTTGGCTCGGCTCGCGTCGCTCTCTCTTAGCTCGCTTCCTGTCGCAACTGCCTATATTTGCTATTGCAATCTTTCTTGCCTATATTTGCTATAGCAATCTTTATTCACCTCTTCACTTCAATAAATATTGAAGATTTTTCCCTTAACCTGAATTCCTGACTCCGGCTGACTTTAAACACGTGGTCATTACATGTGTGATATGCTTGGATTAATGACTAAATATACATGCATATGAATATATATACACATATGATAGATTAAGCTCCTTGGGAGCAGGAGCTGTTTGTTATTTTTTTTTCCTTTCTATCCTCAGAACCTGTCACATGATAGGTGGTTAATAAATATATTTATTGATTGAAGTATCTAATTTAATTCTCACAACCACCATGGAAAGTAGGGGAAGTACAATTCTTATTGTACAGATAAGGAAATTGATGCTCAGAAATGTGACTTGCCTTGGTTCACAATCATTATCATAAGCAATATTTGAGTCTAAATCTTCCTATCTTCAAGCCCAGAATGCTATACACTATCCAATTCTGGCTCTATTGTAAATATATGTATTGGACTATCTATGGTTCTTTCTTCATTAAGGAAATATTTCTTAAAATAACGATTTATTGTCTTATTTCCCAGCAAAAGTTGGACTTTGGTGGCATATGGTCTTGAGGAAGAAAAGAAAATCAATCTTAAAAGTTTAAGTTTAAGCAATGTGACTGTACTATTCACATTCTATTACAAGTCAATGTTTTTGTCCATATGACTAGTTGTTCAAATGGCAATTTCAGATGAAACAATAGCTACAATTCTATTATTTGCTTAAATATCAATTACAGATGTTCAATGAGATACAGCTTATGAATCCTTTTATATTATAAGTTTAGATTCTTAGCTTAACTGTTCTAAATCACCTAAGTGTTCATAGACTTACAGATTTAAATGAGAAAGGACCTTAAATGTTCTATTAAGTCTTAAAACTAGATCTGGGTAAAGATCGCAGATGGCTTCTAGTCTAACCATTTTCATTTTGTAAAGGAAGAAACTGAAGGCCAGTAATCACCCAAACCTCATACAATTACAAATTGTTGTTATTGTTGTTTGTCCTTCATCCTCAAAGAGAACTAGTGACTTCACAAAGATGATGTCTTGACTTGCAAGAAAATTGGATTTAACTGAGATAGAATTTAAAAAACCACTAGTTTCATTTTCTCCTCCAGAACCATCTGGGTCCAGGGGCAAGACATAGATCAGAATGACTCAAGATGGACCTAGATGCAGTGGGAGACCTTGATCTTTTTAAGCTAAGGTTTTTCCCAGGTCTCAGTTTGTCTCAGACAATACCCATTCAGTGATTAAGGGTAGGTAAGAAATGAAGCAAAAAACAGTCTCTTTTACCTATTGAAAAAAAAAAAAAACAATCTGGCAATCTGGGAGGGTGAGAACTTCAAGGTTTCTGGCTAGAATAGAAATAATACAAAGATACTTCATTTGAATTAAAACATTGTCTTTTATTCCAGCTTTCTTTCATTATAAAGTTTCTTCAAATAGTGGGTCTGGTATTTTTAATATATAAATGTTGGTCATAAAGTCAGATTTCTTCAGGCACTTAACATCTCCTAATCTATGAAAAGTGGATAATAATAACACTTAGCTCTCAAAGTTGTTATAAAGATAAGTAATGGTGTAAAGTGCTATGTAAAATACTAGCTTTTGAATACAAGGTGTTTTTTCTTCAAAAATAGAAGGAAAAAAGAATGTTAGTCTCTACTTGACTCAAATGGATGCTTCTATCAGAAATAGTACAGAAAAATAAGAAAGGCAGCCCTTTTTGCTTAGTGAAGGTCACTCCAATCTTGATCTATTTACAATAAAGGAATAGTTCCAGTAAAGAAAATAGAAATTATAGTATTTCTTTTTTGTGCTTCTTTTCTTCTCAGATGATGGTTCATATGTGGATCTCAAATTTTTTTATTTCCTTTTAGCTGATGTCCTCATCTTGATTAATTTTTGTATGAATATGTAGACTAGGTAATAGGGAACTATTAAGCTAGCAATGTACTATTTTCCCCTCAGCCATTAATGAATTTATAACACCTGAACAGCAAAGCTCTGAGCAAATTTCTAAAAAGTCTATAAAGAATTTTGACCAGGTAGCATGGTATATACATTTTTTAAATAAATAAATGACTGTAAGCCTTTAAATAAATAAATAACTATTGTAATCTTAAACATAAAAAAAAAAATCATAGACTCTCTAAACTGGAAGTTACCTTAGAGATCATCTAATCTAATTTGCTTCTTACAGATAAGAAAACTATTGATTAATTAAATGAGTAGAGAGATTAAATGATTTTTCCATAGTCATATAGTTACTGAGTGGTGTAAACAGGACTCAAACTTATACTATCAACTTCAATTCTCTTTTCATATTTTTTTTGGCTGTAATGAAACCTTTTTTTCTTCAATTAAATATTATATCCCTGTTCTGAAATCTTTCTTCAGTTATTCATTATGATTTTCATGGAAGTGCCACTAGAATCTCAAGGGAGGGCTAGGTTATAAAAATCTACGTCTTATCAGATCCTACCAAGATCTAAAAGTTTTAATTATTGGCCTGGAAATGAGTTCTGCATCATGCAATGATCAAAATAATTAGTCTCAGTAAAACATATCTTGAGAAAACTGGCCGTTTGATGATGATGACTTAGAGGTAGGAGGAAGGCAAAAGAGTAACTCACAAAACTAACTAATAATATGTTTTGTATTTATTTGAGTATCTGTTGTGTTTACCTTACTCAGAAGTTTTACATGATTTGACATTGAATTTATAGGACTTTGACACATTCTTTAATTCTTCATAAAATCACATCATCTTGGATATTGGATATTAAATGTTTCTTTGATTGAATCCATTTTTCCCAAGATGAGCCTTGATTATAGGCTATTTAGACTTGTAATGGGAGAATATATTAGACTAGCTTCAAGATTATGTTAGCTTCATTCCTCTTATAAATTTTTTATCTTTTCATGATGATGTGGCATGGTCAAAGGTCATCTTACAGAATTCACATATATTTGAAAATTGTTGTAATTCTGGAAGAATTCTGCTTCTAAGTATTTCAACTACTTGTGCAAGTTCATCATTCTCTCAATAGAGATGATGTGAAATAAAATAAAAAATTTAAAATCCTAACATATTTTGGGGGAAAGGAGACTGGATGCTATAAATCTAATGAAGATATCCAAATCTTACAGACTACATGGCACATCTAACAATGGTTTTAGTTTAGTTGAGTGGGAAAAAAAATGAGTTTCTTCAACAAAAATTTTTTCTCCAATATTCAGTGCTTAAATATAATCTTTGCATTATTTTACCCAGAGTAAGTGTTTTTGTTTGTTTATTTGTTTCTTCACAGCAATGAGTAGCTTTGGAATCTTGACTTGTCCCCTTAATATTCTCTTAATTTCAAGCAGCCTATGCCACATTGTAGAGAAATAAGTTAGCAATCCATCAGCCATCAGGTCTCTCTGATGGTATTTATTTTTTTATGTTTAATCAAACTATTCTAGCAATACTGGACTGATTTTATTTGTTTGTTTCAGACTACAGTTTTCTTTGCGAGCTGACTGGGATAAATGTGAAAAAGTCTCCATCCTCAAGCAGCATATATTCTATTCACTTTAGAAGAGGAAGAACCCAATTAACTAAGAATATTAGAAAAAGCTTCCCTTGGGAAATAGGAGAAGAATTTAAAGTAGGAGAACTTCAGTATTCTAACCTAGGCCCTCTTCTCTTCCTCTATACTTCTTTACTTGGTGACCATTTATTTAATTGCCATATCTATCCTGATGATTCTCAAATCTATCTTTCATTCCTTAATCTCTCTGTTTACCTCTCATCTTACATCTCCAATTGCCTTAAACTTGATGTCCAGTAGACAACTTAAACCCACTATGTTCCAAATAGAATTCATTATCTTTCCTTCTAAACCTTTCCAATTCCTTCTATATTCTCTGTTTCTGTAGAGAGCAATAACATCTTCCCAGTATCTCAGACTCACAACGTAGAAGTCATCCTAGAGTCCTCACTCACGGCATTCAAACTGTTTGCCCAAGCTTCCTGGATTTTCTTTTGAAATATCTTTCTAATATACCCCATTTTCTCCTCTGGCACCATGACCACCTTGATATAGGCCCTCATCACCTTCCATCTTGATTACTGCAATAGACTGCTGATGAGTCTATCTGCCTTAACTTTCCTTACTCCAATCTATTCTTTAATCAACCACTAAAATGATTTTCTTTAATGCAGGTTGAGTCGTCACTTCCCTTGTTCTCTCCATTCAATAAGCTTTAGTGACTTCATATTTCCTCCATAATCAAATACAAAGTATTCTCACATTCAAAATTCTTTGTAATCCAGATCCATTCTTATCTTTTCAGTTTCCTTATACTTTACTATCTAATTAGTATTCTTTTATCCAGTGACACATTGGTCTCCTGCCAGTTCTATGAACAAAAAACTCAATCTCTCAGCTCCAGGCATTTTCTCCAGCTGTCCCTCAGTGGTTGAAATGCTCTCCCTCCTCTGCTGCAATTACTCTCTGGCTTTCTTTAAGTCTCAACTAAAATATCACTTTCCACCAGAAACCTTCCCCAACATTTTTTAATTCTAGTACTTAGCGTCTTTTAATTATTTCCCAATTTCCTAATTATTCTACACATATATATGTGTTTTGAGAGAGAGAGAGAGAGAGAGAGAGAGAGAGAGAGAGAGAGGGAGAGTGTGTGTGTGTGTGTGTGTGTGTGTGTGTGTGTGTGTGTGTGTGTGTAAAGAAAGACAGAGACAGAGAGATACATATAGATTGTTTTGTACATTTTTTGCATATTGTCTCCCCAATAAATTGAAGGCTTTTTGAGGATAGGGACTATTTGACCTTTTTTCATATTCCTAAGGCACAGTCCCTGGTATATAGTAGACTTCTTACATTTCGATTGATTGATTGAAGAAAAGTATAAAATTAGAGAAAAATAAGCACAGTACCTAGCACATATTAAAAACTTAATCAATGCTTTTTGATGAATGGCTAGATAGCTGGATCAAAAAAAAAAGAATAGATAATTGGAAAGATGAATTGATAAGAGGAAGATTGTGTAGTATGAAAACTGGAAACAGCTTGGTCAAAAGCCCAGAGACAAAAGAAAGTATATTGAGCTGAGAGAAACAGCAAGGAATCTATTCTGCCTAGAATGAGAAGTACATGAAGAAAGATAATATAAAGTAAGTCCATAGGGGTTATTGGAGCCAGAGTGTGAAAGGGTTCAAGTTATAATTTTACCACTTATTAGATTTATAACCCTGAACAATCATCATTTTTGTTCTTTATTAAATGAGTATAATTTTTCTACTCCTCACCTTGTAAAATTGCTATGAAGACTAAGTGAGATAATATATAATGAAACACTTTGGAATAATAAATATAGGCAACTATTATTATTACTTTTGGACAAGAACATAAAATAACTTTAAATTCAAAGAAAGGATTTTGGACTGAATAGGCAAGAGTTATTAAAAATTTTTCAGTGAAGAAGTGAAATAACAAAAGCAGAAGTTTAGGAAGATTAATGTAGCTGCTGAATTCAGGGTAGTTTGGAGGACTTTGAAGTTAGAGGTGAGAAGATAAGGTAGATAGCTATCTCAGCATAATCCAAACAGGAAATGATAAAGAAAATATGTGATCATGATCAGGTGCAGGAGGGGCTGTGCATAAAAAATTAGTTGCATACATGTATAACTAAAAGAATGGATGAATGAACAAATGAATAACTGTTATGTTGATTAAGCACGTACCATATATATTGCACTATTTTAAATGCTGGAAATATAAATAGAAAAAGTAAAACAATTATGCTTTCTAGTAACTCACATTATAATGAAGACAATTTATAAATCCCAAGTTCATTAGGGTATATTAGCAAAACTAATGTCAGTGCCTCTCTTTTAATATCTGATAATATGATACCAATTTTAGATGAATAATCTTTGGACAATGCCAAGGACAATGGGGACAAAAACTTTCTTTTCTGAATTTTCAGCAGTTGAAGCTGTAGATCCTACAATAATATTTGTCAGACTGCATATCTACATGGATTGCCTTCTTTTTACTGGCGAAGGGCACTGGGCTAGAAGTATTACTATTATCATTAGTAATACCTATATCATAAGGATTTTATAAGGATTAAATGAGATATGTTTAAAGTATTTAGCACAGTGTCTGGCACAATGCATGTGCTTAATAAATGTTTATTCCTTTGTCCTACCCCAAAGATGTTAACTTCAGGTCCTGGGTTGTATTTTATATTGCCTATGATTATTTCAAATTGAATTGCTCTTTTTTTCTCTTACTTCTGGACTTTGTTGGTAATATCTAGAAATGCTGATCATTTGTGTGGATTTATTTCATATTCTCAACTTATCAGTCCTTTCATTTTTAAAAAAAACTGACCCATGTGATATATAAAATAGAAAAGTACAATCCACGTGTGAATAATTAGGCAGAGATAGGGGAGTAGTGACTTTTTCTCAGAATTATATCCTGTATCAGAAATCTTTTTTTTGTTCAGATTTTTACACTGTCATCATTGATGTAAAGACAGATGATTAATCTTGACAAGAAAACCTACTAAGATTAATGATTGCCTTGTAAAAATGTATAATCTTGTGATTTTTTTCTAGAATTTCTAGAATTTTCAGGCATAGATGTTTAGTTAAACAACAACAATTAAAAAAAAAAAACCAACAACAGACATACCTGCTATATACTTGGGTGACTCAAATCTTCTCTTTAAATATTCTATCCTATTTTCCACTTGTTAAATCACCTTGTAAATTTTCAACCTATTTCTATTAGAAAATATGCCTCACCAATGGTATAAAAGATTATTTATTCCTTTGACAGGCTCAAATGCATAATTTCCAATGATAGTTATGGAAGCCTTGGATATAAACTTCATAGAATTAGCTGCAGTGTTTTATGTAGTGGGAAAAGAGAGACATAGAGCCTCTTCTGCTCTGAGTTCACTCTTAGGTATCTGAACACAAAGAGATAATACCTATTAACAACAATCCTAGATTTTAGTACACTAAATCAGGAAGTAACTTTTGAGACAATGTAATCCAATAACTTTATCTGACAGAGGTAAATGGGAGACTGAAATAGGTTACAGGGGATTGGAAAGAGCAACAGATTTGAAGTCAGAAGACCAAGACTGGAATGCCAACATTAGCAAGTACTCCATGTTTGACTATTTCCCTAAATTGGGAAATAGACATAATTTTTTTTTCACTGCAAACCTCACAGGGTTGTTGTGAATAAAGCACTTTGTAAATTGCAAAAACTCATGCAAACTCATGGATACACTAAGAAGAGAACTCAAATTTCTCATGACTCAATCTTGGACTGTTTTAGATCTTTCTACTTCTTTTTTGTTTCCTTCCTTTCCTTTTTTCTCCTATCAAGGCCCAAAGTGGATCACAGAGAACAACTATTCCACTCACTTTTATTTTCTCTCTTGCTGAGACCCTAGGTCAGCCTGTAATGTTCTACAATAGAAATAGTTTTAGACAGCATCATCAGCCTTTCCTTGAACATGGATTGATCAGGTTCAAACTGCCATTGGAGCCCAGAAAAAGCCATGTCCATGTATGTCCATCCCTTATTCATAAGGGATGAATTGATTCTAGTCTCATAGCAACATTTATTCTGAATATCTTTTTGAAATGTACAGTATTTACTGAAAGCCTATTCCTTGAAAGGGGCTATTTAGTCATTCAGAGGTTAACAATGCATTAATAGCTTCCTTAGTTGCTAAAGCATTCTCATTATCAGGTCCATATGTTGATACAATCTAAAAATGAAACCACAAAATAAGTGACTCATAAAAATCTTTATTACATTGTCTTTTTTGCTTTGTTCTTTATTATTAATATCTAGATATGTGATTATATACAGAGCATATTCCTATAAACAGTACTTCGTGAACATAAATGTGGACTTTCAAATATTCAACTAAAATACATAAGCTGCCAGGAGAAAAAAAATCTGAAGGTTATGGAAATTCTGATGTCTTTAATTTACACTTGATTATTTTTGTATTGGGGTAGTTATGTGGTGTAGGAGATGGAACAGTGGGCCTGAAATTAGGAGTATTTGAATTCAAATACAGCCTTAGATACTAGCAGTGTGATCCTAAGCAAGTCATTTAACCTGGTTTGTCTCAGTTTTCTCATCCATAAAAGAACCTGGAGAAGGAAATAGCAAGCCACTATTATATCTTTGCCAAGAAAACTCCAAATTACATTACAAAAATGACTAAATTGAATGAATAAAATAATTTTTATATTGATGCTATATTCATTTTCATTGAAGGTATTTGACAAGATGGCTAGAAATATGCTATAAAGCAGGGGCACAAGCACACAGCTTTGTTTCACTCCATTAGTGACTGGGAAAGTGTGCAAATATAATCCATTATTGAGAACCTGGGCAAGCATCCCATCTTGAAAATGACATATAATACTAATAAACTTCTCTGGGCTGCCAAATTTTGAAATAATTTTCTATAAACTCTCATGACTAACAATATTAAAGACCTTTGTCAGAACTACAAATAATGTACATAAACTTATGTTCTGCTCTTATCATTTCTCCTAGAGTTTTCAGATGACAAACACCATATTGACCATTCCTATGCACTTTCTGAAGGCATACTGGTTCTCATGTACATGACTATCTTCTAGATTAGAGATCAATCTATTAAGGAATACTCTGACAAATCTTGCCAGCAATGACAAAAGAGAGACACCTCTATGATTGTCACATAATAAATTATTCTTTTTACCTTTATAGAAAAGGATAATGGAGATGGTGTTGAACTCCTGGGGTATAGTCTCCTTTTAACATATAATCTAGAAAATTTCAGTTTGCTGTCGTATGAGCAACAGACCCCTTCACTTTGTAAATCTCAACTGTAACAGAATCATGTGTTTTGCCACATGAAATGAGGAGTCTCTCAGTATTCAAAGCCTTGTCTTCAGTTGGAACTTCAGGTAGGGAGGGATTGACTTTAACCTCAGGTAAATGATTAGTGGTTTCATGACTGATTAAAGACAATCTTTTGAGAACACTATGGAAGTGTTCATATTTCTAGGATCATATTCTTATCACTAATCAATGTGGCTCCATCAACACCGAGCAGTGAGATGCCTATAAATAGCCTTTAGGGCATTATAAAAGCACTTTGGATTGTTACTATCAGCATAAAAGTGAATTTCTTCTACCTTCCTACTGAGCCAAGAAGTCTGCATCTCTCTAAGCTTCATTTTTAAAATTGTGATAGATGCCCTTGGCATCTTGGATATCTATTTAATCTTTAAGCACTCCACAATATCTGTTTCACCTGCCTTAATGGCATTGGAACAAATTGTTCTCGTCTGCCCATTCCACCAGGAGGTCTTCACATGGTTGGAGTAGACACTCCCCTAATTCACCACTGAATTTTAGCTCTCTTGATTATGCTCAATCTTGTTCAAACCATCTGCCAGGATAAGGCTACTATGCATGGTACAGCTTGTTGGGGCCACAGGTGAAAGTTAGGTTGATTGGAAAGACAGCAAAGGTGGAAAGCAGCCCTGAAAAGGGCTTGCCAATCTCATACCAAAGGTAGTAGTCTTCCCTGAATATAGCTACCCTGAATGAATCTTCAGTTAGCTAAGGATTGAATCTACTTGAAGGTAGGTGGACATTAGTACAAAGAATGAAATAAGACCCTTCCACTCTCAGGAAGCTTACATTTTAAAGGGGAGAAAATGCATAAATTAATGGGTCCAGAATAAACATAAACAGCAAAAATGAAAATATAAACTAGACAATAAAAGTAATATGGTAAGAAGGGCATTAGCAATTGGGGAATGGAGAAGTAAGGAAAAGCTTTATGTAGAAGGTGGTGTTTGAGCTTCATCTTGAAGGAAGAGAGTGATTCCATGAAAAGAAATGAAAATAAAAAAGATTCTAGATATTAGGACAGCTAGTTTCTTTAAAACTTTGTAGGACAGAAAGAAGGCCAGTTTGACTAGATTGCAAAGTATAGGAAAGGGAGTAATATTCAATATATCTGAAAAAAATAGTTTGGGGACAGTTTGTAGAGGACTTTAAAAACTAAACAGTAATGTATTTATTTTATCCTAGATTCAGTTGGGAGTCACCAGAGTTTATTGAGCAAAGGAATGACTTGGCTAAATCTGTGCTTAGGAAATATTACTTTGTTAGATTATGGCAGACAGAATGGAATAGGGAGAAGTTTGAGGAAGAGAGACCAATTAGCAAGTCATTGAGAAAACATCTACGGTAGAAATGATAAAGTTTGGAACTAAGATGCTGTCAGTTACTAGTAAGAGATTGAACTGTTATTTTTCTCACAATATTATCTAACTTCTTGTTTGTTAATGTAAGTCATCTTCTCTGCTTGGAATATTCCTTTTATTTTTGCATTCATGAACTCTCAAACTCCATCAATTAATTTAGATATCTTCTGTATATGAAGTATTATGCTTGCTACTAGTGTTACAAATGTAGGCAGATGGCTTTCTTTTAGAGATAAATAAGGAGAAAAAGAAAGCTAGCAACTTTCTCTTAGATGCTCCTCAATCTTGGAATATGAGCATCTTTGGTATTTTCCAGCTACTACCCTTTTCTTCTTACCAGACACGACCTACTCTCTTACTACCACCTTAATTTCCTTCCCACAGAAAACCTTTTGTATGTAAACATGCATGGGAGAGAAGGATGAAAGTCATGTGACTAAAAAAGCCCACCCGCTAATATCCAAGATAGGAAATTGGTTCACTTTCAAAAAAAAGAAAGGATAACCTGCTTTGGGGGTACTTGTTAAAAATCAATAAGGAAAAAAGACTCTCATATAGCTCCCAAACTCCCAATCAGATCTGGCTGGCAAAATTTAGAATGTCTGCCTTTTCTGCTTACATGCTAACCATTGTTTCTTTCTATTTTGCAACTCTCTGTTCCTAAATAATAAAGGATCAAACCAGAGTAGTTATAATGAATTCTTATCTACAGCAAGCAGAGAAAGAGAGAGAAAGAGAGAGAAAGAGAGAGAGAGAGAGAGAGAGAGAGAGAGAGAGAGTCATCATCTACATTCAGTCTAGCAAAAAAAAAAAAAATCCATCATCATCAGACCTGCTTTCCACCCAGCCCCTACACATGTGCTATTGCTAGGCAATGTTGTGACTGGCGACTCTCAAATACTAGGCAACTGCTTCCTATCACTTTATCTTCAATCTGTCTCTCCCTTCTGCCTCCTCAGTTTTACTTGCTTGACTCCTAATGAGATTATATGTTCAGTATCTCTTCTTCATTTTTATATCCTCTTCCTCCTCACAAGATTTCTGCCCTCCTTCACAACAGATATCCTTTTCCCAGGCAAGTATAGCCTAACCTTTTCCAGGCAAACAAGAGAAGATTTTTTTTTCATTTGCAGAGAATTGACCTTCAACCCCCTCCTACATAAGGAATGAAGAAAAGCTACCCAAATCCCTGCTTTCAAGAAGCTTACTGTCTCTTGGGGGAATCTGACAGCTATATAAGTAAATAATATTCAGGGCAAACTATGACAAGGGCAAAGGACAGATGAGGAAAAAATGTTCTAGGGAAATTAGAGTAGGGAAAAAATCATTTTCTCCTGAGCAGATAAAAGCACACTTCATGGAGGAAGTGAGTAGGCTTTAAAATTGGACCATAAAGGAAGATAAAAATTTTTAATAACTTTAACAATAAGATCATATCCCCTTTAAAACAGATTTTGCTGTTTGGTCTATTACATGCAATGAAAGTAACTGAAAAAGTAAAGTCAGTTGAAAATTAAAGGTGTTCCGAGGATAAAGACTGACTTGTATAAATGAGTAAAGAAAGGAGAAGATAGGTCAAGACTTTGGGAAAATTAATTGTGCAATTTTAACCCAGAGTATGTGAGTAATATGAATGGAATCAGACATCAAAGGTTTAAAATTCCAGTCTGAGGAGTTTGTATTTTATTCTGTAAGTAAGAGGAGGCTACTAAATGTTTTTTGAACAATGGCATGACATGAAAAGGTTATTTTGAAAGTTCTGTGAAGGATAGATTGGAGAGGGAAGTGATTAGAGACAGGGTGACCAATTAGAAGTATATTATATAAATTATATAAATTTAGGTTAAAAGGGTGTGATCTAGGAGAGTGAAAAGAATTGTGGAGATAAAAGGATAGATATTAGAAATATTTTCAAAATAAAAGTAACAGCACTTAGTAACTGACTGTATGTAGCAAATGACTTAAAGGGAAGAGTTAAAGTTAACACTGAGATTTCAGTTTAGATTACTGAGAGTTTGTTGGATGTAATTAATTTTCTAACAGCCACATGGCAGTAGTTGTATTCCACCCAGAAAATCTTTGGATATGATGAGAAGCATGTTAAAGAAGAATAGAAATGAATAGATGACTTCTTTTAACAGAACAATCCCTAGATAGATAGATAAATAGATAGATACATAGATAGATAGAATAAAGGATTTCCTGTATTGTGTGGATAACACACACTAGGAAGATATCAAAATTTCTCTCTTTGATTCTTTATTGCCATTAAAAATTATACCATTGCTGTTTGGTCTATTACATGCAATGCAAGTAACTGAAAAAGTTACTAACTTTGTCCTCTCTAAAAATCTTTTCTAAATAAACACATAATGGCAAGCTAGCAAGATTTACACCTTAAAATTTTAGGTGTAAGATTTACACTTAAAAATTGCTGTCAGATCTTCTTTCTGAAAATACAGAAATGGAACAATGTAAGAATTCTTTGTGTCTGAAATAGAAAGGAGAGATTAAAAAAAAGGAATGATAAAAATAGAATTCATTTAAAAAAAATTAAGGAGAGAGACAGAGACAGAGACAGAGAAATAGTCAGAGAGATTTAAGTATTTCTACAAAGAAAATCAGACCAAATTATTCATTTCAAAAACACTCCAGGCAATAGAAATAACCAAAAGATATAAACAATCAAGAATAACACAAGTAATGAAATAAATTGCCCCATCAGGGAAAAACAAACATAGAAAGAGAAAGATACCTATGGGATTAGTGACAATACCAGAAGGACCATTAAGAAATTTCATACTTAAAGTACATAAAGGAATGAGGGTTAAAGTAGAAATCAAATAGATGATGTGACGGTACAGAGATAGGCTTGAAATATGGACTAATCCTTAATAACACTCCACCTATAAATGAATGAATCATTTTTTCTTATACACTAACCTGCAGAATGGGATCACACATAGAAAAGTGGAGAGAAAGAAGATGGATGGGAATAGATGATAACCTTATATCATATCAAAAGTTCATGTATTCTATTGGGAAGAAAAAGGCCTACAGGGGACTAGGTAGAATGACAAAGAAAGAAATGGAAACAAGAAAATAAATGGAGAAACCTTAATTCAGTGATGGAAAGCAATACCACTAAAGAATACTTACTTGAGTGTATAGAGGTACTCTGTCAATGGAGATGGTGACCATGCGACTGATATAATATCCAGGATATTAAGTTTTAAGAGAAATTACTGCTGTTGAGAGAGTATTATGTTTCCATGGACAGCATTCTGGCTCAGGATAAAGGGATTTAGATTTCATAGGGGTAAACATCACCCAGATGAGTTGGTAGGAATGAGTTCAGAAAGGAAGTTTTGTAACAAAGGGAAAATGAAAAAATTAAATTGAACTCCACGTCCCTCTCAATTTTAAGATTCTATGATTTAATAAATCACTTTTCCAGAATAAATTCTTTTAGATTTAAATTTTAGGGTTATTTAAAGTAACTTCAAAGGATTTTAAAGTTTGATTTCTCAAATACTTATGTCTCCTTCCTAATATAGTTGTAAATGCAAAACTATTATTTAATACATTCCAACCAATAAATCTCATCATTGTGCTTTTTTTTTCTTTTCTTTCAGACACTTAAAATCTATTAAATATGTAGCCTGATCATCAAAGCAGGAAACAATTCAATTCAATGAGTGTCAGGACCTCAGGTCTTAAAGGTGGCCACTTTATCTGGGCTGAATGGCCACATTCAATACATTGGTTCAAAAAAAAAAGTATTGTCCAAAGTACTTAGTTACTGTTTTATCCGTAATTGATTTTGCTGTGCTTCTCTGTAGACGCTACATCACTCTGAATTACACTTCTTAGTTTATCTTCACCTTCTTCTGTTTTTTTCTCCTTTTCATGACTTCAAACTTATTTTCCACTTAGCTCTGATATTTTTACTTTCCCAACTCCATGATTACTTCACCCTACTAGGGCCTCCAGCTTTAAGAGATACATGTGGGAGTGATAACAGAACTCCAAAAATGTGAGTATCAGGGACCAAGCAATTGTTCCTGATTAACTGACCTTTCAGAGATGTGCATACTTGTCATTTCCTATATTTTTAAATTAGATTTGGCTGATTTTACTAGCCCTGTCTCTTAGACCTGTTAGTTAATACACATTATTAAGTGCCTACTAAGTACTAGGCCCTGTTCTAAGTGCTAAGAATATAAAGAAAGACATTTTCAAGCACCTTCACTAGACTTTCTCTTTCCCTATGTCTGTGACTTCTGGCATTTTTGAACTAAGTAGACTATGACCCTGGACATCTCTCCCTCCTCCCTCCTTTGCCTAATTTCTTTTCTGTCTCTCAATATTCTTCAGGCTATGAAAAAAAAAGGCTTAGGACTATGAGACCTAGAGAACAATAATCTAAAAATCCATTTCAGAGTAGCTCAGACCACTTTGGAAATTTGATAAACTACAACTCCAGGGATCCTGAAAGAATTAGAGTCATAGTAGCATATATCAAAGCTCATTAGCTATTTTATTAAGAGTGATCCTCCCCAAATAAGTCTCATTGATTTCCTACTTCCGAGATCATATATAATCTCAGAGATGTTAAGTATCTAGGAAGGTGGGAGTTTCTGTCCTGGAATGTTCCAGATATAGAAATGTCTAGATATGAAGGCTCTAGAGAAGGGGCAGGAAAGAAAGTAAAAGGGAAATCTAGATAGATAGAAAAATAGATAGATAGATATGAAAATTCCCTTTCCCTTTACTTGGTATCAGCTTGTAAGTTTTAAAATTTTGGCAAAAAAAATAAAAAGTCTAAAGTAATATCAATTTCTCAAGCTCACGTTCTTCTCCCCAAATATTATAAAATTCATTCTATAAGGTTTTCTTTATTTGTTTTTAATTCTGTATTTTAATACATGTAGGGATTTACATGCAAGAACATCCATAAACTACTAATACCTTTTACAGTGGAAAGGCCACTAATCATGAGATTCTTAAAGGACAGATATTAGGACATTAAGAGAGGTTCAAATCCTATCTCTAATACCACCTTTGTAACTTCAAGCAAGTCATTAGATCTCTTAAGGCCTCAGTTTTCTGGCTTGTAAAATGAGAATTTAGACTAGATGACCTCAGCATTCTCTTCTAGCTCAAGTTCTATGATCCTGAATTGTACATTCCCTCCATGACTTGACTTTATACTAGTAGGGACTGTTTATATGCATATCAACTCAACTAAATACCAGTATCAAAACAATTGCTTTTTTAACCCTGTTAGTAACAACTATAAGTACTTCTAAGTCATGCTCTTCTTAGCATAGACAACAGCAATTCCTGCAGAGTGTATTAGATTACAGGTCGAGTATTGTGATGGAAAGAAACAAGGAGAAGATATTCATAAAGACAGCAAATCATAGGGAAAATTTTGAAGAGAAAAATAGTACAATATGGAATAATGTTTTGGAATAAAAAAATCAAAGGAGAACGGCTAATAGCAGGTGAAGAAGAAGAAACAGGAGAGTCCTGAACATAATAGAAGTCTTTAAGCTTAAATGTAGAAGAAGCCAATGTGGAATCCCAGTATAGAATGACTGAATGATTGGAGAACTAGGAATAAAAGATGATCTTGGGATATAATGCTAGTAATGGACTAGAATAGGACAGAAAAAGAGGTTTTAATGTAAGAAATAGACACAGTAATACACCACAATGTTCTGAGGAACTTTAGGAGCTTAGGCTTTAGCACTGGAAAATCCAAAATTCTTAATCCAGGGTTCTTTCTACTGTAGAGGCAATGGGGTGGTGCAACGGATAGAGTGCTGGGCCTGGAATCTGGAAAATCTGATTTCATATCTAACCTAGATGCTAGCTGTGTAACCTGTACAAGTCATTTAACTCTACCTGATAGTTTCCTCAATGAAAATGGGGATAATACCATCTACCTTGCAATGACCAAATGAGATATTTATAAAGTGCTTAAACAGTACATGGCACATAATACATCATTAATAAATGCATGCTCCTTCTTTCTACAACATAAAGAGTCATTTATACAGTCCCCTTTTTAGAAAAGGGAAAAACCAAAACCCATAGAGAGAAAGTGTTTTCCCCAAGATTGCCCAATAAGTTGATGCTTCAAATTCCAAAATTACTACTCTTTCCACAGGTAGATTATTGCCTTATCTCAGCTTAATAAAATTCCATATGTTGATTCATGATGTGGCTAGTCAGTCCTAATTTATAGAGAATTTATAGAGAAAGTAAGACTTTAAAATTTCTAGAGTGAAATGCTAAGATATTCAAGACCTTTTGATGTCTCTCAATAGTAGCATCTTCTTAGCCATACTGGGATGCTCTGGAAGCAGGAGGTTGCAAGGTTAATTGAAAACATTCCCTCAAGCATGGTCAGTTATCTATAGGTCTGATTATATAGTAGTAGTACTGTGGATGCCAGGGACTCTACAAGTAGAGGAAGAGCTACACATCAAGCAAGAAACTAGTTTAATGATTGAGCTATCATCATTGGAGGAATAATTGCTTGGTTTGGGACACATTTATAGTCCCAAAGCATCGAAAAAATAGGACATGCCAGTGCCAGAAACTGAAAATAATAATTATTATTTTAATAATAATCCTCCTAAATAAAGTGTGGTGTGGTTCAGAAGGAGTAAATTGAAGGCCAGAGATCAAATACTAGAGGACAGTGAGAGCTCTTCACTGTCAGAAGTGTGATTGTCCCAGTTATATGTGAATATATTTGATTATACTTGAAGAGAATATATTTCCTAATTGGAATCCATGGGGAATTTCTTGTTATTTAATTTGCTTTGTTGTTTGATTGGATGTATTTTACTTTGAATTACTATATCCTTTCCATTTGGCTTAGTAAAGGTAAATGCCTTATGCTGGCTTGTAAGCTATAGTTTCCAATGAATGCTGATCCGTAGAGTGTTTTCAAACCTCTGAGAATCCAGCTATGAGGAAATATTTAGTTGCTTTAATAACAATAATGTCATGATATTGATAACAAGCTATCAATATTTGTAGCTTATTTGATTTCATATGAGGCTTTGGGAGCATGTTGTAGAAAGGAGAAATTGTCATACTCTTCTGAATACTTTCCCTATCATTAACAGAAGAGGCTTTTTAAATAAGTGATTTGGGAGTAAACTAGTGGCTAGACCCCTACACACACCTCAAAAAAAATAGATTCTTGGAACCATATTTTTTTATAATAACTTTTTATTGATAGAACGCATGCCAGGGTAATTTTTTACAGCATTATCCCTTGCATTCACTTCTGTTCCGATTTTTCCCCCTCCCTCCCTCCACCCCTTCCCCCAGATGGCAAGCAGTCCTTTACATGTTGAATGGGTTGCAGTATATCCTAGATACAATATATGTGTGCAGAACCGAACAGTTTTCTTGTTGCACAGGGAGAATTGAATTCAGAAGGTATAAATAACCCGGGAAGAAAAACAAAAATGCAAGCAGTTTATATTCATCTCCCAGTGTTCTTTCTCTGTGTGTAGCTGTTTCTGTCCATCTTTGATCAATTAAGGCTCTCTTTATTGAAGAGATCCACTTCCATCAGAATACATCCTCAAACAGTATTGTTGTTGAGATATATAATGATCTCCTGGTTCTGCTCATTTCACTCAGCATCAGTTCACGTAAGTCTCACCAGTCCTCTCTGTATTCATCCTGCTGGGAACCATATTTTTAATAGCTTTTAGTAGTTACAAATAACTCAAGGGTGTAAACATTATTGTTTTTGAAGTACAAAATTGGTGACTCTCTTGTTCTTGCAGTTTCTTAACTGTGAAAAAATTGACAAGAGTAAGAGCAATGAGAAAACAAAAACAAAAATTCAATCTCTACTTAGGAAAAATCAAGATCTTTTTCAAGAGAATGGAAAAGGGAAAAGAAACTTATCTGATTTTATTTATTTTATTTTATATTTATTTTTATCTGATATATATGTTATCTGATTTGTTTTAGGAATACTCCCTAAAACATAAGTAAGATTATAGTAAATCCATAATGTTATCAATATGGATTTACATCCTACCTTGTGCACTTGATACAATCAAAATTACTTCTCATCTTGTGTTGTTTATTCTCATATATATTCCCTCCACCACCCCACCCTCAAAGACAAGGTTGTTCATAAGTAACAAATAATTATGAATTAAGAGAATTAGATGGGTCAGTGAATAGATTGCTGGGCCTGAAATCGAGAAAATCTAGTTCAAATTTGGCCTCAGACACATACTATCTGTGTGATCTCAGGAAAATTCCTTAACCCTATTTGCTTAATTTCTTCATCTATAAGATAAGATGGAAAATGAAATGGCAAATCATTCCAATATCTTTAGCAAAAAAATCCCAAATAAGATCATGAAGAGTTGGTCACAACTGAAATAACAAATCACTTTGTTGGAAGGAAAGAAGGAAAAAGGAAGGAAGGAAGGAAGGAAGGAAGGAAGGAAGGAAGGAAGGATGGAAAGAAAGAAAGGAGAGAAGGAGTAAAAGAGGAAGGAAGGAAGGAAGGAAGGAAGGAAGGAAGGAAGGAAGGAAAGAAGGAAAGAAGGAAAGAAGGAAAGAAGAAAAGAAGGAAGGAGGGAAGGAAGGATGGAAGGAAAGAGGGAAGGAAAGAAGGAGGGAAGGAAGGAGGGAAGGGAGGAGGGAAGGAAGCAAGGATGGAAGGAAGAAGGGAAGGAAAGAGGGAAGGAGGGAAGGAAGGAGGGAAGGAAGGAGTGAGGGAAGGAAGGAGGGAAGGAAGGAAGGAAGGAAAGGAGGGAAGGAAGGAAGGAAAGGAGGGAAGGAAGTGACAGAGAAAGGAAGGGAGGGAGGGAGGAAGAATGAGTGGAAAGAAGGATGGATTAAAGGGAAGATCCATGAAAGGGATGGAGAAAGGAGGGAAGGAAAAGAATCATAATGTGCCAGGCATTGTGCTAAGTAATTTATAAATATTATCTCATTTGACCCTCACAACCTTGGAGGGAGGAGGTCTTTATTATCCCCCTTTTACAGTTAAAAAAAAAGTTGGACCAAAAATAGGTTTAATGACTTGTTCTGGGTCACACAGCAATTAAATTTCTGAAGGTGGATCTGAACTCAGATCTTTCCAACTGCAAGTCCAAAGCTTTATCCATAATGCTATTTAGGTATCAAAGAATTATAATGGAATATGAGGAGGTAAGAAATTTGCTGTTACTTAAGTCTCACTGATAAAGAGACTCTAAAGGATATAGCATAACATAGATCTCTTCTATGTATGTCAAAGTCTTATCAGACTGAAGAAAAGTAGTCCACTAGGCCAGATCTAATCTCTATGGTGAAATAGGAGGTTTGTCTCTGATAACTAGCCTACCAGTCGTTCTTCACTCCTAATATGTGATATTTTCCTATTCCCTTGGGTTTCTTTTTCCCCTTAGAGGAAGATGTTTGTTTTTATTTTTAAATGTTTTTATTTTTAATGGAATTATAGATTTAGATACATAAGGAACTTGAAAATCATCATATAAAACCTCTTCATTTTATAACTGATGAAAATGAAGTATAGAAAGAGGGTAGGATGTGACTAAAGTTTCCCAGGTAATAACAAGGTGGATAAAAAGAATTCAAAAGCAAATCCTCTGACTGTTTTTGAATATAACATATCTTTTCTGCCAGTTTTTTATACTGGATGTTTCAAAGGGTTTTATGTAGTGATATGAATTGTATATTAATTGGAAGAAGAGGATTCCAGACCTATTTCTTCAATTTTGCAAAATTTATGGGTGAAGTATCATAGAAATAGCCAGCCTTTATTTTAAATGAATTATTCCAGATATGGTTAAAAAGCACTGTGCATTCATTTTGTAAAATGTGAAGCTTTTGAGCCAGTTATTTTCCACTCATTCTCTAGAGAATATGGCAGATTTTAAGGGAATTGCTTAGCCTAAATTTTATCTGTTGCTTTGAAAATATCAGAATATATTTTGTTTGCCTCTCATTAGTTAAGTAGAAGCTACAAAGATCTGGTTACAATAAAACTCTAGGAGAAAATGTTCACACACACACACACACAGAGAGAGAGAGAGAGAGAGAGAGAGAGAGAGAGAGAGAGAGAGAGAGAGAGAGAGAGAGAGAGAGAAAGAGGCATACAGACATAGAGAATAATCTGTAAGGGAGTCATTATCTGCTTTCGAACACTGGTTTTCTTCTTATAAAAGCTTATATAAATAAATGTGTGCATCGATTAGATTCCCATTTTAAGGAAACCAACAAAGTGTATTAATATTTGGCGTCTTTGAAGCTTGCATTAGAGTGTAATTAAGAAGATCTAGTGGATCAAGACTAGTATAAGCTTTATACATTTTCTTTCTTTATGGCTGACCCCTGCAGTCGACTAAATTTCTTAGATACAAATCATATTTCTTGCATTTTGTAGATATTCACCTCCTTCTGGTACCTTAGAAACAGTCTACATTCTGCATGAATTTTTCCTTTGCCAATGGGATTTAAAAGATCAAATTTTGTTTTATGTCTTTTTTCTTCTAGAAAACAAGATTGCCATCTCAAAGTAACTTTCATAAAGAACTCAGGGGAATGAGACCCTGTATTTGTTCTCCCTCTATGGAGCTTTTTTGTTTCTTTTGTGCACCATTCATGCCATGTTATTGTGACTCCATGAAGATCTGGACTTTTTAAAAAAAGCCCTAGAGGTCTTACTGTATGAAATGACCTTCTTAGAACTATAAAGTTATGCTTTTTTCATGTTTTTATTCTCCACATTAGCTAGAAATGAAACTAGTTCTCTTTAAAGTCCTTTTTATTTATTATTAATATTATTATTATAATTAATAATAATATTAATAAAATTATCAATACATTATTAATTATTTAGTTGTTTCAATCATTTTCGACTCTTTATGACTCTTTTTTTTCTTTTTGGTAAAGATTCTAGTTTGATTTGCTATTTCTTTCTGCATCTTAATTTAAAGATGTAGAAACTGAGGCAAACAGGATAATGCAACTTGTCCAAGGGTCATACAGCTAGTAAATATATGAGGCCAAATTTGAATTGAGGAAGATGGTATTCCTGAGTTTAAGCCCAGCACTCTATTGGCTCTGCCACCTTGCTTCCAACTTATAGGTCTTTAGACAGAAGACAAAGAAACATTTTCTGGATATATTGGATATATTACAGAGACGATCTTTAAGATATAGATTAGATTAGATGGCATACTATGGTCCCTTCCAACCCTGAAATTCTGTAATTTATAGAATTAAAGATTGCATATTTAGAATTGGAAAGAACTTAGAGATTTATCACATCTATAATTATCATTTTCCAAATGAGAAATTGGAAACTCACAAAAGTTAAGTGTCTTGCTCAAGATCATCTGATACTTAATGGCAGAACTCACATTTGAACCGGGTACAAATACTACATATCAAAATCTGATTTGACATTTTAAAAATTCCAACAAAATTACCAAGTGCCATAGTTATTGTATTGCAGTCAATTTCTTAAATGGCAATGACCATATTACCTCATAGGTAGCGTAGGACAAAGCTTAGTGAAGTGAAAAGAGCCTGAGTTTGAAATCATAGGAGTTTGGTTAAAAAAAAACCAAAATGGATAAACATTTAGATAATTTGATTAGAAAAATAAAGACAAAAATCAAATTGTTAGTATCAAAAATGAAAAGGGTGAACTTTCCACCAATAAAGAAAAAAATTAGAGCAATAATTAGGATCTATTTTGCCCAATTGTATGCCAATCAATCTGATAATTTAAGTGAAATGGATGATTAGTTTTAAAAATATAGATTGCTCAGATTACAGTGAAGGAAATAAATCTCTGAAACAATCCCATTTTAAAAAAGGAAAATGAACAAGTTAAGAAAAAAATCTCTAAGAGTACATGGATTTACATGTGAATTCTACCAAACATTTAAAGAATAATTAATTCCAATACTATGCAAACTATTTGGAAAAATGGAGAAAGAAGATATGGTACCAAATTCTTTTTTATGACACAGTGCTGATACCTAAACCAGTTAGGGTCAAAACAGAGAAAGAAAATTATAGACCAATTTCCCTAATAAATATTGATGCAAAAATCTTAAATAAAATATTAGCAAAGAGATTACAGAAAGTTATCCCCAGGATAATACACCATGACCAAGTAGAATTTATGCCAAGAATGTGTGGCTGGTTCCATATTAGGAAAACTATTAGCATAATTAATTATATCAATAACCAAATTTATAAAATTCATATGATTATCTCAATAGATGCAGAATTATCAACACCCATTCCTATTAAAAACATTGGAGGGTATAGGAATAAATGGCATTTTTCTTAAAATGATCAATAGCATCTATTTAAAGCCACCAGCAAGCATCATATATGTTGGGGATAAATTAAAACCATTACCAGTAAGATCAGGAGTGAAACAAAATTGCCCAGTATCAACATTATTAATCCATATTATATTAGAAATGTTAGTTAAGAGAAGAATAAAAGAAGAAAAAAAGAATTTAAAGGAATTAGAATAGATAATGTGGAAACCAAATTATTACTCTTTGTAGATGATATAATGGTATACTTAAAGAATCCTAAAGAATCAATAAGAATCTAGAAAAAATCCACAACTTTAGCAAAGTTGCAGGATACATAATAAATCCATATAAATCATCAGAATTTTATGTTACCAACAAAATCCAGCAGCACTAGATAAAAGAGAAATTCCATTTAAAATATCTATAGACAATATAAAGTATTTGAGAGTCTCTCTGTCAAGGCAAAACCAGGAATTATATGAACACAATTACAAAACACTTCCCACACAAATAAAATAAGATCCAATCAATTGGAAAAATATCAAGTGCTCATGGGTAAGTCAAGCTCATATAATAAAAATGAAAATACTACCTCACTTAATTTATTTGTTCAGTGCCATACCAAGCAAACTCCTAAGAAATTCTTATATGGAGCTAGAAAAATTAATAATAAAGTTTATATGCAAGAACAAATATATATATATATTATATATATATATATATTTATATATATATATATATATTTATATATGCATAGATAATTCACCCTTGGAACATTCACCCTTGAAAACATTGTGTTCCAAATTTTCCCTCCCTTCCTCTCACTCCCTCCCCTGAACAACAAGTTATTCAATATATGTTAAACATGTGCAATTCTTCTATATGTATTTCCACAATTATCATGTTGCACAAGAAAAGTCAGATCAAAAAGGAAAAAAAATGAGAAAGAAAACAAAGTGCAAACAAACAACATATGAAAATATTTTGTTGTAGATCCACACTCAGTTGCTACAATCCTCTCTGTGAGTGCAGATGTCTCTCTTCATTACAATTGGACTGGGCTGAATCATCTCATTTTTGAAAAGAGCCATGTTCATCAGAATTGATCATCATATAATCTCGCTGTTACTATGTACAAAGATCTCCTGGTTGTATTACTTTACTTAATGAAAGTCTTTTCAGGCCTCTCTGAAATAATCCTGCTGATCATTTCTTATAAAACAATAATATTCCATAATATTCATATACCATAACTTATTCAGCCATTCTCCACATAACGGACATACACTCAATTTCCAGTTTCTTGCCACTATTAAAAGGACGGCCGCAAACATTTTTGCACATGTGGGTCTCGTTCCTTCTTTTATGATCTCTTTGGGATGCAGACCCAGTAGAAACACTGCTGGATCAAATGGTAATAATTCCAAATTGTTCTCCAGATTGGCTGGATCAGTTCACAACTCCACTTATGATGTATTGCATTCCCAGTTTTCCCACCTCCCTTCCAACATTTATCATTATCTTTTCCTGTCATCTTAGCCAATCTGAGAGGTATGTAGTAGAATTTCAGAGTTGTCTGAATTTACATTTGTCTGAGCAACAGTGATTTAGAACAATTTTCATATGACTAGAAATGGTTTCAATTGCTTCATCTGACAATTGTCTGTTCATATCTTTGACCATTTATGAGTTGGAGAATGGCTAGAATTCTTATAAATTTGAGTCAGCTCTCTCTGTATTTTAGAAATGAGGCCTTTATCAGAACGTTTGTATGCAAAATTTTTTTCTCAGTTTATTGTTTCCCTTCTAATCTTGCCTTCATTGCTTTGATTTGTACAAAAACTTAACATAATCAAAATTATCCATTTTGCATTCCATAATGTACTCCAGTTTTCTGGCCATAAATTCCTTTTCCACAGATCTGAGAGGTAGATTATCTTTTGTTCTTATAATTTGCTAATCACTCTTTATGTATAAATTATGAACCATTTCAAACTTATCTTGGTATAAGTGTTAGGTGTGGGTCAATCACTAGTTTCTGCCATACTAATTTCAAATTTCCCCAGCAATTTTTGTCAATAAGTGAGTTCTTAACTGAGAAGCTGTGGTCTTTGGGTTTGTCAAACACTAGATCGCTATAGTCACTGACTATTGTATCTTGTGAACCTGATCTATTCCACTGATCAACTATTCTATTTATTAGCCAGGACCAAATGGTTTTGATGACCATTGCTTTATAATATGGTTTTAGGTCTGATACCATTAGATCACATTTTCTGCAATTTTTTCATTAATTGACTTGGAATCTTTGACCTTTTGTTCTTGTATATAAACTTTATTATTAATTTTTCTAGCTCCATATAAGAATTTCTTAGGAGTTTGCTTGGTATGGCACTGAACAAATAAATTAAGTGAGGTAGTATTTTCATTTTCATTATATGAGCTTGACTTACCCATGAGCACTTGATATTTTTCCAATTGATTGGATCTTATTTTATTTGTGTGGGAAGTGTTTTGTAATTGTGTTCATATAATTCATGGTTTTGCCTTGACAGGGAGACTCTCAAATACTTTATATTGTCTATAGATATTTTAAATGGAATTTCTCTTTTATCTAGTGCTGCTGGATTTTGTTGGTAACATAAAATTCTGATGATTTATATGGATTTATTATGTATCCTGCAACTTTGCTAAAGTTGTGGATTTTTTCTAGATTCTAATTGATTCTTTAGGATTCTTTAAGTATACCATTATATCATCTACAAAGAGTAATAATTTGGTTTCCACATTATCTATTCTAATTCCTTTAAATTCTTTTTTTCTTCTTTTATTCTTCTCTTAACTAACATTTCTAATACAATATGGATTAATAATGTTGATACTGGGCAATTTTGTTTCACTCCTGATCTTACTGGTAATGGTTTTAATTTATCCCCAACATATATGATGCTTGCTGGTGGCTTTAAATAGATGCTATTGATCATTTTAAGAAAAATGCCATTTATTCCTATACCCTCCAATGTTTTTAATAGGAATGGGTGTTGATAATTCTGCATCTATTGAGATAATCATATGAATTTTATAAATTTGGTTATTGATATAATTAATTATGCTAATAGTTTTCCTAATATGGAACCAGCCACACATTCTTGGCATAAATTCTACTTGGTCATGGTGTATTATCCTGGGGATAACTTTCTGTAATCTCTTTGCTAATATTTTATTTAAGATTTTTGCATCAATATTTATTAGGGAAATTGGTCTATAATTTTCTTTCTCTGTTTTGACCCTAACTGGTTTAGGTATCAGCACTGTGTCATAAAAAAGAATTTGGTACCATATCTTCTTTCTCCATTTTTCCAAATAGTTTGCATAGTATTGGAATTAATTATTCTTTAAATGTTTGGTAGAATTCACATGTAAATCCATGTACTCTTAGAGATTTTTTTCTTAACTTGTTCATTTTCCTTTTTTAAAATGGGATTGTTTCAGAGATTTATTTCCTTCACTGTAATCTGAGCAATCTATATTTTTAAAACTAATCATCCATTTCACTTAAATTATCAGATTGATTGGCATACAATTGGGCAAAATAGATCCTAATTATTGCTCTAATTTTTTTTTCTTTATTGGTGGAAAGTTCACCCTTTTCATTTTTGATACTAACAATTTGATTTTTGTCTTTATTTTTCTAATCAAATTATCTAAATGTTTATCCATTTTGTTTTTTTTTTATAAAACCAACTCTTAGTTTTATTTATTAGTTCAATAATTTGTTATTTCAGTTTTATTAATCTATTATTTTCAGAATTTCAAATTTGATATTTAAAATGGGAGGTTTTAACTTGTGTTTTCTAGTTTTTTTAGTTGCATGCCCAATTCATTGGTCTTCCCTTTCTCTATTTTATTCAAGTATGCATGCAGAGATATAAAACTTCCCCCAAGAACTGCTTTGGTTGCATTCCATAAATTTTAGTAGGTTGTCTAATTATTGTAATTCTCTTAGATGAAATTATCAATTGTGTCTATGATTTGTTGTTTCAACCACTCATTTTTTAAGGTCAGATTATTTAATTTTCAATTAATTTTGATCTATTTTTCCTTGGCCATTTATTACATGTAATTTTTATTCCATCATGATCTAAAAAAAAAAGGTGCATTTACTATTTCTGCCTTTCTGCATTTGGTTTTGAGGTTTCTATGTTGTAATACATGGTCAAATTTTGTGTAGATTCCATGTACCACTAAGAAAAAAAATGTACTACTTTATGTCTCCATTCAAATTTCTCCAAAGATCCACCATACCTAACTTTTCTAAAATTCTATTTACCTCTCTAAACTTTTTTATTTATTTTGCATTTTGATTTATATAGTTCTAAGAGAGCAAAATTGAGATCCCCCACTAGCATACTTTTGCTATCTAATTCTTCTTGTAGCTCTCTTAACTCCCCTCTAGGAATTTGGATGCTATACTACTTGGTGCATATGTTTAGTATTGTTATTACTTCATTATCTATGGTACCCTTTAGCAAGATATAGTTTCCTTTCTTTTTTCTTTTAATTAGATCTATTTTTGCTTTTGTTTGACCTGAGATCAAAATTGTTACCCCTGCTTGTTTTTGCTTTAGTTAAAGCATAATAGATTCTGGAGCAGAATCTTATTTTACCTTTAATTTAATTTAAATTTTGCCTTTACTCTGTATGTATCACTCTGCTTTAAATGTGTTTCTGTTTAAATGCTGTTAGAAAGAAGTAGTGGTCAGAGACAAAGTTTTGGGGAGGAGGGATAGGAGGAAAGGAAACAGAAAAGTATAATTTGGGAAAAAAATAAGGTGATGGGAAATACAGAGTTAGTAATTTAATTGTGAATGTAAGTGGGATGAATGGTCCCATAAAATGGAGGTGATAAGCAGGCTGGATTAAAAGCCATAATCCTACAGTATGTTAGTGTGAGACAAGTTTCCCTGTGAAGATAAATATTTCTGATATTTTCTTTTTGAATCAAATCTGGTGAGAGTAAGATTCACATAATTCTTATTCCCTACTTTCTTTCCCTCACTTGTAATAAGTCTGTTTTGCCTCTTCATGAGATGTAATTTATCCCAATTTACCTCCATTTTTCTCTTCTTCCAATACAATCCCCTTTCTATCTCTAGTTTCTTTTTTATATTATCACAATAAAATCAAATTATACCTTTACCCTCTAAGTATACTCATAACAGAACTACAATTCTCAAGAGTTAAACATATCATCTTCCCATATAGAGTTGTAAATTCTAACTTTTAAAAGAAACAGTTATTTTTTCTTTCCTTTTTATTTTTTATGCTTCTTTTCAGTTCCATATTGAAGATAAAATTTTCTGTTCCTCTCTCGTCTTTTCACCAAAAATAAATTAAATTCACCTGTTTCATTGAATATCCATCTTTTCCCTTAAAAGATAATGCTTAAATTTACTGGATAGTTGATTCATGGCTACACTCTAAGTTCCTTTGCTTTTTGGAATAGCATACTCCATGCTCTTTGATTCTTTAAAGTAGAAGCTGCTAGGTCCTGGATAATCCTGATGGTGGCTCCTCAATAATTAAATTGTTTCTTTCTTACTGCTTGCAATATTTTCTCCTTAATCTGATAATTCTGAAGTTTAGCTATGTTATTCCTTAGAGTTTTTATTTGGGGATCTGTTTCAAGAAGTGATTGGTGAATTCTTTCAATGACTATTTTACCCTCTGTTTTTAGAATGTCAGGGCAGTTTTCCTTGATTTCCTGAAAGAGGATATTTAGGCTCATTTTCTATCATAGTTTTCAGGAAATCCAACAATTCTTAGACTGTCTTTCCTAGATCTATTTTCCAGGTTAGTTTTTTTTTTTTTCCAGTGATATATTTTTTCATTTTCTTCTATTTTTAAATTTTTGTTTTGTTTTGTTTGACTAATTCTTTTTTTTTTAATTTTTTATTGACAGAACCCATGCCAGGGTAATTTTTTACAGCATTATCCTTTGCACTCACTTCTCTTCCAATTTTGCCCCTCCTTCGCTCTACCCCTTCCCCCAGATGGCAAGCAGTCCTTTATATGTTAAATAGGTTACAATATATCCTAGATACAATATATGTGTGCAGAACCGAACAGTTCTCTTGTTGCACAGGGAGAATTGGATTCAGAAAGTATAAATAATCCGAGAAGAAAAACAGAAATGCAAGCAGTTTATATTCATTTTCCAGTGTTCTTTCTTTGAGTGTAACTGCTTCTGTCCATCCTTGATCAATTGAAACTGAATTAGCTCTCTTTATCAAAGAGATCCGCTTCCACTTCCATCAAACAGTAACGTTGTTGAGGTATATAATGATCTCCGGGTTCTGCTCATTTCATTTAGCATCAGTTCATGTAAGTCTCGCCAGTCCTCTCTGTATTCATCCTGCTGGTCATTTCTTACAGAACAATAATATTCAATAACATTCATATACTACAATTTACTCAACCATTCTCCAATTGATGGGCATCCATTCATTTTCCAGCTTCTAGCCACTACAAACAGGGCTGCCACAAATATTTTGGCACATACAGGTCCCTTTCCCTTCTTTAGTATCTCTTTGGGGTATAAACCCAGTAGAAACACTGCTGTATCAAAGGGTATGCACAAGTTGATAACTTTTTGAGCATAGTTCCAAATTGCTCTGCAGAATGGCTGGATGTGTTCACAATTCCACCAACAATGTATCAGTGTCCCTGTTTTCCCACATCCCCTCCAACATTCCTCATTATCTTTCCCTGTCATTCTAGCCAATCTGACAGGTGTGTAGTGGTATCTCAGAGTTGCCTTAATGTGCATTTCTCTGATTAATAATGATTTGGAGCATATTTTCAGATGGCTATAAATAGTTTTAATTTCATTGTCTGAGAATTGTCTGTTCATATCCTTTAACCATTTATCAATTGGAGAATGGCTTGATTTCTTATAAATTAGAGTCAGCTCTCTCTATATTTTGGAAATGAGGCCTTTATCAGAACCTTTGACTGTAAAAATGTTTTCCCAGTTTATTGTTTCCCTTCTAATCTTGTCTGCATTTGTTTTGTTTGTACAAAAACTTTTCAATTTGATATAATCAAAATTTTCAATTTTGTGGTCAATAGTGAGCTCTAGTTCTTCTTTGGTCATAAATTCCTCCCTCTTCCACAGGTGTTTGACTAATTCTTGATGTCTCCTTGAGTCCCTCACTTCCATGTATACAATTCTAATTTTTAGTGAATTAATTTTTTGTTAATTTTGTTATCTCCTTTTCATTTGGCCAATTAAATTTTTAAATGAGTTGTTTTGTTCATTGGATATTTTTTTTCTGTTTAACAAATTCTTTTTATCAACAAGTTGATTTCTTTTTCAAATCTATTTTATAAGGGGTTTTCTTCAGATAATTTCTGTTTCCTTTTTTAAACTCTCCTGCAATGTTCTCATTTCTTTTCCCCTTTTTTCTTATAACTCTCTTAAGATGCTTTTTGAATTCTTCCAAGACAGCCTTGTGAAATGGGGACCAATTCATATTACCCCTTGGGGCTTTATTTGGAGATAATTCTCTCCCTACATAAAAGCTATTTATGATCAGAGTTTTTTTTTTTTTTTTTTTACTTTTTTGCTTGTTTCTTTAAAGGTTGAAGTCCACTTTTAGGGTAAAGGGGAGATTGTCCCAAGTTTCCTCTACAGGAGACAGCAGCTTTTCCTGCCATGGGTCAGTCCTGCTGACTTTCTTCCTTTTCTACATGGGCATGGCCAAATCCCAGGTTATTCTGGGGTTCTGAGGCTCACTGTTTGCCTTTTGTATTAGTATTGGATGTCTCACATCTAAACTGCTGATCCACTGGCTTCTGAACCAAGACAGTAGCCAACTCTGCTGAATTTTACATAAGAGCCTCCCAATAGATTCCCTAGAGCATTACCCCATCCTGGGTCACTGTGCTGCACTTGCCCTTGTCCTAAGTTCTTCCAAAATATTTTCTGCTGGAAATTTCTTACACTCCAAATATTTGTGCATTCTGTCACTCTAAAACCAGTTCAGAGGCTTGCTATGGTGTTAATTTGGGGATCACCAAGAAGAGCTCAAAGACCTGTCAACTCTCAACCATCTTGGTTCTGCTCCCAGCATACAATTCTTGTATTAAAAAAATCAATTCTGATAATATGCAATTTTTCTAACAGAGAACTATGAAATAACCCATAAAATGAAGGGGAAGAGAGAGGCAAGCAGGATTCGTTGGGGAAAGACAGGGAACAGTGTAAGAAGAACCCTGAAATAAAAAAAGGGAAAAAGGGTAATCTGCCATCTCTAATTTCCTTTTCAGTTCATTGGGTGAATTGCTCCTGGATGAAAAGTACATACCCTTTCACAGCAGCACTTTTTGTAGTGGCTAGAAACTGGAAATTGAATGGATGCCCATCAATTGGAGAATGGTTGGGGAAATTGTGGTATATGAATGTTATGGAATTTTATTGTTCTGTAAGAAATGGCCATCAGGATGATTTCTGAGATGCCTGGAGTGATTTACATGAACTGATGCTAAGTGAATGAGAAAAAACAGGAGATCATTATACACTTCAACAACAATACTATATGATGATCAATTCTGATGGACATAGCTCTCTTCAACAATGAGATGATCCAAATCAATTCCAATTGTTCAGTAATGAAGAGAACAGCTACACCCAGCGAAATAACTCTGGGAAATGAGTGTGGACCACAACATAGCATTTCCACTCCTTCTGTTATTATCTGCTTGTATTTTTGTCTTCCTTCTTAGATTATTTTTATCTCCTTTCTAGATCCAATTTTTCTTGTGCAGCAAGATAACTGTATAAATATGTATATACATATTGCATTTGACATATACTTTAACATATTTAACATGTATTGGACTACTTCCCATCTAGGGGAGGAGGTGGGGGGAAGGAGGGGAAAAGTTGGAACATAAGTTTTCACAAGGGTCAATGTTGAAAAATTACCCGTGCATATGTTTTGAAAAAAAAAAAGCTATAATTAAAAAAAAAAAACACATGCCTTAAGGTGAATCCTGGGACCCATGCAAGCTGTGCTTCTGAGGGTGGGACACAAGCTTGATTGCACTCAAGAGCCAGAGGTAGGGGTATCAGGGAGCAAACTTGGGTGTCAATGAGAGGGCTCATTAGGTCTTCTACTGCTTTTCTCTGCTGTATAACCTCAAATGTACACAGTTGTTAATGTAAAAGTGAAAATGAAATTAATTAATAAAATCAAGAAATGCTTGAAGTTGCAAAAGCTGAAGAGGTGAATGTTGAGAATTCAACTCTTCATCATGCTGAGAGACTTCTTATAGATACTCACTTCTTTACCTACCCTTCCCCAAATGCAAAGCCTAAAGCTGAATGCAGCTCTCCAAATGTGGTCTACAAAAGGATGACCATCTCCTTATTACTGAAAGCTACCCCTTTCTTGATGTATGTCAAGACTGCATTAGCTTTTCTGGCAACTACATCATAATATATACTTATGTTGAGCTCACTAACCCCTATAACTCCCAGATTTTTTTTCAGACAAATTACTGTTCTACTAAAAACCTTCCCCCTAAGTGAAATAATTACTTGTTTCATATATATATTTTTATTATTATAGCTTTTTATTTACAAGATATATGCATGGGTAATTTTTCAGCATTGACAATTGCAAAATGTTTTGTTCCAACCTCCTTCCCCGACCTCTCCCCCAGTGGGTAGGTTGACCAATACATGTTAAATATGTTAAAGTATAAGTTAAATACAATATATGTATACATGTCCATACAATTATTTTGCTGTACAAAAATGATTGGACTTTGAAATAGTGTACAATTAGCCTGTGAAGGAAATATAAAATGCAGACAGACAAAAATAGTGGGATTGGAAATTCTATGTAGTGGTTCATAGTCATCTCCCAGAGTTCTTTCACTGGGTGTAGCTGGTTCAATTCATTACTGCTCTATTGGAATTGATTTGGTTATCTCATTGTTGAAGAGACCACATCCATCAGAATTGATCATCATAAAGTATTGTTCTTGAAGTGTATAAGGATCTCCTGGTCCTGCTCATTTCACTAAACATCAGTTCATGTAAGTCTGGGCCTTTCTGAAATCATCCTGCTGGTCATTTCTTACAGAACAATAATATTCATATAACACAATTTATTCAGCCATTCTCCAATTGATGAGCATCCACTCAGTTTCCAGTTTCTGGCCACTACAAACAGACCTGCCACAAACATTCTTGCACATGCAGGTCCCTTTCCCTTCTTTAAAATCTCTTGGTATATAAGCACAGTAGTAACACTGCTGGATCAAAGGGTATGCACAGTTTGATAACTTTTTGAGCATAGTTCCAAATCACTGTCTAGAATGGCTGGATGTATTCACAATTCCACCAAGAATGTATGTGTCCTAGTTTTCCCACATCCCCTGCAATATTCTGCATTATCTTTCCCTGTCATTCTAGCCAATCTGACAGGTGTGTAGTGGTATCTCAGAGTTGTCTTAATTTGCATTTCTCTGATTAATAATGACTTGGAGCACCTTTTCATATGGCTAGAAATAGTTTCAATTTCTTCATCTGAGAATCATCTGTTCATATCTTTTGACCATTTATCAATTTGGAGAATAGCTTGATTTTTTTATAAATTGGAGTCAATTCTCTATATATTTTGGAAATGAGGCCTTTATCAGAACCTTTGACTCTAAAAATGTTTTCCCCCTTTATTGCTTCCCTTCTAATCTTGTCTGTGTTAGTTTTGTTTACAAAAACTTTTCAATTTGATATAATCAAAATTTTCTATTTTTGATCAATAATGATTTCTAGTTCTTCTTTGCTCATAAATTCCTTCCTCTTCCACAGTTCTGAGAAGTAAACTATCCTAAATTCTTCTAATTTATGCCTAGGTCATGAACCCATTTTGACCTTATCTTGGTGTACAGTGTTAAGGGTGGATCAATGCTTAGTTTCTGCCTGCTAATTTCCAATTTTCCCAGAAATTTTTTGTCAAACAGTGAGTTCTTTTTCCAAAAGCTGGGGTCTTTGGGTTTGTCAAACACTACATTATTAAAGCTATTGACTATTTTGTCCTTTGAACCTAACCTATTCCCCTGATCAGCTAGTTTATTTTTTAGCCACCAAATGATTTTGGATAACTGCTGCTTTATAATATAATTTTAGATCTGGTATAGCTAGGCCACCTTCATTTGATTTTTTTTTTATTAATTCCCTTGAAATTCTTGACCTTTTGTTTTTTCATATGAACTTTGTTGTTATTTTTTCTAGATCATTAAAATAGTTTTTTGAGAGCCTGATTGGTATAGCACTAAATAAATAGATTAGTTTAGGTAGTATTGTCATCTTTATTATATTTGCTCTCCCTATCCAAGAGCATTTGATATTTTTCCAATTGGTTAGATCTGGCTTTATTTGTGTGGAAAGTGTTTTGTAGTTTTGCTCATATAGTTCCTGATTTTCCCTTGGGAGATAGATTCCTAAATATTTTATACTATCGGTAGTTACTTTAAATGGAATTTCTCTTTGTAACTCTAAGTGTTAGATTTTGTTAGTGATATATAAGAATGCTGATGACTTATGTGGGTTTATTTTGTATCCTGCAACTTTGCTAAAAGTGTGGATTATTTCTAAGAACTTTTTAGTAGACTCTCTGGGGTTCTCTAAGTATACCATCATATCATCAGCAAAGAGTGATAATTTGGTTTCCTCATTGTCTACTTTAATTCCTTTAATCACTTTCTCAATTCTTATTGCCAAAGCTAGCATTTCTAATACAATATTAAATAGTAATGGTGATAGTGGGCAACGTTGTTTCACTCCTGATCTAATTGGGAATGGTTGCAGTTTGTCCCCATTACATATGATGCTTACTGATGGTTTTAAATAGATGCTCCTAATAATTTTAAGGAAGAGTCCATTTATTCCTATACTCTCAAGTGTTTTTAAGCAATGGATGTTGGATTTTATCAAATGCTTTTTTCTGCACCTGTTGAGAGGATCATATGATTTTTGTTAACTTGGTTATTAATATGGTCAATTATGCTAATAGTTTTCCTAATATTGAACCAGCCCTGCATTCCTGGTACAAATCCTACTTCATCATGCTGTATTATCCTGGGGATGATTTTTTGTATTCTTTTTGCTAATATCTTATTTAAGATTTTAGCATCAATATTCATTAGGGAGATTGGTCTATAATTTTCTTTCTCTGTTTTCAACCTACCTGGTTTAGGTATCAGTACCATGTCTGTGTCATAAAAGAGATTTGGTAGGACTCCTTCATTCCCTATTTTTCAAATAGTTTATATAGCATTGAAGTTAATTGTTCTTTAAATGTTTGGTAGAATTCACATGTAAATCCATCTGGTCCTGGGGATTTTTTCTTAGGGAGTTGATTAATAACTTGTTATATTTATTTTTTCTGAAATGGAACTATTTAAGCAATTTACTTCCTCCTCTATTAATCTGGGAAGTCTATATTTTTGGAGGTAGTCATCCATTCCACTTAGGTTATCAAATTTATTGGCATAAAGTTGGGCAAAGTAACTCCTTATTATTGCTCTAATCACCTCTTCATTGGTGGAAAGTTTTCCTTTTTCATTTTTAAGATTAACAATTTGATTTTCCTCTTTCCTTTTTCTAATAAGATTTACCAAAGGTTGATCTATTTTATTGGTTTTTCATAAAACCAACTCTTAGTTTTATTTATTAATTCAATATTTTTTTTTACTTTCAATATTATTAATTTCTGCTTTTAATTTTAGAATTTCAAGTTTAGTTTTGGATTGGGGGTTTTTAACTTGGTCTTTTTCTAGCTTTTTAAGTTGTAAGCCCAATTCATTGATCTTCTCTTTTTCTATTTTATTCAAGTAAGCCTCTAAAGATATAAAATTTCCTCTTATTACCGCTTTGGCTGCATCCCAAAATTTTGGTATGATGTCTCATCATTGTCATTATCTTGAGTGAAATTATTAATTGTGTTTATAATTTGCTGTTTCACCCAATCATTCTTTAAGATGAGATTATTTAGTTTCCAATTATTTTTTAGTCAATTTCCCCTAACTTTTTGTTGAATGTAGTTTTTATTGCATCGTGATCTGAAAAGAAAGCATTTACTATTTCTGCCTTTCTGCATTTAATTTTGAAGTCTTTTTGTCCTAATATGTGGTCAGTTTTTGTATAGGTTCCATGAACTGCTGAGAAGAAAGTATGCTCCTTTCGGTCACCATTCAGTTTTCTCCAAAGAGCTATCATACCTAATTTTTCTAATATTATATTTACCTCTTTAATTTCTTTCTTATTTGTTTTGTGGTTTGCTTTATCTAATTCTGAGAGTGCAAGGTTGAGATCTCCCACTATTATAATTTTGCTGCCTATTTCTTCTTGTAACTCTCTTAACTTCTCCTTTAGGAAGTTAGATGCTATACCACTTGGGGCATATATGCTTAATATTGATATTGCTTTGAGTTTCCCCACTGTCTGTGGCTCTCTACAGATATTAATTCTGTTGACCTAGTATATTAGCTATCCCTATCACCTAAGTGGGGCATAGGAAAAGTCTAAGGAATTCTATCCAGACTAGTAGTGGTCTAAATAAGACATTACCTTTGGTAGGACTAAAGTTAGCCATTTGTGAGGATAGAGAACCTGGTTATGCTAGTAAATGTTTAATAACTAACTGCCCCCTGAAATGTACACGGGATACATTTTATTTTTTTTTTCCATTTTCTTGGGTCTAAAGAATCAATAAAATAATAATCTAAATCCTGATTTGAAGGACTTACTGATTTTTGAGATATAAATGCTCAAACTAAAAATTTAACAAACAGGTGAAGAGAGAGAGAGCCTTTTAAAGCTGACTCCAGCATACCACTAGTAGAGAGTCTTGGTAAGACCACTAAACAAAGTCAGAAGTTTGGAGATTTTGTCATTGATCATGTCAGAACCATAATAGAATAATTAAACAGAATTACAGGGTTGGAAGAAAACTTAGAAGTTATATAATTCTCTAAGCAGAAGACAGCTAGGTGGTATGGTAGATGAAGCATCAGGCCTAATCATCTTAGTGAGTTCAAATCTGGCCTCAGACCATTATTAGCTATGTCACAGTTAGTGACATTGTCACAGACTTGTCACAGACAATTCACAAAACCCTGACTCAGATCCTCATCTATAAAATGAGCTAGAAAGGGAAATAAAAAATCATTCTAGTATTTCTGCCAAGAAAACCTCAAATGTGGTAACCAAGAGTCAGATATGATTGAAAAGTGACAATAACAACAACAAAGAAGACAATCTGGATTCTGAAGGCTGAAGTCTGAGACTTGGTTGAGTGAAAATTTCTAAAGAAGCATTGCTTAATTTAGAGCTTGGAATAGTGCTTTTATTTTATCTTGAACAATTTAGACCTTTAGGAAGTTTTACCTTGACAAAGTAATTTCTGATTCAATCCAGTCCAAATCAATCCAATAATAATTCATAAGTGGCCACTCTATACTAAGATGTCTATCCAAACACATAAATGTACCAAATCTTAATTCTAGGAGTTTATATTCTACTGAAAATACAGTTGTTCCTCAACAAGAATTTATTAAGTTCCTACTATGTGCCAGGCATGATGCTAGGCTCTGAGGATGCAAAGAGAAAAGTAAAATAATACCTTCCCTTGAGGGAAAAAAAACACAAAAGACACACAACAGCTCGAACTGTACCTGCTACCTGAAATCTTTTCTGATCTCCTCAGCTGTTATTTGGTAGTGTTGTCTAGTGGAAGAGAGATGACCTTGAAGTCAAGAAGAACCAGGATGAGGTCTAGCTCTGATACTAATGACATTCTGATAATAATGTAAGCCTGGGAAAGTCATTTAGCCTTTTGAAGCCTGTTTCCTCATCTCTAATATGAAAATAATATTAACATCTTCCTCACGGGGTAATCAATTCCCAAAGCTCATTGATATGGGATTCTATTCTTGTTAGTGAAGATCAATATCCACATAAACTGGCTTTGGGATTCAGGTTACATAGGTTATGTCTTTTGTTAACTTTAAAATCCATTAAAATCCTAGCTGCTACTAGTGTCCTCTTTCCTAACAACTTAGTATTTGTTTTGTATATGTCTATTCTGTATATAATTAGATATGTTCCTATTATCTCTGTCAATAGAACATAATCTTGAGGTTAAGGGTTATTACATTTTATTTTTCTACTTTGTATCCCTAATGACTATCATAGTGTCAATTATGTAATAGGCACTTCATATGTATGTATTGATTGATCATTGATATATATATATATATATATATATATATATATATATATATATATATATATACACACAAAACAGCTATAAGAAAACCTTGGAGGGGAAGGAACTAGCACTTGTGTTGGGGGTCAAACAAGGCCACAAGAATAGGCCATTATCAAGTAACCATTAGCAAATTATAATTTAAAAGTAAAGAATATATTTTTTGCTTAGAATTCAAGAGCAGTTTCTAAATGATATTATATTTATCCCAAATTCCCTTAAAAATAATAATTATTAACCAGTGAATTTGCCAGATGTGAGACTTGAATGCAGGTCTTTCTGATTCTGAGATTAATAGATTAAATTTAGTTGCAAAGATCTGTTTTCCTAACTTGATAGAAATTCTTATGTTAATGACTACTGATTGATTAACTTGTCTTATATATTCTTGTTTTTCCTTAATGATAATTTTATTCTTCATAAAGTAGGGGAAGTAATTAGATAAAGTGGTATTTTGAATCTAATTCTAACTAATAAAGAGGAAATAAGAAAGTGATCATGTCAATAAGCATTTATTAAGTGCCCACAACGTGCCAGACATAGTACTAAGCACTGGAGATATAAAGAAAGTCCCAAGTGGGCAGGCCCCTATTAATATAAAGCAGATTCTAGGTTCCCAGAGGAGTTAGTGATGAAGAGACACATTTTTTTTTATTCCAAGGAGCAGCCACCTGACCCTCCCCATTTTCTAGTCTTCCCTTCTATAGCTAAAGTACAAGCTGGATGGAATGTTTCACTTTGTATTGTTGATCCTAAATCCTCCAAACACCATTAAAAAAGAGATATAGCTTCATGATCAATTATGCCTTTTCAGTTTTCTGGGAATCTGTCTTTACTCACTCTCACAAATCCACTAAACTGATTGCTTATGATTGAAAAACCTTTTAAAAGGAAAGTCTTTCATTTTTTCATTTCACCATATTGGTATCCAAAAAAAAAAAAAAAAAAAAAAAAAGCAAATGTAGCATTAATGTAATAACTTATCTTGAATGAGTAAATGTATCATCCATTAATTCTTCAAACAATTAATATAAATAGCCTTTTTCAAATTCTTCCCTTTGTTGATAATTGGCAGGGTAGAAAGATGATGGATGGTAGCACACTAGGAGATAGTAATGAGATAGATTGAGAGAGGGATAATCACTAATGTGAGGGGATGGAGATAAAGGCAGGTAGAATTCGAAAACTAATTTTATATATTTCATTAGTTTATAGAGTTTGCATTCAAGTAGACCAATAGAAACTGAATGTAGTTTAGTCTCTTTTAGAGATGCTTTGTTCACAGGGGGTTCATTAACATAGCTATCCTTGCTGATTCTATTTTCATATGTATAACTTTTGGAATCTTTTTTTCAAAATCAATTCGCATGCTACCTCTTATGTAAAGTATTTCCTGATCACCCTTCAGATCAAAGAGATATCTCCTCTTTCTCTCCTTATCTCTGTCTCTCTGAATCTCCATCTTTGCCTTTGTCTTTATCTTTGGCTCTATCTATCTCTGTCTCTTTCTATGTGTGTCTCTCTATCCTTCTGTTTCTTTGCCTTTGTCTTTTTTTTTTTTTTGAGCAACTTTTCTCAACATATCTTCTGCTACTATACCCTTATATAATTTGTATTCATGTACTTATGTTACTTTCACTAGCAGAATATAAACTCCCTGAGGTTAGAAACTATCATTATTTTTCATCTTTTTGTCCACATATCTAGCACTATTTCACAGAGTAATAGTTCAATAAAAGCTCATTGAATTGAAAAGCAATTAAACATGATTTTGTTAATCACCTGCTATATACTCAGAACTGATCAAACACAAGTGAAACTATCCTCCTTTCAAGAAATTTACATTCTAATGGTACAATCTACATGCATATGTTGGTATACAGACAAAACATACAAGATAGAGGACCTGGAGAGAGAGAACTGGGAAACTAGAAGACCAGGAAAGACAGAAGTTTGCATTTGAACTGTGGATTGAAAGAATCCAGAAAATCTAAGAGGTAGTGGTTTAAAAGGAGTATATTCCATATGTAAGGTATTAAAAAAAAAAAAAACAGGTGATAGAGTGTGTCTTATAGGAGCAAATTCAAGTAAATCAGCATTGTTTGTAGAATTCAAGCAATGGAATCTGAGTTCTATTTTGTTTTAAATGATACATGCAGGAGTTTGTGTTTGATGTCAGAGATAATAGGGAACCACTGCAATATATTGAGTAGGGGGTTGAATTGTACAATATGTGCTTTTGGAAAAATAAACATGTAAAGAAAGGATTGGAATGGAAAGAGATTTTAGACAGAGAGATAACTCACAGAAATATTCCAATACTTTAAACAAGGAGTGATGAGGGATTTATGATGACTGTAAATGATGATGTGGAAATGAAAAAAAAAATAGCAGACAGAAGTGATGCTATTTGTCTTTTCTTTTTGAAGAGAATCAATGATAATCATGGATGACATCCTGACTTGAACTTGAATTGGATTTAAGTGAAGCAGAGCTGCTCAAAGTCATCAGTCTTACTCTCTTCTTTACATAAAAGTCAAGATGATATGTGATGGTCCAATGGATGCAGAGGATGACCTTGGAGTCTTTGATGGCTAATCAAGCTCTAAACACTACACATCACCTGTTTAAATCAATATATGTAAGAGATACTGAACTGAATGTGAGGTTTTATTTGTCACTTCTGTTCTCTATGCTTTTGTTTTCATATTTGCAAACTAAGAAAAATAATCTCTCTACAAAGATCTTAAAGACAAATGAGAAAATATATATGAAATTATTCTAAGTTCTTGAAGATAAATTATATTGTTATATTATTTATTACTATTACTATTATGAAATAAAACTGATTAATATGATAATTCATACATGCTATTTCTTTGAAATTCTGTGTTATATTATACTAGATAAAATTTTATTTCTTTTCTTTCAATTCCTTTGCATAAATAGGGGGAGAAAAGACCAATACATAAATCACATTTGTTTTGAAATTCATGAAATCTTTATGTGGAAAAAATCACTGAAATAATGTTATATGGATATTATATTCTAGGATTTTATTAATAACTTGTGCTGGATATTGAAATATTTAACAAATATACTACATCAAATGCATGATCATTTCAGGGGTTGGGGGTGGGGTGCGGTCAGAGTAGTATTTTTTTTTCATTATTGCATTAAAGTTTACCATTAAAGGCAAATACATAAAATGCCAGAAAACTGACTTTCCTTTTGCTTGTAAAAAATAAATGCCATTTTAAAAAACTATTAGTTATTTTTTAAACTATAATCTATTTCATCTCTCACTAGTAATTTTTCTTTAATGAGTCTGCCAAAAAGAGCTGATGTATTCTTATAAATAATCTTTAAAAATTCTGATTTTGAAAGCAGTAGACCTAATTATTCTGCCTAAAAACTTGACTCAGTTGAAGAGTTCTCTCTTAGGGAAAAATAGTATGAACTGATATAGAATAAAGCATGTTAATTAACTTAGGAGAATAATTTATATGAAGGCTAATTTCATATAAAATGAAACAAAATTGTAATACTTCAGAATTCTGATCAATATAGTAACCAACTATGATTTCAGAAAACTGATGATAAAGTATGCTTCCTGTTTTCTGCTCCAGAGGTGGTGGTAGATGATAAGTGCATTTTCACACCGGGACAAAAGTTTGATTTTTTATAGTTATTGTTATAAGGAAGAAAATAATTTGTATGTATGAAGAAAGAGTTATATAAAAAAGAAAAATAGTATCAATAAAACATTTAAAAGTTATTTTTCAAATGTCTCCTTCCCCTCTTCATTACTGGTGAGTCATTTATTTATCTATGCCTCCATCTCTAATTGAACTTCCATAAATTCTATCTTTTCCTGTTTTCCTTCTCATTTTTATCATCATTTCACTTTCATTGATGATTCTTCATTTAATTTTTATTCTTGACATTTTTTTCGATTTTTTAACATACATTTTTATAAGCTGTAAGAGTAATCTAGGTTCAGAATTCACATTTCTACACATATCTTCTTAAAAGAATGGATACAAGCTTATTACTGCTCAGAACCTTAATTTAGATAAGATGTAAAGGAAAAGGAAACTCATAGCACAAAAGTAATATATAATTAACAAAATCAACAGCCAGTATAATAAACAAACTCACCGCATTCATCATCACTACTATGAGGAAGCAATAACATCTAAATTCCTTGGCTGGGAGAATCTATGGTCATAGCTATTAAGTCTTACGCTGGAGGTGTTACTAGGCAAGTTGTGCAATGGTTCCCAGCTGAACTCTCAAAGTCCCCTTCCACTAAAGGATTTTTATAGGCTGAAAACAAAGAAGGCACTACACTATTCTCATTTGTTATGTGACTCTTGAAATGTAGATACAGGATGCTCCTTCACAAAAGGCCCACCAAGGAGAATATTTGTTCATTCCTTTCAAAGGACTCGGTTTTTTCCAAGGAACTGGCTAGGTTTCTGGGGTAAACATAGGCCTGCAATAAAGGATACTCATTGATTAATGCATAAGAAAGGATGGTCTTCCAACTTCTACCAACTTTCCTGGTAATTACATTAAATAACTGCAAGCATATACTTTTGTTCTCAGCAAAAAGTTATACAAAAGACATGGCCGAGAATCATTTAAGATTCCTTAATAGAATTCCTTACATAATTATTAGCCTCATATCCATCACCCTAATTCTATTTTATATTCTGATTTTTACTCCCCCAAACATTCTTCTGCAATCTCTTGAAAATCTCTGTATTACTTGGTACCTCATAAAGTAAAAATCTAGAATAACTACTTATTCCTTCCAGGCCTTTACCTCTTCTTTGCCATTATTGTACCTGCTTCCTAGCTGGCAAATCAAGATAGGTAATCTTTGATCATTTTTCTTTCCTTCATTTCATTTGACTAAATTTTGTCATTTTTGATTTCTACTTCAATATATTGCTGAAATTTATTGCTTCTCCTGTGACTTCATTGTTAGGGAAAAAATAAACATATGCTAGAATTTTTCATTCTGATTTTTGCAAATATTTCCCTTCATATCAGTACAATTATAAAATATGCCATTACTTCAAGGAGCCATCATTCCATTCACATGGATACTTCTCTAAAGAAGCAGCTCATAACTTCTTAATGTTTCAGTCTAGTTTCTAGTGTTGCTGTCTTTTCCCGCAGTTCCCATTTATCATCTCTGGTGATAAGCCTCTTTGAATTTAGCTACTATATGCAGAATTCTCTACTAAATGCTCAGAGAGATTCAAAATATAAATAAAACATAAATCTGCTCTCTAGTCTGAATTTGCAGTTTGAGGATCTGCATCTGAATCTTATATCTGCTAATTACCACTTTGTGACCTTATGCAAATAAGGGCCCAGTTTCTTATAAAATGAGATATCTGAATTTGAAGAAATTTGGATTATATAACCCCTAGAATATCTCAGGTATCTTAGAATATAGACAACCATCTACTTTAAATAGTTATGATAAATACAAGTAGTAATATAAAATAAATTTCTAGGATGAAAATTATTTTTCCTTTCCACATAAAATGTTATAATAAACTTCCTCCTCTAATCTTTCAATTTCAGATTGTTTTACATAGTGATTTTTTCTACTTTTTAAAAATAACTCTCCTCTTACCCTTTATTTTTTCCAGACCTTTGTGATTTTTCTTCTTTGCTCCACATGTGCTCCTTTCTACCTTTGTCAGAGAAACATTCTACATTTTTAAAGAATTTAAAAAAAAAAAAATCTATCCTACCAACAACATGGGCTTCTTTAAATAACCTTTTTATATCTTTTTTCTTTCAATAACTAGATAACTTTCCACAAACCACCACTCTTTCACCTCAACACTGCTGGAATCTTTACAAACTGCTAACTCATTAGAGTTGATAGATTATTGATCTGATCTTACAAGAAGATGTTTTGGGCCAGAACCTGAAACAAGGTACTAAGTAGAACTAATTGATACAATGCTTGTGTTCACACCTTTACTCGTTGGAGTTCACAAGTATGAGAGATTCACAAAGTAAACTTTGTAACTTTGTGAATTCACACCTCCCTTGAAGCTCTTAGGGCCAGAGAGCACTATGGGAGAAAATCCATAATCCCTCTCTCTCGTATCCTACAATTCCTCTCTCTCATATATAAGATACAGACAGAGGCTCTCAGACAGAATTCAGCCAAATTACATAGAGAGGAGAGTGTCAAGTCAGAAGAAGCCATGAGTAGAGTTGAGCTAAAGCCAGGAGAGAATTACTTCGGAAGGCAAGAGAGACAGATTCATCTTTGTGCTGGCTGAAGGCTGAAGAAAGCAGAGGCAGAGGCTGAAGGACAAATCTTTGGATTTGAAGACATTCGGAGGGAGCTCTTGGAACCAAGCAGAGAGATAGGCCTCTAAGAATCTAGCTATCCAGGCCCAAGGAAAGAGACAAGACTTGGAAAGAGAAATAAACATTTGTATTTTTACCAGCTGGCTGTATTTGAGGTAATTATATTGATCTGAACTGAAACTAAGGCTGCCTCCAGAAAACCTCCCCCGAGAAACCTGTTTTCACCTCCAGAGAGAACTATTATTATATTTAAAAGAAGAAAATCACCACACAACATGACTACTTGCGTACTTTTGGGAAATTCAGAAATTGCCGGAATGCTACCCGTAAAGATACTACTTTTATCTGTTAAGTATAACCTCAGTTGAATGAAAAACTTTCAAGGCAGGAGTCACAGCATGCAATATCTAGGTTAATTTTCCATTTACATACAAACCTCCAACTTATAAGTAATATCAAGGAGTAGTAGATGTTCCTAGAAGAGATCTCTTCCTTCTCCAACTTTCCTCCTATGTTCATTGACAGGCATTATAACATACTCTGCTTACTTCTTTACCCAAACATTTCTGATAACCTAATTTGCCTCACTCAGAAAGAGTACAAGAAACAGCTAGAGATAAAAAGGAATTTGAATTAAACAGAGAACCAACCTTGCATTCGTGGTAGGAATTTTCTTAATTGAGAACTCAGCAATTGTGACTATATTCTTTATTTTCCATTGAATATAATCTTCATCAAACAGCAAAGGAGAGAAATATGGACTTGAAGAGCTATCATATTTCTTTTAAACTAAAAAAGTCAAACAAATAAAAATAAAACAACAAATAAGCTACTTTTATATATAAAAAAGTGTCTGATTAAATCTTCAGAGACAAAACAGCATAGGAGAAAAGGACTGTAACAGCTACCTCAGGTCATCCGAATCCTCCTTAACTAGAGGTGGTGTTATATATCTATTTCTTTAGACTCTAAGATATAGTCAACTCAATGTCTCTTCTGAGCTCCAATTCTGCATTACCAACTGCCTATTAGACATTTCAAACATATAACAGAGACATCTCAAACTCAACAGGCACAAAAAAAGACAAAACAAATCTCATTATCAAATCCATTCTTTCTGAACTTCTCTCATTTTGTTGAGAGCTCCACATATTTCTCCAGTACCAAAATACTGACATTCTCAACTGCTCCTTCTGGTAATCAAATCTTATCATTTCTACTGATATATTATTTCTTGATTTTCTGTTCACTATCATATAGCCATCATGTGAATTTAGGTTCTCATCATCTCTTGCACTGAACTACTGCAATGGCCTTCTAATTATTTCTGTCTCACATTTCTCACCATTGCAAACCACCTTCACCTCAGTGGCTAAAATGATTTTCCTTAAGTACATATGTGAACATGTTACTCCCCTACTCAATAAGCACCAGTGACTTCTTATTCTTTCTATGATCAAATACAAACTTTCTCTGTTTGGCCTTTACAATCCTCCATTTGGCTCCAATTTGCCTTTTAAGCCTCATTATATATGATGTTGCTTCCTAAACTCTATAATCAAATCAAATTAGTCTTTTTGTTCTTCATATTTCATTGCATCTCCCAATTCTTTGAACTGACTTTCTGCCATGCCTAGAAGGAACTCTATCATAGTATCATTCAAGTTCCTTTAGTTCAAGGCCCGTCTTCTACACGGAGCCTTTCCTGACCACTCCAATTTTTAGTGGTCATCTTAACTACAATTAATTTTTTAAGCTATATATTTTTATTTCTCTCTCTCTCCTCTCTTTCTCTCTCTTTGCTCTCTCTCTCAGAGAATGCTTTGATCTGAATTCAGACTTGATCAGTTCCTTTTCTGAATATGGATAGAATTTTTTATCATAAATCCTTCAAAAGAATTGTGGCTGACTTCACTACGGAGAATAACAAAGTAATTTACAGCTGGTCATCCCAGAGCATTGTTATTACTTTCTATATAGTGTTTTTCACTTTGTCCCAGGTTTTTTTTTGCCCCTGAGAGTTTCCTGCTCATCATTTCCCCGAGAACAATAATATTCCAGCAGAGAAACTTGCTTAAATTTAAAAAATATATATATATATATATACGTATATATATATATGTATATATATATATATATATATTATTCCTTCATTAACTCATACCCATGCACTCTCCCTCCTTCCTTCCCTCCTTCTATCTCTCTGTCTCTGTCTGTCTGTCTGTCTGTCTCTCTCTCTCTTTCTGTATGTATGTTTATTTTTTTAATGATATTTTTTTTAAATGATGAAATTAAGGGATGAGAAAAAAAATGTACTGAGAGAAGGGAAAAGTAGAATGGTGCAAATTGGCTGCCATTAAAAAAAAAGAGCTAAGAAAAAAGCTTTTGCAGAGTAGAGTAAGAGGGGATGATGAGGGTGAGTGTGTAAACCTTACTCTCATCAGAATTGGCTCAAATAGGAAATAACTTACATACTCAATAAGGGTATAGAAATCTATCTTACCCTGCAGGAAAATAGGAAGGGAAAAGAATATGGGAAGGGGTTGGTAGATGATAAAAGAGAGGACATATTGGGTGAGGGAATGGTTAGTAGTAAAACACTTTTGAGTAGGAACAGGATGAAAGAAGAGAGAGAATAAATGAGGCAAAATACAATTAGCAATAGTAAGTGTAAAAAAATTCTAAGCAATTAACAATAATAACTATAAGAATAATCTGTGGCAAATGTCCTTTGGGGAGGTGAGGTGTAGAAAATAAGATAAATCATGGGTGTTTTGATGCAGGGTAAAGTGCTTGCTTTGGAACTGGGTTTCAGTCCTGAATCTGACACATCCTAACTATGTTACTTTGAATAAATGGCTTTTCCTCTGTAAGCCTCAGTTTCCTTGGCTGTAAAATGTGTGTTCATGCACGCGTGTGTGTGTGTGTGTTTGTGTGTATTAGATAATAAGTTCCCAATAAGTTCCCTTCCAAGTCTTTATCTATGATCCCTATCTTCCAGAATTCTGAGTAATTCATGGAACTTCAGAATTGTTAAGGTATACAATAATAGTCTGAACCATAAATATAATGGATTACCATCATGCCATATTCTAAAAGTTTTCAAGCAGGCTTTTTCAGAAGAGCTTCAGTGCAGAAAAATGTATTGCCTTCCATTCCATTCAAATGTAACATGTTTTAAAGTTTTATCAGAGTGCCTGTAACATAATAGGTCCTTAATAAATGCTTTCATTCCTCTTCTTGAAAGACAATTCTTAGGAAGTTTTACCTGACATCGAGTTAACTTTTACTTCTGCAACTCCTTCCCATTTCTCCTAGTTCTATCCTCTGGGGCCAAATAGAAAAAAATATCTAATGCCTCTTCCTTGAAGCAGTCTTTGAAATAAGTAAAGACAGCTACCATATCCTTCCTGGGTTTTTTCTTCTCTAATCTGGATAGTCCTACATCCTTCAATTAATTCTCATATGATATGTACTCAAAATCCTTAATCATCCTAGTTGATCTTATCTAGATGTTTACATTAATTACACATTACTCACTAACATTCTTCCTAATTTGTGATATCCATAATATGCTAAGTCGTAGCAATTGCTGACAGCTATTTCAGATGTCACCTCAGGTGGCCCTTTGGTGGCCAGGGACTTATCCTTCATAGATTTCTATAGTAACACAAGAAAAGCTTAAAAATAACTAATATTTAGAAAAATTTAAATCAAAGAGACACTAGGTTCCAACTTACATCCATCAGATCAGAAAAGTTGACAAAAAGGGCAAATGTTGAAAGTGGTTTTGATAGGATGATCAATTTTGATGGACGTGCTCATCTCCAGTAATGAGATGAACCAAATCAGTTCCAAGAGAGCAGTAATGAATTGAACCAGCTACACCCAGTGAAAAAACTATGGGAGATGACTATGAACCATTATGTAGAATTCCCAATTCCTATATTTTTGTCCAACTGCATTTTTGATTTCCTTCACAGGCTAATTGTACACTATCTCAAAATCCGATTCTTTTTGTACAGCAAAATGACTGTTAGGACATGTATATTTATATTGTATTTAGTTTATACTTTAACATATTTAACATGTATTGGTCAACCTGCCATTGGAGGGAGGGGGTGGGGAGAAGGAGGGGAAAAATTGGAACAAAAGGTTTGGCAATTGTCAATGCTGTAAAATTACCCATGCATATAACTTGTAAATAAAAAGCTATTAAAAAAAAACAAAGAAAGTGGTTTTGAGAAAATAGGCACATTAATTAATTATTGGTAGAGCTGAGAATTCTGGAAACCATTCTGGAAAGCAATTTGGAACCATGCTCCCATAGTTACTAAATCACATATATCTATTGACCCAGAAATATCCCTACTTGCCCTATAAGACAAAAAAGAATGGAGTCCATATGTACAAGAATATTTTGGCAGTTCTTTTTGTGATTCCAAAGAGTTATAAAATAAAGAGATGATCATCAATTGAGGAATGGATGAACCAATTATTTTATATCAACATAATGGAATATCATGTGCCAAATGAAATGAAGGAGATGGTTTCAGAGAAACTTAGGAATGTTTGTATGAATTTATGCAGTGTGACGTAAGCAGAATTGGGATAACAATTTAAGCTGTAATCACAATACTGTAGGAGTGAATAATTTGAAAAGATTTAACAACTTTGATAAATGAAATGTTCATCCATGCTTCTGGAAGATTCATTCTGAAGAGTACTACTGCCTTCTTGAAGAAGTGATGGACTAAGCATGAAGAATGAGATACACATTTTAAAGAATAACCAATGTAATGATGACAGAAAACTTTGCAAAGTGTTTTACAAATATTATCTCATTTTATCCTCACAATAACTCTGGGAAGTATATGCTATTTTAACCCTATTTTTTTAGAGAAAAGTTAGTAACTTGCCCAGTCACAGAGCTAGTAAACATTTGAAATAGGTCTTTTTGACTCAAAGTCCAAGGCTCTATCACTACATAACTAGCTGTTTGTTTTGCTTAATTATAAATATTTATTATAATGGTTTCCTTCTTGTCACTCCTTCCCCATGTTCCCCCAGTGATGTTTAAGGAGACAAAATTGTTAACTCCTTAAAGTTTGTAATTGAAAAAAAATTAAAAACCTTTTTGTTGTATTCAAACTGTAGAATGTCAGAGATCTCCCTTAATGTTAGATAAAGTAAATAATAAAATCAGTGTTGGAGCCACACAACATATTGCCCAATTAAAGGGATTAAAGTATTATTTTTATTTTCTTTAAAAAGAAAGCTCCAGATTTCTTCTTCAGTATTTCAACATCTGTTAGCCTTGCTAGACCATATATTCTGATAAAATATTACCTACTTTTCTGATTTCCCTAGTGCCTTTAATTTGAACCAAACAGATCTTGTAAATTTTACATTTGTTTTTGTTTTTCTTTATAATAAATATTTCTCAGGAAGAGTAGGAAGCCTGAAGAAGAGTATAAGAAAAGGAGGAATAGAAACAGGAAGAAGGAATGATTATCATTTCACATACCAAATAACTTACTCCTTGATTTAAGTGTAGCACTTTCTTTGGCTAGGAAAGCTTCTGAAGGTCTAAATAATAAAAAATAAAAAAAAAAAAAAACCGTCAAAGGCCATGATTTTCATCCTGGACCAATAAAAGAGGAAAGCTTGCTGCCACAGGTACAAGGGAAAATAACATGTTCTCTAGAATAGTATTTCCTTGGTAAATAAGGTAAAGAAAGAATTATTGTTATTAATAATTTCTGGAATATTTGATTCTGTATTTGTCCTTCAGTAAAATAACATTTAAAAATAGACATTGTTCTAAAGGAACATTCTAAAATGATGTGCTATTTCAATCACTGTAAGTAACTGTGTACATGGGTATAGGAAAGAAACACATAAGGAACTGAGGATAAAAGGAAAAATAATTTTTTTCAATGCTATGCTTTGAACAATTCTTACAGAAATATATACTTTTAAATTCGTTAATTCATCTGTTGAACTTCAAAAGTCTATAAAAAATTAAGTAACCCCAATTTTACTGGACAATGATATAGAGGGATTCTATATCCAGTCTCCATTTGCTTGCTAGAAGACTTGCCTGGTAAACATTTTTCCAATTTCTTTCTAACTAGAGCAAAGCAACAGCTATTATTTTTCATTACTCCTCCATTCAAAGGAAAAAGTAAAGATCAGTGTTTTAGGACTGAAAAATAAATTTCATGGGTTTTGATGGGTTACTCTAGCCCTTAACAATTCAATATGGCTTACCCAGAAGCAATGGAGAAGTACATTCTAGACAAGAGACTATAATATTATCCCCAAGAAGTGTTTTAAAAGTCAGCAAAGAAACATGCAACCAAAAAAGAAGACAGGTTTATCATACTTCAAAACAAAGAGAAAGTCAATACAAAGCTAGACCATTCCACAAGGATCTTGAGAAGTCAAGTGGAAACCAAGAAAACCCTCAGAAACATGGATTTGCTCTGATGACCTTGCTGCTGTAGAGTGATGAAAGTGGGGAGAAAAAGAGTTGCTTTTAAGGGTGAGAGCCAAGATTCAATCCCAGACATATGAACACTATGTTTAAATCTACACATAGATCTAATGATCTTTCTGTTATATAATGCTGACCCTTATATAGAATAGAGAAATAAATATAGAATCACCATTTCCCAGGGAATAATAATTGATAATTTGTAGGCATGTCTACTTATTCAGTCATATTGATTTTTTATGAAGAGAAAAGACATTAACAATAGCCTATTCCTTTTTAAAATAAAACATATAATTTGTGTTACTGATAAGAAACCCAATTCTGTCATTCATGATATTCATGATCTAGATCTCTTTAGATATTTGACATGTGAAATCATTTGTAAAATGAGAGTATTAGCCTAGATCAGTGGTATGAAACTCAAATAGAAATGGGGACCACTAATCTGTACGAAATATCCCTGACTGCTATAAAGTAACTATTCTTAGTTTTAAAATGTAATATTATCATATTTTTGGTTGTATTTTTTAAAGTATTTCACAATTACATTTGAATTTGGTTCTAAAATTTCCCTCAAAAGTGTAGCTTTGGCATTTTGGACACATCTAACATGCATTACTGATTAGGTTCTTTACAGCTTTAATATTATAATTTGCTAATTACTGATTTACTTGATAATTTTTTGTCTTCTTTTTTTTTAGAAAGTTAAAGTCCTTGAGATTAGAGATTGCTTCCATTTTTTTTTTCTGCAGCAGTGATGATCAAGAGAGAGTTGCTCAGTCATTTTGATGACTTATATTGTCCCTAAGCCCTTATTGAGGGAACCCAATGAACTTCTCTAATTAATCCTAAATGAACTGGGGCCACCTCCTGATGATTAAGTGTGCCTCAAGAGGACAGTCTCTTAGAAGAAGAAACCACCTTGTTTTCTATAATAGTGGACTATTATAGAATAGCTCTAGTTTTTTTTTTTTTTTAACCTTTTTCTCGATTTCTCTCCCTTGGATTTACAGACCTGTGCACTAAAAAAAAGAAGGTAAAAGAGGTCCTCCTCTCCCTGGTAGTTGCAATGTTGGTTTATAGCAGAAGTAACTGTCTCAGTATGTACTCTGAGACATCTGTTCACCAGCTGAACAGATTTCTGGAGTCCTGGTTCATCACTGTGTTGATAAGAGTTCTTAAGTATTTAATAATTATTTGTCTTTATAATGTTATTGTTATTATATAAATTATTTTTCTGGTTATGCTCACTTCAGACTGCATTAGTATACAAGTCTCTCCACTTTCTCTGAATCAGCACTTCATCACTTGTTATAGCACTACAGTATTTCATCACATTCATTTATCATAATTAGTTCAGTCATTTTTAATTTAAAGGGGAAACTAACTCTTCTCTCCAACTCAGTTTACAATTCTTTACCACAAAAACTGATGACCTTTTAGAATTGAAGCAATTATCTGAATAAGCAGGACAAACTCCCATTTTAGGTTCTCCTTGGGAGATTAGGTTATAAGAAAAGAGAAGAAGAAAAAAAAATCTTTTAGATGTTCTTTTTCCCTATCATTTCAGCTTTGGCTATGTTAGAATTGCAAAAATAAAGTCAGATAATCAGAGTTTGTGGAGCTACTAAACTACTAAAAACAATTAGCAGATTATGGAGTGTGAAGAGTAATCATTTTAAGATTTTAGGAGAGAATTCCTGGGGCCTTGCAGAAATTCCAATAACACATTTCTTTTTGAAATATCTTAGCAAGTTTTGGAGTACTATTCTGTAGAACTTGTTTATAAGAAAAATAAGGATTAGATTTTATAAAAGTTTTAAAAGTGGGAATTGCTTCATTGTTCCAAGACAACAAAAGAAGACAGCTAGTTTAGAAGTAATCTAGAGTGAAGACAGAAAAAAAAAAAGTTTAATAGATTATAACAACCTTTTGTTTATCCTTTCTTGACATTTCTGACCGTGAAAATAGAAAAGATTGTTTAAATCAAAGATTATCATGTGACCCTTCCCAGGTCAAAGACCTTCTTCTTGTAAACCATTCTTATGCAAGATCAGATTCCCTGATATAGATGTTGAAAAAAATGTTCAAAAACTGTAGGAAAGCTTGTATTGCTTTACACCTGCAGAAATTTATTAGCTGTGTAATCTTAAGCAATATATCTTATTTCTGTTTGTTTCAGTTTCCTAATCTATAAAGAGAAAAATAACAATAGTACTGACCTCCCAGGGTTGTTGTAAAGATCAAAACAATATAATGGCTGCAAAGTGTTTAGCACAGTGACTGGCATCTGCTAAGCACTATATTATTATTATTTCTTTATTTGAATGTAATTATTCCATACCTAATGTTTATATAATGGTATTAAATGTCAAAAGTAATGATTACTGATTTTTATTTGTGATCATTTAAAATGTAAATGCAAATTGGAAATATAATTGATGTCATATGAAGTTTATTGTTGGTATTATTATTGTATTTCTAAATTCTCCTATATTGTGAAATTTAGGAAATCAATGTAACAGAAATGCTGTTAAACAAAACAACTTTCTAATCTGGATGCTGCTATACATGAATTGAGTTTTTAATAGGATGTGATAAAAATAGATATTTGAAAATTGTTAAATACTTAATGAGATATGTTTTTCTATACAACAAATAATAATAATGTATGGCAGCAAATTTTCATTTGAAAATCTTATTTATTATGAAAGTACATAGGGTGATTTAAAGATATAGTTTCAACATATTAATGATGAGTCAACTATCAGGTATTTGCTGTATGTTTAAAATCCCAGTATATGGGTAGTTTTAATTTATAGGTTAAGGATAAATTAAAATATTAATTATTAGAAAAATATCAGGAAAGCCCTAAGTTGAAGTTAATGAAATTTTGCTAGTTAAGGTTAAAAAATCTTGGAACATAATTCACTATTGTTTAGAGTTTTGATTATTAGGATAGTTTTCTAAATTGCTATGAAGCTAATAATAAAAAATGGCATGTGCTGCCATCTAGGAACCATTAAAAATGGATGTCTGTTCCCTGAGGAACGTTTTGGGGATAACTTTGTTATGACCTAGATATGATCCTCCTAATTCTATTTGCTCATTGTGCTATTTCTTTCTGAAAAGAAAAATTCCCACTTGGTTAATCCTAAGCCTTGCTTTTAACATCCCATGAATACATGAATGGCTGTCAGATATGACTCATGCCTGGAATCAAACATCTTTAAAGAAGCTTTTCCCTCTGTTATAATACTATTTATACATCATTATATATTTTACAATACATTGTTATAACTATGTCCCTCTTTTTACTTTTATATAAAATTTCTATAATTAAGTTTTGTAAGCGTAATATTGTCTATTAATATTATACTTATAAAATTTCTCTGACTTACTATAATAGGAGACTAGTATAAAAATATGACCATTTCAAGCTTTATTTATGATCAAATTATAATAAAGGGATGATTTCCTGCTAAGGGGGAAATGATTAAACAAAGTAATAAGAGAAAGATATAATTTGAAAGTTTTCTAATTAGAAAGAATAGTAAATTTTGAAAAACAACAACAACAACAACAGGATTAAACTGTTTAAGAACTACATATAGATGAAAATGACTGGTTTCCAAAATTTACTTATCATGGATATTCAGGTTTTGAGCATGTTTTGATAATAAGTCCCAAAAAACAGATTTCATACAGAAATTGTATAGTTAATGATACAGAAAGTGGAATTATTAAATTATCTATCAAATAATTTTAAAAAGCATGAGTTTATTTTGCAATTAGATCATTATACATTTTAAAGACTTTTATATCAACTACAGAATTCAGAAACAGCATAGAAGAGAAACAGCAAATTGGATATAAACTGAAATTCTGTGAAGTTTCAAGATTGATGAATCAAATTTCCTAGGAAGTTCTAGATTTGGAACCAGAAAACAGAATCTCCTTTAGAGCTATTCTCAAAATAAAGCCTATTGTCCAAAAAAAGACATCTAAGTACCATTTACCTACATTTAACATCTGGGATATAAAAAATGCTGCTTAACTGCACATTGAAAATGAATTAATAGCATATAGGAAGATTTAATGTTAGTTGACATTAGTAATAATTATTGTGTTGCTTTGGTCTTTTGTTTCAAGATGTTTATGTTTAAAATTTCTTGATTACCTTAATACTTGGAAAAACTTCCTTCTCAAAACTAGTTCATTGTAAGCCATCTAAAATAGTTTGTTTGATCTGTATCAGACTTAATGCGTTTATGCAATTATGGGAATTGGGAGAAAACTTCATTGGATAGTTTGAATCTGCCCTGCATAGCTGAGAAACTGGACCTTTCTATGCACTGTTTAGAGAACTTTAACCAAGAACCTTGCTTTTAAGCATGCTGACTCTGTTATGCTGACTCTGGTCAAACTCAAATCCAAAGATTTGTGCAAGGAATTTTCTCACAACTGAACATTGCAAGCAAATCATATGTCTTACCTCAAACCTAGGAATCAATCATTGTTTCTAAGAAGTCCCACTAGGTCCTTCTGACAACTCTCATAGTTGTCGAACTAATGGATGTGCTTGGGATCATCTGAAGAAAGCCCTGCTCTTAAGTGGATGGCAAAATCTTTCAGAGACTTCCAGGTTGATCTAGTACTGACCCAGAAGCAACCAACATCCAGATAAGATATTTGTCCCAAGATTCTGGACGAGGGCTAGGTATATTGTCTTAGTTTTTTCTTCTCTTCCTTTTTGTTATGTGCCCAACCACCAAGGCCCTGATTCAAGTGTGTGTTGGTATTTTCTCTCCACTACATTCTTGACCTCTTTTTGCTTGCAAACAAACAATGTCTAACTGATATCTCAGATATACTTCCCAATAAGTCCCTTTAAGGAACAGACTTCCTGTATTAAAAATATTTATTCTGGCTCACTGACCTCTTAAAATATATTGATTTACCCCTGCCTCATCTTTATTGAACAAAAAGGTAGAGGTTATTTTAGATCCTGTTTCTTTGACCAAAAAGGGAAAATGTCAAGCTATTAGAAAATATCCTGTTTTTTCAAAGCTAATTTCAGCAACTAAGCTATGCTCTTAGCTTGCCATAACAACAACTCTTTGTGCTCATCCTCTGGATAAACTCATCCTCTGGGAAAATCACATAATTTTTGTATTGCTTTGGTCATCACCTGGTGTTCTCTGAGGATGGACAAACATCAGCTGAGTACATATGTTCTGGTAGTAAAACTCTGCTATGCATCAAATTTGTATAATTGTTGCTGTTATTCTTCATTGTCATGGTTACAACCTATTACCTAGACATTGGAATAAATATTGAGATCTCCTCACACTACCTTGGGTCTCCCTTCTAGGGGCTCTGGCACATGTATCTTTTCTTGAAAGTTATTGCCCTTATTTTGAAATTAAACTTCTATTTGATTCCTGACTATCTAGTATCTAGCTTGCAATGTTTGGCTTTGGTCTTCCATAGTTTAGAGACCAGTACAATCCAGTTGACACCTTTGACCATTTAGCAAGCATAGTATAGATTGCAAATTTGAATCAGATCCCTCTACATACTAGAAATTATCCCTTAATCAAAGAAATGAACAATATTCATCCTGAAAGAGAAGAGAACCAACAAGAGGATACTTCACATTTCCATGAGTTGCTCAAATGGGATTGGTTTGTAGAAGATGTAGAGTATTTCCTCAATGGAAAAAAAAAATCTTTACTTTCTGTGGTACACTGTTTTACAGAGCTATTCAAGTATATTATGTTCCTCTTTTTTCATGCATTTTTTATGCATATCTGTAATCTTTGCATTTTTGCATTTTTCTATTATGGAAGAAATAAATACCTGATCCTTTCCTTATATCTAAAAAATACATTAAATACTCTGATAGAAGGGGTCCCTGTAACATACAGCTTAGGAAACCTAGACATAATTTATATCTACTTTCTCTGTATTAAATTTGGTGTGAGAATAATCAATCAGCATTCATTAAGCACATCCCTATGCCAAAGATAGAACTTAGGACTCAGACAGACTCCCAAGATCAAACTCAGCTTGTCTCATTCCAGAATACTCTTGGGGAACTTTGGGCCACTGGTGGCAGACATCTCTTTGTATTTCCTGTGCATATTTTAGTATATTCTAGATAATCTCAATGAATACTTATGAAAGGAATGAATGAATGTCTTAAATGGATTATAAATTGTTCTTATGCATCTTTGTATCTTTCATGATGTCTAGCATAGTACCACAAAAATTTCTTGGTAATTACCAAATAAATTAACCAGGAATAAGAAACAAAAAATGAAAGGTGTTAAAAAAACTTTTATGAGATAAATATATGTAATGGAGCGGAAAGTAGAATTCAAATTTTAGTTAACTAGCCATTAGAATCGTATTGCCCTTTCATACTATCATGCATATTTCCTACAAAATGATTTTAGTGAAATGTACTGAAATTCTTTAATCTCAAATAAATTTATATAACAAGGAGAAAGAATACTTACAAATGAAAAACCATTTTACCTGACTTAGAACTGTTGGAGGAACTTTTGTTTTGCAATCCTCAGGTTTCTGTTTCAGATGCTTTTGATTAAAATGACCACTAAGCTTAGTCCTTGGTTAAGTAGAACTTTTTTTTTTTTTAAGTTAAACTCCATGACTTAGTCAGATAGTATGATGAATTGCCTCATTTGTAACCTCTTTTTCTTTTTTTCTTTTTTTTTAACATTATTATAGCTTTTTATTTACAAGTTATATGTATGGATAATTTTACAGCATTGACAATTGTCAAACCTTTTGTTACAATTTTTCTCCTCCTTCCTCCCATCCCCTCCCCCAGATAGCAGGTTGACCAATACATGTTAAATATGTTAAAGTATAAATTAAATATAATATAAGTATACATGTCCAAACAGTTATTTTGCTGTACAAAAAGAATCTGATTTTGAAATAGTATACTATTAGCCTGTGAAGAAAATCAAAAATGCAGGTGGACAAAAATATTGGGATTGGGAATTGTAAGTAATGGTAACTTCCTTTTTCACTTGAAAATAATTTTGAATTATTTCTCCTTCAGAATCACCAATTACCTTGCTTTCTCTTGTACTTCATATGATGTTTACACCTATTGTAAGGATAACCATTTCATTATGAATACTAAAGAAGATAAAGATAAATAAATCACTCCTGCTTTAATAAAAGAGAGAAATTGTATTTGGATGTATTTATACTGAAATGCCTTGGGTTTTTTTCCCCCTCTTCCTTATGTACATAAGTATATACTATAAGAAGTAAAACAATTTTTTCTATTTCATTCTTTTTCTGATAAGCAGTTACAAAAATTACTAGTCATTGAAGGCTTGTCTTTTTGGTCACTAAAAAAGTTTCTAACATATTTTATTCATTTTGTTAAATATTTTCCAATTACAAATCATTTTAACTTTTTAAAAAAAAATTTGAGCTCCAAATTTGCTCCTTCCCTGATGCCCCTCCTCTACACCTTGAGAAGGCAAGTGATATATAAATTATACATGGGAAGTAATGCAAAACATATTTCCATATTAGCCATGTTGTAAACACACACACACACACACACACACACAGTAGAAAAGTTATGATTCAGTATGCATTCAGAATTCAATGAGTTCAATTAGTTCAGGAGTATACCTTCCTGGAAGTTCATGGAACCTATACAAAAATTGACCATATACTAGGACATAAAAACCTCAAAATCAAATGCAGAAAGACAGAATATTAAATGCATTTATTTCAGATCACGATTCAATAAAAAGACAGGGAAAAATAGACCAAAAAGTAACTGGAAATTAAATAATCTCATCCTAAAGAATGAATGGGTGAAATGGCAAATCATAGACTCTTATTAACAATTTCATCAAAGAGAATAACAATAATGAGACAACATAACAAAATTTGTGGGATGCAGCCAAAGCAGTAATAAGGGGAAATTTTATATTTCTAGATGCTTATTGCATAAAATAGAGAAATTGAAGCTCAATGAATTGGACTTGCAAATAAAAAAACTATAAAAAGAACAAATTGAATACCCTCAATCAAATACCAAACTTGAAATTCTAAAAATAAAAGGAGAAATTAATAAAATTGAAAGTTAAAAAAAACTAGAATTAATAAATAAAACTAAAAGTTGGTTTTATGAAAAAACAACAAAATAGATAAACCTTTAGTTAATTTGTTTAGAAAAAGAAAAGAGGAAAATCAAATTGTTAATCTCAAAAATGAAAAGGGAGAACTTTCTACCAATGAAGGGAAAATTAGAGCAATAATTAGGAGTTACTTTGCCCAATTTTATGACAATAAATTTGATAACCTAAGTGAAATGGAGGAATACCTACAAAAATATATATTGTTCAGATTAACCGAACAGGTAATAAGTCATTTAAATAGTTTTTGGGAAATATTTTAAAAAAAGGAATAGAACAAGCTATTTGTTCTCCCTAAGAACTCCTAAGAAAAGATCCCCAGGACTAGATGTATCTACATGTGAATTCTACCAAACATTTAAAGAACAACTAACTCCAAAACTTTTTTGGAATATATATATATATATATATATATATATATATATATATATAAATAAACTATTTGAAAAAATAGGGAATGAAGGATTCCTATCAAATTCCTTTTATGACCCAGACATGATACTGATGAAAACAAAGAAAGAAAATTATAGACCAATCTCCCTAATGAATATTGATGCAAAAATCTTAAATAAAAAAATTAACTATAAAACTATTAGAAATAATCCACAACGTTAGCAAAGTTGCAGGATACAAAATAAATCCACCTAAATTACCTGCATTTTTATACATCACTAACAAAATCCAACAGCAAGAGATACAAAGTGAAATTCCATTTAAAGTAACTGCTGATAGTACAAAATATTTGTCAATCTATCTTCCAAGGGAAAGTCAAGGAACTATATGAGCAAAACTACAAAATACTTCCCACACAAATAAAGACAGCTCTGAACATTTGGGAAAATATCAAGTGCTCTTGGATAGGTCAAGTGAATACAATAAAGATGACAATATTACCTAAACTAATCTATTTATTTAGTGCTATACCAATCAAACTTCCAAGAAACCATTTTGCTGATCTAGAAAAAATAACAACAAAATTCATCTGGATGAACAAAAGGTTAAGAATCTCAAGGTAATTAATGAAGGGGAAAAAAAGCAAATGAAGGTAGCTTAGTGTATCAGATCTAAAACAATATTATAAAGTAGTAGTTAGTCATCAAAACCATTTGGTAATGGCTAAGAAACAGACTAGTTGATCAGTGGAATAGGTTAGGTTCAGAACAAAGTAGTCAACTACTATAGAAATCTAGTGTTCAGCTAATCCAAAGAACCCAACTTTTGGGATAAGAATTCACTATTTAACAATAACTGCTGGGAAAATTAGAAACCAGTATGGCAGAAACTAGGCATTGACCCACATTTAACACCATATACCAAGATGATTGAAATGGATTCATAATCTAAACATAAAAAATGATATTATAAACAAATTAGAATATAGGATAATTTATGTCTCAGATCTGTGAAGGAGGAAGGAATGTGTGATAAAAGAAGAATTAGAGATGATTATTGATCACAAAATAGATAGTTTTGATTATATTAAGTTAAAAAGTTTTTGTACAAATAAAACTAATGCAGACAAGATAAGAAGGGAAGCAATAAACGTTTTTACATGCAAAGGTTCTGATAAAGGCCTCATTTCTAAAACACATAGAGAATTGACTCAAATTTATAAGAATTCAAGCCATTCTCCAATTGATAAATGGTAAAAGCATATGAACAGAAAATTTTCAGATGAAAAAATTAAAACTATTTCTAGTAATATGAAAAAATTCTCCAAATCACTATTAATCAGAGAAATGCAAATTAAGGCAACTTTGAGATACCACTATACACTTATCAGATTAGCTAAGATGACAGGAAAAAATAATGATGAATGTCGGAGGGAATGTGGGAAACTGGGACACTGATACACTGTTGGTGGAACTATGAACAGATCCCACCATTCTGGAGAGCAATTTGGGACTGAGCTCAAAAAGTTAAACTGTTCATATCCTTTGATCCAGCAGTATTTCTACTGGGCTTATATCCCAAAGAGATCTTAAAGGAGGGAAAGGGACCCACATGTGCAAAATGTTTGTGGCAGCCCTTTTTGTAGTGGCAAGAAACTGGAAACTGAATGGATACCTATCAATTGGAGAATGGCTGAATAAATTATGGTATATGAATGTTATGGAATATTATTTCTCTGTTAAGAAACGACCAGCAGTTTCAGCAGTTCATGGAACTTATACAAAAATTGATCATATATTAGGACATAAAAACCTCAAACTCAAATGCAGTAAGGCAGAAATAGTGAATGCATCCTTTTCAGACCATGATGCATTGAAAATTACATTCAATAAAAAGCCACAGGAAAGTAGACCAAAAAATAATTGGAAACTAAATAATCTCATACTAAAGAATGATTGGGTGAAACAGCAAATTATAGACATAATCAATAACTTCATCCAAGAAAATGATAATAATGAGACATCATACCAAAATGTATGGGATGCAGCCAAAGCGGTAATAAGGGAAATCTCATATCTCTAGAGGCCTATTTGTATAAAATAGAGAAAGAGAAGGTCAATGAATTGGGCTTGCAACTAAAAATGCTAGAAAAGGAACAAATTAAAAACCCCCAATCAAACACTAAACTTGAAATTCAAAAAATAAAAGGAGAGATCAATAAAATTGAAAGTAAAAAAACTATTGAATTGATTAATAAAACTAAGAGTTGGTTCTATGAAAAAACCAACAAAATAGACAAACCCTTAGTAAATCTGATTAAAAAAAGGAAAGAGGAAAATCAAATTGTTAGTCTTAAAAATGAAAAGGGAGAACTCACCACTAACGAAGAGGAAATTAGAGCAATAATTAGGAGTTACTTTGCCCAACTTTACGCCAATAAATTCGACAACTTAAATGAAATAGAAGAATACCTCCAAAAATATAGCTTGCCTAAACTAACAGAGGAAGAAGTAAATATCCTAAACACTCCTATCTCAGAAAAAGAAATAGAACAAACTATCAATCAACTCCCTAAGAAAAAAACCCCAGGACCAGATGGATTTACATCTGAATTCTATCAAACATTTAAAGATCAATTAACTCCAATGCTAAATAAACTATTTGAAGAAGTAGGGATTGAAGGAGTCCTACCAAACTCCTTTTATGACACAGATATGGTACTGATACCTAAACCAGGTAGGCTGAAAACAGAGAAAGAAAATTATAGACCAATCTCCCTAATGAATATTGATGCTAAAATCTTAAATAAAATATTAGCAAAAAGATTACAGAAAATCATCCCCAGGATAATACACTATGACCAAGTAGGATTTATACCAGGAATGCAGGGCTGGTTCAATATTAGGAAAACTATTAACATAATTGACTATATCAACAACCAAACAAACAAAAACCATATGATCATCTCAATAGATGCAGAAAAAGCATTTGATAAAATCCAACAGCCATTCCTAATAAAAACACTTGAGAGCATAGGAATAAAAGGACTTTTCCTTAAAATAGTTAGGAGCATATATTTTAAACCTTCAGTAAGCATCATATGCAATGGGGAAAAACTGGAACTTTTCCCAGTAAGATCTGGAGTGAAGCAAGGTTGCCCACTATCACAATTATTATTCAATATTGTATTAGAAACACTGGCCTCTGCAATAAGAGTCGAGAAAGAGATTAAAGGAATTAGAGTAGGCAATGAGGAAACCAAACTATCACTCTTTGCAGATGATATGATGGTATACCTAGAAAACCCCAGAGATTCTACTAAAAAGCTATTAGAAATAATTCATAATTTTAGCAAAGTAGCAGGATACAAAATAAATCCCCATAAATCCTCAGCATTCTTATACACCACCAACAAAATCCAAGAGCAAGAGATACAAAGAGAAATTCCATTCAAAATAACTGTTGATAGCATAAAATATTTGGGAATCTACCTACCAAAGGAAAGTCAGGAATTATATGAGCAAAATTACAAAAAAGTTTTCACACAAATAAAGTCAGACTTAAATAATTGGAAAAATATTAAGTGCTCTTGGATAGGCCGAGCAAATATAATAAAGATGACAATACTCCCTAAACTAATCTATTTATTTAGTGCTATACCAATCAGACTTCCAAGAAAATATTTTAATGATTTAGAAAAAATAACAACAAAATTCATATGGAACAATAAAAAGTCGAGAATCTCAAGGGAATTAATGAAAAAAAAATCAAATGAAGGTGGTCTAGCTGTACCTGATCTAAAATTATATTATAAAGCAGCAGTCACCAAAACCATCTGGTATTGGCTTAGAAATAGATTAGTTGATCAGTGGAAAAGGTTAGGTTCACAAGACAGAATAGTCAACTATAGCAATCTAGTGTTTGACAAACCCAAAGATTCTAAATTTTGGGATAAGATTTCATTATTTGATAAAAACTGCTGGGATAACTGGAAATTAGTATGGCAGAAATTAGGCAAGGACCCACACTTAACACCACATACCAAGATAAGATCAAAATGGGTCCATGACCTAGGCATAAAGAACAAGATTATAAATAAATTAGAGGAACATAGGATAGTTTATCTCTCAGACTTGTGGAGGAGAAAGAAATTTGTGACCAAAGATGAACTAGAGACCATTACCAATCACAAAATAGAAAATTTTGATTATATCAAATTAAAAAGCCTTTGTACAAACAGAACGAATGCAAACAAGATTAGTAGGGAAGTAACAAACTGGGAAAACATCTTTACAATTAAAGGTTCTGATAAAGGCCTCATTTCCAAAATATATAGAGAACTGACTCAAATTTATAAAAAATCAAGCCATTCTCCAATTGATAAATGGTCAAAGGATATGAACAGACAATTTTCAGATGAAGAAATTGAAACTATTACCACTCACATGAAATAGTGTTCCAAATCACTATTGATCAGAGAAATGCAAATTAAGACAACTCTGAGATATCACTACACACCTGTCAGATTGGCTAAGATGACAGGAAAAAATAATGATGAATGTTGGAGGGGATGCGGGAAAACGGGGACACTGATGCATTGTTGGTGGAGTTGTGAACGAATCCAGCCATTCTGGAGAGTGATCTGGAATTATGCCCAAAAAGTTATCAAACTGTGCATACCCTTTGATCCAGCAGTGTTTCTATTGGGCTTATACCCCAAAGAGATACTAAAAAAGGGAAGGGGACCTGTATGTGCCAAAATGTTTGTAGCAGCCCTGTTTGTAGTGGCTAGAAACTGGAAAATGAATGGATGCCCATCAATTGGAGAATGGCTGGGTAAATTGTGGTATATGAATGTTATGGAATATTATTGCTCTGTAAGGAATGACCAGCAGGATGAATACAGAGAGGCTTGGAGAGACCTACATGGACTGATGCTAAGTGAGATGAGCAGAACCAGGAGATCATTATACACTTCGACAACGATATTGTATGAGGATGTATTCTGATGGAAGTGGATTTCTCTGACAAAGAGACTTAACTGAGTTTCATTGGAGAAATGATGGACAGAAACAGCTACACCCAAAGAAGGAATACTGGGAAATGAATGTGAACTATTTGCATTTTTGATTTTCTTCCCGAGTTATTTTTACCTTCTGAATCCAATTCTCCCTGTGCAACAAGAGAACTGTTCGGTTCTGCAAACATATATTGTATCTAGGATATACTGCAACATATTTAACATATATAGGACTGCTTGCCATCCTGGGGGGGGGAGGAGGAGGGAGGGGAAAAAACGAAACATAAGTGATTGCAAGGGATAATGTCATGTAAAAATTATCCTGGCATGGATTCTGTCAATACAAAGTTATTATTAAATAAAATAAAATTAAAAAAAAAAAAAAAAAAAGAAACGACCAGCAGGATGATTTCAGAGGGGCCTGGAGAGACTTACATGAACTGATGTTAAGTGAAATGAGCAGAACCAGGAGATCATTATACACAGCAGCAACAAGACTATATACGATGATTAATTCTGATGGATTTGGCTCTCTTCAACAATGAGATGATTCAAACCAGTTCCAATTGTTCAATGATAAAAAAAAAAGCCATCTACACCCAGAGAGAGGACTATGGGAAACTGAATGTGAACCACATCATAGCATTTTTACTCTTTCTGTTATTTGCTGGCATCTTGTTTTCTTTCTCACACTTTTTTTCCCTTCTCAATCTGATTTTTCTTGTGCAGCAAGATAACTGTATAAATATGTATACATATGTTGGATTCAACATAGATTTTAACATATTTAATATGTATTGGACTACCTGTCATCTAGGGGAGGAGGTAGAGGGAAGGAGAGGAAAATTTGGAATAAAAGGTTTTGTAAAGGTCAGTGTTGAAAAATTACCCATGCATATGTTTTTTAAATAAAAAGCTTTTTAAAAAAATGACAAAAAGAAAGAAAGAAAGAACCAAATCAAATTTATATATATATACATATATATATATATATATATATATATATATATATATATATGTATATATATATATAGAATTCCATCATATCTCTCTCTGGAAGTAAATAACATGTTGTTGTTGTTTGCTATTTTTTTTTTTAGCCTGATCCTTTCAAAGTGTCTTGGACTGCTGTCTTGATCTGAATAGCTAAGTCTTTCATAGCTGATCATCCTTATAATATTGTTGTTACTATGTACATTGTCTTCTTAAAATTTCTCACTTCACTTTTCATTAACATATAAAAATTTTTCCAGGTTTTCTAAAAGTATGCTGCTTGTTATTTCTTATAGCATAATAGTATTCCATCAAATTTATATATTACTACTTATTCAACCATTCCCCAATTGATGGGCATTCTCTCAGTTCCTAATTCTTTACCTGACAAAAGAGCTGCTATATATATTTTTGTGCAAATAGCTTCTTTTCCCTTTTCTTTGATCTCTTTGATATACAGACCTAGTAGTGATAATGCAGGATTAAAAAGGATGCATCATTTTACAATTCTTTGGGCATAATTCAAAATTACTCTCTAGAATGTATGGTCTAGTTTAAAACTTTACCAACACAGCATTAGTGCTTCAATTTTCCCACATACCCACCAACATTTTTCATTTTTCTTTTCTGTCATATTAGCCAATTACAGGGTAGCTCAGAGTAGTTTTAATTTAAATTTCTCTAATCAATTCGGTAAGAAGTCAATTTACACTCTGTCCTGGCTTCAGGTCTATTCTTTATATATGAGCTCAAACTGATATTTCTAGTATAGATTGTAGTGCTGATGTGTTAAGAGTTCAAATGTTGGAGTTCTTGTTCTTCTCAAAGCACAGCCGATTTAGAGGCTTAGAGCCCTTCGGATGTCTCCAAATCCAAAGGTTCTGTCCTTCAGCCTCTGCCTCTGCTTTCTTCTGCCTCCAACCAACACAGAGATGGAATGTCTCTCTTGACTCCTTCTGGGGAGCCCAGCCACCAACTACAGTGGTGTGAGATGAAGATGAATCTGGTTGTCCACTGAACTCTCCACTCGTAGCTTTATCCTCTGAAAACCCTTCTTCTGCCACCAGAGTCGCTCCTCTCGAGTCCAGCTGAACTTTCTTCTGCGACCAGCCAGCCAAGAGGAAATAATGTATTCTGCCATAGAGCCCTCATCGCTGGCCTTTTATCTGACTCTTCTGAGAGAATGGGATTATGGGTTTTCTCCCATAGTGCTCTCTGGCCCAACGAGCTTCAAGGGAGGTGTGAACTCATTGAACTCCAATGAGTAAAGGTGTGAACACAAGCCTTGTATTAATTAGTTCTACTTAGTACCTTGTTTCAGGTTCTGCCCAAAACATCTTTTTGTAAGATTAGATCAACTCTAATTAGTTAGCAGTTAGTAAGGATTCCAACACTGATGGAAAACTTTTTAAAAAGTTTATTTAGTATTTTATTTTCTTCCAATTACTTGTAAAAACAATTTTTATTATTCATTTTTAAAACTTGCCTCTCTACCCTTCCTCATAGAGAAAGCAAGCAATTCAATTTCCATTATATCTGTGTAATCATCCAAAACATTTCCCCATTAGTCATGTTATGAAATAAAACACAGACCAAACAAACAAATCTCAAGAAAAATAAAGAAAATAAAAGAAGAAACAGTCAATCAGTATTCAAATACAATCAGTTCTTTCTCTAAGGATGTATAGCATTTTTCATCATAAATCTTTCAGATTAATCTTGAGTTATTGTATTGCTGAAAATAGTTGAGTTGTTCACAGCTCATCATCTTACAATATTGTTCTTACTTTGCACATGGTACATTTCATTTTTCATCAGCTCATATAAGCCTTTCCAGGTTTTTCTCAGAGTATCCTGCTCATCATTTCTTATAGCACAGTAGTATTCTATGATGAACACATACCAGCTAAATCCCTCATTTTTGCCACAAGAAAAGAGCTGGTATAATTATATAGACCCTTTCCTTTTTTCCCCCCTTTTGGGATACAGACCTAGTAGTGATATTGCTAGGTCAGACTATGTCTAGTTTTATAGCTCTTTAGGCATACTTCCAAATTGCTCTAGAGAATGGCTGAATCAATTAAACAATGCATTAATGTTTTGTTTTTCCCACATCTCCGCCAACATTTGCCATTTTTTCTGTCCTATTAGCCAATATAATGCATATGAGGGAATATTTCAGAATGTTTCAGTTCTCATAGTGAGTTAGAGCATTTTAAAATATGATTATGGATAGCTTTGATTACTTCATATGAAAACTGTATCTTTTAATCATTTATTAATTGGGTAATAGCTCTTACTTCGTAAATTTGAGTCAATTCTCTATGTTTGAGAAATGAGACCTTTATCAGAGAAGGATGCTTTATTTTCCCTCAATTATTACAGCTCAAAGATTTTTAAACTATGGGTTTGATATATAATTGTATGAGGGGATCATGAAAAATTTGATAACAATAAAAGGTTTTTGAAAGCAATGACCATAAATGAATTCAAAATCAAATAATAATAAATCCAAGGTGTTTCTGGAAGCACCTGCCTGTGTTGGATTGTGTGACTTCACTGTAGCATTGATTATGAACATACAACTTGTGTACTTTGTGTTACACAAGTACAAATGCTGCCAGAAACTTCTCAGCTCATATTCAACTAAGGATCACATAAAGATTGCTTGGGAGAAAAGGAGTTATGAGTAGAAAAAGTTTAAGAAGCCCTGCTATTGTTAATTGTAGTTCCTCCATCCTATTGAACCCCTCCCCTAGATCTCCACTTTTTATTCTACTCTATTCCTCCTTTCATCCTGCCCCTCCTCAGAAGTGTTTTGCTTCTAACTACCTCCTCCTCCAATCTGTCCTTTCTTCACAAAACCACACGCCTCTTATGCCCTTTCTTTCCTACTTTCCTGTAGGATAAAATTGATTTCTATCCAACTGAGTGTACATGTTATTTCCTCTGAGCCAATTCTGATGACAGTAAGGTTCACTTACTCCCCCTCACCTCTCCACTCTTCCAGTTCACTATAAAAGCTTTTTCTTGCCTCTTTTATGTGAGATAATTTATCCCATTCTACCCTCCCTTCTTCCTTTTCTCAGTACATCTGTATCTCACCCCTTAATTTTATATTTTATATATCATTCTTTGATATTCAGCTCATGTGTGCCTTCTGTCTATATATATATATGTGTATATGTATATATGTGTATATGTATATATATATATATAATGTGTATGTATGTGTGTATATATACATACACACACACACACACAGACTTTCTAACTACCCTAATAATGAGAAAGTTCTGATGAGTTACTAGTATCATCTTCCCATGTAGGAATATAAATAGTTTACTCTTATTAAGTTCCTTATGGTTTCCCTTTCTTGTTTATCTTTGCATGCTGCTCTTTAGTCATATTTAAAAGTCAAATTTTCTCTTCAGCTCTGGTATTTTCATCAAGAATGAGTCTTCTATTTCATTGAATGATCATTTTTCTCTGTTAGAATTCTTACAAGGTGCTAAGTCACTGGAATTGATAGAGACAATGTTTATGTACTTAATACTTATTAGAGTTCACACCTTTAAGAGAGCATATATAAGGAGGAGCTCGCACAAGCCTACAGAAGCCCACAAGTCCACTCTCTCAGGAGGCAGAGTCAGATTGATTCCAACTTCCACCTTTGTGCTGGCTGGGGACTCCAGGAGATTCAGAGCCAGGATTCAGTTGAGGAGATTCATAAGTCCAGGAGATTCATGAGTCCAGAAGATTCACAAGTTAGAAGCCCACAAGCCCACTCTCAGAGGCAGAGGCGGAGTCAGATTCATTTGTGCTGGCTGGAGATTTGGAGGGAGCTAGAAGCTGAAGTTGGCAGAGGCAAAAGACTAGCAGCAAGAGCTATTGGAACCAAGGAGAGAGATAGGCCTCAAAGAAAGCTAACCGGCTATTTTGAAGGAGAAAATAAAGGATCTGGATTTTAACTCCTGGCTGCATTTTGGGGTTATTACTTTGAACTGAAACAAAGGCTGCTCCCAGAAGTCCCCCAAGAAACCTGCTCCCAGAGAACTTTATATTTTAGAGAAGAACATTACATTTCTCCTTGAAGAATTAGACTCAGTTTTGTTGGGTAGATGATTTTTTTTATTGTAATCCTAGCTTCTTTTCCCTCCATAACATCATATTCCAAAACCACTGGAATATTCTGTTCTCAGCCATTTAATAGAAAAGGTGCTAAATCTTGTGTTATTCTGATTGTGGCTTTACAATATTTGAATTGTTTATTTTTAACGGCTTGCAGGATTTTCTTCTTGATCTTGAAAACCTGGGATTTGGTTATAATACACCTGGAAATTTTTATTCTGTGATCACTCTCAGGAGATGATTGATAGGTAGATTCTTTCAATTTCTATTTTACTCTCTGGTTCTAGAATATCAGGACAATTTTCCTTGATAATTTCTCAAAAGATAATGTCGGAACTTTTGTTTTGATCATGACTTTTAGGTGATCCAACAATTTTCAGATTATCTCTTCTGGATCTATTTTCCAGCTCAGTTACTTTTCCAATGAGATATTTCACATTGTCTTCTATTTTTGTGTTCTTTTAGTATCACTTTGTTTTTTGATTTCTCAAAAAATCATTAGCTACCATTTGCTCAATTCAAATTTTTAAAAATAATTTTCTTTTTCTTTTCCCCTCTACAGTAACTTAGATTGGGTCACACAGCTAGGAAATGATAAGGGTCTGAGACCACATTTGAACTCAGATCCTCCTGACTTCAAGGCTGGTGCTCTATCCACTGCACCATCTAGCTGCCTCAGAATAATTTTCTTAAGTGAACTTTTTTACCTTCTTTCCCAGTTGTCAAATTCAACTTTTTAAGAAGTTTTTTTTTTTTTTTTTTTTCTTCATGGAATTTTTGTGTCTCTTTTCCCATTTGTTCAATGTTATTTTTTAAGGTATTCTTCTCTTCATTGGATTTTGTATCTTTGTATCTTTTACCATCTAGCTTAGTATGTATTTTAAGGTGATATTTCTTTTTTTGTCTTTTTTTACCCCTTAGGCAATTGAGGTTAAGTGACTTGCCCAAGGTCACACAGCTAGGAAGTGTTTAAGGTAATATTTCTTCAGTATTTTTTTTAACTCCTTTACCAAGAGGTTGACTTGCTTTTCATGATTTTCTTGCATTATTCTCATTTCTCTTCCCAATTTTTCTCTACCTCTCTTACTTGATTCAAAATACTTTTTTACTTTAAAAAGTTTTTATTATATTTTAAAAATATCATTATGCTGTTCCTTTGTTTATCTTGCCATTCCCCTTCCAGAGAGTCATTTTAATAAAAAATAATAATAATTTTAAGGAAAAAAGAAAGAAAAAAAGAAAATTAGCAAATCTCATAAACACATTGAAAAAAATCTGAAAATACATGCCATGTACACTACTTGTATAACTCACCTCTATAAAGACTGTGGGGGGAGAACAAGTTCTCTCATATCTCTTCTTTGAAATCATGCTTTTTTAAAAAGTATTTAAATATATTTTAAACTTAAATACAAAATAAGGGGAAGAAATAGTACCATGTAAAAACAGAGTGTAAATGAGGATTCATTATGCATTAAATTCTATTTCAGGGAAACGTATCTAATAAATACTTATACAATGTTTTTAAAGCTATCCAGCTTTTCTTTGCTTCCTTGTAGGCTTTCTTTTGTTCTTTGCTGTGTACTTCTTACTTTATGCTGCCCCTCCAAAGAAGGTTAAAATTAAATGTGTGTGTGTATGTATGTAACAGTTCAACAATGCTCTCACCTTATAATATGGTTTAAGGAATTATAATACAAAATCTGCTTCCTTTATATCTTTTCCCACCTCATTTCTTTGAAACGCCTTTTCTTTTTTTTTTCTGAATAAACTTTGTATTATGCTTTTTCTAACTCTGTAAAATGATTTCTTAGTAATTTAAGTGGGATAACATTTCATAAATAGGTAAAATTGTCATTTTTTATTATGTTGACTTTACCAACTCATGCACAATTAATATTATTTCAATTATTTAGATCTAACTTTATTTACATAAAAATCTTTTATATTTATATTTATTAAATTCCTGTCTGTTTTGATAGGTACACTTTGAAGTATTTTATACTGTGCAGTTACTTCAAATGGTTTAAAAGAACATTGAATAATATAGCTGACACATAGTTTAATTTCCCCATTTTTCTCTTTTGATGAAATCTTTATTTTAACTTTTTCCTGAAATCATGATTACTTGCCCCATTTTTTATGTAATGAATTCTACTCCTGAACTTTATATTTTGTGACCTAATTTTTATAGCATTTCTTTAAAATGATATATTGTTGAATTCAAATTTTTAATTGACTACATGTCCATTTTAGGAATAAATTCATCCCATTTATATTCTTAGCTATAATTACTTATTGTATATTTTCCTCCTTTCTATTTTCCCTCATTATTCTTCTCATCCTACTCCTATTTCTTTTATTACTCTGCTTTATTTCTACCTTCTACCTTGCCCTTCTATTCATTAATTTACTCTCTCCAAAAATCTCTCCCTTATCCTCTCCTCCCACTTTATCCCTTTGACCTTTTACTTTCTCAATTTAGAAGATTTTTATATGCTTCTCAATATGTTGTTTTCACTTTAATAAATTTCTGATGAAAGTAAAGTTTTAGTAATACCCATTCTCTTTTCTACTAACATCTTCAGTATCAATATTTTTCCCTTTTTTGAACTCATTTGCATGAGATAATTGCTTTTTTTTTTTTTTGCCTCCCCACAAAGGTTTATTTTTTTTCATCATCCCATCATTCTTAACTCAGTTCAAGCATTTCTTTCAAACTACATAAATACAAATGATAGTAATAAAAGAAGTGATAATATATCCCAAAGAGATTTTGAGGAAGAGAAAGGGACCTGTAGGTGCAAGAATGTTTGTGGCAGCCCTCTTTGTAGTGGCCAGAAACTGGAAACTGAGTAGATGCCCATCAATTGGAGAATGACTGAATAAATTGTGGTATATGAATATTATGGAATATTATTATTCTGTAAGAAATGACCAGCAGGATGATTTCAGAAAGGCCTACAGAGACTTACACGAACTGATGCTGAATGAAACGAGCAGGGCCAGGAGATCATTATATATTTCAACAAAAATACTATATGATGATCAATTCTGATGCACATGGCCCTCTTCAACAATGAGATGAACCAAATAAATTCCAATAGAGCAGTAGTGAATTGAACCAGCTATACCCAGCAAAAGAACTCTGGGAGATGACTATGAACCACTACATAGAATTCCCAATCCCTCTATTTTTGTCTGCCTGCATTTTTGATTTCCTTCACAGGCTAATTGTACACTATTTCAAAGTCTGATTCTTTTTGTACAGCAAAATAACTGTTTGCACACGTATACATATATTGTATGTAACTTATACTTTAACATATTTAACATGTATTGGTCAACCTGCCATATGGGGGAAGGGGTAGGGTGAAAGAGGGGGAAAGTTGGAACAATAGGTTTTGCAATTGTCAATGCTGAAAAATTACCCATGCATATATCTTGCAAATAAAAAGTGATAATAGTTTCAAGTATAAGAAGTAAATAATTTGACCTTATTGAGTCCTTTATAATTGGTCCTTAATGTTTATGTAACTTCTGGATGTTTTATATCAAATTTTCCCTTAAGTTCTGCTGTTTTTGTCAAAAATATCCTAAAATCTTTCAGTTCATTAAATATCCTTTTTTTTCCATTGAGGATTATACTTAATTTAGTTTTGTAACTAAGTTACTCTAGTTCTCTGTTTTTTGTCATATGAAATACAGTAATGCAAGACTTACAGTCTTTCAACATAGTAGTTGCTAGGTCTTCTGTGATCCTTATTGTAGCTCCACAATATTTATATTGCTTTTTTCTTGTTGCTTCCTATATTTTATTTTTAAATTGGGAGATTTGAAACTTGGCTATGATATTTCAGTAAGTTTTCCTCCTGGGGTCTCTTTCAAGTGGAAATGAGAAGATTTTATTTTTCTAATTCTTCTTTATCTTCTTATCCTAGAGCTTCAGGAAAATTTCCCTTGATAATTCTCATAATATTTTATCATATTATTTTCTTCCTTAAGTTTTTAGTTTTCAATTTCAAATTTTCAATTTCAATTTCAATTCAAATTTCAAATATTTTCAAATATGAAAATTTTGGGACTCAAACTTGGATTCTCTCTTCACTGATAAGATTGTGAGAGATCTCAGTCATTCTGTCCTATTTGCAGTTTTACTCCCTGAAGTCTCTCTGGTGGTTGTTCTGTCTCTCTTGATTTTCAAAATATTTTTTTTGAGATCAGGTTCCATTATCAGAGGCTAATTCATATTTTTCTTGGAAGTATTGGATATAGTAGCTTTGACTTGGTAATTTTTTTCTTTGTGTGTTTTGATCTTCCTATTCATGATAGTGATTTTTTATAGTCAGATTTATTTTCTGTTTGTTTGTTTGTTTTATTTTGTTTTTTAGCCTACTACTTGATTTTTAACTTTTTGTTAACATAGAGCTCTATTTCTAGGATGAAGGTTCTATGTCTCAAGCTTCTAAGTTTCTACACAGCTATTTTCAGAGAGTCTTTTTGTTACCTGTAAGTTTTCAGTCTTTCAGGGTGGTATGATTTAATTAGAAGTATGTTTACCACTCTCCTAGCATATGTTCTTGTAGGTAAGTGACCACTTATTTTGTTATGGGGTATGAGATGCAGGTCTATGCTGAGTTTCTGACATAATTTCCAATTTTTCCAGCATTTTTTTGGCAAATAGTGTCTTCTTAGTCCATAAACTGAAGTTTGGGGGTTTATCAAATATTAAATTATTATAGGTCTTCATTACTGTGTTGTGTGTACCTAATCTATTCCCTTCATCCACCACTCTATTGTTTAGCCTGTACCAAATGGTTTTGATGACTGCTGCTTTATAATATAGTTTTAGATTTGGTACTGTTAAGCTAGCATCCTTTGTATTTTTTTTTCATTAATTCCCTTGATATTCTTTATCTTTTGTTCTTCCAGATTAATTTTGTTATTATTTTTTCCAATTCTATAAAATAGTATTTTGGCAGTTTGGTTGGTATAGCACTGAAAAAGTAGATCAATGTAGGAAAAATTGACATATATTATTATATTATATTTTTATTATATTAACTTGGGCAAGTAATTTTTTTCCAATTGTTTAGATCTGACTTTATTTGTGTAAGAAGTGTTTTGTAATTGTGTTCATATAAGTTCTTGGGTTTGTCTTGGTAGGGAGACACCCAAATATTTTATTTTGTCTACAATAATTTTAAATGGAATTTCTCTCTCTTGTTGATGGACTTTGTCAATAATATATAGAAATCTTGATGATTTGTGTGGGTTTTATATTTGTTTTATATCCTGCAACTTTACTAAAACTGAATTTTTTATAGTAGATTTTTGGATAATTTTTTTTTAGGATTTTCTAAGTATATCATCATATCATCTGCAAAGAGTGATAGTTTTATTTCCTCATTACCTCTTCTAATTCCTTTAATTTATTTTTCTTTTCCTTTTATTTTATATATGGGGGAGAAAATAGAATGGAAGGAAATACAGAACTGGTAATCATAACTGTGAGTGTGAATAGGATAAACTCTCCCATAAAATAGATGTGATTAGCAGAGTAGATTAAAAAAGAGAATCTTATGCCCATTATCACCACTGTTATTCAACATTGTACTAGAAATGTTGGTTTTAGCAAAAGGAGATATATATCTCTTTTTTCCATTTGGTTAATTCTACTTTTGAAAGTGTTGTTTTCTTCAGGGGCCCTTTTTTTTGCATTTGGCCAATTGTATTTTTTTTAGGAGTAGTTTATTTCAGACAATTTTTTTTCCTTCCTTTTCCAAATTGTTGACTCTCTCACAAGTATCTCTCCTTTTTCATTTTTTTCTTCTGTCTTATTGTCCTTTTGAGGTCTTTTATGAGCACTTCCAAGAAGCCTCTGGGGTTTCAGACCAATTCATATCACTCTTTGAGATTTCTTCTGCAGACATTCTGTCCTTGTCCTAGTTTGTGTTTTGATCTGCCCTGTCATCATAGTAGCTTTCTATGGTCAAGGTTCTTTTCTGTTTCTTGCTCATTTTCTTTCCTTTTCTTTTGGTATTTTCTCTTTTTCTCCTTTTATGGTTGAGCTCTACTCCTGGCATAAAGAGGGCACTGTCCCAAGCTTTCTGTGCAGCTTTAAGCCTTGGCTTTGAGCATAGCATCCCCTTGTGTTTGCAGGGGTAGATTTGCCTGCTCTTTTCAGGAAACAGCCTGGTTTCCCAGAGTCTGCCTTCTGATCTGGGACTGAAGGCTGCCCTAATGATTTGCTCCTCTACTGAACCCTAATGATTTGCTCCTCTACTGAACCAGAAGTGAGGGTTTTACTTGCTGATCTGCTGTGATTAAAACTTTCTCATCAGCTTTCCCAGAGTCTCTCTGAGCTGGGTTGCACACCCTTTTCATCCCAGTGAGACTGACCTTTCTCAAAGTTTTTCCAATCCATCTTCAGCTGGAGAGAGGTTTCATTCTATCAGACTCTGTTCCAAGGTTTGGTTTCACATAGTTTTCAATAGAAATTGGGAGATCTGGAGCAGCTTCCTGGCTTTACTCTATTCCCGCAACTTCACAATGGATCTTTCCTAATGATCTCCTAAGTTGTCTTTGGCTGAAAAAATTATTTCACAATACTCTTTTGTGAGATCTCCTCCTCCAAGAAATGTTTCATGGCAATATTTAAATGTGTTCTGAGGAGTTTGGAGGATAGTTCAGATGAATCACTGCCTTTTTTTTCTACCACCTTTACTCTGCCCTCCCCAAGACCTCTTTTTAAAATAATTACAATACCTAGGTTAACAATAAAGACACAAATAAATGACAAGAAGAGAGATGAACAAGTATAAACACTCTATGTGAGCTGTTAAAGGCCGATTTTATTCAGTACTTGATTTTATGGATTGTTGCTTTATTGGTTCATTCACTCTTCATTTATTAAGCATGGCCAGGCTTATGTCTGTAAATTTAATCTTATTTCCATGTACACTTGAACAACAGGCTCTTTATTCTCAGAATACATAAAGAAACTGCAAAGTTATTTTCTTAGATACTTTAAAGTCTTTTTGCTTTTGTTTTCCTTTTTTGCAGCTGTACAGAGGTAAGAAGATTTAGAAGCTGATATAACTTGTAATACATCTCTTAACATGAACAAGTCTAAGGTTCTATGCCCTCTTTTATCCATTTATTTGATGCACAATTGTTTGGCATGCTTTTGATTGTTTCACCATTAAGTAATATAATGCTTGAATCGACTGTAATTAGAAAGTACTGATCTGCAGTTCATGGAGGAATGATGGAAATGTGCAACAACTAGCAATATAATTTAGGACATACTTGAAGCTAGAAACAGAGGTATATACCTATAGTTTCTGCTAATAATGAATGAGGTTGGTGGATTACTTAAATTCAGGAGGTCTGAGATATAGTAAGGCTAATGCCAAATAGGTGTCCTCACCCCAAGCAGAATAAATATGGTAAGTCTCCAGAAACAGGAGATCACTAGATTGCCTGAGAAGGGGTAATTTGGCAGATGTCAGAAATGGAGCAGATTAAAGCTCAGAGTCAAAGACCAGTAGAGTCAGGCCCATATACATTTATTGCCTTTAACTTGAATAAATTGGAAAATACAAGCTTGAGGGGGAATAATAGTGTTTGAAACTATGAGAACACCTCACTTTTAAATGTCATCATATATGAATGGTTTGTGTTGAGTCCTTCACTTTACCACCTCCAGTCAGGACAGTTCACATCTATAAAAGACTTTAACAAATTATAAGTGTTTTCCTCACCTCACCACTGCATTACCCAGTGTATTTTCTATCACCTCTTCCTTCTTTTTAACATTGTCATTTCCAGTTTTTTTTTGATTGGTGGCTTATTTATTTGTTTTGAGAAGGCTGTCTAGAAAAGTGGGAAAAGTTCTACACTCACATAAACTAGGTTAAATTCTTGCTTCTCAAGTTTATTACCCCTGTGATTTTGAGTAAGTCATTTAAACTTTCTTGGCCTCAGGTTTGTTTTTGTTTATTTATTTATTTATTGCAAAGTGAAGATATTGTACTAAATGGTAGTTAAGGTCTTTTCTAGTTCTATGAGTCTTTGATATTGCTCCTAGTACACCTATAACTATTTTTATAAAAATAGTTTTTTTCTCTTTCTTAATTATTATATATGGATATATTTCCAATCACAGAGCTACTGGATCAGAGGGGATGTTCTATTTTACACTTCTGTTTTGAGCATTGTGGAGAATTAACACATTGACAATTCTTTGCGTAACTCTATGAATGGTCTTGTGAAATGAACAAATGTTTTCTAAATCCACTTTCAACAGAACAAAAATAATGAAGGAGGATTATTTGCTTATGTAACCCATGCCCCATTATTAATGCCTAAAAGCAGCTCTAGGTTTATAAGTGCCAGGTTGGATCACATGGACTTTTCCTATAATCGATATTACGTATACAATAATGTATAATATATAGTATATATAATCTATAATACTATCCAGGATTTATTTTGGGAATATCTGGAGGTGTATAACTCCTTGTTCTTTTCTGATCTATTCTTTTTCCAGCCCTCTTAAATGCATATGAAGTATACCTTTGTTTTAATGTTTATATTTTAAACTAATATCCATCTATTTTCCTATCTTTTCTATCTCTCTCCCATCCCAAATTGAAAGAAAACCAAACAGCAAGAGGGAAACTCCAGAGTTGCTTTAATTTGCATTTCTAATTAATAATTAATTAATTAGCGGTTGATGGTTTCTTTATATGATTATCTCAGCATCCTTCCTTTGCAAATTTCCTTTTTGTTTCCTTTGGTCATTTATCACTTGGGAAATGGAAACCCCTCCTCTAAAGAACAAGCCAAAGAATATAACTCATTCACACATTCTGATAGTGGCAGAACAAAGGATTCAGTAGGACAAGAAACAATTTAAACTTTGTCTTGGGACTTCAGAATATGTTATGAAGTGCAAATTGGAGAAGTGGTTCTTCCTGGAATAAGTTTGTATAAATTGCCTATTCATATAAGTAACAAATACTGTAGAAGAGCTTAGTTTATTCCAGATTGTCTTTCCTTTGAATTCTTCAGCAAGTTACTTAACTTCTCAATCTCACAAGCAATTTTCTAAATAAATAAATTGGAGAATTAGTAACATTACTGGTAGAGAGTTATTATTACAAAGTTCCATTAATTATGCCCAAAGAACAATAAAACTATGTCTGTCCTTTGATCTAACAATACCACAACTAGACCTTGATCTCAAAGAAATCAAAGAAAAGGGGGAAAGAACCTAGATTTACTCCCTAAAAGATTATAACCATCTATTTTTGAGATGGCAAAGAACTGGAAATTGACAAGATGCCTACCTATCAAATGGGAAATGGCTGAAAATGTTGTGGTATGTGATTGTGATATACTATTGTGCTATAACAATTAAAAAGCAGCATAGTTTCAGAAAAGCCTGGGAAGATTTATGTGAATTGTTGCAAGATGAAGTCTGCAGAATAATGTACAACAATATTGTACAAAGTAACAACAATATTATATGATGATTAACTGCAAAAGACTTAGCTTCTCTGATGAAGTCAATGATCCAAAACAATTCTAAAGCAGTTTCTTAAACTTTTTTCACTTGCAATTCCTTTTCATCTAAGACATTTTTATGTAGACTCAGATATATAGATATATAAGACAGGTAAATAAACACTTACTGATAATAAATCATAAAAAATATATTTTAAGACAATTCTTTGACATGCATATGATTTTATATTTATTAAAAACAAAAACATTTGCATATTAATGAGAAAGATGTGCTTGCTTATTTTTACATAAACAATTAAATCTTGGCGGAATACTTGATATCTTTTATTGTTGCCAAATTTTTCCCAATCTCTACATTCACCTATTCAACTTTAAATGGGAAAGGGGGGAGGGATTATCCACAGTTTAAGAAGTTTTGTGCTAACGGATGCTCTATGAAAAAAAAAAAACTGTTCTTTACATCCAGAGAGAGAATTAATGATCTCTGAATGCAGACTGAAGCATACTTTTTTTTTTCATTTTATTTATGCTTCTTGTTCTTTATTTTTTGCAATGTGGCTAATGTGGAAATATACTTGCATGACTTCACATGGATAATTGATATATTGCTTGCCTTCTCAATAGATGAAAGGCAGAAGGGAAAGAGAAAATTTAAAAATTCAATTAAAAATTAATATTAAAAATGTTAAAGTAATAAAAATGAAGTTCCATAAGCAATTGACAAGTATTTACTAAGACCCTACTGTTTGATAGATTGTGCTAAATGTTGAAAATATAATAACAAAGAATAAAACAATTCCCACTTTCATAGTGTTATCATATTATCCCAATCCTTAACGGAAAAAAAAAAGATATACAAATATTGTACTAGGTACAAGGAAGGACACAAACACTAAATAGCATGGTCTAAATCCTAACTGAATTTGAGAAACTAATAGGAACAAAAGCAGATTTGCTTCCTGCTTTTCATGAGTAAACTTCCCCTCCTTTTGCCTTAGATTATTTCTATGTTTCAATCAAAACACTCTTCTTAGAATAGGTGTGTTGGCTCTAAATGTATACTTAAAACACAATGGAGAATTAAAATTTTGTCAACTCTGATTTTTTAAAAATAAATGACTAATTCTTTAATAATATTTTATATTTAACAAACTACTTAATGATTGATCGCTATTCAGTGAATTAATTAGCTTCTCAGGTAATACAAAACCTTAATGGGTTGAGTTATGAATTTTTAATAAAACAATTTCTGCATTCATAGATATAATATGCTCCTGGCAATAATTTCTGGAAGTACAGAATGTTTGTACCTAATTTTCTCTCTTGTTTTCATGCCCTAAATTTGGAAATAGTTTCTTAAATACTTTTTTTTTTTAAATTGAGGAACAACAAACAAAACTTTAATCAATTTGGGCTCAGGGCCCAGGAAAAAAAAGAGCTAAATAAAGACAAGGAATGAGAAGTGCCATCAGGCACAATATGGATCTATCAGCTGTGGATTTTGCTCTCCCATCCTATTCCATTCGGATCAAGCTTAAGAACAATGTAGGAGGTGCCCATTTCCTATGAGAATTTGTTCTTGCATGGGTGTACACAAATAATTTGATTCATGTTAATGTGTGTCCTTATGAACGTTCATTTTGATTTTTTTTGAAATGGAAACACTTTGAGAGTAAGGCATATTTATATTGAAAAATGCTGAATAAAACTTATTACATTATACATTTAGGTGAACAGAATATGTCTATACTTATTTAATTTTTTTCTTTAATTAGGTACTTGGCACAATATAAAAAACAGTGGATTTGGAGTCCAAGGATACAGATTCAAATTTCAATTTTGCTACATATTACCCTTAAAGGAAGCCACTTAACTTTTGTGAAACTCAGTTTTCTCCACTGTCAGATAATGTCTTCTAATATTCTAGTTCCAGTCTTTGAAAGACTTAGATTCTACAAGATTTACAAGTTAACAGAACAGATTTTTAACCAAGGAAAGTTAAGAACATAAGTAAATATTCAGTATAACATTTTGACACTGAAAGAAAGGGAAAGGACATCAAATCACTCTTTCATTCAACTGAGATCAGAGCAATAGTTCCCCAAACTTCTCACTCTCTGACCTTTCTCTAGGCCCCCAACACACACATTTCACCGTGGCTGGCTGAATGGCTTTTAGGTGCACATCCCTCAATTCAAAACTGTCTCATCTCTGAAAAGATACAGCTCCACTGACCTTCATATCTGACCGATTCCATAATATAAAAAACAAGACTTGCTTAAATAAGTAAGAGGGCAGAGTTGAGAATTCTCAGATTTTAACATGAAGGAACATGACCAGAAGCATTTAAACTAATCCGAATGAATGAAAGTAGTACATAAGGCTTAAAAGACTTGTCTTCTGAAGAGCCTTGTTATTTTTATCCTTCTTTTCTGGAGAACAAGAAATTTCCTTACCTTGTTTGCTGTAACTGTGGCTACCTGGGAGGCCTCTCTGGGTATCATATGAATTTCTATTTCTCCTGTAATTCTTACCTACTTTTTTTCCCCCCATGAAGTGTTATTAGTTCAGGAAAACTGAATCATAGCTACTGAGCAGGAAAACACCTTAGTTGGCATTTAGTCTAATCCGATCATTTTAGAAATAAGGAATCTGTGTCACAAGAATATGAAGTGACTTGTTTTTAAGGTCAAATAGACAGTTAAAGACAGAGCAAAGATCTAGTCTTTTTTCACTGTATCATGTTGTCCTACTAAGTTTAGGAATTTTAATATTACCTTAGGTGATCACCAGTTTTTGATGGCTTTAGTAAATGAGAAGTTCTCTGAATTGAGCACTCATTACTTCTCACTAGAAATATTCCATTTTTGTTGGTTAACCAAAATTATTTTTTCCTTTTTTAATAATAGCTCTTTATTTTCAGGATATATGCAAAGGTAGTTTTCAACATTCACCCTTACAAAACCTTGTGTTCCAAATCATTTTCTCTCCTTTACTCATTCTCTCACCTAGATAGCAAGTAATATAGGTTAAACATGTGCAATTCTTTTAAACATATTTCCACATTTAACATTAACAAAATTATTGATAGAATACTGGATGTAGTCAGGAAAACCTGGGTTCAAATTCATTTTATTCATTAGCTGAGTAACCCTGGGTTAGTCACTTCACTAGTCTGCCAGTGATATGTTAATTATAAAATGTGAACAATAACAGTATATAGTTCCTAAGATTGTTTTGAGAATCAAATGAGATATTTGTGAAGCACAGGTCCTTGGCATGTAATAGATGTTTAATAAATGCAATACAGAAATTAATGAGTTTAAGGTTAGTCTAAAATCTGTTTTATTAAGAATAAAAGGAATGAGGTCACTTCTTTTCCACTTCTTTCTCTAGGATATGGCATAGTGCCTGGCACCTAATTGGCACTTAATAAATGTTCTTTGACCTGATGAGTCGATCTCAAGTTTCTAGTATGACTTTTCTTGTTCTCTTCAAATAATATAGAAACATGTATTTGAATCTGTGGCATACCATAATTTTAATCCCTATAGATGTAAAAATATATGAAATATACCCTCATGGAACTTTAAAATTTGTCTTTTGAGCCAATTCCAAACAAAAATCATCAGGGAGGTAAATTGCCAAATAAGAACTAGAGGTTCTAACAAGACTCCTTTTCTCTAAAACTGGAGCAGTTTTTTTCTTTTTTTTCAGAAATAGATAATACTGTTTATGATGAAAAAAGGGAAAGAGGAAGAAACAAATATTGATAAACTTTACACATAATTGGAATTGTCATAGCAAGCAGTCTGCACTTTTGTTTATCTCTGCCCTTTAATGCTTTTATCTCCTATCCTTCATGTTCTGGACATCTGGGTGAGAATCAGTGCAAGTTGAAATGAAGTGAATAATGCACTGAGCCTGAAATTAAAGATCTGGATTTTAATTTGGCTGTTATTTGCTACCTATGTGACATTGGACAAATCCCTTGATGGCTCTGGAACGGTTTCATTATCTATCACATAAGAGACTGGCTTTGCTTACTTCTAATATCCTTCTTAGCTCTAAATTTGATGATGCCATCTTCTCCAAATGTTCATTCTTTCCATTCCTCTTTCATATCCATTAGGTATAGTTTCTGAGCTCAAGTAAAAAAGAAACTGAGAAGTAAAAAAATTGAGAATTAAAACTAAAAAATTCTGTTAATTAATTATAAGACACATGAAGAAAATCAGTTGAAGGAACATATTGAGAGCAGAAAATAAATTCTCCCATATTGATTCAAAGAAGTTTTTCAATATTACTATTTATCTCTCTCCTACTATTAAAACACAAATCTAGAGACATTTCAAGTAATTTCCCTTGCCTTTTCTTTAATTATTGCTCTGTGAAAATGTTCACTTGAAGCTATCAAAGGGTCATAGTTCAAGCTAGTGTACTGAATTACCAATAGTTATATAACAATTATTATGAATGTTAACTTATCCTTTCCATAACCCACATATACACAGCAACTTTATTAAAAATTAGATTAGGAATAATTTTTAATGGAAGTTTAGTTTCAAGCAAATCCTCTCCAATTTCTTTTACATTCATTTTAGCCTATTGTAACCAAGGAAAAAACAAAAAGAGGGTCTGATCTAGCTAAAAATGAGAGCAAAAGGAAGAAAATTATAAAGATGGTCTAAGCTACTCCAAAATTCAAGGTAAAAGTCTATTAACCTTCTCTGGGTTTATTTTTAAAATGTTAACATGAATGAGTTATGCAATGTTAAGTGCAATATAACTAATCAGAATGAAATATTTTAAAATAGAGGGAAATGATGAAAGTCAGTTAAAGACAAACAAGGAAATAAGATCATTCATAGGAAAGAGCTATAATAATCCTGAAAGACAACATTAACCATTCATTTTTACTTGCTGAATTAGTATTCTCCAATAAAAGCAATTGATTTTTTGCTTAAGTGGAATGACTAGTAAAGTTAAAAATTAAAATAAGTATTGAAATTTCATAACAAGTGTATAGTGGCTAAAAGTGACTGTCATATGAAATACTAGAAATAAGTCTCATTTCTAGTGGGGAATATAACAACATACCAAAAAATGAACAACACACTGTCAATTCAACCAATGTCATAATAATAATTGATACTTGAGCCATTCCATTTGGAATTAAATTCCAATTTAATGGAATTAATTCCATTTAAGCAGTTTATACTTTCCTTCAACTCCATTGCTGCTAATCAAAATGGACACCCAGATACACCAAATAGAAATATTTCTCATCTCTTTTCAAGGAACTAGATAATAATCTGACTGAGTTTTATAACTTCAAAGTGGTTTCTTAGAGTAGTGAAAACTAGTCTAAGATGCATTCATCTTGATGATATATCAATATAATTATAAAAACTACACAGTTTTATTTATGTATCAAAGTGTTAAGATTCATTGTGAATCATAGAATTTGAGAGCTAAGAGAGACCTCTAAGGTCATCCAGTTCAATTCTTAGCTAAAGCAGAAATCCTTTTTATGGAATTCCTGACAAAGATACCATAGTGAGAGTGAATGCATTGCCTAATGAAGTAATCCCATTCACTTTTAGACAGCTCCAAAAGTTACTTAATTTTAAGACTAAAGTTGCCTTTCTGCATTTAAATTGTGAACTAGTTCTAATTTCTAGAGCCATATTAAACTTGCAAGAATTTTTTCACATAAACTATATTTGAATAAAGCTATCATGTCACTACCACCTTATTTTCTCCAAGTGAAACAATTCTACTTTCTTTGATGGATCTTTGTATAGCATGGTTTTGTGTTTCATTATCTTCTTATTTGCTTTTCTATGATTTTATAACAATGAAACAATATCCTAGCTAACATGTATATGAAATAAAATTTAAAATTACTAAGAACCAAAAAAGTAGTACAAATTAAAAGATCACAATCAGGCAATTAGAAAAAGTGACAAAAGACAGAAACAATTAATGACCTAGGGACAAGATACATACTAAGTAATCCAACTACTCTGGAAAACAATTTAGACCTACGTAAAAAAAAAAATTAAAATGTTTATACCCTTTTGAATATATCCCAAGGAGGTCAAGGACAAAAAAAAAAGAGTCCCATATATGCCAAACTATCCATAGCAGTTCTTATTTTCTTAGTAGCAAATGAGTGGGTACAAAGTAAATGAATGGATGAATGAATGAATAAAAAAGTATTCATTGCTTATGAGCAAAGTTCTCTGATGATTACTAAGAATACTAATAGAAAATCAAGACAGTCCCTGTTCTAATGGATTTCATACCCTTATTGGGGTAGACAACACAAATCAGAGAATTCAGCTGTATGTATAGACAAAGAAAAAGTCCAAAAGTCCCAAGGAATGAAGGAATGAAAAGGAATTAATGGCAAGAAATTTTTAGGGTACATGAAAAACAAGGCTCATGGGTATCTGCAGATTATAATAGCAGGGCAGACAGGACTATAAAATGTGGTAGGAGGGCAAATGACAAAATTTGATGTTTTCTGCTTATAAATGTTGACTCCAAGCTCATCCAAGTTGAATGATCATCATACTGCTTTTTTTTTTTTTTTCAAGCTGCCTTATGGGATTTGGTAAGGAAGGGAAAAGGTAAAGGGCAGAGAGAAGGCAAGGGAGAAGAGTGTTCTATCTTTTTTTTTTCCTGTTCATCTAGTCCATGTGCATTTTATACCAACTGGAAAATAGCTAAGCAAATTGTTTACATGAATGTGATAGAATATTGTTATGTGGAAAAAAGATGTTAACAGTAATTCACAGAAACATAGGGAAATTTGTATTAACTCATGGCAGATAAAGTACCAAGATACACACAAAAACACACACGTATGTATGTAGGTATTTGACACACAAGAAAATATTAATACATTCACCTCCTTTCATTGGAGAGGTGGGGAACTTTGGGAATAGAAAGCTCTATGTATTATTGGATACAAGTGATCTGAGTTGGTTTTGCTTAATTTAAAAAAAAATTATATAGGAGCATTCTGATGAGTAAAGGTAGCAGGGGACAATGGCTATAACATAAAACAAAAGACAAGAATAAACATTTAACAAAAAGCACTGCTTTTAAATTCTGGCATTTTCTAGGTATGTAATCTTGGGTAAGTACAGTTTATTTGTTCCTCAATTTCCTTATATGTAAAATTGAGGTGGTAACATTTATGCTATCATTTTCATGAGTTTATTTTTAGCATCCAAGGAGATAAATTTGTTAAAAAGATCTTTGTATTCAAAAAGTTATAAAACTGTGCATACCCATTGATCCAGCAGTGTTTCTATTGGGCCTATATCCCAAACAGATCTTCAAGAAAATAAAGGGATCCACATGTGCAAAAATGTTTGTAGCAGCCCTTTTTGTAGTGGCAAGAAACTGGAAAATGAGTTGGTGAATGGCAGAATAAGTTACAGAATATGAATGTTATGGAATATTCGTGTCCTATAAGAAATGATCAGCAGGATGATCTTAGAAGGGCTTGGAGAAACTTACATGAACTGATATTAAGTGAAATGAGCAAAACCATTGTATACAGCAACAACAAAATTATACAATGATCACTTCTGATGAATGTGACTCTTTCCAACAATGAGATGATACAGGCCAGTTCCAATGATGGTGTGATGAAGAGAGCCATCTACACCCAGAGAGAGGACTGTGGGAACTGAGTGTGGATCACAACATGTTAATATATGTTAATATTCCCTCTTTTTGTTGTCATTTGTTTGCATTTTTTTCTTACTCATTTACTTTCCTTTTTGATATTTGTATAATGCTGGAGAAACTAAACAAAACAGAGGTTAGAGAACAATTTAATAGTTTATTGGAGAGATTTACTGGGACCAAATGATCCATGTTTGGTCCCAGGGCTGAACGAGATGATTGTCTCAAAGAATCCAGCCCTGAGTATCAGATAGCAAGATTTTTTTTTATAGGATAACAAGAACAATGACATAATGGGGGAGGCCCCTGGATGGGGATAACCTAATGGGGGGAGGCACCTGGGATGACACAATGGAGGGAGAACTTACTGATATTCTAATGATGTCTAAAATGGATAAACTTTTATCCTGTCAAATATTAAGATTTGATTAAGCCTAAAGATTAAGCTTAAGAAATAAGATTATAGCCTAAAGATATAAAACCTTTATCTCATCAAACAGTAAGAGGGAAAGGCTATAACCTGAGGCAGAGTAACTAAATAGAACAATTAGAGAAACTGGGTCAGGACATCAAAAAGGGAACTGTGGCACAACATTTGGTGCTTGCTGAATGTTTGGTAGTAAGATAATCATAGGCAAGGATTGGAGGGCAGAAGGAGAGAAGAGAGAGTGACTTGGTGGCAGGACAAGGAGGAGAGAGGCTGGAGACTCCAGAATCCAGGAAAGTCACGTGGCAGCTTGCCTGCCTCTTTCACGTCTCCCCCTAAAGACCAAGAACTTTGGTTTATCTTGACTCTGGCTGACTCTGAGGCCCTCCAGGGAGCTAGCCTGTACATTACAAATATTTTTCTTGTGCAGCAAGAGAATTATATACATATGTTTATCCATATTGGACAACATATATTTTAATATTTTTAACATACATTGGATTGCTTGCCATCTAAGCGAAGAGATGGGGGAATGTAGGGGAAAATCTAAAACACAAGGTTATGCAAGAGCCAATTGAAAAATTGAAAAATTATCTATACATATGTTTTGAAAATAAAAAGCTTTAAATATAAAAGAAACAAAAAAAGGGGAAAAAAGATCTTTGTAAAGACAGAATATATATCATAAACTAGAGCTTGATTCATAACTATAACTTCCTTGATGTATCCTCAAAAAAAGCAGGATTTAAAGGTGATCTAAGCTGAAACAAGCTAACCATACAGCATATAACTAAGTTCTTCCCCCTTTTATTTTTGCTCTTATTCTCTATATATTTTATCTTTTAATCTCGCCATCTTTCTATCTAGCAGAAAAGTATATGAAATATTATGATTTTAACAATAGTATTATCAAAATGATAATCCCAAAGTATGAAGATGATTCCAAGATTTATTTCTGATTTTACCACATCAATCCATCCTAAAGGTATGCATCACTCTAGTGAAAATATTTTGTTTTTATCTATGAAAATTTCTTTGGGAAAATATCAAATGATCTGCAATGTTTGTACTAGCTCTCTGGAGGTCCTTTGGATGGGCCTTGGTCTCAGAAGGATAGATACCACGAGAATGGTCAGGAATAGAGTCTAGAGTCTTTATTCTGGCTCTGTCTTGATCTTAGTGGAGGAGTGCAGAAGGCAGGAGAGCTACCAGGAGGACGGTCAAAAATGAAATGTCTCATTTCCATTCTTTCTCAGCCCTTAAATACCCTATTATAATTACATCATTACAGCATACTGAATATGTGTGAACTAGAGAACCATTACATCACCATCCTAAGTATTAAGTATATGTATACTAAAGTACCATCATCTCATCAATTCCACTGATGTTGTAAGTATTCTTGTTTCAAGTATACTTCTCTAGAGTTCTGGCCCTCTACAATGATCCACTTAGGTGAAAAAAGAAACAAATTAAATCTATTAAAGCCAAACAAATACCAAGCAAGCACAAGATGAAAGGCTAATACTATTCTTTTAAATATCAAAAATATAACTATTCTTTTTCTTCCTCTTCCTTCTGGAAATGTGTTTGTTACATAAAGAATTATAATATCAGTTATCAAATTTTTGCCTTTGATTTTTAAGTTGTGATTATAAAGAAACTTGGAAAAAACCTTTTCAAATTTATCTATTAAGGACAGAGAGAGGCAAAAGGGCAGTCTGAGACTTATGATATTTCTTCATCTCACATAGTATCTAGTAGTCCTGTATTAAATCATATCCCAGAAATTCATATTTACTCAAAATCAATTGTTCTCAGCATGTGCATGTGTGGATTGAGAAGAATGGGAAGGGCTCAATTCAATTCCATTCAATAAACATTTATTAAATCCCTACTATATAGAAAGCATAGCATTAGGTAGATAAAAGGATGAAAAATAAGGAAATAACAATGACATAATCCCCAAGGTTATTTTCCTGTGAGAGATCTAAATCTTGTTACTAAGGATATAAGGAAAAAAAAGATTGAAGAGGAAGAGAGAAAATCAGGAAAGAATGATGTGTATTCACACCCTTGCGCTAGCTTTGTTATCTCCCTTTTGTGTGGTGACTACTCTTCAGGTTATCTTTTTCTTTGTATTTTATTTCCAGTGCATAACACAATGCCTTCAATGTAGTAAGCAACTAATATATACTTGTCTATCTATCTATCTATCTATCTATCTATCTATCTATCTATCTTCAAAAGCCAAAGACTCTAGGGAGAGTATCCAGAAGGAGACTAAACAATTGATTGGATATGTGATATGAGGGATATAAGGATAGCTCTTTGGGTAGAAGCTGGAAATCTAGAAGAATTATGATATTCTCACTAGAAATAATAAACTTTTAAAGAAGGATAGATTCTGGGGGAAATGTCATTACTCTCTTTTGGAGATTGAGATGACTATAAGATATCCTATTGGAAATGTTCTACACAGTTTGTGATCTGAGTCTCAAATTTGGGAGGGAGTGAAAGAAGGGACACATATTTAGATATGAGAATTATTTTCAAAAGGATAATAGAATCATGGGAGCTAATGAGATGACCAAATGAGAGTACAGAGAGAAAAGAAAAAACTCAAGATAAAGTCAAAGAATATGTAAACAATTAAGGCATATGATATGGATGATGGTCCGGTAAAGAACACTGAAAAGCAGTGGTTAGATGGATAGAATGGAAAGAGAAAGAAATGTAGTGAAAATCCAGATAGGAAAGAATATGCAGGTGGAGAGTAGTTGGTAGTATCAGATGCTGCAGAGAGGTCAATAAAAATGAGTATTAAGAAAAGACCATTGGATTTGAAGATCAAGAAATTATTGGTAACTTTGAAGAGAATTATTTCATCAGAGAAGCAAGTGTGGATAAAGTTTAATGCTCTTCCTTAGTAATTAGTGGCTGAAAGTCATGGAAATTGAGATTAAGGGACAAAGGGGTCAGAAAGAGTGACAAATGTTAATACTGAAGTTACATAGGGTGATGGCAAGACACAAAGAAAAGAGAATAATTATAAAATAAAAGTAGGTGGAAAAGACTTTTTTTTCCTAAATCATATAATAATTTTCTGAACTATTTTCAGACAATTAGAATATCCCTGCAGTATCTATATAGTTGAGTTTATATTCCTCAGAGGATAGGGATTCTATACCTCTCTTGGACATTTCTCTTTTGCAATATGAAATACAGAAACTTTTTCTGTAATTTTTTCATTTAATTTATCTTCCCTCATTCCCAACCCTCATTATACTTCCCTCATTTTAGTTTAATGAGTATACATGCTATCATGCCTCATTTGTTAATTAAACCACACATATTTGGTCTCTTAATATTTTTCCATTAAGTCAGTTCATTCAATTTCATTCCCATGGACCAGTGACATTGATTTTACTTTTCTGTATATTCATACATATTTTAATTCATTTCTGTATACTCTATTTGTGATATTTAAAAATGCTTCTCATCCACCCAAGGTATCTAACCATTAACCATGTTGCTGCCCACCCCATCATCACCTGAAAAATCAGACCTCCTAAATCAGACCTCTAGGTATCATATACTCTTTATTTGGAGAAGTTAATTCACTAGGTTATTAGATATTGCTCTGGGGAATGAGCTGACCAGAGTACAACTCCACTAACCCATTATATTAAGTTAATCTTTAACTGTGCTTTGCACTCTGTCCATCCATATGCCCCTCATATCTTGCTATCTTCTCTTAAGTTCTTCTAAACTGCTCTTCTAAATCTGCTCTTCTAAAGAGTTCTGTTCATTAGTCCGATTACAGGCAAAAATTTCTCCCCTAGCCAGAATTTTTTTTGTGTTTGTTTCTTTGTTTTTCCATTGGAACATAAGTTTCATAACAAGGCTTATCTCAGTTTTGAATTTGTGTCTTTGGACAACTGTAGTAATGAATGCATTCTCATTCATTCATCTATTCACTCTATATTTTCATCAGATTTTCTTTTGTGGATGACTCATTTTATTCCACCAACTATAAGTCTTTCTTAAATTTTTAACACAGATGGACTGGTGTTAAAATATTATAATTCCTGCAACTTATATTGATGAGGGGAGCCCCCAAACTCTTTGTCTTTCTCTCTTTCTGACTTTGGGAATGAGCCATGAGGTAGAGCATTTGAGAAGCTCCTTAAAGGAGACTTTCTCCTTGAATCCTGTCACTGTAAAGGGACAACAAGATAAACACCTTAATTCTGTCATCTAGGTGGGGCTAGCTGAGTCCAGAGTTGGAGAAGATTTTCTATTCAATTCCAGCTCAAGTTGAAAACCCAGTTCTCATCAAGAACTGCCCTTAGCTTGTAGTCAAGACTTCTATTATAAAAAGAGCCAATTTAAACCCATTCCTCACAGAGGACCTAATTTGCCATCCTTGGCATATTAGCAAACTCTGCCCTTTGGAATGATATTGTCTTTCAACATTACACTCTCTTTATCTTCAGCTATTTCCCTAACAAGACTTTATATCTCTCTGCCATGATTTCTTTACTAGAAAGTTTACTTCTCTGCCAAGGCCTTGCCACTAAGGAATTCAGCCTTTCTATTCACGAATAGCAAAGGCTGACTTCCCAATGCCTATAATAAACTTCTTTTTATCATCTAGCTTTTCAGGTTCATAAATTCTTTTATGAGGACCTTTGCACCGCCAGAAGGAGGGTTCCCCAAACTCCCTACCTTGCTCCAATCTTAAAGGAGTTTGGGGGAGCCAAACTTCTTCATTTGGTTCCCTGAACCTGAATCTGCCAGTAACCTCATCATTTAATTCCCTGATCACCAGGAACCCTAATCTCATCATTTGGTTCCTTGAATCTAATCTCATAAATATGACTTTATGAAAGTCACTTAACTATGTTGAAGAAACTAGTTTCTTTAACTAAAATGGCAGAGTATAGCCTAAGTGGCCTCTAAGTATTCTATTGGTTCTACTTCTAAAATTTTATGATCCAGTCAGAGCAGTGTCTATAACATAAAATGATGTAGGCACTACTGGGTTGTTTTTTAATCTTGACAGAAATAATTTCGAAATGTGAAGACAAATCTCTTGTCCTCCTATTTCATATCCTTTTTGTCAGTATGCCTACATGTTTTCAGTATTAGTTTTTATTCTTTTTGCAGAATTCTAAGAGCTAGAAGGGATCACATAGGGAACTGTTTCAACAACTTTATTTCATATATATAAAAAACAAACAAATAAACAAAGATGATCAGCAAACCTATAGTTGGGTAAATATGATAGAAATCTTAGAGAGTGTGTGTGGGAAGAAAATAATACCTCTAAGATGTTAGTATAGAAGAAAGGAAATCCAAATAGTCTCACATAAATTCTTGATTTTAGGAAAACAGATTTCAAAAATTCGGAGAATAGAATCCCATATAAAATGCTTTAGGGGAAGTCAGCATAGGGAAAGTTGACATATACTCAAGAATGAAATCCTGAAGACACAAAAGAAAAAAAAATCAATAAAGAAAAAAGAAATTTTTCTAAAGAGTTGAATAAGTATATAGTTAGTCAACATCAGTTAAAAAGCATTTTTAAGTGTTTAATATATGTAGAGTACCCTATAGTTACAAAGCAAGGTGGGGCTATGAATAAAGGTAAAAACATATGCTCTAATCTTAATGAACTCAATTCTAATTGGACAAAACATACAAATAACTATGAACATACTAAATATAAACAGTGTAAAACGAAGATGATCTCAGAGGAAAAGCAATTGAGAAGGAGGAGAAAAAAATGAGAAACTGAGAAAACATTTCTGTAGAGTTTTTGTTCTGAGTCTTGAATGTAAATAATGAAGCAAAGATGAAGAGGGAGACTATTTCAGTTAAGTAAGAGAACCAATGAAAAAGAGACATGTGGGAACCACCAATCAACTTAGCTTTAAAAGAAAAAGGTAATAGAGGATGAATATAAATATAGGATACTTGTGTAGTGTGTGAGAGCCATAGTTCATAGTTCGAAAGAATTCAACAAGATTTTTTTTAAAGTCACAAAAGGTTTTTTATACCAGAATTGACAAGCTAGTTTCTAAGAGGACTTTAGCAGTTAGAAATAGTTTGAGGAGAGCTGAAAATGTGGAGCTTAACTATCAAGTTATCAGTCTAGAAAGTTGTAAATTGTGAAAGAGAAATAAGGAAGATCATAATTTAGGGAAGCAGACAAGTAAAAACTTTTTCAGAAAGACAAATAAGTTAGGATGGGGGTTTTACAGGAAACAAAGAGTTAAAAGAAAAAAGGTTTTAAATGTTCCACATTCCTTACCTAAATATGTATTTTTTGCCTTTTAGAAGAAGAAATTCTGGGGACAAGGGCTTATGGTGTCTAGACTGCTAAAGCTGATAATGAGCTGAGGCTAGTAGGGAAGGTGACCACAAATTTTTGTTTAGTTTTCATTTTCTTAGCTATAATGGGAGACAAAGGATACTTAAACAAAGGAGATGATTTTGGTTTAGGGTGGGTGTAAACTGTCATCAGACCTCACTGGAAAGGTAGAATTACTAATATCTTTATTTCTATTTTCTCTGCTAAAAAAAGTGATCTTTGTATTATTAATGACTGAAGATAAATACTAAGGTAGGAAAGGTTATAGTAAGATAGCATCAACTTTCTCTTAATCAATGAAAAAAATCATATATAAAGAACTGACTGTGTGCCTTGCACTGTGTTAAGTGATATGCTTACAAAAAAAGCAACAATAGTCTCTACCCTGTTGAAAGTAAAGAATTATCTTGAAACTCAATCAAAAGCTTACATTTTGATAGATAAAACAGCTTACATAAATCAGCAAGTACAAAATAAAATAAAATACGGAGTAGCGGAAATGCATCTTCAAAGGTGAATGCACTGGAAAGCATTGGGAGTGAAAAAAACTTTCTGGAGGAAGTGGATATTTGATTTCAATTTTAAATGAAGTCAGAGATTTTAAAACAGAGAAGAGAATAGAGAACATCCCAAGGATGGATGACAAGGAGTGCAAAGGCACAGGGATGGGAGATGGAAGTTAGTGTGTGAGAAATCTCAAAGTCACTCTGGTTAGACCTCAATATTTGTGGAGGGGAGTATTTTGTTAAAAAAAAAAAGTATAAAAAAGTATAAAAAAAAAGGTTATAAAGAGGTATAAATGTCAAATAAAGGAATTTATATTTCACAACTGAAAAAATAAGGAGCCATTGTAGTTTATAGGGAATTGTCATGAAGTCATACTTTAGGAAAATCCCTTCAGCCACTATGGGAAGTATGGATTGAAATGAGAAGAGACTTATGAGGCTATTGAAGCAGTTCAAGTGAAAGGCAACCTGAACTCTAGAGTGATGGTTGGATGAGCAGAGATAAGAGCCTTAAAATTTTTTTCTAGCACTAAAGGAGTGGGTAGGTTGGGGTTTGCAGACTAATTTCTAACTAGGGAAGAGCTGGGCCTTCCACTTTTTTCTTTTCTTTCTTTTTCTTTTATTTTATTTTCGAAATAAATATAAAATCAGAATAAAAAATGAAAGAAAAGAAAAGCAAAAAGCAAAACAAAACAAAATAAACATTGTCATGAGGACAGTAGAACATCAGGGAGGATTTGAAATAGGTATCAATTAATTTTCACTTCTTGAAAGCATAGATAATAATAGAAATTATATTCATGAATGTCCATTTTTTTCTTTTCTTTTTTATTGTAGTAAGTTTATTTATTTTTAATATACATTACTTTATGAATCATGTTTAGAGAGAAAAATCAGAGTAAAAGAGGAAAAACGTGAGAAAAAAAAAAACAGAAAAAAGAAGCAACATAGTATGTTTTGTTTTACATTCAGTCTCTTTGGTTCTTTTTCTTCATGCAGATGGCATTTTCTATCCAAAGTCTTTTGGGATTATTTTGGCTAAACTACTGAACCAAGCCTTTTATAGTTGATCATCACACATTCTTGCTGTTACTGTGTACAATGTATTCCTGATTCTGCTTGTTTTGCTCAGTATCAGTTCATGTAAATCTTTCTATAATCAGCTTGTTCATCATTTTTTATAGAACAATAATATTCAATTACCTTCATGTAGCATAACTTATTCAGCCATTCCCCAATTGATGGGCATCTACTTCTTTTCTGATTCTTTGCTACCACAAAAAGAGCTGCTACAAATATTGCACATGTGGGTCCTTTTCCTTCCTTTATGATTTCCTTGGGATACAGACCCAGTAATGGCACTGCTGGGTCAGAGTACATACATTTTATAGCTCTTTGGGCATAATTCCAGATTTTTTTTTTCCAGAATGATTGGATCAATTCACAGTTCCACCAACAATTCATTAATATCCCAGTTTTCCCACATCCCTTCCAACTTTTATCATCATTTTTTCCTGTCATCTTAGCCAATCTGGGAGGTATAATGTGGTGCCTCAGAGGTGTTTTAATTTGCATTTCTCTAATCAATAGTGATTTGGAGTATTTTTTTCACATGACTATAGATAGCTTTAATTTTGTCATCTGAAAATTGTCTGTTCATATTCTTTGAGCATTTATCAACTGGGATTGATTTGTATTCTTATAAATTGGACACAGTTCTTTATGTATTTTAGGGAAATGAATAGGGAATGAAGGAATCCTACCAAATTCCTTTTATGACACAGACATGGTACTGATACCTAAATCAGGTAGGTTGAAAACAGAGAAAGAAAATTATAGACCAATCTCCCTAATGAATATTGATGCTAAAATCTTAAATAAGATATTAGCAAAAAGACTACAAAAATCATCCCCAGGATAATACACTATGATCAAGTAGGATTTATACCAGGAATGCAAGGCTGGTTCAATATTAGGAAAACTATCAGAATAATTGGCCATATTAATAACCAAATTAACAAAAACCATATGATCATCTCAGTAGATGCAGAAAAAGCATTTAATAAAATCTAACATCCATTCCTATTAAAAACACTTAAGAGTACAGGAATAAATGGACTTTTCCTTAAAATAATCAGTAGCATCTATTTAAAACCATCAGTAAGCATCATATGTAATGGGGACAAACTGCAACCATTCCCAATAAGATCAGGAGTGAAACAAGATTACCCACTATCACCGTTAATATTCAATATTGTATTAGAAATGCTAGCTTTGGCAATAAGAATTGAGAAAGAGATTAAAAGAATTAGAGTAGGCAATGAGGAAACCAAATTATCACTCTTTGCTTTTGATATGATGGTATACTTAGAGAACACCAGAGATTCTACTAAAAAGTTATTAGAAATAGTCCATACCTTTAGCAAAGTTCCAGGATACAAAATAAACCTACATAAGTCATCAGCATTCTTATATATCACTAACAAAATCCAGCAGTCAGAGTTACAAAGTGAAATTCCATTTAAAGAAACTACTGATAATATAAAATACTTAGGAATCTATCTGTAAAGAGAAAATCAGAAACTCTATGAGCAAAACTATAAAACACTTTCCACACAAATTAAGTCTGATCTAACCAACTGGAAAATATTAAATGCTCTTGGATAGGGCGATCAAATATAATAAAGACTAACTAACTAACTAATCTATTTGTTTAGCACTATATCAATCAGACTCCCAAAAAACTATTTTAATGACCTAGAAAAACATAACAACAAAGTTCATATATAAAAAAAAAAAAGGTCAAGAATTTCAAGGGAATTAATGAAAAAAAAAAAAGTCAAATGAAGGTGGTCTAGCTGTACCAGATCTAAAATTATATTATAAAACAGCAGTTATCCAAAACCATTTGGTATTGGCTAAGAAATAGATTAGTTGATCAGTGGAATAGGTTAGATTCAAAGGATAAAACAGTCAATAACCTTAATACTCTAGTGCTTGACAAACCCAAAGACCCCATATTTTGGGATAAGAACTCACTGTTTGACAAAAATTGGTGGGAAAATTGGAAACCAGTATGGCAGAAACTAGATATTGATCCACACTTAACACCATACACCAAGATAAGGTCAAAATGGGTTCATGACCTAGGCATAAAGAATGAGATTACAAATAAATTAGAGGAACACAGGATAGTTCACCTGTCAGACCTGTGGAAGAGGAAGGAATTTATGACCAAAGAAGAACTAGAAATCATTACTTGTTGTGATCTAGTTCAGATGGATCTGAATCAGTCCCTGTTCGGGCGCCAAGATGTGGTGAGCTTTTTCTTCTAGCCCAGTTAGCTTAGAGGCCTATCTTTCTGCTTGGTTCCAAGAGCTCTCTCCAAATGTCTTTAAATCCAAAGGTCTGGTCCTTCAGCCTCTGCCTCTGCTGTCTTCAGCCTCCAGCCAGCTCCAGTCTTCATGTCATTCCGGTGAAATCTCGACTTGTAGCTTCTTCCTCTCCCCAGAAGCCCTCTCCGACTGGCCCATTGGCCTATTTATGCTCCTTCCAGAGAGAGGGATTATGGGTAGTTCTACTTAGTACCTTGTTTCAGGTTCTGCCCAAAACATCTTCTTGTAAGATTAGATCAACTCTAATTACTTAGCAGTTAGTAAGGATTCCAACAATTACTGATCACAAAATAGAAAATTTTGATTATATCAAATTGAAAAGTTTTTGTACAAACAAAACTAATGCAGACAAGATTAGAAGGGAAGCAATAAACTGGGAAAACATTTTTACAGTCAAAGGTTCTGATAAAGGCCTCATTTCTAAAATATATAGAGAATTGACTCTATTTTATAAGAAATCAAGCTATTCTCCAATTGATAAATGGTCAAAGGATATGAACAGATGATTCTCAGACAAAGAAATTGAAACTCTAGCCATATGAAAAGATGTTCCAAGTCATTATTAATCAGAGAAATGCAAATTAAGACAATCCTGAGATACCACTACATACCTGTTAGACTGGCTAGAATGACAGGAAAAAATAATGTGGAATGTTGGAGGGGATGTGGGAAAACAGGGACACTGATACATTGTTGGTGGAATTGTGAATACATCCAGCCATTCTGGAGAGCAATTTGGAATTATGCTCAAAAAGTTATCAAACTGTACATACCCTTTGACCCAGCAGTGTTTCTACTGGGCTTATATTCCAAAGAGATTTTAAAGAAGGGAAAAGGACCTGTATGTGCAAGAATGTTTGTAGCAGCCCTCTTTGTAGTGGCCAGAAACTGGAAACTGAGTAGATGCCCATCAATTGGAGAATGGCTGAATAAGTTGTGTTATATGAATAATATGGAATATTATTGATCCATAATAAAGGACCAACAGGATGATTTCAGAAAGGCCTGGAGAGGGTTACATGAACTGATGCTGAGTGAAATGAGCAGGACCAGGAGATCATTATATTCTTCAACAACAATACTTTATGATGATCAATTCTGATGGACATGGCCATCTTCAGCAATAAGATGAACCAAATCAGTTCTAATGGAGCAGTAATGAACTGAACCAGCCATACCCAGTGAAAGAACTCTGGGAGATGACTAATTCCCAATCCCTATATTGTTGCCTGCCTGCATTTTGGATTTCCTTCACAGGCTAATTGTACAATATTTCAGAGTACGATTCTTTTTGTACAGCAAAATAATGGTTTGGACATGTATACTTATTTTGTATTTAATTTATACTCTAATATATTTAACATGTATTGGTCATCCTGCCATCTAGGGGAGGGAGGTAGGGGAAGGAGGAGAAAAATTGGAACAAAAAGTTTGGCAGCTGTCAATGCTGTAAAATTACCCATGCCTATAACTTGTAAATAAAAAGCTATTTTTAAAAAAGAATTAAAACAAAAAAGAATTCACATGTAGTTACCTGAGTTGTTAGATTATGAGGGAATAAGCCAAGACATGAGGGAACAGGAAATAAAGACTCAGATGTGAGTCATTTGAATACACTGGAAATGATGAGAAGTAGTATGTCTAGCAATCTTGTTTGTTCCCCTTCTGTGCAGAATCAAACTACAAGATGGTACTATGAATCTAGATGATTGAAGAGGGCCCCAAAGGGAACTTGAGAACACCCTAAGAAGGATAAGGAATTGCACTGATTGTTTACAAGCTATTGTAAATCCTTTTTATGTGTTTTCTGCAGAAAATGTTGTTGAAATAAAAGCTATCATTTAACCAATATATACTATGACTTCAAATGCTTTTATTGAAATTTAGAGGCTGTATCCCCCTTTTATATGGACATCTAGATATAAGTTTTATGCAATTTGGATATTTCCCAGAGGTAATTTTGGGTTAGTGCAAAATAGGTCAAAAAGTTATGATTTCAGAAGGCTGTCCCAAAGTTAGACTCAGGAAACATAAACCCATAGTGAAAGGTTGAAGGCTACAGATTACATACTAATTTTTCAATTTATGATCTTGGTGCTCTGTGCTTTATAAACTTTTTTTTTATGTACATCTAAAAGTAGTCAATAATTCTGGATTTCCTTTTTTAAAAAGCTGAGAGTATGTGTTCAATATAAACTAAGGTAATTTTTTTTTTTTCCCTAGGTGTTGATTTGGATTTCTCCCCTCTGGGTAAATTATGTGATTCCCTTTTTTGATTTCAATTTAACTCTAAAATGACATCAACAAAAATATGATAAAACTTTCTGAATTTGCAAGCTTTTCCCACATTTACTTTGCTATTTTGCTCTTAAACACCCAGAATTTAGTTCAGTGGATAAATATAGATTCCTAAAAGCCCTTCAGTATGTACATGTGTATACAGCCATTTTTGACAATCCCAAGTTTCTATGAATATTTTTAATGGTATTTTATTTCTCCCCCCTCCATTACATGTCCAAACAATTTTTAGCATTCTTTTTTCCTCTGGGCTCCAAAATTTATTAATTCATTTATCAACAATGATTTATTAAACATCTAAAATGCACAGTGTACTGTTTGGCATCCAGCTAGAAGAAATTAATGGATCCTGTACTCTGTTATTAAGATAATTTTAGCTATATTGAGTTGAATTCTGGGTATCACATTTTAAAAATAATATTTTATTTATACAAAACGATGCAAAGATAGTTTTTAACAGTCATTATTGTAAGACTGCATTCCAAATTTTTCTTCCTTTCTTACATCCTCTCTCACCAAGACACCAAGCAATCTCATAAAGGTTTAAACCTATTTCCATATTTGCCATGTTGTAAAATAAAAATCAAACCCCAAAGGGGAAAAACATGAGAGAGAAAAATCAAACAAACAAAAAAGGTGAAAATACTATGCTTTGATTCATATTTAGTCTCCATAGCTTTCTCTCTGGATGAAAATGGCATTTTCCAGCCCAAGTCTATTGGAATTGTCTTGATTACCTCCTTGCTGAGAAGATCCAAGTTCTTCACTTGAATCATCACATAATCTTGTGTTATTGTGTGATTCTACTCACTTCATGTAAGTCTTTCCAGGCTTTTCTGAAATCATCATTTTTATAGATTTATAATAGTCCATTACATTCATATAACATAACTTATTCAGCCATTCCCCAAATGACGGGCATCCATTCAATTTCCAATATCCTGCCACCACCAAAAGAGCTTCTATGGTATATATTTCTCAATATGTCGGACCTTTCCCCTCTTTTATGATATCTTTGGGAGACAGATCCAAGTAGTGATACCTCTGTATCAAAGAGTATGCACATTTTGATAACCTTTTGGGCATAGTTCCAAGTTAATCTCTATAATGGCTGGATCAGTTCACAACTTCACCAACAATGGAATAGTGTCCAATATCCCAGTTTTCCCATATTCCCTCCAACAGTGTGTGTGTTGTGTGTGTGTGTGTGCTATTTTAACCAATCTGATAGGCTATCTAACTTAAATGCTATATCCTCTTCATGACGGAGTGATTAGGGACCTTAAACAAGAATTTATCAAATGTTCAATTCAAACGCTAGAAGTTTGGGAGTGGGAGATGAAAAGGGGGTGAAAATTACCCCTTATTTGAATTGTAAGAAAAGGGGATTTTAATTTGGAAATCATAAGAGTAGAGTTCAGATTTTGCCTCCCATCTTTTCCCCAAATTTTTAAAACTACGCGTGAATCATTAGTCAAGTCATTCGTTCTGGGGAACTCGGTACGCTTATCTATAAAATTTGGACACGGTAACTTTCTATAAGGCCCTATTCAGTTCTAAAGTTATAATGGTATTAATTTCTAACCCAGGTATTCCATACCTTGACTGTTCACTGGCTAACAGCCTTGATGTTGCCCTGGACTAATTTTAATAAGTGAGTTCTCCGTGTCCATTTACAAGCTGGAGCTGATATGCCCGAAGAAATTAATTTCACGCACTACAGAGAGCACCAGATCAGCAAGAGGAGATTGCTCTAAAACAATCTTTCAAGTGATTTAAAATTCAAATTCCTTGCACCAGAACAGGGCAACCAGCCTACAATTAGAAGAGTAGAGCACTTCTTTCCTACCATTGGTCCTTTTAGCGAATCTGACTGGAAACCTTCTCCGGTTGGTAAACACAGAATTCCTAGCCAATCAGCAAATGGAATTCCCCGGGGAACCCTGGGAGTTGTAGTTCTTTCCTCTCCTGGACCAGAGTAAGTTTCTTATTTTCCCTGGCTGAGTCCAGCTCCTAAACATAGTAACAGGAAGGAGCACTTGCTTCTCTTTCTTAAGGGCTCCTGCCCACTTCTACAAAAGATAGAGGAGGTAGGTGAGGAATAAGTAGCAATATCAATTTGTCTTTCTTCCATCCCCAGGTGCCTTATATGTGCATATTTTGTACCCAGGGGGGATCGAATACGCCCTCACAAGGCTGCAAGAAGGACCTGGGGTGGGGTGGGGAGGAGTTCATACGCTTTCTTTCCAAAAGGGTATGAACTTAATTGAGGAAATTCCTCAGTTTCGTAAAATCCCAGAGTTGGAACGAATATCCAGATTCAAATCCCTTCTTTGATGCTTCGCATTCTCTCTATGTAATCTTGGACAAGTCCTTTGCCTTCCCTGGGGCTCAGGGTCCCATCTGCAAAAAAAAAAAAAAAAAAAAAAAAAAAAAAAAAGGATTAGTGTCTCTGCAGTGATCTCCAAGCTCTAAATCTGTTAAGGATTTTATTAGTCATCTAAACCCTGACCTGTATGTGAACTTGGGAGCAATAAGAGGTATATGGGTAAGTTCTCATGGAAGGCTCATTGAGCATGAAGCCCCTTTGAAAACAGAGAGGCTTCTGATTTGTGGGTGTATGGATTCCTTCTTTAATTGCCCACTAATGTCAGGCACCATGCTAGAGGGTGGGGATTCAAGAACGTATGTGTGTGTGTACACACATATATATGCTATATGTGTGCTATATATAATTTATGTGTTTTATATATATATATATATATATATGTGTGTGTGTGTGTGTGTGTTCATATACACATTACATTGTGATATTTTATATTATGTATGTTTATATATTATGTGCATCTTAATGCACTTTTAAGGTATTAAAACTGCAGTAGGATTTTTGGAACACTAGTATATATAATTTTAGTGTCAAATATGTGTAACTTAAAATTGTATTGGAATTTTTGGTATATTCTGTATGTTATGTCACATGAGTATTACATGATATATGTTCGTGCATACATAAACATTACATACCCATATATTACTATAAAATATGTATATATACAAATAATATATGTATGCATAAATATGTCACATAAAACCATATCTTAAACTTCAAATAATATTAAAATATATTACATATATGCATATATAAGGGGAAAGAAAGTTTGCTAGAGCAGAAAAGTGCTTCACATTGCCTGTAGACTTTTGAAACACCATATATGTGTGTGTAGACACACGCACGTACACACATAAACATATCTTTTTATCCTTAGCATGGTATCTGGCACATAATGAGCAGCTAACTATTCTAATATATGTTAGAATAACTAAATATGTTAGAATAACTAATAATAGTTAGCTATTCTCATAAATGACATATTGATATACGATAATATATGATATGTCAATATTAGTGATATATGTATTGATATTGCTCTTTGATTGACCTCAATCAAAGCAATAATTTGCATCATATACTGAGTTTAAAACTGCTCTTTGAAGAAAAAAAGGCCAGACGTGTGATAGGAATTGTAAGAAAAAAAGAAACTGTTTTTATCAAAGTACATTCTTTTTGCTTTTTATTTTTTATGTGTCTGCATGTCTGCATGAAGTTGATTTAGACTCAAGAATGTTTTATATTCCAGGAACTGTGCTAGTTACTGGGAACTTTAAAAAAAAAAATGTTCTCTCTCTGAAAGGAAATTCTATTTTTTTCCGAGACACTGTGTATCAATATAGGTATGTACAAAAATATACAAAGAAATGGGAGTGTCAGTAGCAAGTGAGGGGAAGAGGTCTGCAAAAGTCTTATAGAGATAGTATTTGTGTTGAGTTTAACTTAGGTTCATATTTTAACCTCTGACACATACTAGCTAGTACCTTAGGTAACCAGCTAAGATGGATTTTTAATCTTTTTTTTTTTTTTTCTGTCATAAATCCCTTAACAGTATTATGAAATCATTAAACTCTTTTTGGGAATTAAAAGAAATTTATAATTGGAAGAAATGATACATTTCTCTTAGGGTTTGGTTCATGAAAATAAAGATGTAATAAGTAACATGCCTAAGGTCACACAGCTAGGAAATGTGAAGTGTTAAATGTCTGAAGCCACATTTGAACTCTGATCCTCCTGACTTCAGGGCCAGGGTTCTATCCAATGTACTATCTAGCTGCCCCAGACATCTTTTTTTGTAAAAATTATTTTCCTGTTTCTACTTCCCTCTGTATCATATTTTCTCTAAATCCATCATTTTCTTTTTATTCTTTCTTTTGGCATTATATTCATATACTATAGATTGTTTAGTCCTTGCCCTTAGTTTGTAATTCTCTGGTATTCTGGAAAGAACTGCTTTAAATACTTTTGTATACATGAGTAGTACTTTTCTCTCATTCTTATGATTTCTTTGGGAATAAATCTATTAATGATGTCACTTGGTCAAAGGGTAGGTATGCATGACTTCGGAGCTTTGGAGCATAGTTCCAAATTACTCTTCAGAATCACCAGCCCAATTCCATAACTTAACTAAAAAGTGCATTAATGTGCCTCTTCATCCTCAGTGAGCTGAGAAAATGTGTTTATTTCCCATTGGGTTTAGATATATGACTCTCTTAGGTTTGTAATTTACTACTTTTCTAAAGAATAGTGTTTTCTTTTATAGATGTTAGGGGATCAAAGGGATCTCATGAGATGAGATCACAAGGGCTGTTGAGAGTAGAAAATTTTTGAAGGTAGGACTTATCATTGTTGTATTATATGGACCTATATAATTAAAAATGTATAAAAACATGTAAGTAAAAGCAATAATTTGCATCATATACTGAGTTTAAAACTGCTCTTTGAAGAAAAAAAGGCCAGACGTGTGACAGGAGTTGTAAGAAAAAAAGAAACTGTAAATGTCAGCTTTAACATCTTTTTAAGTATTTTAGAGAGTGGTAAATAAACATGTTTCCAAAAAATGGGCAAAAAAAGAAAAAAATAGCTGGGAAGCATAATTCTTGAATTGAATCCTGGGTGTAGCATTTAAATATCTGTGTAACTTTTTTGGCTAAGTCACTTAACTTGTCTTGGCTTCAGTTTAGTCACCTGAGATGTATGTACTTTCCAAGTTTAAAAAAATAGAAAAAAAAAAATATATATATATACACAAAAATACATACATCAGTTATTGTGGTCCATCACTCTTGAGTAGCCATAAAAAATGATATAGAGGCCTGGATGGATTTATAGTTGCCATCAGTTTAGGGGCATGTTTTGACTACTTCTGAACATTCTCTAACTGAAAGTTCTTCACCTTGTTCATCATGCTTTTTTCCCTCTACCACTTTTAAGCAATAAATCTATAATGTGATAACATAATGATGAGAATTGCTTAAGATTAGCTGGTCTTGGAAAAAGAATTTCAGGGAGCAGTGAAAGCAAATTTTATTGGGAATAGCGAAGTGAGCTTTGTTCCAAAGGGAATAACAGTAAATTAGAGAAACAGTCCCAAATTTATATAAACTTCTGTGTCAGGTGTCACAGGATGAGTTATTTATTATGAGGGCAGTTAATCAGAAAGAACAGAGAAACATGATATGGTTGCCCATCCAGTCAGGTGCAGAACTTTTGGGGTCATTCTGTATGTTTCAAAGATCTCAGTAAACAAGGTCAGTCATGTTTGCACCCAAATCAGCGTTTGTTACCGGGCAAAGTTTCCCAGAGGTCAGAATTTAAGGCAAGGGCTAAAGCTAATTCTTACATCAATAATTCAACACTTTCTCTAAAATTTCTGACTTCCTTATGATTTGTGTGAGGGTGATTTATCCCATGTACTTAGCAACCCAACATGCTTAAATAAAAAGTTTAATACTTTTTTTTTTTTTTCATACCATTTTATCACTTTATGGATAACTTTTGGTGATAAGCATTTCTGACTTTAGCTCAGATTGATCCTTTGATTATTTTGAGGTTGTATTTCATAGGACCATAGAATTTGTAGCTAAAAAGGACCTCTAATATATTTATGAATAGATGAATAAACAGATCTGTGAAGGTTGGGACCTTTGCCAAGGTCACAGAACTCTCCAAGGAGAGCTGGAATTTGATCTTTAGTTCTCCTAATTCCATTTTATCTGTGTTTTTTTTACCCTTTTTACCACCCTTTTGTAGCATTGCTAGATAGGCAGGATCTTGTGTTCTGAAAGACTTAAAAATTCCGGGTTTCCTATAGACTATGACATTAGACTGAGCGCCCCTTTGAGTGAAAGTAGAAACTTCTATCTACACACTTAAATATTAGATGTTTATTTCTAGCCATCAAGTCAGTTAGCTTTGCCATCTTTGCCCTTCTTTTGCCTCTTCTTTCATTATCTTGTTCAAGTTTGCCTTTTCTTCTCTCATGTCATACCTCTCATGAATAATAATGATGATGATGATGATAGATTGCAATAAGTCTTTCTAAGAATGTGGGACTATTATTAACCTTTTAATTATTTTGGTGGAAGGGTGTTACAGAGGAAAATTTAGGGGCTTTTGGAAGGTTTTTCCTCCAGCTAGTTATTATTGCATTATGGAGAATGAATATGAACTAAGTGGCCATGTAATATTATTCATGGCACATTGATTTCCATTAGAGGAGGAAAAGATTTTGGCAGTGGTGAATCACTGACCAATAGTCCCTTCTTGTTAACTCTCTTGGCATTTTTAGGAGAAACTGCAGCAAGTTCTAGTCCTGTCACTTCTTGTTAGGAATTTTTGGTAACAGCCAGAAGAAGCTATTTCCAGCCTTCTTCTGCTGCCTTTTCATTTTAAAAAAATGTTCTTTAGGTTAGATGGTTGGGGCATATGACTTTCAATGTTCTTCTGTGTCATAGCATCATTCCTATTACAGTGATGATTTTTACCTTTATATATAGCATTTAATTTTTTTCCTGAGTTTTTTTAACAATGACTTTTATTGTTCACTTTAAAAGACAGGCAGAGATGGAGTCATCTTTGTCAGAAATCATTTAGCACAATCTAGAAAAAGGGCAGATTTCTAAATACTGGGCTCTTATTATGAAGTGGAAGAACTCTAGTGACCATAAATTAGATAAAATTGGAAAGAAAATGTGAAGTCATTACTTTCTCTAGTGAACAAGCTGTTAATAAATGATGTAGCAATTAAATTGTACTTAATGAATTTTAACTACATATATTTCAAAAAAAGGAAATGATAGCTGAAGAAATTTAAGACATAAAATAAATGACATTTAGTCTTCAGTAGTAGCACTCAGGGACATACTTTTTTTTTTTTAATTAAAGCTTTTTATTTTTCAAAACATATGTGTGAACAATTCTTCAACATTAGCCCTTGCAAAACCTTGTGTTCCAATTCCCTCCCCCCTTCTCCTTAGATGGCAAGTAGTCCAATATATGTTAAACATGGCAGAAATATATGTTAAATCCAATATATGCATATAAATTTATACAATTATTGTGCTACACAAGAAAAATCAAATCAAACTAATAAAAAAAAAGAGAGAAGCAAAATAAAATGCAAGAAAACAACAACAAAAAGAGTGAGAATGCTATGTTGTGAACTACATTCAGTTCCTACAATCATCTCTCTGGGTGTAGATGGCTCTCTTTATCACTGAACAAGTAGAACTGGTTTGAATCTTCTCATTGTTGAAGAGAGCCATGTCCATCAGAATTGATTGTTGCTGTGTATAATGATCTCCTGGTTCTGCTCATTTCACTCAGTACCAGTTCATGCGAGTCTCTCCAGGCCTCCTTGAAATCATCCTGCTGGTCATTTCTTACAAAACAATAATATTCTGCAACATTCATATACCATGATTTATTCAGTCATTCTCCAATTGATGGGCATTTATTCAGTTTCCAGTTTCTAGCCACTACAAAGAGAGCTGCCATACACATTTTTGCACATGTGGGTTCCTTTCTCAGGGACATACTGTTAAGAAAGTCTGGTAGTTGCCTTTCATCTCTAGGTTTTCTAAAGATTTTCTAAAATCTCTGAGTTCCATATAATTATCAGACAATGGTATGATTTGTGAGCATGAGAAGCCAAAGTGGAGCTGAGGGGAGACAATGAAAACTGACTCTGGGCTTTTTCACTGGCTATCTCCCCCTCCCCCCCCCCCCCAGCCTGATACTCTTTCTCTGTCTCCTGGTGAATTATTTGAGAGAAAGTGCATCTTTTGTCTTTTTTTTTTTTTTTTTTGATTGCTAGTATTTACACAATGCCTAGCAGAGAGTAGGTATATATACCTACTCTCTATATAAAATAAATACTTATCACATAGCTGACTAAAGTAGATTAAATAAAGTATATTTATATTTGCAGATCTTATTGACTTATGTACTTTGTGTTATAATGTTGGTCAAAGCAGTGGCAGTCACTAATGAAATGCAGATAAAATTATCTCAATGCCTGTCTCTTTCTTTCCCTCTTAATTGAGATTTACTATTTTGCAATTCGAAGTCTTTAAGTTACCTGGAACACTAATGAAATTAAGAACTTTCCTAATAGGAGTGAGAAATAAAATCTGTATCTAGGTCTTTCGTATTAGGAGGTTAGCTCTTGGTCATCATTACACCATTGTACTATTGAGTAGCATAATCTTGAGCATGCATTCTTTCACTTTCTATATATGTAATTGGAATAGAATGTTGAAAATAATAATATGCTAATAACTGGTTTATTGAATATGCTAAATGTTCGAGTTAACCCCATACCATACCATAATCCCATAAACAATCCCATATATCAAAGTATATACTCATTGCTGTGGTTGGTCATAGGTTCTGTAGTTTTAGAAGAAAGAGAAAAACTTAGAAATTTTAATATTAACACACTGTTATCATTAGAATCTCATAAAAAATTATGGTCACTTTGCTAAATCCAAAATTATCTAATATATAAACATTTTATATGTAATATATTATTATAACATATATGCATAAGTGCATGTTTAAATATGTGAGGTATAATATATCCATTATGAATAACATTATAATTTTGCATTTAGCAATATACAGATATATATATATATATATATATGTATGTATGTATGTATTAACAATATATTAGTATTGCAGTGGGAGAGCAGGTTTGATAAGTAAAGATTACTTGGACACTAAACTGGTTTCCCAAAGGAAAAGGCTTGATTGTTGTATAAAGCAGAATGACACCAAGCAGCATTAGGGGACTAGTTGGTTTGAAAGGAGTACTTCAAGATGAGTAAGGTAAGGGTAGAGGAGGAAGGTGTTTAATCATTGCTTATCGAGGGAGATGTTTACTTAACTAATCATTGGCCAAATTGTGAGAAAAACAAGGAATAGAAAAATGTAGCAAGACCCAAGCTTCCTGGCATCCAAACCATGTCCTGTTTACCACAACTCAAGGCCCCTGTACCTGGCCTGGTGGGCAATAACAACTTGTTTTTCCCCCTCTGCTTTAACTACAAATAGAGGCCCTGCTGGGCCCATTCCATTATAATTTGGGAGTTTTCATTTTCAGTATTTATTTTCATCTCTTCTTTATTGTAATCATATTTTTAATACTTCAATGTCTTATGACTAAGTTAAAAGGTTATAATTAATTCCACCTAATAGATAGTTCTATGAATTGTTTCCATCTCTTTCTATCCTATACATTGATGATAGAATAATCTTCAGATATTGTCATCATATTAATCAATCCATTGTATAGAATTCAGATTTCTTAATGCCTACTCTATTAATTTCTTGCCAGTCTTCACAAAATCCTTTACCACTTGTCCTCATTAGCCTCATTATTATTGCCCAGCATCAACTCTTTGCTGTGGTCACAAAATACAAGGTTTTACCTTGGCTATTGTTTTTTTTTTTTAAATTAAATATTTTTTACTTTCAAAACATGTGCATGGATAATTTTTCAGCACTGACCCTTACAAAACCTCGTGTCAAATTTTTTCCCCCTTCCCTCCACCCTCTCTCCTAGATGGTAAGCAGTTTAATATATGTTAAACATGTGCAGTACTTCTATACATATTTCTATAATTATCATGCTGCACAAGAAAAATCAGATCAAAAAGGAAAAAAAATAAGAACAAAAACAAAATGCAAGCAAATAACAAAAAGTGAAAATGCTATGTTGTGACCTGTACTCAATTCCCACAGTTCTTTCTTTGGGTGTAGATGATTCTCTTCATCACAAGATCCTTGGAACTGATCTCAATCACCTTATTGTTGAAAAGAGTTAAGTCCATCACAGTAGTTCACATAATTTTCTTGTTTTTATGTATAATGATCTCCTGGTTCTGCTCATTTCACTCAGCATCAGTTCATGTAAGTCTCTCTGGGCCTCTCTGAAATCATCCTGCTGATTATTTTTTATAGAATAATAACATTCCATAATATTCATATACCCTTATTCAGCCATTCTGCAACTGATGGGTAACCACTCAGGTTCCAGTTTCTTGCCACTGTAAAGAGGGCTGCTATAAGTATTTTTGCATGTGTGGGTACTACCCCTAACCCTTTCCCTCCTTTATGATCTCTTTGGGAAACAAGCCCAGTAGAAACACTGCTGGGTCAAAGGGTATGTCCAGTTTAATATCCCTTTGGACATAGTTCCAAACTGGTCTCCAGAATGATTGGATAGTTCACAACTCCACCAACAATGTAAGAGTGTCCCGGTTTTCCCACATCCCTCCAACATTCTTTATTATCTTTTCCCGTCATTTTAGCCAGTCTGAGAGATATGTAGGGGTACCACAGAGTTGTCTTATTTTGCATTTCTCTGATCAATAGTGATTAAAGCTCCTTTTCATATGACTAGAAATGATTTCAGTTTGTTCATATGAAAATTGTCTGTTCATATCCGTTGGCCATTTATCAATTGGAGAATGTCTTAGACCTCAGCTAAGTTAACACTGATGTTATGTTATTTTTCCTTACTGCAGATTATCAACATGACTTTCACTCTATCCTCTTTGTCACTGTATATTTAAGCAATCACACTCTGTTAATAGAAAGAGGTTTTTTTTTTTTTTTTTTTTTTGAAGGATAGCATAATACCCTCCGGTTTATATGATCTTGGTCTTCGCTGCTTTGAAAATTAGGAACACCAGACAGAAAAATGTTTGACATTTATTTAGAAGTTTGGCTCTCTGCCTTAATTTAAATTTATGTCTATTTCTAGCTAACTTGTGTTTATCTGTATTTAAACTCTTTACAGTTGCAGAAAACTTCAGATTACCAGACATGTTGGCCTATGTGGAGTATGTTACAAATGTATGTTAAGGGAGGAGCAGAAGTAGAGGAGAGAGGAGTCCTTTCCTTTACAGATGGGTTATAACCAGAGATTTGAACCCTAATTTTTGTGCTTTGAGATTGCTGAATGAGGTGATTTCTCTCTTCATTCACTCTTTTTCTCTGCTGAACCTTAACCTTCCACGCAGTTTCTTCTTTTCCTTCTTGCCCCCAATATGGTAGCCAGAATTTATTGTGGTTTTGGTTTAGCTTAAGTCTGGTTTGGGACAGGAGAGTCTGATCTCAGCACTATTCATTACTTGTGTCACCTTTATATGAAAAATCAGGGACTTGATTTTGATGATTTCTATGGACCCTTTAATTAAAAATCATCGAATATGAGAGTAGATAGGTACTCTATTTGCCATTTGGTCCAACTCCTATGCAAAAGATAGCTCTATTATAACATATTTCACATGTGGTTATAAGGCTTCTACTTAACATATTCTGAAAAAGGGAATAATTACTTCTCTGCTTATCCATTGCATTTTTGAATAATTTTGATTGCTAGGATCTTCATTTTGGTATTAAGCCACAGCTTACTTCTATAGAACTTTTATTCATTTACCCTAGTTATTAATAATTACTTTTATTGGATAGGGAGGTGAATATTACATTTTTATTATAAAATTGATCATAGATTTAGAGCTGGAAGAGATTATAGATCATCTAGTCAAAGGCTCTTAGCATGATGTATACAATAAGATTTTATGTATATGTTTATATTGCTAAGGAACGTTAAGTTCCTGAACTTATCTTTCTGAGTTGCCATATTTTCTAGAAATACTAGATCCAGATTATGCAGGAGGCCCTGAAAGTGTCAAGGATGACCCCACCCCCCATTATAATGTGTTGTTTTCATCACAAACTGGATTCCCTATCAGTCTGTGCTAGGCTGAGAAACTGCTTGTATAGCCAGGACTCTTGTAGATGAGCAGTTCATCATTTCTTCATGGTCTTTTTCATACATACACACATATGTATATATGTATAAAATGTGTGTGTTTTGTTTGTATATACAAATATGTGTATACTATATATACATGAGATTTTCAAGAAAGATATAATTGAAAAATAGTGTGGCAGAAACTAGGCATTGACTAACACCTAACACCCTATACCAAGATAAGGTCAAAAATGTGTTCATAATTTAGCCATAAAAATCCATACTATAAATAAATTAGGAGATCAAAGGATAGTCTACCTCTCAGATCTGTGGAGAAAGGAGGAATTTATGGTCAAAGAAGAACTAGAAAATATTATGAAATGCAAAATGAATAATTTTCATTATAGTAAATTTAAAAAAAAAAATTGTACAAAAACCCTCAATGCAGCCAAAATTAGAAGGGAAGGAGAAAACTGGGAAAACAATTTTAAAGGCTTCATTTCTAAAATATATAGAGAATTAACTCAAATTTATTTATAAGAATACAAGCCATCTCCAACTGATAAATGACCAAAGGATATGAACAAATAATTTTCAGGCAAAGAAATTAAAACCATTTCTAGTCATATAAAAATTCTCAAGTCATTATTGATTAGAGAAATGCAAATTGAGACAACTGAGGTATCACTATACACCTCTCAGATTGGCTAAAATAAAAGGAAAAGATAATGATAAATGTTGCAGGGGATGTGGGAAAGCTGGGGCACTAATACATTGTTGGTGCAATTGTGAACTGATTCAAATATTCTGGAAAACAATTTGGAACTATGACCCAAGGACTATAAAACTGTACATACCCTTTGATCTCTACTGGGTCTGTATCCCAAAAAGATCATTTAAATGAACTAAGTGAAGTAGGGAAAAAAAAAACAAAACAAATAAGAGAACCCTGTAATAACAATAACAAAATTATGTAATGATCAAGTATGATGCATTTGGCTCTTTTCAACAGGGAGATGATTCAGACCAATTCAAATAAACTTGTGATAGATTTTTCCCCTTTTTATCTGATTTTTCTTTTACAGCATGATAAATATGGAAATGTTTAGAAGAATTGCACATATTTAACCTATATTGATTACTTGCCATATAGGCAAAAGGAGAGATGGGGAAAGAAGGGGGGAAATAATGAACAAGGTTTTGCAAGGGTGAATGTTGAAAACTATTTTTGCATATGTTTTGAAAAATAAAAAGCTAATATAAAAAAAGACAATTTTTTTGTATTTTATTTTTCCCCAGTTACATGTAAGAAACAATTTTAATATTTGTTTTTAAAATTTTGAGTTTCAAATTCTTTCCTTCCCTCACCACACACCTTCATTGAAAAAAAAAAAAACAAGCAATTAAATGTTATACATGTATAGTAATGCAAAATATTTCCAGAATAGTCATGTTGTAAAAGAAAAATAAATAGCCCCCGACAAAACAACAAACCCGGAAGAAAAATATATGAAGTAAAAAAGAAACACTTCATTTTTTTATTTATTTAGACAACAACAGTTGTTTAATTGGGAATGGATGGCAGTTTTCATCATAAGTCCTTCAGAGTTGTCTTGGATTATTTTATTAAGGAGAATGCCTAAATTGTTCATAACTGATCATCTACAATATGGCTGTTACAGGTAAGGTTTTTCTGAGAGCATCTTGCTTATCATTTTATATAGCACAATAATAATCCATTATAATCACATACCTCAGTTTGTTCATCAGTTCTCCAATTGATGGGTATCACCTCAATTTCCATTTCTTTGGAAAAGCATATATTCCATATACAAATAGAAATATTCTAAATAAAAAGAGATTAATTCATTTAATTATTGATGACTCTCCTTCATCATCAACACAAAATGATAAGAATTGATATTAAGGAAACCATTTCAGAAAGTTGACCAAAATGACTTTTCATTTTTGTACAAGAGTTATTCTTTCTGATTTACTGTTTTTAAAATTAATTGTTTCTTAGTTTTCAACATTCATTTTCATAAGATTTTGAGTTCCAAATTTTTTTCTTTCTCTCTCCCTTGCTTCTCCCTTGCCCAAGATAGCAAGTAATCTGATATCAGTTATGCATGTACAATCTTGTTTACTATTTATAGTAATATTGAGAGCCATACCAAGTAGCCAACCTTCCAATTACTTCCTGATACACACACACATACATGCACACACACACACACACACACACATTCATATATAGATGTATATATATGTATATATATATATATATATATATATATACATACACACACACACACACACATATATATATATATATATATATATATATATATACGTACACATTTATTCTTGAGAGCCTAGTCACCTCTCAGCAGTTTAATAGTTAATTGTTCTTTTAAAAAACACATTTTTATCACTGTCTTTTTTAAAGATGTTACACTTTTCTCACCTTAGAGAGCTGAGTCATTTCTTTCTTTAATTGACTTCTATTACTCTTCTGACCCCAGTGGTTATAATTCCCATGAGGTAAGAGTCTATGCTTTTATATATACTGTATCTCCATGGTGTTGCATTATAGTCAAGGTTTTAAAATTTTGATTAAATTTTAAGTTTATTTGCTGGATGAGATGTTAAGCGCCCTCACTCCTTCCATCATGATCTACCAACTTAACAATGAGCTTAAATATCTGAATATCTCAGAATTTGAATTTTCCTTTCAAAGTATTCCATCTCAGGATTCAAAATACTCAAGCTCTGTTGTGGTGAAGATTGACTTCTAAAAGTGCTCAGAATCCAGCTTTTTTTTTTTTTTTTCCTTTCCTTGTACTTTCTGGCTTATTATGCTTCTACCTTAGACTTGGGAAAAATTTCTCAGAGTTTAGCATTGGCTAAAGTCTAGAATTTTCCAGCTCTAACCTTGATTTAACTTTGTCATTTCAGTGCCATAAGCTTTTACAACCTGGACTTTTAATATTCTAGAATTTTCCAGAGTAAGATTCTAGAGAGGAGTTTCTTACAGCTTTACCAACTATAGCCTTGTACTTGCTCATTCCTTGACTTTCCAGATTAATTTTATATATTGTTTTCCGCATTAGAATGTAACTATCTTGAGCTTTAGAACTCTTTTTTGTTTGTTTGTTTGTATATGCCAGATATTCTACTAAGTACTTTATAATTAATATCTTATTTAATACTCACAATAACTCTAGTTTACATTTTAAACATTTGTCAGAGCATACTTATTAGTCTTCATGTTTTAAGAATTTCTTTGTGAGTTGAAGAAATATTCTGTCTCTCTCATATCTCAATTATTTGTTCATGAAATACTTTTACTGGCATATGTGTGTGTGTGTATGCTTAATAAATAATTATTTTCTTCTTTCCTTTTCCACTTTTGCTTTGTTCCTTAAATTACTTTTCAGGCTTTAAAACTTTAGCCCCTTAGGGCATTTTTTTACATTTTGTTCTTTATTTTGCTCCATAGATTAATCAGTGTCTGTCTTTATGTCTGTTTCTCTCTGTTTCTCTTTCTTTATCTCTCTCAATTGACATATATTAAACATTAAATAATTTTATTACATAATTTTTCTTGATAAGTGAAATATTTGGGTTTTTTTTTTTTGGAAAGCATACCTTTTTTGTCCTCTGTTGTTTGAAGTATTTGTAAATAAAATGAACTGCACATTTTTTTTTGAACCAGAATGACTCGCATTCTTAATTTTTGTTGAACATTAATTGGGGGGGAGGGTTGATTAGGTTTATGTTTTGTAGGATTATTTGGAGCTGAAGCTTGAATGCATTTTATTTTTAGAATATATCATATAATTCTCTTCTTTAAATTCTTAAATATGTAAAATAATCTCATGTTATTCACACTGCCTTCTTGATTGGCAATAGTTGTTTGGTTCTTGGTTTTCCTTGGTTGCTTGGTATATTAAAACTGTGAAATTTAATCACCGTGGATTTAAGATTTTGCTATAATTTAATCCCCTTTTTCTCCCAGATTCTCTATTACTGCTTTTTTGTTATATTTGGAAATTCTGAAATATTTCTTGTCTTAATATGTTCAAGGTTTTTTGTTTCTTTTTTTTTCTTGTCCCTAATTCTTTTATTATCTATGTGCAGTCCATTATTAAAAATCTATTACTTTGAATTGTAGAGAAGTTTTTGAATATTATTGCCTTTTCCTTGTCTTCTGCCAAACTTCTTTTCTCCTCTTAACATTTCTTTTGTTTGTTCAAAATTTGTTATTCTCTCTTAGAGAGAATTTCTTTGAGAAATGCTCTGTCATTTTTTCTATTTTTTCCTACTGATGTGTTCTTCAAATCATTTGGAAGTGAGTTTGAAAGAATTCAAGGACATTCTCTTATAGTCACAAAGCTTTCTTAATGCAAAAGAAAAGAGGGCTAGACCTAGAGGAAGGTCCAGCTGAGGTCTAGTAAAGTAAAGAGTGGGAGAGGATTTTTGGGGAGCAAACATGTCAGCTGACAGATTGTTTAGTTAGTAAGTGAAGTTGTGAATCTGTCTCCTTTAAGAAGTGAGGTATGTAGTAAGTTTAAAGGAATACTCAGCAGACATGGAGCCAGGGAAAACGAAAATAACCTACTGAGAGGAGCACTTCTCACAGTGGCTCTGAGTTGGGGGCCCCTGGGTGAAACATTCAGGGGTTCATCACTACTTCTGATTGTTTTTATATTTTTCATTATCTTCTGCCTTCTGACCTTAATTCATTCACAAATTCTTAATTTTTAAGATTTTTAATTTTTAAATTTTAATTTAAATAATTCTTATATTTTTTATGTTGTCTCATGATCTCCATTGAATCCACGAAAATTTTCTTTTATTGAATTACATAGATTGATATATATATATATATATATATATATATATATATATATATATATATATATATGTTTCTTGTTCAGTATGATTTAATTTCTCTTTGAGTCATTACATATTTTTATTTTGTTTTTATAATCCTTTCAGTTTATGTGCTTGTGATCTGCTATTTTATCCAGGTTTTCTCTCTTGATTTTTTTTTTTTAGTGTTTCCATTATATTCTCCATTACTATTCCTGAATTCTCAATTTTGTTAACTCTTCTATTGTTTCACACACCTCTGAGACTGAGACTGTAACTTACCATCTTCTTGTGATAGCAGAGAGAATTACTAGAGCTGGGGTGTTAGGGTGTGTGTGTGGGGGGTTGGGGTGGGGTTAGGGTGGATCAGGATCATCCTTTTCTGTTTTCCTGACTTGAGTGTCCATATCCATGAAGATTCTCACTGTTTTTCCTTTGGCCTGATGCTTTTCCTTTCTATGACTGTAAAGTATTTTCTTCATTCCTTTCCCAAATCTTACATCTCCTTCAGTGACTGCTCTTTTCATTCACAGGATTGTGCAAAGTCAATGTCAGCCACTTCTTGTGTATTCACATGAGTGACAAGGGAAATCCATGTATATAGCTGGTTCTTTACTTACAAGTCTTTCATTTTACTTATGTTCTTTCCACTGGACATGGATTAGGTTGACCTTAGAGACAGTGAATGGGAGCAACAAGTAGTAAAATTCTCCAGTAAAAGGAATGTGAGGCATAAAGAAATTTGGAATGATAGTTTGGATCAGTGACTAAAGTCAATTCAGAGTTCTTCATCTTGAAAGGAGAATGTTTGTAGGTAAGGATATGTTAGATGGTAGTGAAAGAATGGAAAGTGATAACCAGGGAGGGATGATTTTAGTTTAGGGATTTGGAATTCTGAATCACCTTGATTGGGAAAGGAAGAGAGAGCTATCTAATAAATAAATGATGACTGTTGATACGTAGGATTTTATTTTGCTGGAAAATGATGATTTTGTACTTTGAATCTAAGAAATTAAATACATAAGAATCTGTGTGTCTCTTTTACAAAGCATTTTATTCTTTTTATAATTTTGTTGCATCGTTCTCCTTTACACATCTAGGAAATCTCATTAGACTTGGATCCAATTATATTTTGTTTTTGGTAATTTGCTTATAGCTGTTTTTACATAGTAGTCTTCTGACATTATAATAGCTTTATATGATCAAGTTATTTTGCTTTTATTTGCTCATTTTTTTCATCCTATTTCTTGACTATGAACTTTATGCTAAAGTTATGCTCTGCTTAACTGAAGCAGGAGAGATACAATCCCAACTTTCAGGCTTTTTTATCCTGCTTTTTTGGGAGCTCATTTCTAGGTGTCTCCAAGATTATAATGCTTCCAAGATAGTGTGATTCAGAAAGAGATGTGTTCACTGCCCTCCTTGTTCTTTACTCAGAAAGGGCCCTTTCTTCCCTATAGTTGCAAACACTAGCTCTTTTTTTTATCATTGGAACTATGACCAGGACCTTTGCTTCCTTATGACTGAACCACTTATGGTTCTGTCTGATCTACATATGGGCAATAGAGTTGTCAGTTAACACCAGCTACTCCCAGTGCCAACCGAGTCCCCTATAATTTCTTTCTGACTAGTTGTCTGACTCCCTTACTGTCTCTGGGCTGAGAGCTGCCAAAGATACTGATGCTCCTATCACTGTTACTTCCCTATCCGCCAAGACTCATCACTGACATTGCTGTTGTGTGGACTGTGCTCCCAGCTAAGACTCATCCTAGTGTCACAGATATCCTCTGCTGATCTTCTAAGTTATCTTATGCCAGAAAAATATCTCTGATGCTTTGTTGTCTTCAACATTCCAAAATTTGTTTTGAGCAATTATTTTAAAGTTATTTAAAAGGGAATGCTGGCAGAATACCCTGGGTCATTGTCAGCACTTCACCATCTTGGCTCCTCCAACAACTTTCTATCTTTTATAACCTGTTGGATATTCTGCTTATCTGATTTACATATCAGACAGAAAAGAACAGAACTTTATAGTTTCTAATGTTGCATTTTTAAAATTTTATCACATAGGTGAAATAGCATATAAATACTTTGAGATGATTGAGTAGTTGGAACAACTCTTATCATGTAATTTTTATTTCTAAACATTCTGAATTAAAACTGATTCAAAAAAGTTTATAGTTTTTGCACTTTTAATTATAATTGTCTAGTCATGATTCATTTTGCTATTTTTTTTTAACTTTTGTGATTATAGCTCATAGAGTATAATTCCTTAACCATTATGTTTTTCTGGATTAGACCATCTTCTACTATCCACTCATCCGAAACCTAACTAACCTTTCTAGGAATTCCATTTTCTTCATGGAATCTTTACTTCATTACCAGAGAGTAGTAATTTCTTTATTCTGTGTTGTACCACTCATTTTCTATTACTTTATTGTTTTGTTTGGACATGTCTTATTTCCACAAATAGATCTTAAGCTTCTTAAAGATGTTCCATAGTGACTTAAACATATGTGTTTGCAACATATCTTTGATTGATTTTATTATTTTATGTTGAACTAACTTCCAAAAACTGAATATTCTTTTTTAGCTTTCTTAATACTTGGCCCATGTTTCATGTGTGTATTTATCTATGTATTCATGCATATGTGTGTGTGTATATATATATATATATATATATATATATTATATATATATATATATATATATATAACATGTTGGTAATCTATATATGGAAATGTAAAATAGAATTGAAAGTTTAAAATAATCCTTTTTCATCTTTTCTAAAAGTTGATTATGCTTAAAAATGGAAAAATCAAATTATCCTAAGATGTATACTTTTGAAAAATAGTTTGATAAGATATGGTAGCACTGTTCTACTAGGTTGCTTTTATATTGATGTAATATCTTAACAAAAAAAAGTTACAAGATGAAAATCAAATATTTGTATTCAATAGCAAACATCTTAAACACTATGGTCAAGATACTGTCAAAGTCCTTGAGAGAGAAATGAAAATAAATGACTCAGTTTCTACTTAGTAAATCCCGATGACTATGACTTCTAGGAATAAATACAAACTTCTGTATTTAGCCATGTAAAACCTTTTATTACTTGATTCTGACTTATGTTTCCAGTCAGGCAGGCATATATTTACACATCAGCCATATGCCAAACTGTATTAAGTGCCAGGATATGAAGATGAAAATGAAATACTCCCTTTTTTTAAGGATTATACTTTATGTTGTGGCAAAAAGCATGGTGCATATTAGAAAATGCAATGTATATAGATATAGAAGGTGTAAGATATGTTATACATATGTGTGTATGTACACACACACACACACACACACACACACACACACACAAAGAATCCCCAAGGCACTTCTCTTCCAGCTTCAGTATTTTTATCTGTAAACTTGAGTGAATTGATCTTGATAACTTCTAAAATCCCTTCCAGCTCCAAATCTGTGATCCTGTGATTCACAGTTGTTCCTTAGGAAGATTAGTATAGGCAGAGATTCCAAACATGGCTACCATGTGAGGACCCTCTGTCCAGTGCCCTCCTTATCTCTACCTTCGCCTATACTTTAACTTTGCTTATCTAATAATAAACCTCTTTTATCAATCTAAAAAAAAAAAAGGAAGATTAGTATAGATTGTTTGGAGAGGGGAAACTGGTTAGGAAGGAGTATACTTAGTAATCCAGGTGAGAGAAAATTGAAACTTCATATAATAAGCTGGTGTCATTGAGTATGGAAAGGAAAAATGGATGCTAAAAGCATCAAGGTAGTAGAAACAACTGTATTTAGGTAACTTTTTGAAAAAACTGGAGAAGAATAATTAAAGATGATTCCATTATTTCGCATCTGAGTGACTGGGTACTTGGTAAATTATCCTTCCCCTAAATTTCCATAAAGAATTTAATTTTTTTATGGTATTGCCACCTCCTAAGTTGTAGTAAGTAATTAAGGACCAGGTGTATCAATTGACAGAAAAATAATTTCACAGCTGCAATTTCAATGGCATGTTTACTTCTTTCATTAATGAATACTGCAGCCCTATCTCACCTTAGGAGATGATTTTCATAAACTGCTGAAATGATCATAATAATTTATTGCTTGTTGATCAACTATGGAGTCATGGCTTTTCTCATGTTTAAGTAGATTGTTCCTTGTTTGACAGACTTTTGTATTCAAAGTCTTTATTTTAATCATGCTGGATCTTGAGATAGATCTATTTGTGTGGCCTTTGAGACAGCAGGGTCCATGATAAGAAGAGATAGAAGAGGAGTAGTGTAAAGGATTATTCTAAGCTGATAAACTTTTATCCACTTTGTTCATCTAATTGTTGCTATCTGTAACTTCTGAAAGATAAAACTAAGAAAATTGGCACTCTGACCTTACTGGTGATTGATGAGAGGGAAGAACAATAAAAACACCATCACCACCACCATCACAGACATATGAGACTGAAGTGTTAAAGAATACTGGGAGAAAATACCAGGGCATGTGTTGGGCCGCTGCAGTTACCCTGTATTTTGTCTTGCCACTGCACTGCAGTGACTGGAGAAGATGGAAGAACCTGATGACTTATGCAACTCTGCCTTGCTTAAATCTAGCTCACTCACACACAAGTCATGCTGTCACTCCCTGATGTCATGGGTCTTCTTGGAGAACAAGACCAACAACCATCTGTGAGTAGAACTAGCTAGCTACCCTCTGGGGATCCAATAACTTGGATAATGCTGCTATTCTTCCTCCTCTCCCACCTTTCTTTGTGTCCATTGTTCTCTATGATTTTGTAACATTCACTTTTGATTGTTTTATAATGGTCTTTCTGGTTTACATTATATTAATTATTGTGTATAATATTTTCTTTACTGTGCATACTTCACTCTATAGATGTAGGAATCTCCTGGAGGGGGAGAAACTTCCTCTACTCTTAGAAGTGGGCACTTTCTCTTCAATTTATAGACCTAGAGCATTTAATTTAATTCCTGGAGCATGGACAGAGTAAATAAAGTGATTAACTCAGGATCACATCACTAGTGTTAGAGATGGAATTTGAACCCAGGTCTTGGTACTGAGAACACCTTTCTGACCACTACACTTCTCTACCTCTTTCTTTGACTTGTATTCCTAATTAGAGCAGAGGAGCTTGGTCTGGGGATCTGGTATATTGTCAACAGATGCTAGAGAAAAAGTAAAAACATGCAGCTCTTTTTGCAGTTTTCTTGCATGCCATAACATACAGAATTTGTGACAGGCTGTGCTTAAAACTTTTATAACTTTCAGCTTGCCTGGTGATTAAGCTCTTCAAATTCATCCACGCTTTTCTTCAGACAACAGATAAACTTCTACCAATTTTTTTTAGATCATGTGATATATAACTTTTAAGAACTCAAGGGTCATATTTCTGACACAATGGAATAGGAATTGGAATAGGATTTTAATAGAAATTCCGCAATCACTCTATTCAATTAGAATAGTTATAGACTTATTTTAAAAATTTATTTTAAAGTACCTTCTATATGTCAGGTACTTTACTGAGTCAAAGGACTTTACAAATATATTTTTATCCGATATCAAATGAATGTAAAATGCTTTGCAAACCTTAAAGAACAATACAAATGCCAGCTTATTATTACTCCCCCTCTCCCTTTCTGTCCCTCTTTCTATTCCTCCCTATTCCCATCTCTTTACCTTTTTCCCTCTCCTTTAGAGAAAACAATCCTGGGACAAGTTGTTATCCTGCTGTTATTCTTTTATAGTATGTTGTAAAAATAGACAAGTTTACTACTTTTTTGTAATTGAATAGAAAACTGTAATTCAATTAAAATGTTGAAATGTAAGCTGATCTTCTGTGCTTAATGAAAGCACCTTTGGGACAATACCAGTACAAGACAGGGTGGTACCCAGTTCCTGTATGATTGTGAATTTTTTTTCTTTTAGACCTTTATATTTTGAAAATATCCAATATAGCTTTAATAATAAAAGCATTTGACATGAAAAATAGTATTCATTACTATCTAGGTGATTGAGCAACAGCTGGATTTCTTCACTGTCCTGCTTCAGTAGAGTTTATTTGCCAAACTATCAGATATTTTGGGGTCTGTATTGTAATTATTACAGATTCCTTATTTATTGGATTGTAAAGGTAAGTAAGCTTCTGATGTAGAATTCTAATCACCAGATCATGACTTACTAGATATCTGGTAGTTGTGAATTTTTTTTTCTACTTTCAGTGTTGTTTTTCATTATTTATTTCTTTGTGTAATTTATTAAACTTTATATACAATTTCTTTAAAAGATAAATAAATAAAATGCAGGTTCTTTAAAAGATAAACCTTATTTAATTTCTGATGCTAATGTTTTTTTCTTGATAGAAGGGTTATTCTTCTGTATATTGAACACAGTAAAGAAGTATTAGCCAAAGAAAGTTGCTTTTATATTTAGATAACATTTACTTAATTATTTATTTTATACATGAAGCTCTGCCTCATTTAAAAAAGCTTTATGCAGTCAGTATAATGCTATTTGTACACAGGAGCATTTCAAGGACCTCATCATCTGGAGTTGTTATGAAAGTAGTTTCCTTATTTTATATTTCTCCTTAGTTTAACGATTACTTAACATTTTTACTAAATGATTTAATTTTCATTTATCTTCAAAAATAAGTTATTTTTCATATTTATTTGTTAGTTTCCTGTTGGTTAGATTTTTTTTCTTTGTTTTCACTCTTCTTAATTTTTTATAGCAGTAACTTTAGACTAATAAACTAATTCAGTAGCATGTCCCTGATATCAGCCTTTACTGTTTTTGGTGAAGTAATGTTGATTTATTAAAAATTATTCCTGTAGGTTTTTGACCAGTTTAGCATATTCATAGAGTAGGGCTATCAATTTTTATCCTTTTTGAATAGTAAATATTAAAATTTTCATAGCTATTTTAGAGAGATAGGTTTTTATGTTTCATTAATATTGTACAGATTTTGGTAGGACACTTTCCAAATCTATTATGGTCAGTTTTATAGTTCTTAAAAGTGTTCCTTATGACTAGCATTGAGTAGGTGTTAATTTTTTTTCCCATTTAGCTTGAATGTAGCATATTGAGCCTATTATCTTTCTATCAGGAAGTGAGTGGCATTTTTCTCTCTGTAACTGAGTCACTATTATATTGATACAAGTTGTTAAGTCTTTTAAAATTTTTCATTTTTACAGGATTTTTTGCTCAAATTGTTCACTTGGTTCTGTTCATTTCACTCTACTTCAGTTCATGCATGTCTTGCAAAGTTTTTCTCAAATGATTTCTTTCATCGTTTTTTATATCCTGAAGTGGTCAAAGAAAGAATAAAAGGATCCACATGTATAAAAATACCATATTTTATAACAATTGCACTTGATGGCTATAGTGACCAGTTTTATGTGAGCATCAGATATTTCTATTATATTTGTATGTACTTTGCATTTGTTTCTCTCTCTCTCATTCTCTCTCTATATATAAATATACCTACACATACATACACATAAGTACAGAGTGTTCCTAAAAATTTAGCCCCCATAATAAAAATTTATTGCTGCTGTTATTATTCTTATAGTTAGAAGTTGTAAGCTAGGAGTTCTAGAAGAGAAAATACCCACTATAAAAAATTTACAAGATACACTGTGTATTTTTTTCTGAAGCTCAGGCTCTTTAGAAAGTCATAGCAAGATCCATTTTAGAAAAGTAAGAAAAGCATCTTGGCAGAGAAATGTAGCAGTCCAAACATTCTTCCAAGAAATGGGGTCACTATAGCAATAAGCTTTGTTTTCTTACAGCTTCTTGGCATTAGCAAATGAGTCTAAAACATCAAATTGATATTCCATTATAAAATCAAGGAAATGTATTTATAAATGTCTATATATAAAAGCAAGTTTCTTTGGCTAATACTTCTGTATTGCATTCAATAAATAAAAGAATAGCCCTTACCTCAGGGGAAAAACACATGTTAAATAATTTGAGTTATTTGGAATTGCTCCAAAAGATACCAAGTTGAGTTGAGCTTCAACTTTAAGGTATTTTTTGGAAACATGGTGTAATCCTAGACATAATAAGAACAATATAATAGAATTCAAATCAATGATATCATAATCTTGGGTGTACCAAGGACTAAATTATGTGATAATGAACAGATGTCACCGAGCTTGTCCCCTCTTAGGCTTCATGCTTCTGTGTGATTTAACTGATACATGATTATTTATAATTCCCCTCCATAAAATATAAGTATCTTTGTTTTGCTTTTTCTTTAAAGCTATATTTATTTTATTTTTATCTTTATAATTATTATGTGCTTTTTTGTGAAGTAATGAGATTTCTCTAGGGGAGAATTAGTTGGTCTGTTCTAATTGTACTTGAGAAATAGTGAGGGATAACAATAGAGTGTTAGACATATACTCAGGTCACATTGGCTTGATTGATTTCTGTTTCTGACAATTAGTAGTAGTTTAACCATGGGTACAACTTTGACCTCTGCTGGTCTTCTTTTCTTCATATGTTAAAAATAAAACAAGACTTCACCTCTTAAAAGTTTCTCAAATAGACTTGTGGTTTCATGGGTATTCCTCTCTAAAGATGCTGATTGCAATCCTTGTTTTTCTATCCTGTATGTCTGTTATCCATATTCTCCTTTAAGTTCACTACAGCGGTCCCATCCCATGTTTTGTTTTATTCTTCTTTATCTTCTGACATTACAAGAGTATCAGTGTAACCTTCCTGTTGCTAATTTGTTATTCTGTGCTTTTACTATGTGACTACTCAGTTTTCATTTTCCCTCATATACATCTTTGATGATATCTTTTACTTGATTTCTCCTTTGAAATCTCTTGTTTGCAATGTATTGCAAATATTAGGAGACACACTACTAACATATTTGTATAAATGTTTATCTTGTTTAGATAATAAACAGTTAATAAACAGAAAAATAAAAAAAAAGAATGAATCTTTGTAATTTGTATGGTAATAGATAATCTGTTGATGAATACTGACTTTCTACATTTGCAAAATGGAGATAATTCACTCCTTACTTCACATGGCTGCTATTAGGGAAGTATTTTTATTTATAAATTTTTACATTAAAAGATTTTCATTTTAAGAGGAAGAAATTGAGATTGCAATATTCAGTGTTGGTAGGAGTATTGTTAATGTAAGTGATGTTAGAGATCCATTTAGGAACGTATAAAGACCATTAATCTTAACTATAGAAATTCAAGAAAATAAATGTATTCTTAAATATTATGATAGTACACTTCAGCTTCCAAGCTGCAGTCCCACATATAATACTTCTCAATTGCTAATATAAGTGACGTTTTAAAAAACTGTTGAGATCAAGCTGAAAATGACATTTTAAGAGTTTTTTTTTTTAATGTATATATGTGTCTCTGGTCCAGATATGTGATTACATTAATAGAGACTGCCCTTTATGCTAACTTCTTCCACTGACACATTTTCTCTCAGCACACCTTGAGAACTATAATACTTAAGGGGAAATTTTTCTCCCCCACTGTAGAAAGCAATGATATTTTTTCTTCATTTATCCCCCTTTCCTCCTTACAGAAACCTCCTCTACCACAAAAATGAAGATATTTCAGATATGTGGAATAAATATTTTTATGGTTAGGTACTGCTTTCAGGTAGCTATCAGTAGTTCTTTATCAATAGTTGGGTAATAATACTAAGATCCATCCCCCTGCAGCTGTTCTGCAAATTGTAGCTGTAACTCTTAAGAGTTATGGAGGGCATAGAGAGAGAAGGTTATGAAAGAACTAATATGTAATAGAGACATGATTCCCAGGCAGATTATTTATTTGCTATGCTCTATTGCTCTTTTAATATGGGTAACTATATAATTTATCTTTTTGATAACTTACTTAGCAGCATGGTGTTAAAAGATTAAGTCAAAAGGGGTTGGAGAATAGCCAAGTCCTTGTCTGAGCTTTTCATGGCTTCCCTCAGAATCAACACCAGATCAAACCTCTGAATGGGTTTTGGAGTGACAGACATTATATGGAGAGGCAAAAAGACTTATTACAATTGAAGGAATGAAGGGAAAGGGATGAGCATTGTGTGAACCTAATCTCATTAGATTTGGTTCAAAGAAAATACCAGATATATTTGGTTTGATAGAGGATAAGACAAGTTTTACCCAATAGGGAAGTAGGAGGAGAAAAGGGAAAGGAAAAGGGCAGGCTAATAGAAGAGAAAACAGAAGTAGAAGAGGAAAGAGATAACAAACAGGGGAGGGACTATAAAAAGGGAGGGCTTATTTGAGGAAGATGGTGGTCAGAGGCAAAACACTGGAGAGGAGAGAAAGGAAAAAGGAAAGAGAAAAGTATAATTTGCAGTATCATTGCAAATAAGATAGCAGGAAATACAGAGTTAGTAATTTTTACTGTGAATATGAATTGGATGAATTCTCCCATAAATCAAAAGCAGATAGCAGACTGAATTAAAACCCAGAATCCTACAATATGTTGTTTGCAATAAACACATTTAAAGCAGAGTGATTTATTCAAAGTAGAGGTAAAAGGCTGCTGGAGTAGAATCTATTATGCTTCAACTGAAGTCAAAAAAAAAAAAAAAAAAAAGCAAGTGTAGTAATCCTGATCTCAGATCAAATAGAAGCAAAAATAGAGAGATTAGGAAAGAAACTACATCTTAAGGATACCAAAGATAATGAAGTAATATCAATAATAAGCATATATGCAACAAGTGATACAGCATCCAAATTCCTAGAAGAGAAGTTAAGAGAGCTGCAAGAAGAAAATCAACAGCATATGCTAGTGAGGGATCTCAAGCTTGCTCTATCAGAACTAGATAAATTGAACCATGAAATAAATAAAAAAGAAGTTAAAGAAGTAAGTAGAATTTTAGAAAAGTTTGGTATGATAGACCTTTGGAGAATATTGAATGGGGGTAGAAAGGAATATACATTTTTCTTCGCATTAAATGGAAAATACATAATTATTGACCATGTATTAGTGTATAAAAACATTAAAATCAAATTAAGAAAGGCAGAAATAGTAAATGCATATTTTAAAGATACAATATTCAATGAATATAGTAATCTAGTATTTGATAAACCCAAAGACCCCAGTTTCTGGGATAAGAACTCACTATTTGACAAAAATTGCTGGGAAAATTGGAAGAGTATGGCAGAAACTAGGCATTGACCAACATCTAACATCCTATACCAAAATAAGGTCAAAATGGGTTCATAATTTAGACATAAAGAGTGATGCTATAGCAAATTAGTCTATCTCCAAAGGAGAACTAGAGTGCATTATGAAATGCAAAATGAATAAATTTGATTATATTAAAATAAAAAATTTTATGCAAAAAAAACCAATGTAGAGAAAATTAGTAGGGAAGCAGAAAACTGGGGAAAATTTTACATCTAAAGGTTCTAATAAATATATCATTTCTAAAATATATGGAGAATTGACTCACATTTGTAAGAATACAAGCCATTCACCAATTGATACTCAAGGATATGAAGACAATTTTTAGACGAAGAAATTAACACCATTTCTAGTCATTTAGAAAAATGCTGTAAATCACTATTGATTAGAGAAATGCAAATTAAGACAATTCTGAGGTTCCATTATATATCTGTCTGATTGGTGAAAATGACAGGAAAAGATAATTATAAATATTGCAGAGGATGTGGGAAAACGGGGACACTAATATATTATTGATGGAGTTGTGAATTGATTCAACTATTCTGGAGAGTAGTTTGGAACTATACCTAAAGGGTTAGCAAACTATGTATACCTTTTGCTCTATCAGTGTCTTTACTGGGCCTATGTCCCAAAGAGAATAAAAAAGAGAAAAGAACTCACACATGCAAACATGTTACCCTTTTATCGTGGCAGAGAACTGGAAATTGAGTGGATGCCTGCCAGTTGGAGAATGGCTGAATAAGTTATGGTGGTAATGGAATATTGTTGTTCTATAAGAAACAATCAGCAAGATGACTTTAGAAAGACTGTGAGAAACTTGAACTGATGCTGAGAAAAGTAAGTAGAACCAATTCTGACTTAAGATAGAGAGAGCCGTCTGCATCCAGAGAGGAGACTATGGGAATTGTTGTGGATCACAACATAGTATTTTCATTTTTTTGTTCTTTGCTTGCTTTTTGTATTCTTTCACATTTTTTTTCCCTTTTTGATCTGATTTTTCTTGTACAGCATGATAATTGTGGAGGTATGTATAGAAGAATTGCACATATTCAATATATATTGGATTGCTTACTGTCTAGGGGAGGGATGCTGGGGGGAAGGAAGGAAAAAAAATATTTGGAAACAAGGTTTTGCAAAAGTGAATTTTAAAAACACTCTTCATATATTTTGAAAATAAAAAGAACTATTCTATTTTTTTGTTTTTTTTATTGAAGCTTTTTATTTTCAAAACATATGCAAAGATAATTTTTCATGATTGACCCTTGCAAAATCTTCTGTTCCAATTATCCCCTTCTTCCTCCCATCTCCTCCTTTAGATGGCAAGTAATGCAATATATGTAAAACATGGTAAAATAGATGTAAATCCAATATAGCCATATATATTGATACAGTTATCTTGCTTCACAAGAAAAATCAGATCAAAAAGAAAAAAAAGAGAAAAAATAAAATTCAAGCAAATAATAAGAAACATGAAAATACTATGTTGTAATCCATACTCAGTTCCTATAGCCCTCTCTGTGGGTGTAGATAGTTTCCATCATCATAAGATCATGGGAACTGGCCTGAATCATCTCATTGATGAGAAGAGCCACATTTTGTTGCCATGTAAAATGATCTCCTGGTTCTGCTCATTTCACTTATTATCAGTTCATGTAAATCTCTCCAGGCCTCTCTGAAATCATCCTGCTGATTATTTTTATAAAACAATAATATTCCATAATATTCATATACCATAACTTATTCAGCCATTCTCCAATTGATGGGCATCTGTTGGAATCTTTACAAACTACTAACTAATTAGAGTTGATCTGATCTTACAAGAAAATGTTTTGGGCCAGAACCTGAAACAAGGTACTAAGTAGAACTAATTAGTACCAGAGCTTGGGGAAAGGGTTTCTGGAGTAATTCTGCTGAAATCTCCCAAAGTGCTCTTTGTCTGCACCAGAGTGCTCCTCTCCAGTCCAGCTGAACTCTCTTCTGCGACCAGCCAGCCAAGTGGAAAATATTCTGGAATAGATCTCTCTTCATTGGCCTTATATCTGACTCTTCTGAAAGAATGGGATTATGGGTTTTCTCCCATAGTGCTCTCCGGCCCTAAGAGCTTTAAGGGAGATGTGAATTCACAAAGTTACAAAGTTTACTTTGTGAATCTGGCAAACTTGTGAACTCCAATGAGTAAAGGTGTAAACACAAGCATTGTACTAATTAGTTCTACTTAGTACCTTGTTTCAGGTTCTGGCCCAAAACATCTTCTTGTAAGATAAGATCAACTCTAATTAGTTAGCAGTTTGTAAAGATTCCAACAGGCATCCACTCAGTTTGTAGTTTATTGCTTCTACAAAAAGGGTTGCCACAAATATTTTTGCTTATGTGGGTCCCTTTTCCTCTTTTAAGATCTCTTTGGGATATAAATCTAGGAGTAACACTGCTAGATCAAAGGATATGCTGCACAGTTTGACAACTTTTTGAGCATAGTTCCAAATTGCTCTCTAGAATAGTTGAATCAGTTTACAATTCCACCAAGAATGTATTAGTGTCCTGATTTTCTCACATCCCCTTCAACAGTCATCATTATTTTTCCTGTCATCTTAGCCAATTTGACAGGTGTGTAATGGTACCTCAGAGTTGTCTAAATTTGCATTTCTGATCAATCATGATTTAGAGCGCCTTTTCATATGACTAAAAATGATTTTAATTTCTTCCTTTCATATCCTTTGACCATTTATCAATTGGAGAATAGCTTGAATTCTTATAAATTTGAGTTAATTCTCTATTTTTGAAATGTCTTTATTGCTTTCCTTCTAATCCCGTTTGCATTAGTTTTGTTTGTACAAAACCTTTTTAACTTAATGTAATCAAAGTTATCTATTTGGTGTTCAATAATAAACTCCAGTACTTCTTTGGCCACAAATTCCTTTCTTCTCCATAGAGCTGAGAGGTAAACTATCCTATATTCTTCTAATTTGCTTGTAATATCACTCTTTATGTCTAAATCATGAACCCATTTTGACCTTATCTTGGTATATGGTGTTAGGTGTGGGTCAATGCCTAGTTTCTTCCATCCTAGTTTATAATTTTCCCAGCAGTTTTTGTCAAATAGTGAATTCTTATCCCCAAAGCTGGGGCTTTTAGGTTTGTCAAAAACTAGATGCTATAATCACTGAATATTTTGTCCTGTGAATCTAACCTATTCCGCTAATCTACTACTCTTATTTCTTAGTACTAAATGGTTTTGACCACTGCTTTATAATATAGTTTTAGATCTGGCACAGCTAGGCTACCTTCATTGACATTTTTTCTCATTAATTCCCTTGAAATTCTTGGCCTTTTGTTCTTCCAGATGAACTATGTTATTATTTTTTCTAGATCTGTAAAATAATTTCTTGGGAGTTTGATTCATATGGCACTAAATAAGTATATTAATTTAGGTAGATTTGTCATTTTTATTATATTTGCTCAGCCTATCAATGAGCACTTGATATTTTTCCAGTTGATTAGATCTGACTTTATTTGTATAATGTGTTTTATATTTGTGTTCATATAGTTCCTTACATTCCCTTGGCAGATAGATTTCCAAATATTTTATATCATCAACAATTATTTGAAATGGAATTTCTTTTTATCTCTTGCTGCTGGCCTTTGTTGGTAATATATAAAAATCCTGAGGATTTGTGTGGATTTATTTTATATCTGCAACTTTGCTAATGTTGTGAATTGTTTCTAGTAGGTTTTTAATTGATTCTCTAGGGTTCTCTAAGAATACTATCATATCATTTGCAAAAGTTATCATTTGATTTCCTCTTTAACTGCTCTAATTCCTTTAATCTCTTTTTCTGATCTTATTGCCAAAGCTAACATTTCTAATATAATATTTAATAGTAACGGTGATGATAGTGGGCATCCTTGTTTCACCCTGATCTCACTGGAAATGGAAGAACTATTATTTTAAAAAATTAAAATTAAAATTGATAAAGTCAAAACCATAATTAGGGTTTTGACCCATAGTGGTGTAGTGTATAGAGTGCCAGATTTGGAGTTGGGGAAAAACTCTTCCTGAGTTCAGATATGGCCTTAGACTATTACCAGCCTTGGACTATTTGGATTTAATAGGGATTCAAAGTTTCATCAGACAGAAATGTTAGATGGTACAGGGAGGTCAATGAATGAGTGGATGATGATTTTTATAAGTGGGTGGGTCTTACGTAGATTGGTCATTAGTTTTTGTAGTTGAAATACAACAATGGTTTTTCATGCCATAGGTTATGGTTAGAGTCCATACTAAAACTGCTATGGAAATGATGATAGTTTTTTTATTGTCCTTGCTATTAATTTTTGGGTTTGTTGCTTTTGCCTCTAAGCCTTCTCCTGTGTATGGAGGTCTAAGTCTTGTGATTAGTGGGGATCTGGGTTGTGCTATTGTTGTAAGTTTAAATAGTACTTTTTTGGGGATTGATTGTATTTTTAATTTATTTGGGGGGAATACTGGTGGTGTTTGGTTATACTGCGGCTGTGGCTACTAAGGAGTATCCGGAGAGTTGGGTGGGTAATTTGGTGGTTTTTAGCATGTTGTTATTAACTTTATTATGATCCTGAGCAAACCAATTAAGTGGGTTTTCCTCACTTCATCTGTAAAATGAACTGGAGAGAAAAGTTGTGAATCCCTGTAGTATCTTTGACAAGAAAAGCCCAGATAGGATCCCAAGGAGTAAGACATGAATGAAAAACAACTGAACAACACAAGAACATAATTTAGGAAATGAATTGTAAAAAGATATCATAGGGCTATTTAGGCAATTAGATTGATAGGTTAAACATTTGACAAGATTTGGAAGACAACAGTGGTGGAGGATCAGGAACAATCAGTGATGGAACTTGAGATAAAGTGAGACCTCTGCCTCAAATGCAGAAAGAAGAAAGAAATGCAGAAAGAAGAGAAAGAGAAAGAGGGACACAGATGAATGGAAGTAGGAGAGCAAAGTAAATCAGTGCATAAGTGTATAAACATTTCTCTATGGTTCTCCCAAAATCCTCATGGCTTTTGATAGTGTGCTTATTTGTGAATACTTGTAGGAGACAGTTAATTGTTCCATTTTCATATCTCTGCTGATTGTCATCAATTTACCTGTATATATCATCCCTTTGATCTTAGTTTTTTAAAAAAATATGAAATACAGAGGTTTATTATTTATCCATTTATATTTTTGTTTCTTCCATAAAACCCTACCTCAAAATGTATACCTTTTAGTTGTCATAGAAGACCTAGGATTTTCATAGGGAAACCATGACTCCTTCCCTTAGGCCAGCTGATGCCAGTTTCCTCATATACCTGGAACTATATCTTGCTGAACAACAGATGTGTTTGTATGGGCATTTGGAGTTCAAATTATGAAACTTTTTACTCAGTCTGTTTTCTTTTTAGTCATTTTTCTTGGCCTCCAGATTGAAGCTATCTACATTAGAAAAGATTCATCCTATGAAACCCCAAGGTAGTACTTTCCCAATAAACCTAAGAATTTTCTTGAAACTTTTAAATTAATATATTTCCATTTCTCTCCCTGTCAACTTCCTTCTCCTGAGAGAAAAGAAAAAAGAAAAAAAATAACACCTTTGAAGCAAATAGGTGTGGTAATATATTGAAACACAACTTAAAGAACACAAAAAGTTCATCCTGTACAATGTAAGAATTTTTTTATGTGCTGATATATATTCTTTAAATTTTCTTAGATACCTCTGGTGATATAGAGTTTACCATGTTACAACTGAACAATTAGTATCATTAGAAATTTCTATTTTTGTTAATTGACATTTATTTTATACTTTAATACAAAATTGAAAAAAAGGAAAAATAGCAAAATAGGAAAAGAAAAAAGCAGAAAAAAATTGGTACATCACAGCAGAACATAAGACAGGATTCAGAATATGAAACTATATATGTTTATTTCAAGAACCTGTATAAATGCTACACATTGTTTTCAGAGCTGGCCATCTTTTCTATGCTTTTCCCCTTTCCTCCCTCCCAACTCCTCTAAGAAGGCTATAATTAAATGAAAATATTTTTATGTATACATATATACATACAAATAGATATATACATATGTGAAAATATACACATACAGATACATGCATAAGTCTAAGCATAGATGTATATATACGAATTTATATTCCTGTACATCTATGTAAGGTCGCACTACACTTGTTTCAATTCTGTTTCATTAAAGGTGGATAATATCACATTCATATGTTCAAGCCTTCATTTCCTACACAACAGCAATATTCCAACTTTGTACTCTTTAGTTATTTTAAATAGTTTAAAACAATATTGTTTAATATGGATGACATAGTATTGTTTCCCTGTTGTCTTTTGATTCTATTTTAGATTTAACTTTGAGATCAGTGATTATCACCCTTGCCTTTTTTTTTCCTAATCAATTTTACTCCTGATCATTATTGTTATGGTTATGGGTATCTCTTATTTCCTGTTCCTGAGGATTTCTCTTCTTTACTTCTTCCCACTACTTTGCCTTTTACCTAATCTCTCTTCCCTCCAAGGCTTCCTCCCTTATTCTTTCCCCTCACCCTATCTCTGCCATTCCCATTAATCTACATACCTTATTCCATTTCCATTAATCAAAATATCCGATTCCTCCTTATCCTGTTCCTTCTCTCTCTCTTATTTCTTTATAAATTTATTCAACTTTTATATTTTTCTAGATAAATACATGTTATTACCTCTTTAATCCATTGTGAGTAGAATTCCAGAACTACCATCCCTGTTCTCCCCTCTGATTTTCTCTGTGTCAGTTCATCCTCTCATTACTCATTCATATAATTACTTTTTTCCTACATGGTTTAGCTTTTTAGAGTCACATCATACTGAGTTCTACTCTATTTTTCATACTACCCAATTACTAATGATACTCTTAGACATATAGTTTATATTTCCACATATAAAACATAAACAATTTGTCTTATTGATCCCCATGAAATTAGTCTTTCATGTTTATCTTATGATATTCTTGGATCTTATATGTCAAATTTTCTATGAAATTTTTTTTTTCTTTTTGCAATACTCTAGAAGGTGTGGCAATTCATTGATGATCCATTTTTTCATGTTCAGGATTATACTTAACTATGTTGGGTATAATATTTTCAGCTTCAAGCCTAATTTTGTCTTGTTGCTTGTAATATTTTTCCCCAGAACCTGCTGGCTTGAAATTTAGCTATGATGTGCCTGTAGGTTTTTATAGGATCTCTTTCAGGTGCTAATCAGTGATTTTTTTTATTTCTGCTTTCCTGTGTTCTAACATTTCAGGACAATTTTCTTTAATCATTTTTTCTATTGTTGTGTCAAAAGATTTTTTTTTTTTTGATAGTAGCTTTCAGGTAATCTGGTTGATTATTCTTATGTTTTCTCTTCATTTGTTCTTCAGATTAGTTGTTTTTCCTGTGAGGTGTCTCACATTCTCTTCTACTTTATCATTTTTCATATATATTTAAATTAATTTTTTCATTCTTTATATTTTGTTTTATTATTTTTTAGTCTTTTATAATTTTTCTAGCTTCCCCTTGCTCAATTCTAGTTTTTAGGAAGTCATTTTCTTCCTTAAGATTCTGGATCTCCTTTTCTAGTTGGTTGACTTTCTTTTTATAATCTGTTTTTTTTTCTTGGATTGTTACTATTTTTTAAAAGATTTTCTTTGATCTTTCTCATTTGATTTTTCAAGTCTTTTTTTAGTTCTTCTATGAATTCTTTTTGGGGCAGATGACCATTTAATGTGATTCTTTGTGGTAGAAGAGCCTTTTTGTGTTTCATGAATCCCAATCTTCCTTATTCCTATAGTAAATTTTTATGTGTGGGTTATTTCTCCTTTGCTTAATGTCTTTAAAAATTCATATTAGATCTTTAGTCCTGGAGTATAGGGAGTAGTGCCTCTGGCCTCAAGCTCTCCTTTAATTCTCTCATGTGGTCTGGAACCCAAAACCAGGAACTCCACTGTCCTGTAAGTACCCATAATCAACAGTAGAAATGTCCAAAATTAAAACTCTGCTTTTGCATAATGTCTGTACCAAACCTGTCTTCACCTTCAGTGACATAAAGGCTTTTCAACACATTGGCTAAGATTATCATGTTACTTTTTTTTCTCCAGGTTGAATATTTTAAATTAGTTCTATCTACACTATGATTTCCAGAAGCCTCATCATTCTACTTCCTCTCTTTTTGCCATCCTATTTTTACCCAGAGTATTCCCCAAACTATAGTGAACAAAATTTACCATAATAATTTAGATAGGATCTTTTGGGATCACAGTCCAGATGGATTTTCTAAATATCTACAAATTGAGAGAATACTTAGAAAAATGATGAAGGCTCCTGTCACTTATTTGTAAAATATATATATTTGTGCCATTATTGGTTCTTGTTTATTTTACACTATAATCATTGCTTCCCAAAGACCTTAAGAAAAAATGTTAAGTAGAACCTACTGACAAAAGAACTACATCTAATTGTTATTGGATGTCAGTTCCAAGGATTAGAAATTAATTTGTTTAATATTTTATACAGTGTTTAGATGGGTTTTTTTCCTTAACATGTTGGTGGATCTTATGTCTTGTTATGAAATATAAGAATGTAAGGTTTGTGAAATTAACACATACTGGTAGGATAAAAATAACATTTGGATAACTTGCTAAATACAAATTTTTAATGAACTATAATTACAGAAGAACCTATATAGTTCTATCTAATTGTGGTTAAGAAGGACAACTTACAAATTTTCACATTTTTCATTTCTACTCTCAGAATGTCTTATATTCTGTTGATAATGTAATTTCTAGTGATCATAGCACTGGACATATTTTAAAAACAATTAAACACAGTTTTCACCATTTAGGTAATTAGGTGTCATTGTGATATATGGCACATGAATTTCATAAAGAATTGAAGACTCAAATGAAGTGCAGACTGGATTAGCAAAATAACAAAAAAAGTGACTGTGTGATTTTGAACCTATATACCTATGACCAATAGTGAATGAAGCTAGAATATTGCTTGCTCTTTTTACATTCTTCTCAGAGAAAACATGAAAGTACTTTAGGAAACATTTTACTTTTCCAAATGTAATGTTATCCTTGCAGAAGTCTTAAAGATAGTTTTGAAAAAAACAAAAAATAAATAAAATAAAACATATACATATGCTCTGTTTGATGCCTATTGAGAAGTGTCTGGAGGAGTTCATATTTGATTTTTAAGGCTAGTTGTGCTTTTTGTAGTAATATCCACTTTGATATATGGCCATGTCCTTGTAATTTAGTGACATGACAATTTAGATAGTCAATTGATGATCGTATAAAATATACTGGAATAAATAGACTGAAGTCAGCAAAAGAATATGTCTACCATAGCAGGTCAGCTGGCTGTGGGTCTGCTGAAAGAGGAGGAACTTCCACAAATGGCAAAGCAGAAGGTTACTTTAAAAAAAAATTACAGATACAATTCTCCTTACACAAGGGAGTTGGCTCCAGATCTACTGAATTATTGACATTGGCTTTCTTTCTTTTTCCTTTTTTTAAATGCTGACTTGTCTACTCAGATCAAATAATGCCATCATCATATAGTACTGTGTCAAACCAATCTGAATTCAAATTTGCCCAGTCATGTTTCATTGAAATGTTTTAAAATCCTCTTAAGCTTTTTTTAAGGACCAAGAAAAAGGTATTTTAATCAGAACTATATGTGTATGTATGTGTATGTGTGTGTATTTTTTTTCCCCGTGAAGAGAGCAATCCATGCATTATAAACAAATGCAGATGTCACATATTGGAATCAAGATAGAACAAACAGTTGCATTTTGCTTAAATTTATTTTTTCTCCTAAAAGATAAATCTTTTTTTAATAAAAATCTTTTTATTCTAATGCTGTACACTTAAATGTATTTTCTTTTCCATACAGTGTGTTAGAATGTTCCCAAAGTATTAGACTTCACTTTGGGTTCAGTGGTTCAATGAATATTTTTGTTTATAAGTTCTATAATCATGATAAAAAGGTTATAAGGTAGATGCTTACTTTTGTAAAGATGAGTGTTTACTTTTTCTTTTCTTTCAGATATAAGTTATATTAATTCTTTACTATCACTGTGTCATTTGCATTGCCTGAATTTCCTGGTAATGAAGATATAAAAAGGCAAAGTTGTTTTTGAATTTCTTTTTTGGAGGAGGGAACTAATAATTAAAAAAAAAAAACCCAAAACATAATGAGAGGAAAAGATATGTGAGAGGAACAATATTGGAAACCATGGAGATAGGGCAAATTCTTTCCAATGGAGGAAATGCTACAATAGGACAAGTTATTTTCTTTTCAATTAAATTCAACTATTTACTTACTTAGGGCCTGTTATAAATTGTGAGCAGGTACTAAAGAGTATAGAATATGGACCCTGACCTCACATACTTAAAATTCCATCAGCAAAATAATGCTTTGAAAAAGAAAATAAAACCCGTGTTCTGCAGTTAAATCTCAAGTACAGTTAAGCAATGATATAGGAACTTCTAAGTCTTGTCCTGTCTGACCTTTGTAGAAGGAGGAACAGCCAGGGTAACAGTAGGAATGGAATTAAAAACAGTGAATCTTAAATAGAAGCTAAGTAGAAAGATTATAAAACAGAACAAGTGTTTTCATGGTGTTAGAAAAACAGCAGAAATACAAGGACATTGTCATTTTCAAAAGAATATTCCTTCCTATACCCAAAAAGCTTGTAGTCCATAGCTCTCCTCCCGTTGTAGACATGTTTGTTTCCCTATGTCCCTGACAGTTCATTTAGGGGAGAGAGAGAGAGAGAGAGAGAGAGAGAGAGAGAGAGAGAGAGAGAGAGGGAGAGAGAGAGAGAAAGAGAGAGAGAGAGAGAGAGAGAGAGAGAGAGAGAGAGAGAGAGAGAGAGAGAGAGAGAGAGAGAGAGAGAGAGAGAGAGAGAGATCAGTGTGGGCTGAAGTATTTATGGAAAACTGAAGGGAAAGGTTACAACTTAAACATGCAATGTCAGTTATTCTAGAGATGTGAAGCACTTCTATATTATGAAGCCAGCATATTCAGAGAAATATAATATTCAGAGAAAAAATAAAAACAGTTCTAATTGTTCTGCCATCATTACATCTTACTTACTTCAGAGCCCCTAAATAACAGCTGAAATGATTATCAGACTCAAGGAGGAAATTTATTTGTGTAGTTTAAGTGTATATTGTAAGCAGGGATGATTCCCATTTAATCCATAATGGCTTTACTCTAGATATGAGTCTTTCTTCTAAAACTTTCCAAATAAGCAATACTCAACTTACAAATTATGCTTTTGGAATGTTTGTCAAAAATAGAAGGTTTAGATGATCATTACAGATAGAATAGAAAAACTAGCTTTTTGTGATAAAGTCACTATTTAAAAGGTAGACCAATGCTTAGGGAAAAAAAAAAACCCTGCAATCTTTGTGTGTAATATGCAGCTCTCAGTAAATATTCCCTTCAGCTCTCAGTCTGGATATAGCTTTATCTGTTCATAAGTAAACAAGATCAAATCATGGACTATTTCAGTGAAGATAAAATCCTAATTTGTTTGCAATTCCAGTGAAATACAAGGAAGGAAACTTTTAAAAGTTACTTACAATACAAATGGATGTTTGAACTATAAAAGTAAATTTGAAGTGATAATGTATAGTGTTTTGGAGATTGAAATGCTATTTGACATACCAAATACATTTTCACCATTGAGAACAGAATGAATGTAGCCATTGATTTGCTGCTACTACTGACTTTTCTTTTCCTAATTACATATTTCACTGTTCTTTTCCCCCCTGATGCTCTATTACATTATTATTTTTCCTGTCCACATTTCTTTTTAGTCTAGGCTTTTTAAAATGATAACTTCATGACCAAGAAATGTTTCTAGGAAATAACATCAAAAGGCTTTATCTCTTATGAAAGATGGAAGAATGAATTAATGAATTCAACTTAACTAAGTGAATACTGTTATCATTTAGATTGGGAGGGTTGAAAACAAGCTAGATTGATTTTTCTGTTTATTTATTTATTATATGTAGATTTCCAAGAGTCAAAATTACCTTTTTTTAAAGAACTCTAACATTCTACTTTAAAAGGTTAAAACATATTACTTCTGTGTGAATAAAAAAAAAAAAACCTATCCTTTTAAAATACCATATTGATTGGGTTCAATTAAGTGATGCGTTACTATTTAAAGGTCCAGTGATATATCAGTACATCATTAATTGGTTTCAGAAGGCAAGTGTCAGAAATGGCAGATACCCTATGACTTTTTCCCATCAGTAGCATACCTTCAGCCCATAGTCTAACTATTCCTCCCCATCCAGTCCTGCAGAGGATCAAGTGGAGCATCCAGCTGCAGAGAAGTAAACCAGGCCAGACCCAACTCCCTTTCTGAGAGACACCATAACCTTTACACTCTCCCCCCACCCCATGCTGTGCAAGCTTCCTTGTTGGGGCAGGGGAGGGTGGGGGTGGAAGACCTAGATCTGGAGGCAGAGAGTATGCTAAGGTTCTCTGCTTAGGCAGCCTTGGTTCTGAGCTGGCACTTCTGCTGCTTGTGCTAATACCACTGCTGCTTCTGTTACTGTTGCTTCTTTTCCTACTTAGCACATTGCCTGCTCCATGCCCTTTCCAGTACTACTGTTTTGGGAACTGGAAGACTATATTTGAAGCCATATCATCCTGTAGGAACTGCCTGGTGACCCGCACAACCTCAGCATGTAGCCTATGACCTCACAGTCCTGCACTGTTGCTGTTGTGTTGCATTGTTGTTGGCTGTTGTGTCTTGTATCTCTTTCTGATGTGTCTTGTATCTGTCTTGCTATTGTGCCTCATTGTATTTTGACTCTTTGTTTAGCCACAAGTATATAAATCAAGGTTAGCTATATCAAAGGAGGTCTCCCCTTTAAGAGCAGAATATCAGCACCTGTTATCTAATCTGTCTCTTTACTTGCCAGTCGTTTCCCTCAGAAATTGAACTTCTGTTTGATTCCTGACTCTGTCCCTTGCCTACTCTATTTGGTTCCATCCACCCACAGGTCAGAGGTTACTTTGTTCAGCTGATATTAATTAGTGTCAGAAGTGGTATTGGACATGGAACTGACTATTGGACTCAATAGTCCCAGTGGGAATGGACTAGGTGCCATTGGATATTTATTTCCCTGGAGTTCAACTCTGTCTTATCTGGTGAGTCTTTTGCTTTTCTCCCTGCTCCAATCCTCCAAGCGCCTGTTTTTGGTTCAGTGAGGTATTCTTTAGGAAGGTATTCTTTTCTTTAGGAAGAAAACTCCAATGGGTTTATCTCAGATCATTCTGGTAAAGATATCCTTAACTAAAATGTACACCTCTGTTAATTTATCTCTCTGCATGCCTCAGCTTTTCTTAAACCGCATGCCTCTAACTAACTGTGTGCCTTTGTAAAATTATAATTATAATTATGCACCTTGTTTGAATCATTTGTGTATATATGTCTTGTCATTTTGTCTGTGTGTGTCATTGTAAAAAGTCTGAGCCATATTTGTTTGTAGATTCTGTTACCTAAAAATATTTAAAATAAGCCAGCCTGGGGGGAGAGGGAGGAAGAGGATAAAACTACTAAGGGAAGTAGCCAAAGAGTTTAGGACACTAAGAAAAATTAAGTAAGAAGAATTAACTCCCACTTTAGGCTTTTGTGGAATAATACTAGATATATATATTTTTTAAAAAGTCAGATAATAAAAGTTTGTAGAACTACTAAAATATTTTAGAAGATTAAGAAGTTTGAAATTTTTTCATTTTAAGATTGCAGGGGAGAATTTTGCTGAGCTTTTTGGTGATTCGTGGAATTCTTCTAAAATATTCTGAAATATCTTAGTAAGTTTGAAGTACTTCTCAATTGAATTATTGTAAGGAAAAATAAGACTTAAATTTTAGAAAAGTTGAAAGCAAAGGGCTTATTTCCTTGAAGATTGATAGCTTCATTATTCTAGGAGAGTGAAATAAGGCAGCTAGTTTGGAAGTAATCCCAGAGTGAAGAAAAAAAAAAAAAGTTTTCAACTTATAGCCACCTTTTGGTAACCTTTCCTAGATCATCTTATATCAGATCTCTAGTAAAAGGTGTTGAATAAAATGCTGGAAAACTGTAGGGAAACTTGAATTGCAATCTGGTGACAGAAATTTATTAGCTGAATAATCTATGCAAATTTTTAAATCTTTTTTCCTGATCTATAAAGAAAAAAATTAATTATGGTACTGACCTTACAGGATTGTTATAAAGATCAAAATGATAAAATGATTGTAGAGTGTTTAGCACATGCCTGACATATGCTAAGCACTACATTATTATTTCTTTAATTGAAGGGAATTGTTCCATAACCGATAATTCTAAAAGTTGTTGTAAAATGTCGAAGGTGGGGCAGAGACAAGATCGTGGAGAGCAGATAGGACTTTGCCAGAGTTTTTTCTGTCTTCCCTCAGAATCAGCACTTAAGATAAAGTTTCTGAATGGATTTTGGAATGACAGAATTCCAAAATATTTGGAGTATAATAATTTTAAAATTTTCAGCATAAGATATCTTGGAAGCATATCAAGAAAGCTCTGCTTCATTTGGACAGGGGAGGGGAATGCAACCTAGAATAAGCATAGTAGGGGATGACCTGAGAGAAAAGCCCAGTACAGGGAATCCAGCTGAAGGCTCTTAGTCAAAATACAGTAGCTTTGGCTACTCTGTCCTAGTTCAGAAGGCCAGTTGATTAGGAGACCTCCATTGCAACTACAGAAAATAGATAGTGAAGCCTGAGCCCCAGCATAACAGGACAGAGTTAGCCAAACTCATCCAGTACAGTTGGGACACCCGCAGCCCCATCAGCCCCACCATGGGCAGTGAGAAAGAAGCTCCTGTCACCCTGTAGAAGACGCTCTGGGCAATCTTTTCTGTATTTTAGGAGCAGACCTGAAATGATCAAAAAAGCAAAAAGAGCTCTGACTATAGAGAGCTTCTGTGAAGACAGGGAAGAACAGAATTCAAACTCATAAGAAGACACAAAAGGTACCTCCAGGTGAAATTTCAAAGGGGGTTATAATCTGATCTCAAGTGCAGAAGGTTCTCTTAGAACAGTTCTAAAAGAACTTTAAAAGAGAGCTAGAAGAAAAATGGGGAAAATAAAAGAGAGCTTTGCAAGAGATTTTGGAAAAGGAAAAACAAAGTGACTGAAGAAAACAACTTTCACTAAAATTGGTGAAATGGAAAAAGAGAAGAACTCAAAAAATAGAATTGTTGAAATGGAAAAAAGATCCAAAGGACAAAATGATTCCTATAAAAATACAATTGCACAAATGAAAATGGAGGTTAAAAAAAAAACTAACCAAAGAAACTAATTCACTAAAAATTGGAATTGGGTAAATGGAAGTGAATGATCCAAGGAGACATCAAGAATCAGTCAAACAAAACCAAAAGAACTGAAAGAATAGAAGATGTAAAATACCTCATTGGAAAAACAACTGATATGAAAAATTGATCCAGGAGATACAATATAAGAATGATTGTTCTCCCTAAAAGCCACAATAAAAAAAGAACTTGGACATCTTTCAAGAAATCATCAAGGAAAATTGACCCGACTTCTTGGAAGCAGAGGACAAAATAGCTATTGAAAGAATTCACCAATAATTTCCTGAAAGAGACCTCAAAATAAAAACTCCAAGGAATCAATTGTAGCTAAATTCTAGAATTATTAGATCAAGGAGAAGGAACTGCAAACAGTTCGAAAGAAACAATTTGAATATCAAAGAGCCACAATCAGGATTATCCAGAACCTAGTATATTCCACCTTAAAGGATGTAAGGGCCTGGAATACAACATTCTGGAAGGCAAAAGAGCTTGGACTGTTACCAAGATTCAATTACTCAGCAAAACTAAGCATTAATTTTCAGAAGAAAAGATTGACATTCAAGAAAATAGGAAATTTTCATTTATTTTTGATGAAAAGAACATCTGAATAAAAATATGATCTTCAAATACAAAACCAAAGAGAAGCATAAAAAAACAAAAAGGGGAAAAAACTTTTTTCCTCATTACTAATATTTTATTTAAAATTTTTACAGTGTCAGAAGAAAAATAAAATCTATAGGGAAAATCCATTGGAGAGATGAAACACACACACACACACACACGCACACACACACACACACACACACACGAAGTGAACATTGCATGTGTTGACCCATAGTCAGTCTCCATATTTCTTTTTCTAGATTCAGATGGCATTTTCTATTCAAAGTCTATTGGGATTACTTTGGATCACTGAACCCCTGAGAAAACCAAGACTTTTATAATTGATCACATATTCTTGCTGTTATTGTGTACAATGTATTCCTGGATCCTTTTGTTTCACTCAGCATCAGTTGGTAAAACTTTCCAGGGCTTTCTAAAATCAACTTGTTCATCATTTTTTATAGGGCAAAGTATTCCATTATCTTCATGTACCACAACTTGTTCAGCCATTCTCTAATTGATGGGTATCTACTCATTTTCCAATTCTTTGCTCCCACGAAAAGCTGCTATACACATTTTTTGCACATGTGAGCCCTTTTTCATCATTATGATTTCCTTGGGATACAGACTCAGTAATGGTACTCCTGAGTCAATTTCACACCACCAGTGCCCAGTTTGCCCCAGTAATGCATTATTGTCTCACTTTTCCTATGTCCCCTTTATTTTTTTCCTGTCATTTTAGCTAATTTGAGAGGTGTGAGATTATACTCAAGAGTTGTTTTAATTTGCATTTTTCTACTCTAATTTCTAAAATATTACTCTAATTTAGAGTACTTTTTTCATATGACTATAGATGGCCTTAAATGTGTCTTCTGAAAATTGTCAGACAATTTTGACCTTTGGTTTTGACCTTTGACTATTTATCAAGCATTTATTAATGACTTCTGTTCTTATAAATTTGATCCAGTTCTTATATTATAAAAATGAGACCTTTATCAGAAATATTGGTTATAAAGATTTTCCCCCAGCTTTTTATTTCCCTTTTAATCTTGTTTCTGTTGGTTTTGTTTATGCAAAAACTTTTAATTGAATGTAGTCAAAGTTGTCTATTTTGCCCTTCGTGATGTTTTCTAATTTTTCTTTACCATAAATCCCTCCCTTCTCCAAAAATCTGAAAGATAAATTATCCCTTGTTCTCTTAATTTGCTTATTGTATCATCCTTTATGACCAAATCACGTACCCATTTTGACCTTGTTTTGGTATGGGGTGTGAGATGTAGGTATATGCCTAGTTTTTGAAGTATTATTTTCCAGTTTTTCCAGCAATTTTTGTCAAAAAGTGAGTTCTTATTCCAGAAGCTGGAATTTGGGAGTTTATCAAACATTAGATAACTAAAGGCTTTAATTATTATGTTGTGTGTATCTAATATATTCCACTGATCTACCACTCTTGTTTCTTAGCCAGTACCAAATGGTTTTGATGACTTTATTTGGTACTGCTAAGCAACCATCCTTGTACCTTTTTTTTTTTAATTAATTCCCATGATATATAAACTTTTGTTCTTCCAGAAGAATTTTGTTATTTTTTTCTAGTTGATAAAATAATGTTTTGGCACTGAATTTATTGGTATGGCACTGAATAAGTAGACCAATTTAGGCAGAATTGTCATTTTTATTATATTACCCATTATATTATTATATTACCCATACTAGTACCCATGAGCAGTTCATATTTTTCCACTTGTTTAGAGCTCACTTTATTTCTGTGAGAAGTGTTTTATAATTGTGTGCTTATAATTCTTGGATTTGGCTTGGCAGGTAAATGCCCAAGTATTTTATTTTGTTTACAGATATTTTATATGCAATTTCTTTATCTCTTCCTGATGGGCTTGGTCAATAATATATAGAAATTCTGGTGATTCGTGTGGGTTTCTTGTATTTGCTGCAACTTTGCTAAAACTGTGAATTGTTTCAAATAGTTTTTGTAAGATTTTCTAGTATTCTCTAAGTATATCACATCATCTGCAAAGAGTGATAGTTTTATTTCAATAATAATAATAATAATAATAATAACAGGTATCTTTTTTTCTCCCTTGTTCTTCTTGGGAAGGGGTCCAACTACTTTCCATTACAAATGATGCTTGCTATTGAATTTAGATAGATTCTGCTTATTGTTCTAAGGAAAGCTCCCTTATCCCTGTCCTCTTTAGGGTTTTTAATAGGAATGAGTGCTGTATTTTATCAAAAACTTTTTCTGCATTTATTTAAATTATATTATTTCAGTTGGTTTTGTTATCAATATAGTTGATTATGATAATATTTCGCCTTTCTGGTATAAATTCTATTTAATCATAGTGTATTATCCTGCTGATGTTACTGTAATTTCTTTGCTAATATTTTATTTAAAATTTTGAATCAATATTCATTAGGAAGATTGCTCTGTAATTTTCTTGCTCTGTTTTGGCTCTTCTTTATTTAGCTATCAATACTATATTTGCATCATAGAAGTAATTTAGTAGTACTCCTTGTATATCTATTTTTTTACATAGTAATGGTATTATTGGAATTAATGGTTTTAATTAATTTAATTAATGGAATTAATGGAATTAATTGGAATAGAGTATTGGAATTAATTTTTTTTTTAATGTTTGATAGAATTCAGTTGTGCATCCATCTGGCCTTGGGGATTTTTTCTTAGGGAGTTCATCAATAGTTTGTTCAATTTCTTTTTCTAAAATGGGACAATTTAAAGTAATTTATTTCCTCTTCTGCTAATCTGGACAATTGTTATGTTTGTAAATATTCATCCCTTTGGGTTAGATTGTCAGTCTTGCTGCCATATGGTTGGGAAAATAGCTCCTAGTTATTGCTTTAATTTCTTTTTCATTGGTTTTAAGTTCACCCTTTTAATTTTTGGTGCTGGTGATTTTTTCTTTCCTTTTTCTAATCAAATTAGCCAATGGTTTATCTATTTTGTTGGTTTTTTCATAAAACTAACTCTTGTTTTACTTATTAGCTCAATAGTTTTCTTAGTTTTAATTTTATTTATCTCTCCTTTGAATTTCAGCGTTTCTAATTTGGTTTTTAATTGGGGGTTTTTAATTTGTCTCTTTTTAACTTTTTTTTAATTGCATGCCCAATTTATTGGCCTTCTCTTTCTCTGTTTTATTCATGTAGCTATTTAGCGATATAAAATTTCTCCTAAGAACTGCTTTCAAATTTGTGACCAAAGATGAACTAGAGATCATTACTGATCACAAAATAGAAAATTTTGATTACATCAAATTAAAAAGCCTTTGTATAAATAAAACTAATGCAAACAAGATTAGAAGGGAAGCAACAAACTGGGAAAACATTTTCACAGTTAAAGGTTCTGATAAAGGCCTCATTTCCAAAATATATAGAGAATTGACTCAAATTTATAAGAAATCAAGCCATTCTCCAATTGATAAATGGTCAAAGGATATGAACAGACAATTTTCAGAGGATGAAATTGAAACTATTACCACTCATATGAAAGAGTGTTCCAAATCATTATTGATCAGAGAAATGCAAATTAAGACAACTCTGAGATACCACTACACACCTGTCAGATTGGCTAAGATGACAGGAAAAAATAATGATGAATGTTGGAGGGGATGCGGGAAAACTGGGACACTAATGCATTGTTGGTGGAGTTGTGAACGAATCCAACCATTCTGGAGAGCAATCTGAAATTATGCCCAAAAAATTATCAAATTGTGCATACCCTTTGATCCAGCAGTGTTTCTATTGGGCTTATATCCCAAAGAAATACTAAAGAAGGGAAAGGGACCTGTATGTGCCAAAATGTTTGTAGCAGCCCTGTTTGTAGTGGCTAGAAACTGGAAAATGAATGGATGCCCATCAATTGGAGAATGGCTGGGTAAATTGTGGTATATGAATGTTATGGAATATTATTGTTCTGTAAGAAATGACCAGCAGGATGAATACAGAGAGGACTGGCGAGACTTACATGAACTGATGCTAAGTGAAATGAGCAGAACCAGGAGATCATTATACACTTCGACAATGATATTGTATGAGGACATATTTTGATGGAAGTAGATTTCTTTGACAAAGAGACCTGAGTTTCAATTGATAAATGACGGACAAAAGCAGCTACACCCAAAGAAAGAACACTGGGAAACGAATGTGAACTATCTGCATTTTTGTTTTTCTTCCTGGGTTATTTATACCTTCTGAATCCAATTCTCCCTATGCAACAAGAGAACTGTTCAGTTCTGCAAACATATATTGTATCTAGGATATACTGCAACATATCCAACATATAAAGGACTGCTTGCCATCTAGGGGAGGGGGCGGAGGGAGGGAGGGAGGGAAAAAAAATCGGAACAGAAATGAGTGTCAATATAAAGTAATTATTAAATAAAAATTAAATTAAAAAAAAAAGAACTGCTTTGGCTACATCCCATAGGTTTTGGTTATGTTGTGTCATTATTGTCATTTTCTTGGATGTAATTATGGATTTTTTTCTGTGATTTGTTGTTTGACTCACTTATTTTTTAGAATTAGGTTAATTTTTAAATGGTTTTTAGTTATCTTTCTTTTATTTCCTAATTTCCCTCCCTCCGACTTAGTAGTGTTTTTTAACCCACTGTACCTACTACCTTTTCTATCATCTCTCCTCCCTTCTTTACCTTCTTCTTCAGTGTTTCTGTCCTCCCTTTTATCCTGCCCCTCCCTTCTCTTTCCCCTTTCTCTTCTGAATTCTTTATAGGTTTAGATAAATTTTGTACACCCATGTAAATGATTAAATTATTCCATCAGAGCCAAAACTGATGAGATCAAGCTTTAGACAGTGCTCATCCCCTGTGGTGATCTTCTTTTAAAATAAGTAGAATAGTTCTCTCTGGGGGAGAAGGTAGGTTTCTTGGGCAGGTTTTCTTGGAGGCAGTTTTAGTATCAGTTCGGATCAATAATTACCCCAAATGCAGCCAGCTGGTAAAAATACAAACGGTTATTTCTCCTTCCAAGTCTTGTCTCTTTCCTTGGGCCCAGATAGCTAGATTCTTAGAGGCCTATCTCTCTGCTTGGTTCCAAGAGCTCCCTCCGAATGTCTCCAACTCCAAAGGTTTTGTCCTTCAGCCTCTGCCTCTGCTTTCTTCAGCCTCCAGCCAGCACAAAGATGGAATGAATGTCTTGTCTCCTTCACTTGGGGCTCGGCTAGCTTTCTGGCGAGTCTTTCAGACCAGCTTGGTCTCGTTGGGGGAAGTACAGGAGCCCAGCCACCAGAGAGAGCCTTCTCAATCTCCTGGTCAACTCTCAACTCGTAACTTCTTCCTCCCAAAACTCTCCTTCTGCCACCAGCCAGCCAAGTGGAAAATATCCTTGAATGAATCACTCTTCACTGGCTTATATATGACTCTTCTGAGAGAATGGGATTATGGGTTTTTCTCCCATAGTGCTTTCTGGCCCTAAGAGCTTGACGGGGACTAAACCCTGAAATTTCCCAAACGTGTGAACTCCAATGAGTAAAGGTGCAAACACAAGCATTGTATCAATTAGTTCTACTTAGTACCTTGTTTCAGGTTCTGGCCCAAAACATCTTCTTGTAAGATCAGATCAATAATCTATTAACTCTAATGAGCTAGCGGTTTGTAAAGATTCCAACATCCCCCCTCCATTTTTTCCCCTCCATTGTAATAGGTCTTTTAAACCTCTTCTTGAAATTTAATTATATTATTATGCCTCCCCTTTTCTTTTTTTCCAGTACAGACCTTTTTTCACCTCTTAATGTTTTTCTTTGATGTCATTGCATCAGATTCCATTTAGAATCCCACCATTAGTCCAAGTGATGATACTTTTGTCTGCCCCAATGACATCTTTCTCAAGAGTTACAGATATATTTTTTTCTTCTAGGGGTGTCAAGAGCCTAACTTTTAAATTTATTCATTAATTTGTTTGTTTGCTTAAAATTTCTTCCTGTTTACTTTTCTGTGCTTCCCTTGAGTTTTGTGTTTGCATATGAAATTTTTTGTTTAGTTGTTTTTTTTTTCTTTCAATAGAAATAATTGAAAGTCTCTTACTTCTTTGAAGCTCCATCATCTCCGTTGAAACATGTTATGGAGTCTTTCTAGGTAGTTAATTCTTAGTTGTAACCTGAGGTTCTTTTGGAATATGATATTTCAGGTCCTTTGATCCTTTATTGTAGTAGTTGCCAGATCCTGGATAATCTTGGCTGTTGCTCCTTGATATCTGAATTGTTTTTTTCCTGTCAGTTTTCAGTATTTTTTTCCTTGAGATTGTAGTTCTGGAATTTCACAACAATATTCCTTAGGGTTTTCCTTGAGGGATTTCTTTCCAAAGGTGGGAATCTCTGGGGGAATCTAGTTGGTGGCTTGTAGGCAAAACACAGCAGCATTGGCTACTCTCTCCTGGTTCCAAAGTCAGTGGATCCACAGACTAGCTGGGAGAATTCCAAAACAACTGCCAAGGGAAAATAGTAAGCCCTGAACCCCAGCATAATGTGGAACTTGGCCTCGCCCATCCAGCATGGGAAAGATGTCAGCAGCCCCACCCCAGCATAGCATGAAGCCACTGTTACCTGTAGAAGATTGGGACCATCTCCCTTTTATCCTAAGAGCAGACCTCAACCTTTAAAAATGAGCAAAAAATAAAAAAGAGCTTTGACCCTAGATAGCTTTTGTGGAGAGAGGGAAGAACAGGCTTCAAACCCTTAGAACACAAAAGGAAAACATCTCTAGATGAAGCCTCAAAGGGTGGTGATATAAGCTGGTCTCCATCTCACAAGGCTTTCTTGGAAGAACTCAAAAAGAATCTTAAAAGAGAGTTAGAAGAAAAATGGGGAAAGGAAATGAGAGCTTTGGAAAAGGAAACACAGAAATTGTATGAAGAAAAGCATTGCTTTGAAAAATCATTTTGACAAAATGGAAAAAAGAAAACTGCTCCTTGAAAAACAGAATTTGTAAAATGAAAAGAAAATTCAATGAACAAAACAGCTCATTTAAAATTTCAATTGGCCAGATGCAAAAGGAGATAAAAAAGGTAAGTGAAGAAAATAATTCACTAAAAATTAGAATTGAAAAAATGGATATGGATGATAAAGTGAGACAATCAGTCAAAACAAATAAAAAAAAAAAACAAAATAGATAAAAATGTAAAATACCGCATGAGAAAAACTGACCTGGAAGGAGGGACAATCTAAGAATTATTGGACTACCTGAAAACCATGATGAAAAAAGGAGCATAGACAAAATCTTTCAAGAAATTATCAAGGAAAACTGTCCTGATGTCCTAGAACCAGGTAAAATAGCCATTGAAATAATACACCGATCACCTTGAGAAAGAGACCCCAAAATGAAAGCTTTTTGGAATATTGTAGTTAAATTCCAAAATATTAAACAAGGTTAATACAGCCAGAAAGATTTTTTTTTTGGTGAGGCAGTTGAGGTTAGGTAACATGTCCAGGGTCACACAGTTAGGAAGTATTAATTATCTGAGGCCAGATTTGAACTCAGGTTTTCCTAACTTCACAAAATAACAATTTAAATATGAGTAGCCACAATCAGGATTACACGGGACCTACTAGCAGTTCCCATTTTAAAGGATTGAAGGACCAAGAATGTGATATTCCTGAGGCTAAAGGTACTTGGACTGCAGCCAAGAATCAAGTGTCCAAAAAAATTAAGCATTATTTTTTCAGGGGAAAAATGGATATGTAATGAAATATGTGATTTCCATTTATTTTTGATGAAAGGAGCAGAACTGAACAGAAAATTTTATCTTCAAATATAGAACTAAAGAGAACTAAAAACATGAAAAAGAAAAAAAATTTTTTTAGAAATTAAAATATTTACTTATTTATATGGGAAGATATGTTTAATTCTTGAGGATTGTCTCTTTGTTAGGGGTTTATGAGGAGGGTACAAGTATAATAAGACTTAATTGTGATGATATAAGAAAGAAGCTACCAGACAAAAGGGATTGTACTCGAAGAAGAGGGAAGAGAAGTAAAATAGGATAAATTACATCACATGAAGAGGCAAAAAAGACTTATTACAATTTAGGAAAAGAAAGGAGGGAGATGAGCATTGTGGAAACCTTATTCTTCATCAGATTTGGCTCAAAGAGAGAATATTAAACATGTTTAGTTTGATGTAAAACTTCTCATCCTTTAGGGAAATAGGAGCAGAAAGGGAAAAGGAAAGAGGGAAGTAATAGGAGAACAGAAGTAGAAGAGGAAAGAAATAAGAAAGGGGAAATGGCTGTAAAGGGTGAGGGCAAATTGAGGTAGGTGATGGTCAGAAGCAAAACACTGATGAAAAGAGAAAATGAAAAAGAAACAGAAATGTATAACTTGGGAAAAATAAGATGGCAGGAAAGATGGTAATTTTAACTGGGAATAGAAATGAGATGAACTCTCTCATAAAACAGAACAGATAGCAGACTAGATAGATTAAAAGCCAGAATCCTACAATATGTGGTTTGCAAGAAACACATTTAAATCAGTGATACATAAAGTGTAAAGGTAAAAAGCTGGAGCAGAATATATTGATTCAGCTAAAAAAAACAGGAGTAGCAATCCTGTTTTCAGATAAAGGAAAAGCAAAAGTGATCTAATTAAAAGACATAAGGAAGGAAATTATATCTTGCTGAAGGATACCTAATAAACTAATATCAATATTAAACATATATGCACCAACTAGAATATGACATCCAAGTTGCTAGAGGACAAGTTTCAAGAAGAAATAGCAACACTATACTAGTAGGAAACCTACTAGTCTAAATACTAAACTAAATAACTAAATAAACTAAAAATAAATAAATAAATGAACTAAATAAATCAAACCACAATAAAAACAAGAAGTTAAGGGAATAAATAGAATTTTAGAAGAATTATCGTCTTTGGTCTATGATCTATGACAGACCTTTGGAGAAAACTGAATGGGGACAGAAAGGAATATACTTTTTTCTTAGCAGTACATGAAACCTACACAAAAATCAATTATGTATTAGCATAAAACCCTCAAAATCAAAATCAAAAGAAAATCAGAAATAGAAAATGCTTCTTTTTTGATCATGATGCAATAAAAATTACATGTAATAAAGGGCCAGAGAAAATAGGCAAAAAATTAATTGGAAACTAAATAATCTAATTCTAAAGAATTGGTGGGTGAAACAACAAATAATAGACATTATTGGTAATTTCATACAAGAGAATGACAATAATGAGATGTTATACTAAAATTTATGGAATGCAGCCAAAACATTTTTCAGGGGAAGTTTTATAGCTTTAGATGCTTACTTGCAGAAAAATAGAGAAAGAGAAGATCAATGAATTGGGCATGCAACTAAAAAAGCTAGGAAAAAAAACAAAACAAAACAAACAAACAAAAAAAAATGAAAAACCCTCAATTAAGTATCAAACTTGAAATTCCCAAAAATAAAAGGGGAGATTAAAAATATTGAAAGAAAACCTTTGAACTAATAAATAAAACTAATAGGTGGTTTTATGAAAAAACCGGCAAAATAGCTAAACCTTTAGTTAATTTGTTTAAAAAAAGAAGAAAATCAAATTGCAAGTGTCAAAACTGAAAAGGGGTAAATTTCCACCAATGAAGAGGAAATCAGAGCAATAATTTTACAAAAATATAAATTGTCCATATTAACAGAGAAGGAAATAAATTACTTAAATAGTTCCATTTTAGAAAATGAAATTTAACAAGCTATTAATCAACTCTCTAAAAAAAAAGTCACCAGGACCAGATGGATTTATATATTAATTCTAACAAATATTAAAACAATAATTAATTTGAATACTATGCAAACTATCTGGAAAATTAAGAAAAGGAATCCAACCAAAAATGGTGCTTATAGGTAAACCAGGTACAGTCAAAACAGAGAAATAGAATTATATTTTTTATAATTTCCTTAATATTGATGCACAGATTTTAAATTAAATAATTTTCCTAATGAATATTGATGTACAAATCTTAAAGAAAATGTTAGCAGAGCAATTCCAGCAAGTTATCACCAGGATAATATATCATGACCAAGTAGAATTTATACCAGGAATGCTGGGCTGGTTCAATATTAGGAAAACTATTAGCGTAATTGACTGTATCAATAACCAAACTAAGAGAAAATATATGATTATCTCAATAGATGCAGAAAAAGCATTTGACAAGGGTGAATTTTTTAAATTATTTTTGCATGTATTTTGAAAATAAAAAGCTATTAAGAAATAAGATTATATGATTATCTACTGTGATGCCGACTTGGCTCTTTTCAACAGTGAGGCAAAATCAACACAATTCCAATACACTTGTGTTTGATGGAGCCATCTGCATCCAAAATGAGAACTATGAAGACAATGTGGATCAATTTCACCTTTGTTATTGTTGGTTTGTTTATTTTTTTTCTTTCTCATGGTATTCCCCCTTTGATCTTATTCTTGTATAGCATGACAAATGTGGGAATATATTTAGAAGAACTGCACATATTTAATCTGTATTGGATTACTGGCTGTCTAGGAAAGTAGAGAAGAATGAATAAAAAATTTCAATACAAGATTTTGCAGAGGTCAATATTGAAAACTTATCTTTGCATGTATTTTGAAAAATAAAAAGCTATTATTATAAAAATAAAATAATATTTCAAATGCGATAAGATCCATGGTTTTTATGTGTGATAGTTTGGAATTGATGCCTTCTGAAGTTTATTGTTTGCTATTATTCTATTTCTAAATTCTCTTATTTTGTGAAATTTTAGAGACCACTCTAAAAAAAAGTGTTATTAGAGAAAATAGCTTTTTAATTTAATTCTGTTACATATGAATTGAACTTTTAAAATTAAAAGACACATTTGAAAATTGTTAAATTATTTAGTGAGGCATATTTTGTTATAAAGGAGATATAATAAGCAAATTTTAATTTGAAAATTTTGGCTATTCTGGGTTAAAGAGAGAACAAATTATCCATTCTGAATTTATAAAGAAACAAGAGGGTGAGGGATTATGACAAGTGTGGGGTATAGAGCAATGTGTAGATTAATGGAAATGGGGGAAAAGAGGAAGGATAAAAATGGGGGGGGAGAGAATAAAGGAGGGAAGCTTGGAAGAACAAGTTAAATAATAAAAAAGCAAGATAGTACATAGAAGTGAAGCAGAACAATCAGCATGGATAGAACATAAGGGATACATGAAACAACAAAAGTGATCAGAAGGAGAATTTATTAGAAAAAAAAGCAAGAGTAGTAATCATTGATCTGAGACAAAGTGTAAGCTAAAATATTTAATAAAAAAAGAAAAATAGGGAAACTACACTATTTAAAATAAATAGTATAAGATTGGAACAGTTTTGTGGTGTAGGAAATGATGAGTTGGTGGATTTAGAAAAAATTGGGAAGATTTGAACTTATGAAGGAAGATGTTATACATCTTCAGAGAGAGGACAAACAAGTGTAGTATAGATATCTATGTAAATGTATATATGTGTATGTGTGTAATATATACATACATGTCTGTTTGTATATTAATTATTGCTTTCTTGAAAGAAGATGATGAGGAAAGGGGGAAAAGAAGAAAAAATGAAGATAAGTATAGTAGAGAATAAAATACAAAGTGGCAAAGAAAAGATGGACAGCTCTGAATATAATGTGTACTATTTATTATATAGGCATTTTTTAATTTTAAATTTGTTGTTTTATTTTTTTGAATCCTCTCCTGTATTCTGCTATACACATGGCAAAGTTTGCTTATTTATAAAATTTTTCTACTTTGTATTTCCAATAAACATAAAAGAGGAAAAAAGAAATAAAACTTGGCTATTAAGAAAGTATAGAGAGTGATTTGAACATTTAGCTTCACTTTGTTAATTATGAGTCAACCGTTGAATATTTGCTGTATGTCTGTGGCCCCAGAATATGGGTAGTTTTAATTTATAAGTAAAGAATAAATGAAAAGTTAACAGTTATGGAAATATCAGGCAAGATATTCAAACCCAAATTTGTAGTTAGTGAAATTTTGCTATTAAGGTAAAAATACATAAAACAACAAAAGTGATCAGAAGGAGAATTTATTAGGGAAAAAAAAAGCAAGAGTAGTAATCATTGATCTGAGACAAAGTGTAAGCTAAAATATTTAATAAAAAAAAGTTACCACTGTTTTGAGTTTTGATTACAAGGATAGTTATCTTAATTGTTATGAAGCCACCAGTAATAGAAAAGGGCTTGTGGAAAGTCTGGGAATTACTTAAGGTGTATATCTGTTCTTAGAAAACGATCTTTAGCATGGCCTAGTTAGGATTTTCCCTATTGTGTCATTTCTTTCTTGAAAAGGAAATTTCCCTAATTGGTTAATCCTGTCTTGCTTATAAACACTATGATTTTATGATTGGCTATCAGTTATAATTCATACTTGGGATCAAATGGAGCTAAGGGAGTTTCTTTTTCATTTTTTAGCAAATTTCTATGATGAAGTTTTTTATAAATACATCACCAAATCTGTTAAATAATTGATTGATACTGAAACATCTCTGAGCTATTATAATAAGATTCCAATGTGAACATTTTATAATTTTAACCTATATTTATGCTCCATTTGAAATATAAAGATGATTTCCTCCTAAGAGGGAAATAATTAGACAAAGTAATAAGACAAATATATAATTTGAAAATTTTCTAATTAACCAGGAGAGTAAATTTTGATAAAAGCAACAGGATTAAATTGTTTTCTCTAATTACATACAGATGTGTAAGATTTATTTCTCATGGAAATTGAGATTTTGAGCATATTTTGGTAATAAGTTCTCAAAACTGGATTTTATACATGAATAATAGTGATATGAGTCTAGTGGTAGAGAATTGGGGTATGAGTCCCCTCTGGTTGGTACAGGTACAACAAGAATTTGCGAACCCAAAAAGTCTGAATGGCAAAAGGGATTTTTATTGGCACTGAGAAGCCAGCTTTACTAGGAAGACAGATGCTTCAGTGGCAAGGTCCTATTAGGGAAATAAAGGTTAACACTGAGAAGAAAATGTCTTCACAGAAGGTAAGAGTCCTGGCAGGCAGTTGAGCCAAGGAGAGAGGTCCCTTGGAAAGGCATAATCCTGCTTAAGACTTCTTCAAAGATTTGGAGTTCAAAATGGTCATTTTATAAGAAGTCTGAGACTGGGGCTTCTATTGTCAATGTTCCCCAGGTCTAGATTTTCAGTTGAAAAGAAAGTACTTATCTTGGGAGTTTCAAGCCACTTAATAGCTGAATCTTTGAGCTACTGGGAATGGTCCTGGGCTAATCTTAATGAAACCACTTAATTGCCCTGAAGGGTGGGTCTCCTCAGAGGAGAGTTTCAGAATTCACCCAAAAGTCAAGGAGTACACAATTTGCATCAGTATGAATAATGTTTAAAAAAATGTTGAATTATTTTCCTATTATTAAAATATCTGTGTGAAAGTTTAAAAAGACAGAAAAGTTCATTTTGCAATTGGACCTTCATACATTTTTAAAAGATCTTATATAAAGTACAGAATTTAGGTTTAGGATAGAAACTGCAAATGGTATACAAATTGAAATTCTATGAAGTTTTAATATTGAAGCATGTATTTTCTGCTTCCTTGCTTGCAAATCATTTTCTTCACTTTGAAACTTAAAGTTTAAATTCCTGACTGTCCTACCTTGGCTCTCTATCTTTGGTTCTGGTCACTCAAAGATTAGAGGTTGATTTAGTCAGGTTGACATCTTGAATAGTGAGAAGTGATCCTTGAGTCTCTTTACCCATTCCTTTGGGGAGAAGAAAGAAAGATGCAAGCATTTATTAAGCAGCTACTACGTACCAGACACTATGATTTACAAATATTGTTTCTTTTGATCTTAACAATCATCCAGAAAGATGGGTGCTATCCCTTTTTTATAGTGGAAGGAATAGAGGCAGACAGAAGCTAAAGACACATGGCCATAGACAGGGATTGAGAAAGTGTCTAAGATCAAATCTGAATTTGGTCCTTCTTTATTCTTGGTTCTATCCACTGAGTTAGTTCTGTGTCCCTATATAAATAACTTAATCCTGTTTTTGCCTTAATCCACTAGAGAAATAACTGGCAAACTACTCCAGCATCTTTGCCAAGAAAACCCCATAAACAGAATAGTCAGTGGAGTCATGAAGAATTGGACATAACAGCAAAAACAACGTAACAACCCCATTCAACTTTTTTCCCTCAACATTAACAACTCCAAAACCATAGGATGTTTTCTCTGCTTCCCTGGGGGATTCTATTGCAGAGGGCCGAAACTCTTGAGTCATTGCACCGAGGTCAGTTCACGCACTTAGGGCTAATTACCAATTGGACAATACTCTATGGGCATGTGCTTGGGGAATGGAGCTTCCCACTGTCCTGTGCTGGCTTGATGATTAGAATATACAGGAATTGTAGGAGGGACTAGGGGGTGGAGTAAGACTAGCCAGGGTCACTTTGGCAGTAGATGAAGGAGGAGGAAGGTGGTGGAGATTCTGCTTCCATCCAATTCAATCCTACATCTAAAGACCAAGAATAAAGACTAAGGACTTTCGCTTATCCTGACTCCGGCTGATTCTAACGTATCCTGGGTGCTAATGTAGTCATTACATTCTATTTCATTTATTTTTTCCATCCATCAGACTACTCTTATTTGCTTTAATTGTTCCATTCTTTTTTTTTTCTTTCCTTGCCTTGCCAACTACTTTTTCTTTCTTCTTTTTCTATAGGTACTACTTCTTGATCTCTCTTTGATCTCCTTTAAAGCTTTTGTATCTTGTTTGTTCTTGATTCTTCTCTTCCTTAGAGTGTCTGGACATAAAAATTTTGCTTTTTCAAAATCCTCTTGAATTTCACCAAAAATTATCTCCCCAAATTCAAACTATTATCTAATTTGTGACTACTTCTGGTATACTTGCTGGCTGAGTATTGATTTATTCCACTTGCCCAATTCTATCTGAGTTACCTATTCACTCTCCTTCTTGTTTCTATTTGACTTAAGTTCTTTTTTTTCCTGTTTCCTTCCTCCAGACAGTCTGGGGTAGAGTGTTTAAGAGGGATGAGAATTGAGAAAACAATGCTTATTTGGATTCAGTAATTAATATACTTGGTAAAGTTGGAGAAAGTGGTTCTAAACAAATTGAGTGGTTAGAAGCCTTCTTTCTGAAATAAGTAGAACAGGATAACATAAAAGCAAGATGATATAGAATGGGAGATTAAATAAAGAATTTGAACCAATGGCAAGAATGGATGGATGGTTTTTTGGTAGTGGGTATTAAGCCTGCTTATAAGCAATTAGATAAGGGAATATTGATCATGATGAGACAGACAGACAGACAGAGAGAGAGAGAGAAAGAGAGAGAGAGAGAGAGAGAGAGAGAGAGAGAGAGAGATTATTGTAAAAGAACCAGCATGGTAGAGGAAATGGAGGAGATAGAATAAATAGCAAACATAGAGAAGTTAGCTTTGTCAGGAGGCCACACTTAATCTCTTCCTTAGAGGCTACATCAGTGAAGGAGTGAATGGGAAATGATTTTTAAGATGTAGAATTGAGGCAAAGAGGGAGATCACAATGAATAGCTATAATTTTGTCATTTAAACAGAAGGAAACTATATGAGCTATATGAGAAGGAAAAATAGAATAATGCAGGTTGGCTGAATAGAGAATCAAGTTCCAAACATATTCAAATTATTGATAAAGTTATATATATAAACCGTCCATCCATTCTTGATATATATATATATGATTAACATAATATTTTCTTGCTTCGAAGTGAACCAAAAGCAAGGATTTCACCAGGGATTACCAGAAAGAGGTAGTTTGATTTCTACTTAAACTTAGTGGATATCAAATAGGTTTGTCACAATTTCTACTAACCAGGTAATGTAACAAGAAGTTTTAGTAAACTTACACAAGCCCTTCCCTAAGCTTCAGAAAAAATATCTAAGCATGGATTAATTTTGGAGGGAGATTTTACATGTGATCAAGGTTAAGCAAGAGAATTCAGCAAACTTAGATATCATGAAACCAAAAGCCAAAATAATACAATAATAATCATTAGTAATGTAAAGTCTCCTTGTAACCTGGTAACTCACTCCAGTGTCCATTTAATGAGCACATTTCATTTTGAATTCCAGCTGTTCATGTAGTCATTTTGTTCCTGGAAACATTTTCTCTTGGGCATTCTGTAATAGAATATTTATTCTATTAAGAATAGTTATTCTTAACTGCAATTCTGAAAGAGAACTTTAATAGATTGCTTCTCTGTTAAAATCTGCGAGGAATAAGACTTGATAGTACAACCTTTTAAATTTTGCTTTTCCAATACTTACTTTATGTGGTTCAAAACCCTCAAACTTTACAATTCTAATCCTGTTACCAGTAGATCTATAAGAACATCATCAAATTAAGAAACCATAATTAATTTGAAACTTCAAAGAATTTAAGTTTTTGCATATTTCTTACTCTTTATTTATTTAAACTTATTAGTTGACTGAAGGAAGAATCTTAAAAAGAATCTATGAGGATATCAATATTGTAAAATAAGCTTTTCTGGTTTAAGATTTACCATTTCTTAAAGTAGGCATATAAGTTAAATTAAGAATGCTTTTCTAAATTGATATTGACTCCATTGTCATTTAACTTTTTAAGATTGGAATTCATTTATTTCATTATTTAAGATGTAGACCTCATAAAGGGAAGAATCAGTTTTACAAATTCTAACTGCCCTGTGATGTATTTTGGACATAGTTCTATATTGCTTTACAGAATGGTTTAAATAGTTCACAATTCCTCCTACAATACATTAATATCTCTTTTTCCCCCACATTTCTTCCAACATTTGTCATTTTCTTTTCTGGCCCATTAGCCAATCTAATAAATATAAGATAGTGTCTCACAATTGTTTTGATTTGCATTTCTCCAAAGTAGTTTTTCATATGGCTATAAATAACTTGATCAGTTGATTTGAAAACTTCATATCTTTTACTTGTTTATCATTTGGGGAGTGGCTCTTTTTTTATAGATTTGACTCACTTCTGTGTAAGTTTGAAAAATGAGCCCATCATCAGAGATACTTGCTTCAAAATTCTTTTTACAATGAACATTGCTAATTGTATTTCCCTCTGTTTATTCTCTCTTTTTATTCTGTCCTCAAAAGTATTTTACATCTGACCACCCCCTCCCCAATATGCACTCCCTTCTATCAGCCTTCTCACTTCTCATTTCCCTGTTCCCTTCTACTTTCCTGCAGAGTAAGATATATTTCTATGCTCTTATTGAGTGTGTATGTTTTCACTTTGAATCAAGTCTGCTGAAAATAAGCTCCATTCACTTCTCCTCCTCTTCTATTCCCCTACATTTTAAAAGTTTTTTTTTTGGTCTCTTTTACGGTAAATAATTTATGGTAACCATTTTGCATCTCCCTTTTCTTCTGTTGGAATCCTTACTAACTGCTAACTAATTAGAGTTGATCTAATCTTACAAGAAGATGTTTTGGGCAGAACCTGAAACAAGGTACTAAGTAGAACTAATTAATACAAGGCTTGTGTTCACACCTTTACTCATTGGAGTTCAATGAGTTCACACCTCCCTTGAAGCTCTTTGGGCCAGAGAGCACTAGCATAAATAGAGCTTCAATGGGCCAGTCAAAGAAGTTGTTCAGAGTGAAGAAGCTACAAGTCGAGATTTCAGCGGAGTTATGCCAGAAGCCCTCTCTCTGAGGCAAGGCAGAATATTTTCCACTTGGCTGGCTGGTGGCAGAAGAAGTTCTTCAGAGTGAAGAAGCTACAAGTCGAGATTTCAGAGATTCATTCCATCTCTGTGCTGGTTGGAGGCAGAAGAAAGCAGAGGCAGAGGCAGAGGCTGAAGGACCAGACCTTTGGATTTGGCGACATTCGGAGGGAGCTCTTGGAACCAAGCAGAGAGATAGGCCTCTAAGCTAACTGGGCTATATTGGAGATAATAAAAGATCTGAACTTTTATCACCTGGCTGTGTTTTGAGAAGAAAAAGCTCACCACAGCTTCAATGGAGGTGTGAACTCATTGAACTCCAATGAGTAAAGGTGTGAACACAAGCCTTGTATTAATTAGTTCTACTTAGTATCTTGTTTCAGGTTCTGCCCAAAACTTCTTCTTGTAAGATTAGATCAACTCTAATTAGTTAGCAGTTAGTAAGGATTCCAACATTCTTCAAGTAAAATTCTCTCTCAGATCTTAATTTTATTTTTTAGATATTATCCCTTCATGTAAAAGTCACAATTGTGCTTTCTGTCTATATATATCCTTCTTGCTTTAATGATAAGAAAATTCTTATGAGTTATAAGTATCATGGTCCCATGAAGAAATATAAACAGATTAAATTAATTAAGTCTCTTATGATATTTTCCTTTTCTATTCCCTTATACTTCTCCTGAGACCTGTATTTGACAGTCATAATTTCTATTCAGCTCTAGTCTTTTCATCATGAATGCTTTTACGTCCTCTATTTCATTGAATATCCACCTTTTCCCCTAAAGGATTATGCTCAGTTTTTCTGGGTAGGTTATTCTTGGTTGTAATTTTGGGCTCTTTGCTCTCTGTAATATAATATTCCTAACCCTTTGGATCCGTTAATGTAATAGCTGCTAAATCTTGTCTTATCCTAACTAAGGCTCCATTATACTTGAATTGTTTCTTTCTGGATGCTTGTAGTATTTTCTCCTTAACCTAGGAGTTCTGGAGTTTGGCTCTAATATTACTGGGAGTTTTCATCTTGGCATCTCTTTCAGGAGGTGAGGGAGGGATTCTTTCAATTTCTCTTTTACCCTCTGGTTCTATAATATCAGGATAGTTTTCTTTGATAATTTCTTGCAAGATAATATTTAGGCTTTTTTTTAAATTATAGCTTTCATGTAGATCAATAATTTTAAAATTCTCTCTCCTAGGTCTGTTTTCCAGGTAAGTTGTTTTTCCAATGAAGTATTAACATTGTTTTCTATTTTTTCATTCCTTTGGTTTATCTATTATTTCTTAATTTATCATAAAATCTTTTGCTTCCATTTACTCAAATCTAATTTTTAAGGAATTAGTTTCCTCAATGAACTTTTGTACCTCCTTTTTCATTTGACCAGTTTTGCTTTTTAAGGCATTCTTCTCATTAGCTTTTTGTACTGTTTTCATCACTCTCATTTCTCTTCCTGCTCTTCCTCTCACCTCGCTTTCTTGATTGATACTGCTCTTCCATGGCCTAAGCCCAATTCTTATTTATCTTGGAGGCTTTGGATATAGGAGCTTTGAGTTTATTATCACCTTCCTTTTTGAACTTTTTTTTATGACCTGAGATCAGTTCTTATATTTCTTGGAGACTTTGAATGTAGGAATTTTGATTTTTATTTTGTGAGCATGTGTTATTATTTTCCTTGTCATCATTGTAACTTTCTATAGTCAGAATATTTTTCTTTTGTTTGCTCATTTTTCCAGCCTATCACTCAAATTTTTAACTCGTGATTAAAATAAGATTCTATTATGAATGTAAAGTGTTTGCATTTTTGTTTTTTTTCTAGGTTATTTTTACCTTCTGAATCCAGTTCTTCCTGTGCAACAAGAGAACTGTTCGGTTCTGCACACATATATTGTATCTAGGATATACTGTAACATATTTAACATGTATAAGACTACTTGCCATCTGGGGGAAGGGGTGAAGGGAGGGAGAGGAAAAGTTGGAACAGAAGTGAGTGCAAGGGATAATGTTGTAAAAAAAATTACCTAGGCATGGGTTCTGTCAGTAAAAAGTTATAATAATAAAAACAAACAAACAAACAAATAAATAAATAAATAAAATAAGGTTCTATTTCTAGGGTGGAGTGTACACTATCCCAAGCTTCAGGAGTTTTGTTTAGCCATTTTCAGAAATTCTTGTAGGCACCTGTAAGTTTTTAGTTCTTCCAAGGTAATATGATCCAAGAAAAAGTATGTTTACAACTCTATATTGTTTCAATTTGATCTTCCCAAAGACCCTTCAAGGTAAATGCTATTTTCTCCATTTATAGTTGAGAAATCTGAAACAATCAGAGATTAAATGACTTCCCCTGACTCACTTAGCTAATAAATATCTGAAATCAGATTTAAACTTAGGTCTTTGTGATTTCATACTCAACTCTTCCTTCACAGTATCACCTACTTGCCTTAAAATAAAGAAATAGGCATAAACGACTGAATTAAAAAAATAAGTGCATATGTTCAAAGTACTAAGTACTACTATACCAGGTTCTTGGGATACAAATTAAATATTAGAGAAAGTTCCTGCTTTCATATTCTAATGGGGGAACTAACACATATAACAAGTTGTAAGTCAAAAAAAAAAAATCCTGTGATCTTTAGGGTACAAAGCAAAGAGGATGGTAGGGCATCTTGAGTGTCATTTCTTCTGAAGATATTAGTAAAATCTATTTCTGAATTCAAATCATTTGTCAGTGTTGGCAGTGTCAAGCATCACTTTCTTTTCTGGGGCTATTTTTCATTTGTAGTTCTTGAGGTAAAAGCTTTGGTATTACTGAAGTAGTTGATCCCAGGTCCATTAGGATTGCTTCCTGGGATATTGCAATAGGAAAAAGCCAATTTCTTGAAAATATATTGAAGTGAAGGATAACAAAAGTTCATGTAATAAGGATAAAGAGTAGTCCTGATTTCATTGTCTGAAGGGGAAATTCCTTCTTTCAAAGGCAGTCTGCATCTTCTTTGCAACTTGTAATCTAGGAGAGTTCCTTAGAGCACTGCGAATTTTAATTGACTTGCCCAGATTCACAGTATGTGTGTGTGTGTGTGTGTGTGTGTGTGTGTGTGTGTGTGTGTGTGTGTGTGTGAAAGAGAGAGAGAGAGAGAGAGAGAAAGAGAGAGAGAGAGAGAGAGAGAGAGAGTGAAAGAGAGAGAAAAAGAAAGGGAGAGACAGACAGAGACAGAGACAGAAACAATCCAGATCTTCTGGACCTACAGCTACCTGTCTTTCAACTCTGTCATACTGTCAAAGGAGGAAACAATAATAATAAAAAAAGTATCCCTTGACCATGAATAAAGTGTATGTTGGAAACATGATTTTTTTTTCAAATCTTAATAGTCAATAAAGAGTTCTAAAGCTACATATTACAGGTTCCCTTCTACCATACTCTCTCCTCTCATTACCATTTCGTTTTATAAACAACTCTCTCCTGTGACCAGTTGTGCTTTTTCCCAAGCCTGTGGAATTATTCCTTTCCTAATTTGCACACTTGAGAAATTAGTAGAATTGAGTTAGAAACTCTAAAAAGTTTCCACTGAATTTCTCCTGAAAATTAGTAGAATTTTCAGTCTTTCATCTGATCCTAACAAAACTATCTTTGACATTTGTTTTGCTGGTAATGTGGTTTTCTGACAAATAATGTGGTTTTGTGATATGTCAGTATCTCAGCAAGGACTTAGTGCATTCATTGGCATTATTGTTAAGTATCTTAATTTCTCAAAAAATATTATAGGCATTTCTCTTATGTAGAGAAATGGATTCAGATGAGAGACGGTTGTAGAATATTGGAAAAAACTTACCATTTTAGAGGCACTGTACTTACAGCTAACTGATGACATTTTTGTAATGAATTTTCCATGTGATCTGCAGGAATGGTACAACTTCTGGGAATCTGTAGATATAGCATTTTAAGTAATAGAACAAAGAGACCATAGAGAACCTAAAAAATAAATCATAAAGAGGAAAACAGCTTGTAGAAAAAATCTATATATAATTGAATACTGTGATTAGTTACCCACATTCTAACATAAGGCTTTTGATAAGACTACTCTGATGGAAAGGAAAAAAGGAAAAAAAAATCCCCTTCTTCTTACCCTACCCACTCTCCTTTTATCTTTATAAGGTGCCCATAATACACATGCTTCTTTTCTGTGAAGGCTTTTGAAGTTCCCTTTAATAATTAAAGAAGCAAGATTTGAAATCTTGAGTGACTCTTGATTCTTTTATGTAAAATTTGATATGGCAGCACTTCACGGAACACTATGTACCGAAACTGTAACTGTAATTAGGGAATTTGTCCTATGAATCTGATAAAAAATTCATAGTAGATCCTGACCAAACTTTGTTGAAATTAATTATCTCAACATTTTTATGGCGCTTTTCTCCTAAAGTATTGAATTGTGACTACATTGAGTATGTTTATAATCATACTGATTCAGTAAATGCTTGCTACCACATAGTCACTTGGGGAACTTGACAAAGGTCTTAAGTTGTCATCTATTTCAATTTATAATCTGCAAAGAAGAAAATATTATGGCTTCTAGGTATTTTAGAATATTGATTAGATAATTTCATTGAGCTCCTTGACTTTAATTAAAATGCAATTAAGTTTATTGCACATAAAAATAAGGACTTCCCTGTGAAAAGACGATTTTGAATCACTGGTTATCTCTATAATGCCTCTCTCACTGCACCAGTATATACTCAATGATTTTAGTTTTCTTTAGTGGTAAGGAGAAAATAAATGTTCTACTCTCTCCTTTGAGACAGGGGAACTGGCTCTGAGTTCTTAAAGATCAGGCTAATGGAATGTCTATTTGAATTGGTTTTTCAACCTGAAAAAATTTTACTTACACTACATATGAAGAAGGAATATTTGTTAGCCATTTGAAGGCCTGTGAATAGACTTCTCATCATCAAAATGGTGGTACATCAGATGATCAAGTTTTGGGAATATGGGAACTAGAATACCATTGGCAAAAACCTTGACAGGTTGTGATCTGCACTGTTAGTCTGAGTATCAATATAAGCAGGATCATAAAGCTTTGGAAGGATTGACATATTCAATGGCAAAAATTATAGAGAATAACACTAATATTATTAATAAAGCAATCTTTTGTCATAAGCCCTTAAGAGTTTAAATATAAAGGAGACATTAAGTATGTATGTATATATATACATACATACTTAATGTCTCCTTTAAATATAAAGATATATATTTTTTCTATTACTTTTTTGCTTATTTTTATTATTATTACTCTATATTACTTTGCCTACTGATATTGCCTACTTTTCTGCTCCCAAAGATCATCCCTTATAACAAAGAGAAAAAAGTTTAAAAAAAGTTTGGAAAAATTAATAAATATAGTGTTCTATATTCTTGGTTTCTTACTTTTGCAAAGAAAAATAAGGGAATACTTTCTTCTTTGCTTTGAGACTAAGTTTCAATATTATAATTTCACATCTTTCATTTTTGATTGATGTGTTGTTATCCTTTCCATATATTGTGTATCCTGTTTTCCTGGTTCTATTTACTTTACTTTGCATTAGTTCTTAGACTCTTCTTAATAACTCCTTATTTCTCCAATATATACTATATTTTCTCCTCTTCTTCCTTTACTTAGAATACCTCCCTGCATTCAACATATCTATCTTCTTGAAGAACTGCTTCAGTTTTTATGGGCTTTTTCAGGCACAGCTCAGATACTTCATCTATCTTAGACAACTAAGAGTGAACTTCCCCTTTTCTGAGTGATTATGGTACTTTGTATTTTTCATATGGCATATATCCTATTATAGTTTACTTTATCATTTATCTGTGTACATCTCTTATTTTTAAGGTTAAGTTCCTTAATGTCAGGAGTTATCTTTTTCTATATTTTAAAATAAAGAACTTAGCAAAGTGTTTTGAACATAGGAACCTCTCAATAAATATTTGTTGAATAAATGAATTCTCATTAGTAATTTAAAGTTTTGGAACATTTTCAGTGTTCACAGATTTTTTCAAAGCAGAAATTTAAGAAGGAAGAATATTAGGGTAAGAAAAATAGAGAACAGATATAATAACTTTTGGTATAGAAAAGTCACACGCAGTAACTAGTTTCATGCCGCTCCATGTCCATCTTTCCTCCTACCATCCTTGATCATTTAGTCTTGGTAAAGAATTTATCTTGAATGCATACATACATATACATATGTGTGTATGTGTATATATACATTTAGATATATATGCATATATATATACTTATATGTTTACAAAAACAAAACTTTTCTAAAATTTTGTTAAAATAATGTTGTACCTAAACTTGTGAGGATTGCTACTAGACATATAGACAATTACTTTCTTTGAAGATATTTAATTTTCATTATTTAATTATTTGAGCCCAAATTGGGTCTTTAAAGACAGAGTTTCAGAGTTTAAGCCACAGCTGAACTTTTATCAACTAAATAAAAAGCATATTTTTGGAGGAAATTACTGAATAGTATATCTATAGGGAGAGTAATAGAATGATTTTTATTCAGTTGAAAAAACATCTAGTTCTTTTAGTTTTTGTTTTATTTTGTTGGGGAGTAGTTCTCGGTGCTATATGATTTTTTTGTTGAATGTTTTGTATACAGGAAAAACTTTTTTTAATTACATCTTTCAGCCTTAAATTCCTGTTAATTAACTTGTTTTCCCCAACACTCTTGGCATCAGGGTATTGCACCATGTCCATCAGAGTCTTGAGGGGTGATGGGCAAGATTGATTGATTTGCTTGGCAATGTGCTGCCCTCTATCTCTCTGTCAGAGTGTCTCAATATTGTGGTTAAACTGATTTGCCTACCCTAGGGGTGGCAGTTGGGTGGCAGTTAGTTGCAACTGTCATAGTTGCATAGTGAGTGCAAGAAGAATCTAATATATTGGATTATAATGTCTTTTGCAAAAGTTGTATTAAAAATAGTGGTTTTATAGCCTATTCAGAAATTCATAGAGCCATGCTTGATAACTTATTTGACTGCATTATAATTCTTCATAGAACCTTAATCTTTTTATCATGAAGTGTTTGTTCCAGAATTTCATGAGTGCACACTTCCATCAGCTGGAGTCCAAAGGTGTCATTTTTTTCCTAAGTGAACTCAGTTAAAATAACATAATTATCTATCAAAGGATTTCATCTCTAATAAAAAAAATTGCTACTTATATGACTTTTTGAAGTTATCAAAGCTTTTTTTATCTACTGTTTTGGTGTTTGTTGATAATATAGTGCTACACACAGTACAAAAAATGTCATGACTAACTTCCTCATAACTGAAATAACAGATAGTAAATGAACTATTTATGTGAAAATACTTGGAAAACTGAAATGTGTCATCATATAATTTTAATTTGAGCTTGTCCATTTTAATGGGATCACATCATTTATCTATGCCTTAAAATTATTTTATTGAATTTACATAATCCTGTAAAAAAAACATCCACACAATATATACATACCAGACTAAAGTACCATGCTTTATGTATTAAGTATGGTTTTGCAAAGTTACATGTGGATACATTCTTTGACTGTTGAGTGTAGTCTTATTTTAAATGTATTGTATGAATTTTGTACAAAATTTGGATTTGAGAGGGGGCACCACTCAGCTTCTGTATCAGAAAAGGTATGTGAAAGTGAAAAATGCTCAAAAAAGCACTGATAGCAATAAGATGCATAGAAAAGAAATGTCATTTTCCTTGGAATTATGTTCTTATTAATTTATTTTATTAGTATATTATATTAATTTAACTTAAAATGTTGTCAGTATTAAATATTTATTACATGCCTAGTATTGTGTTAAATTTTGCAGGTCACACGAGAGGTAGAACTTTATAGTTCCTTCCCTCAAGATTATCAACCTGTTGATAATATATATGAAAGAATATGAGAATATGGCAGGGCAGCATAACCAAATGTTCAGTCTTACAATACTAACTTTAAATGATAAAGGAATTGAGATAAAGTTTTTAAAAATCCTGTGGGCTAGGGTAGTTTGGAAGGGAAAAAAAAAGACACTAGCATTTGTATGTTACCTACCCATGTGCCAGATGTTCTGCTTAAATGTATTACAAATATCTCATGTGATCTCAGCAGTTCTGAGAAGTAAGTGTTATTATCCCCATTTTATAGTTGGAAAAAATGGAAGCAGAGGTTAACTAAATTGCTCAATGTCATATATCTAATAAGTGTCTGACGTCACATTTGAACTTAGGTTTTTTGACTCTGGGCACAGTACTCTATCCACTTAGCGGCTCCAAATTCATTAGTGTGGGAAGGTTTTATAGAGAAAGTGGGATCTGAGATGGGCTTGTAAGGATGGATAAAATTTAAAAAGTGATATCAAAAGTGGCAGGAATAGGGTGAGAAAATATAAGGTGACAACAAACATTCTTGCTTAGTATCTGAGAGAAGTGACAAGAAAAGAGGAATTTTTTTTTAAAAAGAGTAAGGTGGGTTATAGGAAAAATTAAGCGGAACATTGAGTTTTATAAATCCATTGGAATAGGGACTCAAATGATATGCTGAAAATGAAGAACATGATTAAAAGGTAGTACAGACCCACTGCATGTCAGAGGAAAAAAACAAATATAAAAAATGAGAAAGGAATCTTTTTGAAGTTGGAAGTTATATGAAAGATGGACTGGAAGAGGCAAAGAATACAACAAAGAAATCAATTAAGACAATATTATGAGGCTGGACTGATTTCAGAATGAAGAAGAGAACTGTATGAAATATTACAAAGAACAGATTTAGTTGGTTATAATGTTGGATGAAGGAGTCAAGTTTGCATTAATTATTTAATTTTATGTTTTTCCTAAGATTAATGTAAATAATCTTTTTGTTCCTTGACTTCCTAATTGTGACATCTCAAACCCATTAAATAAGGTTATTAGATAATTGTCTAGAATAGTTTTCTCCTTTTTGCTAATTTATAGCAATTTTTCAGTAATAATCTGTTAATTAAATCTGGAACATTTAAAATGTGCAATTACTTGAATAAGCAGACTGTATTTTGTAATTTTAAAAGAAATTTAATGTATTTTTTTCTTTTTCTTTTTTTAACTAAATGATAGGGATTAAAGACAGGATGGAAGTTCAAACGTGGTATTTGAAAACATCAAAATTGGCTCTGGCACTAGCAATTATCCACTCAAAACCACCAAACAGAAACAGTAGAGAATATACAGAGTATCTTGCTAAAATGCTTTCTGATCAAATTGGACACTGGAGATCAAAAGTTGAAACTTTGGAAACTGAAGTTCTGCAATTACGTCAAAAACTTCTTTTGAATGAGATCTATCCAAGATCTAATGTAAAGAATGGTAAGTAAGTGAAGTTTTTTTGAGTAATATATCAGCTTAATTTATTGGGGAGATAAACTTCAAGACATTTCCAAACACGAAGTTGAGTTTTTAATACTTGGACAATAGAAAAATCAACTGATTAATCAGTTAAGAACTACTATATTTTTGGAGCAGTCACTTCTTATAAAGTATATAACTTATGTAAGAGGTATTTTAAGACTTCCAGAGTAATTCATTGAAAAGAAATAAAAAATATAAAAAAGAATAAATTCTCACAGTTTAAGACAATGTGTTTTACTTATGTATTTTTTAAGGAATAATTTGAAAAATAGTCCTTAAGAGTCCTTGGAAGTAGTCATTTGAAAGCTGAATGACCATTTGTTGGGGATATTTTAAAAAGAGATTCTTGATTCAGGTATAGATGTTGGACTAGTTTGACTTCTAAGATTTCTTTCAGCTCCAAGATATGGCTTTAGTTTCAGTTTTATGACTATAGGCTTTACCTTTATCTAAAGAGAATCTGAATATGTGGAAGTATATCAGGTGTCATATAGAAAATGTGAGGTGAAACCTCTGACAAGCAATACCACACAGAAAGATTGGGTTTGGGTGGCTTATTAAAACCAGCAGCTAATGCCTACAAAGCAAAGGTGAATTTCTGTTTTCCTCTCCCTACCCTCTGACCCACATCACAAATAGTGTAGGGAAAGAATGACATGATTTGCTGGCCGTGTATATTTCTTTTCAACCACATTTTCATACATTGATAAAAAGCATCATCTCTGAACGATTAATACTTTTTCTATCTTAAGTGTGTGTTATTGTCAAAAATTATATCTTCAGAATAAAGGCATATGCTATTTTGTGGTTTTGTTTAGTCTAAATTCTGAAGGGTAATGATTCAGTTGGGCACTCATTACAATTAGATTATAGAACACTTTTGACATTATTACAAATAATAATTAACAATTATAGGCCTTTAAGGTTTTGCAAACACTTCAGAAATTAAGTCACTTGTGTCTTACTACATACAAGGGACTGACCTCAACTACATACTTTGATTACTAAGATAAACAATTATGTCTCATATCATTACTTATTAATTAAACATGAAACTAGAATGTAGTCTTATGTTCTGCACAATAGGAGATGGGAAATACAGTTTAATAAAAATGCCCAAAGATACTTGCACCTTAGTAGCGAGATTTGATTAATGCTTATGAAACAATGAACTCTAAACTCTTATGTTTTTAACTAAGTGCTAAGAATGAGCTAATATGAGATAATTGCTACTTTTTCCTAATGCCTCCCTGTTTTTTATTTACTATATTGAGTTAAATCTTTGGTCTTAAGAGCCATAAATGATAACAGTAAGCAAGCCATTTAGAAAAAGTAGTCCAGTAATTAGGTGTCAATGCAGACATCTACTAATTATACAATCATTGTTATACATTAACTATGGCACTTACATTTGTTCTAACTAAATACTAAATGTTGCTCTCATTTCAATATTAGAAATCAAGTATAAAAAAAATCATAATTCTTCACTTTTTTTTTGGGGGGGGCTGATTATTTTATCTAAGTATGATGTTTTTACTTCTAGGAATTAATACCTGTATAGAAATAAAATACTTTTATTTCACAAATATAAGTATGAATTGGGACTTCCGGCCAAGATGGCGGAGAGGAAATACACTTCTGTGTAATCTCCGTGTTTTTCTCTCACTATTCATTTCATTTCATGCCTCTGAATTAATGCTCGACTGAAAAAAAAACCATACAATTACTTACCAAGAGAAACCATCCTTGAGACTCGTCAAGAAAGGTCTGTTTTTGCGCGAGGGCGGGGACGGTATTTGGAAGCAGTCTGCGGGCAGCAGCGGCAACCAGAGCACAGATAGCAGCTCAGAACCGGGTGGACCGGAGAGGGGGTAGGACGCGATCGCAGCCGTCTCTGCGGTAAGAGCTTTGCTATAGGAGCAAGTCAGCAGCTCAGCAGAGAAGCTAAAAACACCGGGGGTGAAGAATACAATCCCAAACAGCTGGAGCTTCTCGGGACCTGGCCACCCCTCCCCCACAGTGTCTTAGCCCGCTCGGATCTCAGTGCGCAGGCGCCATAGCACAGTAGGACCTGTGCCTCACGAATACCCTGCCCCTCCCCCAAAGAAAGCAGCCTCCATTCAAGGGGTTTTTTTTCCTTCTGTTTCTTTGATAGTTTGTCTTTGATAAATAGACAGAATGAGCAAGAAACTGAAAAAGAATTTAACCCTGGACAGCTTTTATACAGATAAAGAGCAGACTCCAAACCCTGAGGAGACTAAAAACAAACAGTCCCCAGGTAAATCCCCGAAGGAAGAGACCTTATGTCCCTCAGCACAGATGAATCTCATGGAGGAAATTAAAAAGGCTCTCACAAGGGAGCTAGAAGAAAAATGGGGAAAGGAGAGGGAGGCTCTGCAAAAGGAGAGGGAGGCTTGGCAAAAGAGCCTGGAGAAGTCAGTTAAAGAGAGAGTGGATAAAGAAACCAAATCCTTGAAAAATAGGATTAGTGAACTGGAAACAGAAAACAGCTCTCTAAAAAACAAAATTGGCGAAATGGAAAAAAATTCCACAGAACAAAAGAACTCAATCGGACAATTAGAAAAAGATCTTAAAAAAGTGAGTGAAGAAAATACCTCACTGAAAATCAGGGTCGAACAATTGGAATTGAACGACTCGAGGAGACAAGAAGAATCAGTCAAGCAAATCCAAAAAAATCAAACAATGGAAAAGGATGTGAAATACCTTCTGGGGAAGACAACAGACCTGGAAAACAGATCCAGGAGAGACAACCTGAGAATCATCGGACTTCCAGAAAAGTATGATGAAAAAAAAAGCCTGAACACTATCTTCCAGGAAATTATCAAAGAGAACTGCCCAGAAGTCATAGAAACAGAAGGTAAAATAGACATTGAAAGAATTCATCGATCCCCTACTGAAAGGGATCCTAAAATCAAAACACCAAGGAATATAGTGGCCAAATGCCAGAACCCTCAGGCAAAGGAAAAAATACTGCAAGCGGCTAGAAAAACCCAATTCAAGTATCAAGGAGCCACAATAAGGATCACCCAGGATCTGGCAGCATCCACATTAAAGGATCGAAGGGCCTGGAATATGATATTCCGAAAGGCTAAGGAACTTGGTATGCAACCAAAAATAACTTACCCAGCGAGATTGAGCATCTTTTTCCAGGGAAGAAGATGGACATTCAACGAAATAAGCGAATTTCATCTATTTCTGATGAAAAAGCCAGAACTTAACAAAAAATTGATCTACAAGCACAGAACTCAAGAGAAATCTAAAAAGGTAAAGATTAATCTTGGGAACTATATTTCGGCTGTAAAGATGTATAAAGAATACATGTATACCTTGTTCTAGAAACTAGTTGTGGAAAGGACATTGTACTAGAAAAAAGGGAAAGTGGGGGTACTACATTTCATGAAGAGGCAAAGAAAACCTAGTAAATCTGAGAGAAAGAATGGAGAGGAATGAAAATAGTGAGTATTTTACTGCTTTCAGAATTGGCAGTAAGAGAAGAATTTTAGACATACTCAATCTATGGTGAAACTTCTCCCACCTCATTGAAAAGTGAGAAGGGAAAAGTGAAAAAGGAAGGAATAAGCTAAGTGGAAGGGAATACGGTAACTGGGAGGGAAAGGGGTAAGTTGGGGGGGGGGAACTCTAAGGGGAGGGAGGGATACTGAAAAAGGGAGGGCTGTGAGAAGCAAGGGGAGCTCACAAGCTTAATACTGGGAAGGGGGGTAAGGGAGGGGGTAAGGGAGTAAGAAGGGAGAAAAGCATAAACCGGGGTTAACAAGATGGCAAGTAATACAGAATTGGTCATTTTAACCATAAATGTGAACGGGGTAAACTCCTCTATAAAGAGGAAGCGGTTAGCAGAATGGATTAAAAGCCAGAATCCTACAATATGTTGTATACAGGAAACACACCTGAAGCGGGGTGATACATGCAGGTTAAAGGTAAAAGGTTGGAGCAAAATCTACTATGCTTCAGGTGAAGCCAAAAAAGCAGGGGTAGCCATCCTGATCTCAGATCAAACTAAAGCAAAAATTGATCTAATCAAAAGAGATAAGGAAGGGCACTATATCTTGCTAAAGGGTAGAATGAATAATGAAGAAGTATCTATATTAAATATATATGCACCAAGTAGTGTAGCATCTAAATTCCTAAAAGAGAAATTAAGAGAGCTGCAAGAAGAAATAGACAGTAAAACTATAATAGTGGGAGATCTCAACCTTGCACTCTCAGAATTAGATAAATCAAACCACAAAATAAATAAGAAAGAAGTCAAAGAGATAAATAGAATACTAGAAAAATTAGATATGATAGATCTCTGGAGAAAATGTAATGGGGACAGAAAGGAGTACACCTTCTTTTCAGCAGTTCATGGAACCTATACAAAAATTGATCATATATTAGGACATAAAAACCTCAAACTCAAATGCAGTAAGGCAGAAATAGTGAATGCATCCTTTTCAGACCATGATGCATTGAAAATTACATTCAATAAAAAGCCACAGGAAAGTAGACCAAAAAATAATTGGAAACTAAATAATCTCATACTAAAGAATGATTGGGTGAAACAGCAAATTATAGACATAATTAATAACTTCATCCAAGAAAATGATAATAATGAGACATCATACCAAAATGTATGGGATGCAGCCAAAGCGGTAATAAGGGGAAATCTCATATCTCTAGAGGCCTATTTGTATAAAATAGAGAAAGAGAAGGTCAATGAATTGGGCTTGCAACTAAAAATGCTAGAAAAGGAACAAATTAAAAACCCCCAATCAAACACTAAACTTGAAATTCAAAAAATAAAAGGAGAGATCAATAAAATTGAAAGTAAAAAAACTATTGAATTGATTAATAAAACTAAGAGTTGGTTCTATGAAAAAACCAACAAAATAGACAAACCCTTAGTAAATCTGATTAAAAAAAGGAAAGAGGAAAATCAAATTGTTAGTCTTAAAAATGAAAAGGGAGAACTCACCACTAACGAAGAGGAAATTAGAGCAATAATTAGGAGTTACTTTGCCCAACTTTACGCCAATAAATTCGACAACTTAAATGAAATAGAAGAATACCTCCAAAAATATAGCTTACCTAAACTAACAGAGGAAGAAGTAAATATCCTAAACACTCCTATCTCAGAAAAAGAAATAGAACAAACTATCAATCAACTCCCTAAGAAAAAAACCCCAGGACCAGATGGATTTACATCTGAATTCTATCAAACATTTAAAGATCAATTAACTCCAATGCTAAATAAACTATTTGAAGAAGTAGGGATTGAAGGAGTCCTACCAAACTCCTTTTATGACACAGATATGGTACTGATACCTAAACCAGGTAGGCTGAAAACAGAGAAAGAAAATTATAGACCAATCTCCCTAATGAATATTGATGCTAAAATCTTAAATAAAATATTAGCAAAAAGATTACAGAAAATCATCCCCAGGATAATACACTATGACCAAGTAGGATTTATACCAGGAATGCAGGGCTGGTTCAATATTAGGAAAACTATTAACATAATTGACTATATCAACAACCAACCAAACAAAAACCATATGATCATTTCAATAGATGCAGAAAAAGCATTTGATAAAATCCAACAGCCATTCCTAATAAAAACACTTGAGAGCATAGGAATAAAAGGACTTTTCCTTAAAATAGTTAGGAGTATATATTTTAAACCTTCAGTAAGCATCATATGCAATGGGGAAAAACTGGAACCTTTCCCGGTAAGATCTGGAGTGAAGCAAGGTTGCCCACTATCACCATTATTATTCAATATTGTATTAGAAACACTGGCCTCTGCAATAAGAGTCGAGAAAGAGATTAAAGGAATTAGAGTAGGCAATGAGGAAACCAAACTATCACTCTTTGCAGATGATATGATGGTATACCTAGAAAACCCCAGAGATTCTACTAAAAAGCTATTAGAAATAATTCATAATTTTAGCAAAGTAGCAGGATACAAAATAAATCCCCATAAATCCTCAGCATTCTTATACACCACCAACAAAATCCAAGAGCAAGAGATACAAAGAGAAATTCCATTCAAAATAACTGTTGATAGCATAAAATATTTGGGAATCTACCTACCAAAGGAAAGTCAGGAATTATATGAGCAAAATTACAAAAAAGTTTTCACACAAATAAAGTCAGACTTAAATAATTGGAAAAATATTAAGTGCTCTTGGATAGGCCGAGCAAATATAATAAAGATGACAATACTCCCTAAACTAATCTATTTATTTAGTGCTATACCAATCAGACTTCCAAGAAAATATTTTAATGATTTAGAAAAAATAACAACAAAATTCATATGGAACAATAAAAAGTCGAGAATCTCAAGGGAATTAATGAAAAAAAAATCAAATGAAGGTGGTCTAGCTGTACCTGATCTAAAATTATATTATAAAGCAGCAGTCACCAAAACCATCTGGTATTGGCTTAGAAATAGATTAGTTGATCAGTGGAAAAGGTTAGGTTCACAAGACAGAATAGTCAACTATAGCAATCTAGTGTTTGACAAACCCAAAGATTCTAAATTTTGGGATAAGATTTCATTATTTGATAAAAACTGCTGGGATAACTGGAAATTAGTATGGCAGAAATTAGGCAAGGACCCACACTTAACACCACATACCAAGATAAGATCAAAATGGGTCCATGACCTAGGCATAAAGAACGAGATTATAAATAAATTAGAGGAACATAGGATAGTTTATCTCTCAGACTTGTGGAGGAGAAAGAAATTTGTGACCAAAGATGAACTAGAGACCATTACCAATCACAAAATAGAAAATTTTGATTATATCAAATTAAAAAGCCTTTGTACAAACAGAACGAATGCAAACAAGATTAGTAGGGAAGTAACTAACTGGGAAAACATCTTTACAATTAAAGGTTCTGATAAAGGCCTCATTTCCAAAATATATAGAGAACTGACTCAAATTTATAAAAAATCAAGCCATTCTCCAATTGATAAATGGTCAAAGGATATGAACAGACAATTTTCAGATGAAGAAATTGAAACTATTACCACTCACATGAAAGAGTGTTCCAAATCACTATTGATTAGAGAAATGCAAATTAAGACTACTCTGAGATATCACTACACTCCTGTCAGATTGGCTAAGATGACAGGAAAAAACAATGATGAATGTTGGAGGGGATGCGGGAAAACGGGGACATTGATGCATTGTTGGTGGAGTTGTGAACGAATCCAGCCATTCTGGAGAGCGATCTGGAATTATGCCCAAAAAGTTATCAAACTGTGCATACCCTTTGATCCAACAGTGTTTCTATTGGGCCTATACCCCAAAGAGATACTAAAAAAGGGAAGGGGACCTGTATGTGCCAAAATGTTTGTAGCAGCCCTGTTTGTAGTGGCTAGAAACTGGAAAATGAATGGATGCCCATCACTTGGAGAATGGCTGGGTAAATTGTGGTATATGAATGTTATGGAATATTATTGCTCTGTAAGGAATGACCAGCAGGATGAATACAGAGAGGCTTGGAGAGACCTACATGGACTGATGCTAAGCGAGATGAGCAGAACCAGGAGATCATTATACACTTCGACAACGATATTGTATGAGGATGTATTCTGATGGAAGTGGATTTCTCTGACAAAGAGACTTAACTGAGTTTCATTGGAGAAATGATGGACAGAAACAGCTACACCCAAAGAAGGAATAATGGGAAATGAATGTGAACTATTTGCATTTTTGATTTTCTTCCCGAGTTATTTTTACCTTCTGAATCCAATTCTCCCTGTGCAACAAGAGAACTGTTTGGTTCTGCAAATATGTATTGTATCTAGGATATACTGCAACATGTTTAGCATATATAGGAATGCTTGCCATCCTGGGGGGGGGGGGAGGAGGGAGGGAGGGGGAAAAAACGAAACATAAGTGATTGCAAGGGATAATGTCGTGTAGAAATTATCCTGGCATGGATTCTGTCAATGCGAAGTTATTATTAAATAAAATAAAATTTATTATTAAAAAAAAAAAAAAATATAAGTATGAATTTTGTTTTTGCATTACATAAAAAAATTATTGTTTCAAATAACAAAATTAGACATAGACCTATTATTGGCTCAAAGGAAACATACTGTTATTCAGAACTTACTCTGCTGGGCACTATCCTCTGTACTGAGAATACAGAGAAAGACAAAAATATCCCCAATTTAAGGGGTAAGGAGAACCAACAAGCAAACAACTATATGGAATTATGACATATAATAAATTAGACATAACTAAAGATTATCTCTACTAAAGGATAAATTACAATATAGTTAGGATCATTATGATGTTTCTTAAGATTATTCTTAGATTATTTTAATAAGGATAATTTAGAGACAATTCAAGAGGGAAGGCACTATCATTAAGGAAATTCTGGAAAGATAAAAGGTCTTATTGAAGCTAACAAATGCTAAGCTTTGATAACGGAAATATAAATAGAATATTGATTCATTTTGCTTGCTGAGGACATATACTGCTCTTCAATCTTGGTTATGTCAGCTTAAGAGCTTCCATCTCTATATTATATTACAACTTAAAGATGTGATATAATATATCATCTAAGAGGATTAAGTGTTCCAATATGGTCCATTATAAACCTGAAAAGAGTGTCATAATGTAATTATTGTATAAAACCCACATATATACATGTATAATATACAAAGAGATTCAGTTCATTTCTATTTTAACTCTACCTATGAAAAGATACTTAAGAAAATGTTAGAGTGAAATCCTGTGTGTTCAGGAGATTGCTTGCAAATTCTACCTTGATCTTCTGATATTTTCTAACTTCCCAAAAGCTAACTTCAATTTCATATGTAAGAAAGTAATGGCCAAATTTAGACAGTTATGTTAAAAAAAAAGATTGAATGAACAGATAAACATTAAAAGAGGCAAATAATTCTATCAAATTTTTTAAAGAGAGAAAATACTAATAGTTGATATCTATTCTCCATTAAGTCAGATACCTTCCCCAAACCCTTTTCAGCTTCCTAATATATGTTATCTTTCCCTATAAGACTGTAAGCTTCCTAAAGAAGCTTTGTATCCCCAGTACTTAAAATAATTTGGCACATAGTAGGCACTTAATACATGTTTGTGGATTGATAAGGCACACCAGTGTTTTGTGATTTTTAAACTACTATATGTGTGTGCGTAGTTACATATATTAATGTATATTTGCATGTGTGTATAAATACATATGTATGTGTCAATATATGCATATATACACACATAAATGTTTTTAATATTCACAACATTTTGAGATAGGTCATGTAGATATATCAAAGAAAAGAGAATACAGTACATTTGAATCAGTTATTCTAAGAAACAGAAGGAAGATTGAAACTCAGATCACAAAAGTCACAAAATTTGTGACTTAGAATGGAGCTTTGCCATCATCTTGTCCAACTAGTATACAAATGGAATCTCCAGTACAGCTACCTCTCAAGTGATCATCTAGCTTCTGCTTGAAGGCCCTTAATGACAGGGAATTCATTTTTTCTTCAAGTAGCCTTTTCTATTTTTCGAATAGCTCTAAATTGAGAGAAGTTTTTTGTTGCCTCAAATCTAAATAGGCCTTTTTGTACTTCCACTTTTTACTTTTCAGTTGACCTTGTGGGGTATAACACAACAATTCTAATCTCATTGGTATATAACTGCCCTTCACATACCTGAAGACAGCTTTCACTTGTTTTCTTTTCCTCATGTTAAATGTAACAAGTTCTTATATGTCATGAAATCAAGACCTTTTAACCATCATGCTTCCTTTCTTCAAGACATTTTTTCATTTTATCATTGTCTTTCTTAATCTGTGGTGCCCAGAATTGAACAACAGTATGTTCCAGATGAAGTATGATGAGACCAAAAATGTGTGCAACTATCACCTCCCTATTTCAAGAAGATATGCTGTCCAATGCAACTTAAGTTCATGTTATGTTATATTTTCTAGCCACCACATGATATGTTGAACTTGCAGCCTACTGCAAGTGAATTTTTTTTTAGAATAACTGTCATTTCTCCATGCATCCCCTATCTTTTACATCTAAAGTTGATGTTTATACCTAAGTGCAAGTTTACTTTTTAGCTCTATTGAATTTCATTTTATTGAGATTGTGTTTAGTGTTCTAGCCCTAGGAGTGGGCCTGTGGTCCAAATCTGATGTTGCCTGATTTTTATGGCTTTGTGGGTTAAATATAGATTTTACATTTTAAAATAAAGATTAATTGTATTTAAAGATGTAAAAAAAAATTCTTAGCTCATCAGTAGGACAAAAAGAATTTGACTCTCGTTTGCCAATCATTGTTCCAGCTTATTAAAATTATTTTGATTCCTTTGTTGTTGTGTTAGCTATCCTTCCTATCTTTTTTTCATCAAAAGAAATTATGGGCATACAATCCATGAGTGATGCAAGTCTTGGATAGCAATGTGAAAGAACACAAGATCAAGCATAAATCCCTGGGATACTTCATTGAACACTTCCTGTGAGATTGACATGAGTCCATTACCATTTGCTCTTTGATTCTAGCCATCCAAAACAGTTTTTAATTCATCTGCTCCTATTATCATCCAGTCCACATCTTGCCACCTTTTTCATAGGACTAGAATGATATGTTGTGTTAAAAGTTTCACTAAAATCTAAATAAATTGTTCTACAGAATGCCTGTATTCTGTTCACTTGGTAGTCATGGCTGCAAAGGAAATAAGGTTAGTTTGCTAAGATTTATTTGTCATGAGACCATGCTAACTTAGTATTCACATTTTCCTGCTAGGGATCATAGTGGTTAAGAAATTGGATCTGAAATCAGGAAGACCTGAGTTCAGATCCTGCTGTAGATTTTTACTAGCTTTAAGACATTGGGCAAGTTTCTCAAGCTCTGTCTGCTTCATTTTTCTCATCTATAAAATGCAAATATATTAGTAGCACTTTCTTCTTAGGGTGATTGTGAGGATTAAATAATATTTGTAGAGTTCTTCAAAAACTTTAAGTGATATTTATATTTATATGCTTGATATTATTATTATTAAATGTTTTCCTTAATGATCCAATCTAGAATTTTCCTCAGGGATAGGGGGAGAAACAAAGAGAAACTAATCTTCCTAAAGTTTGCAGACCATTCTCTTGTTTATTTTGAAAAATGGAACAATATTTATCCTTCTGCAATGGAAGGGGTTTTACCTCTTCCATTTTCAGTGGTTTTTCAAATATCATTTATATTTGGCTAGTTATCATATCTTTCAGTTCTTTCAGTATTTGAAAGTGGAGTTCATTTGGGCAAGAAGACTTGAAATCATCGAGGGTGGTAACTAATTTAGTAATTTTTGTTTTGTCATTTCTAGTGCAAAGATTATAGTAACATTGTGAAGCATGAAAATTTCAGGAGATAGTTTCTGAGTTATTTATAATCAATTTATTAATATTGCTAGCAGATAATTAATAAATTGAAGTCAATTGATCCTCCCAGAAACCAAAAGACAATTCCTGAATAATATTTAATATTTAAAGAGTCCCTTATGCATCCACACTGGTTTCTCAGGCAAATCCAAGATCTTATTCTAAATACATTCTGCTCGAAAAAAACAGGTAGGAAAACATAATAGAAATGTTTGTATTTACTATATTATAACTTTGTTGAATGGAGATAAAGTTACTTATAAGTTGAAAACTCTCTTTGCATTGACATTTATGTTTTTATACCATCATCTTGAGAGAAGGCAAGCAGGAGCGTTTTAAAAATTTAGGCTATCTCACTAATTCTTTTCAGAATTTCAGTGGTGTCATAATTTCATTATAATTCAGTAGTGCAAATGAACATTATCCAGGCCTTTTCATCTTCTGCAATCTTTGCCTATGTTTTTCCCATAAAATTGTCCATTTAGAAGCTGTTCTGTATAGTGCAAGCTTTCCTCTAAATCTTTTAAATTCAGCACACATTTATTTGGTGTCTTCATATATTCAAAACATAATGCTGCATCTAAGGGATACAAAAAGAAAACAGTTCTCATTCCACTGAGGGATTACAACATGAACACAGATCAATATATACAAGATAATTTGAGGTGGGAAGGAGATTAAAAAGATAAGATTTTGAGATATGGGAAATGTGAAGGCAGTAAATGTCAGGTATGGAGGGTAGCTTATACAAATGTACAGAGGTAGAAACTGATAAAATAATGAGTATAAACGACTGCTAATAGTCCAGTTTGGCTTCAAAGTACATTTTGTTTTATTTATTTGATAGACACTTGAAACAAGTGAAGAAACAAACATTCTAAAGGGAAAATAATAGATTACTATTATACATGCAGGAATACATGATATTTAATGGTTTTTAAACTACTTTACATTGAGGATCTCATTTAATCCTCACAATAATCTTTAATAATATTATACCTCACAAGTATAATGATTTACACTTTTATAGCTAAAAAAACTTAGAAACATTTGATCCATATAACATGCTCTTAAGTAACAGAAGCAAGATTGAAACCTAGTTCAACAAAATCACAGAATTTGAGAGTTGAAAGAGACCTCTGTTGTCATCTTTGCCAACTCATACTTAAAAAAAAAATTAGTGTAACATATTGCCATCTTTTTTTCCCTTTCTGCCATCATAGGTTTAACTATTATAGCTATGCCAGAGAATCTGAGATCTCTATCCATTTTCAGTCCTTCCCCTTAGCTCTACTGAAGGATCCTAGGTATTGCTCTTTTTTTTAGTTCATCTTATGCTCCAGCTCAGTTAGACTTTTACAATTATGATGCTTGTTATTTTTGCTTCAAAAACAGTTATGAGAACCATTGATATTCTAATGAATCATGTCACTCATAGTCCATTAAATTTAAGTATTTTTCATATATTCTAATCACATTTGCACTGATATTGATACATTCATTACTTTCTTTTATCTATTTTGGGCTACTTTGAAAGTTCTAGTATTTATTAGTGACTCAAATTTTTATTATAATAAAGCTAATAATAGTATGATCTAAACTGAAAGTTCATGCTGCATTTCATACATATGATACCCATAGTATCTATTAAGAAGAAAGAGAGAAAGGAAAGAAAGAAATATCTGTTTTTTTTTCTAGTTGAGAAAACAAAAAAGTTCTCTGAAATAAATATGCATATTCAAGAAAAACAAATTGATTATAATATTGATGTTATAAAATCATTTATATTATAATATAAACTATCCTTCCAGTTCCACTTACTTCATTCTACATCAATACAATTATATATTTCCATATCTTTTAAAAATCACTTAGCAGTATCAGAACTAAAACTGTATTATAAAGTGGCAATCATCAAAACCTGGTGCTGGCTAAGAAATAGAGTGGTAGATCAATGGAAAAGAGTAAGTACACAAGACATAATAATAATGATTATAGTAATCTACTGTTTCATAAACCCAAAGACTTAAGCTTCTGGGACAAGTACGCAGACAGAATTTGATAAGAATTGCTGGGAACACTAGAAAACAGCATGTCAAAAACTAGGCATAGACCACCCTCTAACACTCTATACCAAGAAAATTTTGAAATAGATACATCAGTTAGACATAAAGGGTGATACTATAAGCAAACAAAGAGAGGAAGGGATAGTTGCTCTGCCGGAACTTTGGAGAAGCAAGGAATTTATGACCAAACAAGGATTAGAGAACATTATGAAATTTTGATTCCATTAAATTAGAAAGTTTTTTCACAAGCAAAACTAAAATGCAGTCAAGATTAGACAGGAAGCAGAAAGCTAGGAAAGTTTTTCTTCCAATGTTTCTGATAAAGGCCATATCTCTAAAATGTATAGAGAACTAAGTCAATTTTATAAGACTACACAAGCCTTTTGCCAACTGATAAATGGTCAAAGGATGTGAACAATTTTCAGATGAAGAAATTAAAGTCATCTATGTCATATTAAAAATGCTCTAAATAACTATGGAATAAAGAAATGTAAATTAAAAGAACTCTGAGGTGCTATCTCATACCTATCAGATGGCCTAAGATGATAGAAAAAGATAATGATAAATGTTGAATGGGGATGTGGGAAAGCTGGGACACTAATGCATTGTTGGCAGAGTTCTGAACTGATCCAGTGATTTTGGAGAGCAATTTGGAATGATGCCAAGAGGACTATAAAACTGCATACTCTTTGATTCACCAAGTCTGCCATTAAGTCTGCATCCTAAAGAGATCATAAAGAAGGGAAAAGGACTCATATATGTAAAAATGTTTGTAGCAATTCTATTTGTGGTGACAAAGAATTGGAAAATGAGTGGGTGTCTTATCAATTGGGGAATGGCTGAATAAGTTTTGATATATTAAAGTAATAGAATGTTATTGTTCTATAAGAACTGATAAACAAGCTGATATCAGAAAAGCCTGGAAAGACTTACATGAATTGATGCTAAATGGAGTGAGCAAAACTAGGAAAACATTGTACACAACATAGCACCATTGTGTGGTGATCAACTATAATAGACTTAGCTCTTTTCAACAATTTAGTGATCCAAAGCAGTTCCAATAAATTTTGGATGGAAAATGTCATCCATCAGAGAACTATGGAAATTAAATTTGGATTAAAGTACTGTTTGTTTCCAGTGTATTCTTTTTTTTTTCTTTTTTGTGATTTTTTTTATTCTGAAATTTCTCTCCCAGAATGACTTACATGACCATATATAAAAAATAAATGCACATATATAACTTTAAATCTTTAAAAAAATCATTTTATTTACTCATTTCCTATAGCAAAATAGTATTCTGTCCCATTCAAATACTGCAGGTTATTTCTCCTTTCCTCAATTAATACACACATCCTTAGTTCTCAGTTTTATTTATTTTTGCTGCCACAAAAGAGTTGCTATAAATATTTTATACATATAGGATCTTTTCCTCTTTCTTTGATGTCTTTGATTATAGATGTAGAATTGTTATGTCTATGTCAAAGGGCATGTATTGTTTAGGATTGTTTTGTGTATAAATTCATATTACTCTCCAAAGAATTGTATTCATTCTATATTCTGTATAGCATCCAAATTCCTAGAGAAGTTAAGAGAACTGCAAGAAGAAACAACTAGAAAAACTATGCTAGTGGAGAATCTGAAGCTTGTTTTTTCAGAACTCGATAAATCAAATCACAAAATAAATAAGAAAGTAGTTAAGGGGACAGCTAGGTGACACAGTGGATAGAGCACCAGCACTGAAGTCAGGAGGCAGTAGAACCGGAGTTCAAATATGGCCCATATTTGACTTAACACTTCCTAGCTGTGTGACCCTGGGCAAGTCACACAATTGCCCTCAGCCCAATTGCCTCAGCTAAAAAAATAAATAAATAAATAAATAAAAAATTTTTTAAAAAGAGGTAAAATAGAATTTTAGAAAACTTAAGTATGATAAACCTTTGGAGAAAATTGAATGGGGATGGAAAAGAACATCTATTTTTCTCAACTGTACATGTTACCTACACAAAAATTGAGCATGCATTAAAGCATAAACCCTTCAAAATCAAATGCAGAAAGACAAAAATAGTAAATGCATCTTTTTAAAGTTATGGTGCAATAAAAATTATATGTAATAAAGGGCCAGGGAGAATAGACCAAAAGTTAATTGCAAATTAATCTAATTCTAAAGAAAGAGCAAGTTAAATGACAAATCATAAATATAATTGATAATTTTATCCAAGGGAATGATAATAATGAGACAACATGCCAAAATTTATTGAATGCAGGCAAAGAAGTACATTATGAAATGCAAAATGGATAATTTTGATTAAATTATTAATTTTTAATTAATTGATTGGCTTAATTAATTAATTAATTGATTGGTTAATTAACATTAAGTTGAAAAGTTTTTGTAGGTAGAGCTCCATTGCCTGAAGTCAGGAAAACTTGAGTTTATGTTTGGTTTCATACACTAGCTATATGACCTTGGATAGGTATCTTAACCGTGTTTGCCTCAGTTTCCTTCTCTGGAAAAGAGAGTTAGAGAAGGAAATGGCAAACCACTCAATTATCTTTGTGAAGAAACTGTTAAATGGGGTCAACTAAAAGTCAGACATGACTGAACAATGAAAACAAAATATGTGCTAATGACACGACAATGTCTTTGTTTTATTTTGTTTTTATTTTGTCTTTCTATTCTGTTTTTTCTTATCTATTTATTTCAATTAAAAAGTCAAAGGAAAGGCCAATATAATATATCACAAAGATTATGTGATTTACCCCCTTTTCTTTTCCCATTCCCCTCCTACTTCCCTAAAGGATGAGACAAGTTTCTCAGTCACACTAAATATGCTTGATATTCTGTCTTTGAGCCAAATTCGATGAGATTAAGGTTCACACACTGCTCATCTGCTTCATCAGTGAATTTTTTTATTCAATTAGTTTTTTACTTCCTTTTGCATTTGGCCAATTGAAGTTTTAAATGAGTTGTTTTGTTTATTGTTTTTTTTTTTTTTTCCTATTATACCAATTCTGTTTTTTAGGGAGTTGATCTCTTTTTCCATTTGACTGATTCTGTTTTTCAGGCATTGTTTTCTTCATCCATTTCACCAAATTAGTTTTTTAAGGAATTTTCTTCAAATGTGTTTCTGTGTTTCCTTTTCCATACTCTCCTGCAAAACTCTCATTTCCTTTCCCCCATTTTTCTTGTAACTCTCTTTTACTATTATTTTGAATTCTTCCAAGAGAGCCTTTCGAGTTGGAGACAAACTCCTATCCTTCATTGAGGCTTCTTCTGGAGATGTTTTGCTTTTAGTGTTCTCAGGATTTCAGGTTTGCTCTTCCTTGCTCTATAACAGTTATCTAGGGTCAGAGCTATTTTTGATTTTTTGCTCATTTTTATTGAGGTTTGCTCTTAGGGCAAAGAGGAGATTGTCCCAAACTTCCTCTCCGGAGACAATGGCTTCACACAGCCCTGGGGGTAATGCTTCTGGCTCCCTTCTCAGATTGAGTGGGTATGGCCAAGTTCATTGTTATGCTGGATTTCAGGGGCTTACTATTTGTTTTCTGTAGTTGCTTTGGAGGCCTCACAGGTAGTTTGCTCTTTCACTGATTTCTAAACCAGGATAGAATAGCCAACACTACTGTATTTTGGCCAATAACCTTCTAATATATTCCCAGAAGTAGAGATAGCTGTTCCCCCTAGATGAACTTCTTTAGTACTGGGCCTGTGCTGGGCCACTTTCCCCCAACCTGATTGAGACAGATCATTCCTGAAGTTCTTCCAAAATATCTGAAAATTTGTTATATTCCAAATATTTGTGGGTTCTTTCATTTCAAAACCCCTTTCAGAGGCTTGATCTGGTGTTGATCTGAGAAAAGCTAGGAGGGACTCAAAGACCTGTCTACATTCCCCATCTTGGCTCTAACATTCCCCCATCCCCATCTCATTATAATTTTCAAGGAATTATTTTCTTATTTAAGACTCTTTATCTCCTTTTCTAGTTGGTTAATTTTCCTTCCCTACCTCACAATCTTCTTGATTTTCTTGAATGATTCTTTTCTTTTCTTTTTTTCCTTAATCTCTTTCATTTCATTTTTATTTATTTTTAATACATATTATGAGTCATGTTAGGAGAGAAAAATCAAAGCAATAAGGAAAAATTATAGGTCAAGAAAAAAATGGAAAAAAGGAAGTGAACATAGCATGTGTTGATTGACATTCAGTCACTTTAATTCTTTTTCTGGATGCAGATGGCATTTTCTGTCTAAAGTCTATTGGTATTGCCTTGGATCACTGAAGCACTTGGAAAAACCAAGTCTTTCATAGTTTATCATCATACATTCTTGATGTTACTGTGTACAAGGTATAGCTGGTTCTACTTGTTTTGCTCAGCATCAGTTAATGTAAATCTTTTCAGATCTTTCTTAAATCAGCTAGTTCATCATTTTCATAGAACAATAATATTCCATTACCTTTCATGTACCACAACTTGTTTAGCCATTTTGCAACTGATGGCACCACTCCTTATTTAATTCTTTGCTACCACAAACTACAAAAATTTTTTGCACAGGACCCACAGGTCCTTTTCCCTCCTTTAAGTTATCTTGAGATACAGATCCATTTATGGCACTGCTGGATCAAAGGGTATGCAGTTTGACAGTCCTTTGGACATAATTCTTTTTTTTTTATTAAATTTTTATTTTTTATTTAATGATTACTTTATATTGACAACATTATTCCTTGCACTCGTTTCTTTTCCGATTTTTTCCCCCTCCTTCCCTCTACCCCCTCCCCTAGATGGCAAGCAGTCCTTTATATGTTGGATATGTTGCAGTATATCCTAGATACAATATATGTTTGCAGAACCGAACAGTTCTCTTGTTGCATAGGGAGAATTGGATTCAGAAGGTATAAATAACCCGGGAAGAAAAACTAAAATGCAGATAGTTCACATTCGTTTCCCAGTGTTCGTTCTTTGGGTATAGCTGCTTATGTCCGTCATTTATCAATTGAAACTTAGTTAGGTCTCTTTGTCAAAGAAATCCACTTCCATCAAAATATGTCCTCATACAATATCGTTGTCGAAGTGTATAATGATCTCCTGGTTCTGCTCATTTCACTTAGCATCAGTTCATGTAAGTCTCGCCAGTCCTCTCTGTATTCATCCTGCTGGTCATTTCTTACAGAACAATAATATTCCATAACATTCATATACCACAATTTACCCAGCCATTCTCCAATTGATGGGCATCCATTCAATTTCCAGTTTCTAGCCACTACAAACAGGGCTGCTACAAACATTTTGGCACATACAGGTCCCTTTCCCTTCTTTAGTATTTCTTTGGGATATAAGCCCAATAGAAACACTACTGGATCAAAGGGTATGCACAATTTGATAATTTTTTGGGCATAATTCCAGATTGCTCTCCAGAATGGTTGGATTCATTCACAACTCCACCAACAATGCATTAGTGTCCCAGTTTTCCCGCATCCCCTCCAACATTCATCATTATTTTTTCCTGTCATCTTAGCCAATCTGACAGGTGTGTAGTGATATCTCAGAGTTGTCTTAATTTGCATTTCTCTGATCAATAATGATTTGGAACACTCTTTCATATGAGTGGTAATAGTTTCAATTTCATCCTCTGAAAATTGTCTGTTCATATCCTTTGACCATTTATCAATTGGAGAATGGCTTGATTTCTTATAAATTTGAGTCAGTTCTCTATATATTTTAGAAATGAGGCCTTTATCAGAACCTTTAACTGTGAAGATGTTTTCCCAGTTTGTTGCTTCCCTTCTAATCTTGTTTGCATTAGTTTTGTTTGTACAAAGGCTTTTTAATTTGATGTAATCAAAATTTTCTATTTTGTGATCAGTAATGGTCTCTAGTTCATCTTTGGTCACAAATTTCTTTCTCCTCCACAAGTCTGAGAGATAAACTATTCTATGTTCCTCTAATTTATTTATAATCTCGTTCTTTATGCCTAGGTCATGGACCCATTTTGATCTTATCTTGGTATATGGTGTTAGGTGTGGGTCCATGCCTAATTTCTGCCATACTAATTTCCAATTATCCCAGCAGTTTTTATCAAATAATGAATTCTTTTCCCAGAAGTTAGGGGCTTTGGGTTTGTCAAACACTAGATTGCTATAGTTGACTATTCTGTCTTGTGAACCTAGCCTTTTCCACTGATCCACTAATCTATTTCTTAGCCAATACCAAATGGTTTTGGTGACTGCTGCTTTATAATATAATTTTAGATCAGGTACAGCTAGGCCACCTTCATTTGATATTTTTTTCATTAATTCCCTTGAGATTCTTGACTTTTTATTGTTCCATATGAATTTTGTTGTTATTTTTTCTAGATCATTAAAATATTTTCTCGGAAGTCTGATTGGTATAGCACTAAATAAATAGATTAGTTTAGGGAGTATTGTCATCTTTATTATGTTCGCTCGGCCGATCCAAGAGCACTTAATATTTTTCCAATTATTTAAGTCTGACTTTATTTGTGTGGAGACTTTTTTATAATTTTGCTCATATAATTCCTGACTTTCCTTTGGTAGATAGATTCCCAAATATTTTATGGTATCAACAGTTATTCTGAATGGAATTTCTCTTTGTATCGCTTGCTGTTGAGTTTTGTTGGAGATGTATAAAAATGCTGAGGATTTATGGGGATTTATTTTGTAGCCAGCTACTTTGCTAAAATTATGAATTATTTCTAATAGCTTTTAAGTAGAATCTCCGGGGTTCTCTAGGTATACCATCATATCATCTGCAAAGAGTGATAGTTTGCTTTCTTCATTGCCTATTCTAATCCTTTTAATATCTTTCTCGACTCTTATTGCCGAGGCTAATGTTTCTAATACGATATTAAATAATAATGGTGATAGAGGGCAACCTTGCTTCACTCCAGATCTTACTGGGAAAAGTTCCAGTTTTTCTCCATTGCATATGATGCTTACTGATGGTTTTAAATATATGCTCCTGACTATTTTAAGGAAAAGTCCATTTATTCCTATGCTCTCAAGTGTTTTTATTAGGAATGGATGTTGGATTTTATCAAATGCTTTTTCTGCATCTATTGAGATGATCATATGGTTTTTGTTTGTTTGGTTATTGATATAGTCAATTATGCTAATAGTTTTCCTAATATTGAACCAGCCCTGCATTCCTGGTATAAATCCTACTTGGTCATAGTGTATTATCCTGGGGATGATTTTCTGTAATCTTTTTGCTAATATCTTATTTAAGATTTTAGCATCAATATTCATTAGGGAGATTGGTCTATAATTTTCTTTCTCTGTTTTCAGCCTACCTGGTTTAGGTATCAGTACCATGTCTGTGTCATAAAAGGAGTTTGGTAGGACTCCTTCAATCCCTATTTTTTCAAATAGTTTATTTAGCATTGGAGTTAATTGTTCTTTAAATGTTTGGTAGAATTCACATGTAAATCCATCTGGTCCTGGGGATTTTTTCTTAGGGAGTTGATTGATAGTTTGTTCTATTTCTTTTTCTGAGATGGGACTGTTTAGGATATTTACTTCTTCCTCTGTTAGTTTGGGCAAGCTATATTTTTGGAGGTATTTTTCTATTTCATTTAAGTTGTCGAATTTATTGGCATAAAGTTGAGCAAAGTAACTCCTAATTATTGCTCTAATTTCCTCTTCGTTACTGGTGAATTCTCCCTTTTCATTTTTAAGACTAACAATTTGATTTTCCTCTTTCCTTTTTTTAATCAGATTTACTAAGGGTTTGTCTATTTTGTTGGTTTTTTCATAGAACCAACTCTTAGTTTTATTAATCATTTCAATAGTTTTTTACTTTCAATTTTATTGATCTCTCCTTTTATTTTTAGAATTTCAAGTTTAGTGTTTGACTGGGGGTTTTTAATTTGTTCCTTTTCTAGCATTTTTAGTTGCAAACCTAATTCATTGATCTTCTCTTTCTCTATTTTATACAAATAGGCCTCTAGAAATATGAAATTTCCCCTTATTACCGCTTTGGCTGCATCCCATACATTTTGGTATGATGTCTCATTATTATCGTTTTCTTGTGTGAAGTTATTAATTATGTCTATGATTTGCTGTTTCACCCAATCATTCTTTAGTATGAGATTATTTAGTTTCCAATTATTTTTTGGTCTACTTCCCCCTGGTTTTTTGTTGAATGTAATTTTCATTGCATCGTGGTCTGAAAAGGATGCATTTACTATTTCTGCCTTACTGCATTTGAGTTTGAGGTTTTTATGTCCTAATATATGGTCAATTTTTGTATAGGTTCCATGAACTGCTGAAAAGAAAGTGTATTCCTTTCTGTCTCCATTACATTTTCTCCAGAGATCTATCATATCTAACTTTTCTAGTATTCTGTTTACCTCTTTGACTTCTTTCTTATTTATTTTGTGGTTTGATTTATCTAATTCTGAGAGTGCAAGGTTAAGATCTCCCACTATTATAGTTTTACTGTCTATTTCTTCTTGCAGCTCTCTTAGTTTCTCTTTTAAGAATTTAGATACTACCCCACTTGGTGCATATATGTTTAATATAGATAGTGCTTCATTATCCATGCTGCCCTTTAGCAAGATATAGTGCCCTTACTTATCTCTTTTAATTAGATCAATTTTTGCTTTAGCTTGATCTGAGATCAGAATGGCTACCCCTGCTTTTTTGACTTCACCTGAAGCATAGTAGATTTTGCTCCAACCTTTTACCTTTAACCTGCATGTATCTCCCCGCTTCAAGTGTGTTTCCTGTAAACAACATATTGTAGGATTCTGGCTTTTAATCCATTCTGCTAACCGCTTCCTCTTTATGGGGGAGTTTACCCCGTTCACGTTTATGGTTAGAATGACCAATTCTGTATTGCTTGCCATCTTGTTAACCCCGGATTACGCTTTTCTCCCTTCTTTCTCCTTTCCCCCCCTTCGCAGTATTAAGCTTGTGAGCACCACTTGCTTCTCACAGCCTTCCCTTTTTAGTATCCCTCCCCCCGCCTTAGAGTTCCTCCCCCTATCTTACCCCTTTTCCTCCCAGTTCCCGTATTCCCTTCTGCTTAGCTTATTCCTTCCCTTTTCACTTTTCCCTTCTCACTTTTCAATGAGGGGGGAGAAGTTTCACCATAGATTGAATGTCTTAAGATTTTTCACTTAAAGCCAATTCTGAAGGCAGTAAGATACCCACTATATTCATCCCCCTCCCTTCTTTCTCTCAGATATGATGGGTTTCCTATGCCTCTTCATGAGATGTACTATCCCCACTTTACCCTTTTTCTGGTACAATGTCCTTTCCACATCTAGTTTCTAGAACAAGGTATACATGTATTCTTTATACATCTATATAGTCAAAATATAGTTCCCAAGATTAATCTTTACCTTTTTAGATTTCTCTTGAGTTCTATATTTGTAGATCAAACTTTTTATTAAGTTCTGGCTTTTTCATCAGAAATAGATGAAATTCGCTTACTTCGTTGAATGTCCATCTTCTTCCCTGGAAAAAGATGCTCATTCTTGCTGGGTAAGTTATTTTTGGTTGCATACCAAGTTCCTTAGCCTTTCAGAATATCATATTCCAGGCCCTTCGATCTTTTAATGTGGATGCTGCCAGATCCTGGGTGATCCTTATTGTGGCTCCTTGATACTTGAATTGGGTTTTTCTAGCCGCTTGCAATATTTTTTCCTTCATCTGAGGGTTCTGGCATTTGGCCACTATATTCCTTGGTGTTTTGATTTTAGGATCCCTTTCAGTAGGTGATCGATGAATCCTTTCAATGTTTATTTTTTCTTCTGTTCCTATGACTTCTGGGCAGTTCTCTTTGATAATTTCCTGGAAAATAGTGTCCAGGCTCTTTTTTTCATCATGTTTTTCTGGGAGTCCAATGATTCTCAGATTGTCTCTCCTGGATCTGTTTTCCAGGTCTGTTGTCTTCCCCAGAAGGTATTTCATATTCTTTTCCATTGTTTGATTTTTTTGGATTTGCTTGACTGATTCTTCTTGTCTCCTCAAGTCATTCAATTCCACTTGTTCAATTCTGATTTTCAGTGAAGTATTTTCTTCACTCACTTTTTAAAAATCTTTTTCTAATTGTCCCATTGAGTTCTTTTGTTCTGTGGAATTTTTTTCCATTTCGCCAATTTTGTTTTTTAGAGAGCTATTTTCTGTTTCCAGTTCACTAATCCTATTTTTCAAGGATTTTACTTCTTTATCCACTCTCTCTTTAACTGACTTCTCCAGGCTCTTTTGCCAAGCCTCCCTCTCCTTTTCCCAAGCTTCCCTCTCCTTTTGCCAAGCCTCACTCTGCTTTCCCCATTTTTCTTCTAGCTCCCTTGTGAGAGCCTTTTTAATCACTTCTATGAGGTTCATCTGTGCTGAGGAACAGATGATCTCCTCCTTTGGGGATTCACCTGGAGACTGTCTGTTTTTAGTCTCCTCAGGATTTAGAGTCTGCTCTCTATCTGTGTAGAAGCTGTCAAGGGTTAAAGTCCTTTTTAGCTTCTTGCTCATTCTGTCTATTAATCAGAGACAAACTACCAAAGAAAAACAGAAAAAACTGGAGTCTTTCTTTGGGGGAGGGGCTGGGTGTGTTACCCGGCTTCCTCTCCAGACTGCAGGGGGCAGCAGTGAGGCACTAGCAGGACTGTGCTGCGCCTGCGCTCTGAGGTCCCAGAGCGTGCTGAGTCACTGAGGGGGGAGAAGGGGGGGACGGCCAGGTCCTGAGAGACTCCAGCTGTTTGGGGTTGTATTCTTCAGCCCCGGTGTTTTTAGCTTCTCTGCTGGGCTGTTGACTTGCTGCCGGAGCAAAGTATCCAAACCTGTAGCGAAGCTCTCCCCGCAGAGACGGCTGCGATCACTCCCCACCCCCTCTCCAGTCTGCTCCCGTGCTCTCACTGCCGCTGCCCTCAGCCTGCACCCAATCTAAAACCGCCCCAGCCCTCAAGTAAAGACAGACCTTTCTTGGCGAATCTCAAGGATGGCTTCTCTTGGTAACTATATGTGGGTTTTTTTCAGTCAAGCATTGATTCAGAGGCTTGTAATGAAATGGATAGTGAGAGAAAGCTTGGAGCTTATGCAGCTGTGTGCCTCCTCTCCGCCATCTTAACCAGAAGTCCCCTGCACATAATTCAAAATTGCTCTCCAGACTAGTGGATCATTTCACAACTCCACCAACAATGCATTAGTGTCCCAGTTTTACCACATCCTCTCCAACTTTTATCATTTTCTTTTTCTGTCATCTTAGCCAATCTCTGAGAAGTGTGAGGTGATACCTCTGAGTTGTCTAATTTGCATTTCTGGCATCAATAGTGATTTAGGCCATTTTTTCATATAACTATAGATGGACTTTAATTTTGTCTTCTCAAAATTGTCTCTTCATATCCTTTGATTATCAATTAGGGAATGACTTGTGTTTTTATAAATTTGACAGAATTCTTTATATATTTCAGAGATGAGAACTTTATCAGAAACACGGGTTGTAAAAGTTGTTTCCCTTTTAATTTTGTTTCTGCAAAACCTTTTTAACTTAATGCAATCAAAGTTGTCCATTTTGCCTTTCATAATGTTCCTCCCTTCTCCAAAGATCTGCTAGGTAAATCATGTACTCTTTTGAATTTATTTTTGTATGGGGTGTGAGATGTGGGTCTATGCCAAATTTCTGACATATTATTTTCCAGTTTTCCCAGAAATGTTTGTCAAATAATGTGTTCTTATTCGAAAAGCTGGAGTTTGAGATTTATCAAATACATTATAGTAATAGTCTTGCTTATTGTGTCATGTATATCTAAGCTCATGTGATTTTTGAAGTCTTTTTTGTATTCTCTAAATTTTTTCTGGGCAGATAACCATTTAACATTACTCTTTGGGGTAGAAGAGACTTTTTTTTTAAATTTCACTGTTCTCCCTTCACATAGTAAGTTTCTATGATGGGGTTCTTACTTTTTTTGCCAGTTCATTTTTTTTAAATGAGAAGTATTAGTGTATACACCTCTAATTCTAAGTTTAGGGTGATAGTGACTCTAGCTTTACTTCATTTCTCCCCTCTGCCTGAAACCTAACATCCAAAGCTCCCTTCTCTCCCCCCCTCCCCCGCCACTCCTGCAAATGCCTGCAGCCAGCAGCCTTCTTGCCTCACTGCTTCTGCCCTCACCAGTTTTGCTGGTTTCTTCTCACCCAGGACTACATGTCTGCAGCACAGCTGGGCCTGTCATTCCTAATCAGCAGGAGTTGCCTCAGTCTTCCCAAACTCAGATCCCGACTCCCCCAACTGATCAGGAGACAAAAGTTCCTGTGATTTGAGCTGAGGCTCCAGCCAAACCCAGCTAGCCCTAGGTTCCCCGTTGGTTGTTTTTGTGGCGGGAGCATGGAAGTGTTTGCACTTTACAATGATTAATTCCCTTCTTGATATCTTTCTTCTAAGTTGTCCCAGAAGGACCTCTGTTCTGACTCAAATCTTTTTTGTGTTTTCCATAAGTCTTATGTTCACCTAGAGGGGTAAATTTGTTCTGTTTGTAGGAAAATCTAGAAAGTTTGGAATTTTCTGACCTACCCCACCATCTTACCAGAATTGCCCTTTATTAGTCTTTTTGCTATTATTTTATTTACAATTTTTACATCTATTTTGTTGGTAGTTTTTTTTCTCTCTTTTCCTTTCTTCTTTTTTTTTAAACAAGCTTCCCCTTTATCTGTGATTTGTTTTGTTTTGTTTTGATTTTTCAGTGGCATTTTATTTTTTGGATTACATATAAATATAGATTTAAGCATTCATCTCTGAATTTGAGTTCCAGAATTTTTCTTCTTCTCTCCCTTACCTCTCCACTCCCTAAGAAAGTAAGCCAAATTATATAGATTATATATGTATAATCATTTCAAACACATGTCCATATTTGTCATGTTGTGAAAGAAAAATCTGAACAAAAGGGAAAAACCACAAGAAAGAAAAAGCAAGCAAAACAAAAGTAAAAATTGAAAATACTGTCTCCATAGTTTTCTCTCTTGATACAGATGGCATTTTTCATTCCAAGTCTATTGAAATTATCCTGGATCACTGTAGAGCTAAGTCTGTCATAGTAGATAGTAGATCACATAATCTTCTTATTGTTGTGTACAAGGTTCTCTTGGTTCTACTCACTTCACTCAGCATCAGTTCATGTAAATCTTTTCAGGCTTTTCTGAAATCAGCCTGCTCATCATTTCATATAGAATAATAATAACCTATTACATTCATATATATCATAACTTATTCAGCCATTTCCCACATGATGGGGCATCTATTCAATATCCAATTCCTTGCCACCAGAAATAGATACTATAACATTTTTTGCACATGTGGGTCCTTTTATCTCTTTTATAATCCCTTTGTAATCCAGACCCAGTAATGACACTACTGAATTAAAGAGCAAGTTTTTTAATCCTCTGGGCATCTTGCTCTCCAGAATGGTTGGATCAGTTCCCAAACCACTAACAATGTATTAGTGTTCCAATTTTCCCACATCATCTCCAACATTTATCATCTTTTTCTATCATCTTAGCCAGTCCAATAGGCGTGTTGGTATTTCAGAATTCTTAATTTGCATTTCTCTAATTAGTAGTTATTTAGAACATTTTTTATATGACTAGAAATGACTTTAATTAGTTCATCTGAAAGTTGTTAGTTTATAGCCTTTGACCATTTATCACTTGGGGAATGACTCGTATTCTTATAAATTTGACTTAGTTCTCTCTATTTTAGAAATGAGGCCTTTAATAGAAATGCTAGCAGTAAAAATTGTTTCCTAGCTTTCTGCTTCCATTCTAATCTTGGCTGCACTAGGTATTTTTGTGCAAAAACTTGCAAAAATAATGGAATCAAAATTGTCACCCATTTGACTTCTTTTAATTTCTTTTTGTACTCTTATTGCTAAAGCTAACATTTCTAGTGCAATATTGAATAACAGAAGCATTATTGGGCATCCTTATTTCACCCCTGATTTTTTAAGGGAAATGCTTCTAGTTTATTTCCGTGACATATAAGGCTTGCTGATGGGTTTAGATAGATACTACTTCTCATTTTAAGGAAAACTGCATTTATTGCTATGTTCTTTCTAGTGTTATTAGGGATGAGTGCCGTATTTGTTAAATGCTTCTTCTGCATCTTTTAAGATAATCATATGCTTTTTGTTAATTTGTTATTGATATGGCCAATTATGCTGATAGTTTTCCTCATATTGCACCAGCACTGAATTCCTGGTATAAATGCTTTTTAATAATACTGTATTATCCTGATGATAAGTTGATATAATCTCTTTCCTAAATTTTTTAAAGATTTTTTCATCAATATTCATTATGGGAATTATAATTTTCTTACTCTATTTTGGCCCTTTTCTAATTTAGGTAGTAGAACCATATTTATATCATAAAAGGAATTTGGTAGGACTCCTTTTTCATGACTATTTTTCCAGATAGTTTGTTTAATATTGGAATTAATTGTTCTTTATGTGTTTGCTGTAATTCACCCATAAATTTATCTGTCCCAGGAATTTTTTATTCTTTTTTTTTAATTTCTTTTTTCTAAAAATTTTGTTTTTTCCTATTTACATGTAATTTTTTCCATGTTTTTTTTTAAATTTTAAGTTCCAGATTCTCTTCCTTCCTTCCTCTCCTCCCCTCATTGAAAAGACACATGTGAAATCATGCAAAACATTTCTATAAAAGTCATGTTGTAAAATTCCCCTGACCTTCAAAAATCAAATCCCTAAAGAAAAATAAAGCAAAAGAAATATGCTTCATTTTGCATTCCAACACAATTAATTCTTTCTCTGCATAGTATTTTTCATAAATCATTTCAGAATTGTCAGATCATTATATTTCTGAGAATAGCAAAGTCATTCACAACTGATCATCCTACAACATTGCTATTAATTTGTACACAGTACATTTCACTTTGTATAGCTCATGAAGGCCTTTTCAGATTTTTATGGGAGCATCCTCTTCCTCATTGCCCACAGAAACATAATATTCCATCAAAATCACATACCACTATTTATTCATGTGTTCCCCAACTGATGGACATCCTCTCATTCTTTGCCCTGAGAAAAGAGGTATTATAAATACTTTTGTTCATATTTCATTTGAGAAATGAGGCCTTCTATCAGAGAGTCTTGTTTCAAAATTCTTTTCATAGTTGCATGAAAAATACTATTGCTAACTATTTTTCACATGTTTATTCTCTCTATTCTTTTCACTCTGACCCTTCCCAAAAGTATTTTGTTTCTGACTATCACTTTCCCAAAATATGCCCTCTTTCTTTCTCTCTCCCTCCTTTTCTCCTTAAGAATTTTAATCATTTTTTTTTGGATGGGAGATTCTTGGTTGTAATTCTAGCTCCACTGCTCTCAGGAATATCATATTCCAAGACCTTTTATCCTTTAATGTAGAAGATGCTAAATTTTGTTTTATCCTTACTATGGCTCCATCATCCTTTGAGTTTTTTTTTTTTTTTCTTTCTGAGTACTTGTGATATTTCTCCCTTGATCTGGAAGTTCTGGTATTTGACTATAATATTACCAGGAATTTTTGGGGGGGAATCTTTTTCAGTACATTATCAGTGGATTCTTTCAATTTCTCTTTTATCCTTAGGTTCTAGAATATCAGAACAGCTTTCTTTGATTCCATAGCCTGAGGAAATTCTTATTTTTCTTGTAGGTTTTCAATGTAAGAACTTTAACTTTGTATCTTGTTTTTAAAGGTGTCTTTTGAGCTTCTTTGTTACCACAATAACTTTCTGTGGTTAGAATCTTTTTCTATTGTTGTTTATTTTCTTAGCCTCTATTATTTGGACTTTTAACTCTGTTAAAGTAAGTCTTTGTTTCCAATAAGAATAGTGTACAATCTCAAGACTCAGGAATTTTTTGTAGCTATTTTCAGAGATCCTAAGGATTATTATGAGTTCAATTCTTGCAAGGTAATATAATGCAAGGAGAAGTGTGTTTACTGCTTTCCTGACTTATACTCCAGTCTTGAATGACCACAAACATTTTCTGCCCTCCAATTGTGAGAAGGATCCCCAATTTTGTTCTTGTGTACAAAGGCCTGTTCCTCATTTTCTAGGGCTGGTACTGGACTGGTATGGCCTGAACTAGGGCTGCATCTCCAGTCCCCTCCTTGGTGGAACAGATCTTTCCTTCTGGCCCTTCTAAATTGTCTTTGGCTGGAAAATTGCTCCACTTCATTTTTTCTTATTAATTTGTTGATAGTTGTTATTTTAAAAGTATTTTGAGGAGTCTGAGAGAGATCTTGGGTAAATTGCTGCTTTTATTCTGCCATCTTGACTGCCTCTGGAAATTTTTTTCTTAGAGAGTTCATATAGTTGAGCAAAATAGCTCCTAATTATTGCTTTAGTTTCCTCTTTATTGGTAGTAAGGTCACTCCTTTTATTTTTGATACAGTAAATTTGATTTTCCTCTTTACTTTTTTTTTTTTTTTTGGCTGAGGCAGTTGGCATTAAGTGACTTGCCCAGGGTCACAAGCTAGGAAGTATTAAGTGTCTGAGGCCATATTTGAACTCAGGTCCTCCTAACTTCAGGGCTGGTGTTCTATCCACTGAACCACCTAGCTGCCCTTCTTTACTTTTTCTAATCAAATTAACCAAAAGTCTGTCCATAAAACCAACTTTTAGTTTTATTTATTGAGTTCAATAGTTTTCTTGCTTTCAACTTTATTAATCAATCTCTTCTTTTATTTCAGAATTTCAAATTTGGTATTTAATTGGGGGAGTTAATTTGTTTTTTTCCCCTAGCTTTTATAATTACATGTGCAATTCATTGATATTCTCTTTCTGATTTTATTTTATTCAAGTAAGCATCTAGAGATATAAAATTTCCCCTATGAACTGCTTTGGCTGCATCCCATAAATTCGGGTATGTTGTTTCATTATTGTCATTCTCTTAGATGAAATTATCAATTGTGTCTATGATTTGTTGTTTCATCCACTCATTTTTAGAATTAGATTATTTAGTTTCCAATTAATTTTTGGTCTGTTTTTTTCTGGCCCTTAATTACATATAATTTTTATTGCACATAATCTGAAAAAAAAATTTACTTTTTTCTGTCTTTCTGTATTTGATTTTGTGATTTTTATGCCCTAATACACAGTCACTTTTTGTGTAAATCAGGATCACTACCCCTCTTTAATTTTATTTCAGCTAAAGCATAATAGATTCTGCTTTACTTTTTACCTTTACTCTGTATTCACCTCTGTTCCAAATGTGTTTCTTGTAAACAACATATTGTAGAATTTTGGATTTTAATTCATTCTGCTATTTGCTTTCATTTTTGCCAGAGTTCCCATTTACATTCATCGTTAAAATTACTAACTCAGTATTTCCCTCCATCCTATTTTTACCAAATTATACTTTTCTCTCTCCTTTTCCCCTTTCCCTCATCCCCAGTGTTTTGGTTCTGATTACTACTTCCCTCAATCTATCCTACCTTTTTACTGTCCTTATTCCTTTCTTATCTCTCCCTTCTCTTAATTTTCCTTTTCCATTACTCTTTCCCCTCCTACTTCCCTGTAAGGAAGATAATTTTCTACATTAAACTCAATATGCATGATATTCCCTTTTTGGGCCACATTGAATAAGATTAAGGTTAAAACAATGGTCATCCCCCTCTCTTCTTTCAACTATAATTTGTCTTTTTTACTTTTTTGTATGATGTAATTTTGCCCCATTCTACCTCTCCTTTCCTCTTCTTCCAGTACAAACATTTTTCCACCCAGTTTCTTTTTTATATCATCACAATAAAGTAAACTTATATCTATACCCTCTAAGTTTACTCCTGATAAAGATAACAGTTCTCAAAAGTTACACACATCATCTTTCCATGTAGAGATGCAAACTTTTTAACTTTTAAAATAACATATTTTTCCTTTCCTTTTACATTTTTAAGCTTCTAGAGTTCTGTATTTGAAAATCAAATTTTCTTTTCAGCTCTGATCTTTTCATCAAAAATAATTGAAGATCTCCTATTTCAGTGAATGTCCATTTCCCCCTCCCTGGTCCGCTCTATATGCTGGCCTCTGGCTCTGTCCTCTGCTTGCACTTGTCTGTTTCCACTGCTTAGGACAAACCTTTTCTGGCCATCTTTCAGATTATCTTTGGTTGGTGAGTTGTTGTACTTTCAATCTTTGTGAATTTACCTAGTCGAGTACTATTTTTGAGGCTGAATTTAATAATTAGTAGTGAGGGTATGAGAGAAGCTTAGAAAGTCACCTGTGCCTTCTCCACCATTTTGTCTCTGCCCCTCCTAAAGGATTTTTTTTTATTATAGTTTTTTTTTTTTTTACAAGATTATGCATAGGTAATTTTTCAGCATTGGCAGTTGCAAATCCTTTTGTTCCAACTCTAAATGACTTTTTAAAAGATGTTTCCTAGACTCTTTTTTTCCTTGTGGTTTCAGATAGTCCAATAATTCTTAGACTGTCTCTCACTGATTTATTTTCCAAGTCAGTTGTTTTTCCAATGAAGTGTTTTACATTTTTTCCTATTTTTTTTCCATTTTATTGGCTAATTTTTGATGTCTCATTGAATCATTCAGTTCCTTTTGTTCAATCCTAATTTTTAGTGAATTACTTTCTTCATTTAGCTTTTTTTCAAATCTCCTTTTGCACTTATCCAATTAAGTTTTTAAATGAGTGGTTTTGTTCATTGGATTTTTTTTTTGCATTTCACAAATTGTTTTTCAAGGAGTTGTTTTCTTTTTCCATTTCACCAAAATTATTTTTAAGGAGTGATTTTCTTTAGACAATTTCCGTGTTTCCTTTTCCAAAACTCTCATTTCATTTCCCCCCTTTTGTCTGACTCTCTTTTAAGATCCTTTTGAATTCTTTCAAGTGAGCCTTGTCAGGTGGTGACCCAATGGCTTCATCTGGTGATATTTTTTGCCTTTAATATCCTCAGGATTTGTGCTCTATTGTTCTGTCTCCATAAAAGCTGTCTATTGTCAAAGCTCTTTTTTTTTTTTTTGCTCCTTTTAAAGGATTGAGGTCTTCTCTTAGGGCAAAGGGGAGATTGTCCCAAGCTTCCAATACAGGTGACAGCAGCTTCATGCTGTTCTGGGGCTGGTGCTGCCAGCTTCTTTCCTGTGCTGGATAAGCTTGGCCAAGTCTCACTTATTATGTTGGGGTTCAGTGGCTCATTATAGCTGCATTGGAGGTTTCATAGCTTGTCTGTGGACTCCACTGGCTTCTGAACCAGGACAGATTAGCAAGCACTGCTGTAGTTTGCCTACAAGCCTCCTACTAGATTTGCCCAGGAGGGAAGTCTTTTGCCCTGGGCTCTACACTGTGCTATGTCTGTAGTGGCCTGCATCCCTGCTCTGCCATGTTCCTCATGCTCGATTCAGACAGACCTTTCCTAAAGTTCTTCCAAAATAATCTTTTGCTGGAAATTTGTCACATTCCAAATATTTGTGGGTTCTGTCATTCCAAAACTTGTTCAGAGCCCTGATGTGGTGTTGATCTGAATTATGCCAGGAAGATCTTAGACAAAGACCTGTCTACTCTCTACCATATTGATTCTGCCCCTTGGAATTTTTCTTTCTATCTCTTGCTGTTTGACTTTGGCAGTAATATGTAGAAATACAGATGATTTGCATGGGTTTATTTAATATCTTGCAAGTTTACTAAAAATGTTAATTGTTTCAAATAGCTTTTTGGATGATTTTCTAAGATTTTCTAAACATTGTCATATCATCTACAAAGATGTATGGATTTACCTCTTCATTATCTATTCAAATTCCTTTAATTTCTTTTGCTTTTCTTATTGCTAAAGCCAAAGCTTCTAGTACAGTGTTGGATTGGACATCCTTGTTTTATCTCTGGTTTTATTAAGAATGCTTCTAGCTTCTCTCCATTACAAATAAGGCTTGCTGTTGGTTTTAGATACAACTAATCTATGCTGTTTAGTGTTTTTAAAAGGAATAGGTGCTGTCATTGAACTAACTCTCCATTCCTGGTATAAATCCCACTTGATCACATTATATTATCCTGTTTATAAGTCGCTGTAATCTCTTTGCTAACATTTAAAAATTTTGCATCAATATCCATTAGGGAGATTGTGCTGTAATTTTCTTTCTCTATTTTGGCTCTTCCTGGTTTAGGTATTAGTACCATATTGTTACTTCTCTTATGCTTACTCTCATTTCTTTTCTCATTTTTTCTTCTATCCTTCTTATTGGCCTTTTGAAGTCTTTTACAATTTTTCTGATTCTTTGAGCTTTCTTCTGTGGATGTTCTATCCTCATCTGAGTTTGTGTTTTGGTCTGCCTAATCACCATAATAGCATACTATAGTCAAGGTTTTATTCTATTTCTTGCTTGTTTTCTTTCCTTTTATTTTGGTATTTTCTCTTTTTTTTAATTTTTTTTTCTGATACATCTGGGGTTAAGTGACTTGCCCAGGGTCATGCAGCTAGGAAGTGTTAAGTGTCTGAGGTCAGATTTGAACTCAGGTCCTCCTGACTTTAAGGCTGGTGCTCTATCCACTGCACCACCTAGCTGCCCCTCTTTTTTTATTTTTAAGATGGAGCTCTGTGCTTGGGCACTGTCCCAAGCTTCCTGTGCAGCTCTGAGCCTTGACTTCAAACACTAAGGCACCTTGTGTTGGCAGGGGATAGCTTTGCCTGCTTTAGTAAGTAAATAGCCTAGCTTCCCACAGTTTTTCTTCTGAGCTAGGACTGTAAGCTGCCCCACTGATTTGCTCCTCTACTGAGCCAGGCTGAAGGTCTTAGTTGCTGATTGGCTCTGCTTTTCCCAGAGTCTGTCTGACCTGAGCTGAACACCCTTTTCACCCCAGTGAGACTGACCTTTCTTGAAGTTTTTTCAGTCTGTCTTGAGCTGGAGAAAGTTTCATTCCATCACATTGTGTTCAGAGGCTTGGTTTCATATGGTTTATGAAGAAATCTTTTGTGCCTCATCATGTGATCTATTTTGATCTATTTGTCCCATTATACCTCCCCTTTCCTCTTTTTTTTTTCTTTTTCAATTCCTTAATGTTTTTCCTTAATAACATCATATCAGAGTCCATTCACAGCCACACCTTCCCTCCATGAGATTGTCTTTTCTAACTGTCCCAATAACAGAAACAGTTCGCAAAAGTTATAGATATCATTTTCCAATCTTGGGATATAAATAGTTTAACCTATTTCTCTTTCTATGCTTCTCTTAAGTCCTGTTTGAAGATCTGATTTTCTGTTTACTTCTGTTTTTTCAATAGAAATGATTAAAAGTCTTTTACTTCATTGAAGATCCATCACTTCCTCTGAAAGATGATGCTCAGTGTAGCTAGGTAGTTAATTCTCAGTTGTAAATCCTTTCTCTTCTGGAATATTGTGCCCCAGCTCTTCCTATCCTTTATTATAGAAGCTGTCAGATCCTGGGTAATCCTGACTGTCACTCCTTGATACTTCAATTAATTTTGTCTGGAAGCTTATAGTATTTCTTTGAGATTATAGTTCTAGAGTTTTGCAGCAGTGTTCTTTGGGGTTTCCTTTGTGGAATCTCTTTCCAGAGATGATCCATGAATTCTTTCAATGACTATTTCCCCCTTTGTTTCAAGTATGTCAGGGCAGTTTTCCTTGAGAATCTCTTGAAGAATGGTATCTGGGATTTTGTTTTTGTTTTTGTTTTTTGGTTGTGGTCTTCAGATACACTAATAATTTTTAAATTTTCTCTCCTGGAACTTTTCCCAAGTTGGTTGTTTTTCCAATGAGTTATTTTACATTTTAGTCAATTTTTTTCATTATTTTATTTTATTATTGACTGGTTCTTGATGTCTCATAGAGTCACTAACTTCCATTTGCCCCATTCTAATTTTTAATATGTGATTTTTTTCAGTTAGGTTTTGTATTTCTTTTTCCATTTGATTAGTACTACTTTTCAAGATATTGTTTTATTCAGTGTATTTTTTTTTTTTTTTTGCATTTGGTCAATTGTATTTTTTAAGGAGTTGCCTTTCTTTTCCCTCCTGTTGATTTTCTCTTCTCATTTTTTTTCTCATTTTTTTCTGTTACCTTTCTTATTTGCTTTTTAAAGCCTTTTATGAGCACTTCCAAGAATGGGCTTGAAACTATCTGTGGACACTTTTTCCTTATCTGAATTGGTGTTTTGATCTTCCTTGTCACCATAGTAGCTTTCTATGGTCAAGGTTCTTTTCTGTTTCTTGCTCATTTTCTTTCTTTTTCTTTTGATATGCTTCCTCTTTTTTTTTTTTTTTTTTTTTTTTAATTTTGCTATTATGGTCAAGCATCACTCCTGGGATAAATGGGGAGCTGCCCCAGGCCTCCTACAGTTCTGAGCCATGACTTTGAGCACAGGGGTACCTTGGAGTTTGGTATTTTGCTCCCAACAAAATATATATATGTAATGGGCTGAGGCTTGAGTTGATGCACTGAGGTCTTAAGCACATGAGGCTAAATAGTAATTGGACCATAATCTATTAATATATAAGCTTGGAGAAAGAATGGCCCCCGCCCACTCTTTGTGCAAGTCCTGATGTGTTGTATAGGAAATGATAATTTTGGTGGGTGGAGGCAGGGGAGTGGAAAAAGAAGGGGAAGGAGAGACTTTTGGCATTCATGGTTTGCTCAGCTCAGATCACTCTCTATTAGCTGGCTTCCTGTCGCAGCTGCCCATATTGCTATCGCAATCTTTATTCACCTCTTCATTTCAATAAATATTGAAGATTTTTCCCTTAACCTGAATTCCTGACTCCAGCTGATTTTAAATACGCGGTCATTATATATATATATATATAATTTTTTCATATGGTTTATTTTTATTTATTATTTTTTCCCGTCATCTTAGCCAATCTGAGACGTGTATAGTAGTACCTTAGAGTCATCTTAGATTACATTTCTTTCTTCAGTAGTGATTTAGAACATTTTTTCATATGACTAGAAATAGTTTTAATTTCTTCATCTGAAAAATTGTTTGCTCATATTCTTTGACTATTAATTGAAGAATGTCTTATATTTCTGCAAATTTGAGTCAATTCTGCTTATATTTTAGAAATAAGGCATTTATTGGAATCCTTGGATGTAAAAATTTTTTCCCAGTTTTCTGCTTCCCTTCTAATGTTGTCTGCATTGGTTTTGTTTGTACAAAACATTTTTAATTTAATATAATCAAAATTATCCATTTAGCATTTCATATTATTCTCTAGTTCTTCTTTCATCATAAATTTCTTCTTTTTCCATAGATCTGAGAGCTAGTCTATCCTTTGTTCTTTTAATTTGCTTATAGTCTCACATTTTATATTTAAGTCAGGTTTCATGTGGTTTTCCAGTGAAATTGGGAGAGTTGGTTCAACTTCCTGGCTTTACTCTTGGCATCTTGGCTCCACCCCCTGAACTTTAATAGATTTTTGAATGCCTTTGAAGCCAATCGGAAAGCCTCCTCTTCCACATGGGGTTAGCAGACCAGAATCTGCTGTGAATTATTTATACTCGCCTCTCCAATGCATTTCTTGTATGCATCATCACAATTCTTCTAGCAGCTTCTTGAGGAGATTGCATTAGTTGAGTAAGTTGATGTGGTCTGTGCATGTGATACAAATATATTATGAAATATATTATATCCATGATCATGATAGAACATGTTAGACAGGACTTTATAAAGATTTTTTAATAGATCATATTTTTTACAAATCTACAATTGACTAAAAGAGATATAGGATCTATGATCTTAATATATTTGTTTGTTGAGTATAAAAAAAAAATTCACCCTAGAGCAAAACATATTACAGAATCTCCTCCAACAAAATATCTTTTATGTATTTGTTATAATCTGGTAAAATTGCACAATAGACATAACCAAAAAGGTAACTGTTGAATAGACCCAGGCCTGTTCTAGTCAATGTTAAATTATAAAAATTTTTAATGTTTTCTAATAGTATATTACATGTAATAAGCACTCAACAATTGTTAAATTAATATTGAATTGAATTTATTTCATGGAAAAGAACTGATCACTGTTTTTACAAAAGCAAAAAAATAGAATGCCTTTTATCATCACACATACACACACAGAAAATATTGACTTACATTTTAAATTAATGCTTGGATTAATTAATATATTTGAATATATTTCTAAAAATAAAGGTAAAACAATGATTGCCTAATTAATTTTCAGTTACCAAAACTTTTCAGTAAACATTATAAATAATCACTAAGGATTAAAAACAAGCACTTTAACATTAATTTAGCTTCCTTTTTTATTTTTCCTGTCTACATTAAATGATTTATGAAAGCAGTTGGTTTTGAATCTATACCTCATATACATACTAACAAATACTTGTGTGTTTACATATATTTGTATACATAGATTTTTAATGTATGTACGTAATGTACATAGAGAGCAGCAGCTTGTGGCTCAGTAGATAGAATACTGAACCTAGAATTATGAATACCTAGTTCAAATCTAACCTCAGACATTTACTGGCTGTATGGTCCTGAGCAAGTCATTTAACTTGTTTGCTTCAGTTTCTTCAGCTATAAAGTGAATATAATAATAATACCTGCCTCATAGGATTATTATGAGGATTAAATTATATATTTGTAGAGAATGCTTACAGTGCCAGTTGGATAATGGCATGAGCTATCTTTGTACTTTTTAGATATCTTAGGTGGCATTTGAGGTACTTTAATCACAGTGATAGCCTGTTACAACTGGCTCATATTTTGCAAAGTGATTTTTAAAGAAATATCAGTGAATATGAGGGTGAAAAAGAGAATATTAGGACAAGTTGGTGGCTTCATGAATTAAGTACTCACCCTGTTATCAGGAAGATTTTTCTTTGTTCAAATCTAGCCTTGAATACTTATTAGCTCTATCACCCTAGAAAAGTCACATAATCCTGTTTATTGAAGTTACTCATCTATAAAATAATCTGGAGGAGGAAATAACAAACCACTCATTATCTTTGCCAAGAAAGTAAAAATGGAATCATGAAAAACTGGATACAATTGAAAAATTACTGAACAACAAATAAATATATGATGGCTTTTTCAAAGACTTCATTATTCCCATTATTCATTAAAAAATATTTATCCTAAAGCTCTTAGACTACTTCTTCAAGTTACGTAAATTCACATTGCTTATAGCATGTTGGGTACACTAGTCCGACTCCATCTTGATCACTACTAATTGATCTCAATGTCAACACTAGTAGTCTGTGTAGTACTACAGCTTTTTTAAGAGTTCTCATGAAAGAGTAGAATGGCAGACCAATAGTTTTTTCTTTTGGTAAAATCCATGAAAAAGGAAAGTATTTATATTTAACATCTCACTGTTAGAATCGAATTTCATGGACTATTTCCCTTTTGTTTGTCTTTGTCTTACATAATTATTGATTTGTTAATACAAGATACATATCTATTTTTAAAAAATTAATTCCATTGGCATTTTAAAAGATCTACTACGTATAGAACATTGTATAAAGTGCAATTTTATTTACCACCTTGTTTTTATCTTGGTTAATTTATTATTTCCTCTTATATACCTTTCTGTTTTGTCAAAATAACCTGTCCTTTCTATTAGACTAAGAATAAACTTAAGTAGATTATAATTGAATATTGCTCTTTATCTTGTCTTCCTTTCATGAAATGTGAAATATTGTATGATTAAAACAATTATTCTAAAGACACTTTTACTTCATTGTGATGCTTTCTGATATTAAAATGCATATAGTGAGGGAGGGGCTTATTAGCTAGCTACCCAAATTAGTGGTCAATAGAGATTCTAATGGGGCAATTTAAAATATTCTTTTTCACCACCAGATGGCATAACCATTATTTTAAATAGTGTATGCACATCAACAAATGTGTTTCAACTTTATAAACATGATTGGTAGTAACATAGTAAAAAATATTTTAATGGTAAATGATTATTCCAGAAATGTCCAATTTTATCTACAAAGTTTTTTCTAGAATATTTATAAATATATTATGTGATGTGATCTGCAATCTGTATAGTTCTATATATGTCTATGTAATATATATATATATACACACATGAGTTTATATATGAATATTTCTAAGTTAAATATAATAGTCTTAGTAATTATGATCATTGTTATTTACATTGTAAAATGTTTTTCAGTTTTCAAAATTCTTTCATATCTTGTTATTTGATTATAAACTTCTATCATTACATTAAATGGGATTTTATTTCCTTGCACTAATCCCTCTAAGCAACATAAGTCTTAGACTTGATCAAGAGAAATGCTTCTCTTAATCCTTATGTCACCTAATGCCATTTAGAGACATGAGTATTCAGGAGAAATATTGCAGAATGTTTACATTATCATTAGTCTTAGTCAAGGAATTATTGATAATATTTTGAGTAGGTGAATTGTGGAATGTTAGTCATGATTATTAATATTAATTATAACTTTTGTAACTTAAAAAATGATAGAATCTTTTATATACTTCATAAGTAAAGAATTACTAATGTCAATGGTCACAAATCTCTTAAAAACATTTTATTATTCCAATGTCTTTCCAATGGTGTGATTTTATTGGTATCTATCTTTGATAATTAAAATCTTATGAATTTATTCATAATTTATCAAGATTTCTTTGTCTAGCTATATGAATTCATGGGAAAGGAAGCTCTTAATGAAGAATTTTCCTTATTAAAATAGATCAGCAATTGCCAGAGCACTCATAGTCATTACTTAGGATCTTAAAAAGTTAAAAGACTTATTCAGAATACATAGCACCTGTATCACAGGTAGAATTTGAACCCTGGCTCTTGGAGGCTATCCTTTGAGTTACAATGCTATGTTGCTGCTAAATCAAGAAATATACAGGATTAATTCCTAAGTGGTCAAAAACCTAACAGAATATTACTAACAATAGTGACACCTAGTTGCAATCATTAATTGATCAAATGAGGATATTTTACAACAAAATAATGAAATAAGAATATTCCCATGGAATGATCTAATATCTACATTCTCTCTTATTGAGGATAAATAAAAAAAGAAGTTAGCTATATTTAAAAACAAGGGGTAACAATGTCCCTAAAAGGAAAATCAAGTGTGTGGATATTACTTTTGTATAAAACAAAACTATCTACTGCTATTACTATTACTACTAGCCAGCCAACTAGCATTTATAAAGCACATTCACATTTTACAAAATGTTTTGCAGATATTTTTTAATTATATCCTCACAACAACCCTGGGAATAGGTAATATTTTCACCACTATTTATATACGTTTTTGGAAACTGAGGCTGAGAGAGATGAAATGAACTGCTCAGCATCTAGATCTAGCAAGATTAGAATTCAGGTCTTGTTGATTCCCAAGGCCAACACTTAATCCACTGTCCAATTCATTTTATGATTTTAATATTAGAGGCATGTGGTTTATTATGAGTAGCGTAAAGTCTTCTGTGGATTAAAAAAAACAAACTGAAAATGATATCAGTTTATTATTCAAGCATTTATTAAGCTACCACTTGTGTCAGGTACTCTGCTAGGCAGTGGGGATAAAGACAATTACATATATTTGCCCTTAAGGAAATTATAGCTGATGAGGGAAGACAGCACATACTTAAATATATGTATATAGAAAACAAATATGAGCAATATAGTTTGGTTGGGGACTTGTAGTTAGCTGGGCATTAAGAAAGGCTTTATGTAGAATTTATTATTTGTGGAGTGTTTTAAAGGAAAAGAAGTGGTTTAATGAATGAGGAGGGAGATATTAAGTGTTTACAAGGTGCAGAACACTGTGTTAAATACTTGTGATGGAAATAGGAAAGCCCTCTATTCTTGAGGAGCTCACATTTTAAATGAGTCAAATTTAGAAGGTCTCAATTACAAAGATCCTTTGAGTACAGCGAGGTAGATAATCTTTTAAAATATCTTTTCCATTAATAAAAAGAATATCTGTTTCTGAAATTAAACCACTTTGTGCTACCAAAGATTTTGATCAGAACTTATTTCTATATTAAGAGTATATAAATGGTAATTATAGCTTTTTATTTTAAGAAGTGGATGGGAAATAAGTATACATTCCAGTTATTTATACAGCCAGGGAAAAGGCCCATAGACAGGAGATTGAATATTGGGTGACTAATAATAGAAAAGTTGGGCTGGACACTACAAGATAGGGATAATTTATAAATTTGAAAACATAGATTGACGTCCAGGATATAAAGAACTTAAAAAAAAATTACTTAATTTTAGGAGACAGTGGTTTTTATTGAAGGGGAATAAGTCATCAGACTAGAACTTTAGGAAAATCACTTGATATTGGGAAACAATACATATACGCTGATGATGTCTTCAATGGTAGGTATGGTTAATACAGAAATTGATAAAAATTAATCCCTGAGGCAGGCAGGGGAGAAAGCATTAATAGAGATTAGTTTAGCTCTATGGTCCCACCCTCTGGGAAATTTATCCAATCTGAAATCCAAGTTATGTCAAATCCTGAGACCTATGCTTTATGAGGTCTTGGACAATTTCTTCTCACAATGCCCTGTCAGAAATCCCAGTCAGGTCCTTGAGGTTAACTTTTCCCTATAAAATCTATTCATAGGCTATCCCATGGCTGCTGCCTTCCTTTGGGTCAGTCTACCATGGCAGATATTTTGTGGCTCGGTGGCTTTCCCTTTCCCCTTCTGCTTCCCCCATGCCATATAGTATCTCCTCTAACTCATGCTTCCCAACCCCAATTCTCCTCCCTACGTAGGAATAACATTTAGGATGCTAAGTTCCTTTAGCTTGCCAGCTAAGAACATACCCCAACCTCATGGGGTGCTCCCTTTCTACTGGGTAATTGTGAGTTCCTCTGAGGAACTTGTCTTTCATATGCTCTCCCACTCTATTTCATATTTGCCATTCCTGATGTCTATTGTATCTCTTCATTTTGTGTATAGCCTATTCCCCTAAAAAAAAAATCTACTTTTTTAATAAAGAAAATGGCCATTGTGAATCTTTCACATGATTGAACCTCAACTTTTGATGCCTATCATTATTTGGTGTCGACATTTTTGGTGCAGAACACATCATACCCCAATAACATTTTTCACATTACTAGATTATTGAGTCAGAACTAGAGACTTAAGAAGACAAGGTCCTTCCTCTATAATGGAAATTCATTTTTTTTTTTAAACTGAAGGAAGTAATTTATCAGGAAAGGCTTCATTATACTCTTGCTTTTTAGTAGTCTTTATTAAACATACTGAAGTAAAATTACCACATTTACATATTACTATTTTCAATGAAAAAACAAAATTTAACTTTCATATGTAAACAGGTTAATCAGGATTATTCTTCAAACTAGAAATTTAATCTTTTAAAAATCTTTTCTAATACTTTTTAAATGTGTTTAGGTATGATATTTATAAATATTACATATAAATATCATAAGAGAAGCAGCCTGCTAGAGCTAAATCCTATCTGGGACACTAAATATGCATATTACCCTTAGAGGTGACATTTGACTTCTCTGCCTCAGGCAATTTTTAAGGATTTAATTACTAATTCAAAGGCAGATTTCTCTCAAATATATAGAAGGAGTTCCACTCTTTTAGTTTCTTTGATTAGGTGTAAGGGGTCATTCTTTGTCTCATTGCATCCTAGCCCTAATCACCTTAAAAAGTCAAGGTCTCCCTTTGCAAATAGGGCCATTTCTAGTTCTCTTGGACTATTCTTGACCACTTGATTCAGATGGCTGTAGAAGGGAAAGTGAAACATGACCCTGTACAGCTCTTTTAAATCCAATTCATTTGTATGTCTTGGAATCACTTCCCTGATGTTATGGTCCTCTTTCAGAATGAAAGACAAATAAGGAGATCCTTCCGATTCTTCCAATATTGCCTGCATATGTTTTATCTTAGATTCTGAGTTGACAAAGTTAGACTAAATTCCCTTTCACTAATTTGTACAGTGGAAGTAAGTCCTCACTTTGTATTTAAAGACATTTCTCACAGTTAGTTTGTTGTTGTGGTGGTGATTATTCAGTCATTTAGTCATGTTCAATTTTTCATGATCTCGTCGACCATAAGCTCTTTAGGCCCTCTACCCTCCAATATCTCTCAAAGTCTTTCCAAGTTCATATTCATTGTTTCCATGACACTATCATCTTTTCCTCTGCTATGCCCTTCTCCTTTACCATCAATCTTAACCAAGATTAAAATATTTTTTAGCAAGTTCTGCCTTCTCATTATGTGGACAAAGGATTTAAGTTTCAGCTTCAGTATTTGACCTTCCAGTTTATAGTCTGAATTAATTTCTTTAAATATTGACTTATTTGAATTATTTTTCTATCCAAAGGATTCTCCAAAGCCTTTTCTACAACCTAACCACAACTTGAAAATGTCAATTCTACAGAGTTCAGCTCTCTTTATAGTCTCTCAACAATCATATGTTGCTAATGGAGAAATCAAAGTATTGACTATACATATCTTTTTTGGCAAGGTACTGTCTCTGTTTTTAATATGCTTTCCAGATCTGCCTGGCTTTTTTTTTAAGTATCTTTCAATATCATGAGCATAGTCACTGTCTACAGTGATTTTTGAGATTAAGAGTATAAAATCTGACATTGCTTCCATTTCTTCTCCCTTTACTTTCCAGCAGCTAATGTGTTTAGTTGCAAAGGTTTCTTTTTTTCCTATGTTAAACTTCAAGCCAGTATTTGTATTCTCTCCTTTATTGCTCATCAAGAGGCTTCTTAGTTCTTCTCTACTTTATGCCATCAGAATGGCATTATCTGCAAATTTGAAATTGTTGATATTTCTTCTTGGCAACTTAATTTCAGTTTTTGATTTATCCAGCTTGACATTTTACATAGTATACTTTGAATATAAGTCATATAAATGAGATAACTTTTGGCCCCTAAATGAAGTACTTTAATGTGTGTCCTTATTAAATTTTATGTTACTCAGTTGAATTCAACATTTATTAAGCATTGTATGCAAAGTGCATTGCTGTGCTATTGATAAAGAAGGTACAAAAAGAAAAGAACTCCTGTCCTGAGGGATTACATATAGTTAAGAAGAAGATTTTGGGGTATGTGTTGGGTATAGGAAAAGGTGTAACATGAATATAAACAGGGAAATATCAGGGACTTTGAGAAGGAAAGGGGCACTAAAAAAAGGGAATAAAGAAAAGCATTATGGAAATTTGGGCTCAGTTTGCAAAGAAGATAAAGTTCCTAAGAGAGGATATTGAGAAGGACAAATTTTTTAGGTATAAAGGAGGACCAAATAAATGCAAAGGGATGGGCATGAAATGTCAAGTTTCAGGAAACAGCTAATAATCCCTTTTGTCTAGAGACCAGAATATGCAAAGGGGAGCAATGTGAAATATGTCTAAATAGGTAGATGATAGTCAAATTGTTTAAAGTTTTAAACGCCAAACTAAGGAGTTTGTATTTGTTATTGCAAAGTCTCAAGTAACAATTAGGGCATAGATCAAGGCCACATCCTTATGAAAGATCTTAATTTTTCTCATACAGTAAGAAATATGATCACAGCTGCTCACCTGGATGTATATAGAGCAGCTAAAAATAAATAGGAATGGGAACAGAACAGTTTCTTCTTAGGACAATAAGAGAATGTTTGAAGAAAGATACTAGGAAGGAGATTTGGTTCCTATGCAATGTAAACACATCCAGATTAATTCCACTGAAACAATAAGTAACTAACGTTGTGGTTAGCTGGGTTAGGAAGTACCTTCTGCCCGAGCCACAGGATCTTTCATTTCCCAGAGAGTGTAGGGAGTTGGGTGTCTCAGTAGGTAAAGATTGAGGGAAGCACTGCTGATAAAGAATGCCAGGCCTATCTGTGCTGCAGAGGCACAGGCCTTAGTGAAGGAACCAGCATATATGGGGCAGGGAAGTTGCTGGCTGCAGGTACTTAAAAAAGAATGAAGTTCTCTTTGGGTTCCAGGAAACCAAAGGCACTATACTACCCTCTTACCACCAGGACCACCACAACCACTGGAGGACCAGAGGTGATTACACTAATAAGATCTTATTAAAAATAATAATAATAATAATAATGACAATAGTAAGATCAGCAGGCAAAGGAGAAAGAAAACACAACTATAGAAAATCACCATCGGAATAGGGATCAGGATTCATCTTCAGAGAATAATTTTGCAATAAACAAAAAGCTTCTCCTAGCCCCAAAAGTAACATCAAATTGCTCCTTGTCCCAGAAGAATTTATAAAAGAATTAAAAAAAAAAACACTTTAAAATCAAATGAGAGCGATTGTTGGAAAACTTAGAAATAATAAATAATGACAACCTAAGGAAAAAAAAACAAAAAAATTATGAAAAGAAAGTCAACTAATTGTAAAAAGAAATCCAGTCTTAAAGAAGAAAATGACTTCTTGAAAATTAAAATTGGGCAAGGAGAAGTAGTGGCAACAGGAAATAAAATGTAAGGAATGGGGAAAAAAACCCATAATATTTATTGGTTTATCTCAAATCTATGACCAAAAAATAAAATAACTGAATCTGAATAGACTAATATAAGAAATAATTAAAGAAAATTGTGCTAAAGTATTAGAATAAGAGGTAAGGAAATAGAAATAGAAAAAAAAATCCACTAATCACCACCTGAAAAAAGAAAACCCACAGGAACATTATTACTAAATTTCAAAATTATGAAATTTCAGATCAAAAAGAAAATTTTATAATCAACAATAACAACAGCAAAACCAATTCAAATATTCTGGAACCATCATCAGAATCACACAATGCCTACCAGTTGCTGCAATAAAAGTGTTGTCTTAGGATATTATACATAGAAGATCTAATGAACTACAATTGTGGCTGAAAATCATATATTCAACAAAATTAACTGTAATAGTGAACAAAAAATGGATATTAAATGAATTGCTATATTTTTAGAATTTGTGGCAAAGAAATCTGAACTTAGAAAATCGAGTAAGCATCAAAGACATCTCAAGGGACTGAATAAGGATAAACTTTTTTCTAAATGGAAATGTAAACTATATGATATGATTCTAAGAAGTAAAATCATGTAGGAAAAAGTAAAACCAGTAATTATGTCATACAAATGAGGTGCAAAAGCAAGAATTGACACAGGAATTAGATTGGAAAAGAGGGCTGGTAGTTCTGAAATCCTGCTCACATTGGGAACGCGTTAAAGAGGGAACAATGCATGCATATATTCATATATATATGTATATATACATATATATTCAGAAGGATATAAAACACTAAAATTTATGAAAAATAACAGGAGGGAATAAAAAAAAGACAGAGTATAGAAGAGTAGAGATTAATGGAAATAGATTAAGGTGTGTAGATTAATGGAATGGAATACAAACTAGCAGGTAGAAAAGTAGAGTTAGGAGGGATACAAATAAAAGATATAAATACTAATAATGATCAGGAGTGGAATTTATTTTATTTCATTTTTTCCCATCTTTAATTTTAAAGCTTTTTATTTTCAAAATATATCATAGTTTTCAACATTCACCCTTGCAAAACCTTGTATTTCACATTTTTTTTCTCCTTTCCTTCCCCCCCTTCCCCTAGACAGCAAGTAATCCAATATATGTTAAACACGTGCAATTCTTCTAAAACATTTCCACAATTACACATACTGCACAAGAAAAATTAGATCAAACAGGGAAAAAATGAGAAAGAAAACAATGCAAGCAAAAAACAATAAAAAAAAAAAGTGAAAATACTATGTTGTGATCCATACTCAGTTGCCACAATCTGGATGCAAACAGCTCTCTCCATCACAATACCATTGGAACTGGCCTGAATCACCTGACTGTTTAAAGGAGCCATATCTATCAGAATTGATCGTGTAATCTTGATATTGATGTGTACAATGTTCTTCTGGTTCTACAATTTCACTTAGCATCAGTTCATGTAAGCCACTTCAGGCATCTCAGAAATCATCCTGCTGATCATTTCTTATAGAACAACAATATTTCATAACATTCATATACCCTAATTCATATATCATAATTTATTCAGCTATTCTCCAACTGATGGGTATCCACTTAGTTTTTAGTTCCTTACCACTACAAAAAGGGCACAGTTTGATAGTCTTTTGGACATAGTTCTATATTGTTTTCCACAATGATTGGGTCAGGTCACAACTCTACCAACAGTGTATTAATTTTCCCACATCCCCTCCAACATTCATTATTATCTTTTTCTATCATCCCAGGGGTCATCAAACTATGGCCCACGGGCCAGATGCAGCAGCTGAGGACATTTATCCCTCTCACCCAGGGCTATGAAGTTTCTTTATTTAAATGCCCACAAAACAAAGTTTTTGTTTTTACTATAGTCCAGCCCTCCAACAGTCTGAGGGACAGTGAACTGGCCCCCTATTTAAAAAGTTTGGGAACCCCTGAAACCAATCTGAAAGATATATAGTGGTAACTTAGAGGTATCTTAATTTGTATTTCTCTAAACAAAATGATTTAGAACATTTTTTTTCTTGTGACTAGAAATGATTTTAATTTCTTCATCTAAAAATTGCCTTTTTATATCCTTTGACCATTCATCAATTGGAAAATTGCTTTTATTCTTATAAATTTGAGTCAATTCTCTATAAAAATATAGAGAAAAAACAGAAATGAGACCTTTATCTGAACCTTATGATGTAAATTTTTTTCCAGTTTACTGCTTCCCTTCTAATTTTCTCTGCATTGGCTTTGTACAAAACCTTTTTAATTTAATATAATCAAAATTATCCATTTTTTCATTCAGTAACGTTCTATAATTCTTCTTTAGCCACTAGTTCCTTTCTTCTCCTGACAGGTGGGCTCTCCTTTGTTCTTTTAAATTTGTTTATAGTATTACTCTTTATATCTAAATCCTGAATCCATTTTGACCTTATCTTGGTATAGGATGTCAGTGCTTAGTTTCTGCCATACTAATTTACAATTTTCTCAGAAATTTTTGTCAAACAGTGAGTTCTTATCCCAAAAGCTGGGTTCTTCAGGTTTATTAAACACTAGATTACTATAGCCATTGACTACTGTGTCTTGCGAACCTAAGCAATTCCACTGATTGACTATTCTATTTCTTAGCTAGTATCAAATGGTTTTAATGACCATTGCTTTAAATATAACTTTAGGTCTGGTACAACTAGGCAACCTTCATTTGCATTTTTTTCATTAGTTCCTTTGAACATTTGACCTTTGCTTCTTCCAGATAAGCTTTGTCATTTTTTTCAAGCTCTGTATAGTAGTTTCTTGGCAGTTTGGTATGGCATTGAATAAATAGACTGATTGTCCTTTTTATTATATTGGCTCAGCCTACCCATGAGCACTTAATATTCTTAGTGGAATTTCTTTTTTAAAAAATTAGGCATAGTAATCATTGTTCTCAAAGTCAAAGTTTAAAAGATTCAGTCAAAAGAGAGAAATCTATATTGTATATAGGCCACATTATTATTGTTTTAGATGTATGTATATACATCTATTATATGTGTGCATATATATATGTAAGTGTACATTTGTGTATTATGTATATTTACACATATCCATGTTTAACCATAGCCTGCTTGAGAGAGGTTTGGTGGGAAGGAAAGGGGGAAAAAAAGAATAATGTAAAAAGTACACATCAGAAAACAAAACATACAAGGAAGCAAAGATGGATAGTTCTGAATATTCTATATCTATATGGAAATATATATACATATATATTTGAAATGAAAATTTATTGTTACATATTTTGAATCCTTTCATGTTCTATTGTGCATGGCAATATTTTTCTTTCTTTTTCTTTTTTTTCTACATTTTAAATAAATGTCAAATTTAAATAAATGCATTACAAAACATCAGGAAATAAGGCAGAAGGTAAAGTAAAACATAAACACACATTTAGAAGCATGAGACAGAAAAGAGGAAAGACACATAAAAAGACAGAGTCAGAAAACGACAGGGAGGAGAGGAAGAGGGGGGGAAAAGGAGACAAGCAGGAATGAATAGAGTCAGAGACATCCAGAGATGGAAATGTATGAAGATATGGAGTGAGACAGAAATGGTGACATAGGCAATGTTCTATATCACATTGGTACCGATCAAGTGGGGTGTTGTGGAAGTGGAGACAGCCAGCCTACTTAATTTTTTTTCTAAAGTTTTAACAGTTAATAGTAAAAAAAGATATTCAGTGAAGAAAAAGACAGCAACATATATGTGGAGAGAGATATATATAGAGAGGTAGAGACAAAGGCTTGGAGAGATAAGAAGGGAGAGGGGACAGTAAAGGAGGAGAAAGAAACAATAAAATGATCAAAGTGATGGCATCCTGCAGGTAAAAATGGAATATAGTATATTCTACTAAGTAGTAGAAAGGTTAAGCCTGTAAAGGACACTGATCTGTCTTGGAAGTTAGAACAAAGGAGGGGAATATGGATGAAAATGTAGAATGGTTTTGAGATATGGGTTAAAGAATGGTGGGAATTCACTGTACATATTCCTTCACTAGCTATGAAGATCTTTTGGAATCTTAATTATGTCATATCCTTTATAATCTCTGTCTTTCAGTTTCATGTTCTCCACACATTATCTATTTGCCTCTTCTTTTTCATTCAAATCTTTGATACAAATCGTGAATCACAGAATCATAGAAGTGTAACTAGAAGTGACTTTAGAGATACTCTAGTCTGTAAAGTACAGACTGGCTCCCTGGAGGCCTCGGGGTCAGCTAGAGTAAGGATAAATTAAAGTCCTTGATCTTTAGGGGTAGAAGTGAAAGATCTTTCCTGTATTTTGGAATCCAGAGTCTCCTGACTCTCTCCTCCTCTTTCTGCCACCAAGTGCCTTACCTATGATTATCTTAACACCAAACATTCAGTAAGCACCAATGGTGAGAGGAGCCATTTATCCAGATATATGCTAATAGAGTCATTATGTCACATCATATAAGTAATTTGCCTTAAGTGCTTTGTTGTCTGATTCAAGTATACCTTTTTGGAGTTTCATCCCTCTATACTAGTCCAACCTCGTTTTGTTTTATACAGATGAGGAAACTGAAATCTAGAAGAGTTAGTAAATATTGTATTCAAGTCTTGTTTCTGACTTTAAACTCAATGTTCTTTTATTGTACCACACTTAGAGTAGGACCAGTTGTATAGTTCCTGGGATGCTCCTTTGAGTATGACTCAGTACTCTAATAGATCTCTGGTCTTTTCAATTTGAATATTCTCTCCAAAAATGCAGATCACACATTGGTCTTTTCCTATGCCACTCTTTACTGATAAATTTGCAGTTTTTGCCATAGTACCTGCTCTGTGGTGGTAGATAAGGGATAGGGGGAGAGGTAAAGACAGAAGTCCTTTTCAACTTCTCTTAATGTTTAATTAGTCCTCTTTGGGTGTCACAATTCAACTTCTGTTGGCTCCATTTCTTTCTATCAAATAAAAGGGAAATTATAGCTTATTTCTTCAAAAGCTTTCCCAAAATATATGTATAATGCTTCTTGAACTTTATTTTGGTAATCTATTTTAAGAACCCTGTGCAAAAAGAAAATGAAGTTACTTTTGTTTTACTTCTTTTGATGAATCAAATCTTCATTTTTAAGTGCCATTGAACCATTAAGTCAACAGCAGCTATCGAAATTTGCCTGTATTCCAAGTTCATTTCATCATTATATTTTGTAGAATAGAAATTATTAAATTTCTATATTATTACAGTTACTCACATTTGCCAGTCTCTTACCCAGTTGCATTTCTCTTGTTCTCCAAGAATTTTCAGAAATTATTGATTGAAGTTCTGCAATCATGTCTTCACATTCTTCCAAAATCTTGGGATGTAATTCATCTTGGCCTGTAGAATAGAACTCATTGAAAGCAGATAGTTATTCTCTTTTTATATCCTCATTTATCATTGGTTTTAATTTCATTTTAACAATTTTCTCATATATTTTCTATCTACATTTTTTTGGGGAAAGGCAAAATAAGACTTAAATGGTTTCTTTGTAATGAATTATTTTTATTCCATCTATGCCAAGCAGTAATTCTTTCATCTTTCTGTCTTTTGTAACTAAAAATACATTTAAAATTTCCCATTTGCTGTTATAATGTTCCATCTCTTATTTTTATATGGCTATAAAAGTATTGTACATTTTTTGTGGTGAAATCATTTATATGAATTGTCAGAATTTTGTTCTTGACAGCATCTCTTCCCTTTTATACTTCTTTTGTATAATTTTAGGTCATAGGATCTTCCTTTTTTCTTTCTCTACACTCATTGAAATTAACTATCATGAAGTCTAAGTTGTACAATTTTCCTCTTCCAATTCCAAACCAAATGGTTTTTAAAATAGTAGATGAAAGGAATGCCATGGGGAAAAAATACTCAGCTTTCAAAAGAATTTTGGAAAAATGTTTATGCCATGGAATCTCAGGTTCCTGTCATTTTATTTTGAAAGCTACTTCATTATTGGTCAGAATTACTTTTGGATTAATAATTTCTCTCAGTATTTCCTTTATCTCTTGAAGTATAAAATTACCATTAAGCCAAAAATGTAACTGTCACACAATTTGTTAGCTGGGAAGTTCAATACTTAAACATTCTATATCTCTTTTTGTTTTCATAGATAATCTCCTTACCCTTTTTAAACTTTCTTCAGATGGCTCTTAACATCAATATTTAGCTGAAATAGTTTTCTCTAAAGTTTCCCAGTATTTCCTAATTGGCAAATCGAATATGTTTTCCAGTCCTCATCTTATTAAATTACACTTATTAAAACTCATGTCCAAAACTGTCCTCATAATTAGTCCCCTGATCTCTTCTGAATTTCTGTATTATAGTTCACAATACAATTATCCTTCCAGTCATTCAGGATCTCAATGTGTCATCTTTACTTTATCTTACTCTATCCACATCCACCTCCAAGCCAACCAGTTACCAAAACCTGTTGACTGTATGTTCACAGCTCTTTCATATATGTCCCCTCCTCTATTTAACACTGCTACCACCTTGGTAGAGGTCATTAATACCTTACATTTGTGCTTTTTCAGTTGCTTCCTTGTCTCATATTTTTCCTCCCTTAGTCCATCCTTTACTCAGCTATCAGTTATATTCCTAAAATATATATCTGATCAAGTGCCTTTCTTAATCAGTAAACTCTACTGGCTCTCCATTTGTTCCAGATTCAAATATAATGTCCTATGGCATTTGCAATCTTTCATAACTTGTATCCTTGCCTTTCCAGTCTTAAACTTTACTCCCATCCTTGTACTTTGCAAAGCAATGACGTTCACCTCCTTGCTATTTCTCATTGCCTGATTGTCTGTATTTTTCCTGGTTATTTCACATGCCTAGCATTTGTTCTTTCTTTATGTCTGACTCTTGGTATCCCTGGCTTCTTTCAGGTCTCAACTAATTTTCCATTTGGTGCAGTAAACTTTTCCTGCTTCTCCTTAGTGTTAATAACTTTCCTATTCTTATTATATCTACCCCAGATGTTCACATATGGACTTTTTGTACCCAGGTTATGGCAAAGCCTTCTTAACTTGTATTGTTCTGATCAGCCACAGTCAGACACACTGTATCATAACTCCAACATAAAGTCATTTTGATTCTTTTTGAGAACAAAAGGTCAACCAATAATATTCCTCTGAGAGTGTCTCCAGTTTATCCTTGTATATTTTGTTTTGTTCATAGAAATTTGTATGTTGCTTTTTCATCAGTACTTTCTCTCTCACCATTAGATTTTCTCTATGCAAATTGATAAAGTAGCTACAACTAAATAGAGATGTTTTCATGATGGCACCAAAGGATTAGAGAGGGATTAAGTGTCTTGTCCATGGCTACTCATGTAATCAGTACTTGAAACAGTACCTGTATTAGTCTTCATGGATTAAAAAACTGCTCTCCTATTCATTAGATGTGAAACTTCTTTGTTTCTCCCCTAAGGAATAACTGAGCAGAGGAACAGACCTTTCAGAATATTTATGTCTGTCTTTAAAAAGCAGGATAACTATATGAATGAAAACTGAATATAATTTTCTACTTCCAGAGACATTTCAGGGATGTTTTTAGATTGCATTGGTGAAAATGCTGAGTATCACAACATTTCTAGATGTTTAAGGGAAATAATGATTTTCCTTCTCTTATACCAATGAAATAGTCTTGTTTCATTCTTCCTTTGCTTTTTTATAAAGCTCTCTTAACAAACTAGTATGGTCTAGACGAAACTAAGAATTACTTATAATGTAGTTCTGAAATTTTAAGTTGTGCTGAAGTTTAAATTGTGATGAAAATTGGAAAAGAATTAGAAATTAGATAATTATATCAGTGGCTTAGAGTAAAAAGTGAAAGAAGGGATTGAGAAGCCACTGAGAATCCTATTTTCTTGTTTATGAGGAAATATCATGAGGAATCATCACAACCTTTTTGCAGTGAAGATAAGAGTTTTTATTGCTGTCCTTGTTATACTCACTTTTTTTATTATTTTATCTGAATATGTGTTTTACCTTACCCCCTCCCCCCATAATATTAAGGCCATTGCTTTTAGTGGGGGCTTTCATTTTCCATTTTAGGTTTAAGCAACAAATGGTTTGATCTTAAATCAAGAAACTTTAGGTATATAAGTAAACTATTGTTCAGTAATGTATTTTTTTTTTTGTTTCAGGAAATACAGCTGTTCCTCTGTCCTCTAAGGAGCTTGAATGTCCTGAGAACAACTCCAGTCAGCTGGAAGACTCTGGGTGTGATGTGTTAAGTGAAAATAGAACTGACCCTTCAGAACTGTCCCAGAATGTTGAAGAAAGTTTTACTTCATCTTCTGAAAATTCTGTATATCAACCACCCATTGTGAAAAGCCATTATGCCCTCCAAGAAAAAACTTTATCATCTCATCTGCAATTTTTGCAACACATTCTTGAACTGAAGAATTTAACAGAGTCTGGTAATTTGAAAACAGATTTAAATAAGTTTGAAAGCAGCAATTCCACAGTATCTGATTCTGTATTTCGGTTGCTTGATGGTCTGATAAATTTTTACAGTGACTCTAAACTCCCTTTCTCAAACTTTTTGACAGAAGCGGTTTATATTTTGACTAAGTTAATCGATGATTATAATTTATCTAATCACATACTTAAAACATGTTTCAAGAAGTTGGAAGAATTTGAGAAAACTCTGGTGCAGGTTATTTTAAAGAACAGCAGTATTAATCGGGTAAGTAGTATATTCTTACATTCTATAGAGTGAATGAGTTTAAGTGATATCCTGTTATATAAATCTATTTTTTGAAATGGATCTATCTTATGGTTCAAAAGTCCTTCCTTTGCACCAGTCAATATATGCTGTTATACATTGCAGCCAAGAACCTGCCAACTCACACAGGACTGTGCTCTCTAGAAGATTGCTTATTCTAATGTTCTATTTACTATTTTGTTGTTTTCATTTCTTAGTCATGTCCAATTCCTTGTTATTTCTTTTAGGGCTTTTTTGGCAAAGATAGTGTAGTGGTTTGCCCTTTCCTTCTCCACCTACCTTTACATATGAGGAAATTAAGGCAGTTAAATGGCTTGCTCAGAGCCACACAGCTTATAAGTGTTTGAGGCCAGGTTTGAACTCCGGTCTTCCTGACTCTAGGTCTATGTGCTGCACTATTTAGTTGTCCATTCCCTTTACTACCTAAAAATAAACAATTCTCAAATCCTAAAAATTTTAATGGTTTGGCTTAGTTTAATGACTCTGGATCATTGAAATCCCTTACTTTGTGCTGTCATATTATGATTGATAGCTACAAACTTGTATTTGTTCTTTCACTCTCATTAGATTGTAACCTGTTGAAGTAAGAGACTATGTCTTCTTCATTTCCTTTGTTACTGCTCTAGTAATGAGTACTATAGTATATATAGTAGTTGTTCCACAAATGGACTGATGGACAGTAGGAAACAAGCCATGCATAAAACATTGTATTTTTTTTTAATCATTGAGCATTACTTGGAGGTGCAGAAATAAGCCAACCCCAAATTCTATCCTGTTGCAATATTTATTTAGGCTGAATCTCCCTCCACCCCTACTTAAAGATAGCATTATTTTCCTTCCTTTTATTATGCTGTTTTTTCCTTGGTCTCTGCTTCCTTCCTTTTGGACAACATTAAATACCTTAATCTCTGACCTTTTAAATTGACAACTAAGAAATAATAGAAGTGGATACAGAGGAATAAATTGTCTGTTTCAGCCTTATCTTGGAAATTGTGTTTCACTTATATAAAGCTTGCATTTATTGATTTTTAAAAAATATTTTTATTTGCTTTTATTGAGTGCATAATCATAATTTTCATTTTTATATAAATATTCAAAATATTGGCCACAGTTTTTAAAGATCTCTTCAGTTGATTTCATTCTCTATCTGCATAGTTTTGTTTTGTTTGCTTGTTTGTTTGTTTTTGTAAATTATGGTATTATAATGATAGACACTGTAGGAAAAGAAACAGCATGATAGTTTTTTATCACTTATGAAAACATTTGATTTTTTTTGTAGAATCCTTTTATTTCCTATTCTCATCATACCCTATTACTGTGCCACAATTACAAAAGATAAAATTGACTTCTTATTGCTCTTTTTAGAAAAAGTTGAAAAAACCAACTATTTGATGATATTTTATCATTTTCCTGCTTTGTGCCTTGGTTTCTATCATATTCTTTCCAAAGAATTTAAAATACATTTTACATGAGGTATAATGCTAATACGTGGGTGGGTTTCATTATTCACCAGACACAATAGGAAAAAAGTTTGTATGTATTGTGTGTGTGTGTGTGTGTGTGTGCATGTGCATGTGCATGTGCACGTGCATGCTTTCACATGAATGCATCAGCTTTCTGGGTATATTGAATATCAGTTCTCTGACCAGGCCAAAAACAAAGTCTTATATAGAGGAGCTGAGTTATCAAAAACTCTGCAAAGAAAACACAAACCCTGACTTATTCTAACCTAACAGTAAGGAAAGTATTAAAGAATTGGGCAGAGGCAGCTGGAGGCATAGTAGAGCACTGAGTCTGGGGTCAAGAAGACCGATTTAAAGTAGCTTCAGACATTTACTAGATGTATGACTCTGGGCAAGTCACATAATTGCTATTTGTTTCAGTTTCCTCAAATATAAAATAGGGTTATTACTATTGTCTACTTTGCAGGATTATTGTAAAGCTCAAATGAGATAATACTTGTAAAAGGTGATTAGACCATCTCCTGCCAAAACCCAGTTAACTCTGACCTTTTTTGGTCATGGTGATCTTTGAAAAACATAAAAATAGAAAACAGAATTCCATATCATGTAGTCTCTTTCTTCCCTTGAAGTAGTTTGATATAGTTTGAAGTCAGAAGATCTAGGTTTAAATGTGATCTCTCTTACTTACTGTCTTGTGAATTTGGACCAAATCACTGAATTTCCCTGTTCTGTTTCTTTAAAATGCTATTCAAATGGCTTACAAGTGTATGGATACTTTCTTTAAGAATAGAATTAAAAGGTTCTGAAATGAGGAGCATCATCACCCCTTTCCTCCAGATACTAGCTCTAATTGATAAGAAGTGATTAGTGATAATAACTCATAATCTGTTCTCAGTGTGTAGTCATATCATTGATTTGTTAAAGCAACCTCAAATATAATTCACAATTAAAATAAACACGAGTAAAATGCCATCATATTTACAAGCTTATTTGTTTAAATAAGGTGTTAACTCTTTAACAATGGACAAAAGCGAAGACAGCAACTGTGCCTTTATAAAACTCCTTTTCTGGTAAAACGATCTGTGGAGCACAGTTATCGTCTTAGCCAGTAGGAGTTTGATTTTCTTGCCAGCTAGAGAGGCATACCAATCAAGGGAAATATTGGTTTAAAGTATAAGCTCATTTGCAAAATATTGTAGAAGGGTGGAAAGGTGGGAGCCAGAAAGCAGAAGTAACTAGATAGGATTGAGGAGCATCATGGGATTATGTGACTTGCCCAGAATCATACAGGTAGTAAATATCTGAAACTACATTTGAAATCAGCTCTTCTTGACGCCAGACCCAATGCTGTATTTATCCTTCTCCATCTGCCTCCAAAATAGCTAGTATGTTTTCTAGCTTCACTTTACTAGAACAAACCAAAATTCTTCTCCTTCTCAGAGTTCCAGGGGTACCCCTGACTGCTTAGGATATCTCTTCTTTACTGCCACCAACTTGGTTCTCTGTTCTAACAAAGTTCTCCAACCCCAATACCATTAAACACCAAAGATTATGACTTTAGTTCCACTTAACCACTTAACATCAATGAGCTTACACAAAGAGATATTTACTCTGATAATATACTAATATAGGAAGAATAAACATTTTCCTCCAGTACCTCAGGGGCATAAATCCTTCTGATACCATTTTGATCTCTGGGAAGAATAGACTCAGACTTAGTACAAATTCTACATAGTATTGATCATATTACATTCTGGTCCAAATCCATTATCACTATCTGATGAGTCCTCATCCTGTTGTCAAACTTGATCCTTTATGGTATCAATACTATAAATATAGTAATAAACTTTGCAAGGACTCAACTGTCAGAATTCTGGACCTCAGGTGGCTTACTTTCCTGAATTTTCAAAACTAACAGGTCATCATTTCCAAAAAAAAATAGTGTTAATTCAGTAAATGATTTGGGACCAAGTGTTGACCTTGGAAGGATAGTCTTATGTTTGTCCCTGAAAAGAAACCAGATCAATGGGGGAAAAAAAGATGCTGAGGTTTTGCTTTGGTTAGACCTTTAAAATGTATTCCAGACAATCAAGATAACTCTTTCTCACCACATGGTTAACAGACCTGAACCAATTGCAGAATGTCTACATACTCCAAAGTCTCTCTAAAGCACTTCCATTACATCATTGCAATTCTTGATGTTATCTCTCAATTGTCTTCTACAACAGCAATCACATCATCACTATTCCTCATATGTTCATAGATATTAAGGTCATTGAATACATAAGTATATGTAAATACACACAAAGTGAATACAAGGTAAATATGAGATAAGGACAGAGACCACTAAAAATTGTGGGAGTCAAGAAAGATTTCATGTAGAAGGTAATGTTCAAGTAGCATCTTGAAATGAGAGATTTGTGAGGCTGATGTGAGTAGAGACTACTATTTAGGTTCAGAGGCAGGCAGCACAAAAGGCATGGGGATTGGAGATAAGACTGTTACGAGTAAGGAGCCTAGAAAAGGCAATCTAGATGGATTATAGAGTGTGGGAAATTAAGTAATATATGATGCTTGTTGAAAGTTATTTTAGGGCCAAGTTGAAAAGGAATTTTAAAAGCCAAATAGAGTTTATACTTAATCTTAGAATCAATAAGGAGCCCCTAAAGCTTATTGAGTAAGGGAATTACATAGTCAGATATAGGCTTAAAGAAAATAACATTAAAGAAAATAAAGAAAATAACTATGTGGCCCATGAATTAAAGTGTAGAGAAACTTGAGGAAGGGATAATATCTGAGGTCATCATAATGGTATAAGCAAAAGGAGATGAGAACCTGAACTAAGTCCATATCTGGTTGAGTAGTAAGAGGGGAAGAAATGCATTTAATATGAAGGTAAAAAAGGCATGATTTGATGGCAATACATGATTTGGGAATAATATCAAGTGTATAAGCTTCAGAGACTAAAAGAATGGAACCCTGTATAGAAAGAGGAAATATTGATAGGATATGGGTGGAAGAAAGAAGAAATATTTTCTTGTTTGGACATGTTAAATTTGAAATGGGTAATTCGTGATATGGAACTCTGAAGCTTAGGCAAGATCTGCCTCTTAGAATTTTTCACTTCCTTTAGGATTCAACTCAAGCATCAGTTTTTAGATGAAGGTTTTCCCATAATCCTCTACTGTTAATGATCCCTGCCCTTCCTTGAAGTTAGCCAATTGGTACATGAATAGAGTCCTGGGTTCAGAATCAGAAAGACCTGAGCTCAGATTTAGTTTAAGACACTTAATTAATTATATAACCTGAGCCAAGTATTAATTTGGCTCAGTTTTCTTCACTATAAAATGGGAATGTTATTATCACTTTCCTGGGTTGTTGTGAAGATCAAATGAGAATATTAGTAAAGTGTTTAGCACAGTGTTCTGTTTGGCACATAGTGGATACTTAATGTTTGTTTCCCTCCTTTCTTATCTTATTTAATGGTGCTAGGACTGATATAGAGATATGAGTCATATGTGTACAGATGATAATGAAATCTATGAAAGCCTGCCAGGTCACCAAGTGATTGAGTGAAAAGAGAAGAGGATCCAGAACAGACCCTTGAACCACTCCCACTACTAGGAAGGGGTATTATGTGGGTGATGATCCAGCAAAGAGAAGAAAAAACCTAATATGAATGCTAATTGTAATCAGTAACCAAAATAGGAACATTGATAGTAATGCAAAGTTGAAATCACTCAAGATTTCCATGTTATTTAGAGACACAATTGTAAAAATGGTGTATGGTGTGGTAAGGTTAATCTAGGTTGGGAATTTTCATTCAACAGGCATAGTCCTAAAGAGAGTGAATAAAAATTTATTACTGCTTAGAACCTTAATTTAAATAAAACATAAGAAAAGAGGAAACTCATAGGACAAAAGTAATAAATATACAATTAACAAAAAAGTAAAAAATATACAATACAAATAACACAGTGGCCACTATGACAAACAAGCAGCATAACAACATACATAATCATCACTCTGAGGAAGCACCAACAACCAAATTCCTTGGCTGAGAGGACAGCTATTCAGAGTCTGGAGTGGGAACCATTGCTAGGCAAGTTTGTACAAGACTTCCTAGACCAAATCCTCAGTCTCTTTCCATTAAGGGGTTTTTATAGGTTGAGAACAAAGAAGGCACTAAGTGTTCTCATTTGATATGTGTTTCCTCCCAGAAACAGAAGACCCCATTACAAAAGGCCTACCAAAGAGAATATATGTTCATTACTTTAGAGGGATTGTGTTTGTACAAGGTACTGGCCAGGTTCTATACCTCTTTATATGCATAGATAATTTTCAACATATACCCTTGCAAAAACTTGTATTGCAAATTTTTTTTCTTTCTCCTTTCACCCCTATTCCCTCCCCTAAATAGCAAGTAATCCAAAATATGTTAACTATGTGCAATTCTTCTCTGTATATACATACAATTATCATGCTTCACAAGAAAAAAATCAGATCAAAAAGGAAAAAAATGAGAAAAAAATGCAAGCAAACAGCAGCAACAAAAGTAAAAATACTATGTTGTTATCCACACTCAGTTTCCACAATCCTTTCTCTGGGTGCAGATGGCTCTCTTTATCACAAGGGTTCTTCTCACTGTTGAAAAGAGCCACATCCATCAGAATTGATCATCATATAATCTTGTTTTTGCTCTCTACAATGTTCTCCTGATTCTACTCACTTCACTGAGTATCAGTTTATGTAAATCTTCTCCAGTCTTTCTGAAATTATCCTGCTGATTGTTTCTTAAAGAACAATAATTTGCCATTATATTTATATGCCATAACTTATTCAGTCATTCCTCAACTGATGTGCATCCAATTAATTTTCAGTTCCTTGCCATTACTAAAAGGGCTGTTCCAAACATTTTTGCACATATGGATCCTTTTTCCTTTATTATTATCTCTTTGGGATACAGAACCAGTAATGGCATTGCTGAGTCAAAGGGCAGATGCACTTTGATAGCCCTTTGAGCATAGTTCCATATTGCTCTCCAGAATAGTTAGATCATTTCACAACTCCACCAACAATGTATTAGTGTCCTAGTTTTCCCACATGTCCTTCAGCATTCATCCTTATCTTTTCCTATCATTTTAGCCAAGAGGTATGTAATAGTACCTCAGAGTTGTCTTAATTTGCATTTCTCAGATTAATAGTGATTTAGAGCATTTTTATATGACTAGAAATTGTTTTAATTTCTTCATCTAAAAATTTTCTGTTCACATCCTTTGACCATTTATGAATTGGAGAATGTCTTGTATTCTTATAAATTTGAAATTCTATACTTCATGAATTTGTATGGCATCCTTGTGCAAAAAGCCATGCTCTTGTTTTAATTTTAGCATATGTGCTGCTGAAACAAGCACTATTTTTTTTTCCTTAAAAAAGGTATTTTTTACATGAAATGACTTTCTGAAAGGGAGAAGGTACTAGGATAAATTCTAGTATGTAAAAAAAAATTGAATTTGGTATTAGATGCATTTGAAGGAAAAAAATTCAGCACTACATTTGCTCAGCATTCCTTGCACTTGATTATTGTCTTGGTTGAGCTGCAGGGAAGTGAAACTGGCCTCTAATGCTATTGTTTTTGGTCATGGGCAGCTCCTCCACAGCAAAATGGGTAATGCACTGGATTGTGAAGTTGAAGCCCACTATGTTGAGATCAGTAGGCAGTTCCTGCAAAACGGTGCAGTTGCACTGTACATTTTCCTAAAATAATAGTATTAGAAGGGGCATGGAGCAGCTAGTATGCTCAGCAGAAGAAAAAGCAGCAGGAGCACAAGTAGCAATGGTGGCATGAGCAGCAGCAAGTGGGAACCAGGTGAAGATGGCAGTGGCGTTGGTGGAGGACTCAGAACTCCTGGCAGTCCTGAGTCCTCAGGTAGTTCCAGAGCCCTGGGCTGGGGAAGATACACATGATCTTAGCTTTATTCTCCACATCCAAACTTTCCCTTCCACCACCTGCTCCCCTATCCCCCAAGGTTGGACAGTGTGAGGTGAGAAGAGAGTATAGAAGTCATGGGTCTTCTCAGAAATGAGTTGGGTGAAAAAGAAAGGTCCCTGCCTGGGCTGGGTTGGACTGGGCTGTTTTGTTTCTCTGCAACAGGAAACCTTACTTTGCCCTTTGAGGAAGTGAGTTGGGAAGGAGGACCAAGTTATGGACTAGATACCTACACACACACACACACACACACACACACACTTTTGTTTTTTGCTTTTTTCTCCACTCATTGTATCTTCTGGAACCAGAAGTATTTTCAGAAGATTTTTCTGACCCTTGAATTGAGGTAAAATTGAGGAAAAGAAGAAGAAAATTACACTATCAAATAGGGAATAGAAATATGGACCAACATTTGAAGTATATATAATATATTAGAGAATTTGAAATTGCTTATTAGACAGTGAGGTAGCACAATAGATATTAGGTCAAATCTGTCTTCAGACACTTAATTGTGTGACACCTGGGCAAGTCATAACCCTATTTACCTCAAGTCTTCATCTATAAAATGATCTGTAAGAGAAAAAAGATAAACCATTTCAATATGTTTGCCAAGAAAACCTCAAATGGGATAACAAAGAATCAGACACAACTGAAATGACTGAACAATAATACTGAACAAGACTTGCATTCATGTTGTAAAGCCTATTTGGTCATAGTATGTGATCTCTATGATTTATTGTTGTAATCTCCTTGCTAGTTTTTTTATTTAAAATGTTACAATCAGTATTCATTAGGGAACTTAGTCTATTGTTCTATTGTTTTTTATTCTTAGTGGTTTAGGTATTAAAACCATATTTAGGTCATTAAAGAAATTTGGTAGGACTTGTCATTTACCTCTTTTTTTCACAAAGTTTTCATTGTATTGAAATTAATCGTTCTGTAGAATTAGCTTCTAAGTGATTTGATCCTGTTAGCCAACCTCTTTGTGGAGTTCATTTATGGATTGCTCAATTTCTTTTCCTAGGATAAGTTAATTAAAGTACACTTATTTTTTTTCCATTTTTCTGTACATATTATATTTTTTAAACATTTCATTAAAATTGTCACTTTTATTGAGACAAAATTGGGCAAAATAACCTCTAATTTTTTTATTTACATCTTTTTTGTAGTGCATTTACTCTTTTTATTTTTGATACAGGTAATTTTGTTTTCTTTTTGTTGTAATCAAATTAATCAGTGCTTTATGTATTTTTGGTTTTATTTAATAGTTCAGTATTGTTCTGTTTTATTTTTTTTAACTTTCACTTTCATTAATTTCTCCATTTTTTCCAGAAATTATATTTTCTTATTTAATTGGGGATTTTTAATTTATTTTTTCTATTTTTAATTGCATACCCAAATATTTCTCCATTTTATTTGTGCAAATATTTATTTATTTATTTATTTATATTTTAGTAGCCTTTATTTACAGGTTATATGTATGGGTAACTTTACAGCATTGACGAATGCCAAACCTCTTGTTCCAATTTTTCCACTCTTTCTCTCCATCCCCTCCCCCAGATGGCAGGATGACCAGTAGATGCTAAATATATTAAAGTATAAATTAGATACACAATAAGTATACATGACCAAACCGTTATTTTGCTGTAGAAAAAGAATCGGACTCTGAAATATTGTACAATTAACCTGTGAAGGAAATTTAAAAAAAAAAAAATGCAGGCAGGCAAAAATATAGGGATTGGAAATTCAATGTAATGGATCTTAGTCATCTCCCAGAATTCTTTCCCTGGGTGTAGCTGGTTCAGTTCATTACTGTTCCATTGGAACTGATTTGGTTCATCTCATTGCTGAAGATGGCCAGATCCATCAGAATTGATCATCATATAGTATTGTTGTTGAAGTATATAATGATCTCCTGGTCCTGCTCATTTCACTCAGCATGAGTTCATGTAAGTCTCTCCAGGACTTTCTGAAATCATCCTGTTGGTTATTTCTTACCAAACAATAACATTCCATAATATTCATCTACCACAATTTATTCAGCCATTCTCCATTTGATGGGCATCCACTTAGTTTCCAGTTTCTGGCCACTACAAAGAGGGCTGCCACAAATATTCTTGCACATAAAGGTCCCTTTCCCATCTTTAAGATCTCTTTGGGATATAAGCCCAGTAGTAACACTGCTGGATCAAAGGGTATGCACAGTTTGATAACTTTTTGAGCGTAGTTCCAAATTACTCTCCAGATTGGCTCTATGTATTCACAATTCCACGAACAATGTATTAATGTCCCTGTTTTCCTACATCCCCTCCAACATTCCACATTATCTTTCCCTGTCATTCTAGCCAGTCTAACAGGTGTGTAGTGGTATCTCAGGGTTGTCTTAATTTGCATTTCTCTGATTAATAATGACTTGAAGCATCTTTTCTTATGGCTAGAAATAGTTTCAATTTCTTCATCTGAGAATTGTCTATTCATATCCTTTGACCATTTATCTATTGGAAAATGGCTTGATTTCTTATAAATTGGAATCAATTCTCTATATATTTTGGAAATGAGGCCTTTATCAGAACCTTTGCCTGTAAAAATGTTTTCTCAGTTTATTGCTTCCCTTCTAATCTTGTCTGCATTAGTTTTGTTTGTACAAAAACTTTTCAATTTGATATAATCAAAATTTTCTATTTTGTGATCAGTAATGATCTCTAGTTCTTCTTTGTTCATAAATTCCTTCCTCTTCCACAGGTCTGAGAGGTAAACTATCCTGTATTCCCCTAATTTATTTATGATCTTATTCTTTATGCCTAGGTCATGAACCCATTTTGACCTTATCTTGGTGTATGGTGTTAAGTGTGGGTCAATGACTAACTAGTTTATTTCTTAGCCAATACCAAATGATTTTGGTGACCGCTGCTTTACAATATAGTTTTAGATCTGATACAGAAAGGCCACTTTCATTTGATTTTTTTTTCATTAGTTCCCTTGAAAGTCTTGACCCTTTGTTCTTCCAGATGAATTTTGTTGTTATTTTTTCTAGGTCATTAAAATATTTTTTGTGAGTCTGATTAGTTTATGTAGTATTTTCATCTTTATTATATTTGCTTGACCTATCCAAGAGCACTTAATATTTTTCCAATTGGTTGGATCTCACTTAATTTGTGTGGGAAGTTTTTTTTTTGTAGTTTTGCTCATCTAGTTCCTGATTTTTCCTTGACAGATAGATTCCCAAATATTTTATTCTATTGGCAGTTACTTTAAATGGAATTTCTCTTTGTAACTCTAAATGTTGGATTTTGTTAGTGATATATAAGAATGCTGATAACTTGTGTGGGTTTATTTTGTATTCTACAACTTTGCTAAGGTGTGGATTATTTCTAATGGCTTTTTAGTAGAATCTCTGGGGTTCTCTAGGTATACCATCATATCATCAGCCAAGAGTGATAATTTGGTTTCCTCATTGCCTACTCTAATTCCTTTAATCTCTTTCTGATCTCTTTTTTACCGAAGCCAGCATTTTTAATACAATATTGAATAGTAATGGTGATAGTGGGCAACCTTGTTCACTCCTGATCTTATTGAGAATGGTTCCAGTTTATCCCCATTACATATAATGCTTACTGATAGTTGTAAATAGATGCTATTGATTATTTTAAGGAAAAGTCCATTTATTCCTATACTCTCAAGTATTTTTAATAGGAATGGATGTTGGATTTTATCAAATGCTTTTTCTGCATCTCTTGAGATGATCATATGGTTTTAATTTTATTATTGATATCATCAATTATGCTAATAATTTCCTAATATTGAACCAGCCCTGCATTCCCGGTATAAATCCTACTTACTTGCGTTGTATTATTCTGGAGATGATTTTCTGTAATCTTTTTGCTTATATTTTATTTAAGATTTTAGCATCAATATACTTTAGGGAGATTGGTTTTATTTTCTTTCTCTGTTTTCAACCTACTTGGATTAGGTATCAGTACCATGTCTGTGTCATAAAAGGAATTTGGTAGGAGTCCTTCATTCTCTATTTTTTCAAATAGCTTATATAACATTGGAGCTAATTGTTTTTTAAATGTTTGGTAGAAATCACATGTAAAATCATGTGGTCCTGGAAATTTTTTCTTAGGGAGTTGATTACTAGCTTGTTCTATTTCTTTTTCTAAAAAGGGACTATTTAAGCAATTTAGTTCCTACTTTGTTAATCTGGAAAGCCTATTTTTTGGAGGCAGTCATCCATTTCACTTAGGTTATCAAATTTATTGGCATAAAGTTGGGCAAAGTTACTCCTTATTATTGCTCTAATTTCCTCTTCATTGGTGGAAAGTTCTCCCTTGTCATTTTTAAGACTAACAATTTGATTTTCCCCTTTCCTTTTTCTAATCAGATTTACCAAAGGTTTATCTATTTTATTGTTTTTTTTTTCATAAAACCAACTCTTAGTTTTATTTATTAATTTAATAGTTTTTTTTTTTACTTTCAATATTATTCATTTCTCCTTTTAATTTTAGAATTTCAAGTTTAGTATTTGATTGGGGGGTTTTAATTGGGTATTTTTCTAGCTTTTTAAGTTCTAAGCCCAATTAATTGATCTTTTCATTCTCCATTTTATTCAAGTAAGCCTGTAAAGATATAAATTTTCCCCTTGTTACCATTTTGTTGCATCCCACAAATTTTGGTATGTTGTCTCATTGTTGCCATTTTCTTGGGTGAAATTATTAATTGTATCTATGATTTGCTATTTCACCCAATCATTCTTTAGGATGAGATTACTTAGTTTCCAATTACTTTTTTTTCTATTTACCCCTAGCTTTTTGTTGAATGTACTTTTTATTGCATTGTGATCTGAAAAGAATTCATTTACTATGTCTGCCTTTCTGCATTTAATTTTGAAGTCTTTATGTCCTAATATATGGTCAGTTTTTGTATAGATTCCATGAACTGTTGAGAAGAAAGTGTACTCCTTTCTGTCACCATTCAATTTTCTCCAAAGATCTATCATACCTAAATTTTCTAACATCCTATTTACTTCTTTGATTTCTTCTTTATTTATTTTGTGGTTTGCTTTATCCAATTCTGAGAGTGCAAGATTGAGATCTCCCACTATTATAGTTTTCCTGTCTATTTCTGCTTACAACTCTCTTAACTTCTCCTTTAGGAAGTTAGATGCTATACCACTTGGTGCATATTTGTTTAGTATTGATATTGCTTCATTGTCTATGCTACTCTTTAGCAAGATATAGTTTCCTTCCTTTTAATTAGATCAATTTTTTCCTTTGCTTGATCTTAGGTAAGGATGGCTACCCCTGCTTTTTTGACTTTATTTGAAGCATAATAGATTTTACTCCAGCCTTTTTTCTTTACTTTGTATGTATCACTCTGCTTTAAAAGTGTTTCCTGTAAACAACATATTGTAGGGTTCTGGCTTTTGATCCAGTCTGGTATCTGCCTCTGATTTATGGGAGAGTTCATCCCATTCATATTTATGGTTAAAACTACTAATTCTGTATTTCCTGCCATCTTATTATCCCCAGATTATGCTTTTCTTTTTCTTCCTCCCCCAACCCCCCTCTGTAGTATTAAATTTATGGGCACCACTCTCCTCACACTGCTCTCCTTGTTTAGAATCCTTCTGACCCTCTTTCAGTCCCTTCCCATTTCTTACACTTTTCCCTTATTACTCTTTTCCTTTTCCCTTTTCCTCTCTTTTTAATCAGGTGAGAGAAATTTCTCTGTAAACTAAATATGTCAATTATTTTTTCTTTGAGCCAAATCTGATGAGAGTAAGATTCACACAACATTCCTTTCCCTTCCTAAATTCCCTCAGATATGATAAGTTTCCTTTGCCTTTGGAGTTTTGTCTAAAGACTGCTAATAGTCTCCTCCGGGTTGAAAACCTGCTCTCTGTATAGAAGCTTTCGATTGTTAGTGTACACTTGGCTTTTTTACTCATTTTTTAAAAGCCCTTAGGGTGTGCCTTCAGGGTGAGGAGATTACCAGCTTCCTCTGCAGAGCAGGGATAGATAGATGGACAGTAGCTGTCCTGCAAATGAGCTGCTAAGGGCAGTTGAGCTGTGGAAGTGCCCTGGGAAGAGCCCCGCACTGGAAGTATTTCTGCCCTGGAAAGCACTGCTGTGCTGGGGAAGTTCTGTTGCCCTGGGAAGAGCCCTCTTGCTATGCAGATCTGTGTCTACGCTGGTCAGACCCCCCCACCCACCCCACCGCAGCCCCTGCTGTGCAGATTAAAGGCTGCCCTGGGCTGAGGCTCCTGCCTTGCAGAAGTGTGACTGCCCTGGGCAAAAGCCCCAGGCTGCAGAATGCAGCTACACAGCTGTGCTGTTTTCTGTGCTGATTCACTTCTGGTGCTGTGTGGGTATAGTCAGATCCTGTTAGATTCTGGCGTTTTTTGGAATACACTCTACCTTTGACATTTGTGTAACTTCTCTGCTGAACTACTGCTTTGCAACCAAAGCAGAGCAGCCAGCCTGTGGTAGAGTCCTCCTTGTAAAATCTCCACCCGCATGGAGTCCACCTCTGCCCCGGTCCGCTCAGTGTGCTAGCTTCTAGTTACATCTCCCTGCCTGTGCTAGTCTGTTCCCACCCAGGAGGACAAACCTTTTCTGGTGATCTTCCATATTATCTTTGGCTGGTAAGTTGTTGTACTTTCAACATTCATGGATTTTACCATCAAGCACTATTTTTGAGGCTGAATTTGGTAATTAGTAGTGAGGGTATGAGAGGAGCTTAGAATGCCAAATGTGTCTTCTCCACCATCTTGGCTCCGCCCGCCTCCCTTCTTTTCCTTGCACTCCCCCTCTCCCTAGTGCCTTATAAGCCAGTTTCTTCACCTACTTCATTGTTGGTAATGTTGATTTCTATATACCACTGTGTGTATGTGTGTGTGCAAATATACATTACACTTATATATGTGTGTGTATATATATATACATTTACATATATATGTTGTATAGATACATATGTGCATTCACATAGTTAGTTAGATAGTTAGCTAGGTGGAACAGTGGATAAAGTGTGAGGCTTGAAGTCATGAAGGACTCATCTTTCTGTATTCAAATCCAATCTCAGACACTAACTAGCTGTGTGATCCTCAGCAAATCATTTAACCCTCTTTGCCCCAGTTCTCATCTATAAAATGACCTGGAGAAGGAAATGAAAAGTCATATCCACTTTGAAATATTAATCAGGTAGTTGATGATATGATATTGGAGTTTAGAGGAGACCCATGTCAGGATATAAGGATCTTTAAATATAGTAGTAAGCTAGTTTAAAAAGAAAAAAAAATAGGATGTTTCAGTACAGAGATTTTGGAGATACTTATTTAGAAATATGTGGTAAGTTTGAGGAAACCCATAAGAAGAATAATAAGTGAACATGCAGGTATAAGGATTTCTAAAAAAGAACATTATCATAAAAAACCCAGAAGAGAGAGTATCTTAGCATAAAAGATGATCATCAGTGCAAAATCTGTCAAAAATTAAGAAAAAATGAGAATTTAGGAAGGACCATTCTATTTAGCAGTTAAGGGCCCATTGTTCACTTTTGATAAAAATGTTTCTATTGAAAAAGAGATCAGAAACCAAACTGCAGATGATTTGGGGGGGGGGGAAGAGAGAGAGAGAGAGAGAGAGAGAGAGAGAGAGAGAGAGAGATATTGAGGAAGGGAGAGGGAGGGAAAGAGGGAGAGAGAGAGGGAGAGAGGAAGGAAGAGAGAGAGGGAGAGGAAGGAGAGAGAGAGAAACAGACAGAGATAGAGAGGGAAGAAAGGAGGCAAAGAACAAAACAAGAAGAACACACAGAAGAAAGAGAAGAGAATGTAGAGATAGTGAGTATAAATAGCTTTCCTAGGTGGAACCAGGATGACAAAGAGAAGCTAGGATGTTGCCTGAGCTGTCCCCACTTTCCCTCAGAAACAATGTTAAATCAAGCCTTTAAAAGAATTCTTGAGCAATAAAAACCACAAAAAGATGGAATAAAACAAGTTTCTAGCCCAAAAGAACTTAGAAGGACTTCAGGCAAGGTCTGTCTCATTTGAATAAAAGGGAAGGGTAGCCAAGCTAGGGCAGTATTCAGCAGCACAAAAGGTGAGCTGTTAGGCCTCTGGATCTAGCACAGTAGATAAATTTCCAGGGCAAAGCATGAGCAACTATGCTGGGCCACTGTAACACAAAGAGCAAGCTTCCAGCCCCAGAGGTGCAACACAGAAAGACCAGCCCCCTGCTCTCCAGTGCAAGAAGCTGGAGAAAGTATTCCTTTTTGATCTGTATGTGCCAAAATGTTTGTGGCAGCCCTGTTTGTAGTGGCTAGAAACTGGAAATTGAATGGATGCCCATCAATTGGAGAATGGTTGGGTAAATTGTGGTATATGAATGTTATGGAATATTATTGTTCTGTAAGGAATGACCAGCAGGATGAATACAGAGAGGACTGGCGAGACTTACATGAACTGATGCTAAGTGAAATGAGCAGAACCCGGAGATCATTATATACCTCAACAACAATACTGTTTAAGGATGTTTCTGATGGAAGTGGATCTCTTCGATAAAGAGAGCTTTAATTGATCAAAGATGGACAGAAGCAGCTACACCCAGAAAAAGAACACTGGGAAATGAATATAAACTGCTTGCATTTTTGTTTTTCTTCCTGGGTTATTAATACCTTCTGAATTCAATTCTCCCTGTGCAACAAGAAAACTGTTTGGTTCTGCACACATATATGGTATCTAGGATATACTGTAACCTATTCATCATGTAAAGAACTGCTTGCCATCTGGGGGAAGGGGTGGAGGGAGGGAGGGGAAAAATCGGAACAGAAATGAATGCAAGGGATAATGCTGTAAAAAATTACCCTGGCATGCGTTCTATCAATAAAAAGTTATTAAAAAAAAAAAAAGAGAGAGAGAGAGAAAGTATTCCTTTAACCCCAAGAACAGAGCTCAACTTTAAAAAATGAGAAAAAACAAAATAGAGCCCTGAACATAGAAAATTACCATGGCAACAGGGAAGATCAAAACTGAGAAAAGGAAAACAATGTCAAAATGCCTACAGGGGGAACTTTCAAGGGGAGAAGAAATTGGTCTCAAGCCCCAATAACCCTCCTAGAAGAACTCAAAAAAGATTTTAAAAATCAATTAAGAGAGTTAGAAGAAAATGGGGTGGAGCAGCAGCAGTGATTTCCAGAGATATCAGTCCACAGGTGGTAAAAGAGGTTAAATAGCTGGTCAGAAATACATTAAAAAGGGTCTCATTATTAGCACTAAGGTAAGGCTCTGTTGGCTTTACTCATACTTAAATCTGGGAATCAATATTGGCTTTCTGTACCAGAGTGAGGAGGAGTAGCATACCAGAATTTATGTTCACAATGGAACAGGAATCTTCTTCACAATCCCAGGGAAGAAAAGAATACTTCTGATCACTTATAGACGAGAATACAGGCGAGTTGAGTAGTAAGCACACTTCTCTTTGAAACATATCCTCTTGTGATAATTGAAAACTTATAGGTTCCTAGAAGGATCTCTTAAAACAGCTGCAGAAAACCCCTAAAGCTTAGGACATTACACTCTCCACTATGGAAAGAGTCCTATATTAATAAATAGTTTAAAAATCAAATAATAGGCTGGGGAAATGAACAAATAACAGAAAAAGATCCTGACCATTGAACGTTACTGGGGTGATAAGGAAGATTAAAACACAAACTCAAAAAAAGATAGCAAAGCCAAAGCTCCTATAACCAAAGCCTCCTAGAAAAATAAAAATTTATTTCAGATCAAAAAAGAACTCAAAATAAATTTTGAATATCAAATAAGAGAGGCAGAGAAAAAATTGAGAAGAAAAATGAGATTGATACAAAATGAAGTAGAAAAAGCAAAATTGGCCAAATGGAAAAGAAGGTATAAAAGCTCACTGAGGAATATGATACCTTAAAAGTTAGAACTGAGCAAATGGAAGCTAGTGACTTTATTATAAAGAAATAAAGAATAAAATAAAACCAAAAATAAATTGAAAGAATCCACTTGATCTCAAAATGAAAACTTCCAAGAATATTATAGAGAAATTCCAGGTCAAGGAAAAATATTGCAAGCATTCAGAAAGAAACAACTCAAGTATAGTTGATCTATAGTCAGGATAACACAGTATTTAGCAAATTCTGCATAAAAGGATCTGAAGGCTTGGAATATGATATTCTGGACAGCAGGGAACTATCATTAAAACCAAGAATCATATGCACAGCAAAACTGAATATAATTCTTCAGAGAGAAAAATGGATATTCAGTGAAATAGAGGACTTTCAAGCATTTGGGATAAAAAAAAAATTAGAGCCAAATAGAAAAATTAACTTCCAAATGCAGACCTCAGGAAAAGTATAAGGGGGGTAAACAGAGTAAGGAACCTATAAGAGATTTAGTACTATTTACATTCCTATATAGCAAAATGATACTTATAACATAAGAACTTTCTCATTTTTAATAGAATTATTTTTTCCAAATATATTTAAAGATAGTTTTCAACATTTATCTTTGCAAAACTTTGTGTTCCAATTTTTTCTATCTCTTTCCCCAACTTCTCTCTCTACTCAAGATAGCAAGAAATCAAATATAGCTTAAACATATGCAATTCTTCTAAACATATTTCCATATTTGTCATGTTGTGTAAGAAAAATTAGATCAAAAGGGAAAAAAAGAAACATGAGGAAAAAACAAGCAAACAAATAGCAACAACAATTAAAAAGTGAAAATATTATGCTTTGATCCACATTCAGTTTCCATAATTCTCTCTCTGAATATGGACGGCACTTTTTACCACAGTCTGTTGGAATTATCTTGAATTACCATTTTGCTAAGAAGAGTTAAGTATATCACAGTTGATCATCACATAATCTTGTTACTGTGTGCAGGGTTTTCCTGGTTCTGTTTACTTCACTTAATATCAGTTCATCTAGGCTTTTCTGAAATTACCCTGTTTATTATTTCTAAAAGAAAATAATATTCCATTGCATTTATACGCTATAATTTATTCAACTGTTCCCCAACTGATAGCCATCCACTCGGTTTCTGTTTTCTTGCCACTACAACAAAAGGGCTGCTAAAATTTTTCTTTTACACATGTGGATCCTATCTCTCTTTTATGATTCTTTTGGGAAATAAACCCAGTAGATACATTGCTGGATCAAAGGGTATGCACAATTTTATAGCCCTTTGTGTTATAAATTGCTCTCCAGAATGATTGGATTATTTCACAAGTCCACCAACAATGCATTAATGCCCCGTTTTTTTACATCCCCTCCAACAATTATCATGATCTTTTCCTGTCATCTTAGCTAATCTGAGAGTTATGAAGTGGTACCTCATAGTTGTCTTAATTTGCATTTCTCTAATCAAGAGTGATTTCAAGCATTTTTTTCATATGACTAGAAATGGCTTCAATTTCTATATCTGAAAATTGTCCATTTATAATGTTTAACAATTTATCAATAGGGGAATGGCTTATATTCTTCTAAGTCTAAGTCAGTTCTTTATATATTTTAGAAATGAAGCTTTATTAGACATACTGGCTGAAAATTTTTTTTCTCAGTTTTCACTTGTCTTTTAATCTTTGTTTTTTTATGCAAAACCTTTTTAATTTAATATAATCAAAATGATTAATTTTGCATTTCATAATGGTCTTTAATTCTGCTTAGGTTATAAATTTCTCCATTCTCCACAGAGTTGAGAGGTAGACTATCCCTTGTTTTCCTGACTTGCTTATAGTATCACCTTTTAATGTTTAAATCTTGAACTGATTTCAACCTTTTCTTGGTATTAGATGTTAGATGTCTGTCAATGCCTAGGTTTTGTCATATTGATTGCCAGTTTTCCAAGTAATTTTTGTCAAATAGTGATTTCTTATCCTAGAAGCTGGAGTCTTTGGATTTATCAAACACTCAGTTACTGTAATTACGGATTATTGTGCCTTGTGTATTTAATCTATTCCATTGATCCACTACTCTGTTTCTTAGCCAGTACCAAATGGTTTTGATGAGCACTGCTTTATGATACAGTTTTAGGTCTGGCACATGTAGGCCACTTTCCTTTGCATTTTTTCATTAATTCCTTTGAAATTTTTGACCTTTTGTTCTTCCCCATGAATAAAGTAGTTTTTGGCAATTTGATTGATTTGGCACTAATTAAATAGATCAATTTAGGTAGAATTGTCATTTTTATTATATTAGCCTGGCCTACTCAGGAGAACTTGATATTTTTTTCAGTTGTTTAGATCTAACTTTATTGATGTGAAAAGTGTTTTGTAATTGAGATCATATAATTCCTAGCTTTATTTTGTAGGTAGACTTCCAAATATATTAACTATAGTTATTTTAAATGGATTTTCTTTTTTTGTTTCTTGTTGCTGGTCTTTGCTGGTCAATACAGAAATGACAATGATTTAGATAAGTTTATTTTATATCCTGTAACTTTCTAAAGTTGTTGTTTCTAGTAATTTTTTAGTTGCTTCTCTAAATATACAATCACATCACCTGCAAAGACAGATTTTTTTTCCTTCATTAACTAATTCCTTCAATTTCTTTTCCTTTTCATTGTTAAGCTCACATTTCTAGTACGATTTTGAGTAACAGTGGTAGTAATGGACAACTTGTTTCACCACTGATTTATTGGAAATAATGATTGCTGATAGTATTACATAGATGCTGCTTATCATTTTAATGAAAATTCCATTTATTCCTATGCTTTCCGTGTTTTTAAAAGGAGTGGATGTTGAATTTTTTCAAATGGTATTTTTTCTGCATTTATTGAGATAATCATATAATTTCTGCTATTTTGGTTATTGATGTGATAACTTATGATAATACTTTTCCTGTATCAGCTCTGAACAATAAATTGTACTTGGTCATAGTATATTATCCTAGCTATAATATGCTATAATCTCTTTGCTAACATTTTATTTAAGATTTTTGCATCAATATTCATTAGGGAGATAGGCAGTTTTTTTCTCTGTTTTGTGCCTTCCTGGTTTAGATATCAGTACCATATTTGTGTCATAAAAGAAATTTGGTAGAATTCCTTCCCCTATTTTTCTGAATAATTTATGTAGTATTGGAATTAATTGTTCTTTAAATGTTTGATAGAATTCACTTTTAAATCCATGTGACCTTGGAGATTTTTTTCTTAGAGAGTTCATTAATGGCTTATTCAATTTCTTTTTCTAAAATGGACTATTTTATGTATTTTATTTCCTCATTTATTAATCTGGGAGGTGTTTTTGGAAGTATTCTTCAATTTAACTTAGATTATAGGATTTATTAATATACAATTGAACAGATATAGCTCCTAATTATTCCCTTAATTTCTTCTTCTTTGATGAAAAAAAGAACTTTCTCATTAGTAGGGCAGTTAGAAAAATTATATGAAGTAAAGTACTTTTGAGGATGGACAGGGTCATTGGAGATAGAGAATAGACTATATGGAAAAGCAATAATAATTGTGAAAATAATTTTGAAGCAAATTTCTCTGATGAAGGTCTCTTTTCTCAAACATATAGGGAATAGAGTCAAATTTATTTTAAAAAATTCCCCAGTTAATAAATGATCAAAAGATATGAACAGTTTTCAAATGAGGTGATTAAGCTATTTATAATCATATAAAAAAGTACTTTAATTCACTATAGCTTAGAGACATGCAAATTAAAACAATTCTGAATTTCCAGCTCATACCTATTAGATTAGCTATATTGGTCAGAAAAGTAAAAGTAAAATGACAGATATTGGAAGCAAGGTGGGAAAAATGAGCCATTAATGCATTATTGGTGGAATTGTAAATTGATTCAGTCATTTTGCAGAACAATTTCAAAATATGTTAAAAGTGATATAAAGCCATGTATTACCTTTGACCTATAGGCATGTATTCCAAAATATATTTTTTTAAAAAAAGAAAATATTTGTACAAAAAAAATTATACCAGCTCTTTTCTAGTGACAAAGAATGCAACATTGAAGGGACGCCCATCAATTGGGGAGTGGCTGAATAAATTATGGTATGTGGTTATGATGGAGTACTATTGTGGTATAAAAAATTATTAGCAAGATAAATCACTGTAACTAAGTGGGATTAATACTGGGAATGTAGGGCTGCTTCAACTTCAGGAAAACTATTGTGATAATTGACTATGTCAATAACCAAACCAACAAAAATTATCCGATAATCTCAGTAGATGGAGAGAAAGCTTTAAAACAAAATACAGCACCCATTTCTATTAAAAACACTAGAAGAATAGGGATAAAAGGAGCTTTCTTTAAGCAGTATCTATATAAAACCAACAGCAAGCATTAATTGTAATGGAAAAAAGCTGGTTATATTACCAGTAAGATCAGGAGTGAAATAAGAATGTCCATTATCATCATTATTATTCAACATTGTACTAGAAATGTTGGCTTTATCAATAAGAAAAAAAATTTAAAGGAATTACTGTAGGCAATGAGGTGATAAAACAATTGCTCTTTGCAGATGATATGATGATATCCTTAGCGAATCCTAGAGAGTCAATAAAAAACTACTTGAAATAATTAATAGCTTTAGCAAAGTTACAAGATAAAAAATAAACCCACACAAATCATCAGCATTTCTATATAGTACTAACAAAACCCAGCAGCAAGAAGTAGAAAGAGTAATTTAATTTAAAATAGCCAGAGGCAATTGGCTAAGATTATAGGAAATGATAACGATAAATGTTGGAAAGAATATGGGAAAACTGAGAAACTATTATATTGTTGGTGGAGTTGTGAACTGATTCAACTATTCTGGAAAGCAATTTGGTATTATCATAAAAGGATATAAAACTGTGCATACCCTTTGATCCAGAAGTGTCTCTACTAGGTCTATTTCTCTTAGAAAATAATAAAAGAGGGAAGAGAATCAACCTGTGCAAAAATGTTTGTAGCAGCCCTTTATTAGGAACTAGAAATTGGGTAAATGCTCATTAGTTGGGGAAAAAGTGAAAAAATTGTAGTTTATGAGCATAATGGGATATTATTTTTCTATAAGAAATGATGATCGGGCTGATTTCAGAAAAGGCTTAAAGACTTACCTGAATTGATGCTAAGTGAAATTAGCTAGTCCAAGAGAATATTGTGTATAGCAGCAAGATTATGGGATGATTAACTATGATAGACTTATCTCTTTTCAACAATAATGTGATTCAAGAGAGTTCCAGTAGACTTGTAATGTAAAGAATTATTCACATCCAGAAAGAGAACTATGGAGACCAAATATAAATGAGTGGATAGTATTTTCATCTTTTTTTTTTTTTTTTTTTTTTTTTTTTTTGGTGGTGGTGGTGGTGATTGTTTGTCTTTTTTTTTTCTTTGTGTCTTTTTCTTTTTGGTCTGATTTTTATTGGGCAACATGATGAATATGGAAATATATTTAGAGGAATTGCAAATGTTTAAACTATAGTGGATTGCTTGCTGTATAGGGGAAGAGAAATGGGGGAAAGGGAGGGAGAAAAATTTGGAACATAATATTTGGCAAAGATGAATGTTGAGAACTATATTTGTATGTATTTGAGGGGAAATTATTATATTAAAATATAACTGTAGACAAAATAAAATATTTGAGGGTCTACCTGCCAAGACAAGCTGAGGAACTATATGTACACATTTCTAAAACACTTTTTAACACAAATAAAGTCAGTTGTAAACAACTGGAAAAATATCAGTTGTTCATGAATAGGCCAAGCTAATATAATAAAAATGGTCATTCTACCTAAATTAGTCTATTTGTTCATTGTCAGACCAATCAAACTGCCAGAAATTATTTTATAGAGCAGGAAAAATAATAACATTTCATTTGGAAAAAGAAATTTTGAAGAATATCAAGATAACTAATGAAAAAAAAAATATAAGGGAAGGTGGTTTAGTAGTACTAGATCTAAAAATCTCTTATGAAACATCAGTCATCAAAATCATATGGTACAGGCTAAGAAAAAGAGGGGTTTGGTAGTGGAATAGATAGATACACATGACACAATAATCAATGACTACTAATCTATTGTTTGAAAAATCCCCAAACTCCAGCTCCTGAGATAAGAACTAACTATTTGGCAAAAATTGCTGGAAAAACTGAAAAATAATAAATCAGAAACTCAGGAGAGATCTTCATCCTACACACATTGTAGCAAAATAAAGTCAAAATTTAGAATTAAAGGGTGATATTATTAGCAGATTAGAAGAGCAAAAGATAATTTATCTATCAAGTCTTTGGAGAAGGGAAAGATTTATGATCAAAGAAAAACTAGGGAACATTATGAAATGCAAAATGAGTAACTTTAAATACATCAAATTTTTTAAAATTCCACAAACAAAACCAATGCAGCCAAGATTAGAAGAGAAGCAGAAAGCTGTGAAACTATATTTTTTAGTAACCAGTGTTTCTGAAAAAGATCTCATTTCTAAAAATTATGAAGAACTGACTGAAATTCATAAGAATACTAGTTATTCCCCAAATAACAAATGATCAAATGATATGAACAGATAGTTTTCAGATGAATAAATTAAAGCCATATATAGTCATATGAGAAAATGCTCTTATTCACTATTGATCAGAGAAATGCAAATTAAGACAACTCTTGAGGTAAGACCTCATACCTCTCAATTTGACTAAACTGACAGGAAAAGATAATAAGTGTTGGAGAGGAGATGAGAAAATCGGAACACTAATGCATCATTAGTTGAATTGTGAAATGATCCCAAACGTTCTGGAGAGCAATTTGGAACTATGCCCAAAAGGCTATAAAACTGTGCATGCCCTTTAGTCAGCAGTGTTTCTACTAGGTCTGTATCCCAAAGAAATCACACAATATGGGAAAGGACCCACATGGACAAAAATGTTTGTAGCAGCTCTTTTGGTGGTGGCAAAGAATTGGAGAATGAGTAAATGCCTATCAATTGGGGAATGGCTGAATAAGTAATGATATTTGAAAGTAATGGAATATTATTGTTTTATAAGAAATGATGAGAAGGCTGATTTCAGAAAAGTCTAGAAAGATTTATATGAACTGATGCTGAGGGACACAAGCAGAACGAGGAAAATATTATGCATAGCAATAGTAAGATTGTGCAATAATTAACTATGATACACTAGGTTCTTCTCGATGGTTCAGTGATCCAAGGCAGTCTTAAATTTTGGAAAGAAAATGCCATCTATATTCAGAGAGAGAACTTTGGAAGCTGAATGTAAATCAGTACATGCTATGTTCACTTTTGTGTGTGTGCTTTTTCCTCTTTTGTTTTGATTTTATCTACCAACATGATTCATAAGGAAATATGTAAAAGAAAGAATGTACATATATAATCAAAAAATGTAACTGGGGAAAATTTGAAAAATAAATAAATTTATGTTACAAATTTTAAAAATTATGAGGATTTATTATAATAAAGGCAGCTAAGTTAGAATAAAGCAGAAAACTGAGAAAAATCTTTGCAGCAAATTCCCCCCCCCAAAAAAAAGGTCTCATTTCTAAAACATATAGGAAACTGAATCAAATTTATAAGAACCATAGCCATTCTTCAATTGATAAATGATTAAAGGATTGAATAGGCAATCCTTAGAGAAAGTAGTCAAAGGCAATCTCATGCAGTACTTCACACCCATCTTATTGCCAAAGATGATAACCCAAAATGACAAAATCTGAGGGTGTGTATATGTATGTGTGCAAGTGTGTGTGTGTATGTACATATTATGCACTGTTAGAGCTACGAACTAGTCAACTTTTTTGAGAGTAATTTGGAACTATGCTAAAATTCTATTACACTTTGTCCTAGCAATATTCCTATCACTATTATTCCTTATGGAGATCAAAGAAAGAGGGAAAAAAAGCTCACATATATAAAAGTACTTACATCACCTATTTTCATGGTGGCAAAGATATTAGAATTGGGGGAACAACTATTAACTAGTCAATGGCTGAATAAATTGTCTTATATGATTGCAATGGAATACTATCATATTTTAAAATATGATAAGCGGTTGGTTTCAGAGAAACTTGAAAAGACTTAATGTGAAATGTTACAAATGAAGTGAGCAGAACGAGAACAACCTGTATAGTAACAATAAGGTAAGCAACTTTTTAAAATCTTATTAACACAAAACGTTACAATTCCAAAGGACATGAAGAAACTGTGATAGATTAAAAACAGAGACTGAAGCACATTTTTTCCTTCTTTTTCTTGACTTCTGTTTTTGAATTTGGCTAATAGGAAACTTTTACACTACTATATACATTTATAATAGGGAAAATAAAGGAAATCCATCATTGATTTTTTTTTTATTTGAATCTCACTCTTCCTTTAACAACTGTAATATGAAACATATTAGATTTTTTCATTTGGCCTTCTTATTTTTTCAGTCTTTTATCTCAATATACCTGGGTTTTCTATAATAATTCCCTTATTTGTTTTTTCTTCCTAATATGAAGCAAATGTTTTCTTTTTAGCAACTTTTATTAGGTGACTTACTGAGCCCTGTCTAATATAGACTTCACCAAGAATGACCACAGTTGAGATCTAGCCTCTTTTCCTTAAGCTCTTCACCTCTAGCCAATTCTACCTCATAGCAATTTCATTTTCTACTTTCTAACTGTAGATTCAACAATTTACTCTTTATGCAGTATGGTAAATTGTCTGAGTCACTGTAATGACATAACTGTGTAAAGGCCATCACAACCAGAATTTGAAACACAAGTCTTTCTGGTTATTTACATTGTGTGTCTGGATTCTAGGATGAATTAGCCAATATACTTCAGATATTTCAACTTTCTGCTCTTTTTTCAGATTTCTGAGGGATCATTTTACCTATTCTCTTTTTGAGTTGTTTTAGTTATTAAAACATCATTCTTGCTTTGTGGTAACTGAGGCAGAAAAGTTACAACATCTTGCTGATTGTAAGTCATTATTTCAACATACTCTTCACCTTCCATGATCTTTATACTGAGATCAGTGTCAGAAATCCCAGAACAGTACAATTGCTGGAGAACGAAATTTTCAAATGATTCAAAGATCACACAGAAAATCAGGATGAATGAAGACAAATACTTTTCACCCTCCATGTTCATCTTTGCAATGACATCAGTATGAAATGATTTTAAAAATTAACACAAATAATGATTCTATTTTGTCATGAATCCCAGAACAGTATTATTTCTAAAGAAGGAAAGTTTGCATGAACTCAAAGGTCATAAAGAAAATTGGGGTGAGAGCAATTTTTCCAATTATCATTTACATATATATGTAAATATATACATATATTACATATATGTAAAATAGGAAAAAGGAAAAGGGCAATCCATACAACAATAACGTACAACAATAACAAGGTATAAAAGATAAAGGGTCAAGTACAATTGTACCACTAAGAAATGGGTACCTGCTCAGACATTTTAGAATATATGCATTCATTCTGAAATTCTCTGGCTTTTCTACTATGCCTTCACCATTGCTAGGAATATTATCTTGCTATATATTCAATCAGTTTTAGTACTCATCAGTATCCTTTGTCCCTCTGACTAGAAACTAAAGTCATGAACTCCATAGTTTTATTTAAGTAGAGGAAACAGAACAGACATCTCATTTCATATTACAACATTTTGGTCTTCTTTGATGTTTCCATCATTCCTCCCCCTCCCCCCCATCTCTCATCTACTTTCCTTTTTTCCCCTTCTTCCATTTCCTAGCCTTCTTTGTGTATGTTGTCTTCTCATATTACATGGAAAATTCCTAAAAAACAGAGCTTTTTTGTGAACCTTTGGTATTGCACCCCCAGTTCTTGGAGCAAATTGATTGGCATATAGTAAGCACTTCTTAAATGTTTATTGACTTTTGAAGTACAAAAAGAACTAGAAGGAGGTCATAAGCACAATGGCTAGGACATCTGTGAAGCATTTGTGGGAGAACAGGGTCAAAAATAAAACAGATAAGAAATTGCATTGGACTTACTAACTTCCCAGATGATTTTGGTTAGATGTCATGGAAGTATTATTGCTAAACCATTAATAGCATATAAACACATTATTAAAGAATAGAACCCAGAATCTAATGTCAATCTAGTGATATATACCAGCCATGGTAAAAAAAAAATATTTTACACAATAATAATTATTAGGTTTACAAAATAGATTGTCTTTTTATGTCAACATTAATATTTATATATGTAACTATGTATTTATTCATGCTTAAAGTAAACAGCTTGACTTGAATAAAATCATCAGTAGCCAAATAATTTAAAATTTTAGGCATATCACATTTAGTGGTCAGAACCTTGACTTGGGTATCACTGACAAATTCACTATAGAAAGGTAAATAGATCTCCAAAACATAATTGCATTAATTGCTAATTCCTACTATGGCTATAATACATGGTTCTTCATTCAATTGGGGAAAAAAAAAACCTCATTTAAAAAAAATCAAGCAACTCTTTTAAATGTTTTATAATAGCACCTGAACTTTTAATGTGAATTAAAAATTGTAAAAAATGGGAGGAAAGCAATTTTGAAGATCTGAGCAGAAACAAAAGTTTCTAAAATTAATAGAATTTAAGATGCAATAATGTAATTATTTAGTGCTAAAAGAGCTATTATTTATGGCCAATCAAGAACATAAATATCAGGAGTTTATATATTTTAGCTTATTCAGATAAATCTTTATACATGGAATTAATAAAGCTAGTTATATCTAAGCCAATTAAAAAACCATGCCTTCTGGAATTGTTATACAAATAATAAAATGTACAGCGTGCTCATAATTAGTATTGGGAATGACAAGACCATTGATCGCCCTAATTTGTCACTAATTAGCTCACTGACTCTAGGAAGTCAGTTAATTAACCTTCTGATAATGGGTTATCTCAGCTATAAAATGAATAAATCAAGTGTAATATCAAAAAGGTAATAGATTCTAGATCTCTTGTGTTCTTGAGTGTGTTTGCATGAAAAACCCTGGAGTCTCCATTCTTATAATTAGGGACTCTAGTACTGAAATGAATTAAATGAGTAGCAGAAAGTTTGTGAACTTTATAAATAGTGGAAATATTTGTTCCAATGAAACCATAGATGTTAAAATTTATTATTTTAAACAGCCAAATTGTTAATTAAATTTTAAATTTGTATACTTTGGTGAGTGCATTTTTACAAAAATCACAATCACACATCCCAAGGAGCATAATTCTTTTTTTTTCTCCTCAATGGGAGCATTTTTTCTTATAATCCTAGGCCATGTCTAATTTGATACCTATTAATTTTGATTATGGATTTAAGAGGAGACAAACATATAATCTCCTTATGTTTGAATCCAATCGATTAATCCCTTATTATGGTTCATTCATGTTGACCATTTTATGTTGCTCTTCACTCTTATATTTGAACTTTGAACAATATCTGTAGTTCTAGTATTTAACATAAAATGCTTGGAAGTCCTATATTTCATTAAAGATTTATTTTTTGTCCTATAAGATTATACTCGGGTTTTCTGGATAAGTTATTCTTGGCTACAAACCCATATTTTTTGCCTCCTGGAATATAATAATCAAAGTTGTCTTTCCTTTGTAGTGCTGATTGCTAAATCATAGATGGCTCTGACTATGGCTCTTTAATATTTGTATTCTTTATTTCTGACTCCTTGCAATATTTTTTTTTCTTTGACCTAAAAGTACTGGAATTGGACTAGTATTTCCTGAATGTTTTCATTTTGTGGTTTCTTTTAGAAGAGGAACAGAGGATTCTTTCTACTCTACTTTGCTCTCTGGTACAAAAAGTCATTAGGAATTTTCTTTTAAGAATTCTTAAAATAGGATATCTTCTGTGTGTATCTCCCTCTCCCCCTCACTCCCATTCTTCTTTACTTTTTCTTCTCTGTCTCTATCTCTGGCTCTCTCTCTCTGTATCTGTCATTCTCTCTCTTTCTCTCTCTCTCTCTCTCTCTCTCTCTCTCTCTCTCTCTCTCTCTATCTTCCACCCTCCTTAATTTATCCTCAAACCATTTTTTTTTTCAGATCAGGAGCTTTTACTCTGAGAGACTATATGTCTATTTTTTCATTCATTTTACTCTGTTTTAACATTTTTATTTATCTCATGAAATCATTGATTTCTTTTTTTTTTTTAAATTTTTATTTGATAATTACTTTATATTGACAAAATCCATGCCAGGGTAATTTTTTTATAACATTATCCCTTGCACTCGTTTCTGTTCCGATTTTTTCCCCTCCCTCCCTCTACCCCCTCCCCTAGATGGCAAGCAGTCCTTTATATGTTGGATATGTTGCAGTATATCCTAGATACTATATATGTTTACAGAACCGAACAGTTCTCTTGTTGCATAGGGAGAATTGGATTCAGAAGGTATAAATAATCCGGGAAGAAAAACAAAAATGCAGATAGTTCACATTCGTTTCCCAGTGTTCTTTCTTTGGGTGTAGCTGATTTTGTCCGTCTTTTATCAATTGAAACTCAGTTAGGTCTCTTTGTCAAAGAAATCCACTTCCATCAAAATATGTCCTCATACAATATCGTTGTCGAAGTGTATAGTGATCTCCTGGTTCTGTTCTTTTCACTTAGCATCAGATCATGTAAGTCTCGCCAGTCCTCTCTGTATTCATCCTGCTGGTCATTTCTTACAGAACAATAATATTCCATAACATTCATATACCACAATTTCCCCAGCCATTCTCCAATTGATGGGCATCCATTCATTTTCCAGTTTCTAGCCACTACAAATAGGGCTGCTACAAACATTTTGGCACATGCAGGTCCCTTTCCCTTCTTTAGTATTTCTTTGGGATATAAGCCCAATAGAAACACCGCTGGATCAAAAGGTATGCACAGTTTGATAACTTTTGGGGCATAATTCCAGATTGCTCTCCAGAATGGTTGGATTCGTTCACAACTCCACCAACAATGCATTAGTGTCCCAGTTTTCCCCGCATCCCCTCCAACATTCATCATTATTTTTTTCCTGTCATCTTAGCCAATCTGACAGGTGTGTAGTGGTATTTCAGACTTGTCTTAATTTGCATTTCTCTGATCAATAATGATTTGGAACACTTTTTCATATGAGTGGTAATAGTTTCAATTTCATCCTCTGAAAATTGTCTGTTCATATCCTTTGACCATTTATCAATTGGAGAATGGCTTGATTTCTTATAAATTTGAGTCAGTTCTCTATATATTTTGGAAATGAGGCCTTTATCAGAACCTTTAATTGTGAAGATGTTTTCCCAGTTTGTTGCTTCCCTTCTAATCTTGTTTGCATTAGTTTTGTTTGTACAAAGGCTTTTTAATTTGATGTAATCAAAATTTTCTATTTTGTGATCAGTAATGGTCTCTAGTTCATCTTTGGTCTCAAATTTCTTTCTCCTCCACAAGTCTGACAGATAAACTATTCTTTGTTCCTCTAATTTATTTATAATCTCGTTCTTTATGCCTAGGTCATGGACCCATTTTGATCTTATCTTGGTATATGGTGTTAAGTGTGGGTCCATGCCTAATTTCTGCCATACTAATTTCCAATTATCCCAGCAGTTTTTATCAAATAATGAATTCTTTTCCCAGAAGTTAGGGGCTTTGGGTTTGTCAAACACTAGATTGCTATAATTGACTATTCTGTCTTGTGAACCTAGCCTTTTCCACTGATCCACTAATCTATTTCTTAGCCAATACCAAATGGTTTTGGTGACTGCTGCTTTATAATATAATTTTAGATCAGGTACAGCTAGGCCACCTTCATTTGATTTTTCATTAATTCCCTTGAGATTCTCGACTTTTTATTGTTCCATATGAATTTTGTTGTTATTTTTTCTAGATCATTAAAATATTTTCTTGGAAGTCTGATTGGTATAGCACTAAATAAACAGATTAGTTTAGGAAGTATTGTCATCTTTATTATGTTTGCTCGGCCGATCCAAGAGCACTTAATATTTTCCCAATTATTTAAGTCTGACTTTATTTGTGTGGAGACTTTTTTATAATTTTGCTCATATAACTCCTGACTTTCCTTTGGTAGATAGATTCCCAAATATTTTATGGTATCAACAGTTATTCTGAATGGAATTTCTCTTTGTATCTCTTGCTGTTGGGTTTTGTTGGTGATGTATAAAAATGCTGAGGATTTATGGGGATTTATTTTATAGCCAGCTACTTTGCTAAAATTATGAATTATTTCTAATAGCTTTTTAGTAGAATCTCTGGGGTTCTCTAGGTATACCATCATATCATCTGCAAGGAGTGATAGTTTGGTTTCCTCATTGCCTACTCTAATTCCTTTAATATCTTTCTCGACTCTTATTGCCGAGGCTAGTGTTTCTAATACGATATTAAATAATAATGGTGATAGTGGGCAACCTTGCTTCACTCCAGATCTTACTGGGAAAGGTTCCAGTTTTTCACCATTGCATATGATGCTTACTGATGGTTTTAAATATATGCTCCTGACTATTTTAAGGAAAAGTCCATTTATTCCTATGCTCTCAAGTGTTTTTATTCGGAATGGATGTTGGATTTTATCAAATGCTTTTTTCTGCAACTATTGAGATGATCATATGGTTTTTGTTTGTTTGGTTATTGATATAGTCAATTATGCTAATAGTTTTCCTAATATTGAACCAGCCCTGCATTCCTGGTATAAATCCTACTTGGTCATAGTGTATTATCCTGGGGATGATTTTCTGTAATCTTTTTGCTAATATTTTATTTAAGATTTTAGCATCAATATTCATTAGGGAGATTGGTCTATAATATTCTTTCTCTGTTTTCAGCCTACCTGGTTTAGGTATCAGTACCATGTCTGTGTCATAAAAGGAGTTTGGTAGGACTCCTTCAATCCCTATTTTTTTCAAATAGTTTATTTAGCATTGGAGTTAATTGTTCTTTAAATGTTTGGTAGAATTCACATGTAAATCCATCTGGTCCTGGGGATTTTTTCTTAGGGAGTTGATTGATAGTTTGTTCTATTTCTTTTTCTGAGATGGGACTGTTTAGGATATTTACTTCTTCCTCTGTTAGTTTGGGCAAACTATATTTTTGGAGGTATTTTTCTATTTCATTTAAGTTGTCAAATTTATTGGCATAAAGTTGGGCAAAGTAACTCCTAATTATTTGCTCTAATTTCTTCTTCATTAGTGGCGAGTTCTCCCTTTTCATTTTTAAGACTAACAATTTGATTTTCCTCTTTCCTTTTTTTAATCAGATTTACTAAGGGTTTGTCTATTTTGTTGGTTTTTTCATAGAACCAACTCTTAGTTTTATTAATTAATTCAATAGTTTTTTTTTTTTTTTACTTTCAATTTTATTGATCTCTCTTTTTATTTTTAGAATTTCAAGTTTAGCGTTTGACTGGGGGTTTCTAATTTGTTCCTTTTCTAGCATTTTTAGTTGCAAACCTAATTCATTGACCTTCTCTTTCTCTATTTTATACAAATAGGCCTCGAGAGATATGAAATTTCCCTTTATTACTGCTTTGGCTGCATCCCATCCATTTTGGTATGATGTCTCATTATTATCATTTTCTTGGGTGAAGTTATTAATTATGTCTATGATTTGCTGTTTCACCCAATCATTCTTTAGTATGATATTATTTAGTTTCCAATTATTTTTTGGTCTACTTCCCCCTGGTTTTTTGTTGAATGTAATTTTCATTGCATCGTGGTTTGAAAAGGATGCATTTACTATTTCTGCCTTACTGCATTTGAGTTTGAGGTTTTTATGTCCTAATATATGGTCAATTTTTGTATAGGTTCCATGAACTGCTGAAAAGAAAGTGTATTCCTTTCTGTCTCCATTACATTTTCTCCAGAGATCTATCATATCTAACTTTTCTAGTATTCTATTTACCTCTTTGACTTCTTTCTTATTTATTTTGTGGTTTGATTTATCTAATTCTGAGAGTGCAAGGTTAAGATCTCCCACTATTATAGTTTTACTGTCTATTTCTTCTTGCAGCTCTCTTAATTTCTCTTTTAAGAATTTAGATGCTACACCACTTGGTGCATATATGTTTAATATAGATAGTACTTCATTATCCATGCTACCCTTTAGCAAGATATAGTGCCCTTCCTTATCTCTTTTAATTAGATCAATTTTTGCTTTAGCTTGATCTGAGATCAGGCTGGCTACCCCTGCTTTTTTGACTTCACCTGAAGCATAGTAGATTTTGCTCCAACCTTTTACCTTTAACCTGCATGTATCTCCCCACTTCAGGTATGTTTCCTGTAAACAACAGATTGTAGGATTCTGGCTTTTAATCCATTCTGCTAACCGCTTCCTCTTTATGGGGGAGTTTACCCCATTCACATTTATGGTTAGAATGACCAATTCTGTATTGCTTGCCATCTTGTTAACCCCGGTTTATGCTTTTCTCCCTTCTTTCCCCTTTCCCCCCTTTCCAGTATTAAGCTTGTGAGCACCACTTGCTTCTCACAGCCTTCCCTTTTTAGTATCCCTCCCCCTGCCTTAGAGTTCCTCCTCCTATCTTACCCCTTTCCCTCCCAGTTTCCATATTCCCTTCCTCTTAGCTTATTCCTTCCCTTTTCACTTTTCCCTTCTTACTTTTCAATGAGGTGGGAGAAGTTTCACCATAGATTGAATATGTCTTAAGATTTTTCACTTAAAGCCACTTCTGAAGGCAGTAATATACCCACTATATTCATCCCCCTCCATTCTTTCTCTCAGATAGAATAGGTTTCCTATGCCTCTTCATGAGATGTTCTACCCCCACTTTACCCTTTTTCTGGTACAATGTCCTTTCCACATCAATTTCTAAAACAAGGTATACATGTATTCTTTATACATCTATATAGTTGAAATATAGTTCCCAAGATTAATCTTTACCTTTTTAGATTTCTCTTGAGTTCTATATTTGTAGATCAAACTTTTTGTTAAGCTCTGGCTTTTTCATCAGAAATAGATGAAATTCGCTTACTTCGTTGAATGTCCATCTTCTTCCCTGGAAAAAGATGCTCATTCTTGCTGGGTAAGTTATTTTTGGTTGCATACCAAGTTCCTTAGCCTTTCAGAATATCATATTCCAGGCCCTTCGATCTTTTAATGTGGATGCTGCCAGATCCTGGGTGATCCTTATTGTGGCTCCTTGATACTTGAATTGGGTTTTTCTAGCCACTTGCAATATTTTTTTCCTTCGTCTGAGGGTTCTGGCATTTGGCCACTATATTCCTTGGTGTTTTGATTTTAGGATCCCTTTCAGTGGGTGATCGATGAATCCTTTCAATGTTTATTTTTTCCTCTGTTCCTATGACTTCTGGGCAGTTCTCTTTGATAATTTCCTGGAAAATAGTGTCCAGGCTCTTTTTTTTCATCATGTTTTTCTGGGAGTCCAATGATTCTCAGATTGTCTCTCCTGGATCTGTTTTCCAGGTCTGTTGTCTTCCCCAGAAGGTATTTCACATTCTTTTCCATTGTTTGATTTTTTTGGATTTGCTTGACTGATTCTTCTTGTCTCCTCGAGTCATTCAATTCCACTTGTTCAATTCTGATTTTCAGTGAAGTATTCTCTTCACTCACTTTTTTAAAATCTTTCTCTAATTGTCCCATTGAGTTCTTTTGTTCTGTGGAATTTTTTTCCATTTCGCAAATTTTGTTTTTTAGAGAGCTGTTTTCTGTTTCCAGTTCACCAATCCTATTTTTCAAGGATTTTACTTCTTTATCCACTCTCTCTTTAACTGACTTCTCCAGGCTCTTTTGCCAAGCCTCCCTCTCCTTTTCTCAAGCCTCCCTCTGCTTTTCCCATTTTTCTTCTAGCTCCCTTGTGAGAGCCTTTTTAATCACTTCTATGAGGTTCATCTGTGCTGAGGAACAGATGATTTCCTCCTTTGGGGATTCACCTGGGGACTGTTTGTTTTTAGTCTCCTCAGGATTTAGAGTCTGCTCTCTATCTGTATAGAAGCTGTCAAGGGTTAAAGTCCTCTTCAGTTTCTTGCTCATTCTGTCTAATAATCAGAGACAAACTACCAAAGAAAAACAAAAAACTGGAGTCTTTCTTTGGGGGAGGGCTGGGTATGTTATCGAGCTTCCTCTACAGACTGCAGGGGGCAGCAGTGAGGCACTAGCAGGACTGTGTGCGCCTGTGCTCTGAGATCCCAGAGCGTGCTGAGTCAATGTGGAGGGGGAAGGGGGGGGCAGCCAGGTCCGGAGAGACTCCAGCTGTTTGGGGTTTTATTCTTCAGCCCTGGTGTTTTTAGCTTCTCTGCTGGGCTGCTGACTTGCTGCCGGAGCAAAGTATCCAAACCTGTAGCGAAGCTCCCCTCAGCAGAGAAAGCTGCGATCACTCCCCACCCCCTCTCCAGTCTGCTCCTGTGCCCTCACTGCCGCTGCCCTCGGCCTGCGCCCGATCTAAAACCGTCCCAGCCCTCCAGTAAAGACAGACCTTTCTTGGCGGGTCTCAAGGATGGCTTCTCTTGGTAACTATTTGTGGGTTTTTTTCAGTCAAGCATTGATTCAGAGGCTTGTAATGAAGTGGATAGTGAGAGAAAGTGTGGAGCTTATGCAGCTGTGTGCCTCCTCTCCACCATCTTAACCAGAAGTCCCGAAATCATTGATTTCATTTGAAATATTCTAATTTACATGGGGTTTGTTGGTTAGACAAAGTTTTGTTCTTGTACCAATTAAATTGCTTTAATTGCAAAATTAAATTTTGCCTTTTAATTTAAAAAATTAAAAATTTCCATGAATTTTTTTCCTCAACTACTCTCTTATTTTACACACACACACACACACACACACACACACACACACACACATTTAAAAATAAAATAATTTTTTAAACTCTTGCTTTATCTCTATTTCTTCTAATTCTAATTTAGCAAAACCTTGTATTTCTCTGAGACTTTACTTACAGATTTTTTTTTTAAGTTATTCTCTTCTTTTGGGTCTATGTCTTCAGCATCTCTGCCATGATTATAAATCATTATTTTTCTGTTTATTTGTTTGATCTTCCATCATCTTTTCTTACTTTGAACTTGATGTTAGTGCTAAGCTATGTCACATCTCTGAAAGGAAGATCTGTGGTGATCCTTTTGATTGAAGATAATGTTTTATTCCAGAAGTTTAGAGATAGGCTAGGTATCTGCATTCATTCACTGATTCCCTAATGGTCTAAATCAGGGCTGCTCCCCGTTTTAAGGTCTGCAGATTCCTGACTTGAGTTTTGGTATGTACAAGAATATATTGCTGCTGGGTTCTGCCCCATCAGCTGGAAAGCTTGGTTCAGAGTGGCAAAATTGTAGAATTCCCTTTGATCTAGGATTATTTGCCTTGTTTGTTGCTTTGAAAGCTGGACTATGTGCTGCGAGGTAATCCCTGTTTTGAGTCTGGATTCTGAGCCAAACTACTGCTACTTGCTTCTCAATTTCCTCTTTTTTGGCTTTTACCCCCAATGCCATCTTTTCTGGGTCTCATCACCTTCCTTGGAGCCCCTTTTGAGGCCACTGTGACCTGAAACTGGTTATTGGGCAACAAACCTTGCTACCTTTCCCCATTTCAGTGGCCTTCTTAGTCTGAATGTGGCCTGGTTTTAGTCTGGGGCTTTATCTTCCTTCAGTGTACTCCTTCTCTGAGAGTGCTAGAGTGTTCAGCATTTAGGTATTCTTATAGTTGACTATAATGTCCACGATGTCCACAAGCCTCCTCTTTCTCTCTACACTGAGAGGGCTAGACAAAGGATTTATGGATTTCTCTATCAGGATTCAGTCTGGCACAGGTTCGAGGCAGACACCTACTAGTATTATGTAGGACCTGCAAGGACATAGAAATCTCCAAAGTAAGAAATGTACCTGATGCAGAACAGATAAAATCTGCAGAGTCAAAAGTGAAGTCAAGGGACAACAAAGAATAGCTGGCCAGATCATTTCTCAAAATGAGAATCTGGCAAACAATACCAGCTAGAAAAGAGGAATAAAAAAATAGGCATTTTTAGGGTAAAAAAGGCAACTGAAGTCAAAGAATTGCGAGAGTGGTATAGAGGATAGAATCTTTGATTTAGAATTAGGAAGGACTGAGTTCAAATCCCACCTCAGATACTTGCTACCTCTGTGTTTTCTGGGCAAGTCACTTATATTTTGTCTTAGTGTATTCATGTGTAAAATGGGGGCAATGATAGTAACTATCTCTTAAAGTTGTGAGTATAAAATGAGAGAGCATTTATAAAGAACTTTGCAAATTTTAAAGTACTATATAAAAGCTAGTTATTATCAGAAATTTCTTCCTTATATTGAGTAATAATTGAGTCATCCTATAATTTGTATTTCTCATTTCTAGTTCTGTTTTTTAGGGCCAATCAGAATAAATCTAATTTGTAGTCTGCAAAATAATAATAATAATAATAATAATAATAATAATAATAAGCCCTTCAGATAATTAAAGGTTATATCCTTTCTATCATTCTTCTCTAGCATAAATGTTGTCAGCTTGTTGAAATTCTCAAACGTATAGAGATCTGACTCAAATTTATAAAAATAAGAGCCATTCCCCAATTGGGGAATCAAAAGTATTAAAGATAATTCTTAATAAAGGTTCAAAAGATAAGAACAATTTTCAGATGAAATAATCATAGCTATCTATAATAATATAGAAAAATGCTCTGACTCTGTATTGATTAGAGAAGTGCAAATTAAGACAATTCTGAAGTACTATCACATACATATTTGATTGGTTGATAGTACAGAAAAGGAAAATGATAAACAACATAGTATCAGATCTCTAGACACTATGTCCACTGTTCTCTGGAAATATTCCAAGTTTTCAATAGTACTTTTAAAATGTTATATCTTAATTAATCATATTTAATCTCTATATGTGGTTTGACTAAAGTATATTAAAATGGGATTAGCTTCTTCCCTATTCCGGACATTTTTTTGTTTTATTCCATAATTTCACCACCAGGTATAGGAACTCTCTACAAAAAAAGATGCAGATAGAAAGTTCCACATAGATTTATAATTTGAGAGATTTTTCTGGAGATGAAGAAATAAAATAAATTGTTCATGATCTCAAAGCAAATATGTGTCAGATTAGAACTTGAAGAAAAGCTTCCTGATTCTAAATCCAACCCTTTCCACTACAAGATACTGCTTCTTACTTTCTCACATTATCTTGAATGTGACATAATGAATGTTAATATCTCATTAATTCATTTTGATTACTACAATGTATTTTTTAAATTTAGTTTTGTATTTTTCCCATTTACATATAAAAACAACTTTAACATTATTTTTTAAAACTTTCAGTTCTAGATTCTTTCCATTACTTCCTCCCTGTTCTATATTCTCCTCATTGAGAATACAAGCAATTCAATTTAGATTATACATGTATAGTCATGCAAAATATTTCCATAACAGTCATGTTGTAAAATAAGATATAGACCAAAAGAGAAAATAAAAACCTCAAGGAAAATAATGTAAAAAAAAAAAAAAAGTATGCTTAAATTTGCATTCAGACACAATTTTTCCCTTATATAAAACATTCTTCATCATAAATCTTTCAGAGTTGTCTTGGATCATACTTATGTCATTTATAGCTCATCATCTGACAAGTACTGCTATTTCTTTGTACACAATATATTTCTCTTTGTATAAGATCATGAAAGGCTTTCCAGATATTTCTGAGAACATCCTACTTATCATTTCTTTCTTTTTTTTGAAAAATAATAGCTTTTTACTTTCAAAATATATGCAAAAATAGTTCTTAACATTTACCCTTGTGAATTCCAAATTCCAATTTTTTCTATCTCTCTTCCCTCCTTCCCTCCCCTAGACAGCAAGTAATCCAATACATGTGCAATTCTGCTGTACTTATTTCCTTGTTTATCATTCTGTACAAGAAAAATCAGATCAAAAAAAGAAAAAAGGGGGAAAAAAGAGAAAGAAAACAAAAATCAAGCAAATGATAATAAAAAAGTAAAAATGCTATGTTGTGATCCACCATCCCCATAGTCCTCTTTTTAGATTCAGATATCTTTCTTCATCACAAGTCTATCAGAACTGGCCTGAATCGCCTCTTTGTTGAAAGGCTATACTCATCATTTCTTACAGCACTATAGTATTCTAACATAATCACATACCACATTTTATTCAACCATTGTCCAATTGATGGGCATCCCATCGATTTCCAATTCTTTGCCCCCTAAAAAGACCTCTTTTAAATAATAGGTCCTTTTCCTTTTTGTTTTTTATTCTTTTGGGATATAGAGCTAATAGTGGTATTGCTAAATATCTTTGTTTTTGTAACCCTTTGGACATAGTTTCCAATTGCTCTACAGAATAATTATATCAGTTAATAACTCCAATGCAGTAATGCCTCATTTTTTCTTCATTCCTTCCGATATTTGTAATTTTCATTTTCTATCTTATTAGCCAATCTAATATGTAAGTAGTAGTCATTCAAAATTGTTTTAACTTGCATTTCTCTAATCAATAGTGCATAACATCATTTTTCCTTATGACTATTAGATAGCAATGATTACTTTATCTGAAAACTATTCCTATCTTCTGATATTTATCAATTGGGGAATGACTTATTTTTATAAATTAAACTCAGTTCTCTGAGAATTGAGAATTGAGGTCTTTATCAGAGAAACTTGCTTAATTTTTTTCTGTACATGTAATTGTATTTCCTCAATATTATGCCATCTCTCCTTTCATCCTTTCCCTCCTCAAAAGTGTTTTGCTTTTGACTACCTCCCTCCCTCATGGCCTTTCTTTCTATCACTCCCATAACCATTTCCCTTCTACTACCTTGTGAGGTAAAATAGATTTCTATACACAATTGAGTACATATATCATTTCCTCTTTAAGCCAATTCTGATTAGAGAAAGTTTCTTACTTCTTCTGTTTCCTCCTCCATAGTAAAAGCTTTTTCTTGTCTTTTTGATATGTCATAATTTGCTTCCTTCTATCTCTCTCTTTCCCTTTCTCCCAGGACATTACACTCACCCCTTAATTTTGTTTTTGAGATATCACACCTTCACATTCAACTAATACCTGTGCCTCCGTCTGCATCTACTCCTTCTAACTATCCTAACAATGAGAAAATTCTTATAAGTATCATCTTTCCATATAGGAATGTAAAATCCTCTATTTCATTGAATATCCATTTTTTTTTCCTGAAAGATTATACTCAGTTTTGCTGGGTAGGGGATTCTTGGTTGTGATCCTAGCTCCTTTGCCTTCTGGATTATCATATTTCAAGGTCTCCAGTCTTCTAATGTAGAAATTGCTTTATCTTGTGTTACTCTGACTGTGGCTCCACCATGTTTGAATTGTTTCTTTGTAGCTGATTGCAATATCTTGATCTGGGAGTTCTGGAATTTTGCTACAATATTCCTGGAAGTTTTTATCTTGTCATCTCTTTCTGGAGATGATTGGATTCTTTCAATTTTCTATTTTACTCTCTTTTTCTAGAATATCAAGACAAGTTTCCTTGATAGTTTCTTGGAATATAATATCTAAGCTCTTTTTTTGTTGATGGCTTTTAGATAGTCAAATAATTTTTAAGTTATCTCTTATGGATATATCTTATGGATATGGGTTTCCAGATCAGCTCTTTTTCCAATGAGACATTTCACATTGTCTTTTATTTTTATATTCTTTTGGTTTTATTTTGTTGTTTTTTTAAAATTTGTTATAAATTGGAGGAGGATTCTGAGAAGATGGTAAAGTAGGTCAGTAAATTTCAAACTCTCCAGATTTCACCCACAAACAGAACAAATTTGCATCTTAGGGCTAACATAGACTGGTGGGAAAAAAAAACAACAAGAAGACTTGGGGCAGTGGGGCAGAACAAAAAAGGAACCTTGACAAAATAATGCAAGAAATATATATTTTTTAATGTCCTGGAGTGATAGAGCATGAGGGGAAAGTAAAAATAGAAAAAATCCACCACCTCAAAGAGATCCTTTATAGAAAACATATAGGAATGTTCTTGTCAAATTTTGAGACCCCCCCAGATAAAAGAAAAACTTTTGCATGACACAAGGAAAAAAAAACAAAAACAGTTCCTTGAAGCTACAATTAGAATTGTACAAGACTCAGCAGCCGCAATAAAAGATCTCAGTTCCTAGAATCATATATAGTAACAATCAAAAAATACTAGGCCTATGATCAAAAATATCACATTCAGTAAAATTACCCAATATTGAATGAAAAAATGGGCATTCAATGAACTTGCAGGTTTTCAGGACATTCTTTCAACCAAACCCAAATTCAATAGAAAATTTAACATAGAGGAGCCAATGTCGAAAATTGATTTCAAGGAGCTTAACATGGACATATTGATTATGGTTTTTACATGGAAATATATACCATGTGTTTAAGATTGACATCAGCAGTTGGAAAGCTCAAAAGAAAGACTGGGAAAGAATTGAGTTTGATCTGATCCTAAAAAAGCAAAATTACCAAGAAAAAGGTAAAAATTGTAATTATACTTTACAAATGATGTTCAGAGGAAGAATAGATATAGATTAGATTAGAGGGGGAAGGAAGACTTGTAGTTCTGAAAACCTACTCACATTGGGAATAGATTTAAAAAGTAACATTACAGATATAGCAAGAAGGATATAGCATTCTCCAAAATGTATAAAGAATAAAGTGAGAGAGGTGGGCAGAAGGGAAAGCAAAGGGTAGGGAAAAAAGACAAGGGAGGAATCCATGAGTGGTGGTAGGAGATTAAGTAATATCAAGCCAAGTTAAGGAGCAGAATTATGGCAGAAGAGTTAGCAGCAGTAGGAAAAAGATAAGTCAAACATAAAGATTCAGTTAAGAGAGAAATCCACATTATATATCAGCCATACTGATATTGTTTTACCTGCATGTTTACAAATGGGTTAATGTGTGAGTATATATGAGTTTGAGTATATGTAAATATGTATGCATATATGTGTATATGTGTATATTTGTATATGTGAGTGGGTTGTGGGAGGGTATGAATGTGTATATATATATATGTATATGTGTGTGTGTATACATATATATATATATATACATATATATGTATACATATATATGTATATATATATATGGGGTGTTCATATGTATATATCTATATCTATATAACATATATCTGTTTAACTATAATCTGCTTGGAGGATTTAGAGAAGATGAAAAAGGAAAAAGAATAAACTAAAAAAATTACGCAGAAAACAACAGAATAATCTATAAGGAAGAAAAGAAAAGATGGACACTCAAGAATATAATTTTTCTACTATTATATATCTTTTCTTGAACTGGTAATTTATTGTTATTTATTTTGAGGGTTTGGGTTTTTTTCAGTTTTTTAAAATAATAGGTTTTTGTTTTCAAAATATATGCAAAGATAATTTTCATATTGTTATATATTTTAATTCTCCCTGATATTCTATTGGGCCCTTGACAATGTTCTGTTCTGTTTTGTTTTCCTTTTCTGTTTTCTTCTGTTTTTTTTTTTAAATAAAATTTTAAAAAAGTTATAAAGTCATTAGCTTTCATTTGCTTCATTATAGAAATTATTTTCTTCAGTAAGCATTTGTATTTCCATTTCCATTTTTCCAACATTTTAACAGTTGTTTTCTTCAATGTATTTTTTTTTCCAATTTGTCAAGGTCTACTTTTTAAGCCATCCTTCTCTTTGACTTTTTGTATTTCCTTTTGCAATTTGGTGTAGTCTGTTTTTTAAGATGCTGTTTTCTTCAGTATTTCTTGAGTCACTTTTACCAAGCAATTGACTTGTTTTTCATGATTTTCTTATATTACTCATTTGTTTTCCCAATTTCTTCTATCTCTCTACTTTATTTTAAAAATCCTTTTTGATTTTTTTCCTCTTCATATTTTTCTTTGAGGCTGTGGATGTAGGATCTTTTACTTTGTTATCTTCTGAATGTGTGTTTTAATCTGCCTTGTCACCATAGTAACTTTCTATTGTCAGATTTTTTTATGTTGTTTGTTCATGTTTCCAGCCTATTATTTGACTTCAACTCTTTGTCAAAGTGGGGCTTTGCTTCTAGGATGGGGATGTGCTGTCCCAGGCTTCAAGGGTTTTGTTCAGCTATTTTCAGAGATATTTTAAGGGATGTATAAGTTTTTTCAGTTCTTCTAAAGTGGTGTGATTCTAAGGAGAGGTGTTTACTACTCTCCTGGCCTGTTCTCTGTCCTGTGACTCTTCACTAAAATTGGGAGTGCTATGACTGTAAACTCTGGTATTCTAATGATGCTCTTCATGCAGGGACTGCTACCCAGGACTGTCACATGGAACTGATTATTGACATAGCAACAGAGTCCTACCTGAGTGCTAACAAAGAAATCCCCATATTCTCCTTGTTTAATCATCTTAATCTCCATGGGCTGAGGGTTTCAGAAGTCACTGCTTCTAAAGGCATGATGCTGCTTTGCTGAGACTGTGTTGTGCAGTCTGTACTGGACTATGCTCCGCTCTTACTCAGGCACAACAAACCTTTCCTCTCGATTTTCTAAGGGATTGTTGGAGTCTGTAGTCTGAGAGATTTGGAAACTTCCATTGCTGAAATAAATTTAGTAGCCTTGAGGCCTATTCCTAGCTTCTTAGAGTGCTAACAATAGCCTCTGCTGAAGTGTGATCCACTCTCATCCTCATGTGGTAGACCTTTCTTGTCAAACCTTCCAAATTGACGTGGCCTAGAAATTTTTTTCACTCCATATTTTGGTGGGTTCAGATGTTCTAGAATTTGTTTAGAGTCATTATTTAAAAAATATTTGGAAGCTTTTGGGGAAGAGTTCAGATGAATCCTTGCTTTTACTCCACCATGTTATTTATTTAACTAATATTTAGCCTTTTTGCCTATTTAAATCTATAGGTCTTTTTCATATGAATCAGGAATTACCTGTCACATATAACAATGGTGTTGATGATTTAAATGAGAGATAATTTTTGACTTATATAGTTATTATTCAGTGTGTCTCTACTTGCACTTAATTCTGTAATATTGTAATTCTTCTGTGTGTGCCTTTGTTCTTGGACTGAGTCATATAAAAAATCACTATTCCATAAAATATTTTCATTACATAGACCATCTTCTGTTTTGGTTTATGTCTTCCTTCAATTCAATTCAATAAAGTTTCATAAATTACCTCTGATGAATATAGTGTGATATTGTGAAAATAACCAAGAGTACTGGGTCAGGGACCATCATTTCAAATTCTTCCTTTGATGTATGACCTTGGGCAAATTATTTATCCTCTCTGAATCTCATCATTCCTCATCAGAATTCAAAGAATTCTGGAAGCTCTTGCAACTTATACAATGCAAAACATTGTAGTAAAGAAAAAATAGCCTACTCTGCAGAAAACTAAATGTCTACTAAGTGGTATGGGTGCAGTTTTTATGACATAGGGGAAGAGGAAAGTACAACATTTTCACAAAATCTTATAATTGAAAAATACTTTGGAGCCATCTGACTTTTCTATTTAGGAAAAATCTTCTCTGCAGAAAATCTGAGAGCAAATTCTAAAGAATTTGCTGATACAGGAAAGCCAAATATTTCCCAAACAACCCATTCTATATTTCTATAATTCTAATTATTAGAAAGTGTTTCCAAGCCTCTTTGTACCTTAGTTTACTGTGTTGAATAATTCAAGAGGAAAGGCCCATGTAAATTATTGCTAATCAGATCATCTGGGTATGAATTGGGGCTCTATCACTATTAGAGTCACCATGGAAATATGTTACTTAATTTCTCAAATCTTCAGTTTCCCTATAAGTATTATAATAATGTGTACTATCTACCTCACATGAATAAAAGACTGTATCAAATTTTAAAACATCATATAAATGTGATCCTATTTACTATCTGCTATTGCTAAATGAAATTGATTCCCCTTTTTCTGTAAAAATTCACTGGAGTCGGTGTTATCTAAATTTCTTTGCATTATCATCTGTTATAACTTTATGACTAGGCTATAAAATCACATTAGAGGATTCCAAAATAAGGAACCTCCTCTTCTGTTTCTGATTGATGACTTTTCTGTAACTTAAATTCTTAGCACCTAGAGAATGGAGAAATTAAGTGATTTGCTCAAGTTTATATAACTAATTTATATCAAAAGTAGAAATTGAAGTCATCTTGCTTTAAAGTCAACTCTCTATGCCAACTCTATACCATGCTTCCTCATATATGTGTCTATATATATAATATATATATACACACACATATATGTGTATATATATGTTTATCTATCATCTGTCTCCATATATATACATAAATGTATGTGTATATAAGTATATATATATATATGTGTGTGTGTGTGTGTGTGTGTGTACATGTACATATGTAAATATATGTATAAACATACTCACCTATATACATATATATGCTACTCTTTACTATAACCTACCTGGCATGATTATTTTTCAGTGTGTAAATATACTAAATATTAAGTGATCAATCCCACTAAGTATTCAGAAGATCAGTTTGATTCTGTTGTTAACTACCTAATAAGGATTAATGGGGGAAGTGGTACTTAGATTGGGCAGTTCTTATTAATGGAAACAGATACAAAACAGAAATTCTCATGATGAATACAGCACACTCATTTTGTTGGGAGCGAGAATTTGCATAAAATTTCAACATTTTCATAAAATTTCCTAATGTAAGTAGAATTTGTGTTTTTAAAATATCGAGTGAATCTTTGATTCCTAGCATTATTTTCTACTGAATTGCATTTGATATAAAATAATACAGCTTAATACTATTGTGATAAAAAACAGAACTAGTAGAGGCTGTGAAACCAAAGAACTTGAGTTGTGAAACTTAGCAGTAGTGTGACCCTGAGCAAATCTTGTTACATGTCAGAACCTCAATTTCCTTCTCTACAAAATGGGGATAAAACCTGTATGGCCTCCGATATAGAGTTCTTATAGAGATGATGCTTTGTAAGCCTTAAATATCTATATAAACCAAATGAACATATTTCTTGATCCTAAATAATATGGTAAAAATTTATGCTGGGAATTATATCTGATTGTTTTCACTTCTTTCTTGCAACATAAGGAAGAAGGCAGAAACAGTATGATATGTTAAAATATTAGCATGTTAACGACAGGCTACTTCTGCAGTATTAAAAGGAAATGTTTTAAAGTATAAAATCTCAACTTCTTGGTTTTCAGTGTTACTTTGAATCTTTTGTTATTTGATTTAATTATGAAAACACAAAAGGACATAATTAGTTCCTAAATAAATAAATAAATCTACTGGACAGAGAGAATTGCAGAATGTTTTGCAACATACTCAGAGATAGACCTGAAAGGCTGACCATCACTCTCAGATTCTCTTGGGAGAAAGAAATTCAGAATAAGTTTTTCAGGATCTGAAAGAAGACATAATCTTTATTTGATGATTTTGTTTGTCACATTATTTAAAAGGTTACTTAGAATACATTGAGTTCCAAACAGCCTGACACACACTGACTATTCTGGCAGCTATTGGGTTGGTATAACCTGACTCAGCATCTTCAAGAACCTCCCTGTTCAGGGACAAATGCTATTTAAAAATAGATTAATGTATTTCTTTGATGTGTTTCAAATCTGTGAATGCAAAGCTCATCTTTGAATTAATTGAATATCCCGGGAATTAAGACTGAAGAAATGCAGCACATTCTAATAGGTGCCAGGGTGTCCATTAAAGCTGACAGAATAACAGTTCAATCATAGCTGTTACTGAGAAGTTCTTCTAAAATATGCAATCTGGTAGGAAATAGCAAATGACTGAATGCTGAGTATTGTTAAATGCAAATGTCAAATTAAATTGATTTCCACTAGGATCTTTTCTGGAGCATTGTAGTCACTTTTCCCTGACATATTCACTTTTTGAGAGGGTGAAAGAAGATACTCAAACATCTGAATTAACTCTATCTCTCTTTCCCTCTCTTCTCTGTCTCTCTCTGAGTGAGTGTGTGTGTGTCTCTCTCTGTGTGTGTCTGGGTCTGGCTCTCTATCTCTCTCTGTGTGTCTCTGCCATTATACTCTACAACTCTCATTCATTTATGAAATCCTTACTTTCAGTTACTAAAGTATAGTAACTCATCCATTTATTGAAAAATCAGTCACAATGATAATGAGATCCAGAATCATAGAATTTTATAATTGAAAATATATTTGGAGATAATTTAATTGTAAATAGTATAAATAAGAAAAATGAAAAAATGGTCGAAAAGACTTTACAAAAATCATAAAACTGAATTTCCTAATTCTAAAACTAAACATATTTAAAAACTAATCAACCTTCATTTACCCCAAATATCATCCACATAAGCTTTCCATGGCTGCCAAAAATTCCCTTAATAGAGATTTCTTTCCAGGAGTTAAGGCATTGTTTTATATTAAAATTGGAAATTTTTGCAAATTTAAAATTTGTTTTTCACTAACACCTTAAGCACCCTTATGAGGTTGTTCCCAATGTAACAGCTAGGCAGGGTTAGATGTTCTTAGAAAAGATTATGAAAACTGCCTGTTTATGACCTTTTTGGATTGGGTGTCTAAGAAACCAAATGATGAACACATAAAACTTTTTTGGAATGAGAATCAGACTATAGCACATGTAAGGATAGCACTGGGCTACCCCTTTTCTTTGCTTTACTAAAGTATGTGGATGTGTATGGAAAAAATTTGCAGGAGGTAGGATTTGATTTATAATCAAAAGACCAGAATTTCAGTCCTGGTTTTGTACTTATAGACTTATACCTTAGACAATTCTTTGAACTTATGGACCTTATTTTGACTCCTCTAAAAATCACAGGATTAGAGTAGATGACATGCCTTCTAGTTCTTTTACCTAAAGAATATGTATGTGGAATATGTATGTATTCAGGAAATAATCATTTAGAAAAATTCATTTCAAAATAATAATCTGGAAACTAATTTTTCATTAGATGTGTAACTATGTAACATTGCTATTGTGTTTTTTGAAATAGTGTCTATGTTATATAGCAGCTACTATTTTAGTATTTAATTGTAGATGAAGGCCATCTTCCATCAAGATGGTCTTTTCAGAGATCCTATTATCAGTCTCATGATGGCATAGCTCTCTAAAATTATATTCAGCTGAAAGTAGGACACATAATATCCAGGTAAATATAATTAAGTTGATTCATAATACATTGATATCAGTTCTAGTTCATTGTTGTTGTGACTTTCCTCAACACTTTATTGAAATTAATTCTAAGCATAGATCAAATAGAGTTAATTCTTAACATTCACTCATCTAATTTTTTTGACTTGAAGAATTCTTATAATTTTATTAGCAACTTCATTATCACTTTTACATTGATAGAAGCACACGTTTATGGCTATATGTAGTAGAAAAAAAATGATTGTGCCATTCACAGTTTCCAAGCTGAAAAGGTGGCTTTGTATAATTAATCACCTAGCTAGAGATGTTGAGGATTTCTATTCCATTATCAATTATAGCCTTAATGTTAAGTGTCAGCTCATCTCTGCTTGGTTCCCATACTTCCAGACCCCTAAGGATCTCAACTGATACATTAAAGAGACATTCTGCATCAAATTGATTCAATCTTTGTGATGCCATATGCCATCCACGAGCTGTGAAGAGCAGAGTTTCAGGGTAATGTCAACAACTAAGCAAACTTAGTGTCTTCCAGTAGCAGTGACCAAAATCCCTTGGACTTCAGAGAGCATCCAAGGAAGAGCAGTTTATAACAGTACACAAAATAATATCCTCATACCAGCATCTGACACCGTGGAAAATAAGATTCAGGTTAAAAAGTATTTTTGTTATAAGAATTTTGTTTGCTTTATAGTACTTGTGGTACCATAGAATTTACATTTTATGTAAAATAAATATTGTCTGAAATCAGCAGATTTTTTTTGAGATACCAACACAAAAGGACACAGTGTTCTAGAGAATTACTAGTAAGAAAAATGTTTTGCATGTTACCAATTTTATTTTATGTACTGAATTTTTATAGGTTATTCTATAATTATAGAGAAAAGTGCCTATTATCAGAATAAATGTATTATAATGAATTGTGTGCAGAAAAGTGTATTTTCAACAATCTCTGTTAAAATTAGTTTTTGATGGTCATGAGTGCTATCTTAATAAGCTTTCGTGCATGAAAGAATCCAGATGTTTCATATATAAAACCATATACACACACACAGTAGATGAGTACTTATCTACTCATTATCCCTGGAAGGCATCTTGAGGTTGTTTTTAGTTCTGTCTTTTCCTGTGAGGATATCTCTTTTATTATTATCTTCTGTTTATGCTTTCTGATCTAATATAATTTCTTGTGTTTAACTATAATCTCTATGGAGATTATCCCCATATAGATATTGTCATACTCTTTATTCTGAGCTTCAGTTCTAACTCCATTCCCAAGTATCCATTGCACATTTTCCACTGGATTTTCCACAGTCATTTCATACCCCTAATGTTTAAAACAACTCATTATTAACTCTTCTCCCACTTCCATCATACATACAAATCTCTCCCATCTTTTTAATTTCCATGTTTCTGTTGGAAGCATAACCATCTTTTCTTCAGGATCTAATTCAGGTACTCAAATGAACCTTCAACTGAGGGTACTTAATACTACTGCAGTAGTCTCCTAATTGGTCTTCTGGTCTCCATTCTCTTTTCATTCATACAGCTAACACTTATATTGCTAAATCACAGAGTCCAGAACATAGCACTTCCCTGCTTCTGACACTCCAGTAGTCCCCAATGGATAACCAAACAAACAAAAAAATCTCTGTTTGAATTTAAATTCCTAATCTAGCTAACTTCAATTTGTCTTTCTAAAGTGATTGTACATTACTCTTCTTCATAACCTCTATCTTATTCTGGCCTTCTTGATATTTATTATATAAAACAATTTAACTGTTTGTTCCAAGCCTTACCACTATTTCCAGAATGTATAACCTCTTCTCTTCCATAATCACTTAGCTGATCCCATTCAGATACCTGAGTTTGATAATGAAATTGATGAAGATACTTGTACATGCTATTCATAGACTTTAAATTTATTCATTTGTGTTCATATTTTTTTTCCCATCCAGCAAAATAAAAGCTCATTAAGAACAGGTGTGTGTGTGTGTGTGTGTGTGTGTGTGTGTGTGAGTGAGTGTGTGTGTGTGTGTTTTATCAGTATCATCAGCACCTGATACAGTTCCTTACACCTAGTATATGATTAACAAATGTTTCTTAAGTGATGTAGTAGGTAATTAAAGGGAGTAAAGACATTTTAAGTCAAACCATAGGAATTTGAAGGATTATAATTGGTTTCAGAGGACATCATTATTGATCAACTGGTAGCCATTCTTATCAACTGTTGCATTTAAAGGCTATTAACTGGACTTCTGATTTCATTAATATAGGTGAGTCCTGAATAAGAAAACTTCTTCTGCAGTACAAATTGGCACCTTCTCTGTAAATAAATTTTAGAAAATTTCTTAGAGCTCTGAGAAGTAAAGTGGCATGTCCAGGGTCACAGTTAATATGTGTCAGAACAGAACTTGGATCCCAGTCTTTCAGGCTTCCAGGCCATGTTTCTAGCTACCAAACCATGTTAGCTGCCGTTCTATTGGCTTAATAGCTTAATAGAATAACTTAAAAGAAATTTTTTTCTGAGAATTTATATTTTAAAAGATTCATGAGTGAAGGTGGAAAAAAGTATGGAAGACAATATTATCTATTATAAGTGTTTCCCAAGGCTATGTCCTGATTTGTTTTTGCTTAATCCCTATATTCTCTCGTTTGGCAATCAACTTTATTTGAATTGAAATTTCCATGGACATAATTCCAAGATCTATTTCTCCATCCCTTGTCTCCTCCTTCAACTCCAGTACAGAAACACCAACTGCTTTTAAACATCTTGAACTGGATATCTTACCAACATTGAAACTCAGCATTTTTATAACAACTCATTTTCTTTCCCCAACAAACTTAGCAGTTCCTGCTGGAACAGATCCTTCTTTTCAGTCAAGCAAATTTACAAAGTTGATATCATCCTTCATTCTTTTTTCTCACTCTACCTCCCTTCCTTCTACTTAAGCACTGCTATTCTAATTCAAGTCTTCATTATGTCTTTCCTGAACTCTTCCAATTGGTTTCCCTGAATCACATCTCTCCCTGCTCCAATTCATTTTCCATTTAGCTGCCAAAATGATTTTTCTAAAGTGGAGGAATGATCCTATTATGCCCATTCCCAAGTCAGCGAAATTTAGTGGCTCCTTAATACTTGCAGAATCAAATATAAAGTCTTCTGCTTGTCATTTAAAGCTTTTTTTAAAATTTTCCTTATTTTTATAGTTTCTTAACTCCTTAACTTCTCCCTTAGAATTTCCTCTTGCCCATCCATTGAATTTTCTAGCTACACTGACCTACTTGCTGTTCTTTGAACATGATGTTCCATTGCCAGCTTCCATGTGTTCTTAGTGGTTTCTTGACTGCCCTCATTGCACTCCATGCTTCCTTTAATAACTTACTTCCTCTTGATTTCTGCAAGACTGAACTCAGGTCTTATCTTCTATAGTGGACTTCCTAAATGAAGAAGCTCCTGGAGTAAAGGGGTGAGAAGAGGTGAGTCTCAAGTCTCTCAAATGACTTTGTTTTGACAATCTGCAATAAAGATTCCTATTCTCACAAGCAGGTAGAACTATCTGCCAGTAAGAAAACAAAACAAAACACTGGATTTTCGCAATTTGGAATACATAGTTCCATCTGAGCTTTCAGTGACTTGTTTCAGTCATCCCTGAGCATTTCCTGTCAATAAAGCTGGCTTACTTTACTTTTTCTTTGCTTACTTTATTTTCCCTTATTGTGCTACATACTTCATTACGCAATTTATAAACCCCTAATTCACCCCAACCTGCATTAAGACAATATCTCCTTCTGGTTTTAAGCCCATCATCTCTGGCAAGAGATAGATGGTGTGATTCATAATTAGTCATCTGAACTCATGTATTTTTTCATTGTTTTAATCAAAATTCTCATATCTTTCAAAGTACAATGTATTCATTTTGTGTAAATTGTTTAATTCTGCTCATTTTCACTTTATAATAATTTGGAGGGTCTTCCTAGATCCCTGTGAAATTATTCTTTTTTTCTCAAATATAGCACATTTCCTGTATGTTACACAGCATGATTCGTTTAACCATACCCCATTGGGTGAATATTCCTATGGTTTCCAGTTTGGGGCTCTAAAAGAGGTGCTATAAATATTTTTTGTACATGTAGACACTTTTTTTTTCTTTTCATCTATCTATATCTATATCTATCTTTTATGTACATAAACATGTTGTCTTCTCCACCAGAATAGTATTTTAAATATATAGATGTATGTACTTATGTGTATATAAGCACACACAAACATATATCAAATGTAACAAAATATATGTACATATTTACTTATGCACAAGTGTGTAATATAAGGTATATGTAATATGTAATGTAATGTGATATATACATGCATGTATATATAATGTATATGTATCTGTAATATGTAATGTATTATATATGTATATATGTATGCATATATATTTACACCCATATGTTTATGTGTGTGTACATATATAGATATAGATATAGATATAGATATAGAGATAGAGATAGATATATTTGTTACGTTTGTTTTAAGCTGTTTCCCTACCTCCCTCTCAAACCTGAATTAGAAAAGAATCACAGTTGACATACATATAAATATGAAACTATAAAATGCATAGTTCCATATATCAATTCTTTTTTCTAAAAATAGCATATAACTCAGAATAACTCAGTCATTCACATTTACTCTTCAGACTATTGAAGTTATAATATTCTCTCAGTTCTGCTCATTTATTTCTCTCTTCATTATTTCATTCAAGTCTTTCCATATTTTTCTAAAAGCAACTGGCTCATCATTTCTTATAGCATAGTAGTATTCTATTATAATCATATGCCTCAAGATAGTTAGCCATTCCCAAATTGATGGATGTTTAGGTGGTACAGTGGATAGAATGTTGGTACTGTAGTCAGGAAGACCTGAGTTCAAATCCAGAAGTAGATACTTAACTGGTTGTGTGATCTTGGACAAGTCATTTAACTGTTGGATTCACTTTCTTCATTCATACAGTAAACTGGAGAAGGAAATAGAAAACCTTCTAGCATCTTTGTCAAGAAAACACCAACTAGATTAACAAAAAGCTAGACATGAAAGAAACAGATAAATATTTAGAACATATAAGTTCTTTTCCTTTTTTACTGTCACCTTGGGAAATAGACCTAATAGTAGTATTGCTAAGTCAAAAGGTATATATAGTTTTATAACTTTTGGGGTATAATTCCAGATTGCTCTGCAGAACCTTTGGCTGAGTACACAGCTGAGCTTAGCCATAAGCATTGGGGCTACATTGTATTAATGTCACCTTTTCTATACCTCCTTTATACAATCTAATAGGTATGGAATAGTATGTTAACTTCTCCAAAATTCTATTTATCTTCTTAACATATATCTCCTTCATCTTTTATGATTATTATTTATTGACCTTAGGTCTAAGAGAATTGAATTCAGGTCCCTTCATTATATAGCTACTCCATATATAGTTTTACTGTATTTTTCATTATGTAAATTATTTAACTTTTCCTGAAAGTTTTGGATTTAGAGAAATTAGATATGATAGATTTCTGGAAAATATTGAATGAGATTAAAAAGAATATACATAATTGACCATGTATTATGACATAAAGACATAGCAAAGAAATGTAGAATGGCAGAAATATTAAATACATCTTTTCCCACCATCTTGCAATGAAAATTAAAATCAATAAAGAATTTATAAAGAATAGACTGAAATTAATTAGAAACTATCTCCTAACTTGTGAATATATTTTGATTCAGCAATTCTACTACTAGGGAGATCAAGGAAAAAAGGAAAAGGAATATTATATACAAAAGTATTTATAGTACCTCTTTTTGAGGTGGAAAAGAATTGGAAGTTGATATGATGCTTTTGTATTGAGAAAATATTGAACAAGTGTGACAGAATACTATTGTATACTGTGAGAAATGATAGAAGAGATGGCTCCAGAAAAAAAACAAAACTGAGAAGACATATAAAATGATACAAAGTGATATGAACAGAATGAGAAGAACAATCTACATAATAACAGCAATATTCTAAATAAAATTAACTTTGAAAGATTTAGTAATTCTGTTCAACACATTAGCCCATCACAGTTTCAAAAAATTCATGAAGAAAAGTGCTGCTTATCTCCAGATAGAGGACTGATGGACTCAGAGTGCAGATTAAAGTATTTTTTCTTTCTTTTTTATGATGTTTTTGGTAGTATTACATGACTATCATCTGTATCTATCTAAGTATTTGTTTTTTTACTTGCCTTTTCATTGAGTAGGAGATGGTGTAAGATAGATGACAATTATCAATAAAAAAAATAAAAAGTGCCTGAGTTTAAAAAACAGTAAAAAATGTATTCCTTTTTTAAAATTCTCAAATATTATATATATATATATATAATGTATATATGTATATGTATATATTACCTACTATCATTCAGTTCTAGTATGTCATTAATGTTCACTTTGACTATCCAAATGAATGGAGACACTAAAATCATTTTAATGACTCTAGAGATATAGGTAGCAGATGGGCCTCAGATACTCAGATGCCAATAAGTAAAAAACTGTAGTTATTACTTGAATAGATCCACAAATTTTGTTCCTGGCCACCTGGAGGGGACTAAGGGAGCCTGCTCTGGCACCCAGTTATTAATTTTTTTGGAAGAATAGGATAACCAAAAAAAAATCTATCCCAGTTCTCCATGATTAGAAATTGTTCTCTAAGCCAGAGAAAAATAGATCTTGAATAATATAATCTTATAAGTAAAATTGCTTATGGACTTGACAGGAAGGAAAAAATTATTCACATGAAATCACAAAATAACATTAGGATATTGCCAACTGCCTAGTAAACCTGAAGAAAATTTTTTAAAGTTTTATGAGTCTTATAATCCAAAAGATCAAAGATGTTAATTTTTTAATGCTGTGGATAATTATTAACAATAATAAAATTATTTTCTTTTTATTAACTAACAGCATTAATGGGTACATGTTTTGCCTATCATACAGCCATGCAGGAAAAAGTATAGAATTGTGCACATGAAAAATGTTTCTTCATGAATGAAATTTTGCTCAGAAAACAGTTGTAGGTTTTTTTAAATTTGTTTATTTATTTTAATATGCAAACTGAAATAAAAACAGTTGTCTCAAGAACAAGTTTTACTTTAAGGATTTCCATTAAATCAAATTATTATTATATTGGTAGAATACATCATTTGTTCACAAATGCTCAAATATCCATTTTGCTCTATCATTAGATCTCTTGATACCAGCATAAAAGGCGGAACAACTATTTAAAAATCATAAACATTTGTGCTGAAATTGTCTGTATGATTAGATATTCAAGAATCTTTAATTAAATCTCATTAGTACTATAATTTCCTTTTACAATTGATTAAAACTGTGTAGATATCTGAAGCATCCCCTCATTATTTATGTATACATCTCTAGCATCAGAAAACATAATTGCTTAGAGTATTTGTATCTGTGTGTGGACTCTATTTATATTAATATACTTCTGAATCTTGAGAAGCACATAATAATTCCACAATGAAATGTGTGAAACAAACAACACAAGAACAAATGTAAATGATTTTCATATCATTTTAATAGGTAAAGAGAAGGCAAAATCAGCAGTAATTCATTTTCTGACATTCTTCATTATCAGTATCTCTGTCTCTACATATTCATACTAATTATGTATCTATATGTACTATATTTATTTGTTAATGGCTCAATGTATGGTATAATTAACAAAATATCTTGTAATTTTCCATTATAACACTTATTGAGCCCACTTAAATCAAGTATCACTAAAAACAGATTTTTTTTATATATCTATGTCTACATAATCACACTATGTATTTATCTACATTGACTAGACCAGTAACTTCATCAGTATGGGGAGTTATTTTTTTCTTTTCAATTTAGAGGATTATTTGGTAGATATTTCCATTCTGTTGCAGATTATTCACATACTAAAATGCTGCTTGTAATTTTGGGAACAATATATTCAGTTTTTTTTTTTAAATCAACCACTAATTCAAGAATAAGTGATATGCATACTTTTAATATGAATTTCCTTTATCTTTAGTTGTTTGTTGTTTGTCTTCATAATCTAAAAGGATCATGACATCAGGGAGGTGATTCCATGACATACAAGTGAATTAGATTTAAGTGAAGGAGGGCTGGGCAAAGTCACCTGTCTCACTTTCTCTTATATCATTTATATCTGAGCAAGATATAAATTAGTATGACTAGAGATAATTTATCTTTACTATTTCATATTTGAAGAATGACATATATATTCTTGATATAGTTCTCCCAGGAATTAGCAATTTTTTGGAAAGAATTGCCTATAATATTGGCTTTGTTTTGCTTTACTGAGGACTAACTTTAGTGGACTTTTGAGATGATTTTATCAAAATGCAGATATTTATTTTACTGCGAAAGAGCAATTCAGGTGTAAGGATAGCAACTAGACCTGTTACTTATTTTGTTTAGGTAGTTCCCTAGTGAGGAAACAGCATTTACCAGTGCAGACCATTATGTTCTTTGCTACTTATATTTCTAATTGTCTGGAGGACTAAGAGGTTAAATGATTTTTCTGGGATCACACAGTTTCAGTATGTCACAATCAGGTCTCCTTGGCTTAGAAGCCCACTCTCTTTTTAATATGCCATAGCACTTTTATGAAAACCAAACAAATGATAAATAATAAATTCCTGATTTTTTCAAAATGTTTTTATTTCAGGTCTTTGATTTATATTATTTATATGAATAATACTCAATACACATTACATACAACATGCAGTCCTTCTTGCCTTATTGATTTAAGAAAAATAACAGTTCCAACATTAAAATTTATGCTCTTGTAAAAGTGCTATTTATGTATACCCATGCTTTCACACAGTCAATTGATAATTTTAGAATATTGCAGAGATGTTAAAATATAAGTATGGTGTTAGAATTGGATTTTTATTCAGGGTGAACATATGTTTGCTTTGATTTTCCTGATTTTTAAAATATCTAATGATGAATTTGAGATAGTATATTTTTGTAGTTCACTTTCTCATTCACTGAGAAGTAATAATTCCTTGAACCATAAAACAGAATTAGAGGTCATAAAATGCTCAACTTCTGGAAAGATATTGATTCTATATTTATTAGATTTGTAAGTGTATTCTTTTTTAAATGAACTAACATATTCAAGGAAAGTATGTCAAGCATAAATTGATCTCACTGAAAAATAGAGTTTCAGAATTGTAAAGAACATTTGATACCCCCATACCCAAAGGAGGATCTGTTTATCAATTAGTGACCCAATCTTTGCTTGAGGGTTCTAATAAAGAGGAACCCACTTTCTCCTCAGGCAGGTCATTGTACTTCTGGATAGAGATACGGACTAAACTTGTGATTTCATTGATCCAGAGAAGTTCTGGATTAAGAAACTCCTTCAATTAATATAAGCCAAAACTGCTTTGCAATTTAAACTCTGATAGAAATGCTTGGATCATTGAGAGATTTAGAGGATGTATCAGAGGGAGGACTTAAAAGATCTTGCCTCCAAGGCTTGGGTCTTTATCCGCAACATGATTGCCATTTCTCAGTAACTTAAATGTTAGGATTTCTTCCTTCCTCCAAGCCTGAATTGGCAGGTTCTTCTGAATTTGGCCCTAGTTCTATATCCTAGGGTCCAATAAAACAAGTCTCATGTTTTCTTCTAGGATATTTTTCCCCTACACTTTGAGATTTTATGAAATGCAATACATTATCATAGCCTGGGAAACCTTGAATTTGAAGAATTCAGAGAAACATGTATAAAACGATTAAGAGTGAAAGTGGAAAGAATGAAAATGAATAGAGAAGCATACATAATTACAATATCATAAATGGGAAAAACACTAAAATAAAGTCAACTCTGTTTTATTCCAGTGATGGATCTTGGCCATACAAACATTTGATGAAAGATACCAGGAATTATAGGATCAGATAAATTGATAGTTGGAAAGGACCTCAATAATCTTTTACTTTAGTCTCAACTATACATTAAGGAAATGTCTAATGGAGCATCCTCAACAAGTGATTGTCTAATTTTTGCTTATAGGTCTTCAGGAACCTGCCACTGATAAATGCCCAGAAATCCATTCCAATTTTGGACAACTCTAATAGTCCTTCTCCCCCTCCCCCACCATGACAAGCCTTAACTTACTTTTCTGCAAATTCCACCTCATTTTGTTTCCCCAGAAACAAATAGATTAAATCTATTTCCTCTTCTCAAGAGGACTCTTCAGCTACTTAAAGAGGGCTCTCATGTCCCCTTTTAGCCTTTCCTTTATCAGGCTTTACCATGTTCTCTTTTAAAATTTAATTTTGAATTTCAAAATGAACGAAAATAAGTACTTTCATATCCACAATTGAACAGAAAGATTAAGGGGGTATACTTAAAACTATAGCTATATTATATGGATTTTTTTTCTTTTAAGTTCTTGAACTTTCAAAACTATCCTCAGCTGTGATATTTTATCCCTGACTTCTGCTACTTCAGTATATTGCAAAAACATTTTTTAAAGTCCCTTTTTTGTTTTTTTCCTTTTCCTTATTTTTTAAGCTATCTTGTCAGAAGAAAGAAAAAGGTTTTTGTGGTTGAGGTACTTTTGTCAGTTTATTTTTTACTAAGCTACTTATTTTTTATTACAAAATGTTTTACAAACATTCTCATTTTAACTATACAATAAAATGTTATCTTCACTTTATCATTGAGAAAATTAAGGTGCAGATACGTTCTTCAAAATATAGTTGTCAAATGGTAGACCAAGGAAAACTTTTGAACCCAGAGGCAAAGCTATTTAATCTATAACATCAAGAAAATGAGAAAGGGTAACCTTCATTAATGAAGACTTTAGTCATAAAATGATAGCAGATGTGACATAAAAGATATTGCAGAGAAATCCAAAAGAGCTCTAAGTCAGACCTATCAAGAGAGAGTGCACATTTGAAAATTAGTTTTGGTCTCTGGTGCAAAATAAATTTGACTGAGCTGAATGGAAATCAGCCTGAAGAATAAAATCCTGGTGTTGGCATCCTGTCTCATTGGTATCTAGTGTGCCAATCCTTCAACTATTTGATATTATTGATCAGCCTCTTCTCTGGTTTCCTATGGGAAGGGTCTCTATCAGTTATAGTCTCAAAATGGAGATATCTAGGATGTAGAATAAGAATCAAAGAGATATCTTATTAAAGATTGTGGCATCTTTTTTTAAACCCAATTTTCCCTTTATTTGTTGTTGTTGTTCAGTCAGAACCAGTTGTGTCCAACTCTTCATGACTCGACAGACTTTGTTTCCATGGAAGTAGAGTGGTTATCATTTTTTTCTCCAGTTAATCATCCATCTTTCGCCAAACAAAGGTTAAGTGATTTGCCCAGGGTCACACACTTAGAATATTTTTGAAGCTAGATTTGAACTCAGGTCTTCCTGACTCTGAGCCTAGCACTATATCTACTACATACTTCCTCTTTTTGCTGCATATTATTACAAGACTAAGATGACCACAGTAGCAACAGCAGCAGCTGCAGCATATGAAAAGGGGATGTAGATGAAAATGTCAAAGGTAAGGGGAAGTCAAGAAAAGAAATAAGCATTTATATAATATTTACCAAACACAGTGCTAAAAATATGGATGTGATATGAAAAAAAAAAAAAAAAAAAAAGCAAAGACAGGGTTTTTTGGTTATTTGTTTTTGTTTTTATTCACTTGGCTCCGAGGAAGAGTTGTTCTTTCTAAAAAGACTACCCCCAAAATGTAAGGTATTTAAGTTAGAAGGAATTTTACCTTTCTCTACACACTGGTGATATCACATGCTGGTGAAGGGATATATTTGTTATACCAGAGATATATGTCTTTTGAAATAGAAGGTGCTTTAAATGAAAGCTTCCTGGTTGTATTGAATGTGGTTTTCAAAACTCAACTACTAGGAAACGCTTTCAACCTAGAAGTTGGTAGGAAGAATAGAATTTACAAAACAACTGGTGCTAACTGCATCTCTTCTAGCATGATGGAACTCCTATTTTTCATTGAGAAATGTAGTATGTTAAATTATTTCTGCTGTTCCATCTTTTCTTTGGTCTTCTTTCCATCTGCTTACAAATATACTTTGATTTTAGTAAATACACAGGAATACATATCCACTCACCCACACACACCCAAATGTCATTTTTCATGATCCCTTCTACCTCCTCCCACTAACTTAATATCTTTTTCTTTCTTAGGTTTTCCTATTACTTTTAAACTTTTAGAAAATATTTTAGAAAATGCCATCACTTTCTCATTACCCACCATTTCACATTATCTTATAATCTGGCTTTCTGATTTACTCGCTTTACTGAAATAACTCTCTCAAAGGTCATTATTGTGCTATTAATTGTTAAATCTATTGGTTCTTTTCTCAGTTTTCATTGTCCTTGATCTTTCTCTGTATTATTAGAGATTAAAGACTATACCCCTCTTTCTTGATACTCTTTTTTGTTTTTTTGATATAGTATTATATTGATAATATTTTTTTCCCTCTCTGATTCCCTGCTCTCAGTCTGGTTACTTCTTCTTCTCAGAATCTCATGCCAATTATAATGGCTCTATCATTCTTACCTGTTGATCTCACCACAATTTCAATTATTCAATTAAATTATAATTTCTTAACAATTCCCATATTGTCTATATTCTCATGCCTTTTCTGCCCTATTTCCAATTCTCTGCCTAATGTTATATGAATGAATTTCCAGCATTTCACATTCAATATACTCAAAATTTAATTCATCATTTTTCCCCAAAATTTTCCAGCCCTAACTTGATAATTCTATTGACAATCACCAGTGACCATAATATAAGGGTTCAACTGTCAGAGTTAACTTTGACTTTTCCTCTTCTTTACTCCCTAAGACACCTAGTCACTTGATAGAATCCTCTTTAATGCTAATGCCACATTGGCCATGTGTTTGTTATCTGAAATAGACAACAGATTCGTTGGAAGCAAAAAATGTGTAGTTTAGTCAATTATAGCCCCAATATACTAAATATTCCATATAGTTGAAATTGTAAATGTATCAAAATTTATGATATAGAATTCATTTTTTATTGCTCTGAACTTGTTCAAATAGAATATATATCCAAAGAAAAACAATAAAAATCAATGTATAAGAAAGAATACAATGTATGTAATTTGTTTCTTTTTCATTGTTTATTAAAAATTATAAAATGTAGTAGCAGTTATCTGATTTGTATCCTGCACCTCTTTATTGCTGTTGTTTCGTTGTATTTTTAGATGCTTCCTTTTTTTTTGTCATTTATATCATTAACTATTAATTCATCATCTGAATTTAAATATGGAAACAGCACATTGTTAGTGCTATATGAATCATTAAGTGATTAGAAAACATGTGTGTACCTGTGTGTATTTGTATCTGATGTCTAAATACTTATATTTAAGACCTTAGTCCTAATCCCAGAGATGAGTAGAAGATTCAGGATGACTACTCTGATGGCAACTACATAGAATTCCTGTCCAACACTTCCCAGTTCCCAATATCACCACTCTGAAATAGTTCTAAAGATCTTATAAAGTACACATACTTTCCAGAAAATAACATCCTCACCAATGCTAAATGATACAAGTTTTTTTGTATCCAGGCACTGATACTAAATACTGGACCTGAATGTGATCCCAGTTACCCTTGCTGCCTAAAATTAATTTCTGTCTCATCTTATTTTTTATTGTTATTAAATTACATACTTTATCTGTAAGATTCTAAAAGCATTAACATAATTAGGAAACAAGAATTATTTTAGGCTTACAGCAGAACTCCCAGCTACAAGATGGCTATAAGTTGTATACTTAATAGCAAAAACAGGTAAGAATTAAACTTCAAAATCTCCTAGAGAAAAACTTAGAAGTTCAGGCCTGGTTTAAGATTGTGTTTTATTATATCTTCTATGTATCTGTTGCCTCATCTTCAAACATTTCAGTATATAAAGATCAAGGAAAAAAGGGAATGTATCCATATATGTGTGTATGTGCATGTATATCAATTAATTTCTATAGCATTGATTTTTTAAATAATATTTGTCATATGTTAAATCTGTTAAGATATTAACAGAATTGCTCCATTTGTTTCCCTTTCTGAACTTCTTTGTTTCTGTGAATCAAAAAAAAATCTTTATCTTTTTCCATGATTAAAATAGTTAATGATTTGTGTTTTTGTGACTGATGATTTTAACCTAATTGATTCTAGATTTTACCTGATCCTATGTTAGAATTTAAGATTTTTAATGAACACCAAGGCCATCTAAGACTTTACCTATACCTTTTACAATATCCTAACTAATTATCCCAACTTTACTTGGAGACTTTCAGTGAGGGGGAACCTACAGCTCCCTAAGACAAACTATTTTACTTTTGAATAACTAATTGTTGAGAAGTTTTGCCTTGCATCAAGCCTAATTCTGACTTTTTACCACTTACTTGTTGTTCCTGTTTCATGTCTTATGAGGCCAAGAAGGATAAGTATAATCCTTCTTGCATATAACAGGACCTAATAGTTGAAGAAAGCATGTCTCTCAAATTCTTCTAATATCTCATTTTTTCAACCAATACTGCTTAAGACATAATCTTAAGAATTTTTAGCCTTCCAGGTTTTCTATGTCTCATGGATGCTGCAAGTCATCATTAGCCATTGAAAATATCATTCCCAATACTGACCAGTGCCCTGACCAAATCAAAGAACAGTCAATACACTGAACATTTTGCCTCTCATTAAGCTGGAGGATGATTATAGTTTTCCAGTTCCTTATCACAATTCTTCTATTAAGCTTACAGTTACTAAAATTCCTCAAGACCTTTTCTAAAGACAAATATCTTTAACATATTTTAATTTTCAAGTTGACTTTTTGAATTTGTTAACTTTCATTTTATTAGATTCAGCTTAATTTTCTAGACTGTCAAAATCTTCTTAAAATCTGATTGTCAACCTATGTGTTAGCTATCTCTGTGTTAGCTATCTTTTACAGATTTCTTTCAAAAACATATTTGAAAAGCATATTATCTCTTTTCTCGACCTTATTGATGAAATTGTCAACAGCCCTATTTAAGTAAAACTTTGAGACATTGAGTCTCACCATTACCCAGTTCAGAATCTGACTTTAGTTTCCATCCATCTATCTTTACCACAAAAATACTTTAGCAAATATCCTGCCAAATTCTAAATAATGTATATCTAATGGTCAAAGGATATGAACAGACAATTTTCAGATGATGAAATTAAAACTATTTCCACTCATATGAAAGTGTTCCAAATCCCTATTGATCAGAGAAATGCAAATTAAGACAAGTCTGAGATACCATTATACATCTATTAGATTGGCTAAGATGACAGGAAAAAACAATGATGAATGTTGGAGGGGATGCAGGAAAACTGGGACACTGATGCATTGTTGGTGGAGTTGTGAAGGAATCCAACCATTCTGGAGCACAATCTGGAAGTATGCCCAAAAAGTTATCAAACTGTGCATACCCTTTGATCCAGCAGTGCTACTACTGGGCTTATACCCCAAAGAGATACTAAAAAAGAGAAAGGGACCTATATGTGCCAAAATGTTTGTGGCAACCCTGTTTGTAGTGGCTAGAAAGTGGAAAATAAATGGATGCCCATCAATTGGAGAATGGCTGGGTAAATTGTGGTATATGAATGTTATGGAATATTATTGTTCTGTAAGAAATGACCAGCAGGATGAATACAAAGAGGTTTGGAGAGATTTACATGAACTGATGCTAAATGAAATGAGCAGAACCAGAAGATCATTATACACTTCAACAACAATACTGTTTGAGTATGTATTCTGATGGAAGTAGATTTCTTTGACAAAGAGATCTAAATCAGTTCCAACTGATCAATGATGGGCAGGAGCAGCTACACCCAAAGAAAGAACACTGGGAAATGAATGTAAACTGTTTTCATTTTTGTTTTTCTTCCTGGGTTACTTCTACCTTCTAAATCCAGTTCTCCCTGGGCAACAAGAAAACTGTTTGGTTCTGCACATATATATTGTATCTAGGATATACTGCATCTAGGATATACTGCGACATATTTAACATATATAGGACTGCTTGCCATCTGGGGGAGGGGGTGGAGGAGAGAGGGGGAAAATCGGAACAAAGTGAGTGCAAGGGATAATGTAAAAAAATTACCCTGGCATGGGTTCTGTCAATAAAAAGTTATTTTAAAAAATAATGTATACCTAATAGTACCACTTTCCTGATGTACCAATGCAATAAACATGTCAGAAAAGGAAATAAGCTGAGTTTGCTATGACCTGTTTTTAATGAAGCCATTTTGGTTTTTTATGGTCATCATTTCTTTCTCTACATATAACCATCTTTTAAAAATAATGTTTAAAAAATTTTTAGACATATAATTAGGAATTTTCCTGAAGTCAACTTTATTCCCCTATGTTTTACAAACTCTGTTCTATTGACTTTTTTGAGTGGGAATTGGGAGGTAAGGGAGTGGTAAAGGTGGGGTGAGGGAGGAATGGAACAATGGTAGCATAATATCATAGTATCTGGAAGATTCTCCATGAACTTTAATGATCACAACTTCTTGTTCTTTCAAATCCCACTTACTCTACTTGTCTTTGTATATTGTCCCATAAAGTTTATGCCACTCCTTGCTGAATTAATAATTTATTTTTTGGATAGGAACAGCTAGGTGGCACAGTGGATAGAGTACTAAACCAGGAGAGGCTGAGTTTAAACTTGAATTTAAATCTGACATCAAACATGTGACCAGCCATGTGACCCTTCTACTACCACTACTATTATTATTACTACTATTACTTCTACTAGTACCACTAGATTATACAGTTAGGTAGATTTCGTTACTGTTATACTTGCTGAAGAGAAACATTTAGCATTAACTTCAGTATAGTTTTTGTTTAACTTCTATTCTATTTCTACTTAGAAAAGATGAAAAATAGCCATAAAAAATGTAACATGAGTACACTGATAACTATCTACTACATTTTATAAAACATTCCTTTCTGTCACTTGTGAATTCTCTTGATTCAGGAAGCATTCTTTTTTACTTTGTTTATTATCTTCATAAAATGAAGGTTATTTAACAGTCTCATATGAAGTCTATTTGGCAATAATAGGAGGCAGTAAAACAATCTTGGCTAATTTTTAAGAGGTATTCATCAGAATTTATAAAACTGGTAAAGGAAACTAGCAGAGCAAGACTTTCCACTATGTTATTATGTTGAGTCTAGTAATACTGGATTTTTCTTGCAGCTATCCATTTATTTTTTTTAATGCCACCCATCATCTATTTTTTAGATGGCTAGAATATCTGAATAATGAGTATTTAGGATTTGAGGCAATTAAGTTATATATCTGAAATATATTTTATTTTGTGACAAATGTTTTTCTCTTATTTTTGCAAAACTGGTATTGTTTTTGTTAAATTGATATAGCTAATCTCATGTCATGTGCAATCCTGAAAAGATTGTTTTGAATCACTTTTTTTTAAATAAATGAAATCATGTCAAAATGTACCAGAGGACCTTAACTTTTGCCAAGTTAAGTATCTTTTTTGTCAAGTAAGTAAGCTCTCAGTTCATTTTTGGTGTAAAAATGAACTTTGGGATTAAAATGGTAGTCAATAAGTATAACATTTTTATAAAATTTATAAAATTTTTCAAATGTTATATTCATAAATACAGGCTTTATTCTATATGAAACAATACTAAAGATTGATATAAATAATAAACTTTCATTTTTTAGCTTCAAACATGACAATTCCATTCAGAATATATTTTCTTACATTAGATATATACAGAATTATCAGTCATAATACTGAGATCTGTGGTTTTTCAAATTATGCTTCCTGAGTTAATTAAAACATATAAAATCTATTTCTGCCAATTGCTTGTTGATAATTAAATCCATTTGATTTATTTTTAAAAGCATTTACATTTCATAGAAATTAAAATGATAGTTTGCTAAAGAATAACCTCTGTTGTTTATTTTTCAGTCTCGTGGTTCCATGCCTCATATGTTCTTAATAAACTAATATACCTCTAAATGAATGTCAATGACTCCATAATAGAAAATACTTTGATAATGAGTAGACATAAGGTTTCTGCAAACTCACTGCCTGCTCATTGTACCAAATGCCAAACTTTTATTATTGTTTACCTTTCATATGCATTCAAATGTCACACAAATTACTGTATTCTGGAAAAGTGATTTTTAAAAATGATTGATTTGATTGAGAGTTTATTCCACAGTGGGCAAACTCTGTTCTTCCTGCAGTTATTTGTATAGCTGTCTTACCTTCCTTCTAAATTGTTAAGATTCTTAAGTGTATGATTTCTACCTTGTTTTTGTCTTTGTATTTTCACTTTCTAAGAGTTTTTGAATTAGTTGAGTATATCTCACGATTTCTGTGGACTTTTTTTTCTTACACAATTCAATTATATTAACATGAAACAAAATTTATTTTGTTCTCAGAAGTAAGTGAGTCTAATAGACTTGTATTACCAAATGCCTCTCTACCTATAGGGATTTTTTTCCTTAAAAACCAGAAGAGTGCAATGTATGAGCATTCTCTTTCCTTTTGGGTTCATGGATTACTTTGACACAAACTAGCAGCCACTAGTAACAAGGATTTTCAAATAGTCAATGTACACAAACATTTATTTTGGAAAAAAAAAATTGTTTAATCCCTAATATTGTTTTTAAATTTTTCCATAGAAAATTTAAAATATTTAAGTTTATAATATGACTTTTTCATTTCTTGATTTTATAATTTTGCTAAATAATTTAATGTACATGGTTATAATACTAAAGCTTACAGTTGTTAATATGCTTTTAAAAAATAAATTACTTCCTTTATAACAATGAAATGAGCCTTTATCAGATACATTTACTGTAAAAACAAATCCCAGCTTTCTGCTTTTCTTCTGATCTTGGATGGGTTGATTTTGTTTGTGCAAAAACTTTTTTTTAAATGATTAAATTTTTTTTTCCCAATTACATACAAAACAAATTTTTAATATTTTTTTTTATAAATCTGAGTTCCAAATTTTATCCCTTTTCCCCTTTTCTGCTGTGCCCCTCTCATTAAGAAATCAAGGAATATGATTTGGGTTGTACATGTACCTCGGACCCGCCACCGCCGCCCTCCTCGTACTCGCGCCCTTCCTAACCCCAACCCCAATCCCCTCCCCCCACTCCGCTGCCGTCCCCCACCGCCCACTGTGAACTCCAGCACCCCGGCTTCAGCCTGCTTCCTAACAACAGGGAAGATGGAGAGTTGGAAGGAGAACTGGGGGATGATGGGGCCGAAGAGACCCAGGATCTCTCTACAGAGTAAGAAAGGCGCCGAAGAGAGAAAGAAGAGAAGCTATCCCAGTGATTTCGGCGATAAGAAAGCCCACCGGAGGATGAAGCGGAAGAGAAAGAAGGAACGGGAGAAGGAGAAATGGCGCTCCAAGAAGAAACGGAAATCCAAACACAAGCATGCGTCTTCAAGCGACGATTTTTCCGATTTCAGTGAAGACTCTGATTTCAGCCCCGGTGAGAAAAGCCATCGAAAATATCGGGATTACAATCCTCCGTATTCATCTTCTCACCAGCAGTATCCTTCATCCCACAATGCCCCATTGTCGAAGAAGGGCTACTCAAAGATGGAAAGCAAGAGCTACGGCACGTAGGACGACTATGAGAATGAGCAGTATGAGTACGAAGGGGAGGAAGAGGAAGGCCTGGCGAAGGAAGAACGACGATTTTACCAAGGAGCTGAACCAGTACAGATGGGCCAAGGAGGGCAGCAGCCGGGGACAAGGAGCTAGAGTCTGAGGAAGGACCCAAGGACTCCGAACTCTGGCAACAAAGTGGCCGAGCCAGCCCCCGAAGGAGGGGCTCAGTCCAAGGGTCCCGACGCAATGGCAAAAACTCAGCGGGCCAAGGCTACATATAAAACATATATACAGATTAGTTATGTTATGAAAGAAAACATAGATCAAACAAGCAAACAAAAAACATAAATAAAGTAAAGAAAAAGTATTATTCAATCTGTAGTCAGACTACATCAGTTCTTTTTATTTTGAAAAGGATAGGAAATATCACTGAAAGTTGTTTAAAATTCTTTTGGACCATTGTATTGCTGAGAATAACTAAGTCATTCATAGCTCATCATCCTACAATATTGCTATTATTTTGTACAATGTTCTTTTAGTTCTTCTTGCTTCACTTTGCCTCAGTAATGTAAATCTTTCCATTTTTTTTAAACGAGAGCATTCTGCTTATCATATTAGGACTGTATCCATGACAATTATATACAACAACTTGTTCAACTATTACCCAATTGATATACATTCCTTCAATTTCCAATACTTTGCCTCCACTAAAAGAGATCTTATAAATATTTATGTACTGATAACTCCTTTTCCTTTTTTTTTTTTTCCCCTTTGGGATGCTGATCTAACAGTTATATTGCTTAGTCAAATGATATGCTTAATTTAATGGTCCTTTGGGCAGAGTTTCAAATTGATCTCCAAAAAAGTTGAATCAAGATACAAGTTCACCAGTGATGCATTAATGTCCCTGTTTTCCCACATCCTCCCCAACATTTGTCTTTTTCCTTTTCTGTTATCTTAGCCAAACTGATAGGTAAAGATAGTACTTCACGTGTCTTAATTTGCATTTTATTAATAAATAATGATTTTCATACAATAATGAATTTTACCTAAAAACTGCTTGTTTATATCCTGTGACTTTTGAGCAGTGGCTCATATTTTTATAAATTTGACTCAATTCTCTATATATTTAAGAAATGTCTTTTTCAAGAAAAAAAAAAAAAAAACTTGCTATATATATATTTTTCCACACAGGATTACTGTGTTATTTTCCTCTGTTACATTTTCCCCATTTATCCTATAATATCCTTTCCCTTTGTTCATCTCACAAGTGTTTTTCTTATTTCTTTTAACTATTTCAATCCACTCTACCTTCTATCATGCCCCACTTTTTCTTATCCTCTTCTGCTCCTACTTTACTATAGAGTAGAATATACTTCTCTACCTAGCTGATTTTTTTTTTAAATTAAAGCTTTTAATTTTCAAAACATATGCATGGATAATTTTTCAACATTAATCCTTGCTAAACCTTGTGTTCCAAATTTCCTCCTCTTCTCTCCACCCCTACCCCAAGATGGCAAGTAATCCAATATGTGATAAACATGTTAAAATATATGTTAAATCCCATATATAATATTTATACAGTTATTGTGATGCACAAAAAAATCAGATCATAAAGGAAAAAAATAAGAAAGAAAACAAAATGCAAGCAAACAATAACAAAAAGAGTTAAAATGATATGTTGTGATCTACACTCAGTTCCCACAGTCTTCTCTCTGGGTATAGATGGCTTTCTTCATAAGATCTTTGGAACTGGCATCAGTCATCTCATTGTTGAAAAGAGGCATGTCTATCAGAATTGATCTCTGTATAATCTTGTTGCCATGTACAATAATCCCCTTATTCTGCTCATTTCACTCAGTATCAGTTCATGTAAATCTCTCCAGGCCTTTCTGAAATCATTTTATTGATCATTTCTTATAGAACAATATTATTCCATAACATTCATATACCATAACTTATTCAGCCATTCTGCAACTGATGGGCAGCCATTTAATTTCCAGTTTCTTGTCATTACAAAAAGGGCTGCCACAAACATTTTTGCACATGTTGGTCTCCTTTCCCCCTTTAAGAACTATTTGGGACATAAGCTCAGTAGAAACACTGCTGGATCAAAAGGTATGCACTTTTTGATAGCCCTTGGGGCATACTTCCAAAATGCTCTCTAGAATGATTGAATCAGTTCACAGCTCCACTCACAATGTATTAATGTCCCAGTTTTCTCACATCCCCTCCAATATTCATCATTATCTTTTCTTGTCATCTTAGTCAATTTGAGAGGTATGTAGTGGTGCCTCAGAGTTATCTTAATTTGTATTTCTCTAATCAAATGATTTAGAGCATCTTTTCATGTGACTAGAAATGGTTTCAATTTCATCTAAAAATTTGTCTGTTCATATCCTTTGACCATTTATCAATTGGAGAATGGCTTGAATTTTTATAAATTTGAGTCAAATCTCTATATATTTAGAAATGAAGCCTCTATCAGAACCCTTGAATATAATTTTTTTCCTTTTTTCTTTCTTTTTTTTTTTTTTTTTTTTGCTTTCCCTCTAATCTTGTCTGCATTGGTTTTGTTTGTACAAAATCTTTTTATCTTAATATAATCAAAATTGTTTATTTTGTGTTCAGTAATGTACTGTAGTTCTTCTTTGGCCACAAATTCCTTTCTTCTTCATAGATCTGACAGGTAAACTATCCTTTGTTCTTCTAATTTGCATATAATATCACTCTTTATGACTAAATTTTGAATCCATTTCAATCTTCTCTTGTTATATGGTATTATGTGTGGTTCAATGCCTAGTTTCTATTATTGAGTGTATATGTTTTTTTCCTCTTTGAGTCAGTTTCAATGTGAGTAAAAAAATTTGCTCCTCTCCCAAAACCTCCCATTTTCCTTTCTACTGTAAAAGCACTTTTGTACCTTTTATGTAAGATAATTTATCCTGTTCTGTTGTTTCTTCTCCTTCTCTTAGGGCATTTATATGTATTATTTATTATTCTTTTTTTTTTTTTTGGATAATTATCTCATTAGATTCAACTCACGCCAGTGCCTTCTACCTTTGTATACTTCTACTAAATACCCTAGTAATGAGAAAGTTTTTTAGGAGCTACAAGAATAATTTTTCCATGTAGGAATGTAAGAACTTTTTTAAAAAACTGTATAGCTTTTTATTTACAAAACATATTCATAGGTAATTTTTCAAAACTGATCCGTGCAACGCCTTCTGTACCAAATTTTCCCCTTCTTTTCCCATCTCCCCTCCCACATGGCAGGTATTCCAATACATGTTAAATCCAATATATATATACATATCCATACAGTTATCTTGCTGTACAAGAAAAACAGATTTAAAAACAACAACAACAACAAAAACCGGAGAAGGAAAATAAAAATAAAAGCAAACAACATCAGAAAGAGTGAAAATGCCCTGTTGTGATACATACTCACTTACCATGGTCCTCTCCCTAGGTGAAGATGACTCTCTTCATTAGCGAACAATTTGAACTGGCCTGGATCGATTCATTGTTGAAGAGAGCCATGACCATTAGAATTGATCATCATATAGTCTTATTGTTGCCATGTACAGTGATCTCCAGGTTCTGCTCATTTCACTTAGCATCAGTTCATATAAGTCTCTCCAACCCTCTCTGAAATCATCCTGTTGGTTATTTTTCACGGAACAATAATATTCTATAACATTCATTTACCAAAACTTATTTAGCCATTCTCCAATGGATGGACATCCATTCAGTTTCCAATTTCTAGCTACTTTGAAAAGGGCTGACACAAATATTTTTGCACATGTGGGTCCTTTCCCTCCTTTAAGATCTCTTGGGATATAAGCCCAATAGTAACACTGCTGGGTTAAAGGGTATTCACAATTTGATAACTTTTTGAATATAGTTTTAAATTGCTCTCCAGAATGGTTGAATGCATTCACAATTCCATAACCAATGTATCAGTGTCCCAGTTTTCCCCACATCCCTCCAACATTCATCATTATTTTTTCCTGTTATCTTATCCAATCTGAGAGGTGTGTATAGTTCCATCAACTATGTATCAGTGTCCCAGTTTTCCCCACATCCCTCCAACATTCATCATTATCTTTTCCTGTCATCTTAGATAATCTGAGAGGTGTGTAGTGGTACATTAGAGTTGTTTTCATTTGTATTTCTCTGATCAATAGTGATTTAGCATACCATTTCATATGACTAGAAATGGTTTCAACTTCTTTATCTAAAAAATTGTCTGTTCTTATCCTTTGACTGTTTATCAATTGGAAAATGGCTTGCTTTCTTACAAATTTGAGTCAATTCTCTATATATTTTGGAAATGAGGGCTTTATCAGAATTTCCGAATGTAAAAATGTTTTCCCAGTTTATTGCTTTCCTTCTAATCTTGTTAGCATTAGTTTTGTTTGTACAAAATCTTTTAAACTTAATATAATCAAAATTATCTATTTGCTGTTCAATAATGAGCTCCAATACTTCTTTGGCCACAAATTCCTTCTTTATCCACAGATCTGAGAGGTAAACTATCCTATGTTCTTCTTAATTTGCTTGTAATATCACTCTTTATGTCTAAGTCATGAACCCATTTTGACCTTATCTTGGTATATGCTGTTAGATATGGGTCAATGCCTAGCTTCTTCCATACTAGTTTCCAATTTTCCCAGCAATTTTTTTCAAATAGTGAATTCTTATACCAAAAGCTGGGGTCTTTAAGTTTGTCAAACACTAGATTGATATAGTTATTGACTATTTTGTCCTGTGAACTTAACCTATTCCTCTGATCAACTAGTCTATTTCTTAGTCAGTCCTAAATAGTTTTGATGACCACTGCTTTATAATATAGTTTTAGATCAGGTACAGCTATGCTACCTTCATTTGATTTTTTTTTCATTAGTTCCCTTGAAATTCTTGACCTTTTGTTCTTCCAGGTGAATTTTGTTGTTATTTTTTTCTAGGTCAGTAAAATAGTTTCTTGGGAGTCTGATTGATACAGCACTAAATAAATAGATTAGTTTAGGTAGTATTGTCATCTTTATTATATTTGCTCAACCCATCCATGAGCACTTGATATTTTTCCAATTGATTAAATCTGACTTTATTTGTGTGGAAAGTGTTTTGTAGTTGTGTTCATATAGTTCCTCACTTTGCCTTTGGAGGTAGACTCTCAAATAGTTTATATAATCTACAGTTGTTTTAAATGGAATTTCTCTTTGTATCTCTTACTATTGAATTTTATTAGTGATGTAAAAAAAGTTAATGATTTATGGGGATTTATTTTGAATCTTGCAACTTGTTTAAAGTTGTGGATTTTTTCTAATAGCTTTTTAGTTGATTCTCTAAGATTCTCTAAGTACACCATCATATCATCTGCAAAGAGTGATAATGTGGTTTCCTCATTACCTATTCTAATTCCTTTCATCTCTTTTTCTTCTCTTAATGCCACAGCTAGCATTTCTAATACAATATTGAATAGTCATGGTGATAGTGGGCAACCCTGTTTCACCACTGATGTTATTGGCAATGGTTCCAGTTTATCCCCATTACATATGATGTGTACTGATGGGTTTAAATAGATGCTACTTAACTATTTTAAGGAAAAGTCCATTTATTCCTATATTCTCTAGTGTTTTTAATAAGAATGGGTATTGGATTTTATAAAATGCTTTTTTCTGCATCTATTGAGACAATCATATGATTTTTCTGAATTTGATTATTGACATAGTCAATTATGCTAATAATTTTCCTAATATTGAACTACTCTTGCATTCTTGGTATAATTCCTTCTTGGTCATGGTATATTATCCTGGGGATGATTTTCTGTAATCTCTTTGCTAAAATTTTATTTAAGACTTTTACATCAATATTCATTAAAGAGATTGAGCTAAAATTTTTTGTATTTTTTTCCCCTTTGTTTTTGTCTTACCTGGTTTAGTTATCAGTACCATGTCTGTATCATAAAAGGGATTTGATAGGTGTCCTTTGTTCCCTATATTTTCAAATAGTTTATATAGTATTGGAGTTAATTGTTCTTTAAATGCTTGGTAGAATTCACATGTAAATCTATCTGGTCCTGGGGATTTTTTTGTGTAGCTAATATCCCAATCACTAATACAGGTAGAGAATATATGACATCAACCAGGAGAAGTAAGTAGCATCAGGTTTACTGATACAGACTCCTAATAATCTGGTGATAGTTGCCCAGATTCTGACTCACAACAGCAGAATGCAGGAATATTCTGGAATAAAGTTCCAAAGTCTTTATTATCTCCTTCACAGTTTGTCTTCTTCCCCTGGGGTCCATCTAGCTTTGTGGAGGCCCTCCAGAATGGGTCTTGGATTCAGTGGAGGAAATACAGGAGGCAGGAGAGACACCAGGATGGTCTCTATCTTGAAGTCTGTCTCCCCTTCCAGATCTCTTGCTCTTATATACTCTATTATAAGTTCATTATCATAGGTATCAATCTTATATAAAAGGTGTCAACTTGTGAAACTATACTAAGTAATAGAGAATTATTATCTTAATTTTGCTGAGTTAATTAGGATTATTTTTTTTAATGTTGAAAACTATCTTTGCATTTATTTTGAAAAATAAAAAGCTATTGTTATTTTTTTAATAACTTTTTATTGATAGAACTCATGCCAGAGTAATTTTTTTACAACATTATCCCTTGCATTCACTTCTGTTCTGATTTTTCCCCTCCCTCCCTCCACCCCCTCCCCCAGATGGCAAGCAATCCTTTACATGTTGAATAGGTTACAGTATATCCTGGATACAATATACGTGTGTGGAACCGAACAGTTTTCTTGTTGCACAGGGAGAATTGAATTCAGAAGGTATAAATAATCCAGGAAGCAAAACAAAAATGCAAGCAGTTTATATTCATTTCCCAGTGTTCTTTCTTTGGGTGTAGCTGCTTCTGCCCATCTTTGATCAATTGAAACTGAATTAGCTCTCTTTATCGAAGAGATCCACTTCCATCAGAAAACATCCTCAAACAATATTGTTGTTGAGGTATATAATGATCTCCTGGTTCTGCTCATTTCACTTAGCATCAGTTCATGGAAGTCTCACCAGTCCTCTCTGTATTCATCCTGCTGGTCATTTCTTACAGAACAATATATTCCATAATGTTCATATACCTCAATTTACTCAACCATTCTCCAATTGATGGACATCCTTTCATTTTCCAGCTTCTAGCCACTACAAACAGGGCTGCCACAAACATTTTGGCACATACAGGTCCCTTTCCCTTCTTTAGTATCTCTTTGGGATATAAGCCCAGTAGTATCACTGCTGGATCAAAGGGTATGCACAGTTTGATAACTTTTTGAGCATAGTTCCAAATTGCTCTCCAGAATGGCTGGATGTATTCACAATTCCACCAACAATGTATCAGTGTCCCTGTTTTGCCACATCCCCTCCAACATTCCCTTGTGTTAGGATTAAATCAATCATACCGAACTATCGTGTTTCCCCGATAATAAGACCTAATCCGAAAATAAGCCCTCCCCTTACTGTGCAAGATTCCTCTAAAATAAGCCCTCCCCCAAAAATAAGCCCTATTGAGATTGCTACTGTAGTAAAGGTGATCCCCTGTGCTACATGCTACATTACGGTACCCTCGTATGCACCGTCCTCCCCTCCCCTCCCCCCCCCCGGGGTGAAATGCACACCGCGCTCCGAGCTGCATCCATTCAGAGCTGCAGCAGTGAGTGCGTCATCCTGTTCTTCCCCAGTGATTTGCTTGTTGGCACCATTGAGAGCAGTGCCGCGGAGGAGAGCTGAGACAAGGCAACATAAAAACCTGGTATGTAAGCGGAAGTGAGGGGGCATGATGGAGGATAAAAGAAGAACTCAGCCAGCACTCACTGCGCTAAAGAAATGAAGAACTTCCTTGCAGAGAGAAGAATAGATCAAGTAATGATTCCTGCAGGAATGACTGCCTATCTCCAGACCCTTGATATTGCAATAAACAAGCCATTCAAGGACCATTTGCACATGGAAGTCAATGACTACATTGAAAATAGAATGGAAAGAAATCAGCGTGGAAACTTTGTGAAGTCCTGTCTGCAAGAAGTCGTGACTTGGGTGAAGAAGTCATGGGATAAAATTACTGACAGCTGTGTCGCCAAGGCACTACGAGCAGGTTACCTGGACAAGACATGTTCATTTAAAGAGAGCTATATTGCTGGACATGACAGATTGGGTCCACTTCTTCTGAAGGAAATAGAAGCACAAGACATCCAGGACGGAATTCAGGGTATGGACACTTATGATGATGTTGTTGAAGAAGATGATATGATCATTATTGAATAAAGGTACTTTTTTTGTTCACATTTATCTGTTTATTAAAATTGCTGTCAATGTTCATTAAAATAGCCCTCCCCTGAAAATAAGCCCTCTGGTGTTTTTCTGTCCAAAAAAAATAATAAGACAGTGTCTTATTATCGGGGAAACACAGTAGTGAACTCACATGCTAAACTAGATAATCATTGAATTATCAATTCCACTGAGTTAACACCTTGTTGTAGGATTAAGTCAATCATACAGAGTCCCTGCCCTTTACATTTTTTCTTAGAGTGTGGATTAATGGCTTGTTTTATTTTTTTTTTTTCTGAAATAAGACTATTTAGGCAATTTACTTCCTCTTCTGTTAATCTGGGCAATCTATATTTTTGTAGGTATTATTCCATTTCACTTAGGTTATCAGATTTATTGTCATAAAGTTGGGCAAAGTAATTCCTAATTATTGTTTAATTTCCTCTTCATTGGTGGAAAGTTCTTTTTTAAGAACTTTCATTTTTTTTTTAATTTGTATTTAATGATTACTTTATATTGACAACATTATCCCTTGCACTCGTTTCTTTTCCGATTTTTTTCCCCTCCTTCTCTCCACCCCCTCCCCTAGATGGCAAGCAGTCCTTTATATGTTGGATATGTTGCAGTATATCCTAGATACAATATATGTTTGCAGAACCGAACAGTTCTCTTGTTGCATAGGGAGAATTGGATTCAGAAGGTATAAATAACCCAGGAAGAAAAACAAAAATGCAGATAGTTCACATTCGTTTCTCAGTGTTCTTTCTTTGGGTGTAGCTGCTTTTGTCCGTCATTTATCAATTGAAACTTAGGTCTCTTTGTCAAAGAAATCCATTTCCATCAAAATATGTCCTCATACAATATCGTTGTCGAAGTGTATAATGATCTCCTGGTTCTGCTCATTAAGAACTTTCATTTTTAAGACTAACAATTTTATCTTCCTCTTTCTTTTTTCTAACTAGATTTACTAATCTTTCCTTTTATTTTTAGAATTTCAAGTTTGGTATTTGATTGGGGGTTTTTAATTTGCTCCTTTTCCAGCTTTTTTAGTTGCAAGCCCAATTCATTGATCTTCTCTTTCTCTATTTTATGAATTCTGCTGTTCTAGAACTAATTCAGAGGCTGATTTTGATAATTAGTTGAGGGTCCAAGAAGAAGTTCAGAAAGATGAGTCTGTCCTCTTTGCCATCTTGGCTCTACCCCCCAGGAATATAAGAATTTGAACCTTATTGAAATCCTTATGATTTCCCTTTCATATTTATCTCTTTATCCTTCTCTTGAGTTTTTATTTGAAAGTCAAAATTTCTATTCACCTCAATTTGTTTTTCATCAGGAATGCTTGGAAGTCTTCTTATTTTATTGAATGTCTATTATTTCCTCTAAAAGATAATGCTTGTTATTGCTGTATAGATAATTTTTCATTGTAATCCTACCTCCCCTATCTTCCAGAATATCATAAGCCAAGCACTCTTATCTTTTAATGGTGAATCTGCTAAATTCTTATGTTATCCTGACTATGGCTCCACAATATTCAAATTGATTCTTTCTGGCTGCTTGTAGTATTTTTTCCTTGACCTGTTGAGAGTTCTAGCATTTGGTGTAATATTTCTGGGAATTTCATTTTGCTATCTCTTTCAGGAAGTGATTCATTGATTTTTTTTCAATGCCTATTTTTCCCTCTGTTTCCAGAATATAAAATCAGATTTTCCTTGGTAATTTCTTGAAATAAAATTTGTAGTTTTTTTTTTTTTTTTGTTTGTTTTGTTTTGTTTTTGTTTTTGTTTTTTTTTGGAGGGAGGCGGTGCTGGGGTTACTTTTCATATAGACCATGACTTAGATAATTTGTCTGCAATACATTTTTGAGACTAATTGTTTTTCTAATGAGATATTTTATATTTTCTTTTATTTTTTCATCCTTCATTCTTTTCATTTCTTATTGTCTCATGGAGTTTTTAACTTCCACTTGCCCAATTCTAATTATTAAGGAATTATTTCCTTTCAGTGAGCTTTTGTACCTTCTTTTTTATTTGGCCAATTCTACTTGTTAAAAAATGTTTTTCCTCAGTGGATTTTATATATTTTTTTCTTTTTACATTTTTGGGACTTATTTTCTAGCCTATTTCTTGATTTTTAACTTTACATTAAAGTTGTGTTTTTCTGGAGCTGAGGAAAGACTGTCCTAAGACTCTTGATCTGGGAGCATAGGGCTATTCTGCTGACCTTTTCTAGAGTGTAGGACCTCACTGCTAATTTGCTGGGAACCAGTTTACTGCCAGCTTGCTTGTTACCACCTGCACTGAACTGCAGTCCTCTTTAATTCCAGCAAAATAGAATTTTCATTCTGACCTCCTTAGGTCTTAGGCTGGAAAATTCTTTCACCCTATCCTTTGATTCTGCCACTCTAGATTTTGTTTTTAAGATTTATTTTATAGTTGTTTGGAGATGAATTTGGGAGAGATCAAAGCAAGTTCCTATCTTACACTATCACCTTGGCTCCACATGACCTCTAATAAAAGTATTCCATTTTACAGCTGAGGAAACAGAAAGTAGGAAGTTAAGTGATTTGTTTATGGTTAAAGTTATTATATGACAGAGATGTGACTTGAACATAGACCTCCCTAATCAAAATGTTATGATACTTATGTACAGAGCTATCTATCAGAGAATTGAATTATTTGGGAATCAGTTTCATCCAGTAATACTTTTAATTTAAAACAGCAACAGCTAGAGATTAACCACAGTACTAGAATTAAACATATACTTCTAGAAACTGAAAATTTGAAAGATACTCTAGAAAGCATTTTATTTGCCTTTTGTGCAGATAGGATTTTTTTTTTTTTTTGGCAGATAAATTCAAAGACAGGGAGAGTACTAGGTAAGTAGGATATCATTTGAATGGTTGGATCATGCGGATTTTTAGACAATCTTTCTTAGTCTTTGAATTGAATTGGTTTGATTTTCTAACACAGTTATATAATGTCTTAATTTTCTTTTGCATGAACAAAAAATTCTCTCTCATATGCTAGTCTTTCATACATTAGTAGAAACTATCATGGTATTCCATAATTTCCTGTAATCTAGGTTTAATGTCCCAGATCTTTCACCCATCAGATAATGTGGTTTCTAGATACTGCTATGTCTTTGTTGTTATTGCATAGAATATATAAATTTCTCTATTAAAACATGTTATTGGGAGTTTTATTTGGTATTTTATATAGTCTGAAAAGTACAAAGTGTACCATGGGAGCACCATTCATAATCTGACCATTATGTCCTTTAATTATGAATTAAAATTGCATTAGCTTTTGAACTGTTACTTCAGATCTTTTTCATTAAATTTAACTCAACAATTGTTCAGCATCCAACTTGCACAATATACTGTGTTTAATGCTGAAAAAAATAAGCTTAGTGAGGAATTGGTCTGAGATTTCAACTAGCAATCTCAAAAATATGGCTTACAAAATGTTTGTAGCAGCCCTGTTTGTAGTGGCTAGAAACTGGAAAATGAATGGATGCCCATCAATTGGAGAATGGCTGGGTAAATTGTGGTATATGAATGTTATGGAATATTATTGTTCTGTAAGAAATGACCAACAGGATGAATACAGAGAGGACTGGCGAGACTTACATGAACTGATGCTAAGTGAAATGAGCAGAACCAGGAGATCATTATACACTTCGACAACGATATTGTATGAGGACATATTTTGATGGAAGTGGATTTCTTTGACAAAGAGACCTGAGTTTCAATTGATAAATGACGGACAAAAGCAGCTACACCCAAAGAAAGAACACTGGGAAACGAATGTAAACTATCTGCATTTTTGTTTTTCTTCCCGGATTATTTATACCTTCTGAATCCAATTCTCCCTACGCAACAAGAGAACTGTTCGGTTCTGCAAACATATATTGTATCTAGGATATACTGCAACATATCCAACATATAAAGGACTGCTTGCCATCTAGGGGAGGGGGTGGAGGGAGGGAGGGGGAAAAAAATCGGAACAGAAACGAGTGTCAATATAATGTAATTATTAAATAAAAAATTAAAAAAAAATATGGCTTATTGAAATAACAGGACTCAGGACAGGGATATAGCACACATAAAAATAGAATAACAAAAAAGATACTTTTCTAGAGTTTTTACTATAATCAGCAAAATTAAACTTTAGACTAAAAAGGAAAAGAAAAGAAGAATTGGAAGCTACCCAGGAGGTCATGAGAGACAAACACAAGAAGTCAATTAAACAAGCATTTATTAACCACTGCTTATATGCTAGTCACTGGTAGGCTCCCTGAATCTAAATTTAAATAATAAAACTATTATTAGATTCAAGATATATAATATTCTAGTGACAACAAAGTCAGTAATAAAATCCATGTCCTCAGATATCTATTCATAAATACAACAGAAACCCATCCCCAGTGCTAGCAAAGGAATCCCCTGTAATCTTCTGACTAGTTGTTCAACTAGTTTAACTCAAACCATAAGTTAGTCTCTGTGGATTGAGACCTTCAGAACATATAACCACTTATTTATTCATCTTCAAAATTGCTGCTTATTGTGTAGTCCTGCATAGACACAGCTTGTGCTGCATTCTCAATCCTATGCAACAGGCCTTTCCTACCAACTTTTTAAATTCTTTTAGTCTAAAAAATGTTTCATCCTGTGCTTTTGTGGGTTATGCTACTTCAAAATTTGTTTTTGAGATGTTATTTAAAGTTTTTAGAGGGGAATTTGGGAAAAGTAATGTGAATCCCTTCCTTTTGTTTGTCATCTTGGCTCTGCCTCCACCCCTTTTCAACCTATATCCTTTACCTTTAGCTTTTAGGAGTCACATTTCAAACATGTCCAAGAGGACAAGGTAGTAGAGTCTTTATGCTGTTGTGAAATCCACATTCTCCCTCCGAAATTTTCTTTGTGACTATGGGCAAGTCACAACTTCTTTTAGTTTCAGATTCCTCACTGGTAAAACATCTGAAATAAAAAAAATAAAAAATAAAATAAATAAAATAAAAATAATGATAGCATCTATTAATGGAATTGACATGAACATCAAATGAGAAAATATATTAAGGGTGCCTTAAGCTCTAGTCAGATGTAAAAAAGTACACTAAAACTTTTGGAATTCACTGACTAAAGCACTTTACCCAACTTAAAGCAATATCAAGCTTAGAGTCAGGAAAACTTATCTTCCTGAGTTCAGATCCGTCTTCATTCATTTACAAGCTATGCAATTCTGGTTATTCTATTTGTCTCAATATCATCTGTAAAGTGAGGTGAAAAAGGAAATAGCAAAACACTCTATTATCTTTGCTAAGAAAAACCTCCAACTGGGTCACCACTGGTCAAAAATTACCAAGAAATGAGTGAACAACAACAAAAAAGTACCAAAAGAATTTGCTTTATTGAGGGTGATCTTTAAAGGACTTTAAAGAATGGAAAAAGTACTGCAAGATTAGAGGATGCCAATATTGGTTCAATTTTCATAATAGAGATATGAATAGAAACTACTGTAGGCCAGTAAATTACTTCAATTCCTGGCAAAATTTTGGTACATGCTGTTAAAAGAACATATTTAATATACATGCAGAAAATAACTTTCACCTCACTAGCTAAAATACTATGGACATAATTGACAAAGGTACTTAATGAGATGAAGTCAAGAATACCTTCATGACATAGAGGAGAAATCGATGATGGATTGCTAAAACATGATTAATTTTCAAGGATCAGATGATTTAAAAGTTTACAGATGATAATTTCATGAAAAGAAACAAAAACATTTAGTCATAAACAACTATCAGTCTATATGCTTAGTTCATTTAATAGTGGTCTATGAAAATATAAAGGATATTCTTAAAGAAAACATAAAAAAGGAAAAGGTAAACTTTCATAGGCAATTTTTTTTTTGCAGCAGAACATCTCAATGATAAAACTTGTCTGAGACATTCAGAGGATATGCGACTTCTATTGATTTTTTAAAGCTTTTTGCTTATAGAACACAATGAACCTCGAAAAATTCTCCCTACAAAACTCACATAGTAAAATAAAACAAAAAGCATATGACTGAGAGATCACAGAGATAACTTTGTTCAAACATCTGTTGTGTATCTGTATCAAATGGGTGTATAACAGGGAGACAGATGGCCAGCTATGATGTTTGCAAGTTTCATGAAGATGTACTACACAAAATCTAGAGGAAGGGTTCCTTCTTAATTACAAAGTTTTCCAAACATTCTTCATTTCAAAAAAAAAAAATTAATGATAGTATCAAGGTTTAGAATACTATAAAACTTCCTGAATAAAATTCTCAATTATTAAATAAAAAATTAATTGCAGAGGGGAAAAAATAGCCCAAAGTGGATGAAAAACACAAAGTATCCCAATTATAATGTGTGGTCAAATACCTATTACATTGAGTTAGTCCTGTAATCTCCCTGAATGTATGATTTTACATAGACATTATACATAAATATAGGGAAACCAAGAATTAGGCTTGAAGATAGCAGGGTATCATGTTTTGTTAATTATGCTATATTTTCAATAGTTATTTTTTTTCTTCTTTTTCTTTTCTTTATCAGAACAAAGAGTTTTAAAAACAATGGGAAAGAGGAAAAAAAAACAGAAAAAAAGTGAATGTAGCATATGTCAATTTACATTAAATATCCATAAATCTTTATCTAGAGGCAGATGTCATTTTCTATTTAAAGTCTATTAAACCACTGAGAAGAAAATAATCTTTCATAGTTGATCATCACACATTCTTGCTATTATTGTATACAATGTATTCCTGGTTCTGCTTGTTTCACTCAGCATCACTTCATGTAGGTCTCTCTAGACTTTCTGAAATCATTCTGCTGGATCTTTTTTTATAGAATAACAATATTGCATTCCCTTCATAAACTGCAACTTATTCACCCATTCCCCGACTGATGGGCATGCATTCAATTTCTAATTCTTTGGCATCACAAACAGAGTTGCTACAAACATTTTTGCACATAGGGGGCCTTTTCCCACTTTTATGATCACTTTGTGATACAGACCCAGGAGAGACACTGCATATCAAAGGATATGCTCATTGGGCATAGTTCCACATTATTCGCCAGAATAATTGGATCGCTTCACAATTCAACCAACAATGCAATAGTGTCCCAGTTTTACAACATCCCCTCCAATATTTATCATTATCTTTTCCTGTTATCTTAGTCAATCTAAAAGGAGTAAGGGGGTATCTCAGAAGTTTTTTTTAACTTGCAAATCTCTAATCAATAGTGATTTAGAGCCTTTTTTCATATAACTATAGATGTTTTAAATTTTGTCATCTAAAAATTGTTCATATGCTTTGACCATTTATCAGTTTGGAAATGACTTGTATTTTTATAAATTTGACACAGTTCTTATGTATTTTATAAATAAGGCCTTTATCAGAAAAACTGATTATTTTTTTCCCCAGCTTCCATTTTAATCTTGTGTTGGTTTTGTTTGTGCAAAATCTTTTTAAATTTACTATAATCAATGCTGTCCACTTTGCTTTTCATTGATGTTCTCTGTTTCTTCTTTGGTCATAAATTCCTCCTGTCTCCAAAGACGTGATAGGTAAATTATCCCTTGTTCTTCTAATTTGTTTATGCTACCATCTTTTACAACCAAATGACATACTTGAACTTAGTTTGGCATGGGATGTGAGATGTAGATCTATGCCAAGTTTCTGACATATTATTTTCTAGTTTTCCCAACAATTTTTGTGAAATAGTGAAGTTTTTATCCTAGAGTTGGAATTAGGGGATTTATCAAATACTACATTATTATAGTCATTGATTACTGTGTCATGCACATCTAACCTATTCCACTGATCCACCATCCTATTTCTTAGCCAGTATGAAATGGTTTTGGTGACAGCTGATTTTTAGTTTTAGGACTGGTACATACAGACCATCATCTTTTGCATTTTGTATTAATTCCTTTAATATTTTTCGAGAATATTTCTTTTAGATAAATTTTGTTATTGTTTTTCCTAGCTTTGTAAAATAATTTTTTTGGCAATTTGATTGATATGGCACTGAACAGATAGACCAATTTAGGTAGAATTGTCATTTTTGTTATATTAGTTCTTTCTACTCATGAGCAATGGATAGTCTTCTAGTTGTTTGGATCTGACTTTATTTGTATAAGAAGTATTTTATAATTGTGTTCATATAGTTCCTAGGTTTGTCTTGACAAGTAGACACCCAAATATTTTTTTCTGTCTACAGATATTTTAAATGGAATTTCTTTTTCTATCTCTTGCTGCTGGGCTTTCTCAGAAATAGATAGAAATACTGATGATTTGTGTGGGTTTATTTTATATCCTGCAACTTTACTAAAGCTATTAATTGTTTCAAGTAGGTTTTTGGATGACTTTATAAGATTCTCTAAATATATCATCATATCATCTGCAAAGAGTGATCATTTTGTCTCATCATTTTCTATTATGATTAGTTCTTTTTCTTTTATTATTTCTAAAACCAACATTTCTATTACAATGTTGAATAATAGTGATGATAATGGGCATCCTTGTTTCACCCCTGATCTTACTGGGAATGTATCCAGCTTCTTTCCCTTGTAAATAATGCTTGCTGTTTGTTTTAGACACTACTTATTATTTTAAGGAAAACTCCCTTTAACTCTATGCTCTCTAAGTGTTTTTAGGTGGAATAGGTACTGTATTTTGTCTAAAGATTTTTCTGTATCTGAGATTATCATATGATTTCTGTGAGGTTTGTTATTGATATGGTCAATTATGGCAGTAGTTTTCCTGATATTGAATTGGTCCTGCATTCCTGGTAAAATCCCACTTGGTCATAATGTATTATCCTGCTGATATGTGATTGTAATCTTTTTGCTATTATTTTATTTAAGATTTTTGCACCAATATTCATTTGCAAGATTGATCTGAAATTTTCTTTCTTTCTTTGACCCTTTCTGATTTAGTATCAGTACCATATTCCTGCCATAGATGGAATCTGACAAGACTTTTTCTTAATCTATTTTTCCAAATAGTTTACATAGTTTTGGGATTAATTTTTTAAATGTTTGCAATTTACTTGGAAATGCATCTGGGCCTGGTAATTTTTTTCTTAGAGAGTTCATTGATGCTTATTCAGTTTCTTTTTCTAAAATGAGACTATTTAAGCAATTTATTTCCTTTTCTGTTAATCTGGACAATTTGTATTTTGATAAATATCCATCCATTTCGATTAGATTGTCAGACTTCCTGACATAGAGTTAGGCAAAATAGTCCCTAATTATTTCCTTTTTGATGTTGGTAATTTGTTTTTTTCTTATATTTTTCAAATAAAATTTACTGAAAGTTTATCCATTTTGTTGGTTTTTTCATAAAATCAACTCTTAGTTTCATAATTAATTCAATGGTTTTCTTAGTTTTAATTTTATTAATCTCTCCTTTAAGTTTCAGAATTACTCATTTGTATTTTAATCTGTGGTTTATATTTTGTTCTTTTTCTGGATTTTTTAATTGCTTGCACAATTCATTTATCTCCTCTTTCTCTGTTTTATTCATATGACTATTTAGAGATATAAAACTTCTCCTAATAATTTGCTTTACCAAAACCCATAGTCGGGGTCCTCAAACTATGGCTCGCGGGCCAGATGCGGCAGCTGAGGATGTTTATCCCCCCCTCACCCAGGGTTATGAAGTTTCTTTATTTAAAGGCCCACAAAACAAAGTTTTTGCTTTTACTATAGTCCAGCCCTTCCACAATCTGAGGGACATTGAATTGGCCCCCTATTTTAAAAGTTTGAGGACCCCTGCTATAGGTCTTGGTAGGTTGTCTTGCTGCCGTCATTCCCTTGGATGAAATTATTGATTGTTTCTGTACTTTGTTGTTTGATCCACTCATTCTTTAGAATTAGATTATTTAATTTCCAATTGGTTTTTAGTCTATTTTTCCCTGCTCTTTTATTGAATATAATTTTTATTGCATCACAGCCTGGAAAGGAAGCATTTACTATTTCTACCTTTCTGCATTTGATAATGAGGTTGTTGTATCTTAATACGTATGTCAATTTTTATGTCAGTTCCCCATGTACTTCTGAGAAAATGGTCTATTTCTTTCTTTCCCTATTCAATATTCTTCAGAGATCTATTATATTTAGGTTTTCCAGGATTCTCTTAATCTTCCAAGTTTTTTCTTCTTTATTTATGGTTACATTTGTGTAATTCTGAGAGGGGAAAGTTGAGGTTTCCCACTAATATAGTTTGCTATCCATTTCTACCTGTAGCTTAATATATATTTTAGGAATTTATTTGGTCTGCCACTTGGTGAATATACGTTTAGTATAGTTTCTGCTTCATTGTTTATGGTATCCTTTTATCAACATGTATTTTCCTTCCTTATCTCTTTTAATTAATTCTATTTTACCTTTGCTTTATCTGAAATTAAAATTTCTAGCCCTGCTTTTTTTTTTTTTTTGGCTTCAGTTGTAGTATAATAAATTCCACTCCAGTTTTTTCCCTTACTCTTTATGCATCTTTGTTTTCAAATGTGTTTTTTGTAAACAACATGTTGTAGGATTCTGTTTTTAATCCACTCTCCTACTGACTTTTGTTATATAGGATAGTTCATCACATTCACATTCACTGCTACATTTACCAACTGTTTATTTTCCTTCATCCTATTTTCTCCCCTGTGTATACTTTTGTTCTCTCTTTCCACCCTCTTCCTCCTTAGTATGTTTTTTTTTCCTAACTCTCCCTCTTCTATTTGCCCTCTGCCCTTGTCTTAACCATTTCTTCTAGTGTTTCTGAACTTCCTGAACCCTTCCAACACTTCCTTTTTCTTTCTCCTTTCTCTTCCTATTTCTTTATAGTGTAAGATAAATTTCTATACCCAACTGGTGATTAAGTTATTATTCTCTTTGAGCCAAAATTGATAAAATTAAGCTTCAGACAATGCTCATCCCTTCTTTCTCTTGTCCTTCTATTGTAATAGGAATAGGTTAGCTTTCTGGAAGTCTTGGGACCAGTCTTCATTTTAGCAAAGTAATCACCATAAGAATAGTCAGAGATAATGGCCAAAGTCTTTATTATCTCCTTCACAGTCTATCTCCTTCACCTGGGTCCCACACACTAGCTTTCTGGAGGGCCTTCAGGCAGGCCTTGGTCTCAGTAGAGAAATGAAGACAGGCCAGCCACCACGAAGATGGGAGATGGAATGTCTCTCTCCCAGTACTTGTTGGTTCTTATACACTGTATTACAAGTACATCATCATAGGTGTCAATCTTGTAGGACTATATTAAGCACTAAGTACATGTAAACTAGAGAATCATTATATTAATCCCACCTTAATTAACACCTTGTTATAAGATTAAATCAATCATATTGAACTAAAGAACTATTAATCACCATGCTAAACTAGATAACCATGTCTTATCAATTCCACTGAGTTAACAGTTCTTTCAAGTATACTTCTCCAGAGTTCTGCCCTTTACACTTTTTTGTCTCTACATGTCATCTGATTTGTCCCATTTTACCTTCTCTTTCCTCTTCTCTCAGTACAGTCCTTTTTCCACCCCTTAATATAATTTTTTTTGTATTATCACATCAGAGTCCATTCACAGCCATATTCTCTGTCCATGCATGACCCCTTTACGCTTCTCTTAAGACGTGTGTTTGAAAGTCAAATTTTCTGTTTAGTTCTGTTTTTTTTTTTCAATAGAAATAATTGAAAGTCTCCTCCTTCATTGAAGAGCCATCTCTTCCCATGAAAGATAAATGCTGAGTCTTGCTAACTAGTTAATTCTTGTAAATAAACTTAGATCATTTGCCTTCCAGAATAAGGTATTGCAGTCTCTCTGATCCTATATTGTAGAAGCTGCCAGATCCTGTAAAATGCTGACTATTGCTCCTTGATACTTGAATTGTTTTTGTCTGGTAGCTTGCAATATTTTTTCTTGAGATTATAGTTCTGGAGTTTTGCAACAATGTTTCTTAGTGTTTTCCTTGTGGAATCTTTTTCTGGAGGTGATCGATTGATTCTTTCAATAAATATTTCTCCCTCTGATTCTAGAATATCAGGGCAGTTTTCTTTGATGATCTTTTGCAGAATGCTATCCAGGCCTTTTTTTATGACCTCCAGGGTAGATCAACAATTTTTAAATTGTCTCTCCTGGAGGTAATTTTCAGGTAGACTGTTTTTCCAGTGATATATTTTTTTCTTCCATTTTTTTCATTCTTTTTAGTTTGTTTGACTGATTCTTAATGTCTCATAAAGTCATTAGCTTCCATTTACTTGGTTCTAGTTTTTAATTTGTATTTTTCTTCAGTTAGCTTCTTATCTCTCTTTTTCCATTTTATTGATTTTACTTTTCAAGGTGTTTTCTTCAGTGGACTAATTGTTGTATTTGGACCTACTTTATTTTTTAAGGAATTGTTTTCTTCAGTAGATTTTTTTTTCTTCCCTTTCCAAGCTGTTAACACTTGCATACCTTTTGTTTGTTTTCTCATTTTTTTCTTCTTCTCCTCTAATTTGCCTTGAGTATTTTTCAGATGCCTCTTTGGGCTTGAGATCAATACATAATAGTCCTTGAAATTTTTTCTGTTGATATTTTCTGAGTTGGTGTTTTTGTTTTCCCTGTTACCCTAATAGCTTTCTATAGTCGAGATTCTTTTCTGTTTCTTGATTTTTGTTTACTTTCTATTTGTATTTCCTCTTTTTTGACTTTTATAGTGGAACTCTGCTCCTGAGGTATAGGCAGTGCTGTCCCAAGCTTACCTGCAGCTCTGAGCCTTGACTTTGAACACAGGGACCACTTGTGTTTGGTGTTTTCCTCATAGCAGGTGGGAGTTTTATCTGCTCTTTCCAGGACACAGCCTGATGTCCTTGAATTTGCCTTCTGAGCTGGTAATGGGGCTACCCCACTTGTCTGCTTTGCTACTGAAGCATGACCAAGGGTCTCAGTTGCTGATCTACTGTGATTAAGAGCCTCTCAGTGACTTTGCCAGGCTCTAGCTGAGCTGAACTAAACACCTTTTTCACCTCAGTGAGACTGATCTTTCTTGAAATCCTTTCAATCTATCTTGAGCTAGAGAGTGGTTTCATCCTGTTAGACTCTGTTCAGAGGCTTGGTTTCATGTGGTTTTTGAGGGAAATTGGAAGAATTCAAACAGCTTCCTGGCTTTACTCTGCCACCTTGACTCCCTCCCTCCCCAGAATTCCTTATATTCTTATAAGAATGAATGTTATTAATCAGTCTTTTCCTATGTGACAATAGACAAATCATTTTACATTTCTTTGATCTCAGGTTCCCTATATGAAAAACAAAATAATATATTTAACGAGCTTTGCAAATCTTTTAAGTGTTAAATTTATGTTCTTGCTATTTTATTTATTAATTTATTTAGTGAAAAGTCTCAACTACATGGCCTCTAAAGTCCCTTCTAATTGAAGCTCTATCATGCAAATAAATAAGTACAAAGATAAAACATACCTGACCAGATTTTGCAGTGAATTAGCAAATAAAGAAGAGTATTCTTAATCCAATAAAGAAAAGAGATGTCAGAGTTGACCTCTCTTTACTTCTTTCTTCTTTGTAGTTTTTGTATGTTCTGTTGTGTTGTGTTGTATTTTGTTTTGTTTTGTTTTAATTCAGGTAGATGGTCTAGGAATTTAGTGTTTGTTTTCTTTCCAATTTTATTGAGATTTTAGGTATGGAAAATCTCTTTTATCATCTGTATGTATCAGTGTGATATGAAGAAAAGGGCTCTACTTTATCAGAAAATATAGGTTCAACTCCCATCTCTGACACAACCTGTTTAAAGTTAGACAAGTCACTTCACCTTTTTTGACTTTAGTTTCCTCATTTTTAAAATAAGGAGCTTGAACTAGATGACTTCTGAAGTACATTCTAGCTTCAGATTGATGATCTTTAACTAAATGATCTCTTTTTCTCCTTTAAAACTCTTAGGATACTATGTCTGAAAAACAGTATGATAGCAAGATAATATCATGGTTGAGAGGTCAGCTGAATGAAGAAAAGCCTTTGGATTTAACAGGAATGAAATCCTCAGTAATCTTTAAGAGATCAGAGTTATTTAAAGTTAGATTCTGTTTCTTGATATAGTGTGTAACTGTTCACAATTACCTAATTTGACAAAACTTTTATATCATGTAGCATTCCTCATCTTCACCCTTTTTCCAAGTGTACTTGTGATCGTTGCAGTTTAAAATCATATGCAACTTTTCATGAAAACATTTTGGGTTTTTTTGGTGAAGATACCAGTGTGTTTGCTATTTCCTTCTCCACCTCATTTTACAGATGAGAACACTGAGGGAGACAGTTAACTGACTTCCCTTAGTCACATAATTAGTCAATATCTGAGGCTAGATTTGAATTCAAGAAGAGTTTTCCTGACTACAGATTCAGCACTTTATCCATTGTATCACCTAGCTTTACTTTAAAAGGTTTTACTGTATTTTCAGTATGCAGACTATTATAACAAGAAACAAAGAGAGCATTTCTTGTTTCACAATTAATTATAGAATATTGCTTTAACATTAGTATCCAGAAACTACTACTTCTATGGACTGTGGCCAAGATAGGGAGACAGCTTTGCTCTACTAAACTTTTCTTTGTCATGATATTCACAGTAACTATTTATTGTATCTCTTATGGAAATTTAATGGTAGAAAACATTTTGTCAACGTTCCATTCCAACAAGCTATAAATGATTATTTCTCTTCATTTTATTCCTGCTAGTTTTCATAATTTTCCTTTGATTTAAAAAAATTAATAATATTTTAGGGCATATAAGGAGGAGAAAGTGGCTCATAATATTTGAATGAAATATTCCTAGAAGAACAATTCTTAGAGCTCTTCTATTGGGGAGCAAAAGTTTCTTTTAATTATAAAGATAAAATTCTGTTGTAAAATTTAAATTTAATAATAATTGTTATCCAGGTATAATCGAAAATGTAGATTTTTATTGTTATTTCACAGGAGAATAATAACAAGTAAATAATTTTCATTTTCTAAAGTAATAGTTTGATCTATTATGTACTTTGGCTATGTACTATGGTGCTCTAAGCTTATTATAGTACTTTTATTAAAAACAGTTACTTTGCACAGATTTTTGGGAGGGGTCTCTTTTGAGACGGTAAAACATTTGCCTTTCCTTTTTTCTTGTTTCATCCAAAAAATTAAACTTTAAAATTAAAAATATCAAAGCTTTCCTAAACTTAAAACTAGCATTTATCAGTACCACCCAGTTTAGCATTTAATTTTACACCAACCTATATTTTTCTTTCTTTCAATGTTATATTTTAAAGTGGTAATTAGGTTTAGTTCCCTGTGCTAATCATTGGGGGAATACATTGTTTAGATAAAACACAACCCTTACCTTTATGGATCTTATAGTTACTGGACAGCAACACACACAAATACATACACAAATGCATGTATACAGTATAATATAATATAATAATCTTAAGGAGTTATTAAACAAAGCACTATGTGAAGTCTGGGGGAAAGGCTAAGGAAATCAGAAAGAATTTCCCTGGGGCTAGTATTTTAATTTTGCTTTAAAGGAGTTCATTGTAAGAGAAAGGGGGAAAAAATTCCAGTTTAAAGAATATGAAGACAGGTGAGCACAGGGCCCTAGTAGAAGGGGATAAGAAGTAGAATAATTTGGCTTGTACATATTATGTATAGCATTGACTAGGAGTCCATTAGCAGGAAAACTAACTTTTCCTTCTTGGATTGATCCTCCTGGGGAGTTTCCTAAACTGTCAACAACTTTGCATGGGTTCAGGATGATCATAAATCACTCAGATATAATTTTTTGTCTTGTTGTTTCATCTACCTTGGGAAAGGGGCAATCCTGGGCTCCCAAAATACATTGCCACACGTTGGATTTACAGTCAGGAACACCTGAGTTGTCTTATACCTTGTGATCATTTTACTTCAGTCTATCTGAGTTTCATCATCTGTAAAATGTATATACCCATCAAAAAATGTCCTATGGTTGTTGTAAGGATAAAATGAGATATAAATTTCTTTGAAAAGTATCATAAATCATTAGTCTCTTCCTATATTGTTTAGTCTATAATAATTGAAACCATTGGTCATGGAGAATATAGCAGTTTTCCATGTCTCTACTCACCTCCATGAATTCAATCTCTCTGCTTTTGATTTCTTTCCCCATTCTTCCTTCTTCTATTTTCCCCTTTCTCCTTTCCTTTCTTTCTTTCCTCCCCTCTCTACTCTTAATCCCCAACTCTTTAGTTGAAAGATGATTATGAAGAGCTTTGAATGCAAAGAAAAGATTTTTTTTTTAATTTTATATAGGGTAGAGTACTACTGAAGACTTGATCAGAGGCATAATAAGAGAAAGCTTATTAGAGGGAAATTGTGGAAGATAGATTAGAAAAGAGAAGAAGACAGTGGCAAGAAGGTCTAAGCAAAAGCCCCAATGGGTGATAATAGTCTATTTCAGACATGTGTCAATGGAAATTGAAGGGATGGTCATGAAAGACATTGCTTAGATGGAAGGGTCATCATGACTGATTTGTGATTGTTTATGATATGAGCAAAAGAGAATGTTTAAAGGTAACACAAGAATTTAATCCTGGGAGACAGAGTGATACAGACAGAAATAATAAAGTTATAAAGTAGAAAAAATAAGACTAGGCAAGAGGAATTATAGAATTTTAACAGAAAATGGGGGGGAAGCTGTTTTTCTAAATAATTTATTTAAAATTCCAGTTAAATATTCATTTGGGGAAGTGGGACATTATTAGGCATGGAGAGATGAAGGTTTGCAGCTGAGAAAAGAAAGATCAAGGGTACAGATGTTAATAATTGAAGCTTAGAGAATAAATGAGATCAATAAAAATGAGAATAAAGTGAAAAGATAAGAGGATCAAAGATACACAATTCTATTGTTTCTCTTAACAATACTATTATAAATTCATCTAGAACAGGGACTGATGATGATGTAGAATGGGCTCCAGGAGTGGTAAATAGAGATAGATTCAAGAGAACAATAAATTGAAAAAAGAATATTAAATGAAATATAATAGAGCTTCAGTTTATGACATGGAACAAGCATGGCAAGACATCCATCACAGATTACAAAGTTATGCTATTATTATGTGAATTAACAAGGCGAAAGATGAGTTCCCTAGTGTAACTCACAATTAACTAGTAGGAAGAACCCCTTAGGGGTAAGACACCATGAGGTAGATGGTGCCACATAGCAGAGTTTAGTCCTGGAAAGGATCTAGCAAAAATATTCATCAGCATCACATTTTTTATAGGGGAAATATAACCCTGGGGGTTTCTCAAAGGAGGAGGGAAAATAAAGACGGAAGAAGAATATTCATTAAAATGTTGAGACTGTCTTAAAGATATTCTAGGAAAACTTGGTTCCTATCAGGGCTTAACAAAATAGTCTATGGAGTTCCCATCATAGGTATCTTATAGATATTTTAAAGATGCTACTTAAGGCAGTTTGAGCACATTATAGTTGCTTTAACTATAGTAATAGTCAGTCTGGGAAATTAAGTGTTATTGGGAGAAAGAAAATTAACTTTCCAGTGTGGACCACTGCCAGAAGAGGACATATTTTGAAAGAATGACATATAAGCAGCAAAAGCTCACTAGAAGTCTCAGGTACATGTATACATGTTAGTTTTGGGTTCTTTATTTTTAACTAGTGCCTCTACATGATGACTACCTCTTTTGTATCCCTAATATTATTTATCAAGATCTTGGGCAAATAATAGACACTAACAATAATAATTTAATTTGATTTGATTTGAAGGAGAGTTGAAACTTACTTATTTTTGTATTTAGTTTCAGGTGCAGCATTACATCTCTAATAGTCTGGTCATACTGGGAAAGTGCAATTTTTTAAGAAAACCTATCATATCTCTGCTTCTATCAGAAGTGAATAAATTCACTGAGGAGTTGAGGAATACGCATCAGGTACTCAACTTCCAATTTTGTTCTGAATTATACTTAATTAAAAATGATAATTTTAAAATACTATGCTCTAATAATTAATAGATGTTATGTTCAGTTCAAATGTTAAATTCCTTCCAAATTTCTGGGTGAAGGAGGAGGATATTTTTAAAGAAAAGTTGCATTCAAAGAGAAAATATATTTCAGAGAAATATTAAACTCAAAATTTGAAATTTAAGACATGTAGAGTAATGTAATGGCTGACCAGAATTTCTTTCTGGCAGGTGTCCAAGAAAACATTTTACTGAGATGATGAGTTTAAAGTAGCAAAAATGGTAACTAATTGGAAGTTCTCACCAGTGACTTTCATCTCCCACTATCTTCCTAACCCAGGACTTTAGGGTTATTAAATTCAAACTGAACTATGCTACAACTGTGGGAAAAATCTAAAGCATTGAGATTTTGAAAGTAGGCTGGAAAATCATCCCTGAGGGAGGACGAATCTGTGAGGTGAGATCTATGGAGGAAGCACTGAAATAATAGCCCATGAAAGGGGTAAAGTGTTGAAGCCCTGGGATAGGTCTAGGAACAATATGTAAATAATTGGATAGAGTAGCTGGTTAAAGTTTAGGATGTGAATTTGTTCTGCTCTTTACTGCAGGGACTGAATGTAGGTTTTAAAATCAGTTCTTCACATATCCCGAGACAGAAGTAATACAAACTATCTGGGCATGGCCTGCAGGAACACTTAAGTGGAGAATAATGTATTAAGCCTTTTTTAATGAGAGTTCACTGTTAATTGCTGAAAAATAAATCTGACAGTCAGTGTCTGCCAGCATTCCAGCAACTTGAAAGTTGCTACTTATCTTTGTCAACAACATTGTTGTTGTAGAACAGGTAATCTAGAGATACCTGGCAATTATTATTATTATTATTATTTTTACAGTTTAAGAAGCTATGGTAGAATGAAGAGACTACTTGATTTCATGAATGTCAAGGTTCAGTACCTCATTTTAAGTTGATCTAAATTTATTGTTTACAAATGGATTTTGTAAACATTCTTGTGAAAGGGCATAAATATGTATGCCTTCTATCACAATCTTCTGGAGTTCTTTCCTTTACTTGATTTAAGGAATTAAAGACATATATACAACTATAACCCTTTTGTTTGCACCATCCAGGCACTATACTGGTTCTCTGGATAGCCTGCACCTATGAGGGGTTATATGCTTTTATACTGAGGTAGACACAGGAGTTACAACTTCTTGCAAATGCACTAATCTAGAATGACTATTCCTTAAACACCTTTGAATATGCAAGGCATAAAAAGGTATTCAGGATTGTTAAGGAGTCCTTTTGTTGGATCTGGACAAATGATTCACAGTCTCTGAAAGAATTCAGGACTCAAGATGTCTCTAAATCAAGTAAAGGCATTGATTGAAGTTTTCACACTCAGTGGGCAAGCCAAGCTCCCTGATGTAGTTAGCAACCCAGCAAAGTAAGACAAAAGTTTTTATAGAGTAAAAGATATTGATTTCATTACAAATATGTAGATTTTAAGATTAAAATAAGCATTTGCTATCATGGGGAGGTCGAAACCCTTGATGGAACTGCAAATACATACAGAAAAGCTCATGAGGATGCAATATTATTAATACTATTAATTAATATTAATAAGTACTAATAGTACAAATTAATTAATTAGTAAATAATATTATAACTAGCCTGTTTTATCATAAATTCTCTCTGAAGACAGAAAGATGCGTAGTGAAACATTAGGGGAAAATTCCTTGTGTCTGGTTACAGAGCATGTTGATCTGCTTGTCAGCAAGTGATAAAGGATTTCTTTAGGATTTGGGCTGAGGGCAGGTTTGTGTTTTTATCACCTTGACATAGGTAAGATGTCAAAAAAAAAAAAAACACAGGAACTTTTTTTTCTAATCTTAAATAAAAACAAGTATATGGGAATAGCTTGTCCAGGGAACTCTGAGAAGTTGATTCACTAGATCTAATTATATGTAGCAAAAGATAGGGGGGAAAGATAGAATACATAGGATGGCAGGGTTTTAAGGAATGCTTTTTTAAGAAAGGAAAAGTTTTTACTTGAGGCCATTGGCAGTATACTTGAACAAACAGCACTATTACCTAGACTGATCATAGACAATCATTAGGGAGAACAATTTAGGATTTTCTTAGAATGATCCAAAGATGAGGTGAGACACATTGTCAAATCCAAATCATTTCAAAACAAAAAAGAACAGATATGTTGGATCCAGATAATGAAAATACTGAGGAAGAAAACTTAGTGGGTACAGTAAAGAGAGAATAAACACAAAGCTACGAACAAAATTTAGGTTAATATTTTACCTGATTTGTGTTATAAATCCTTGGTCTTGTGTATTTCACACTCTGATATGCAAATTTACATGGAATCTGGCATAGAACAGGTTTATAAAAGGAGCTAGATTTGTAAAAATAATTATTTCATTATTGCCCAGTCTATAACTATTGTTCGAATGACTTCATTTCACATACTTTTAAGTGGAGATTATGTTGGTAGCAAAGTATCTTTTGGGATTTATTTCTAAAACCTAACTCAAATAGTGTAATGCTTTCTCAATAAAAAGATTACCCTAAAGATGTTTCTGAGAGCCTTCTGAAAAATAGAGTCTGTTGTGTCAAGGACATTAGTTGTTCACAGTTGTCTGGTTCAGCATTAATAGTAAAAGTACATGTTTTTATCATTGTTAGAATTTGTGGATAAAAAGCAATACTCTGTCAAAAAAGTAAAAATTCACACCTCTCTGCATCCATTTGCTACTTTCTGTTTTCATTTTGTTATTTCTTACTAATTTTTCACTTCTCCAACTTTAAAATGTCATTAAATGTGTTTGTTGTTGTTCTTAAGATTATACTGAAACATCAAAGATCTGGGAAGTCTTACTTTTCTTATTTCTGACAACTAGTCCTTATAAACTCTTTTAAGCTTTTAGTTTTTTCAGTCCCATGATCTCTTCAAAATATGCATACTTTCAATCAGAACAGATCAATACTCCATAGTACCTTTAATATACAGTTTTATTATGTGCTTAGGAGAAAAATAAATCATCCTCTGTTAATTAGCCTTTCCAAACTAGGGCAGGCCACTTCTGCTCTGATGTTCTGTGAAAATCATAATTAAAGACACCTCACATTGATTTGGAATGTGCTAGAGTTTATGACTTAGCTATCAAAAACTTTGATCCTAATTCACCATCATATAATAATGATGCATTATTGGGGAAAGACATTACTGAAGGCTAATTACATAAGCAACATATTTGAAAAAAAAACATTTAGTGCTCATTTACTTAAATAATTTGACTCCTAAGAATAATTCAGACACCCCCTCTCAATTTTCTTGTATTAAGGAAAATCTAGTAGCTAATGTATTTAGGTAACTTTTTATATAGATGTACCATTCAACACAGAATTAAAAAAATTTTAGAGGGTGTGTTAATTGTCTCTCCTCTAAGCTATAGCAATCACAGCTGTGCTCTTTTTCTCAAGTTATCATTGAACGTGATTTCCAGGTAGAAGGAATTGTTCATTATGATGCTCTCCATCTAATTTCCTAATATCTTGAGATATATTTCCTGACACACTTTAAATCATTTTAGTGAATTATATGCTTTATTATTTGCAGAAAATTCAGTGCTAATTTCATGACAATCATGCTTAATAATCTAATGCAAAACATCTTATTACCCTTTGCCTATCAATATTTTGAGGAATCTAATTGAAAGCTGATACAGAATCCAGTGTAGCAGTGAGGTATTAATTCTTTAAAGAGCTTCACTGAATAACTGTGGAAGTCTAAGAACTAAGTCAGGTTGGTCATTTTAATTTATAATTATTTTTTTTCAATTTGAGCATTGCAATTTTTTTAAGTTTTATGTGTGAAATATGATCCTTTTCAGATAGAATCCAAAGCTCTGGCTTCAATCAAAAGCCAACAAGTAAATAAGCAGTTTCTGAAGATTCAGAATCACAGAATATGAAATTTGGATGAGCTGTCAAAGTTCATCCTGGACTACTTTGATCAAGAGTACCTTCTAATAACATCACTGACAGGTAGTAATATCTAAGTTCTGCTTTGCGATTACCATTATAAGGGAGCCCAGAACTGCCTGTGGTTTCTTATTTCATTTTTGGTTAGCAAGTTATTTTCTTCCATTATGACCAAGTCTGTCACAATGCTATTTCTGCCCTTTTTTCCTGCCTTATGGTTTGAGAAAATACAAGTCTAACAGTTCTACAAATACCACACAACTTCATCTTCACCCCGGCCATTTTCTTCACTTGTCTTCTCATATGTGCCCTCTTTATCCCTTTTTATTCAACACCTCTTTCTTTGAAAATTATAATTAAATCAATATGTCCATTACCTTAAAAAAAAGAATATCCTATATCATTTTTCATTTTTATTATTGCCCCTTCACCCCATATCTGATGGTTTTAGTAGAGCATAAATTTTATAAGAATAGTGATTCTATTCTCAATACAAGGTATATAGTAAGCACTTGAAAATATTTTTTTTTTATTTAATCAGTCAGTCATCATGTCCATTTCTGTTTTCCCTTCTCCAGGATAAGTATCTCAAGTTCTTCTGACCTATTTACTTATGGCACATTTACCTTTCTCCCCTTAGTATCTCCTTAGTACCCTAGCATGACCTCCAGTTTATAAGTGTCTCTCATAACATTTGATGTTCAGAATTGGATGCAGCACTCCATATAGATCTGTTCCAAACATCTTGGATAACACTAAGGTTTTTGTTTGCAATAATCACATTTTTAAATAACATAGTTCTTGTCATTAAATTACCAGCTCTTATTCACAAGAGCTGTTGAACAACTATGCTTCATTCATTCTGCATTTGCAAAATTTTTGTTTGTTCATTTGTTTAAATATAAGCATAGAATTTGTGAGAAAGTTTGGTGCAATGTCGAGTATAGCATTTGAAATTAGGGAATCTGTATATACATCCCTACTCTGTCAATTTCAACATCTATAAATTTGGGGAAGTCACATTCTCTCTGGTTCTAAGTTTTAGATATTAAATGAGGGGATTAGATTGTATATCTTCTAAACTCCCTTCCATTTATAAATTTATAAGGCTAAGAGGTTTACATTTACTCCTATTAAATTGTTTGACTCAGTCTTTTCTTTTAGCCAATCAAAACCTTTCTAGATCCTGATTCTTATCTTTCAATGTGTTTATTTTCCTAGTTTTGTATCTTTATAAATTTAGCAAGCACATCTGCATCCAAATTATCAATTAAAATGTTCCAAATCTCAGAACCAAGAATATATTCCTGGAAGATGGAATTACAATCTTCCTTTTAAGTTGACATCACCTAATTAATACTGGCGTTATAGACCATATCTCTTCATTTTTTCTGGAAAGGTAGCCTGGCAACTTGACAAATATTGTACTGATAGTTGAGTGCATTATATCTACTACACCAGTTCTTCCCACATATCATGATCTTCTTAATTCCCTTGCCCTTCCTTCTCAAGTAAGTTATAGACTCATTAGCCTGTTGTTGACTTCTACCTTTCCAGCTTTATTTTATTCAACTCTTATTTATAAGAATCGTTATCCACATAGGAATAATAGCTGTTTCTTGAAATCTGTCTGCCATGCCTAGATAGAAGAGAAGAAAATGGCTGGGGTGAAAATGAAGTTGTGTAGTATTTGTATCTTTACATTTCAGAATTAAAGGCTCAATTACCATACTACTTTCTTCATGAAATCTTTCCCAATCAACTTCACTGAAAATTTTTTCTTCCTCTTCTTATCTATTTAGACTAACTTTATTCACATTACTTCCTATCTTGTAAAGATTTTTACTTATCTATATACAAGTCAATATCATAACTGCTAAAGTGCTTATATCAATACTAGCTATTATTGACAGTAGCTCAGAAATCACATATGCTGTTTTTTTTTTTGTTTGTTTGTTTTGTTTTTGTTTTTTAGTACCCTGTAATGTAGTTTGTCAGAGCTCAGTCACTTGAACTTATCGAGGACAGGTAGACTACAATTTCATCCTACTTTCTGTTTCAAATTCTCAGTTAATGATTTTAATTCTATTCTTTCCAGACTAAAGATTAATATATTTAGATGTGAAAATAGAAACAAATCAATAGTTTAATATTTCAGCTTTTTCATCATCATATGTTATCACTGTTCTATTCACCCTGAAATGGATTTCAATTTTTTCATCCTGCCTTCACCTGTAGCCTACCTATAAACAATAATATGTTTGCTGTCTTCACCTCCTGTGGCTTTAGAGCTGCTGACGCTGTTATTTTTGAACTGTCTCATTCTTTGTATCCATCCTCAATTCCCTGTCCTTTCTATAATCTTCTTTACAAACCTTAAATGTGTGATACAACTTATTGACTCTATTAATAGAATTCTCTACAGATACTCCTTTGAGGAGAGGCCATTGCATTGATCCCATCCAGCTCCAAAAGACTACAGAACCTACTCAGTAAGAAAAGATTCTCTTCAAAGTAATTGACAGAGTAATAATCCTAGTAATTAATATAACCTAAGCTTCTTTAGAGGAGGACTATATAATTTTGTTTAAAGTTTGCAAATCTCACAACTAATATAGTGCCTAACACACAATGGACACTTAATAAGTAATAATGCTTGTTGATTGATTGATTGGTGTTCTCTTTGCAACTATCTGCCTTAGTCCCTATGGGTGATTGTCTCTTTCTTTCCTTCCTCATCAAAATAATTTGTCCTGTGAGTAGACATGATCTTTGTTTCTATAGACAATGTTTTTTACCCACTTTCCCTAGTTACATCCGTAGTCAAAAGAATTTTAAGCAATTAAGTAGTGAAATAGATAAGAATATTGGGCCTACTTGGTAAGACCTGAGTTCAGATTCTACATTAAACAGATATTAATTATGTGACCTTGAGTAAGTCAATTACCCTGTATTTACCTCAGATTCTTATAGGTAAAGTGGGAATAATAATAGCCTTCTATCTAAAGTACTTTTGAGAAGCAAATGAAATAAGATATGTAAAGTACTTAGCACAGTGCTTGATACTTAATGGATGTTATATTAATGTTAGGTATTATTAGTAATATTCTTTGCTGTTCTATTAAGTCATTACTCTTTGAATTTCTACCTTTTGTTCTTACTATCTCTATTTATTCTCTATTATTTATTTATTTCCTATTTATTCTCTATGTATTTCATTTATATATATGTGTTTGTTATGTGCTCCATTAGATTGTGAGCAAAGATAATCTTTTGCTTCTCTTTGTAAATACAGCACTTAGTAAGCTCCTAGTAACATAATAACTGCTTAATAAATGTTTATTAACTGAATGATGTCAAAATTCTTCAGAATTTCCCATCTATTCTGGCTTATTTCTCCTACATGATGTGTTTTTATATCTTATATATTATTTTTGATCATTCATACTTGACTGTTCTCAAAATACAGGGAGCAAAATGATCTATTCCCACTTTTTCTACTTCCCGGTTTTGTTTTGTTTTGTTTGTCTTCAATCTTTTTCTCTTCTTTAGTGGAAACAAGGCAAGTCATGAATATATTATGTCTTGTTTTTTGACCTATAAAACTGTGGCTATAGTCTACATAATTGATGTTCTTTAGTATAATAGTATAATGCCTTTACACGAGGCTTGTGATTCTTGTTTCTCAGTCTCCTGGTCTTATTATTTCCTTTTGTCAAAGTAGTCTGTATCATATCCAAATTACAATAGCGTTTGGCTTCTCCTTTCATTAATTTTTTCCAAAATATTCTCTACAGTGTTGCTCTTCTTGAACTTCTTTTGTAAGCTGACGTGGTGACTTTAAAGCACTGTCTCCCCTTAAAATGTCATATAATGGTTGTAACTGATAGGTAGTCAAGCCTAACACTGGATGCAGCCATTGGATATCTCCTGTCAATTTCTGAAAATCATTTAACGTGTTTAGCTTCTCTGTTCTTAAGGAAAATTTTTGTACTCTAAGCATCTTAGGGTGTACTTCATATCCTAAATATGGAAAAGGAGCATGTCTTTGAATTTTTTCTGGAGCTGTGTGCAATTTGTAATTCCTTAGTGTTTCTATGGTCTTTTGTAGACATGCTTCTAACATTTGTTCCTCAGGTGCACCTCCCAATATATCATCCATGTAATGTAATAACATTACTTTTGGAAATGCTTTTCTTACAAGAGTAAGAACAGCAGCAATATACATTTGATACATAGTGGGGCTGTTTTTCATTCCCTGTGGCAAAACTATCCATTCATATCTTTTATAAGGCTCAGCTAAGTTAACTCTGGGCACTGAAAAAAGCAAATATTTTCATATCCTCCTTATCCAGAGGGATAGAATAGAAACAGGTGAAAGTGTTGGCAGGCCTTCAACAGCAGCCCTGCTTAAAAAACCGAAGTACTCATTTTTAACCCTAATTGCTGTAAAACGTCTCTTCCCCACACATTGATGAGGATTTTTTCAACTATAAAATGAGTAAAAACTCTTGTTTTGCCTTCAAAAGTCCATCTCATAGGGGCAGCACTAATTTCAGCTACTATTGATCCTCCTAAGTCAGACATGTAGGTGTCTGCCTTAATCTTTGGCCAGTGACTGGGCCAATTGGCACCTCTAATGACTGTATGATCTGCACATGTGTCTACCAATCCTTCCAATGGTAGGCCATTTATATAGATCGTGAGCATAGGTCGGTCAGCTGTCACAACTGCTGTCTAGTATATTCCTGGATTTTGTTGCTTGGAGTCAGAATCTGGGTGACTATCACCAGATTGCTAATTAAGAGTCTGTATTAGTAAACCTGTTGTTACTATTTCTCCTGGTTGACACATTGACACACTGTATTAGTCACTGAGATATTATCTACACATTCCCCAGTTTCCCACATCAGTGTGTAGACGGACACTGTTTTGTACATGCAAAAAGGAGGTGAAATGGTCACGCCTACTGTGCCTGGAGGTAGGGGATCCATAGGCTGGAGAAGAACAGATTTCACTTCTCCAGGGGATATCTCAGTTGTCCCAGCTGTATACAATTCTATTCTTCCCAGTTGTAATCCCTTTCTCCAATCAGGTTGCTTCCCGGCTGGTTGATTGTATAATCTCCTTCTCCCCTCAGATGGCTTTCTGGCTGATTGGTCATATCTGGGTACTGAACTTCTATGTACTCTCTGGGTGCACCATTGGCTGCCATCATGCCCCAAGTATTTTTTGGCTGGGGCCCTGGGGCTGGGCCCCTCATCCCGTTTCCCATAATCAGTCTACATTCTGATGCCCAATGGAAGCCTCTGTTGCACTTTGGACATGGGGTTTGGGATCTTGTTCTCCCACCCTCTTTTCTCACTCTGTCTCTATGCCAACATTGAGCTTTCAGATGCTCTACTTTACCACATTGAAAGCATTGATGAGTCTCTCTGGAAGTCCCTTGCCAAAAGGGACCCTGTCTTCCCATGTTTGGATCTTGGGAAGTCTGCATCATAGCCTGGCTATAAAAGGTATTTGTGCCCACTGGCACAGAGTCTTATCTCCTCTAAAGGAGCATCCTTGTGTAATCCCAGTATAATTCTTCTACAAACCTCATTAGCATTTTCTTTAGCAAGTTGCCTTATCATAATTTCTGTTACTACGTTTTCAGCATTAGTTCGTATGAAAGCTGCTTGCAAGCATCCCACAAACTCAGCAAAGGGTTCATTTGACCCTTGTGCAGTTTTTGTGAAGGCTTCACCCTTGTCATTTTCACTTAGGATAAAACCCCATGGTTTGATAGCAGCAGAAGCAATTTGTTCATATTCTGCTGTGGGGTAATTAATCTGTACTGAAATGTCAGGATAAGAACCTATACCTGGGTAATTGTCAATGCTGTAAAATTATCCATGCATATAACTTGTAAATAAAAAGCTATTTTAAAAAAGCAGTAAAAAATAAAATAAAATAAAATTTTTGCATTTGACCTTCAAAAAAAAAAAAAAAAGAATTTCCACCTGTTAGTTGGTCATAGGTGATTGGAGTGTTAACTCCACTGTGACTATTTTATGGGGTTTGTATCCTACAGAGTTCACTATATTCAGAAAGCCACAAGTTTTGTCCAGGTTCTAAGCATTTCCTTGCTATAGATTTCCAGTCCCCAGGGGTTAAGATTTCATAAGCCAAATTCTGTAATAACATTTTTTTAATTTAATTTTATTTAACAATAACTTTGTATTGACAGAATCCATGCCAGGATAATTTTTACACAACATTATCCCTTGCAATCACTTATGTTTCGTTTTTTCCCCTCCCTCCCTCCTCCCCCCCCCCAAGATGGCAAGCAGTCCTATATATGTTAAATAGGTTGCAGTATATCCTAGATACAATACATATTTGCAGAACCGAACAGTTCTCCTGCTGCACAGGGAGAATTGGATTCAGAAGGTAAAAATAACTCGGGAAGAAAATCAAAACTCAAATAGTTCACATTCATTTCCCAGTATTCCTTCTTTGGGTGTAGCTGTTTCTGTCCATCATTTATCCAATGAAACTCAGTTAAGTCTCTTTGTCAGAGAAATCCACTTCCATCAGAATACATCCTCATACAATATCGTTGTCGAAGTGTATAATGATCTCCTGGTTCTGCTCATCTCACTTAGCATCAGTCCATGTAGGTCTCTCCAAGCCTCTCTGTATTCATCCTGCTGGTCATTCCTTACAGAGCAATAATATTCCATAACATTCATATACCACAATTTACCCAGCCATTCTCCAATTGATGGGCATCCATTCATTTTCCAGTTTCTAGCCACTACAAACAGGGCTGCTACAAACATTTTGGCACATACAGGTCTCTTTCCCTTTTTTAGTATCTCTTTGGGGTATAAGCCCAATAGAAACACTGCTGGATCAAAGGGTATGCACAGTTTGATAACTTTTTGGGCATAATTCCAGATTGCTCTCCAGAATGGCTGGATTCGTTCACAACTCCACCAACAATGCATCAGTGTCCCCGTTTTCCCACATCCCCTCCAACATTCATCATTATTCTTTCCTGTCATCTTAGCCTATCTGACAGGTGTGTAGTGGTATCTCAGAGTTGTCTTAATTTGCATTTCTCTGATCAATAATGATTTGGAACACTCTTTCATATAAGTGGTAATAGTTTCAATTTCATCATCTGAAAATTGTCTGTTCATATCCTTTGACCATTTGTCAATTGGAGAATGGCTTGATTTTTTATAAATTTGAGTCAGTTCTCTATATATTTTGGAAATGAGGCCTTTATCAGAACCTTTAATTGTGAAGATGTTTTCCCAGTTTGTTGCTTCCCTACTAATCTTGTTTGCATTAGTTTTGTTTGTACAAAGGCTTTTTAATTTGATATAATCAAAATTTTCTATTTTGTGATCGGTAATGGTCTCTAGTTCATCTTTGGTCACAAATTTCTTTCTCCTCCACAAGTCTGAGAGATAAACTATCCTATGTTCCTCTAATTTATTTATAATCTCGTTCTTTATGCCTAGGTCATGGACCCATTTTGATCTTATCTTGGTATGTGGTGTTAAGTGTGGGTCCTTGCCTAATTTCTGCCATACTAATTTCCAGTTATCCCAGCAGTTTTTATCAAATAATGAAATCTTATCCCAAAATTTAGAATCTTTGGGTTTGTCAAACACTAGATTGCTATAGTTGACTATTCTGTCTTGTGAACCTAACCTTTTCCATTGATCAACTAATCTATTTCTAAGGCAATACCAAATGGTTTTGGTGACTGCTGCTTTATAATATAATTTTAGGTCAGGTACAGCTAGACCACCTTCATTTGATTTTTTTTTTCATTAATTCCCTTGAGATTCTCGACTTTTTATTGTTCCATATGAATTTTGTTGTTATTTTTTCTAAATCATTAAAATATTTTCTTGGAAGTCTGATTGGTATAGCACTAAATAAATAGATTAGTTTAGGGAGTATTGTCATCTTTATTATATTCGCTCGGCCTATCCAAGAGCACTTAATATTTTTCCAATTATTTAAGTCTGACTTTATTTGTGTGAAAACTTTTTTGTAATTTTGCTCATATAATTCCTGACTTTCCTTTGGTAGGTAGATTCCCAAATATTTTATGCTATCAGCAGTTATTTTGAATGGAATTTATCTTTGTATCTCTTGCTCTTGGATTTTGTTGGTGGTGTATAAGAATGCTGAGGATTTATGGGGATTTATTTTGTATCCTGCTACTTTGCTAAAATTATGAATTATTTCTAATAGCTTTTTAGTAGAATCTCTGGGGTTTTCTAGGTATACCATCATATCATCTGCAAAGAGTGATAGTTTGGTTTCCTCATTGCCTACTCTAATTCCTTTAATATCTTTCTCGACTCTTATTGCAGAGGCTAGTGTTTCTAATACAATATTGAATAATAATGGTGATAGTGGGCAACCTTGCTTCACTCCAGATCTTACTGGGAAAGGTTCCAGTTTTTCCCCATTGCATATGATGCTTACTGAAGGTTTAAAATATATGCTCCTAACTATTTTAAGGAAAAGTCCTTTTATTCCTATGCTCTCAAGTGTTTTTATTAGGAATGGCTGTTGGATTTTATCAAATGCTTTTTCTGCATCTATTGAGATGATCATATGGTTTTTGTTTGTTTGGTTGTTGATATAGTCAATTATGTTAATAGTTTTCCTAATATTGAACCAGCCCTGCATTCCTGGTATAAATCCTACTTGGTCATAGTGTATTATCCTGGGGATGATTTTCTGTAATCTTTTCGCTAATATTTTATTTAAGATTTTAGCATCAATATTCATTAGGGAGATTGGTCTATAATTTTCTTTCTCTGTTTTCAGCCTACCTGGTTTAGGTATCAGTACCATATCTGTGTCATAAAAGGAGTTTGGTAGGACTCCTTCAATCCCTACTTCTTCAAATAGTTTATTTAGCATTGGAGTTAATTGATCTTTAAATGTTTGATAGAATTCAGATGTAAATCCATCTGGTCCTGGGGTTTTTTTCTTAGGGAGTTGATTGATAGTTTGTTCTATTTCTTTTTCTGAGATAGGAGTGTTTAGGATATTTACTTCTTCCTCTGTTAGTTTAGGCAAATTATATTTTTGGAGGTATTCTTCTATTTCATTTAAGTTGTCAAATTTATTGGCGTAAAGTTGGGCAAAGTAACTCCTAATTATTGCTCTAATTTCCCCTTCGTTAGTGGTGAGTTCTCCCTTTTCATTTTTAAGACTAACAATTTGATTTTCCTCTTTCCTTTTTTTAATCAGATTTACTAAGGGTTTGTCTATTTTGTTGGTTTTTTTCATAGAACCAACTCTTAGTTTTATTAATTAATTCAATAGTTTTTTTACTTTCAATTTTATTGATCTCTCCTTTTATTTTTTGAATTTCAAGTTTAGTGTTTGATTGGGGGTTTTTAATTTGTTCCTTTTCTAGCATTTTTAGTTGCAAGCCCAATTCATTGACCTTCTCTTTCTCTATTTTATACAAATAGGCCTCTAGAGATATGAGATTTCCCCTTATTACCACTTTGGCTGCATCCCATACATTTTGGTATGATGTCTCATTATTATCGTTTTCTTGGATGAAGTTATTAATTATGTCTATAATTTGCTGTTTCACCCAATCATTCTTTAGTATGAGATTATTTAGTTTCCAATTATTTTTTGGTCTACTTTCCTGTGGCTTTTTATTGAATGTAATTTTCAATGCATCATGGTCTGAAAAGGATGCATTCACTATTTCTGCCTTACTGCATTTGAGTTTGAGGTTTTTATGTCCTAATATATGGTCAATTTTTGTATAAGTTCCATGAACTGTTGAAAAGAAGGTGTACTCCTTTCTGTCCCCATTACATTTTCTCCAGAGATCTATCATATCTAACTTTTCTAGTATTCTATTTATCTCTTTGACTTCTTTCTTATTTATTTTGTGGTTTGATTTATCTAATTCTGAGAGTGCAAGGTTGAGATCTCCCACTATTATAGTTTTACTGTCTATTTCTTCTTGCAGCTCTCTTAATTTCTCTTTTAAGAATTTAGATGCTACACTACTTGGTGCATATATGTTTAATATAGATACTGCTTCATTATTCATTCTACCCTTTAGCAAGATATAGTGCCCTTCCTTATCTCTTTTGATTAGATCAATTTTTGCTTTAGCTTGATCTGAGATCAGGATGGCTACCCCTGCTTTTTTGGCTTCCCCTGAAGCATAGTAGGTTTTGCTCCAACCTTTTACCTTTAACCTGCATGTATCACCCCGCTTCAGGTGTGTTTCCTGTAAACAACATATTGTAGGATTCTGGCTTTTAATCCATTCTGCTAACCGCTTCCTCTTTATAGAGGAGTTTACCCCGTTCACATTTATGGTTAAAATGACCAATTCTGTATTACTTGCCATCTTGTTAACCCCGGTTTATGCTTTTCTCCCTTCTTACTCCCTTACCCCCCTTCCCAGTATTAAGCTTGTGAGCACCACTTGCTTCTCACAGCCCTCCCTTTTTTAGTATCCCTCCCCCCCTTAGAATTCCCCTTCCCTAACTTACCCCTTTCCCTCCCAGTTACCGTATTCCCTTCCACTTAGCTTATTCCTTCCCTTTTCACTTTTCCCTTCTCACTTTTCAATGAGGTGGGAGAAGTTTCACCATAGATTGAATATGTCTAAAATTCTTCTCTTAATGCCAATTCTGAAAGCAGTAAAATACTCACTATATTCATCCCTCTCCATTCTTTCTCTCAGATATACTAGGTTTTCTTTGCCTCTTCATGAAATGTAGTACCCCCACTTTCCCTTTTTTCTGGTACAATGTCCTTTCCACCTCTAGTTTCTAGAACGAGGTATACATGTATTCTTTATACATCTTTATAGCCGAAATATAGTTCCCAAGATTAATCTTTACCTTTTTAGATTTCTCTTGAGTTCTGTGCTTGTAGATCAAATTTTTTGTTAAGTTCTGGCTTTTTCATCAGAAATAGATGAAATTCGCTTATTTCGTTGAATGTCCATCTTCTTCCCTGGAAAAAGATGCTCAATCTCGCTGGGTAAGTTATTTTTGGTTGCATACCAAGTTCCTTAGCCTTTCGGAATATCATATTCCAGGCCCTTCGATCCTTTAATGTGGATGCTGCCAGATCCTGGGTGATCCTTATTGTGGCTCCTTGATACTTGAATTGGGTTTTTCTAGCCGCTTGCAGTATTTTTTCCTTTGCCTGGGGGTTCTGGCATTTGGCCACTATATTCCTTGGTGTTTTGATTTTAGGATCCCTTTCAGTAGGGGATCGATGAATTCTTTCAATGTCTATTTTGCCTTCTGTTTCTATGACTTCTGGGCAGTTCTCTTTGATAATTTCCTGGAAAATAGTGTCCAGGCTCTTTTTTTCATCATACTTTTCTGGAAGTCCGATGATTCTCAGGTTGTCTCTCCTGGATCTGTTTTCCAGGTCTATTGTCTTCCCCAGAAGGTATTTCACATTCTTTTCCATTGTTTGATTTTTTTGGATTTGCTTGACTGATTCTTCTTGTCTCCTCGAGTCATTCAATTCCAATTGTTCGACCCTGATTTTCAGTGAGGTATTTTCTTCACTCACTTTTTTAAGATCTTTTTCTAATTGTCCAATTGAGTTCTTTTATTCTGTGGAATTTTTTTCCATTTCGCCAATTTTGTTTTTCAGTTCACCAATCCTATTTTTCAAGGATTTGGTTTCTTTATCCACTCTCTCTTTAACTGACTTCTCCAGGCTCTTTTGCCAAGCCTCCCTCTCCTTTTGCAGAGCCTCACTCTGCTTTTGCCAAGTCTCCCTCTCCTTTTGCAAAGCCTCCTTCTCCTTTTGCCAAGCCTCCTTCTCCTTTTGCAAAGCCTCCCTCTCCTTTTCCCATTTTTCTTCTAGCTCCCTTGTGAGAGCCTTTTTAATTTCCTCCATGAGATTCATCTGTGCTGAGGAACATATGATCTCCTCCTTTGGGGATTCACCTGGGGACTGTTTGTTTTTAGTCTCCTCAGGATTTGGAGTCTGCTCTCTATCTGTATAGAAGCTGTCAAGGGTTAAATTCTTTTTCAGTTTCTTGCTCATTCTGTCTAATAATCAAAGACAAACTATCAAAGAAACAGAAGAAAAAAAACCCTTGAATGGAGGCTGCTTTCTTTGGGGGAGGGGCAGGGTAACCGTGAGGCACGGGTCCTACTGTGCTGCGGGGCCTGCGCTCTGATATCCGAGCGCGCTGAGACACTGTGGGGGAGGGGTGGCCAGGTCCCGAGAGACTCCAGCTGTTTGGGGTTGTATTCTTCACCCTTGGTGTTTTTAACTTCTCTGCTGGGCTGCTGACTCGCTGCCGGAGCAAAGTATCTAATCCTGTAGCAAAGCTCTCCCCGCAGAGACGGCTGCGATCACGCCCCACCCCCTCTCCGCTCTACTCGGCTCTGAGCTGCTTTCTGTGCTCTCGCTGCAGCTGCTGCCCGCAGACTGCTTCCGATTTAAATACCGTCCCCGCCCTCGCGCAAAAACAGACCTTTCTTGACGAGTCTCAAGGATGGCTTCTCTTGGTAACTATTTGTGGGTTTTTTTTCAGTTGAGCATTAATTCAGAGGCATGAAATGAAATGGATAGTGAGAGAAAAACACGGAGGTTACACAGCAGTGTGTTTCCTCTCCGCCATCTTGGCCGGAAGTCCTGTAGTAACTTCTTAACATAAGCTGATGTAGCCCCATAAAGAGTGCAAACCTTTTTCAGGTCTTTGAGAATTTCTATATCAAAAGGAGTGTATCTTCTACTTTCTTGACCTGAAGAGTTAATCTGTTGAATCACAGGATACAGTCCTATTTTCAAATCAGCTAAATCCTTTCCTTCTTCTGTGACTTTAAGTACTGCCTTTTGCAATCTAGTCATAGGAGGGGGTGATGGCTGCAGGGGAGGTGCTGGTGATATCACTGCCCCTCCCACTCCTCCTTCCTCCATCCCAGGTGGAGTTGATGAGGACATGTCAAGGACCTGCTCCATAGGCGAAGTTGAAGCTGCCTTGTGAGAGCGAGAATCATCACACCCTTCAGGTTCACCCAACTCCTCGTGTCCTCTGCTGATATTGCCACTAATCTGTCCTTTGGCTTCCTCTTTTTCCTCACACTTCCTCATCTGGCTGTTCTTAAAACTCTTCTTTTTTCTATAATTTGCAGGATTTTTTCAGGCCAATTGTATTATATTATCTATATATAGAGAATGCTTCCTTGGAAATTGAACCTTTATCATTGTAGTATTTGATCATAGTTGATCTATTAGTTTCTAATTATTTGTCCCTATATTTTCTTCCTTTAAGAACCAAGGGGATGTGCATTCTAATGTACCCAAAAGTCTAGTGATTTGCTCCCAAGTTACAATTAAGCCTTGTCCCTTGATCAACTAAAGTGTGCTTTCTATAGTGCCCCCTTGGGGTGGGGGTTGGAGTGGGGATGAGGGTGAGGGAGAATCTTTTCCTAATATCTGCCCCATTTCAGCTAGAAATGGTTACTAATTTAGCCCTTAACAAAGTAAGTTCCCTATTTGTCTATTATAATACTCATCCTATTTCCTAGTCACCAGGGACTTCTTCAGTGAAAGTAGGGTCCTTGGTCCACACATTGGCCACCAAATGGAAGTCCTGGTTAGCTCCCTGGAGGCCTCAGAATCAACCAGAGTCGGGATAAGCAAAAGTTCTTGGTCTTTATTCTTGGTCTTTAGGGGTAGAAGTAAACTGAATGGACGCAGGATCTCCACGACCTTCTTTCTCCTCATCTACTGCCAAAGTGACTTTGGATTGTCTTACTCCATCCCCAATCCCTCCCACAATTCTCTGTATACACCAAAAGATCAAACCAGCACAAAATAGTGGGAAAGGCTATTTTCCAAGCATATGCTAATAGAGTATTGTCTAATCAGTAATTAGCCTTAAGTGCTCGGCTGTCTGACCCCAGTGTATGAACTCAAAGTTTCAGCCCTTTACAGCAGCCCAGATTACACACAGAGAGTCTTTAGAAGTTCAGGACTCTGATATAATCAGTCAGCAGAGAAGCATTCAGATGGGAGAGAGGGATTACAATTGGGAAGAATATAGGCTATATACCCAATATACTCAACAGAAGGGCAAAGTCCAGTGTGAACAGCTCCAATATAATCTCTAGGTGATGAGGAGAGATCCCAAAAGTTGTGAATAGAAGGTTAACTGCTTGGGAGAAAGGATTTGCTTGTATTTCTACAGATGGAGAAGGAATCAGATGGGTGCCAACAAGCACCTGGAGAGACAGAAAAAGAGAAAAAAAAAAAAAAGAAAAACCTCGAAATAAAGGAGAAGACCTAAGAAACATCTGACACTGAAAGATCATGGCTGATAATGAGGCTGTTACAGAATTTCAAAACCAGCAGGAATCATTGGATTTCCTGAGATAAAAAATTGTTGATAAATCTGTTGCAGAACTTAAAACCAGCAGGAATCACTGGATTTCCTGAGACATGATATGACTGATCCAGGACTTCAAAATCTGCAGAAATCATTGGCTTCCTGATATAGGATGAGACTATTGCAGGACTTCAAAACTTGCAGGATTCTCTGGATTGCATTGGATTCTCTGACACATGAAGTAATGGACAATAGATAGGTTTTGTACTATTTCTAGGACTTATGGACATGTATAATTCCTCCTGTTGATTCATGTTTGTTACATCACTATTAGCCTGTGTTATATTGCTATGTGCTTATGTAATATGGATTTATGTGTACCTGTTTCAAGTGAGACCCTTCAGAAACTCACTAATCTGGTTTGATTCCCCATTTTCCTTTGGTTTTCATCTCCCTTCCTGAGACATCAGGGAGGGCATGATCACCTTCTTCTTTGGTGTTTTAACCCCTTTTTTGAGGAGTCGGGGAAGGTGTGATCACCTTATGTTCTAAAACAAAAGAAAGCGGGAGATGCTATGGGCCAGAATGCTGAAACAAGGATTCTTACAAGTACTAACTAAATGGAATTGATGAGAAAGATTCTCTAAGTATGACTGATTTAATCTTACAACAAATAATGGTTTCCTAGTGATATAATGATTGATTTATATTCAGTCTAGAGCATATAAACTGGGAGCCTCAGCCAGATTGAGAGAGCTAGAGAGCACAAGCAGACTGGAAGCTAAAGCACAATCCCTTGGACTCTGATTCATTCATCCCATCCCACACCCTGTGGTGGCAGGCCTGTCCTCCTGCATTTTCTCCACTGAGACCAAGTCCCGTCTGAAGGCCCTCCAAAAAAGCTAACAGGGCCCCAGGAAAGGAGACAAGACTTCAAAAGAGCTAATAAAGGATTTGGACTTTAACCTTGGCTACTCTTGTGGTGATTATTCTACTGAAATGAAGGCTATTCCAAGACATCCAGAAAACCCTTGGATGTAAAAATCTTCCCAGTTTATTGCTTTCCTTCTAATCTTGGCTACATTGGTTTTGTTGGTACAAAAACTTTTTAACTCAATATAATCAAAATTATCCATTTTGTATTCCATAATGTACAGTAGTTCTCTTTGGCCACAAATTCTTTCCTTCTCCACAGATCTGAGAGATAAACTATCCTTTGTTCTTCTAATTTGCTTATAATACCACTCTTTATGTCTAAATCATGAACCCAATTGGACCTTATCTTGGTATAGGATGTTAGGTGTGGGTCAATGCCTAGTTTCTGCCATTTCCAGTTTTTCCCAACAATTTTTGTCAAACAGTGAATTCTTATCACAGAAGCTGGGCTTCTTTGATGTTTCTATATGTCCTTAAACAGATATATATTTTCTTTAAACACAATGCTACTCCATTCCACCCCCATTTTATCTGTACAAGGTCTAAGGGCTATGTTTCAGAGAGGAATCTGCTATCACAAAGAATTAATAATATTTAAAAGGGTAATTGTTCATTTCTATTATGCCATGTTTGCATTCCATATTCTACCCATTTCTTGGTTTTTTTCAATGACTTTATTCTTGGAAATTGTTTCCTGTAAGTTACTTTCCTCCTTTCTTTTAGTCTTCGTACTATATTGCACCAATTTCTTTCTATGATAGTAAGCTTGACAAATTTTTATTGGCAGCTCTCCTCTCCCTTTTCATTTGGAAATCTTAAGATATACAACTATACAAGAAGAAAACACAGCCTTTTAAGAGGCTGTTTTTTATTATTTGTATCAGTTTTTGTAAGTTTTTTTTGTTACTTGTATCAGTTTTATGAATAAGCTTATAACTTTAGCTGCAGTGCATGTCCCATGGACACTTTTTTTGTTTGTTTGTTTTGTTTTGTTTTTTGGTTAACATTATCTATATTTATTTATGTTCATGTTATGTTTATGTTCATCAGACATGCTTCTGATCAAATGTCATTTTTTTATTCATAGAAAATTTGTAAATCAATACATTTTAATGGATTTTTTCCACCAGGATACATTTCATTTAACCTGAAAAGGTGGATGGGTTACAGAACTTGTAGTATATTTAGCTTATATTCCATCTACTCTCTATAGTAGTCTCTAGCTTGTACTTCTTATTTGTTAATAGTAATTACAAATTATATGGCATTTTTTTCCCAAATATTTTATACCCTTGAGAATCATACTTCTATTCAGATAAGACATCTACCAATTTGTGTCATACTTTCTATAATATCTATTATTAAGAAAATCTTTCTGGGAAAACTAGAAAAAAATCTTTAAGGATTAGTAGATAACTTCAGTTTAATTTGTACTTTCATGAAAAGTTTATATTTACATATTTGTATTGTATAGTACTATATTTTAAATAATATTTTACTAATAGGGTGATCTAAATTCACAATGCTCTGGCAATACTGATAGAGTTTGGAGGGACATTGGAACTCACTGAATATTGGAAGAATGTTTATTCAATAACTATCAGAGTTGAGGCAATCTGTAAGTTGGAGGATGAATAAAAATAAAAAATGAATTTAATAAGTGAAAAAAGACTAAAGATCCTTCACCTAGTATATATACAAAGGTTAGCATTGTGTTTATTTGCTATTTTTTGTCTTAAGTCTAATAAAGTCTATCCATCCATTACACTCTTAATTTCTTAAGAAAATATAAGGAACTCATTTGAAAAAAATTGAACATGAAATAAATAGGGTGAAATAAAAGATGAAACTATAATCTTATATTGCACTTCTTTAAAATATGCCAATTTAGCACAGAATGAAAACATTTAGCAACAAAATAAGCATGTGTTCTTTAAACAAGAAAAAGAGGCAGATGAGCATAGCCCCTAGCAAGAAACAGAAAATGTATTTTATTAAAGAGAAGAACCACATGTTTTCTGAAATTATGCATATCTGAATCTAAATTCTAGGAGACCTGACTCAGTCAGCAATCATTCTATCAGAAAGAAGGTAGCTTGGATCAGACTGTGCACAAATGGATAAGCTAAGGGTTAGGAGTTCTGCATGTGAATTTTTAATTTCCTCTTTCTTGTTAAACAGGGACAGAGATTCTTGAAGCAATATATTAGAAGGATTCTCCCTGCCCCTTTATGTGAACTTTGGTTCAAAGAATGAATCATTCAGTTCTGGGGAACATGTGCTCAGATGAGATTAGCAAATACTGGAATCATCCTTTAGAAAATCCTTTAGAAAACATCTACTCTAACTTCTATGTAGATAGCAATTATTTGTATAACATTCCTGATTTGTAAATACTTTCAATGTAGTACTTAAATAATAATCCAACTGAATTATTGATTCATGTTTTTATACCAAATTATATATTAGTTTTAGATTTCACTTGGGATCAACAAAAAACAATTCTTTAATATGCTAGTCCTTTAACTATTAGAAGCAACTATTGTATTTTTCTGTAGTTTCTTCTAATTTTTGTATCCTAGTGCTTTAATCTATCAGATAATTTTAACTAAAACATGGTTTCTAGAAACTGGAAAGTTTCTATTGTTGGTTTATGGACTTTTTAAATGTCCCCATTGAAACATAGTATTAAGAATTTTACATTATATTCCACATGCAGCCAAAGAAATGCAAAATTATATCATAAATTTACCATTCACACACAATCTGATTACTATGTTTCTGTTACGATTTGATTGCATTAATTAGCCTGTGGGTTGTTAACTTCAAACCTTTCTATTTTTTTCATTAAATTTAGTACAGCAAATGTTTAGCACCCATCAAGTATAATACACTATGCTTTGTGCTGAGGAAATTGAATTTGGCAAGAAAAGCCAGCTATGGGTTTCTAGAGTGGCTTAAAATATAAAAATAACAGAATACTGGCCAGGGATACATAAAATATGATGACAAAAAAGCATCTCTAGAGTTGTATCATTCCAATCAAAACAATTAAACTTTAAACTGATAAGAAAGTGAATAAGTAAACTGCCTACATATAGCTAGCAAACTAGAAACTATTAAGTAAATATTGTATAAGAATAAGAGGAAGAGGTGCTGGAGCTCATAAGAGACAAGAAATTGATTAAACAGCAAACATCTGTTAACCAAATACTATGTATCAATTACTGTGCCACGTGCTTGATATACAAATGAAACACTTTTTAATGAGAAAAGAGCCAGCAATAAAATCTATGGCCTTACAAATCTATATGCAAATGCACAAAATATGGGTAACAAACAAGAACAAGAGAAATGTACAAGGAAGTATATTTCATACATATAACTGTGACCCATGGCAGAAATATAATTCCAGGAAAAGTACAAGAATAAAAGGAGGGACAGAGTAGTGTAGTGTTTTTTTTCTCAATTCACATTATTCACAGAATCTGAGAGTTGAAAAAAATCTTAGCAGTCATCCAATCCAATCCATGCTCCAAAGTAATTTGCAATGAAACATCTCCAACAAGTGGTTATCCAGCCCTTGTCTGTAGATTTCCAAAAAATTCACCACCTCTTAAGCCAAACAATTAAACTTTTGGACAGTTGAAATTATGAGTTTTCCCTAATATCAAGTCTAACTTGGATGTTTGGAATTTTTAGTCATTATTCCTGCTTTTGCCCGCTGGGGCCAATTATACCAAGTCTCTTGCTTTCTCCGTGTGACTGCCCTTCAAATATTTAAGACAGTTAATCACTCCACCAACAATGTATTACTTTCTCAATTTTTTCCATAATTATTCCAACATTTGCATTTTCCTTTTTTGTCATGTTAACCAATTTGATAGATGTGAAATGGCATCTCAGAGTTGTTTTAATTTGCATTTCTCTACTCAATAGTAACTTAAAACATTCTTATTATGCCTTTTGATAGCTTTTATTTCTTCTGAAAACTGCTTATTCTTATCCTTTGATTATTTCCAATTTGGAAATGGTTCCTGCATTTTATAAAATTGGCTTAGCTCTCTATGTATTTGAGAAATGAGGCCTATATAAGAGAAACATAATGTAATTTTTCTCCAGTTTTCTGATTTCCTTTTCATTTTTCCTGCATCAGTTTTCTTTATGTGAAATCTTTTGAATTTCACATAAACAAAATTATCCTTTTTACTTCCCGTGATCTTTTCTAAACTCTTGTTTGATCATAAACATAGATATGGCAGGTACATTTTTCCATGGTCCCTTAATTTATTTATGATATTACACTTGATATCTAAGTCATTTATCCATTTTCATCTTATTTTGGTATATGTTGTCAAATGATACCTAGTTCCTTCCAAATTGCTTTCCAGTTTTCTCAGTGATTTTTGTAAGATGGTTAAGTTCTTGCCCAAAAGCTTGGATCAGGGGTAGCTAGATTGCACAATGGATAGAGCACAGGCCCTGAAGTCAAGAGGATGTGACTTCAAATCTGACCTCAGACACTTATTACTTCATAGCTGTGTGACCCTGGGCAACTCAGTTAACCCCAATTGCTCAGCAAAAACAAAGACAATTCAAAAAACAAAACTAAAAGTTTAGATCTTTGGTTTATCTAACCCAAAGATTACTGTGGTCATTTATTATGGTATGTAGTATATAGCTATGTAGCTCAATGGGAAGCAGAAAGATTCATTTCCTAAATTCAGATCTGACCTCAAACACTTCCTAATTTTGTGACCTTAGATGAGTGACTTAACTTTGTTTACCTCAGTTTCCACATCTGAAAATGAGCTGGAAAAGGAAATGGCAAACCCTTTGAGTATCTTTGACAAGAAAAGCCTAAATGGAGTCATGAAGAGTTAGACATAGCTATAAAGTTATTGACTAAATAGGGTATATAATCTGTTCTATTTATCTGCCACTTTATTTCTAACCTAGTACCTGATGTTTTCATGATTATCACTTTGTAAGATAATTTGAAATTTGGTATTGATAGTCCACTTTCCTTAACATTTTTTTTTCACTGATTGCTTTGATATTCTTGATCTTTTGTTCTTCCATTTAAATTTTGTCACAATTGTTTTCTAGACCTATAAAATAATTATTGGTAGTTTATGATGCTGAATAAGTAAATTAACTTAGATAAAATTGTAATTTTTATAATATTGGTTCAGGCTTCCATGAGCAATTAGTACTTCTCCCGGTGTTTGGATCTTTATTTGTGTAAAAAGTTTGTTTTTTTTTTTTTTTTTTTTGTTTGTTTGTTTTTGTAATTGTGTTCATATAGTCCTACGAGTTTATCTTGGCAAGTAGACTTTAAAGTATTTTATTTTGTCTGCAGTCTTTTTTTAAACTTTTTTATTATTTTTTAAATTATAGATTTTTATTTGTAAGATATATGCATGGGTAATTTTTCAGCATTGATAATTGCAAAATCTTTTGTTCCAATTTTTCCCCTCCTACCTCCTACCCCCTCCCCCAGATAGCAGGTTGACCAATACATGTAAAATATGTTAAAGTATAAGTTAAATACAATATATGTATAGATGTCCATATAATTATTTTGCTATACAAAAAGAATCAGACTTTGAAATAGTGACAATTAACCTGTGAAGGAAATCAAAAATGCAGGCAGACAAAAATAGAGGGATTGAGAATTCTATATAGTGGTTCATAGTCATCTCCCAGAGTTCTTTCGCTGGGTGTAGCTGGTTCAATTCATTACTGCTCTATTGGAACTGATTTGGTTCATCTCATTGCTGAAGAAGGTCGCACCTGTCAGAATTAATCATCATATAATATTGTTGTTGAAGTATATAATGATCTCCTGGTCCTGTTCATTTCACTCAGCATCAGTTCCTGTATGTCTCTCCAGACCTTTCTGAAATCATCCTGCTGGTCATTTCTTACAGAACAATAATATTCCATAATAATCATATACCACAATTTATTCAGCCATTCTCCAATTGGTGGGTATCTATTCAGTTTCCAGTTTCTGGCCACGACAAAGAGGGCTGCCACAAACATTTTTGCCCATGTGGGTCCCTTTCCCTCATTTATGATCTCTTTGGGACTGCTGGATCAAAGGGTATGCACAGTTTGATAACTTTTTAAGCATAGTTCCAAATTGCTCTCCATTTTCTGCAGTTATTTTAAATGGAATTTATCTTTTCCTTTTTTCTAATTTTTTTTGGCAATATGTAAAATACAAATGATTTGTGTGGGTTTATTTTATATTGCAACTTTGCTAAAGTTGTTTTTGTTCCAGTACTTTTTTAATTGATTCTATAGCATTTTTTCTCAATATGCCATCTATCATCTACAAACAGCAATATTTCTTATTTCCATATTGGCTATTTTTATTTTTTCAATTTCTTTTTTTCTTATCTTATTTTTCTATATCTAGTGTTTCTCATATAATATTTAAAATAGTAGTGGTAATGGACATCTTGCTTCACCCCAGTCTCCTTGAGAAAACTTTTGGTTTATCCCAGTTACAGATAATTTTTGTTTGTTTAGATAGATACTTCTTATCATTTTAAGAAAGACTTCATTAATTAACTATGTTTTCTTGTGTTTTTTATGGGAATGGATATTTTATTTTGTCACAAGGTTTTTCTGTATCTGTTGATATAGTTATGTGATTTTCGTGGTTTTTTCCTTGATATGGTTATAGAAATCTAATATTAAACCATTCTTATATTCTTTATACAAATCTCACATTGCATAGTATATGATCTTTTTGATATACTGCTTTAATCTCTTTGCTACTTTTTCATTTTCAAATTTACATTGATATTCATTAGGAAAATTAGTTTATAGTTTTTTTTTTTTTTTTTCTGTTTTTGTTCTCCTGAGTTTAGGTAACAAAGTCCTATTTGTGTCATAAAAGAAATCTGATCAGGCTCCTTCTTTACATATTCTTTTTCAAATAGTCCATTAGTATTAAATTTAATTTTGATAGAAATCACTTGTCACTCTGGTCCTGAGGAATTTTTAAAGTTGCTAATATACATGCCTCGTTCAGTTCCTTTTTTTTTTTTTTTTTTTTTTTTTTTTTAATATAGGTTTACTTCAGTATGGAATCAGGATAATTTAAATTTTTGTAAATGTCTATTTATTTTGCTCAGATTGTCAGTTTTATTTGCATATAATTGGACAAAATTACTTCTAATAAGTGCTTTAATTTTATTTTTATTGGTAATGCATTCACTCTTTAATTTTTGGTACTAGTAATTTTACTTTCTTTTTTCTTTTCAAAAATAAAATTAACTAATAATTTATGTACTCTATTGGATTTTTTTTCACAAAATCAACTCATAATTTTATTAGTTTGATATTTTAATCTACTTTCAATTTTATTAATCTTTGAGTTTTCAGGATTTTCATTTTTGTGCTTAATTGGAGGTTTTTAGTTCCCTTCTTAAACTTAGTTTAGTTGCATGTCCAATTTCTTAATTTGTTTGATTTCTCTTAGCATTAAATTTCCTCCAGAGATATAGCATATTTAACTTTTCTAAAATTCCATTCAACCCTTAACTTAAATTTATTTTCTGCTTAGGTTTATCTAGATCTGTGAGGGAACAGTTGAGGTCCTGTGCCAGTATAATTTTACTATCTTGGTCCTCCAATAATTCCTTTTCCTTTAAATTTTTTTCCTTTAATTTTTGAATACTAAAGAAGTGAAAATTGAAAGGATGCCCATCATTTAACGAATGGATGAACAATTGTGACATTGTACATAGTAACAATGATACTGTAATGATGATTGACTGTAAAAGATTTAGCTACTCTGAACAAGACAGTATTCTAAGACAGTTCCAAAAGACCCATGATGAAAAAGGAGAAATACTTTAATAGAGAACAGATGTACACAGGATAGATGAAAGCAAACTTTGTAATTTTTATTTTTTTCTGTGTGTTTTGTTTTGCAATATAAGTAATATGTAAGTATTTTGCATGATTTCAAATTTATAATTAGTATATTACTTGTCTTCTCAAGTAATGGGGGATAGGTAAAAGGGAGGGAGATAATTTTGTACTTAGATTTTTAAAAAATAATGTAATTGGGCAATATTTAATGAAATAAACAAAAATGTTTTAAAAAGAATTTGAATACCATATCATTCTGTCCATATATAATTGGTAATGATATTATTTCATTGTCCATAGTGTCTTTTAGCAAGATATATTTATTATTACATTTTTTTTTTTTGGTTTGAGATCTTGATTGCTATCCTTGCCTTTTTTGTTTTCACTAAAGATTCTACTTCAGCTTTTTATTTTAATGGTGTATTTCTTTGTTTCAAATGTGTTTTGTTTTGTTTTTTTTTGTTTTGTTTTGTTTTGGTTTTTTTTTTTTTTGATTCTGGTTTCTAATCCATTCTGCTATTTGCTTCTATTTTATGGATGAATTCAATTCATTAACATTAATAGTTTTGATTGCTAACTGTGCATTTCTCTCAATTCTATTTTTACTCTTTTCTTTCTCAGAATTTTATTTTTCTGCTAATTACTGCTCCCCTTAATCTGCCCTACTTTTTTTTACCAACCTTCTTACTCTTATCCCTTTCTCCTCTTATTTTTGTGTAAGGTAATATAGACTTTTATAGCTAATTAATTATTCTTACCTTTTTGAGCAAATTCAGATGAAAATGACTTCACCTGTTGTCTACCTATCCTTCTATTTTCCCCTGTACTATAAAAGCCCTTCCTTGAGTACCTCTTTTATTTGAGATAATTTTCCTCATTTTTGCATTCCTTTCTTCTTTCCCCTATATTATCCTTCTTTCTTGAACATTTTTTTTTAGATTTTCCCAATATAATCAATTCACTCTCATACCCTGTCTATAGAATCCTTTTAATTACCCTAAAAATCATAACATTCTTAAAAGTTACATGCATTGGAGCTATTGGCACAGTGGATAGAGCTCCAACCCTGGAGTCAGGAGGATGTGAGTTCAAATGTGACCTCAGACACTTCATACTTACTAGCTGTGTGGCCCTGAAAAAGTCACTTAATCCCAATTGCCTCAGCAAAATAAATAAATAAATAAATAAAAGAATTTTAAAAAGAGTTATATGTATTATCTTCCCATAGCCATGAATGGGGTAGCTCATTTGCGATTATCATGATTTCCAAATCTTGTCTATCTGCAACAATCTTGAATTGGAATGACAAAGAGGATTAGAACTGGCCTTCTCCAATAGTACTAGATAGATAGTCCTCTCCAGCTGCTTCTCTGTTCCCTTCCCCTTTCTGCAAACCAGATGGCACACCAAAGTGTGATCATAATCTCTCATCCTACCCCCTGTACCTCACTGGGTGAGGATGATAATTAAAAGATATTTGAAAAGAAAAAAAATTCTATGAACTTCTACTTTAATAGAAACAAGATACTGGCACAGTTATAAATATAACAATAGTAATTATTTCTGTTTTCCCTCTTAGACTGACTTTTTTTTTTTTTTTTTTTTTTTTTTTTAGGTAAAAAGGCCATTTTTTTTTTACTAATTTCTTTCTACCTTACCTTAATCACTAAATGGACAGTTGCCTCAGTCAAACTGACACCTGTTAAAGACCTTAGCAATAAAGTTATTGTCAATAAAAAGTTATTTAAAAAAAAAGAAATATGAAGTATAACTTGAAAAAAAAGAAAAAGACTTTAGTTTAAAAAGGCCAAGGTTTCCCACTGCATCCAGGGTCCTCTCCAGTTATTTTGATCTGGAACTTGCCTCTAGAGCCAGATAGCTCTGGAGGGGAAAGTGAGGCTGATTTGTACATTTATTCCTAATTTAAATCCAATTCACTTGCATATCATAGCATCACCTCACTGATGTCATGGTCATCTTCAAGATGAAAGGACCAAAAAGCAAAACAAAAAACAAAACAAAACAAAACAAAAAGAATGAAGGACAAACAACCACAACAATTAAGCACTTACTAATAAATACCTGGCAAGTACTTCACTAAATGGTGGAGAGACCAGGTGTATCACTAAAATCTGAGTTTTAGAAAAATCACTTTTACAATTGAGTAGAGAACAGAATATAGTGGGAGAAACTTGGAGCAGAAAAACCAACTTGCAGATCATTGCCATAGTTCTGGATGAAGTGTTGATAGTGACAGTGTCAGAGTAGAGAGGAAGGCATAAACTAGAGATATTATAAGGGGAAAATTGACAGGTCTTGGCAACAAATTGGATAGGAGGGGAAGCATGGTGAAAATGATGAGTAAGAAGTTGAGGATAATATCTAGGTTGCGAGCCATGATGATTGGAAAGATGGTAGTAACCTCAATTGTAATCAAAGAGTAAGAAAGAGGAAACTGAAGGGAAAAATAGAGTTTAGTTTTGGACAATTTGAGAGTAAGCTATCTATGGGAAATCCAATTTTAAATGTCTTATAGGCAGGTAGAGATGTGAGACTGGAGGTCAGCAGAGAGGTTATGGCTAAATAAGTATATTTGAAAATCATTAGCACAGAGATATTTTAAATCATGCAGATTTGATGAGATAATCAATGGGAAATCATATAGAAGGGAAGAAGGCCCAGGACAGGGCCTCTCACCATTGATAAAGAGGATCTGGATTTAAAATTCAGTAAAGGATAGAAGAAGAACCAAGACAAAGAGGAATCCAATTCTAAGAAGAGTATAATCCAAGTTGGCAGGAATCTAGCATTTTTAGAGGAAAAAAATTATTAGACACACATAGAAGGGAAAGGTAGTGACAGATTATGAGATGCTTTTATTTCAGTAATGATTTTTTCATCAAGGGAACCTGTAGAAATGTTTGAATAGATATATGTCATGATGAAATTAGTGCATAAGAAAAAAAATATTCTGACTGTGGAATGGATAAATTATAAGAATGATAAAAAAAAAGATAATCACAAAAGGGCATATGGTATGGCACAAGTTTAGACTGCTGGAATGGTGGCAGAAGCAAAAGAAGAGAAGTCAATTCTGAGAGATTTTATACTGAATTGATAGTATTGGGCTACTGATTTATATCTGAGAAGTGAAAAAAATGGGAAGAGACATTACAAATCTAAAGTTACAAAGTTGGATGGTATTTGAAAGTACTTGAATTAGTGATATTAAAAAATGAAGACAAGATCAGATTTGGAAGAGAAATAAATTTCATTTTGTTTATGTTAATTTGAGTTGTTTTTAGGACATAGAGAAGGTTATTTTGTTTTAAATTTGTTCAACGCTTTGTAGAGTTGAAGATATGAGTCTTCAATTCAGAAGAAAAGTCAAGACTGGAAATGTAAAAGAGAATTAAGTGTTTAAAAATGACAGTTGAAGCAGTCCATTTACTGAGGCATATAAAGGACATAATAAAAGAAGAAAAGAAAGCCAAAGAGGCAATATAGTGCAATAGCCAGTCTGTTTGCCCTGGATTCCTTGCTCTTCTACCTATTAGCTTTGCAACCTTGAGCAATTCAGTTTCTTAGGTGTGCCTTTATTTCTTCAACTATAACAATGGATGAGAAGGTGAAATAATCACCTAGATATAGGTAAATGTATATATTAATTATAGTTGACTAGAATAACAAGGATTATATCACATTGTCAATCATACTGAGTTAGGTGCTTAACTCTAAGCACCCTGCTGTCCTTGATTCAAGTATACCTTTCCTGAGTTCCAGCCCTCTACAATTAGTGAAATCTGAGAAGTATAAAAGGTGACCAGGAATAAATTAAATGTGCATGAGAAAAAAAAAAGTCCTAGACAAAGGATACAAAAGAAAATACTGTCAAATGTGTAGATAGTTATTAACTTTATTGAGGAATATGTTATTCTGTTACTAGAAAGAAAATGAAGGTGACTAGAGAGTAATGATGTTAAGTATTTAATGAATTGGAAGATAGGACTTAGGAAACTCATATTAAGTGATATTAATCTTCTAAGTGAAATAAGAAACAACTGCTGGAAATAAAAGGTTTGAAACAATTGTGGGGAAAAACAGAGTCAATAAGAGATTGGGATTACTGGAAAGCAGTGAAGGCCAAGCTGAAGTTGCTTTTGGGACAGCAAAATTTTTGCAAAGTTTATTATCATGAATCTGAAAAAAAACATATTGATTGAAAAAGTCAATCTTTTGGGATCCTGTTAAAAGTTTTAATGAGTGTGTTACTTTTGCTTCTGTTAAACAGTTTATGGTTGAGAGACAAAAGAATTCTGAGTGTTAAAAACATAGCAAAGTCACAACAGATATCCTATCTATATATCTTCCATTTGGTTCTGTTTTGCTATTGTGCAAAAAGCCATAATTGATCTCAGAAATGAAGCTTCCGTTTATTAAAATCATTCTGCTCTTTTTTTCTTTAAGGAAAAATTTCAAATAGCAACAAAATATCCTAATCATGTTATCTTTCTTTTATTCTCCTAATTATAGCATTGCAAAATGATTGGTATTCTCATTATTCCCTTTTTCTACTTTAACATAAGCTTCAAATTTACAAATTAAATTGGAGATAATAGACATGGTACTATAGAAAGTGAATAATCAAGATAAAAGTTTCAATGAGAGACTTTGAAACATTTTCTCTCTAAACTACTGAAAACAAAAACTTCAAATTAATCATGTGAAATAAAGACCCAGTTGTTTAAAAGTAGTTTCCAACACTGACATATATTCTAGAGCTAACAATATTAGCAATCATATTGCAATCAATGATACCAGAAATGATGTTTTATAAAATAACTGATCTTTTCAGAACATTGACATGTAAGTTTTTGTGTTGTGTTTTTTTTTTTTAACTACAAGATCATAAGTAGAACTACGAAATATTACTGAAGAAACCAACTGTTTTTAACAGTAGTGTAAAATGATTGACATAGAATTGCTACGTCTTTAAAAAGCCTGACTGTCTTCTTGGAAGCAATTATGAATTTGTTCATGAAATCACTATTGTGGGGAGATATAAATGACTTGTCCAAAAATGTATTAGCAGGGCATAGTGAAAAGTGTACAGGGCTGGAAGTCCAGGGCCTTGAGCATTGTCTGAACTTTAATTTCATAGGATTTGGCTCAAAGAGGGAGTATCATGCATATTTAGTTTGATGAAGAAACTTGTCTCACACTATAGGGCAGTAGAAGGGAAAAGAGGAAAATTTCAGAAAGGGGGAGGCAAAAAGAAGGAAGAACAGAAGTAGAAGGAGGAAGGGATAGGAAAAGAAAGGAGAGGATAAAAAAAAAGGACAGATCAAGAGATATGGTAGTCAGAAGCAAAAGAGTGAAAGAGAGAAAGGAGGAAAGCAAAGAGAAGAGTATAACTTGGGAAAAATAGGATGCCGGGAAATAGGGTTAATCATTTTAGTTGTGAATTTGAATGGGATGATATCTCCCATAAAATGGATGTGGGTAGCAGATGGTTTAAAATCAGAATCCTACAATAGCTTGTTTATAAGAAACATCTCTGTAGCAGAGAGATAAATACAGAGTAAAAGTAAAATCTATCCTGCTTCAACTGAAGTTAAAAAAAAAAAGCAGGGGTAGAAATCTTGATCTCAGATCAAGCAAAAGCAAAAACTAGATCTATTTAAAAAGAGATAAGAAAGGAAACTACATCTTACTAAAGTGCTGGATGGATAATGAAGTAATATCAATACTAAACATATGCGCACCAAATGGTATAGTATCCAGGTTACTAGAGAAGAAGTTAAGAGAGCTACAAAAAGAAATAGACAACAAAACTATACTAATGAAAGATCTCAACCTTATTTCATCAAAACTATATATATCAAACCATAAAATAAATAAGAAAGAAATTAAGAAGGTAAATAGAATTTTATAAAAGTTAAGTATGGTAGAGCTTTGGAGAAAACTGTATTGGACAGAAGGGAATATATATATATATATATATATATATTTTATCTTTGTTAACGGAGAAAGCTATATGGTAGTTTGGAGGGAATATGTAGCTATAAACCTATAAATCTGGTGAAAAAACTGAAGGAATCAATAAAGTTTGAAAAATGATATGCTCATGAAGGCAGAGCCAAGCTGGCACAGAGTAGACACGATTTGGCCTGAGCTCTTTCTGGCTTCCCTCAGAATCAACACCAAATCAAGACTGAATGGATTTTGGAGTGACAGAACCAACAAATATTTGGAGTGTAACAAATTTCCAACAGAAGATACATTGGAAGGACTTTAGGAAAGATCTGTCTCAATCTGTCAAGGAGGGATGTTGTCCCAGTCCAGGCAGAACTCAGGGAGGCCCAGAGAAGAGAGGTCCAGTGCTGGAAATATAGTAGGAAGCTCTTAGGCAAAAGACTGCAGCATTTGCTACTTTGTCCTGGTTTAGAAGCCAGCAGATCAGCAGATTGGCTGTGAGACCTTGAACACTACTAGAGAAGGCAAATAGTGAGTCCCTATACTTCAGTATAACAAGTAAGACTTGTCCAGGCTCACCCTAGACAACAGGAAGCTTGTAGTCCCAATGGTCCCAGGGCAGCATAAAACCCCTGTTGCCCTGCTGATAAAGCTTGGGATAATCTTCCCTGTGTCTTAGCAGTAAATCTCAACCTTTAAAAATGAACAAAAAATAAAAAAGAACTCTGACCATAGATAGCTATTATGGAGCCAGGAAAGAATAGAACTTAAACCTTGATGACACTAAAGGCAAACTGCCTCCAGATGAAGCCTCAAAGAGGGATATGAATTGGTCTCCAAAGCAAAAGATTCTCTTGGAAGAATTCAAAAGAAAAGAGAGTTAGAAGAAAAATGGGGAAAAGAAATTAGAGCTCTGTAGGAGATTTTTGGAAAAGGAAATGCAGAAATTGAAGAAAACCATTCCTTAAAAAATACATTTTGTGAAATGGAAAAAATATACTGAAGAAAACCATTTCTTTAAAAACAGATTTGGTGAAATGGGAAAAGAAAACAACTCTTTAAAAAATAGATTTGGTGAAATAGAAAAAGAGTACAACTCCTTAATATATAGAATTGATAAAATGGAAAAAAAATTAATTTCTTAAAAAATAGGATTGGAGAAATGAAAAAAATTAATATACAAAACAACTCCTTTAAAATTGGCCAAATGTAAAAGAAGGTAAAGAAGCTAACTGAAGAAAATAATTCACTAAAAATTAGAATTGCACAAATGAAAGTGAATGACTTAGTGAGATATCAAGAATTAATCAAACAAAACAACAACAACAAAAAAAAGAAGAAAATATAAAATACCTCATTGGAAAATAAATCCTGGAGAGATACTCTAAGAATTATTGAACTATCTGAAAAACCACAAAGAAAAAAAAAGTTCCTGGACAACATCTTTCCAGAAATTATTAAGGAAAAATTCCCTGATATCTTAGTACAAGAGGTTAAACTAGGCATTGAAACAATCCACTGATCACTACCTGAAGGAGACCCCAAAATGAAAACTCCAAGGAATATTGAAGCTAAATTCCAGAATTATCAGATCAAGGAGAAAGAAACAATTCAAATATTGAGGAGCCACTATCGGGATTACTCAGGACCTAGCAGCTTCCACTTTAAAGGATGGCAAGGCTCAACATATGATATCCCAGGAGAACAAAAGAGCTTGGACTGCAGTCAAGAATAAACTACCCAGCAAAACTTAGGATTATATTTGAGGGGAAAAGATGGGCATTCAATGAAATAGGAGAATTTCATTTATTTTTGATTTAAAAAAATTTGATTTATTTTTGATGTTCAAAGCTGAACAGAAAATTTGATCTTCAAATACAAAACTCCAGTTGCATAAGTAGGTAAAAAAGGAAGGGAAAAAATATGTTTTTAAAGGTTAAATGTTTACATTCCTACATGGGAAGATGATATGTATAACATTTGAGATCAGTATTTTTCTTAGGGTTATTCTTATAGGATATAAAGAAACTTGAGGTGGAAAAGAGACTTTACTAGAAGAAGAGGAATAGGAAGGTAAATGGGATGAATTATATTACACAAAAAGCAAAAAAAGACAACTATAGTTGAGGAAAATAAGAGAGCGGAATGAGCATTGTCTGAACTTTAATTTCATAGGACTTGGCTCAAAGAGAGAGTGTCATGCATATTTAGTTTGATGAAGAAACTTGTCTCACACTATAGGGCAGTAGAAAGGAAAAGAGGAAAATTTCAGACAGGGGGAGGCAAAAAGAAGGAAGAACAGAAGTAGAAGGAGGAAGGGATAGGAAAAGAAAGGAGAGGATAAAAAAAAGGACAGATCAAGAGATATGGTAGTCAGAAGCAAAAGAGTGAAAGAGAGAAAGGAGGAAAGCAAAGAAAAAAGTACAACTTGGGAAAAATAGGATGCCGGGAAATAGGGTTAATCATTTTAGATGTGAATTTGAATGGGATGATCTCTCCCATAAAATGGATGTGGGTAGCAGATAGTTTAAAATAAGAATCCTACAATAGCTTGTTTATAAGAAACATCTCTGTAGCAGAGAGATAAATACAGAGTAAAAGTAAAATCTATCCTGCTTCAACTGAAGTTAAAAAAAAAAAAAAGCATGGGTAGAAATCTTGATCTCAGATCAAGCAAAAGCAAAAACTAGATCTATTTAAAAAGAGATAAGAAAGGAAACTACATCTTACTAAAGTGCTAGATGGATAATGAAGTAATATCAATACTAAACATATGTGCACCAAATGGTATAGTATCCAGGTTACTAGAGAAGAAGTTAAGAGAGCTACAAAAAGAAATAGACAACAAAACTATACTAATGAAAGATCTCAACCTCATTTCATCAAAACTATATATGTATGTATATATATATATATATATATATATATATATATATATATATATATATAATATATATATATATATATATATATATATATATATATATATATATCAAACCAAAAAATAAATAAGAAAGAAATTAAGAAGGTAAATAGAATTTTATAAAAGTCAAGTATGGTAGAGCTTTGGAGAAAACTGTATTGGACAGAAGGGAATATATATTTTTGCCCTAATACATGGTCAATTTTTGTGTAGGTTCCTCAATGATACATGGAACCTACACAAAAATTGACCATGTATTAGGGCAAAAAACACCATAATCAAATGCAGAAAGACAAAAATAGTAAATGCATCCTTTTCAGATCATAATGCAATAAAAGTAACATATAAAAAAAGGCTAGGTAAAAATAGACTAGAAATTTTTTAGAAACTAAATAATCTAATCTGAAATTATGAGTGCATGAAAAAAGAAATCCTAGAAACAATCTGTAATTTCATCCAAGATAATGACAAATGTGAGACAACATAGGAAAATCTATGAGAGTTTGCTAAAGCAGGGCTTAAAGATATTTAAGGGAAATATCTCTAGATGCTTAGTTGAATAAAACAAAGAAAGAGAAGACCAGTGAATTGGGCAGACAACTAAAAAGCTATAAAAGGAACAAATTAAAATCTCTTAACTAAATACCAAATTTGAAATTCTGAAAATTAAAAGGAATTCAATAAAATTGAAAGTAAGAAAACTGAGTTCCAGGAGTAGAGCCAAGATGGCAGATTAAAATAAGGCAGCTGCTTGAGCTTTCCCAAATTTCCTTGAAAACCATATGAAACCAAGCCTCTAAACAGTCTGATGGAATGAAACCACTCTCTAGCTCAAGACAGATTGAAAAAATTTCAAAAAAGGTCAGTCTCACTGGGGTGAAAGTGTTTAGTCCAAATCAGACATACTTTGGGAAAGCCAGTAAGAAAGTCTTAACCACAGCAAATCAGCAACTAAGAGCCTCAGTCCTGGCTCAGTAGAAGAACAAATCAGTGGGGCAACCACCAGTACCATTTCAGAAGGCAAATTCTGGGAAACCAGGCTGTTTCCTGGAAAGAGCAGACAGAGCTGGCTTCTGCAAACACAAGATGCTCCTGTGCTCAAAGCCAAGGCTCAATGCTGCACAGGAAGTTTGGGACAGTACCCCCTTTTACTGCAGGAGCAGAGTTCTACCTTAAAAGTAAAAAAAAAAAAAAAAAAAAGCATACCAAAAGAAAAGGAAAGAAAATGACCAAGAAATGACTAAGAAACAGAAATGAACCTTGATCATAGAAGGCTACTATGGTGACAGGTTAGACCAAAACATAAACTCAGATGAGAATAGAATGTTCACCAAGAAAGTCTCAAAGAGTGAGATAAATTGGGCTTAAGCCCAAAGAGGCTTCTTGGAAATTCTCGTTAAAAACTTCAAAAGGCAAATAAGAGAAGAAAAAATGAGAAAAGAAATGAGAGGTATGCATGAAAGAGTGAATGCTCTTTTAGAGGTGTGAACTAATGTGTGAACTCTCTTAAAGGTGTGAGCTCTAATGTGTGAACTAAGTACATAAGTATTGTCTCTTTCATTTCCAGTCACGTAGCACATTGTTTGAAGTTCTGGCCCATAACTGTAAGGAAAGTAATAGGATTCTAGAAAACCTAGATATGATAGAACTATGGAGAAAATTAAATAGGGACAGAAAGGAATGCACCCTTTTTTAAGCAGTACATGGCACCTACACAAAAATTGACCTTGTATTAGGGCAATCAAATCCTTTTCAGACCCCAATGCAATAAAAATTATATTCAGTAAAGGGTCAGGGAAAGATAGACTAAAAACCAATTGGAAATTAAACAATCTAATTCTAAAGAATGAGTGGGTTAAACAACAAATGACAGAAACAATCCATAATTTCATCAAAGAAAATGACAATAATGAGATAACATTCCAAAATCTATGGGATGCAGCCAAAGCAGTTCTTAGGGGAATTTATATAGGTCTAAATAAATAAATAAATAAATAAATTTTACTACATAAATAAAATAGAGAAAGAAGAGATTATCAAATTAAGTATACAACAAAAAATAACTAGAAAAAGAACAAATTAAAAACCCCAATTAAATACCAAATTAATTTGGTATTTGAAAATTTGGAACTCAAAAGAGATATAAATAAAATTAAAACTAAGAAAACTATTGAACTGATAAAGTTGGTTTTATGAAAAAACTAACAAAATAAATAAACCTTTGATTAATTTAATCAGAAAAAAAGAAAGCAAAATAATTAAGTCATCAGCATCAAAAATGAAAGGGGTAAACACCACCAATGAAAAAGAAATTAAAGCAATAGTTAGGAGCTGTTTTGAACGACTCTATAGCAGCAAGTCAGACAATCTGACTGAAATGAATAAATATTTACAAAATTAAAAATTTTCCATGCTAATAGAAGAGGAAATAAAATACTTAAATAGTATAATTTTAGAAAAAGAAATTTAACAAGTCTTTAATGAACTCCCTAAGAAAAAAATTCCATGGCCAGATGGATTCAAAGTGAATTGGACCAAACATTTAAAGAACAATTATTTCCAATATGATGTAAATTATTTGGAAAAATAGATAAAGAGGGAGTATTGCCAAATTTGTTTTATCACATAAATATGGCACTGATACCTAAATCAGAAACAGCCAAAACAAAAAAAAGAAAATTACAGCTCAATCTCTCTAATGAATATTGATGCAAAAATTTTAAATGAAATATTGGCAAAGAGATTACAGCAATTTATCAGGAGGATAATATACTTGTGACCAAGTGGGATTTGAACCAGGAATGTTGGGCTGGTTCAATATCAGGAAAACTATTACCATAATTGGCCATATCAATAACAAAATCAACATAAATCATATGATCATCTCAACAGATGCAGAAAAAGCTTTTGACAAAATAACAGCATCCATTCTTAAACAATTCTGAAGTATCACCTCACACCTCTCAGATTAGCTAAGATGACAGGAAAAGATAATGATAAATGTTGGAGGGGATGTGGGAAAACTGAGATGCATGCATTGTTGGTGCACTTGCGAAATGATCCAATCATTCTGGAAAGCAATCTGGAACTATGTTCAAAGGACTATAAAAAACCATGCTTACTCTTTGAAGGCAGTGCCATTACTGGGTTTGTGTCCCAAGGAAATCATAAAGAAGGTGCAAAAATGTTTGTAGCATTCCTTTTATGGCAGTAAAGAATTGGAAAAGGAGTGGATGCCTATCAATTGTGGAATGGCTGAACATGTTGTGATGCATGAAAGTAATGGAATACTGTTTTTTTTTTTTTGTTTTTTTGTTTTTTTTTTTAATGATGAACCAACTCATTAGTGAAAGGCCTGAAAAGATTTACATGAACTAATGCTGAGTAAAACAAGCAGAATCAGGAATACATTGTATACAAGAACAGCAAGAATGTGCAATGATCAACTATGAAAGACTTGGTGCTTCTCAGTGATTCAGTGATCCAAAGCAATCCCAATAGACTTTGACAAAAAATGCCATCTATATCCAGAAAAAGAACTTAGGAAACTGAATGTGAATCAATAAATGCTATGTTTACCTTTCTCATGGCTTTTCCCTTTTGCTCTGATTTTTCTTTCCCATTATGGTTCATAAATCAATGTATATTAAAAATAAGCTTGTTATGATAAAGAAGAAAAAAAGAAAGAAAATTGTTGAACTAATAAACAATACTAAGAGTTTGTTTCATGAAAAATCCAACTAAATATAGAAAATATTAGTTAATTTGATTAGAAAAAGGAAAGAAGAAATCAAATTGCTAGTATCAAAGATGAAAAGGGTAAATACACCAATGAAGAGAAAATCAAAGCAATACTTAAGAGCAATTTTACTAATAAATTCCATAATGTAAGTGAAATGGATTAATACTTACAGAAATATAGCTTGCCCAGATTAACAGAGAAGGAAATAATTTTTTTTCTTTAGTTCTGATTTTTTCAAAAGAAATGATTGAAAATCACTTACTTCATTGAGTTCCATCACTTCCCATGAAAGATGATGCTATGGCTAGGTAGTTAACTCTTCCTTGTAACCCTAGGTCCTTTGCTGTAGATGATTGGAAGGATTGCAGAAGGCTGGAACTCTGAAAAGGTGTACTTGAATCTAAGACAGCAGAATACTTAAGGCTTCTATAAACATATACTTAGATGATATGGTGATAGTGATGGCTCTTCTCAAGATTATTGCCTGCTAAATGTTGTGTGGTAAAGTAATTGTAGAGAAAGATTGGAGCACTGAGGGAAAGAGTCAGATTCTCTCTCATGCAGTGCTCTCAGCAGAGAAGACTTCAGGCTCCAGATTCCAGAGTCCAGGATCCATCTTTGATGAGCCTGTGGCAGCTTGTCTGAGTCCTTCACTTCTCCTTCTAAAGACCAAGGACTTTGACTGATCTTTACTCTGACTGATCCTGAAGCCCTTCAGAGTGCTAGCCTGAACATTACACTTTGCCTTCCAAAACATGGTATTTTAGGCCCTTTAATCCTTTATTGTAGAAGCTATCAGATCCTGGGTAATCCTGACTGTTGCTCATTGATATTTGAATTGTTTTTCTCTGACAGCTTACAATATTTTTGCCTTGAGGTTATAGTTCTGGAGTATTACATCAGTATTCCTTGAAGTTTTCCTTGACGGATATCTTTCCAAAGGTGATAAATGGATTCTTTCAAGGAGTACTTCTTCCATGTAGGTCAATCATTTTTAAATTGTCTCTTCTGGATCTGTTTTCAAGGTCAGCTGTTTTTCCAAAGAGGCATTTCTTATTTTCTTCCATTCTTTTCATTCTTTTTTTGTTTGTTTGACTGATTGTTATTGTCTCATAGAATCATTAGCTTCCATTTGCCCTTTTTTTTAATGTATGATGTTCTTCAGTTAGCTTTTGTATCTCTTTTTCCATTTGGTTTATTATACTTTTGAATGTGTTGTTTTCTTCAATTTTTTTTTCCCTTCTTTTCTAAACTGTTGTCTTTCTCATGCCTACCTCTCATTTCCTTTCTCATTTTTTCTTCTACCTCTCTTATTTGCCTTTTAAAGGTTTTATGAGGGGGAAAAAGTTTTTATGAGCATTTCCAAGAAGCCTTTTTGTACTTGAGACCAATTCATATCACTCTTTGAAATTTCTTCTGTGCACATTTTGTCTTATCTGAGTTTGCATTTTGGGCTGCCTTGTCACCATAGTAACTTTCTATGATCAAGGTTCTCTTCTGTTTCTTACATATTTTCTTTCATTTTCTTTTGGTATTTCCTCCTTTTTTACTCCTGGGATTAAGGTAGCAATTTGTAAGTTTCCTGTGCAGCTCTGAGCCTTGGCTTTGAGATCAGGGGCCGCTTGTGTTTGTAGGGAGTAGCTTTACCTACTCTGTTCAGGAAATAGCCTGGTTTCCCAGAATTTGCCTTTTGAGCTGGGATTGGAAGCTGCCTCCTGATTTGCTTCTTTCTTGAGCCAGGACTGAGACTCTTAGTTTCTAATTTACTGTGATTAAAACCCTCTCACCAGCTTTCCCACAGTTTATCTAAGCTGGCCTGAACATCACTTTCATCCCAATGAAATGGATCTTTCTTGAAGTTTTTCAGTCTATCTTGAGGAGGAGAGTAGTTACATTCCATCTAATTCTGTTCAGAGGCTTGGTTTCATGTGGTTATTTTTGCAAACTGAGAGATCTTGAGTAGCTTCCTGGCTTTATTCCCCCATCTTAGCTGGAAGACTCCTTTAATTTTTTTGTTTGTTTTTGTGTCTTCAGAGTTTTGTACATTGCTTTGTACAAAGAAGTATATTTAAATGTGTATTGAATTGAATAATGTCATAAAATTAGTGGTGTTATAATAGGGTTTCCTTAAAATATTCAATGCAATCTTGATCATAGTAATGATATGTTTTTTATATATATATATATCTGAAGATTAAAAAGCCTGGTATTTTTGTGTATATATGCTTGAATGTATATGTGGTACAATATAAATCGGATGCTCTTGTGTATGTCTTATGTATATGCTACTAATGAAAACTTGACTGAAAATTTTAGTCATTCACTTGAGCTCAGTAACACAATCTTTTGTGGTTAATGTTAATTCCCCTACATAGACTCATCCAAGAGGATAGGAGGCATTAATTCCAGACTAAAATTCAATTGACAATCTAAGGTTGATATTTGTTAATATGTGAGCATCAGAAGGAAAAGGGGGTAAGGGAATTTTTAAAACCTCTTTTAAATGAAGTACTTATTGTTTTGTATAAGTTTAGTATAAGGGGAAGAAAAGAAATCTTACCTAAAAACTGAATAGGGAGAGATGAGAGAAGCTGACTCCATATTCTATATAAAACAGAACTAACCATTTAATTTTACCTGACTTCTTGATCATCAGAGCTATAAATTCAATACTCAATAAACTACATCAGTTATTTAAATGACATCAAAAGATCATCCAGCAATTCTGAAATTTCAGTGAAAATGCAGTACAATAATGTGTAGTATAAATCCTAAAAACCACATATTATCAATTATTCATCTATTTCATGGAATTTTAATTATGAGAAGTATGAAAAATATAGAATAAAGTTGAATGAATATATTTTTTAATATTAGATTCACAGAAATATTTGTTGGTTGGGTGGGTCATTTCTAAGCAATTTAATGAGTTCCCCTGGCAACCAAATGAAATTGCATGCCTTGGTCCTTTGTTTAGAGGCATCTGAAAAACACTACCTCTCACCTCCCTCTCCCTCCTTTCAAAAGCTAGGCATGTCCACTGGCACTGTGATGATGGGAGACAAGGAAATCAAGATATATGACAGATTGAAGCTCAGGACCATTGACTCTTGTTGATATCCACACACAGGTAGCTTACAAAATAAGTAAAGAGGCTGATTTACCATTTTGTTTACACGTTCTCTCATACTTCTCTTTTTGTCTTCAGAATACAATCCAGAATGTTGTAGGCTAGACTAATATTCTGCAGGGATGAGAGATCTTTGCCTATATAATTTGACTTACATAGAATCATGGTTATAGGAGATGTGATTGCACCTAGTCTGAGAGGAAGAATCATGGACAATATTCAGGAAAATTAGCTCTTTTGTGGAAGGTAGAGGATTTTGAATTCCCTAGGCAGTGCTATCACAGAATCTGGCCCTTTCCTTAGAAAAGGGAGATTTCCTAGTTAGTGCTCATTTTAGAGTTCTTTTATTCATAGTCTCATAATGGTGTTTGTTCAGGAACCAGACATTTTATATATAGTAAAGAGAATATCCTGACACCATATGCTAATTAGAGAAAGAAGAGATTCCCACACATACACACATTCCTAAATAGCATAACCTCTGAGGGAATATCTAAACAAAGAGGTTCTTCTTATTTACTATGAGCTTTGGGGAGAAATTATATAGGATTTTGTGAGAAAAAGGGACTCCCTGGAGTAACAAAAACTTATTCCAATTGCAATTTCAAATTCAGTTAATGCCTGAGAAAACCAAATCAGTTATTTTATCCCCCTCTGAATTTTCTGCATATGTTTCTAAGCTACAGTGAGTTCTTTGAGTCTTCAGAATTTTCATGGCATGAAATATAAGCTATCTTGTACCTGATGTGTATTTGAGTACTTTTATGGGTACTGAGAATCCTGATTAGTCCCAGATTCTTGAACCCTGAGTATTTATGTTTAAGGAAATCTAGATATAAACTAATTGAGTATACAAGACAATCTTGAAACAACTCCAGTTTGGGACAAAAATCCAAAAAGAGAAACTTATTCTCCTTGAGGTTAGGTCTCAATATTGAAACTAGTATGAGCCCAGAGTCCTTGGAGAATGGTCCTGAGTTAAATTTGTTAGCAAGAGATTTCAGGTACTTTAATATTGTTTAATGCAATATGTTGGTACCATGGGATGACATAAAAGCATTTTGCCTCGTAGACTTTATTAGAAAAGACTGTTCACACTTCGGATATGTGTTATTTCAATTCTTAAAAATTTATTTTATTAGTAAAAGGATTTTACTTCACAATAAAGCCAGCCATATTTAACAATTGAATATGATACAAGGTAGTATATTTATATACTACCATATCATATCCATAGTATCATATAAACTGAGATAGATAGCTTAGTCCCTGGAAGTATCTCTGCTTTCCACCTTTTGTTTACTTATCAAAATTGTGTATCAATAAAATTTGACTTTTTTGAATAATTTTTAGTAATTTCATTACATCACATTATGGATATGTAAGCAATACCAATATTGAAGCAGCTAGGTGATATAGAAGATTGGCAATTGGACTTAGATTTAGAAAGACTTGAGTTTAAATCATGCTTCAGATAAATTAGCTATGTGACCTTGGGAAAATTACTTGACTTTTTCAAATGAAGATAATAATAGCACTTACTTTACAAGTTTGTTTAGAGGGTCAAATAAGATGACATGTGCCTTAAAGGCTCTATAAATAGTAGCTATGATACAGAAAATTATAATTGTTTTATTAAAATTGTCTACTATCTGGTACAGTTAAAAACAATCCAGTCAGTAAATATTTATTAAATAGCCACTATGTGCCAGATACTATATTAGACTTATTTTTGATTTCTCAGTCATTGGAATCTGCTTAATTTTCATTTCACTTCACTCACAAAAAAAACACTAAAACACATTTTGTAAACATGGATGTTTTTCCTCTTTCTTTGATTTCTTTGATAGGTAACCCAGGTAGTACTATTATGTTTTATATGTAACTAGAAAAATAAAATATTTTTAAAAATGAGACATTTATCAGAAATTTGTTGCAATCTCATCCCAGCCTCAATTACATGCTTCCATATTAATTTTAACTACATTCTTTAGTTTGTCAAATAAATCTTTTCTGGTGAGACCTTTTCTAATCCCACTAACTGCTATTGCCTCACCACAAAAAGTCCTTGTAGATATTACTGTGTACATATTTTGCTTACATTTACTTGTTTAAATGTAGTTCCTTCCTCTCTAATATATTTTAAATTACTTGATAGCAAGGACTACTAAATCTTTGTCTTAGTTTAATACATGGTAATTGTTTCATAAATAATGATTTCTTGAACTGGACCAGGACCTTCAGCAGGGGTAGACTTGATAACTAAAGTGACTAATTTCAGGGTTCTTCTCTTTTTCCTTTTACTTGCTTCTCTTCTCCCTGTTATTTTCTCTGGTAAAAGAAAGAACAGATGTTGACTGTATCTTCCTGATTCCTCAGAAGTCTCAGTATGTGTCGAGAACTGATAGTTCTAAGTAGAACTTTAAGCAGTTTAACATTAGTTTGTATAATTGTGAATAGAGTATATATCTTTTGAATATTCATCATGGGGAGACTATATTGGATGCTTATATCACTCTTGATCAGAGTAGTTGTTCTCCCTTAAGAATTCTTTAGGAGATTTTATCCATATGTGCACATGGAATTCTCTCTAAAATAGGGTGCATTTATCCTCTCTTTCTTTTTGGAAAGAACTGGAATCAGGAAGTCTGGTTATTTCCCATTCTGCTGTTGCTTATCAATGTGCTGTTGGTGTTGCACAAACCCAATGGAGTTAGACCAAAAAGAATCTTCTTTCTTCTCCTTTAAATTTTTAATATTATTAGCTCACATTAAGGCTTAAAAGTATTTATGAAAATAGTACAAATATTATGTTTATTTTTAAAATGAGAAAACTGAAATAAAAGAAGCAAATTAGCTTATTCACAGTCTCAATTAAGAAGTTATTAGATTTAGGAATCAAACTAAAGTCAGTTTTGAGTAATAGGCTTGTACCATTACACCAGAGGATATAGTTATCCTATCCATAGTAACCCTGAAAATATCTAGGGCATCAAGATGTCACAGTGGATAGAGGAGCAGCCCTGAAGTCAAGAGGACCTGAATTCAAATCCAAGCTCAGACATTTAACACTCTGAGCAAATCACTCAACCTCAGTTGTCTCACAAAATAAATAAATAAATAAATGAAAATTAAAAATAAAAATAGGTAATATGTACATAGTTCTCTAATAATTCCTATGTGTTTTACATGCTTTGTCTTATTTATTATTGTTAGTATATATCACTGAAGTGATTTCTGCTAATTCCAAAACTATTTCTATACAGTTTTTTGTTTGTTTCTTTAGTTTTTTAATCTCTTTATCATGTGCTGCGTTAATATATTATTTTTTCTCTTCTTTTTGGTATCCATTTTTTTTATCTTTCTATAGCAACCTTGGAGTAATTATGGCAATGTTTTGTTAATAATATAATGATTTTATTAGGGTATTTTCTAAATCTGTTATAGTGTTCCATTCAACATTCTGAACATTAATATTAACATTAAGACTAGTCTTGTGTGGATGTTCATTACTTGAAATGTATTCTTCTTATTGAATTTTGATTTCAGAATATCACTAATTTTCTTAACATATTCACCCATAGAGTTATCCTTGATATTTTTATTCTTGATGTGTCTAATCTAGAGGAGTTTATATTTTTTGCATATGTTGCTCTTATCCAATTTGTTTAGTTTTGCTGCTAGTTTCAACCTCTAATGCTCCAGTCTTTATCTTTCTTTGGTAAGAACATTTAATTGAATCTGATATATCATTGGAGAATAATTTAGCAAGATGAGATGATTTGTTTCTTTTTTAGTGTCTCAATATGAGAGCTAGGTGAAGCTTTGGAAGAGAATCTGGAACTGTGCTTTGCTTATCAATATTTAATAATCATTCACTTCTCAGTTATATGCTAGGAACCTCTGTTACCATGTAGCTTACTTCTCAGATTGAAATTGTACTTCTGGAAGGCATATCTGTTTTATTTTCTCCTGGGTTCTGTTGCTTTTTTCATTAGGCATTGAGTGGCACTTTTTAAAGCATCTCAGCAGTATCTGAGCTCCATCCTGAGCTCTATAATTAGATGACCCAAGGCCAAGTCTTATTAGTGTTTTCCTTTCCAAACTCCTGACCCAGGGTATTATCTGGACAATATTACTATGGGTTTGCCCTTGATTGAAGCTCTAGTAAACTCTTGCTTGTATTACTTTCAAGTAGCTAGAAGGCTCTACAAGTTTATAAAAACAAAAATCCAGGCTCCAACTTGGTCGGAATTCTCCGCCATGGTTATTCAGTTATAGTCTTCAGCGGGGATTAGGATTTGGTTATGAAACTTCACTTTAAAGTCAAAACCACACTGATGTTATCTGCTTCTGTTACTACTCCTTTCCTAAAAACATTCTCAATATTGCCCTGGTTTGTGACCCCTAGGCATAGATTCTTTTCTCAGTACCCACTGAATCTGTGATTCATCCTTAGAATGTAAGAGCTGTCAGTTGACATTTTTTCTTGCTCCTCTGCATAGCATCAATTTGGTCCATACCAGATCAGGAATCTCTCTTTGCTCTAATATATAAACAAAAGTCCCAGTTCAGTCCAATAATTAACTTTATCCCCAATGTCCATGGAAAAACTCTCACCCTAGTCTAATTGGTAAATCTAAAGGAAAAAAAAATACAATCAGTACTTTTATAAGTCTTTGTGCAGTAATTGTGGTGAGGAAAGAGGGATGTGAGCGGAGTTCTGCTATATTTATTCCTCCTATACTGTCCTCTTACTTGATTTCAAGTTATTTTTTATGATTGCCATGAATTTAGTTCAAATATAGTGTTGCAAAATTTGTACCTAAAGAATCCACTGATAAAAAAGGAGTATGTAGTCCCTATCTATAACCGATAAAGTTTGTTTCCAATTTTGCCACATTTGATTGCTAATGCATGATGAAAGCATTTACATCCTCATTTTAATTCATGTAGTCAGTTTTTTGACCATTCTTCCCAACTTTAAAGTTGATGGAGCTCAAACAGAAATGGCCATAGGACAGGTTGCTACTCTTATGTTTAATGTTTACTGTGAAAGCCCTTCTAAAAAAAAATCTTACTTCTCCCTTCCACTATCTCCAAGATGAAAAAATTAAAAAAGGCAATTAGAGCAAACACTTTACATGTTATCTATTGATTATGTTTTTAAAAGAAAATTGTAAAGATTGGTATTGGGAAAAAAGTATTCTCAACATTTAATGCAAGCATTTTAGGATTTGTATTCATTCTGTTCCTTAGACTTTTTGGAAAGAAAAGCTAACTAAAAAGCAACTGCACTTAAACTTAAAATAGATAATGAATACATCTTTGATTTGACAACTTCTCTCAGAAACTACTCCCTTAAAGCCATTTATTTAATAGAGAGTTTCAAAGAATATTGGAAATGGATAGATAATTACCTATAATTCAAACTGCTTACCAACATGAATATTGTAGGTCTAGCTCAGCTGAAATTACATTGAATGCAGACTTAATGTGTAGCTTTTCATCAGCTAGGTTCATTATTCAATTTCCCGCCCAGCCAAGCAGCATGGTTTCTAAGATAAGTATGTGACATGAATTTTAATTAATAAGTAACTTTTTCATATATTCTATTTTAATAAATTATTGAAAATAATTCTTCCATTCACAATTAGAACTTATGCAGTACAAATATATTACATTAAAGGACCGATACAGATTGGTTTGAATGTTTTTAATTTTTTATTTAATTTTGAAACTCACTTTAAATGCTTATGAGATTAAATTTAAGGAGATTTCCACCAACATTAAAAATGTATCTATAATACAGTATAGTTTTTCATATTTGATTCGTTTTATTTATCATTTAGAATACAATTTTATAACATGCATAAAATCCTGCTGTTTATTTTTGATCACCAGATATTTTTAACTGGCCAGATAGAGTATCTGGCCAGATTTGACTGTGCACAAAATTATGGTATTTGTAATTTTTCTCAGCTTGAGAATGTAAGTTTTATGATTCCAAGTTATATTTCTTTAGAAAATAGGTATATTTTGTAAGCAAATTTTTAACATTGTTATATTTATATAATTATAGTAAATAGGTGAACTATTTGGAAGTTACAAAATGATATGAAAATTTCAAAAGAAGCAGCCTTAAGGATTTTCTGATCCAACCTTCATATCTTGCTTATGGTAAAAATGAGATCCTAAAAGGAAAAGAATATTAAAGAGCAGTGGCCTTGTAGTTAGAAGATCTGACTTTGCATACTCTTACAAACAATTATTTGCTGGATAACCCCAAATAAATCATTTGATCTATCTGGGACTTGGTATCCTTACTTGGAATATGGTGAAAATAATACTTGTATTACCTGTCTCAGGGGAATGTTGTAGGAAAAGCATTTTGTAAACTATACAATAATATGTAACTATGAACTATAATATCTTTTCATTGAATGGAGCTTGCTGGAATTTCAAGGTAAGAATCCATTTTCCTGATTCCTAATCTAGTCCTCTTTTTACTACATTAGTCCAATCAATTTGATATGTATTTAAGTGCCTACTGCATGTCAGATACTTTGCTGGGCTGTAGGTATATAGAAAAAAAATGAAATCGCCTCTACCCTCAAGAAACTTACATTCTGCTTGACATAAAGATGGGAGTAAATTGGGGAGATAGGAGAAGGTATTGAATAGAAAACATATAAGGATAAATAAATACAAAATATATCCACAATAATTAAGTGACTTCTAAAGGGAGAACATAAGTCTAAAATAAAGAGTAGTTTGCTATTTTTCCAAAGGTTCAATGATAAATTGAAATCATTGAAAGAATCTGCATGATAATTGTAGAGAAAATACAAGGCAAAAATTCAAAGACAAGTTTTAAAAATTCAACCATCTTACTTTATTTTACAAACCAAAAAAACAAAAACAAAAACCATAATAGAAACTGAAAGTGTTCACAGCAAATCCAACTAATTAATAAACACTAATTACTTTCTTTTTTTTTTTTTTTTGGAATTCAAAATGCTTTATTTTTGAGTGGAATGGAGACCCTTTTCTAAGGCAGAGTACGCACATTAAAAAAGGAAAAAAAGGAAGAAAGATTCACTCTCTCCTTTTCTTCAGCCTGACTTTGTTAGTCAAAACCTTCTTAGAATCTCTCCTTCTCCTAAAAGTCTTTTCTTTTATATATATATACATATATATATATTTTATTTTATTATATAATAACTTTATATTGACAGAATCCATGCCAGGGTAATTTTTTTACAACATTATCCCTTTGCACTCGCTTCTGTTCCGATTTTTCTCCTCCCCTAGATGGCAAGCAGTCCTATAAATATAGTTAAATATGTTGCAGTATATCCCAGATACAATATATGTTTGCAGAACTGAGCAGTTCTCTTGTTGCACAGGGAGAATTGGATTCAGAAGGTAAAAATAACCTGGGAAGAAAAACAAAAATGCAAATAGTTCACATTCATTTCCCATTGTTCTTTCTTTGGATGTAGCTGCTTCTGTCCAACGTTTATCAATTGAATCTGAGTTAGGTCTCTTTGTCAAAGAAATCCACTTCCATCAGAATACATCCTCATACAATATTGTTGTTGAAGTGTATAATGATCTCCTGGTTCTGCTCATTTCACTTAGCATCAGTTCATGTAAGTCTCGCCAGTGCTCTCTGTATTCATCCTGCGGTCATTTCTTACAGAACAATAATATTCCATAACATTCATATACCACAATTTACCCATCCATTCTCCAATTGATGGGCATCCATTCAATTTCTAGTTTCTAGGCACTACAAACAGGGCTGCCACAAACATTTTGGCACATACAGGACTCTTTCCCTTCTTGAGTATTTCTTTGGGATATAAGCACAGAAGTAACACTGCTGGATCAAAGGATATGCACAGTTTGATAACTTTTTGGGCATAATTCCAGATTGCTCTCCAGAATGGTTGCATTCATTCACAATTCCACCAACAATGCACCAGTGTCCCAGTTTTCCCACATCCTCTCCAACATTCATCATTATTTTTTCCTGTCATCTTAGCCAATCTGACAGGTGTGTAGTGGTATCTCAGAGTTGTCTTAATTTGCATTTCTCTGATCAATAGTGATTTGGAACACTCTTTCATATGAGGGGTAATAGTTTCAATTTTATCATCTGAAAATTGTCTGTTCATATCCTTTGACCATTTATCAATTGGAGAATGGCTTGATTTCTTATAAATTTGAGTCAGTTCTCTATATATTTTGGAAATGAGGCCTTTATCAGAACCTTTAACTGTGAAGATGTTTTCCCAGTTTGTTGCTTCCCTTCTAATCTTGTTTGCATTAGTTTTGTTTGTACAAAGGCTTTTTAATTTGATGTAATCAAAATTTTCTATTTTATGATCAGTAATGGTCTCTAGTTCATCTTTGGTCACAAATTTCTTCCTCCTCCACAAGTCTGAGAGATAAACTATCCTATGTTCCTCTAATTTATTTATAATCTCATTCTTTATGCCTAGGTCATGGACCCATTTTGGTCTTATCTTGGTATATGGTATTAAGTGTGGGTCCATGCCTAATTTCTGCCATACTAATTTCCAGTTATCCCAGCAGTTTTTAACAAATAATGAATTCTGATCCCAAAAGTTAGGATCTTGGGGTTTGTCAAACACTAGATTGCTATAGTTGACTATTCTGTCTTGTGAACCTAACCTTTTCCACTGATCAACTAATCTATTTCTTAGCCAATACCAAATGGTTTTGGTGACTGCTGCTTTATAATATAATTTTAGATCAGGTACAGCTAGGCCACCTTCATTTGTTTTTTTTTTCATTAATTCCCTTGAGATTCTCAACTTTTTATTGTTCCATATGAATTTTGTTGTTATTTTTTCTAGATCATTAAAATATTTTCTTGGAAGTCTGATTGGTATAGCATTAAATAAATAGATTAATTTAGGGAGTATTGTCATCTTTATTATATTCGCTCGGCCTATCTAAGAGCACTTAATATTTTTCCAATTATTTAAGTCTGACTTTATTTGTGTGGAAACTTTTTTGTAATTTTGCTCATATAATTCCTGACTTTCTTTTGGTAGATAGATTTCCAAATATTTTATGCTATCAACAGTTATTTTGTATGGAATTTCTCTTTGTATCAATTGCTATTGGATTTTGTTGGTGATATATAGAAATGCTGAGGATTTATGGGGATTTATTTTGTATCCTGCTACTTTGCTAAAATTATGAATTATTTCTAATAGCTTTTTAGAAGAATCTCTGGGGTTCTCTAGGTATACCATCATATCATCTGCAAAGAGTGATAGTTTGGTTTCCTCATTGCCTACTCTAATTCCTTTAATCTCTTTCTTGACTCTTATTGCAGAGGCTAGTGTTTCTAATATGATATTGAGTAATAATGGTGATAGTGGGCAACCTTGCTTCACTCAGGATCTTACTGGGAAAGGTTCCAGTTTTTCCCTATTGCATATGATGCTTGCTGATGGTTTTAAATATATGCTCCTGACTATTTTAAGGAAAAGTCCATTTATTCCTATGTTCTCAAGTGTTTTTATTAGGAATGGATGTTGGATTTTATCAAATGCTTTTTCTGCATCTATTGAGCTGATCATATGGTTTTTGTTTGGTTGGTTATTGATATAGTCAATTATGCTAATAGTTTTCCTAGTATTGAACCATCCCTGCATTCCTGGTATAAATCCTACTTGATCATAGTGTATTAATCTGGGGATGATTTTCTGTAATCTTTTCGCTAATATTTTATTTAAGATTTTAGCATCAATATTCATTAGGGAGATTGGTCTATAATTTTCTTTCTCTCTTTTCAACCTACCTGGTTTAGGTATCAGTACCATGTCTGTGTCATAAAAGGAGTTTGGTAGGACTCCTTCAATCCCTATTTTTTTTTCAAATAGTTTATTTAGCATTGGAGTTAATTGTTCTTTAAATGTTTGGTAGAATTCACATGTAAATCCATTTGGTCCTGGGGATTATTTCTTAGGGAGTTGGTTGATAGTTTGTTCTATTTCTTTTTCTGAGATGGGACTGTTTAGGATATTTACTTCTTCCTCTGTTAGTTTGGGAAGCTATATTTTTGGAGGTATTCTTCTATTTCATTTAAGTTGTCGAATTTATTGGCATATAGTTGGGCAAAGTAACTCCTAATTATTGCTCTAATTTCCTCTTCCTTAGTGGCGAGTTTTCCCTTTTCATTTTTAAAACTAACAATTTGATTTTCCTCTTTCCTTTTTTAAATCAGATTTACTAAGGGTTTGTCTATTTTGTTGATTTTTTCATAGAAACAACTCTTAGTTTTATTAATTAATTCAATAGTTTTTTTTTTGTTTTTTTTTTTTTTTTACTTTCAATTTTATTGATTTCTCCTTTTATTTTTAGAATTTCAAGTTTAGTATTTGGCTGGGAGTTTTTAATTTGGTCCTTTCCTAGCATTTTTAGTTGCAAGCCCAATTCATTGACCTTCTCTTTCTCTATTTTATGCAAATAGGCCTCTAGAGATCTGAAATTTCCCCTTATTACCACTTTGGCATGCATCCCATACATTCCATATAATGCCTCATTATTATCGTTTTCTTGGGTGAAGTTATTAATTATGTCTATGATTTGCTGTTTCACCCAATCATTCTTTAATATGAGATTATTTAGTTTCCAATTATTTTTTGGTCTATTTTCCCCTGGCTTTTTGTTGAATGTAACTTTCATTGCATCATGGTCTGAAAAAGATGCATTTATTATTTCTGCTCTTACTGCATTGAGTTTGAGGTTTTTATGTCCTAATATATGGTCAATTTTTGTATAAGTTCCATGAACTGCTGAAAAGAAAGTGTACTCCTTTCTGTCTCCATTACATTTTCTCCAGAGATCTATCATATCTAATTTTTCTAGTATTCTATTTACCTCTTTGACTTCTTTCTTATTTATTTTATGGTTTGATTTATCTAATTCTGTGAGTGCAAGGTTGAGATCTCCCACTATTATAGTTTTGCTGTCTATTTCTTCTTGCAGCTCTCTTAATTTCTCTTTTAAGAATATAGATGCTACACCACTTGGTGCATATATGTTTAATATTGATATTGCTTCATTATCCATGCTACACTTTAGCAAGACATAGTGCCCTTCCTTATCTCTTTTAATTAGGTCAATTTTTGCTTTAGCTTGATCTGAGATCAGGCTGGCTACCCCTGCTTTTTTGACTTCACCTGAAGCATAGTAGATTTTGCTCCAACCTTTTACCTTTAACTTGCATGTATCTCCCTGCTTCAAGTGTGTTTCCTGTAAACAACATATTGTAGGATTCTGGCTTTTAATCCATTCTGCTAACCGCTTCCTCTTTATGGGGGAGTTTACCCCGTTCACATTTATGGTTAAAATGACCAATTCTGTATTACTTGCCATCTTGTTAACCCCGGTTTATGCTTTTCTCCTTTCTTTCCCCCTTCCCCCCCTTCCCAGTATTAAGCTTGTGAGCACCACTTGCTTCTCACAGCCCTCCCTTTTTAGTATCCCTCCCCTCGCCTTAGAATTCCTCCCCCTATCTTACCCCTTCCCCTCCCAGTTTCCGTATTCCCTTCCACTTAGCTTATTCCTTCCCTTTTCACTTTTCCCTTCTCACTTTTCAATGAAGTGGGAGAAGTTTCACCATAAATTGAATATGTCTAAAATTTTTCTCTTAAAGCCAATTCTGAAAGCAGTAAGATACCCACTATTCTTTCTCTCAGATATAATAGGTTTCCTTTGCCTCTTCATGAGATGTAGTACCCCCACTTTACCCTTTTTCTGGTACAATGTCCTTTCCACATCTAGTTTCTAGAACAAGGTATACATGTATTCTTTATACATCTTTATAGCCGAAATATAGTTCCCAAGATTAATCTTTACCTTTTTAGATTTCTCTTGAGTTCTATATTTGTAGATCAAACTTTTTGTTAAGTTCTGGCTTTTTCATCAAAAATAGGTGAAATTCACTTACTTCATTGAATGTCCATCTTCTTCCCTGGAAAAAAGATGCTCATTCTTGCTGGGTAAGTTATTTTTGGTTGCATACCAAGTTCCTTAGCCTTTCGGAATATCATATTCCAGGCCCTTCGATCCTTTAATGTGGAAGCTGCTAGATCCTGGGTGATCCTTATTGTGGCTCCTTGATACTTGAATTGGGTTTTTCTAGCCACTTGCAGTATTTTTTCCTTCGTCTGAGGGTTTTGGCATTTGGCCACTATATTTCTTGGTGTTTTGATTTTAGGATCCCTTTCAGTAGGTGATCGATGAATTCTTTCAATGTCTATTTTGCCCTCTGTTTCTATGACTTCTGGGCCGTTCTCTTTGATAATTTCCTGGAAAATAGTGTCCAGGCTCTTTTTTTCATCATGCTTTTCTGGGAGTCCGATGATTCTCAGATTGTCTCTCCTGGATCTGTTTTCCAGGTCTGTTGTTTTCCCCAGAAGGTATTTCACCTTCTTTTCCATTGTTTGATTTTTTTGGATTTGCTTGACTGATTCTTCTTGTCTCCTCAAGTCATTCAATTCCATTTGTTCAATTCTGATTTTCCATGAAATATTTTCTTCACTCACTTTTTAAAAATCTTTTTCTAATTGTCCCATTGGGTTCTTTTGTTCTATGGAATTTTTTTCCATTTTGCCACTTGTTTTTTAGAGAGCTATTTTCTGTTTCCAGTTCACTAATCCTATTTTTCAAGGATTTGATTTCTTTATCCACTCTGTCTTTAAATGAGTGGGATGACTTCCCCAGACTCTCTTGCCAAACCTCCCTCACCTTTTCCCATTTTTCTTCTAGCTCCCTTGTGAGAGCCTTTTTAATTTCTTCTATGAGATTCATCTGTGCTGAGGAACAGATGATCTCCTCCTTTGGTTATTCACTGGAGACTGTTTTTATTCTCCTCAGGGTTTAGAGTCTGCTCTCTATCTTCATAGAAGCTGCCAAGGGTTAAGGTCCTTTTCAATTTTTTGCTCATTTTGTCAGAGAAGAATCAAAGACAAACTAGCAAAAAGAAAAAAAAAAAAACCCTAAATTGAGTCTGCTTTTTTTGGGGGGAGGGGCTGGGTGGTGTTACTGAGCTTCCTCTACAGACTGCGGGGGGCAGCAGCGAGGCATTGGCAAGACTGTGCTGAGCCTGTGCTCTAAGACTCCGAGAGCGTGCTGAGACACTGTAGGGGAGGAGTGGCCTGGACCCGAGAGACTCCAGCTGTTCCTGGTTGTATTCTTCACCCCCAGTGTTTTAGCTTCTCTGCTGGGCAACTGACTTGCTGCCAGGGCAAAGTATCCAATCCTGCAGCAAAGATCCCCCTGCAGAGATGCTGAGATCACACCCCACCCCCTCTGATCTGCTCGGCTGTGAGCTGCCTTCGTGCTCTCGCTGCCTCTGCTGCCCTCAGCCTGTGCCCGATCTAAAACCGTCCCCGCCCTCGAGCAAAAACAGACCTTTCCTGGTGAATCTCAAGGATGGTTTCTCTTGGTAACTATTTGTGGGTTTTCTTTTTCAGTCAAGCATTAATTCACAGGCTTGTAATGAAATGGATTCTGAGAGAAAACGTGGAGCTTACACAGCTGTGTGCCTCCTCTCTGCCATCTTCTGAATAACTTCTAATGAAGCAAATTATCTTATAATAAAAATAAAGTTTCTTTATCTCTGCCCAGAAAAGTCTACACGCTTTATGAAAATCATCCCAATTTTACAAATTATAGATAAAAATATTTTACTTGAAGCAGTAAATAAATTTTAAATAAATTTAAATAAATTGATAATCTTATAATATTAAGTCCCCCAAAGCACAAATTATTTTCATGTATCTATCTTCTCATCTGTCTTCATTATTTCTCACATGCTAAGTTTTCATATCATGTCTGTACTAGTTGATATTATATGTTTTCCTGTAAAGATCAGATGCCCAGGAAGAGTGACGCATTGCATACAGACTTAGAACTGGAAGGGCTGAAATGAATTTTAAAACTTAAAACTTATCTAAACTGCTTTGCCTTTTTTAAGCCACCTATAAAACAGAATCACCAAAGTTAAAGTTTGAAGGAACCTTGACAGCTAGTAAATCCAATTGCTCTTTGAAAAGCAATTCCTACTGTCACATGTTGGAATCCTTACAAAGTGTTAAGTCATCAGAGTTGATAGAGACAACAATTATCTAATTTAGCATCGTTCAGTATCACTGATCAGATTTTACAAGGAGATGTTATGGGCCAGAAGAAACAAGTTACTAAGTGAAACTGATAGAAACAATGCTTGTGTTCATACCTTTAGAGAACTTGCTTATAGCAAGAAGCTCTTAGGGCCAGAGAGCACTCTGGGAGGAAACCCATAATCCCACTCTCAGATCCCACTCTCAGATCCCACAATCCCACTCCAGGACAAGGAGCATAAATAGAGCTTCAGTGAACCAGTCAAGTTAGTTCAGTTGAAAAGATTGAGAGGGGAGTGTCATTCAGTTCTGAGAGAAGCCCTCTCTTGGAGGCAAGACAGATTCATTCTAACTTTCACCTTGGTGCTGGCTGGAGGCTGAAGAGAGCAGAAGCAAAAGACAACTGCAAGAGTTCTTGCTTATATGAGCTCTCTAAAGGTGTGAATACAAACATTGTTTCTATCAGTATTAGCAACTTATTATCTTGTAAGGATTCGCTCTAAGGTATGAACCAATAAGCATTGTATCAATTCCATTGAGTTAACACTAGGATTCTAACATCTCCCTTGAGTTATCACTTTGTTTCAAGTTGAGTTAACATTAGGATTTTAACAGTAACATGGCTTACAAAGTAGTTATCCAATCTTTGTTTTGAGGAGTTCCAGTGAAGAGGAACTCTTTACATGCCTTGGTGTTCCCATTCTATTTTTGGACAGCTTTAACTATTAACATGTTTTTTACTGATGTCACACCTAAATATGAAACTTATACTTTTGCTTCTCATTTTTAGGCGACCAAAACAATTTTAATCTTTCTTCCATCTTAATAACTTTCAGTTACATGATGAAGGTTACATCATACCTTTCTCTCTCCCAGAATATACGGCTCAGTTTCCTCCAACCTAACTTTTTTTGGTATGAACTCCCACATTTGACTTACTGAGAAACAGTATCAGAAATGTTTAGTCATTTATTGAAGATAATTAAAAGTAACTAAAAAGCAAAATTTGACTTGAACCTAACTCTCCTGACTCTAACTATATTTTTGACTATATCCTAACCTTATTCTCAAATATCTTCTCACAACAATCTTGCAGTTAGAGGGCATGACATGGATCACTTAGTCTAATGTGTGTAACACAGAGGTTTCAGCATACAAAGAAAATAATATGCAAGTTTTCCAACTTATGTTTCTGGTGGAGTTTTTACACCCTTTCCTTAATTTCTTAAAGTTAAAGGGTTTAAAGATATCTATATGCTTGCCAACTTCAGATTGGATTCAGGAAAAATTAATGCTTTGAGAGATATCAACAATTGAGAGATTGTTGCCCAGTTGTCTCCATCATTTGATTTTGAAAACAATAAAGGAGAAATTTGACTTTTGGTTCACCAAAATAGTAAATAACAGAGTCTAATCTAATCAGTTTTTACAGAGCCTTTTTTATGTTATATAAGAAAGACCTTCTTAACTCAAAAAAAGATAGTGATACAATTGGAAAGGCAAAAGCAAAATTGGTTTACTGATCACAAAGGACTCTCTTATAGCTGCCAGTTGGCTATGTCCATTGACAACTGAAGTCTAGGAACTATGAATATTTGGGAATAGTTACCATATAGTGCCATTATTCTGGATAAGCTAATTGTAAAAATCCTTAGGCTGGCATAAAATGTACCAAAAAACTTACTTCTTAATACTTGTATTCATGGGGAAGTAGACTTGGATTTTCTTATTAACTCAGCAATTACTAGTGATTCTGTAATTGTACAATCCACAACTTCAGGTTAGAAGAAAACTGGATAAAGCAATGTGTCAATCTCAAATAGAAACTGGGGCCAGTAAACCATACAGAAGAATCTCTTTGGCCCACATATTGGCTTAGAAAACCACAGATTAAAATTATGATTTATTGAATTTTAATTTATTTTCCAATATTTAACTCTTGAGATCAGTATTTCTCTTATGGCAATACTTAGAGAGTGCAAGTATAATTTGATTTTATTGTGATTATTTAAAAAAATAAATTAGAGGAGGAAAGAAAAGAAGAAGAAAATGAAGTTAAAATGAGGTAAATAACATCTCATGAGGAGGCAAAAATGACCTATTGAAATTGAGGGAAAGAGGAGAGGGAGATGAACATTGTATGAATCTTATTCTCATAAGATTTGACTCAAAGAGAGAACATCATTTAGCTTCACAAAGAAACTTGTCTCACCCTCCAGGGAAGTAGGAAGAGAAAGGAGAAAGAAAAGGGGGAGGCTAATAGAAGATAGAATAGAATTAGAAGGGGAAAGGTAAAAGAAAAGGGGGAAGGGCTATAAAAAGGGAGGAATATTTGAGGTAGGTGTTGGTTAGAAGCAAAATATTAGTGAGGAGGGAAAAGAAGAAAGAAAAAGAAAAGTATAACTTGGGAAAAACAAGATTGCAGGAAACACAGAGTTTGTAATTTTATCTGAATGTGAATGTAATGAACACCCTCATAAAATGAAAGTGGATAGCAGACTGGATTAAAAGTCAAAATCCTACAATTTGTTGTTTACAAGAAATTCACTTAAAGCAGAGTGATATATTTAGAGGAAAGGTAAAAGGTGGAATAGAATCTGTTATGCTTTAGCTGAGCTAAAAAAAAAAAAGCAGAGTTAACAATCCTTTTTCTTTTTAATTATTATTTTTTAAATTATAATAACTTTTTATTGACAGGGCCCATGCCAGGGTAATTTTTTACAACATTATCCCTTTCACTCACTTCTGTTCTGATTTTTCTCCTCTCTCCCTCCACCCCTTCCCCTAGATAACAAACAGTCCTATATATGTTAAATATGTCTCAGTATATCCTAGATACAATATGTGTGCAGAATCGAACAGTTCTCTTGTTGCACATGGAGAATTGGATTCAGAAAATAGAAATAAGGGTTAACAATCCTGATCTCAGATCCAGCAAAGCAAAAATAGATTTAATTAAAAGAGATAAGGAAAGTATATCCTATATACTGCAACATATCCAACATATAAAGGACTGCTTGCCATCTAGGGGAGGGGGTGGAGGGAGGGAGGGGAAAAAAATTGGAACAGAAACAAGTGCAAAGGATAATGTTGTAAAAAAAAAAATTACCCTGGCATGGATTCTGTCAATATAAAGTAATTATTAAATAAAAATTAAAAAAAAAGAAAAGAAAGTATATCCTACTTAAAGGTACCATCATAATGAAGTAATATCAATACTAAACATATATGTACCAAGTGGTATAGCATCAAAATTCCTGTAGGAGAAGTTAAAAGAGCTGCAAGAAGAATTAGATAGCAAAACTACACTAATGGGAGATCTCAACCTTACTTTCCCAAAGCTAGATAAATTGAGCCCAAAATAAATAAGAAAGAAGTTAAGAAAGTTAATAGAATCCCAGAAAAATTAGGGATGATAGATCTTTGGAGAAAATTGAAGGGAGACAGAAAGAAATATACCCTTTTCTTGGTAGTACATAGAATCTACACAAAAATTAACCATGTATAAAACCCTCAAAGTAAAATGCAGAAAGACAGAAATAGCAAATTCATTTTTCTCAGATTATGGTGCAATAAAAATTACATGCAACAAAACACTAGGGGAAAATAGACCAAAAAATAATTGAAAACTAAATAATCTAATCTTAATGAATGAATGGATGAAACAACAAATTATAGATACAATCAATAATTTCCTTGAAGAGAATGACAAAGATGAGCAAAATATCAAAATTTGTGTAATGCAGCCATTGCTGTTATTAGGGGAAACTTTCTATCTCTAAATGCCTAAAATAGAAAAAGAGAAGATCAATGAATTGGGCTTTCAACTAAAAACATAGAGAAAAATAACAAATTAAAACCCCCAATTAAATATGAAATTTGAAATTCTATAAATGAAAGGGAGATTAATATATCACCAACAAAATCCAACAGCAAGATATATAAAGAGAAATTCCATTCAAAATAATTGTTGATAGCATAAAATATTTGGAAATCTATCTACCAAAGGAAAGTCAGGGATTATATGAGCAAAATTACAAAAAACTTTCCACACAAATAAAGTCAGACTTAAATAATTGGAAAAATATCAAGTGCTCTTAGATAGGCCGAGCGAATGTAATAAAGATGACAATACTCCCTAAACTAATCTATTTATTTAGTGCTATACCAATCAGACTTCCAAGAAAATATTTTAAAGATCTAGAAAAAATAACAACAAAATTCATATGGAAGAACAAAAGATTGAGAATCTCAAGGGAATTAATGAAAAAAAAAATCAAATGAAGGTGGCCTAACTGTACCTGATCTAAAATTATATTATAAAGCAGCAGTCACCAAAACTATTTGGTATTGGCTAAGAAATAGATTAGTTGATTAGTGGAATAGGTTAGGTTCACAAGACAAAATAGTCAATAACTATAGCAATCTAGTGTTTGACAAATCCAAAGATCCCAACTTTTGGGATAAGAATTCATTATTTGACAAAAACTGCTGGGATAACTGGAAATTACTATGGCAGAAATTAGGCATGGATCCACACTTAACACTGTATACCAAGATAAGATCAAAATGGGTTCATGATTTAGGCATAAAGAACGAGATTATAAATAAATTAGAGGAACATAAGATAGTTTATCTCTCAGACTTGTGGAGGAGGAAGAAATTTGTGACCAGAGATGAACTAGAGACCATTACCGATCACAAAATAGAAAATTTTGATTATATCAAATTAAAAAGCCTTTGTACAAACAAAACTAATGCAAATAAGATTAGAAGGGAAGCAACAAACTGGGAAAACATCTTCACAGTTAAAAGTTCTGATAAAGGCCTCATTTCCAAAATATATAGAGAATCGACTAATTTCTAAGAAATCAAGCCATTCTTCAATTGATAAATGGTGAAAGGATATGAACAGACAATTTTCAGATGATGAAATTGAAACTATTTCCACTCATATGAGTGTTCCAAATCACTATTGATCAGAGAAATGCACATTAAGACAACTCTGAGATACCACTACACACCTGTCAGATTGGCTAAGATGACAGGAAAAATAATGATGAATGTTGAAGGGGATGTGAGAAAACTAGGACACTAATACATTGTTGGTTAGAATTGTGAAGTGATCCAACCATTTTGGAGAGTAATTTGAAACTATAGCCAAAGGGCTATCAAAATGTGCATGCCCTTTGATCCAGCAGTGTTATTACTGGGCTTATATCCCAAAGAAATCTTAAAGGAGGGAAAGGGACCCACATGTGCAAAAACGTTTGTCGCAACCCTCTTTGTAGTGACTAGAAACTGGAACTGAGTGGATGCCCGGCAACTGGAGAATGGCTGAATAAGTTATGGTATATAAATGTTATGGAATGCTATTGTTGTGTAAGAAACAATCAGCAAGATAGTTTTAGAGAGGCATGCATAGACTTATATGAACTGATGCTAAATGAAATGAGCAGCACCAGGAGATCATTGTACATGGCAACAGCAATATTATATGATCATTGGTTCTAATGGACATGGCTCTTTTCAGCAGTGAAATGATTGAGGCCAGTTCCAGTGTTCTTGTGATGAAGAGAGCCATCTACATCCAGAGAGAGGACTATGGGAACTAGGTGTGGACGACAATATCATGTTTTCACTCTTTCGCTTGCATTTTATTTTCTTTCTCACTTTTTTGACATGATTTTTCTTGTATAACAAGATAATTGTATTAATATGTATGCATTTATATCTTACCCTATTTAACATATATTGGATTACTTGACATCTAGGGGAGGGGTGGGAATTGGAACACAAGATTTTGCAAGCATTAATGTTGAAAAATATCCATGCACATGTTTTGAAATTTTAAAATCTTTAATAAAAAATTTTTAAAGTTTTTTTTCAAAGGACATATGTTAGATCTACTTCATTCCTGTTCCATACTTTATCATTAAGATGTAAATTGTGTAAACATCTTATACTGTAGAAAATGTCTCTTAATTTCTTCCCAAATTCCTTCTGCAATCTCACAATTGAGCTTATATCCATAAAATACCTCATTATCCTCACACCACTTTTAGGTTACGCAAATACACACACACACACACACACACACACACACACAGAGTCTTAGAGGTAGAGAGGATCTAAGACTCTTAATCCAAAATTACTTCTTGTACATGAGGAAACTAAGGTTCAAGTAAGTTGCACCATGCCCAGGATATTTCAGCCAATTGCAGTGTAGATCTTTGGCCAGTACAATGAGGAAGTCATTCTTTTTAGAAGTTGAATTGAAAAAAGTGCACCATAGGGAAGACACATGGAGCAGAGCAAAGATAATTTTATTTGGAATTAAAGAATGTTATCTAATCTTAACTCTGTCAGTTGACTGTTTGTGATCCAGGTGAGGTCATAAAACTACTCAAGCTTCAGTTTTCCATAAAATGAGAAGGTTTCAGTGGATGACTTAGAAGTTCCCTCCTAGCTCTAAATCTAACATCCTTTCATATTCTGCTATTGCAAATTCCCTGAGATAACTCATACATGTGTTCTTTCCATATTTGGACCCAATATGATGCAGTGGGAAAATGTGGGATATAAAATCAAAAGACTTGAATCTCCATTATAACCTACTTGTGTGGACTAGGCTCAATCGTTACCTTTATGAAAACATTTCCTGTTTGTAAAATCAATAAATTGGTTGGACTCAACAACATTTCAGGACCTTTTAGGTTCTAAATTAATAATGATTGAATAAGCATTCATTAAGTGTTTTCTTTAGTGCAAAGTAGGCAGCTGAATGGCATAGCAGATAGAATGCTAAGTCTAGAGTGAGAAAAACTTTTTTCAAATCTAGCCTCAAAGACTTACTTACTGTATGACCTTAGACAAGTCAATTCATCCTGTTTGCCTCAGTTTTCTCATGTGTAAAATGAACTGGAAAAAGAAATAGAGAACCATATCAGTATCTTTGCCAAGAAAACCCCAAATGAGGTTATGAAAAGTCAGACAAGACTAAAAACAACTAAACCACACATGCAAAGGACAAGATGAATAGAATAATAAAGACAGACCCTTCTGTCAAGGAGCTCACACTCTAATAGGAAAAACATTCTAATAGGAAAAACCAATGGCAGTTTCAACTCTAAGTCATATGGAAAAGCCCCATTAGGGTGAAGCAATTAAGCAGATAATAATACATCATTAATGCCATTTCTATTAAGAAATTTTTATCACTCTCTGATATTGAACAATTTATAATTGTGCCGAGGACTTCAGTGATAAGAACAGTCTTTTAAAGATTTTGGTCTTTTGTACCTATAATAATCTTACCAGGAGAACAATCTTCAAATTGCTTGTAGTATTTTATTTTATGAAAAAAGGGAGTTCCTGTATTTTTTTCTATGCCTGTTTGCCCTTACCATTTTTTGTCCATGTGTTTATTTATTCTAGAACAGTACTTTTTCCACATGTCATCTCTTTCCAGCTGGGAAATCCAGATATATAATTATGTAAAATAGGTATACAATCAAACATTTACTGGTAATAAATCATAATTTTGTGACCCCTATATTCAGTTATGAGACTGTGAAGTGAATATGAGACTCCATATCATGTCAGGAGCCATAGATTAAGAGGCTAGGCTCTAGAATATATCTGCAGAAATTGATTGTTTAATTTTTAATCTTGAATTTTACACTTGGAATTATTAATGGTGGAGGCCTGGTAAGCTGATTAAGAATTCCAGTTTTGAGACTTCCAGAGGCAGAGCCAAGATGGTGGAGTAAATCCAGGAAGCTGCTCAAGTTTCTAAACAGTCAGGAAGGACAGAGCCTATGAAGAAACAAAATGAAATCATTCTCCAGAGCAAGATAGATTGAAAAGTCTTTAAGAAAGGTCAGTTTCACTGAAAAGGAGTGCTCAGCCCAGCTCAGCTGGTATCCAAAAAAGCCAGTGGGAGAGTCATAATCATCACAGATCAGAAATGGAGACCCTTGATCCTGGCTTAGAAGCAAAGCACACCAGTGGAACAGCCCTCAATACCAACACAAAAGGTAAATCACCATCCAGGAAATCAGGCAACAACAGGCAGGATTAGGTAAGGCTATCCCTTGCTGTGGGCAAGACACCAAACACAAGGATCTTTATGCATAAAGCCCAAGCTCAAAGCTACATAAGAAGCTTAGGACAGAGCCCCCTGTATCCCAAGAGCAGAGCTCTACCATAAAAGTCACAAAATAGAAAAAGGGAAAAGAAGGAAGGAAGAAAAGATGGAAGGGAGGGAGAGAAGGAGGGAAGGAAGAAGGATGAGAAGAATACAAAGAGTGAAGGAGGAAGCAAGAAACAGAAAAGAATCTTAACAGAAAGCTACTATGGTGACAGGCAAAAACACCAACTCAGAAAAGGACAAAAAGCCTACATGTGAAATCTCAAAATGAATTTGCCTCAAGCCAAAAGGGCCTTCTTGGAAGTGTTTAGAAAGGACTTAAAAAATCAAGTATAGAGGGTAGAAGAATAGCTGGAGAAAGAAATGAGAGTTATGAAAGAAAAAGTGAACAGCTTCGAAAAGGAAGGACAAAAATTGACTGAAGAAAACAGTTCCTTAAGAAATTGGCCAGGCAGCCCTGTTTGTAGTGGCTAGAAACTGAAAAATGAATGGATGCCCATCAATTGGAGAATGGTTGGACAAATTGTGGTATATGAATGTTATGGAATATTATTGTTCTGTAAGAAATGACCAACAGGATGAATACAGAGAGGCTTGGAGAGATTTACATGAACTGATGCTAAGTGAAATGAGCAGAACCAGGAGATTATATACTTCAACAATGATACTGTATGAGGATGGAAGTGGATTTCTTTGACAAAGAGACCTGAGTTTCAATTGATAAATGATGGACAGAAGCAGCTACACCCAAAGAAAGAACACTGGGAAACGAATGTGAACTATCTGCATTTTTGTTTTGTTTTGTTTTTTCCCCCAGGTTATTTTTACCTTCTGATTCCAATTCTCCCTGTGTAACAAGAGAATTGTTCAGTTCTGCAAACATATATTGTATCTAGGATATACTGCAACATATCTAACCTATATAAGACTGCTTGCCATCTAGGGGAGGGAGTGGAGGGGGGGAAGGGAAAAATCGGAACAGAAGCGAGTGCAAGGGATAATGTAAAAAAATTACCCTGGCATGGATTCTGTCAATATAAAGTTATTATTAAATAAAATAAAATAAAATATTAAAAAAAAAGAAAAGAAATTGGCCAGGAGCAGCTAGTTGGTACAGTAGACAGAGCACCAGCCCAGAACTGAGTTCAAATTAGGCCTCAGACACAATACTTCTGGGCAAGTTTGTACAAAATATAAAACATTATGATAACTTTGATTACATTAAATTAAAAGTTTTGCTCAAACAAAACCAACATAGCCAAGATTAGAAGGGAACCAGAAAGCTGGGGGGGGGTGGGGATTAATATACATTGTTTCTGATAAAGATCTCTTTCTAAAATTTATATAAAGAACTGAATAAAATGTATAAGAATATAAGTCATTCTACTAATACATTGAAGTTATGGAATTGTGAACTGATCCAACCATTCTGGAGAGCAATTAGGAACTATGCCCAAAGGACTATTAAACTGTGCAAAACTCTTTGATGCAGCAGTGTCTTTACTAAGCCTGTATCCCAAAACAATCCTAAAAAGGACCCACAAGTACAAAAATGTTTGTAGCAGCTCTTTTTGTGGTGACAAAGAATTGGAAAATGAGTACCCATTCCCCATCAGTTGGGGAATGGCTGAATAAGTTAAGGTACATGAAAGTAATGGAATATTACTGTTCTACAAAAAATGATGAATATGCTGATTTTAGAAAAGCCTGAAATGATTTATATGAACTGATGCTGAGTGCCACGTGCAAGTAGAATCAGGAAAACATTATATCCAGCAACAGGATTATGTGATGATCAACTCTGATAGATTAGATTCTTCTCGGCAATTCAGTGATCCATAGCAATCTCAATAAACTTTGAATAGAAAATGCCATACATAGCCAGAGAGAAAAGTATAGAGACTGAATGTAATTTAACAATGCTATGTTCACTTTTATTTTTTCTCATGGTTTTTCCCTTTGTTCTGATTTTTTTTTCTCCCAATATGATTCATATGGAAATATGTAAAAACTGAATGTACATGTATAACAAAAACAATTTTACATGTAATTGGGGAAAATAAAAATGAAAAAAAACAGAATTTTACATTTGACCTCTGCTTAGAAGTTTCAGCGTACCTAAGTAATTGTTATCTATTGATATTTAATTATCTATTGATAATTAAGCTTTTATGATAATATTTCTTTTCTCCTCACCCTCATTAGATGTCTTCATTACCATGATTTTAACTTCTCAATCTAGTCTGCAGTACTTCCCACAATCATATGATACCTATCCTTTTTTTTGTCTCTGTTTATTTTCTTCAGAAACCCTAAACTTGAATCACTTGAACTAGCTTCTTTTATCTTTACATGTTCCATGCCTTCTTGATTTTGCCTCTGTTCATTCCTCTTATTCCTCAAGTATCCTTCCCTTCTCCATCTTATTGAATTCATATCCAACTTTATCACACAATGCAAATGCCTTCTCATTCATGAAGTATACACACTAAACCTCCATCCTAATTAGTTAATGATATTTGGACTTCATGGGTCATATTTAAGACCACACTATAGGTTCCATGAGACAGGAACTATGTCATTTTTTTCTAAATGTAACAACGGTATCCTTGATTCAGGCCCAAATATAGGCAAATATCACATCATTAGACTAGAAACTAAACCTGATGCTCCAAGGAGGTTTTGTCATCTGTAAAAACCTCTTTTTAGCTAAGAAAAATTGGGGGAAAATAAAAATTTCCAAGTCTTTGTCTGCTTGTAGAGAGAAATAGGAGTGATTCAGAAAATGAAAGCTAGGGAATATACAGGATGATTGCTTTGATGTGAATTTGCTTTGATTAGTTTCTGATTTTCTGATTAATTAGTGACCCTATAACCAATATGCTTTGCAGAAAGTTAACAATGGATGTAAAGGATGTAAGTGACTACAAAATGGTAGAAACACAAACCATCACAGTTGATATATTTAGAAGAGAAAGAGCTAAGTATGCATAGTAACCAAAACTGAAAACTAAATATATACCTAAACTCTAGTGATTATTCTAGAGTATTCTTTAGTAGACAGTAACAATTTCATAAATGGAGCTGAATTATTGATTAATAGCATATACCTAGTACTTCACTTTTAAATAGGCCCAAGTTTCAGTCACAGTTGCTCTTACCATGAAACATTTTATCTTCCTATTGCCTAGCAAAATAGTCTGAACACAATAGGTATTAACAAATGTTTGATAAGTTGAATTGAATTTCTAGAGCAAACAGAAAGATGGGAACAGTTTCCAAATAATAGATGATGCCACTTTTATTTATTTGCATATAATTAATGAAAAACAATTGTTCTTTTGGAGAACTAGATATATTTCCATTATTAATGAAATAGTTATGCTTCTTACCAAGCCTGGAACATTTTGTATGAGATTCTCCTGATTGGTAGAAAGAATGTCAATACAATGAAGCATTTTTATGTGAGGGGTCGCATTGTTATATGAGTTTTGGAGAGAAGAGACAATTTTGTACCATCTTCAGGGGAAACACTTGGATCCATTTAATCAGACTTGTAGAGACTGACTTCTAACACATGGAATGAGAGAGACTTTGGAAAGTACATAAATGTAGTGGAAACCAGCTCTTCAAAAATGTATCCAAATTGGAGCCTTTTGCAGTTTGAACTGGGATAGCTCATTCACAGAAGAAAACTTATTCATTCTGTACATTTTCTAATCAAAATAAAGTATCTAAATTATCTGTGTTATTTGCTTTGAAAAGTGGGTTACTTGCTATTGAGTAAGGGGGTGTCTGTGTGTGTAATTTTTAGTGGGAAGAAGTAAAACTTATAAGTGTAAGCTAACACTTGCGTTTCCACTTGTTAATTACAGGACAACTAGTCTTTTGTGTTGAACTTATGTACCCCAGCCCAGGAATGTTTAGGTGCTGTGGATTAATATAACTATAATCTGGTATCTACCTCTTAAAGGCAAACAAAACAGCCAGCCTCATATCCCCTTGCCTTTTAACAAGAAATGGCTAAAGGAGGGAAAAATACACACAAATGCCCACAATTTGGCACTGAAATACATCTTACCCAGGAGAAATAGAAAAAAAATAGGGAAGTAGAAAGAAAAAAACTAAGAGAAAGGAGGGGAGTAAATATAAAGATAAATAATTAAGAAGCATATCAGTCAGAAGCAAAGCAGCCTTTAAAGAGAGGGTGGGGTAAAAAGCAAGCAAAAGTATAAGACTGGATTTGTGCTGAGCATAATGTATATTTCTGAATATATTAACTGTAGTCTTGCTATCATTTTGTTTAATATTTTATGTCAATAATTACTAATAGTATCGGTTTCTAGCAGTCTTTCTTTGATTTGGATATTAATAGCAATTGTTCCCTAGTTACTTTAATATTTCCAACACAATTTCTGTAACAAGAAGAATTCTATTTCATGTTTGCTAGAATTATAACTTCTTATATTATATTATAACATAATTAAAACATCTGGAGATACTTCTTTTTGTAGATTTAAGTATGACGTGGTCAATTTCTGAGTGGATTGTTTTGATTCTCTGTTTTCTATTTTGTTAATTTGATTATTTTACCAAATTGTAACTTGGCTAATTATAGGTATTTATCCTTTTCATTATTTAAAATAAATTTTTATTAATGTCTTTTCTTTTTTTGTATTACATTAGTTTTCTAGGTATAATTTCATTTCCTTACTGTCCTAGAGAAACATCTCATGTAACAAATAGTAGTTTTAAGAACAAAATAAGGGATAAGGAAAATATCAGCATAGGTGATAATGAATTGATATTCATTTAAAAAGTCTGAAAATTTGTCCAATATATAACACTTACTGGACCTCTACCTTTTGAAAGGTCACTGTTTTCATTTAAGTTTTCATTTCTGTTGATATAAAATTAAATCAAACAGTTTCTAATATTTTTCCTTGTTTCCTGTTCTATTGTTTTTAAGAGACTTCATATTGACTCACTATGCTTCATGGTTATTTGCATTGATTTGTAGATAGTGCAAACATTTTTCTTTTTCTTTTTTTTTAGCTTATATCATGATATTGTTGTTCCATTTTGATATTTTTGAAGTCTATCCCTGCTGATTTTTTGGTATTCTTTTCTTTATCAAAATTTCCTACCATTTGCTTAAAATCTAATTTTCTTAATTATTTATGTGAATTTTTAACAGCTCTAATTGCTTCATGTTTTATTTTAATTCTTTTAGTTTTCTCAAACATTCCTGACTTTCTTGCACTAGGACTTTTTTTTTCAGTTATGTCATTTTATTATTGTTCTTTCAGAATTATTCCATTCTTCTAAAGATTTTTATTTCTCATTTTCTTCCACGCCTCTTCTCCTCAGCAATTATTCATCATTTTGCATTCTCTTTGTTCACTTACTTCTTCAGAATGTCTGTGTTGGTATTAGTTTGAAAGGAGGAAACAGAGTGTTTGGTTTGTTTTTCTGTGAGTCTGTGCTTATGAAGACTGCTTTTCTTTCATTTAGCACATTCTTGTTTTAAGATAATGAAAAAGAATTGGGCTTAGTCATAATCATTCACGTAGCCTTCTCATCTAAATTCCATTTCTCTGTCTTTAAACAAATGTATGTAGGGAACTGCAGATTCTCTTGAACAGTGACACTAATTCCATATATCAAAGCATTAGATATATTTTAAAAAAAATATTTCAGATTGACTTTTTATGGTCTTCTTGCTTAGTGTACCTAAGTGAGAATACTTGCTCTTCTAATATCTTAATAAAGTAGAAAAAATATTTTTATAACTGTATTTTTGCATATTTCTATTATTCTATTGATGTCCAAAAAACAACCAAGGTATAAAGGACAATTCTAGAAATTACCAGCAATTTATCCTATAAAGTAATTCAATTAATAGAAGGCTGGAGAAAAGAAAAAAAAAAAGAATCCTCTTTGTTGTGTATATGTATATGTTTAAAGTAGATTTTTAAATTTATATTGAAATTATCTTTTTAGAACTGAGTGTGTGACATAAAACTTAGCTTACCCCCACTTCTGAAGATTCGGGAACAGATGGCTCAATAAAAGCTGTAAATGTACCCTTGAAAAGCAAATATATATATTTCAGAAACTTACATGAACAGTGCTAAGTGAAGTGAGTAGAACCAGAAAAACATTGTACACCATAACAAGATTATATGATGATCAACTTTGCTGGACTTGGCTTGTTTTCAGCAATGAGCTCATTTAGGCCAATTCTAATATACTTGTGATGAGAGAGCCATCTGCATCCAGAAAGAGGCCTATGGGGACTGAATGTGAATCACACCATAGTATTTTCATCTTTTTATGGTTGTTTGCTGACTCTTTTGTTTTCTTTCTCATTTTTTCCCTTTTTAGTCTGATTTTTCCTGTGCAGTAAGATAATTGTGGAAATATATATAGAATTTCACAAGTTTAACATTCATTGGGCTCCTTGCTGTCCAGGGGAGGGATGGTGGGAAGAGAGGGAAAAAAATTTGGAACACAAGATTTTGCAAGTATGAAAGTTGAAAACTATCTTCGCATATATTTTAAAAATAAAAACTATTATTTTAAAAATGTTGAAAAATTATTTTAAATGTAACTGGGGGGACTTCCGGCCAAGATGGCGGAGAGGAAATACACTGCTGTGTAACCTCCGTGTTTTTCTCTCACTATCCATTTCATTTCATGCCTCTGAATTAATGCTCGACTGAAAAAAAACATACAATTACTTACCAAGAGAAACCATCCTTGAGACTCGTTAAGAAAGGTCTGTTTTTGGGCGAGGGCGGGGACGGTATTTAAACCGGAAGCAGTCTGCGGGCAGCAGCTGCAGCGAGAGCACAGATAGCAGCTCAGGGCCGAGCAGAGCGGAGAGGGGGTGGGGCGTGATCGCAGCCATCTCTGCGGGGAGAGCTTTGCTACAGGATTATATACTTTGCTCCGGCAGCAAGTCAGCAGCCTAGCAGAGAAGCTAAAAACACCGAGGGTGAAGAATACAACCCCAAACAGCTGGAGTCTCTCGGGACCTGGCCACCCCTCCCCCACAGTGTCTCAGAGCGCAGGTGCCATAGCACAGTAGGACCTGTGCCTCACAAATACTCTGCCCCTCCCCCAAAGAAAGCAGCCTCCACTCAAGGGTTTTTTTTTCTTCTGTTTCTTTGATAGTTTGTCTTTGATTATTAGACAGAATGAGCAAGAAGCTGAAAAAGAATTTAACCCTTGACAGCTTCTATACAGATAGAGAGCAGACTCCAAATCCTGAGGAGACTAAAAACAAACAGTCCCTAGGTGAATCCCCAAAGGAGATCATATGTTCCTCAGCACAGATGAATCTCATGGAGGAAATTAAAAAGGCTCTCACAAGGGAGCTAGAAGAAAAATGGGGAAAGGAGAGGGAGGCTTTGCAAAAGGAGAGGGAGACTTGGCAAAAGCAGAGTGAGGCTCTGCAAAAGGAGAGGGAGGCTTGGCAAAAGAGCCTGGAGAAGTCAGTTAAAGAGAGAGTGGATAAAGAAACCAAATCTTTGAAAAATAGGATTGGTGAACTGGAAAACAAAATTGGCGAAATGGAAAAAAATTCCACAGAACAAAAGAACTCAATTGGACAATTAGAAAAAGATCTTAAAAAAGTGAGTGAAGAAAATACCTCACTGAAAATCAGGGTTGAACAATTGGAATTGAATGACTCAAGGAGACAAGAAGAATCAGTCAAGCAAATCCAAAAAAATCAAACAATGGAAAAGAATGTGAAATAACTTCTGGGGAAGACAACAGACCTGGAAAACAGATCCAGGAGAGACAACCTGAGAATCATCGGACTTCCAGAAAAGTATGATGAAAAAAAGAGCCTGGACACTATTTTCCAGGAAATTATCAAAGAGAACTGCCCAGAAGTCATAGAAACAGAAGGCAAAATAGACATTGAAAGAATTCATCGATCCCCTACTGAAAGGGATCCTAAAATCAAAACACCAAGGGATATAGTGGCCAAATGCCAGAACCCTCAGGCGAAGGAAAAAATACTGCAAGCGGCTAGAAAAACCCAATTCAAGTATCAAGGAGCCACAATAAGGATCACCCAGGATCTGGCAGCATCCACATTAAAGGATCGAAGGGCCTGGAATATGATATTCCGAAAGGCTAAGGAACTTGGTATGCAACCAAAAATAACTTACCCAGCGAGATTGAGCATCTTTTTCCAGGGAAGAAGATGGACATTCAACGAAATAAGCGAATTTCATCTATTTCTGATGAAAAAGCCAGAACTTAACAAAAAATTTGATCTACAAGCACAGAACTCAAGAGAAATCTAAAAAGGTAAAGATTAATCTTGGGAACTATATTTCGGCTATAAAGATGTATAAAGAATACATGTATACCTTGTTCTAGAAACTAGATGTGGAAAGGACATTGTACCAGAAAAAAGGGAAAGTGGGGGTACTACATTTCATGAAGAGGCAAAGAAAACCTAGTATATCTGAGAGAAAGAATGGAGAGGGATGAATATAGTGAGTATTTTACTGCTTTCAGAATTGGCATTAAGAGAAGAATTTTAGACATATTCAATCTATGGTGAAACTTCTCCCACCTCATTGAAAAGTGAGAAGGGAAAAGTGAAAAGGGAAGGAATAAGCTAAGTGGAAGGGAATACGGTAACTGGGAGGGAAAGGGGTAAGTTGGGGGGGAATTCTAAGGAGGGGGAGGGATACTAAAAAAGGGAGGGCTGTGAGAAGCAAGTGGTGCTCACAAGCTTAATACTGGGAAGGGGGGTAAGGGAGTAAGAAGGGAGAAAAGCATAAACCGGGGTTAACAAGATGGCAAGTAATACAGAATTGGTCATTTTAACCATAAATGTGAACGGGGTAAACTCCTCTATAAAGAGGAAGCGGTTAGCAGAATGGATTAAAAGCCAGAATCCTACAATATGTTGTTTACAGGAAACACACCTGAAGCGGGGTGATACATGCAGGTTAAAGGTAAAAGGTTGGAGCAAAACCTACTATGCTTCAGGGGAAGCCAAAAAAGCAGGGGTAGCCATCCTGATCTCAGATCAAGCTAAAGCAAAAAATTGATCTAATCAAAAGAGATAAGGAAGGGCACTATATCTTGCTAAAGGGTAGAATGAATAATGAAGCAGTATCTATATTAAATATATATGCACCAAGTAGTGTAGCATCTAAATTCTTAAAAGAGAAATTAAGAGAGCTGCAAGAAGAAATAGACAGTAAAACTATAATAGTGGGAGATCTCAACCTTGCACTCTCAGAATTAGATAAATCAAACCACAAAATAAATAAGAAAGAAGTCAAAGAGATAAATAGAATACTAGAAAAATTAGATATGATAGATCTCTGGAGAAAATGTAATGGGGACAGAAAGGAGTACACCTTCTTTTCAGCAGTTCATGGAACTTATACAAAAATTGACCATATATTAGGACATAAAAACCTCAAACTCAAATGCAGTAAGGCAGAAATAGTGAATGCATCCTTTTCAGACCATGATGCATTGAAAATTACGTTCAATAAAAAGCCACAGGAAAGTAGACCAAAAAATAATTGGAAACTAAATAATCTCATACTAAAGAATGATTGGGTGAAACAGCAAATTATAGACATAATTAATAACTTCATCCAAGAAAACGATAATAATGAGACATCATACCAAAATGTATGGGATGCAGCCAAAGCGGTAATAAGGGGAAATTTCATATCTCTAGAGGCCTATTTGTATAAAATAGAGAAAGAGAAGGTCAATGAACTGGGCTTGCAACTAAAAATGCTAGAAAAGGAACAAATTAAAAACCCCCAGTCAAACACTAAACTTGAAATTCTAAAAATAAAAGGAGAGATCAATAAAATTGAAAGTAAAAAAACTATTGAATTAATTAATAAAACTAAGAGTTGGTTCTATGAAAAAAAACAACAAAATAGACAAACCCTTAGTAAATCTGATTAAAAAAAGGAAAGAGGAAAATCAAATTGTTAGTCTTAAAAATGAAAAGGGAGAACTCACCATTAACGAAGAGGAAATTAGAGCAATAATTAGGAGTTACTTTGCCCAACTTTACGCCAATAAATTCGACAACTTAAATGAAATAGAAGAATACCTTCAAAAATATAACTTGCCTAAACTAACAGAGGAAGAAGTAAATATCCTAAACACTCCTATCTCAGAAAAAGAAATAGAACAAACTATCAATCAACTCCCTAAGAAAAAAACCCCAGGACCAGATGGATTTACATCTGAATTCTATCAAACATTTAAAGATCAATTAACTCCAATGCTAAATAAACTATTTGAAGAAGTAGGGATTGAAGGAGTCCTACCAAACTCCTTTTATGACACAGATATGGTACTGATACCTAAACCAGGTAGGCTGAAAACAGAGAAAGAAAATTATAGACCAATCTCCCTAATGAATATTGATGCTAAAATCTTAAATAAAATATTAGCGAAAAGATTACAGAAAATCATCCCCAGGATAATACACTATGACCAAGTAGGATTTATACCAGGAATGCAGGGCTGGTTCAATATTAGGAAAACTATTAACATAATTGACTATATCAACAACCAAACAAACAAAAACCATATGATCATCTCAATAGATGCAGAAAAAGCATTTGATAAAATCCAACAGCCATTCCTAATAAAAACACTTGAGAGCATAGGAATAAAAGGACTTTTCCTTAAAATAGTTAGGAGCATATATTTTAAACCTTCAGTAAGCATTATATGCAATGGGGAAAAACTGGAACCTTTTCCAGTAAGATCTGGAGTAAAACAAGGTTGCCCACTATCACCATTATTATTCAATATTGTATTAGAAACACTAGCCTCTGCAATAAGAGTCGAGAAAGAGATTAAAGGAACTAGAGTAGGCAATGAGGAAACCAAACTATCACTCTTTGCAGATGATATGATGGTATACCTAGAAAACCCCAGAGATTCTACTAAAAAGCTATTAGAAATAATTCATAATTTTAGCAAAGTAGCAGGATACAAAATAAATCCCCATAAATCCTCAGCATTCTTATACACCACTAACAAAATCCAAGAGCAAGAGATACAAAGAGAAATTCCATTCAAAATAACTGTTGATAGCATAAAATATTTGGGAATCTACCTACCAAAGGAAAGTCAGGAATTATATGAGCAAAATTACAAAAAAGTTTTCACACAAATAAAGTCAGACTTAAATAATTGGAAAAATATTAAGTGCTCTTGGATAGGCCGAGCAAATATAATAAAGATGACAATATTCCCTAAACTAATCTATTTATTTAGTGCTATACCAATCAGACTTCCAAGAAAATATTTTAATGATTTAGAAAAAATAACAACAAAATTCATATGGAACAATAAAAAGTCGAGAATCTCAAGGGAATTAATGAAAAAAAAAATCAAATGAAGGTGGTCTAGCTGTACCTGATCTAAAATTATATTATAAAGCAGCAGTCACCAAAACCATTTGGTATTGGCTTAGAAATAGATTAGTTGATCAGTGGAAAAGGTTAGGTTCACAAGACAGAATAGTCAACTATAGCAATCTAGTGTTTGACAAACCCAAAGATTCTAAATTTTGGGATAAGATTTCATTATTTGATAAAAACTGCTGGGACAACTGGAAATTAGTATGGCAGAAATTAGGCAAGGACCCACACTTAACACCACATACCAAGATAAGATCAAAATGGGTCCATGATCTAGGCATAAAGAATGAGATTATAAATAAATTAGAGGAACATAGGATAGTTTATCTCTCAGACTTGTGGAGGAGAAAGAAATTTGTGACCAAAGATGAACTAGAGACCATTACCGATCACAAAATAGAAAATTTTGATTATATCAAATTAAAAAGCCTTTGTACAAACAGAACGAATGCAAACAAGATTAGTAGGGAAGCAACAAACTGGGAAAACATCTTTACAATTAAAGGTTCTGATAAAGGCCTCATTTCCAAAATATATAGAGAACTGACTCAAATTTATAAAAAATCAAGCCATTCTCCAATTGATAAATGGTCAAAGGATATGAACAGACAATTTTCAGATGAAGAAATTGAAACTATTACCACTCACATGAAAGAGTGTTCCAAATCACTATTGACCAGAGAAATGCAAATTAAGACAACTCTGAGATATCACTACACACCTGTCAGATTGGCTAAGATGACAGGAAATAATAATGATGAATGTTGGAAGGGATGCGGGAAAACGGGGACACTGATGCATTGTTGGTGGAGTTGTGAACGAATCCAGCCATTCTGGAGAGCAATCTGGAATTATGCCCAAAAAGTTATCAAACTGTGCATACCCTTTGATCCAGCAGTGTTTCTATTGGGCTTATACCCCAAAGAAATACTAAAGAAGGGAAAGGGACCTGTATGTGCCAAAATGTTTGTAGCAGCCCTGTTTGTAGTGGCTAGAAACTGGAAAATGAATGGATGCCCATCAATTGGAGAATGGCTGGGTAAATTGTGGTATATGAATGTTATGGAATATTATTGCTCTGTAAGGAATGACCAGCAGGATGAATACAGAGAGGCTTGGAGACATCTACATGGACTGATGCTAAGTGAGATGAGCAGAACCAGGAGATCATTATACACTTCGACAATGATATTGTATGAGGATGTATTCTGATGAAAGTGGATTTCTCTGACAAAGAGACTTAACTGAGTTTCATTGGATAAATGATGGACAGAAACAGCTACACCCAAAGAAGGAATACTGGGAAATGAATGTGAACTATTTGATTTTTGATTTTCTTCCCGTTTATTTTTACCTTCTGAATCCAATTCTCCCTGTGCAGCGGGAGAACTGTTCGGTTCTGCAAATATGTATTGTATCTAGGATATACTGCAACATATTTAACATATATAGGACTGCTTGCCATCTTGGCGGGGGGGGGGAGGAGGAAGGGAGGGGAAAAAACGAAACATAAGTGATTGCAAGGGATAATGCTGTGTAAAAATTATCCTGGCATGGATTCTGTCAATACAAAGTTATTATTAAATAAAATTAAATTTAAAAAAAAATAAAAAAAATAAATGTAACTGGGGAAAATATTTTTAAAAAATTAAATATTCAGGATAAAGGATTGATATTTTCCAGTGCCTGAATTGTTCTGCTTAGTAAGAGTATTTAAATTAATTTGGAAACTGAAAATTAGATGGCTCATTTAAAAAAAATCAAGATAAAGACAGTTTGGTTTTTTTAATTATTAAAATAAAAAGCGCAAGCAATCACAGTAATCCAACATTTTGTTGCGTAACTGATGTTTGTTGGTGTCATATCTCTGATATGTAGGAAGGGATAAAGGGTTTGTTGAAAATTTTCAAATTGTAACTGAAAAACTTTAGATTTTGAAACCACTTACTAACCATTAAGTAATTTTCCTTTTGAGGAAATGGGAAATTCAATGTAAAAGAAAGTTATGGTTGTAGAAATAATGTTAAACTACATTTATCTTCAACCCTGAATTACTGCTCAGACCAGCTTTGAAGAAACTAATTTGCTCACAGACCTGGGATTTTTTCTTTTTATGACTTATGTACTTCTAAATGTTACTTTTTACTTTTAAGGAGAAAATGAAAGACTGAGACAGAGAGTTATATAGAGAGATGGAGAGACAGGGACACAACTATGGACAGAAAGGAAAGAAAGGAGACTGGAAAGGGGAGAGGAAGATGATTCTATTAAGTTCCTAGTCTTGTAATAATTATATTCCTTTCTTTGCAATATTCTTATTAGCTACACATTCAGTTTTGCAGTTTACCTGCAATATTTTTTGTTGTTTTCTTCTCTTTTTAATCTGGAGGCTTTGAATTTGGGCTATAATGCTTCTTTGGTATTTGCATTTTAGGATCTCTTTCTAAAGGGAATGAGAAGATTTTTTTTTTTCACTTTTCCCTGAAGTTCTAAAAGATCTAAGTTTTCTCTTAAAATTTATTGAAATATAGTTTTTAAGCTCTTTTTTCCTCCATCACTTGTAGTTTTCTTAGCTTTCTTCTCCTTGGGGATGTGCGAAAACTGGGATACTAATACATTGTTGGTGTGGATCCAACTATTTTGGAGAACAATTTGAGACTATGCTCAAACAGTTATCAGACTGTGCATATCTTTCAATCCAGCAGTGTTTCTATTGGGCTTATATCGCAAAGAGATCCTAAAGGAAGGGAAGGGACCCACATGTGCAAAAATGTTTGCGGCAGCTCTTTTTGTAGTGTCAAAAAATTGGAAACTAAATGGATTCCCATAAGTTGGAGAATGGCTGAATAAGTTATGATATATGAATGTTATAGAATATTATTCTTCTATAAGAAACAACCAACAGCATGATTTCAGAGACACTTGAAGAGACTTACATGTACTGATGCTAAGGGAAATGAATAGAACCAGGAGATGATTTTACATGGCAATAACAACATTATGAAATGATCAATTCTGATGGATGTGGCTCTTTTCAGCAATGAAAGAATTGAGGCCAGTTCCAATGATCTTGTGATGAAGAGAGCCATCTACACCCAGAGAGAGAACTGTGGGAACTGAATGTGGTTTACAACATAGCATTTTCACTCTTTATGTTGCTGTATGCTTGCATTTTATTTTCTTTCTCTTTTTTTTTCTTTTTGATTTGATTTTTCTTGTGCAGCAAAATAATTGTATAAATATTCATGCATATATTGGATTTAACATATATTTATATCATATTTAATAGATACTGGACTACTTGCCATCTAGGGGAGGGAGTGGAGAAAGGCAGGGAAAATTGGAACACAAAGTTTTGCAAGAGTTAATGTTGAAGAATTATCCATGCATATGTTTTGAAAAATAAAAAGCTTTAAAAAAAGAAACTCAAGAAGGATTCTAAGGTTGTAAACTTAGAAAATTACCAGAATAATTATTCCATTAAGTGAAATTGTGAAATTGTGGAAGGTTCTGTTTAGCGGAAAAAATAGTTCTGTTTTAGACAAGTTAGGTTTGAGGCCTCTGTGACATCCATGTAGAAATATCTAGCAAGCAGTTGGAAATGCAAATGAGGATTATATATGTAGATTTTGGAGGTATTTAAAAGATAGAAAGTCAGTTTTGAAGAATATATAGAATAAAGATCTAGACATAGCATTATATTGGTGGAACTACGAATTGCTCCAATCATTCTGTGAAGCAATTTAAAATTAAACTTTTTTTTTTTTTAAGTCACAAAAATGTCCTTTGATTTATATATCTCTATTAGGGATATATCCCTACAAAGTCAAATATTGTCAAGTATTTGTCAAAAAAATTGACACATAGTATCCCTAAATATTCATAATGGTGTTGTTGTTTTTTTTTGTTTTGTTTTGTTTTGTTTTTTTTTAGTGGCAAAAACTAGGGGGAAAAGTAAATGCTCATTGATTAGAAATGGCTAAGCAAATAATGGTAAAATGGCAGAATGTGTTCCATTATGGCAACATGACATTTTATCATAAAAAATAGTAATAAATATAAAGAATTCAGAAAATTATAGGAAGAATTCAGATTAATTCAGTTTATCTGGAGTATAGAGTGTACTAAGGGAAATACTATTAGATGAGTTTGGAAAATTAGGATAGTGGTAGATTTTGCAGGTCCTTGAGTATCATCAGACCAAGAGTTTGAACTTTACTTGATTGCCAGTTTTAATTAACCAAAAATTAAAGAGCCAAGTTTTGACAAAATAAGATCTTTATATAGATATGATTATTCTGTTGGCAGCATGAAGGCTGAATTGAAGAAGGAAAAGAGTTAAGTTGAAATCCATTGCATTTGACCAAGTGAATGAATGATAATGAATACTTGTATTAGGAAGATCAGTAACATGAATAGAGAGGGGAGATCTAGGGGAAGTAACAGAAAAGAATCAAAAAATCTTAGAGGCTATTTACTTCTTAATTGGTCCATTATCCAGAATTTCTTCTACAGCAACTTCACATTTCACTTTTAGAATTATACTGAGGAAAATGAATATTTCCAAAGGCTGTCCACTGCATTTTGCAAATGCTACAATCCCTAAATTGTTTTCCCTTGGAAGAAGCCTAAAGTTTTCTTTCTATCACTTCTTCTCTTATTCAGAGTATAACAACTCTTTCAAATTATAGCCCTTCAAATGATTAAAAGTTAATTGGAAATTAGAGGAAGATAGGAGGTGATACAGTGAATAGAGTTTAGGATTTGGAGTCAGGAAAACCTCAGTTCAAAATGTGACCTCAGCTACTTTCTAGATATTTGACCTTGAACAAATTTACCTTAATCATGTTTGACTCCATTTTCTCATCTGTAAAGTGAGCTGGAGAAGGGAATGACAAGCCACTCTAATATTTCTAACAAGAGAAACCCAAACAGGTTTTTCAGTCAAACATGCCTGAAATGACTGAACATCAACAACAAACCCCAAGGGACATAGATAATACAAAAGTTATAATATTCATAAATAAATTTACCTGTTCACCTGAAATGAAGGTGTTAGATAACAGATCAGTGTTTTTCAGCCAAAAGAGATATTTGAGAATATTTATTTCATCCAATCCTTTATTTTATGAATTTATTTTATGAATGGGAAAATGAAAACTGGGAGAAATTAAGGTCACAGTGCTGAACTTAGAACTCAATGTAAATGTTCATTAAAGGGCAGCTAGGTAATGTAGTGCATAGAATACCAGCCCTGAAATCAGGAGGACCTGAGTTCAAATCTGACCTCAGACACAACACTTCCTATCTGTGTGACCCTGGGCAAGTCACTTAACCCCAATTGCCTCAGGGGGAAAAATGTTCATTAAGTTCTTACTATGCAAAATACTTAACTTGAACAATACTCACACTGTCCTCTGTTATTACTTGTTTCTTCATCAGGATAGACTCATTTTCTTTTCCAGTCATATATGTCCCTGCTGGTAGTTTTATATATTTATATATATGTAGAGGTATAATTTCATTTTTTCATATTTACTTACCTATGTGCATGTATAAGAGTTTTTGATTATCCCAATTGAAAAGCAATTACTTTCACTTTGTAAAATGCTTCTTGATTGAAAGAATGAGGCTATTCATTTTCTTAAATTAATTTAATGAAATTCTTGATATATATAATCATGTGCAAAGGGATTTTTTTTTAAAGTGATTCTGTCTCAGAACCAAATAAGAGTTGAATGATCTAGAAGTTAAAAGAAACAAGTGGTCATTCAGAAGTGAGCCAAACAACCTCAGAACAATAAACCAAAGGGGAAGGAATAGTTTGCCATAATATTCTCTTCACCTGCTTCAAAAGAAATCATTTTAGCAGATACTTCAGGTTGATTTCATTAATATCACCTATTCAAAAATTGAGAGCAGTCCCCTCCCAAATTCCTCTTAGTGCCCATTTATCCACAGCCCTTAAAATATAGTTGGCTGTTTCACTACCCATATGTTTCCAGTAATCTGAATTTTGCCTCAACCAAAAAGTAACCAACCAGTAATTAGAGCCAGATATAAATAGAAGTAGATTAATGTGCCTTCTGACACTCCCAACAAGTAAGTGTCCATTTTTTTCTTTGAAGATCTCAAAGAAAGAGAAGGCCATACAACCTCTTGAGATCATCTTTTCCACTTTGAAGAACTTCTTATTTTGGGGGAGATACTAGATCTAAATTTGCCTCTTTGATATTACCACCCATGACTCTTGGCTATATCTTCTGAAGCTATACAGAAAAAGCCCAAACCCAGATCCCTATAGCAATATATAAGTGCCTAAAGAAAATCATGATGTCCTGTTTTCTCTTCTCCAAGTTAATCAGCACAATTCTTTCGATTGTTCCTTCTATATATAACTGTAGGGCTCTTTACTGTCTTAGTTGCTTGCCTCTTATCAGTGTTTTTAGGCTCTGACACCAAGAAAGGAATGCAGTTGAGGATGATAAGTCAAAAAGATTTATGAGAACGCTACTCCTGAAAGTTGTTCCTCTTTTAATGAAGCTTAATATCACATTTTCTTTTCACTGCCACACTGCTCTGCTCACATACCTATTGAGCCTATTCCCAAATATTTTCTCATATACTGTTTAATCATTTTCCATCTTCATCTTGTACTTGTAAAGCTGATTTTTTTGTTAATAAGACTTTACAATATTCCTTTTAATTTTCAATTTATTTTATTCAGACTCTTGAGCATATGAGACCTTAATCTGAGGTCTGTAAATTATTTTCTCAAATGTTTTGATAATTATGTTGACTTAATTGGTTTTATAACATTATATGGTTTATCTTAAATCATTATGGATATACCTTGGGAAAGTTTTCATAGGCTCTACCACATTTAAAAAATGATTCTATGAGGTTAATCCCTCTGCTAGCATTTTTAGATCATTTTCAATATTGTATCCGCAGTGTTTTATATATTTCCTCCAGACAAATTTGATTACTATGCCAACTATACTTTTATCTAATCATTAATAGAAATTCTAAACAGCAACTTTAGAATCAGATGACCAAGATAAAGTGCTGTACATTTTTCTTATCTTTACTCTCTAAAGCAGTTCCTGGGATAAAGAAACTATTAGCAGAGTACTAAGAATGTTGATCCCCTCTCTTCTAATTGTACCCTGCCCCCCAAACAAAAAGCAAAGATTTGCTATCAGCAAAAGAAATTCTGAGAGAAATAAAAAAGGGAGCCAGCATGTATGGCTTTATGAGTTCTGAAGGAAAGGGAGCTGAAGTTTAATTGGGGCTAATCATTTCTGCCCCAGAGGTTAAGAAGGTCTATATCAAAGCCAATTAAAATATATTCCTCAGTGTTAAAGGAGACTTTATAGTGCTTGTAAATCCAGTCCTGGGAATAAAATAGTCATCAAAAGAGGAAGAGTCAAAAAGTATGCAAAAAATTAATGTTATAAAAGTGAAATCACCAAAGACTTCACAAGGAAAAGAATTCATTAGAAACCTATAGTACAAACAGATAAATCAATAGAGAAGATGCTAAAGTTAAAAGGGAAAATAAATGCTACATTGTCTAAGGAATTATGTACTTCTCTAAACAAATATCTCAAGATAAGGAAATTGAATTAATACCCAATGAATTAGAAACCTATATTGTTTCTGAACAGAGCAAAAAACTATACTGGAGGTTTTTTAAATGATTCAAGAGAGAAATTGGACTCTTAAAACACGTGAATCACTCTACTGTAAAAAGTCTACCCAAAAAATGTAAGAGAGAAAAGCAGACCCAGAATACAAATATGCTCAACTAAAGGAGACTCTCAGAGAAGAAAAACAAAACACTATAAATTTAAAAAACAACAACAAACCTCATTTCTATATAAGCAATTTTGATTTTGAAAACAAAGTATAGAGAAAAGTTGAACATTGTCATTGTTTTTTAGTCATGTCCACTGTCTGATTATTTGTAACCTTAGTTGAGGTTTTCCTGGCAAAGATATTTCTATTTCCTTCTCCAGCTCATTTTATATCTGAGGAAATGAGGCAAAGAGGGTTAAGTGATTTTCCCAGGATTACATAACTGGTTAAGTGTCTGAAATCAAATTTGAATTTTGGTCTTCCTGACTCCAGGGCTGATGCTCTGTCCATTGGCCAGAGTTGAACATAATAATACAAGCACTAAAACACACACATGTACACACACTCACACATACCAAAAAAAAAAAAAAAAAAAAAAAAAAATGAAGTTCTAGATACACAAAAGAAATTGAAAGACCAATTGATAGTGAAAACCAATTAAAAAAAAAAAAACTCAGAATGAATTCAAAGAAAAAAATACTGAGGTTCAAACTCCAAGACACACAGTGGCTAAATTAAACCATTTTAATGAAATAAATTCAAAAAGCAGGAAGAAATACCATTGACCATAAAGGAAAAGAAATGTGATTAATATAAGATTATTTTACATCCTCAAGAAACTTCAAAAGACAATAGAATAATATATTCTAAAATTTTAAAAAATGAACATTCAACAAAAAAGAAATGTTCGAAGTATTCCTCTCCCTTTGCCAGAAAAATAAAAACAAACGAGTGGCTTATTCAAACTGCAAAAATCTTAAACAACAAAAATCCAAGAAATATATAAATACAGCCATCAAGGAAAGAATAAGTAACACAGTAAATAACCCCTTCTCTAGAAACTTATTAAAAGAAAAAAAAACTGGAGAAAAAATCATTTTGGGTTATAAATAAGAGGGGTCATGAAGAGATTTCTTGCCAAAAGTAACAAGAAGATGCAGATAAAAGTAAAAATAGAAGTGAGAGTAGAGAAATAAATAATGCTAGATTTTTTCTAGCTACAAATTCTTTTAAATGTAAAATGTATTTTGTAGGTCTTATATGCAAAATGGGAAGGTACATAGAAGAGAGGAGAAATTATGGAAGACAGAGGGAAATGTGGGATGTACAGGGAAATTCCTATCATGAGACAGTGTTTCTATCCTCATTACCTCTCTCATAAACTGATGCTTCAAAGAGTCAACACAACAGAAAAAAAAAGCAGTGAGGTATGTGTGTGTGTGTGAAGATAATTATATAGGCATTAGTTAAAAGAGAGAGATAATTAAAACTCACTATTTCAGAAGTTTTAATTCAATGAGGAACACCTCCCCCCCCCAAAAAAAAGTAAATAAAACAACCCAACATCAAAAAGCTAATGAAGGAAAAAATGAATATGGAGAATACTAATAAAAGTTCAAAATAGACAAAAATAGAAGGGGTTAATAAAGAGGATGAGAAGGAAATCCTTTTTTTTAGAAAAATCATTCTTAGAAAAAGGTACAAAAGAATTACCAAAAGAAGTGGGGGAGTAAAAAAAGAGATTTTGAAGTAAAGTAGAAAAAAGAAAGGGAAGTTTGGATAACTAACAGAAAAATATGAGAGAAAAAGAAATCATTAAATAGAACTCCAAAATTAGGGAACTGGTTGACCTGAAGAAAGGGTAAAATTCAAGCTTGGGAATTAGAAATCTAACAAGAAAAATCCATCAAAACTCAGAACAAAAGATTCAGCATTGAAAATGATGAGCTACTTTAACTACAGAAGTGATAAAGAACACTAAAATCAAGTACTTTTATAAATATATCAGATGTTGTATGTGGATATGATGTTTGTTATGTTAAACTGAATCTTTAAATCAGGAGATTTACTATTCATTGAATCATAAACCTTTAGAGCTTGAAGGGTCCACAGAGAGCATTGATAGTGCATTGATAAATGATGCTTATATTTATTAATTTTCTAAATTGTTTTTATGTTTTTTTCTTCATAGTTTTATTTTGAGAATTACCAGTAAAATTACAGGCACATATAAAATATGAGTAAGAAATTATTACTGGTTACTTGATTCTAGCATATCAATTTGCCATAAACTTTTTTTATTTTTATTTTTTTCTGGAGCTCTTTAGTTTACAAAAAGGATTGCTATCATTCTCTTTTGGGTAATTCAGTAAAACTTTGCTTTATGAGCTACAATTACCATTCATTCATTCAGACACTGGACTATCGACTACAAAGAACCCAAATCTTAACAATGTTTACCTGTATTTCCTGTATTCATCATTTATTCCTAGTCCTATATTCCTAATGCCCAGCTGAAGAGACCATTTCTTAGGTACTATTGATGAGGTCTGGTGTAGGGCAGAGAGTTGTGGAAACCCCTGGTTGGCACAGGTCCTTTTAAATGAATTTACGAAATAAGACTGGCAAAAAGTTTATTGTTGGAACTGAGAAGTCAGCCTTTGCTAGGAAGGCTGACTTCCTTAGTGGCAAGGTTCCAACAGAGAAGTAAAAGGTCTAACAGAGGAATCTCCTAGCAGAGAAATCCCGACAGAGTTAAAGAGGGGTGTGTTCTGTTAGGGAAATAGGTGAGAGAGATAAAGAGAGAGTAATGCTGAAAAGAGAATGTCCTCTCAGTGGGCAGAGTGTCTTGGAAAGCAGCTATGCAAAGGGAGGTCCCTTGGCCTGGCATGATTCCTGTTTTGGCCTCAAACAGTTGAGCCCAGTTACTCCTTTTTATAATTGAAACTTTGGCTAGAGGCTGGGGGCAGTTTGAATTGAAATCAGACAGAGATTTTCAGAATTGAATAGAAATTTTCCATTTGAATGAGTGTCCCTGGACTAATCTCTAACTCAATAGAGATCAATAGAAATCTAGCTCTACAGCTAGGGCTAAGTAGGAGTGCTCCTGAACTCAACTAGTCCCACCAAGATAAACAGAATGAAAGCACTTTATCTTAATTCCTTAGGGCAGGTCTCTGAAGGGAGAGCTTCTCCTAGGGTTCAATGAGTTTCTCAAGCCTTCAAGCCTTCCCCTCAAAGTCAGAGAGAGAGACAGTTTCAGAGTGTTCCCCCCATCACTACCATATTATTGCACTGCCAAATACTGGTGACTGCTTAACTAAAATATCTGACCCATTTGCTAGCATTTATATAACATTTTAACATCTGCACAATGCTTATAAATATTCTCTCATTTAATCCTCACAAAAACCTCAGAAGATAGGTGCTGCTTATTAAACTTATTTTTCAAATGAGCAAATAAGAGAAATAAATGGTTGTCACTTGCCAAAAGTCATATAGCTAATGTCTGAGGCTAGATTTGAAGTCAAATATTCCTGATTGCAGGTCTAATGCCTTATTTGGGTAGTTATGAAGTTTTCTCTTTCCCTAAGCAATTTTTTGAATTTAATAATTCTTATAGAATCCAACTTCCATATGTAATACCAAAGAGATCTAGAAGTTCACAAAAGCTTATATAGTTTTACTTTAAACATTTTGTATTTGTATCACATATAAAGGGATTTAAAAAATACTTTTCCTTGCTTCTATTAGACCATTTAACTCAGTATTTGATAATAATGCAATTCTAATGAACTGGATGTACTAAAGAAGACTAATGGGTAGGTAGAAAATGAGATAAATTGACTACTTTTCATTTCTAGGAAATTTAATACTCAACAGTGGCTTTTGGGGATGTAATTAGGAGGACACCTAAGACCAACCAAATTTGGCTTTAAGTTTCTAAACTAAATTATTAGAGAACTGTGATCATTTACAATCAGTTTTTTCCATTGTTGCTGATAGGCTTGGATCTGTTGCTTTGTAAAATATGCATTTCATGCTATCCTTGGCAAATTAATATGAATTTTTGCTGAGCATCCCCTAGGCAATTTTATTTCCAGCCTCTGGCTTTTGCTTGGCTGGGCATTCATTGCCCATTCATTCATTGATACTGCTCCAGGAAATTTGTCTTTTGGCTTCTGCTTGCCTGAGCAGGTTTGGATGGTATATTCAATAATCTTTATTTCAATATTCTAACAAGAAATATTTCTTGCTGATTTCACCCCCACTGACTATTTGGGCTTCTGGTATGTCTCATTTCAAATACGTGTCTTCCCCTCATAACTATGATTTCTTTTTTTCTTCTGCTTTGCCTTAATTATATGATGAAGGTGATTTAATTAGTTAAATCTTTTGTACCCCATCCCAAATAGCCATCTTGGCTTACTCTTTTCCTTGTAGTACTTGCTCTCCTGTTTGGGGTTTAGGGAGGACACTAAAAGAAGGGAATGAGTAATCAGACCTGGAAATGGCTGCTAATTAACAGATACTGAACACTTCTTAATACTCAGTAGTCTGAAATAGCCCTCCCCAAGTCATCACTGTTCATTTTGTTGGGAAATTGTATGGCCACTTTCAAGGCTCAATTTCTTTACCTCTGAAGCTTTTTAATGTCTTCTTCTCCTAGATACTTCTTCTCTCTAGCCTTGTGTAATGTTTACTTTGTTTCTTTATTTATCTATATGAATACTTCTCATCAGTATCCCCTACTGGATCTTTGTCCATACCATGTTTATTCTCCATGAATATCTCCTAAAGTGTTCTGTCCTGGGCCCTCTTATTATTTATATATGTGCACACACACACACACACACACACACACACACATTGTACAAATTGTATAAACTAGCATATGTGTCTATACATGTATATATGTACAAATAATAAGAAACATCATGACATTAATGGTGACTGCATCATATGAAAGGATATTGATAAATAATATTCATATAGATAAAAAGAAAAACAAATGAAGCAAAGTATGTGTGTGTGCATACATATATTCTCTCAGCAATGTCATCAGATTCAGTTATCATCCCTTTGCAGATATTTTCCAGAACACCAATATATCCAACTTTAGTTAGTCCTGACATAGTCTTACTTCACCAGCTGCCTTTTGGACATTTCTAATGTCTTTCTCATGTCTTTCCCCAACTCCAGTCCATTATCCATTCATATGCCAAAGTGATTATATTATAGAGCTATACATTGTCATCTTTTAAAAAATAAGCTGCTGGTTCTCTTTTATAATCAAAATAAAATATAAAGTCCTCTGACAATCGGAGCTCATCACAACCTGTCCCTTTATTATTTTCTCAATCTTTTCAGATTTTTATTTCATTCTCTATATTCAGTGATCCAGTCAAACTTACTGTGCCTTTACCCAGCATATTCTACCTCCCATCTCCACACCTTTGCAATGTCTACTCACCTTGACTGGAATGCCCTCCGTTTCTCAGTTTCTTCCTCTGTCTTAGTTATCTCCTTTCTTAGCTTCTTTTAATTCCTTCAAGTAACAACTCAAATGCCACTTACTGAAAGAAACTTTTCCTGATCTCCATACACCTCTAGCCTAGGTGTTAGTGTCTTTCTCTACAAAATTACCTTTCCTCTACTCTAAATATACCTTATAAATCACCAGTTATTATCATAGTCATTCCCATCCTCATACACACACACACACACACACACACACACACACACACACAAGTTTTGTTAAAATATAGGATTCTTGAGTGTAGGGAATATTTTATGTTTTCTCTGTATTTCTAGTGCTTGACATAGTGTCTGCCATATAATAAGAGCTTAATACATGATTGTTGGCTCACTAATTTTTCATTTTATTTACATAGATATTTGAGAATTTTTAAATTATGTTTTCTAATTTAAATTTACTCAGGCCAAACTTTCTTCAAGTCTGATTTTAGCTTAAAAGTCTCCTGTTATTCTTAATTGTTATTGGAGTAGAAGGATATACTTTGGATAGAATAAACTTATAGACTTGCATTTCTCTAGAAAAAACTTGAAATATTGATCTATTTCCCATCAAAACAGAGCTTCCTTTACTATTTAATACTCATTCTTCAGTACTTCTCATATTTTAAAAATGAAAAAGATGCCTGCTGTTAGAATCATTCCCTTTGGGTCCTCAAGATGGAAGCTCCTGCTTTTGTATTGAGTAAGCTCCCTCTTTATTTGAGATACTCTAACATTTACTGTTAAGCAATTCTCAATTATAAATCAAAAGCCTTTTAAAAGTTCATTTAAATTGATTGATCACAAGGTCACAGTAGATTTAAGGCTTCAGTGAAGGATTTTTTTTTTTTAATACTGGAGTCTGTTGAAGAGAATTTTCTATGTCTGTGATAAATCTAGTATTATTTAGATTAACTGGTTTTGTTTGCTTGTTTTTCCCCCCCTCTTCTGAAACCATACTTAAAAGTTAATTGGGGAGGGAGCTATATTTCCAAATGTTGACTTTGATTTCAATTTGCATAAGGTATCAGTAGCTCCTCAACCTTGAAGAACTATCTAACTGGACACATGCCCATGGTAAATGTGGAAGCAAAAGGAGTGGTTCCTCCAATGCCAAATCAATTTTGTTCTTTTGTTTGTTTGTTTGTTTGTTTGTTTGTTTGTTTTTCCACAAAAAGAGTTGCTACAAACATTTTTTGCACATGTGGATCCTTTTTCTTCCTTTATGATTTTCTTGGGATACAGTCTCAAGTCTCTACTGCTGGATCAAAGAATATGCAGTTTTATAGCCCTTTAGGTATAGTTTCAGATTGTTCTCCAGAATGGTTGGATCATTTCACAACTTCACCAACAATGAATTCGTTTCCCAATTTTTCCACATCCCCTCCCAACATTTATCATTATCTTTTCTTATCAATTTAGCCAATCTGAGAGGTATGAGGGGTGTAGAGAGCCTGAACTCTGAAAGGGAAAAAATGTACTTAAATCTAAGTTGGCATGGTGCTTATAGTTAAGAACCTATTCAACGTGAGATAATGGTTCTCTATGGTGATGTAAAGATTGCCTGCACTCAGTGTGGTGTAGTGATGTAATTGTACTGAAATGTTTAAGGGCTGGGACAACTGGAAATGCTCTTTCAGCCACAGCTCTCAGCCACAGACACAGAGAAGATTTAAGGCTCCAGACTTCAGATGCTAGACTCCATCTTTGACCAGGCACATGCTGGTTCTCCTGCCTCCTTCATTCCCCCACTGATCCTCAGGATTGGGCTGATAAAAGAGCTATTCTGGACATTACAAGGGGGTTACCTCAGAATTGTTTTAATTTGTATTTCTCTAATCAATTGTGATTTGGAGAATTTTTTCATATGACTATGTATGGCTTGAATTTCATCATCTGAAAATTGTCTGTTCATATCCTCTGACCATTTATCAACTGGGGAATGACTTGTATTCTTATAAATTTAATACAACTCATTATATATTTTAGAGATAAAACTTTTATCAGAAACATTAGCTATAAACTTTTTTTCACCAACTTTTTGTACTTTCCTTTTAATCTTGTTTCTATTGGTTTTGTTTATGCAAAAGCTTTTTAATTTAATGTAATCAAAGTTGTCCATTTTGCCTTTGATAATGTTCTCTAGTTCTTCTTTGGTCATAAATAATTCCCTTTTTTCAAAGATTTGATATGTAAATAATCTCTTGCTCTTCTGATTTGTTTACAGTATCACACTTTATGCCCATATTATATACCTATTTTGCTATGGGATGTGAAATGTTGTTCTATCTTGATTTTCTGACATTATTTTCATTGTTTCACTCTTTTCATTTCGGATATTGGTAATTTATTCTTTATTGTTTCTAATAAAATTAACCAAAATTTTATCTATTTTGTTGGCTTTTTCATAAAACCAGCTCTTAAGTTTTATTAATTAGTTCAATAGTTTTCTTAGTTTCAGTTTATTAATCTCTTCTTTGAGTTTCAGAATTTCTAATTTGGCATTTAATTGGGGGGAATTAATTTGTCCTCTTTTTAGCTTTTTTAGTTGCATGCTCAATTCATTGATCTCCTCTTTCTCTATTTTATATAAAATTACCCCTAAGAATTGCTTTGACTGCACCCCATAGGTTTTGGTATGTTGTCTTACTATTGTCATTCTCTTGGATGAAATTATGCATTGTTTCTGTGATTTGTTGTTTGACCCTCTTATTCTTTAGAATTAGAGTAAAAACCAATTGGAAACTAAATAATCTCTCTTTCCCTGGCCATTTTATTGCATCACGGTCTGAAAGTAAAGCATTTACTATTTCTGTCTTTCTGCATTTGATTGTGAGGTTTTTATGTCATAATACATGGTCAATTTTTGTGGAGGTGCCATATACTGACAAAAAAAAAGGTGTATTCTTTTTTGTCCCTATTAAGTTTTCTCCAGAGGTCTATCATATCTAAGTTTTCCAGGATTCTATTAATCTCCCTAGTTTCTTTCTTGTTTATATTTTGATTAGATTTGTCTGATTCTTAGAGGGGAAGATTGATCTCCCCAACTAATATAGAGATGCTATCTATTTCTCCATGTAACTGGTTTAATATCTTCTCTTGGAATTGATATACTCTACCACTTGGTGAATATATATTTAATATGATTACTACTTCATTGTTTATAGTACTCTTTATCAATATGTAGTTTTCTTCCTTATCTCTTTTAATTGGATCTATTTTTACTTTTGCTTTATCTGAGATCAGAATGGTTACAACTTCTTTTTTTTTTTTTTTACTTTACCTGAAGCATAATTAAGTCCACTCCAATCTTTTACCTTTGATTTGTATGTGTCTCTTTGTGTCAAATGTGTTTCTTTTAAACAACATATTCTACAGCTCTATTTCTTAATCCACTCCACTATTTGCTTTCATTTTATAAGAGTGTTCATCCCATTCACATTCACAGTTATGATGACCAGTTCTGTATTTCCCTCCATCCTGTTTTCTTTTTTGTATATAGCAGTGTTTTGTTTTTTTATCCCATCCCACTTACCTTATCTTCTATCACCCTCCCCCTTCTCTTACCTTTTTTCCCTAGTGTTTCTGCTCTCCCTTCTTTTCAGCCCTTCCTTTTCTTTCCCCTTTCTCCTCCTACTTTTTTTCAAAAATGAAGTGATTCAAGGCAATTGATTTGAGATGGAAAGTGTCATCTGTTAGGATTCTTACAAGGTATTAAGTCAGTGGAATTGATAGAGACAATAATTATCTAATTTAGCATGATTCAGTATGATTGATCTGATCTTACAAGGAGATGTTATGGGCCAGAAATTGAAACAAGGTACTAAGGGAAATTGAGGAGACAGTGTTTAAATCTAGTTTAGAATTGATTTAATCCTACAACAAATAATGGTTTCCTAGCAATATGATGTATACTCAGGGTGGGGCATATAAGGAGGAGCTGTCAGGGTCAGGAAGGAGAAGCCCACCAGAAGCTCTTGGAGGAGGAGACAGATTCATTCCATCTTCTACCTTTGTGCTAGCTGGAGGCTGAAGCTGGCAGAGGCAAAAGAGCTCTTAGAATCAAGGAGAGGGATAACCTCTAGGAAAGCTAACCAGGCCCAAGGAAGGAGACAAGACTAGGAAAGAGATAATAAAGGATTTGCCTTTAACTCCTGGCTGCATTTGGGGTATTTACTGAAGTGAAACTAAGGCTGCCTCCAGAAGCGCCCCCTGCAAGAAACCTGCTCCCAGAGAAGATTATTCTTTCGAGAAGAACATTATAATCATCCACATCCAGAAAGAGCTCTTCAGAGACTGAATATAGATCAAAGCATAGTATTTTCACCTTTTTTGGTTGTTATTGTTGTTGTTTATTTGTTTGTTTTTATTTCTTTTCTCATGTCTTTTTCTGCTTTTGACCTGATTTTTCTTGTGCAGCATGAAAAATCTGGAAATATGTTTAGAAGTAATGCAAATGTTTAACCTATTATCAAATTGCTTGGTGTTTTGGAGAGGGAGATGGGGGAAAGATAGAAAGAAAAAATTGGAATACAAAATTTTGCAAAGATAAATGTTGAAAAATATCTTTGCATGTATTTAAAAAAATACTATAAAAATTTTAAAATTCTGATGATAAATTGAAAAAAAGATGGGCCATATAGCAAGAATGAGAAATAATTGATGGACATTTTTTCAATCTTCATTGTTCTCCCTATAAAATCAGGAAAATGAAAGATAGATGCCCACCAAACAGGGTGGATACTCTCTCAAATAGACATGTAGTCAAATTTATGGACAAAGAAAGTCAAGCACTGATCAAGCATGCACAGAAAAGGTAAGATATTTATCTTTAGAGATAATATTCACATCAATTGGATCCCATATCTACTGGAATATTGGAGTTAGGATGAGAAAGTAATTCAGGATCCAGGACTTGCATTATTTGGGTCATTATCTGATATTGCTTTTAGAGCATCTAACTAAGAATTTATATAACATGTGGTGACTACAGGCTTCATATAAAGGAAAACCTTTTACATTTACACAGGAAATAAAGTACATGAATGAGAATATAAAATTAGGCAAATGGCCTGCATATAAGTAGTAAGACATTTTCTGAACAAATATATTGCTTCACAAGAAATTTAAACATAATTTCACATTTAACAAAAATATTGCTGTAAAAGCAAAATCTTGGAAGAAGAAAATATAATGCTGCAGAGAAGAAAAACAAGTCACAAAAATACCCTTTTCACCCCAATGAGACTGATGTTCTTGAAGTTTTTTCAGTCTGTCTTGAGCTGGAGAGAGGTTTCATTCCATCAGACTGTTCAGAAGCTTGGTTTCATGTGGTTTTCCAGAGAAACCGGCAGAGCTGGTTTTCCATTCCAGCTTCATTCCACCATCTTGGCTCCATCCTTGCTACAAAGGCCCTTTCAACTAAAAAACTGACACACAGCTAAATGCAAATAAAGTTCACTTCAAGTCCTTTGTGCAATCTTGATACATGGCATGAAATGTGAGAGTTCTAGTATAAACTTTTTTACTTGAAAATATTGTAGTGAATAATTTTTTAGAGACTTCTAATATAAAGATTGATTTTCTCAATGTTTCTCTGTTCAGTAAAATTCAGAATAGAAAACACTGTGATAGTCAGTGTAAAGGAATAGAAGAAAATAAGAAAAATTCTCATTTAATACTTAAGCTATTTGATGGTATTTTTGTGACTTGTTTTTCTTCTCTGCAGCATTATATTTTCTTCTTCCAAGATTTTGCTTTTACAGCAATATTTTTGTTAAATGTGAAATTATGTTTAAATTTCTTGTGAAGCAATATATTTGTTCAGAAAATGTCTTACTACTTATATGCAGGCCATTTGCCTAATTTTATATTCTCATTCATGTACTTTATTTCCTGTGTAAATGTAAAAGGTTTTCCTTTATATGAAGCCTGTAGTCACCACATGTTATATAAATTCTTAATTAGATGCTCTAAAAGCAATATCAGATAATGACCCAAATAATGCAAGTCCTGGATCCTGAATTGCTTTCTCATCCTAACTCCAATATTCCAGTAGATATGGAATCCAATTGATGTGAATATTATCTCTAAAGATAAATATCTTACCTCTTCTGTGCATGCTTGATCAGTGCTTAACTTTCTTTGTCCATAAATTTGACTACATATCTATTTGAGAGAGTATCCACCCTGTTTGGTGGGCATCTATCTTTCATTTTCCTGATTTTATAGGGAGAACAATGAAGATTGAAAAAATGTCCATCAATTATTTCTCATTCTTGCTATATGACCCATCTTTTTTTCAATTTATCATCAGAATTTTAAAATTTTTATAGTATTTTTTAAATACATGCAAAGATATTTTTCAACATTTATTTTTGCAAAATTTTGTATTCCAATTTTTTCTTTCTATCTTTCCCCCATCTCCCTCTCCAAAACACCAAGCAATTTGATAATAGGTTAAACATTTGCATTATTTCTAAACATATTTCCAGATTTTTCATGCTGCACAAGAAAAATCAGGTCAAAAGCAGAAAAAGACATGAGAAAAGAAAAACAAACAAATAAACAACAACAATAACAACCAAAAAAGGTGAAAATACTATGCTTTGATCTATATTCAGTCTCTGAAGAGCTCTTTCTGGATGTGGATGATTATAATGTTCTTCTCGAAAGAATAATCTTCTCTGGGAGCAGGTTTCTTGCAGGGGGCACTTCTGGAGGCAGCCTTAGTTTCACTTCAGTAAATACCCCAAATGCAGCCAGGAGTTAAAGTCCAAATCCTTTATTATCTCTTTCCTAGTCTTGTCTCCTTCCTTGGGCCTGGTTAGCTTTCCTAGAGGTTATCCCTCTCCTTGATTCTAAGAGCTCTTTTGCCTCTGCCAGCTTCAGCCTCCAGCTAGCACAAAGGTAGAAGATGGAATGAATCTGTCTCCTCCTCCAAGAGCTTCTGGTGGACTTCTCCTTCCTGACCCTGACAGCTCCTCCTTATATGCCCCACCCTGAGTATACATCATATTGCTAGGAAACCATTATTTATTGTAGGATTAAATCAATTCTAAACTAGATTTAAACACTGTCTCCTCAATTTCCCTTAGTACCTTGTTTCAATTTCTGGCCCATAACATCTCCTTGTAAGATCAGATCAATCATACTGAACCATGCTAAATTAGATAATTATTGTCTCTATCAATTCCACTGACTTAATACCTTGTAAGAATCCTAACAGATGACACTTTCCATCTCAAATCAATTGCCTTGAATCACTTCATTTTTGAAAAAAAAAAAAAAAAAAAAAAACAAGTCTATCAAAGTTGATCATCACATAATCTTTTTGTTGCTGTGTACAATATTGTCTTGCTTCTGCTCATTTCACTTGACATTAGTTCATGTAAATCTCTCTAGGCTTTTCTGAAATAATCCTGCTAATCATTTCTTATAGAACAATAATATTTCATTACATTAATATACCATAATTTATTCAGCCATTACCTAGCTGATTGGCATCTATTCAATTTCCAGTTCCTTATGTGAGAAGTTAAATTTGCCACAAAGTTTGTCAAAACAGGATAAAGGGAGGGTAAAATATCTTGTTAAGACATCTCCAACCAATCACCGGATAAGTCAAGGAATTATCTAGAAAACAAAATTCCTGACAAAGGGCCACAGGCTTAAATCGGCCCAAACTGGCTGGAGTCAATGACAGGACAGAAGCATTTTGCCATAGGGAATGGACACATAACAAGGACTATAAATCTGACCTAATCGTGATTTGGTTCGTAAAGCCCACCAGTGGTAATAAACTCTGACTAAATCTACCCACTCTGAGCCTTGATGGACCTGAACCAAAAGTATAGATTTTGATCTGCCTTCGGTATTCAGTGTGTGTCTGGACAGGAAGCACATCCACTTCTAATGAATTAAAGAATTAAAGTATTCTTTTCTCACTCTAAAAGAGCATTGGGTGTAACACTAGTCCTTGACCAGCTTGCAACTGGGTAAGCAGTGAGCAATGGCAGCTCTTCCTAAGTTTACTCCCCCAACCCTACTGAGTTCCATGGGGTCTTTTGATAACACTTGCTACTTCAAAAAGAGCTGGTATAAACATTTTTGCACGCCATATCTTTTCAATCAATAATGTTTTCTCCTATGACAGCATAGTTTTTCCAGCCTTATGTTGGAAAAATCATGCATTCAATTATATTTAATATAGAATAAAATAAACATGACTTTTCTTGTTTATGGAAACAATTGGGATTAACAGTCATTGACTTACTAAATGTATATTTTAATAAGTACCTAGTCCAGACAGCATGTCACTGTGGCACTGTGTTTAAAGTTTAAAAAAAAAAAAAAAAGAGCTGGGTTTAAATCTTGCATCAGTATGTAAATCTGTGATCCTTTGACTTTTGGTATTATTTTAATTTCTGAGGAGATTTTAAGGCCCAAGTTTAAGGATAATGCTTGGAAGTTGTTTATGAAACATTAAGACAAGTTATTACATAGGTGGGCTTAATGAAATATTGCATATTGAAATTTAAAATTTTCCAATACAAATCTCAAACTACCAAATTTCAAAAATCTTTTCATCTTATTATTTTCATTTGAAACTGAGACAACTAAGAACGATACATAGGTTTAAGAAAATTGACAGGTTATTTACGTAAGATTAGATCCAGACCATTTTAAAGAAATAGAAATTACAATAGAAATCTTGTAAAAAGATTTAAAAGGTAAGAGATTACACACTTCCATTGGAGGGTTTTACAGTTGTAGTGATGTTATTTTGGTCCTCTTTGAGAACAAAGGACAACAACAACTATAGTTAGAGGATATTAGAGTTGAAAGGAAGTGGAAAGATCTAATACAATCATCTTCATTTTATGGGTGAGACAACAGAGACTCATTGAGATTAAGTGGTTTGCCAGCAATAACATGTCTAGTCAGTTTGCAAATCTGAGCCAGATTTGAGGTCATTTAATTTCCAGAGCCAATGTTTTACAATTCTCACAGTTAATAAGTTGAAACAATATCTAGTCCCCCCTGCCTCCCTCATTTCCACTCATTGACCTTCTCAGGCAGCATTTTAGGCCTCTAGGATGAATGGACAGATAATTAAATCACTGATATAAGATAGGTTCTTAGAGAAAAGAAGTATTAAAAACAGTACCAGAGAATTTGGGGAGTCTATTTCAACAGGAGCCATTTGAAGGTTGTGAATGTTGTTACATTAACAAAGAGACATGCCAAGCACTACTGAGAGCTTTCGGAAGCATCCCAAGTGTGCTCCACTTGTCTGCCACCAGATGCTTCAAGTAATGCTATATTCATCACTTCCTAAACTTAAGCCTTTGTTAAAGTATAAATGTAGCCATTAAGCTATTAATAGCATTGAACTAAATAAATTAGCTTATCAGGCTGTCTGATAAAGGTTGGCATTCTAAGGTAAAAGAGTATGTATGAGAGAAGAATAGATCTGTGTTGATGGAAGAGGACCAGAACAAGGTCAGTAGAACAATTCCAGAAAGGATCTCATATTGGGGTTCCTAGGAAGCCTACTGCTCTGGATATTGACAGACTTGGGAAGCAGAGGGAGAGTATAGAAAAGACAAAATAAGAATGCCTTTCTGGAGGCAGAGAGAAGTAGGGACCAATCACAAGCTTCACTTCTTCCAGATTTTGCTCAGCGTCAGCTATGGATTCCATGTAACCTTTAATATTATAATAATCTTAAAAAGAATGGCTTCATTCAAAGAATGTTGATTATATTTCAAGGACTTAATTGCAATGGCATCTATCCTTGGTCTGCACTCTCTTCAATAAGTGACTAATAAGTAGTGATTAATAGCCAATGACCCTCTGACAGTGTGTGAATCTGACATCTAAGAATATTTTTCATAGGAATTCATGAAAACAATTGACCAAAGTCACAGGAGAATTTGTATCTGTTTCAGTGAAAGAAGGATCCAGATAGATGAAATAACAGATCCTTCAAATCTATCACAGCTTGTGAGGTCAGTGTGGTTGTCATCCCTCAATGATCCTTGCAAGTCCCAAGATTGGTCCTCAGGTTGACTCATTCAGCTCATTCAATAACCAATCACACCTTCTACCACATTTCACAGAAATAATCCATAACAAAGGAGTTGTCAAGTTTCCTAATACAGTTTTTTCCACCAGTGTCCAAGTATTGAAACATAAAGATCCCAAATAACTGAAATTTTCTCACCCAGTAGGCAATAAGGAGATGGATGATAGGTAAAGAACAAGTTATAATACATTTGAAGTGGTAAAATAGGCCCCAGAAGTGGTAAATAGAAATAGCTTTGAGAGAACAATAGATTTGGGAAGGCATAATTGTAAAAGAATATTATTAAAATATGATAACAGAGTCAATATGTTTAGGCATCAATCACAAGTTATAAAGGCTTGCTATTTATTTAACATGAATAGCTTCAAGCAGATATGACACAGAGAGCAGTCATACTGAATGAGCAATTTATATTTTGGGGCATACAAACATTTAAAATTTCAGAGGAGCAGAGGCAGCATCTATGGAAGAAGGCAAAAAACTAGGAAGGAGTTTGGGTTGGTAAAGGCAGGATCTAGGAGGAGCTGAGTAGAATCCACCTGACTAACTAGGTCACAGACCTGTCTAAAGATATGCTAATCAAAGCAGTGCCAGAGAAGTTTGAAACAATGGAGGCTAATTAAGAATTTTTCCTCTCATCATTCTCTACAAACAAAAGAGTCTGGGAAAACTGAAAAGAATAGGATGGGCGCCTTTTAACAAGGCTTAGCTAAATTTAAGCTAGTTTAGGGTACATCATATAAACAAGAAATTATGAAAAAGAAGAGGAATAATGCAAGTCATCAGTGCAAAATGTGAGCAAAAAGATGATGTGCCAGTCTTAAGTCAAAAGAGAACTAACCAGTGGATAGCCCCAATCCACTGATATCCTCAAAATGTCAAGAAAAATTAATAAGCTTTGAAGTTTGCACAGTGCTTCACATATGTAATCTCATTTGATCCTCATAATAATACTTTGAAGAAGGAGCTATTATTAGCCTCCTTCTATAGAAGAAATTGAAGCTTAAATGACTTGCCCTAAGTCACATAACTAGTTAAGTTTTAGAGCTACACAACAAGTCTAGTGATCTATCATTTACATCATCAGTTCCCTCTGTAATAAAGTATATTTCTTTTCCTTAACCTTTTTGAGAAGAGGTTATAAAAAGAGTAGAGCTGGATAGATTGTTACCTTCAAGAAGAATTCAATGACCAAATCCCAGACCCATTGGAACATTTGACCCAAATCAAATTTTACCATTCTATATCATGGAACATAAATAATAGAAATGATGAGGTTGTTGTAGCAGTTCCTAGTTTGAAATAAATACAAGGTACAAGGCACATGTGAAGAATTCACAGTGGCAGTCTCCTTGCCTAAAGATATCTTTATTTATGAGAAGAGGTTAAAGGGGATATAAAATAGACACCAGGGGTAGTAAATAGGAAACAGATTCAGGAGAGCATATAGTGTTGTGCCATAGTTCCCTTATAATTGTCCTGCCTCAGTTTCCCTTCATTGCTCTGTCTCAATACCCCTGGTTGCAACACCACCCTTCCCTCCTAATCATTAGAACTAATATAATTTAGGGTTGGCTACCAGAAGATTATAAATTGTAAATATTTAATCCAGATAAGGAGAAAGACCTTCTATCTTAGATATCATGACCCCAGACCTTCCCTACTTATGAGAATGTCCCGTGCCTCCCCCATTCTGTCATTGTTCTTCTTGATCCCAACTTATCAGAATATCCAATGCCTCCCCCCATCCTGTCAGAACCAGATTGATACTCCATTCTGCTCTCAGTACTCTGACTCTGCCCCTGCCTCAGTCTACCCCATTAATCTGGAGCCAAATGTATGTATATACATTTGTGTGTATATATATATATATATATATATTTATTTATACATTCCCTGCTGAATGCTTTAACACATCAGTCCTGGGGCAACATGCCTCCAGCACAATCTGTTCCTCTCAAATAAAATATTAAAAACTCTCTAATCTCTATTTTACCCCAGTTTTTCCAACATTATGGTAGTTAGCAAGGAAAGGGGATTTTTAACAATTAACAAGAGAAAAGACAAGTTCCCAAGTGGAACTCACAATTAACCAGTAGAAAGGGAATATTCATCATGAGGTAGGAGTATGCCATTGACTTGCAGGCTAAATCCATAGAGGAGTTTAGCACCCTAAAAGAGTTAGTTAGTTATAACAAAGAGAAAGACACCATGAGGCAATGGGAGGTGATAAGAAAGGCACCATGAGATAGAATGACATAGCAGGCTAATCTTAAAAGGGATTCAGCAAAGATGGCTGGGATAGGGGCACATTTATAGGGAAAATTTTACCTTGGGAGTTTGATATTATCATTTGGCTTTCCAGTTGGATAAGTGGGGTTTTCCAAAGACCCCCACCTGAGGTGATCCCATCAGTGTCCTTCACTGCCTGCCTCAGGAAGCATCACAATCCTGTCAGTACTTCAGGCTTCCTCTGCAAACCCCACCTAGTTACCAAGAACTCATCAGAAAGATTTAGCAAACCTTACAAGTATAAAAATGAAAATGAAGTTCTCTAGTATTATTTTTTCCTAGAGTAATATTCTGTAGAAAATAAAAATATCAATGCCATAGTCTTATTTTCAAGATGAATGAAATGTTGGATTAGCCTGTCATCTTTTTGAGATGTGAGAAATAAAGGGTGAGAGACACCCTAATAGCAATGGAGTCCCAGGTTTTTGCAAAAGAATTCAAACTCCCAATCTCTAAGCCATGTTTTTGGCAAAATGAGTTTATTACACTGAGAAGTTCCCTCAGTGAGCTAGTTCCTGATTAGGAATTAGCAAAGATTTGGGTAAACAGCCTTGATTTTTATTTAGCCTTCTATGGCCCAGGGGCAGGGAGAAATCTCCAGATGATTTGAAGGTCTAATCAATAATGGGTGGTAATTATGCCCCAGGTCAAGATCTGCAAATGAACTATAGGTGGGATTATTGTGGGAGTTTTCTCTGGTAATCAAGTAGGAGGATGGGGATGCCCCCAATGGTCTAAAGGGGTTGAGTTTTAGGGTTTTTCCAATCCAGATCCACCCCCCTTCCAAAGATCAGGGGCAAACAGTTCCTATTGCATCAGTCTGATTTATTTTTAAACATAAGCATATTTCTTTTATCTTCTGAACCAAGAATTTGCAATAGGTTCATAAAATCTCTCTAAGATCAGTTAGATTATATTTGCTTAAAAATATGTGGTAGTAAGCTTATCCTCAAAAAAGATGGAAAAAAAGCAAGTTAAATCTTTCTTTGAAAAAGTGGGGAACTTTTGGTCTGGGGCATTAACATATATTGTTAGATATGATTGGTATGTTAGTTTTGTTGAACTGCTTTTGCTTTTCTTTATCTTCTTTTTAATTTTTTTGTTGTTGTTCCAAGAGAAGGCTAACAGGGTAGGAGATAGGATTATATTCTAAAATTAAATGACCAAAACAAAAGCCACAAATAAAAAATTTAAATGTAAAATAAATGTGTGTTGTGGTATTCAGGATATTCCATATATTTTCTATTTTCTATTCAGTTGTCTCTGTGTGTGTGTGTGTGTGTGTGTGTATGTGTGTGTGTGTTTGGGTGTGTGTACATGTGTTTGGGTGTGTTTTGATATGTGTTATTAGATCTGGGATCTCATTATTGCTGGATTCTCTGGGTTAGGAACTTATGCAATGCAAATTGTGACCTTCTTTGCAAATGATGGATTGAGGGAATTGCCTGGGGCACTGAGAGATTAAATAGCTGAACCAAGGTGACAGAACCATTAAGTTACTTAAACTGAAGTTGGAACAGAATTCTTCCTGTCTTTGAATCCATTTCTAAACACTATATCATACTACTCTTGAAGAATTTTTAAAATATTTGACATATCTTAAGAGTCTGAATTAAGGCCCATGGCAAGCAGTTGGCTTTAGTTTTTGTAAACTGTCATTACTAGTTTCTAGTAGTTTAAAACCTTGTACTTGGTAATGATGAGGTTTGGTGCAGGGCAGACAGTTGTGGGAACCCCGTCTGGTTGGCCTTCGTAAAAGAATTTATGAACTCGAAAAGTTAGACTGGCAAAAAGAAATTTATTGGCACTGAGAAGTCAGCCTTTGCTAGGAAGACTGACTTCCTCATTAGTAAGGTCCTGACAGAAAAGTAAAAGTCTAACAGAGGAGTCCTGGCAGAGAGAGAGACAAAGTTCCAAGCAGAGAAATCCCCTAGTAGAGAAATCTGGACAGAGAAGTAAAGAGGGATATGGTACTGTTAGGGAAATAGGTGAAAGAGATAAAGAGAGGTTAACACTGAAAAGAGAATGACTTCTCAGCAGGCAGAGGGTCGCAGCTATATTAAGGAAAGAAAGAGGTTCCTTGGTGTGATAACTGCTTTTGGCCCTCTGCAAGAAAATGCCCCAAGTCACTCCTTTTTATAATTTGAAACTTTAGCTAGGGGCTGGGTGCAGTTTGAGTTGAAATCAGACCAAAATCTTCGTAAATTGAATAGAAATTTTCCAATTGAATGAGTGTCCGTGGACTAATCTTCAACTCAATAGAGGTTGATAGAAATCTAGATCTCCAACTCAGGCTAAGTAGGAATGGTCCTGGACTCAATTAACCCCATCAAGTTAAACAGAATGAAACCATTTATCTTGATTCCCTGGGGCAGGTCTTTCTCAGGGGAGAGTTCAAGGAGTTCTCAAGTGTTCACCTCATGGTCTCCCCTTCCCCCCAAATCAGGATAGCATCGGGATTCTCCACATCAGTAATGTGTTATAATAGAAAGATCCCTGGACTTTGCAAAGGAAAATGTGTGTTTATATTCCATAACATAAAACCTCTGGGAGCTCTAGTTTCCTCATTTGTAAAATGAAAATAATATCCTACCAACCTCAAGCTGTTCTATAAGAAGCACTTTTCTTTTGCAGATCTGTAAGGAAAGGTACTGACATTTTTTGGCTTTCTGTTTATATTTGTGTTCAAAATATTCTTATATATTCTTACTTCAACAGTATACATTCCTCTGGGATGGGAAAAGAAATGTTCTGTTTATGTGCTGTTAAATTGATAGATTGAATAGACCAGAGACCCCTCTTTATAAATAAAGATGATAAAACCATTTTCTGCCATTACATAGATATCAATAGATTTGTGCCTTTAGTTACCTGCTTTTTACCTTGCATGGCCTTACTGCATTTGCAGCCAGTATTCCCAGATAACAAAAACATCGAGTAAAATATTTAATAATACATTACATGTTCAATCATAATCTTCATTTTAAATCCATGAGAAGTCAAGCCCCCTCCCAACTTCCATAGATATGAACACAAATCAAAGTCATTTAGGCAAACCTTAACTCACACAAGGAAAAGTACATCACCTAAATCTACTTCAAATTATCTTACCCTACAGTGTTTATTTTATTTTGCATTGGTATACTTAAGTATAATTATTTGACTGTCATTTTCAACCTCCTGTAACCACCCCCCCCAAAAAAAAAATAGTATGGGAATAAATTGTTAGGCATCTAATAGCAAATGAGGAAAATGATATCTTATAATGAATTATGCAAAAAAGAACCCTAAAATTATAAGATACCTGAATCAAGAAACTGTCTATTTTTTTCTTGCTCTCACCTAGCAAATTATGAGGTATAGAGAAGGTAGTCAAACAACAAAGTGTTTTTTTTTTGTTTGAAAACATTGGAGTTTTTGAAATTTGGCTACTACAATATTTTCACCAAGATTATGTTTTTCTTTGTAGGTCCAATCTGGATATGACGTGGTACGCTATGAGAACATTTTCTCTCTCTGCTGGGTTCTAGAACAGATACTTCAAGACAGAACAGAAGACAATCTTCTGCCAAGTATAAGTCCAGAAGAACAGGAAACCAGAAAGTTTCTTGATCAACTTGATCAAACTATTCTCCATCTCTCAGATGAATTTCCTCTGTTTACTTTGTACATATGGAGAGTGGGTATTCTTTTGAACTCAGCTCAAATAAGAACTGTTGAAAATAATTCACCTCCCTATTCTCAAACATATTAAAGGTGTGTTTGGAATATTTGTGCCTGGAACATTTTCAGAAGAATTATTTTTAAAGACTCAGTGTTGAAAACATAAAATGGATTTGGCAATAAAATTATTCATTTGGCTTATCCACTTAGCTTAAAAATTGTCTATAATAGAATATGGAAGTTGTGTTGGCCTTCTGTTACAAAGCTAATTTATGGTAAGCGCACTCTTCTTCACCCTGCCTCCTTCTCTCGGAAATATATCAATACTCAGATTATATTAATTATATTATCATTTTTGTCTCTTTCCTATGGAATCATTTGGTTTATTTATATCTATATTATACAAATAGAATAGTCTTTAAAGAGACTTCCCTGTAACATGATCTAATTGAAATACAAAAATAATTTACAGTTTTTCTTAAACAATAGTTTTGAGACAAGAGGCCATTGAAGTAATTTTATATATAATATATACATTTTTTCATCTCATAATTTCAATTCCATTATTGTATATCATAATAACATTATTCCAAAAACTATCTAGGTATGCATTTGATGCTGAAATGGTTTTTGGTCTACAGAGATATTGAGATATTTCTTTTTTATTTGTTGCTGAAAGTAGAAAATTATCATATTTCTATAATTGTTTTTTCAAGCAGTTCATGTAGACTTAATTAAGCCATTTTAAGACTATGTAACAAATTCTAAAACTTCTGTTCAGAATTATGTTGTCTAGTTATTAAATTTGTTGATTCTACCATTGGCACGCTCCCATTGACTTTATTTCAATTTTCAAATGTCTCACCAGGAAGTATTTCTTGAACATCTCCCAGAATGCCTATCACCATATTAGATATTTACAGGACAGTAAATATCCACTCCTTTTTAAGCCTGGGTGATAATTTTTCATAAGTCAGTGAGTAGTCTCTGATTATTTTAGGATCAGTAGATGTTAACTCCATCTATATGAAGATAACATGTCTATCAAGTTAAAAAAAAAAAATATATATATATATATATATATATATATACACTAGGTAATTTAATAATATCTGAATAATGAAATGTTTTCCTAATTTTAATTATTTCTAGTAAGCTTAGACCCTATTTTAAATATCCCTCACTTGAGGCATACTAATTAAATACAAGTGATTCTGACCATCTGGCAGAAAGACTAGGATAGGGGGTGGGAATGCAGTAGAGTTGATAAAGACAGATGTTGGTTGCTTATAACATAACTACATGAGCAAGGTCTCATTATTCCTAAGGGCTTTGTGTTCTAGTATGCTTATAATCCATTCATTCCAACATCCTTTTATCCTAAATGTCACTGTTGAACAAAGATATAGATGAAATTCATGTAAAAGGAACATTGATAACCCTTCTACACACCATATCTCATTCCTTTGCAAATTGGAAGAAATTAAGTAATGAAATCATGAGCATACTATTAATGTCTAAGATAAAATTTGGACACAGATCTCCTATATCCTATGCCCAGTTACCAAATATACTACACTATGCTGAGATTAGAGAAAAAGGCATGAGGAGTTGGCTTAAATTAGAACATAATATGTGAAAAACATTCTGTTTTTATTAATTTTGTACTCTTGTTTGTTTGGTATGCAAATTTAACTTCCATTAAAAGTTTTGTGGCCTTTTAATACTCTAACTTCCAGCATTTGACATTATTAAATGAGTGATGGAGAAAGCTTCACGGATCTAAATTTGCATTTTGAATATGAGAGGTAAAGAGGCAAAATGAATAAATAAATGTTTAGCAATTCAGCTTTGGCAAGTTCTTAGCAGTTGCTACTTCTTTTAGATTCAACTAATATTGGCCCATAGAATCTCAATTCTGGTCACTTTTCTCAGTGTAAGACAAAGTGTTTTTGTTTGTTTGGAAGTTTCTTACCATGTTTCAGTGGAATAATAAACAGAGAACTAGACTTAAAATTGCGAAGAACCAAGTTCAAGTTCTCACTCTGATTAGTACTACTTTTATAAACCATCTGTTTAAGATAATGAATATTTTACCTTTCAATTAACTTTACTGGTACTAGTATAGACAAAGCCTAAATGTTGTTAGAGAAATGAAGAAAACCAAAGGCTCAGATTTATTTGTACATTTGGAATTTTTTCACAAGTCAAATATAATTTTTAAAAATGGGTATAGTTGTGGATTATCCTAGTTATATTCTCAGTCATCATTTATCATTAAGTGGCTATATCCACTGCAGTGTTTTGAGAGAATAAAAATTTCCCCATTGATACCAGTGTTCAGTTTTACAGTTTTAAATGAATATTTTGTATAGTGTTCAACACATAGTGAGCATTCTCATCCTTGAGCTTTCATGACACTGTTGTTTCCTGGTTTCTTATTTACTTAGCTTCTCCTTTTCAGTTTCCTTTGAGAACAATCATCCTTATTCAATTTCCTCGTTATAAAAGATCCCTAGGTCTAAATCCTGGGCAATTTCTTTTCTCTCTGTACTCCCTTTCTTAGTGAACTCATCAATTTATTATCAACCCTAATCTCTCTCATTGACTCCCCAAATGACTCCCAGGTTTATACAACAAGTCCTGATGAGGTTCAGCTACCTTCGATTCCCAGTCAGGGAGCCAAAAATGATGAGGTTTGGTGCAGTGCAGGGAGTTATGGGAACCCCCTTCTTGTGAAGCCCGCCTTAGCACCCTGGATACTTTAGAATCAGCCAGAATCAGGATCATCAAAAGTCCTTGATCTTTATTCTTTGTGGACGTGAATAGAATGGTGATACAAAGTGAAAGGAATCACAACACAAATCTTCCAGGAGTGATTCTGGCTTTCTCACTCCACTCTCCAAATCCTCCACCTAATCTTCTCTACAACAGATCAAACCTGCAGAGTAGTGGGCAGGGCCATTTTTTCTCCAAGCATCTACTAATAGAGTATTGTCCATTTGGAAATTAGCCTTAAGTGCTCGGATCTCAGTGCAGCTGCTCAGTTTCAGCCCATTACATCTCCCATTTTCTTTTGTTTTAGAATACAGGTGATCACACCATCCCTGATCTCTCAGGAAGAGAGGTGAAAAGCACCAAAGGGAAGTGGAGATTGCTAGAGGGTTTCTGGGCTGAAGGGTCTTATCAGAAACAGGGATGCACAAACCCATCAGCATGGGAGGTATTACCAAGCACATAGCAATAATGCACAGGCTATTAGTGATGACTCTCTCCACAGTCAGTGCAGACTCGATGTGGTGTAACAAACATGAATTGTACACGCAAGTAATGGCATAACAAACAATATAAATCAACATGGTGTTGTAAAAGATTTCCAGAAGTCCTAGAAGGAGAGTATGTAAATAGCAGTCACACATACATCTTCTTCATCATCCAAGAGATAGTCCAAAACCAATCTATTGTCCATTGCTTCACATGTCAGGGAATCCAATGATTGCTGCAAATTTTTGAAGTCCTGCAACAGTCTTTTTATATGTTAGGGAATTCAGTGATTTCTGCAGATTTTGAAGTCCTACAACAGTCTTATCATTTCTCAGAAAATCCAATAATTCCTGAGGGTTTTCAAGTTCTACAACAGTCTTATCATGTCTCAGAGAATCCAATGATTCCTGAGGTTTTCAAGTCCTACAACAGTCTGATCATGTCTCAGAGAATCCAATGATTCCTAAGGATTTTCAAGTCCTACAACAGTCTGATCATGTCTCAGAGAATCCAATGATTCCTGAGGGTTTTCAAGTCCAAAAATGTTTGATGTCCATGAGTCAAATGCCATAACTGCTACACTCTCTCATGGTGAGGACAGTCAGCAATGGAACCACCTGATGTTTCTTGGGTCTTCTCCTTCTTTTCAAGGGTCTGCTCCATCTCTCTGCGATGGACAAGGTGAATACAGCTCGTTGACACCCATCTGATTCCTTCTCCACCTGTAGAGATACAAGAAACCCTCTCCCCCAAGCAGTTAGCCTATCTGGTTCCTTCCATTCACCACTTTCTGGGTCTCTCCACATCACCTGGTGAGTATCTAAAGATAGTGGAGCTGCTCACACTGGACATTGCTCTTCCGGTGGGTTATAAAACCTGTCTGTTGGAGCCAGTGCATCTTTGGCAAAAATCAAGAAGTTAATAGTATAAAGGGCTAGATTTAGAAGTTCTCTAGGATTACCTGTGGCTTCCTCTTTCTTTTGTTTTTTGGAGGAGAATATTAATTTCTCCTTCTCCTCTATTATTGCCTGTCCTTGAGAATTAAAGAGTATACCAGGGGTGTGTAAAATCTTATACTGTGCACAAAAGTGTGCAAAATGTTTAGAAGTATATGCAGGTCCATTATCTGTTTTTATTGCTTGGTTGACACAGGTCCTTTGTAAATGAATTTACAAACCCAAAAAAAGTTAAACTGGCAAAAGAAGCTTATTATTATAACTGAGACAGCTTTTGCAGGCTGACTTCCTTAGTGGCAGGGTCCTGACAGAGAAATAAAGATCTAGCAGAGAAATCCTCTAGCAGAGAAAGTTTCTAGCAGAGAAATACCAACAGAGAAGTGAATAAGGTCCTGTTAGGGAAATAGGTGAGAGAGCTATAGAGGGAGTAATGTTGAAAAGAGAATGTCTTTTCAGCAGGCAGAGGGTCGCAGTTATGCGAAGGAGAGAGAGATTCCTTGGCATGATTCCTGCTTTTAGGTTCTCTGCAAGGAATTGAGCTGAAAGAAGCTTGTTATATGGGTAGCTCTTGGTGGGGGCTGGAAGCAGTTTGAGTTGGAATCAGAATAGAGAATCTTTTAATTGAATGAGTGTCCCTGGACTAATCTCCAACTCAATAGAGTTGGATAGAAATCTCCAATCTCTAGCTCCAAATAAATAAGAGTGGTCCTGGACTCAACTAGTCCCACCTAGATAACAGAATGAAACCACTTTATCTTGATTCCTGGGGCAGGTCTCTCAGGGGAGAGCTTCTCTGAGGAAGTTTCCCAAGCTTTTCCCCCAAAGTCCAAGAGAGAGTGAGAGAGAGTTTTGGGGCTCCCCTCACCAGTCCCAGTCTGTTTCCTAAATTCTAGTCTTGCATTACCAGCTTCCATTGAATATCTTCAACTTTTTGTTTTGTAAACATCTCCAAATCAGCAAATTCAAGTCAATTCATCAACTCATATCTTTTATGTTTTAAGGTTGACTACATTAAGATCTAAAGGGATGTTGGCCATTAGGAGATGTAAGCATTTTTTAACTGGGAGGACATAAGAAGAGATGAGGTAAACTGATTCAATTCTAAATGACATCTTTTGTTGGTTGTTTCATGTTCATAATAAAATGCAAAAAAAAGAAAAGAAAAGAAAAGAAAAGTTGAAGGTACAATTCCCTGGTCTTACATTTATTGTTTAGAGAAGGGGAAAATTTTGATTAAACCAACCCAAAATGAAATTTGTTCTATTTAGGAAAAAATAATTGATGTGTGAAGCATTGATCAGATATTATGAATCAGATTTAAATGTGGTTCAGCCAGATGTATTCTAATTAACAAATACCACTGTCTAAATCCTTTGACACTCAGAAAGGTCAAGTGGAGTTTCTGTGAGACTCTGATTGCTAGTACTACTGTTAAAATGAGTTCTTTATTGAGTGCTTATACATCAAGGCAAACAGTAGTTATGGAATCAAGATATAAAATCTATAAAGATAGGAACAGTTTACTTTCTATCTCTAATTAATAAGGCTTACACATATTCACATACAGAAAAATTTATAATGGATTTGTTACCTACGTGGGTTGTCTTACTTCAAAATAATCAAGTGGCTCCTTCCTGTATATAATCCTTTAGAGTACTTAATACTGATTGAACACTGGCCAGGAGTATGTCATTTTGAATTTAATTTAATCCTTTTAGGATGCCCTATTAGTTGAGAAAATTGTTGATGGTGTCAATTCTGTGATAAGGGATAGTGGTAATGATAATTGTCAGAGAATAAAAAGATATCTAGTAAAGAGAAGATCAGTCTGGGGATCACTGCTTCTATAATGTGACATTACATAATAGTTATTCATGTTGTCCTATTCATACTAGGCTATTAAATTCATGAGGGCAGGATTATGTATATCTGTCCTTAATTTTTTGTCCTTCCTTCCAGTGCTTAGCACAATGCTCTTCACACAGGAAGTGCTTAATAAAAATTTGAACTGAATAAAAAGATTTCTGTTTAGACAGACTCATCACTGTTCTTTATTTAAAAGACTTAGTTGAATGAATAATCATTTCAGGAACATGCAACAATAAGACTAAAGACTTTATGAGAAAAGAAAATATCTCATTTGTTTATCATGTCACAGTATCTCAAAGCAAAAAAAAAAAAAATTACAAAGTTACATTCTGTAAAGAGAATATTGAAAATCTAGACAATTTTTTCTAATTGGTCTCTGAAATTACTTGGTATATTCTATACTCTCTGCCTTTTGCAAAAAAAAGTGGAACCTATTGTCATGAGGGACACTTTGAAATGCTCAATCACCTCCACACACCATAAAGAAAGGCAGCTTGCCATTGACATCCTGTGTCTCTCATCTAAAAGAATGAAAAGCACCTAGAAAAGGTGCATTATATCTAGTAAAACCTGCCCTAAACCTTTCCTTTGAAATGGGAAAAAAAAAATAACAACAATAAAACCCAAAACAATAAAAACCAATAAAGGTGTAGCTTTCCCTGACACTGCAGTCTCAATTTGCCTAATCAAGAGATTGGCTTCAATGCTAGAATGAGCCTGTAAAGCCAGATTTATGCAATTAGAAAAATATCAATTACTCAGAAGGAATTTCAAGATGATTTTGCCTTCTGGAGGGAGTCCAAACCACAGAGTGGTAATTCAAGAGTGAGAGGATTTGTATATGTAGCACCCACCTTGTGAGAGATTCATTGAAATATCAGGGTGTTGCCCTGCCATTCAGTTCTCCCTCAGTTCTGCCTCTTAGTTTCTTTGACTTCCTCAAAGGTCAACTCAAATGCTACTTACTTGAGGAGATATTGCCCCATTCCCCTAGCTATTAAAACCTTCCCTTCATCTTTCAAATTGCTTTTTCTACTCTGCATGTGTCTTGCTTGTATTTAATATATAACTAGTAATTTATCAATTGTCTTTTATTAAGATGTAGACTACACATCACAAAATAGAGGTTTTTCTTTATTTGCTTTGTGTGTATGAGTGTGTGTGTGTGTGTGTGTGTGTGTGTGTGTGTATGTTTGAATAATTCCTGATCTTAGCACTGTGCTTTAGTATATAGTAAGCACTTAATAAATATGTATTGCCTTGAGTATTTTTCTGGAGAAGCTTCATGTATACTTTGGAATGACTTTGGTGCTCTAGGAGAAAATAGAATGAAAATAGAGGAATTAAAATTGTCTTGGTTATTTATATTCTTTTGTGAGTCCTTTGAATCTTTTTTTTTTTTTTGGTGGAGTAGAATAAAGGCTGTCTTATAACAAATATTGGCTACCTTTATTATTTGTAAAGGAACTAGAGATACTAATTCCCACATTTGTGAAAACCAAAATTATGTCATTGAATATTATTTTACATGCGAAAACCTTGACTAAAATTCTAAATCCAGTTGTATTCATATTTCTCTGTAACAACTCTTGTTGGAATCATAATAATCCAAAAAGATTGGATTCAGTCTATATGATCTCAGAACTTCTGAGGTTCAGATAGAGATCTATAAATCTATGGATTGAAAGAGCTATAGATATGAATCTCTAGAGATACAAATAGTAGTATAATTATAATTATGGATGTCAATTTATGTTTATGTACCAAGCTATGTGTGGAATAGAGTCAATTCTTATGATTTAAGTAATGCATAACAATAAAATATTAACATTTATCCAACAATTACTTTTTTCTCTCCAAGTATCAAAGGAAATATATCTGCTTCAAGGATGGAATTGACTATTATGAACCTAAAGACTATATTTGACATGTTAGTCTTATAAAACAGAAAGATGTGTTTCAACTAATTTCCATCATAACAGGAGAAACATTTAAGAAAATAATTATAGCAGGTTCGGGAAGAGGAAACAGCATATGCCACATATCACCATAAATGTTTTTGACAGTTCTTATTTATCTATTTACTACCCCTTTAAAGTTGGAAACTATCATTGATGCCCTTCATTGTTGAATCACTCAGTGAATCTTTCTCACAACTGAAATTGACGTTTGAAACTTGAACCTTGAACCTAAATGAGAATGAGTCCCTGAAAGCAGAGAAAAAGATTGTGATACAGAGACTTCATCTTCTACTACATCCTTCTTGTGATTTCAGGGAAGTTGTTTATTGTCCTATTTTCCTCATAAAAATAGAGAGCATATACATTGAAGTGTGGTCCTATTTCAAAAAAAAAAAACAACATATAAATATATGTAAAGCTTCTGGGAAATATAAAGAGTTGGAGAAAGATAGATACATTGATGTATAGATGGAAAGGAAAGAAAGGAAGGAAAGGAAGAAAAATAGATGACATAGATAAACTACTTATTATATATACATTTACTCTACACCAAGCACTGTGACTTCATGGCACCCCTGAAGTGCACAACCCAGGGAGAGGAAGACAACTCACTCTTTTGCTGAAGGTTGGGGTCTACTGAGAACCCCTATTTGTGAAAGGCATCTATGGTTTAGGGTAGGTTCCTTTGAAACCAGACAGTTTTCCAGCCATTGTCAAATCATTACCTTGTGTTCTATTAAGATAGTCTTTGAGTAATCCCCTTAGTGAAAGATTTATTACACTGACTAACAGAATATATATCCTACCTTAATTCTGGTTGGGAAAGTACCTGAGCCTTCCTGAAATAAAGCTATTAGTTCCACTGAGCTCTTAAAATCCTTACAGCCTTTTGTCTGTTTTTGAACATAATAATGAATTCCCTTAGACTAAATAACCTCCAAGATTCTTCTAGCTCTAATTCCCCATTTCTATATTCAAGAAAATTTAGGCCTGGGATAAGTATCTAGGGCTACTTTTTTAATGAAGAGTAGATGAAATTTCTAAGGGACCCTTTATTTTTTCCCCATTTTTTTCTTTAAGATGGCACTTTAAAAGCTAGGGAAGAATTGTACAAGTATAGGTAGTTGCTGAACAATGGACATCCAATAAATATGAACGTGTATAGAAGGAAGAAAGAAAAGAAGGAAGGGATGAGGGAAGGAGAGGAGAAAAAGAGAAAGAGGGAAAGAAGAAAAGAAGGAAAAGAGGAAAGGAGGAGAAGGAAGAAAGGAAATAAGCAAGCAAGTATTTATTAAATGCTTAATAACAATGTTGGGCATTGTGCTAAGTGCTGGGGCTACGTGTGCCATCAAAATGAAAAAGAAACCCTACCTTGAAGGAAATACACCATTGATGATGGATGTCATACAAAAAGTAATTGAAAAGGGGCAAAAAGTAAGATGAGAGACATGATGTGACTTACTCAAATGTGAAATCAGTCTATTATTATTAATTCATCCATCCTGTCTCCAATTTAGTTTAGCATCTTTAAAGACATTCACATCAATCTTCCCAGACTGTCTTAGTACTATAATACTATATATATTTATATATAGTTATATAGTTATATATAGTTATATAGTTATATAGTTATATATAGTTATATAAGTTAAAAAGTTGTAAACTCCTTCGGTCATAATTGAATACAAAAAGGAAGTTAGTTTTCTCAGACTATCTCAATTGATATATCTTCAAACAGGGTCTAGGACCTGTTTTCCAGGCATTCTATATAACTCTCTGACCCTCCCTTTTGATTTCCCACCTTTGTGCCTGAGAAACCTCAAGGCTATATTACCACTATAAAGGATCTGGTTATGATGAAGACCTTTACTAAACTCTTTTCAGTTCTAAGCCCACAATAATATTATTCTTTCTGCCTTCTTATGGTGTCTTCCCTTTAATAGCACCTTTCTCCTTACCCTCACTAACTGTGTTCAGTCTAATTTTCCAGCCAATGGCTTTCTCCCACCTCATGGAACATTTCCTTTCTTCTAGTTAATTGTGACTTTCCCTGGTTGACTTTTTTCCCTTTCTAACTATATGTTCTCCCAACTATATTTCATATTTATCATTATTAATGTCTACTGTATTAATGTAATGTCTTCATTTTGTCTATAATTTCTTTCCCTAAATAAATCTACCTTTTGCCAAAGAGAATGGCCATTGTGAATTTGTCACATGTTTATTTTGAACTAGATATTGCCATCCTGATCACATAAAAAGGATATTTTGTTTTTTGTTTTGTTATGTTTTTTGCTGAGGCAATTAGGGTTAAGTGACTTGCCCAGGATCACAGAGCTAGGCAGTGTGAAATGTCCAAGACCAGGTGTGAACTCAGGTCCTCCTGACTTCAGGACTGGTGCTTCATCCACTCTACTATTTAACTGCCTGAAGGATATATTTTTGAAGTAGAGATAATCTGGAACAAAGCCAGAAGGCATATATGAGAGTCCATAGTTACCATCCTATCTCTTCAAGGAAGTAATTGGTCTTCTGAATGATTCAATGGATAGAGTACTGAACCTAGAGTCATGAAGACTCAAGTGCAATTTTTGTTTCAGACACTAAATAGCTATGTGACCCTGGGCAAGTCATTAACCTTGTCTGCCTCAGTTTCCTCAACTGTAAAATTAGTTGGAGAAGGAAATGAGGAACTATTCAAATATCTCTGCAGGAAAACCCCAAATGAGTTAAAAAAAGACTTAAAGGAATGTGCAACAACAAAGCTATTCTGAATCCCTGGGCTGTAATTAAACTTCTTAACAGCTACATTAGTTCAAAGTAGTGGTTCAAATAGAAACATCCCTGCAGGCCACACAGTAACATAAAAAAATCAAATTAACTTTATGATGCTCTGTATTTCTACTTATTTTGCTAAATATTTTCCAATTACATTTAATTTAATTCAGAACCTTTGCTGGGCTTGGACTCCTTTGTTAGAGCTGTCTCTCCTTACTATAAGGAGAAACTTAAGGAGGAAAGATATAGACTAGCCTTGCAAAACTAATCATTTAATCTCTAATCTCCATTTTGCTCCTTAGTAAAATCTGGGATAATTGTAATACTACTATAGTTATTATTGGTATCCACTGCAATAGTATGTATTAAAGCCTATTAAATATTAGCTATATTGAAGTAAATAATTAACAAGTAGTTAGCAGTATCTGGGAGTACTTTGAAATGAACAAATAACTTGCCCAGGGTCACCATAAGCTGAACCTGACAGAAACTGAACTTGAACTCAGGCCATCTGGACTTCAAGGCTATTGCTGTATCCATTATGCTAAGCTACCTCCTTTTATATTATGATTTAAATAGACTTTAATGGACTACTATGGGGACCTAATTTTATTTTATAGAAAAATAAACACTGAGTTCCAAACAAATGATTTGAAAATGAATCATATAGTGGGGAGGACTGGAGCTGAGTCCTGGTATTTTATTGTTGGTAATATTAATAAATTTGAGAAATTACTTTATAATTATAAAAATAACAACAAAAACAACCCAGTATATTACACAGCAAGAATGTTAATCAGTGGCAAAATTCAATGTATTCTAGTATTACAAATATAACTCCTTTTCTTCAACAGGAACTTGAATTGTTCAGAAAAAAACAACAAAATAAGTAGCCCAAAGGCTGCATATGTATTTGCGTCTTTCATGCAAAAAAAAGGAAAGAAAAGGAATTTCGAAATGGAAATGGCTGCTGCTATTTGAATGATGAACGAAGGTAAAATGATAATATGTATCTATAAGGAAATACTAATTAATATGGTGGTATGAGAGTATTGAGACATGTGTTAAGTTAGTCCGAGTCATCTCATTGTTTCCATTTTGCTTGTCTTTCAAATAGTGAAAGCCAGTGTGTAGGAAAAGGTGACAGGTAGTTAAATGAAGTCTAGGGGGCCTTTGGAAGCATTGCTAATAATAGGACTAGTGGGAAGTGAATGAATTACAGCTCAGCTATTTAAAAACCCCAAGAGACGATGCTGTTAAAGTGCTGCTAGAAATGCCAGTGCTGCCAATATGTCAGAAAATTTGGAAAAATTCAACAGAGGTCACTGGATTGGAAAAGATTAATTTATGTCCCAATCCTAAAGAAGGACAATATTAAGAAATGTTCAAATTACTGAATCATGGTACTCATTTTACATGCCAGTATGATTTTAAGTTCAAGATTCTGCATCTTAGGCTTTAGTAATGTATGAATTGAGAATTAACAGAAAAGTAAAATGGTTTTTAATGAGACAGGAGAAATAGAGATGAAATTGCCAACATTTGCTGGATTATGGAAAAAAGCATCTATTTCTATTCCATAGTCTACATTAAAGCCTTTGATTGTATGCATCACAACAAAATGTTGCAAGTTTTTAAAGAGATAAGAATATTAATTCATCTTACTTGTCTCCTGAGGAATCTGTGTGGGCTAAAAGCAAGAATTAGAACTGAACATGGAACAACTAATTGGTTTAAGATTGTAAAAAAAGGGTACAAAAAGGTTGTGTGTTGTCACCTTATTTCACTTATATGCAAAGTACATTATACAAATTGCTAGGCTAGATGAGACAAAAGTCTGATTTATGGTTGGTAAGAGAAATAGTAATAATCTCACATATGCATTTGATACCATTCTAAAGTCAGAAAATGAAAAAAGAAGTAAAAGAAGAGAGTATAAAAGCTGTATTGAAATTTAACATCAAAAAAAAAAAAATCTTGGCCACAAAAGTATGTATAGTCAATGCTTTGTTTCTTCCAGTAACAATATGTGGTTTAAGAGGTGGACTATAAAGAAAACTGACCACCACAGAATTGATGTTTCAAGATGTCCTGAAAAAGACTTGAGAATCCCTTGGAGAGCAAGAAAATCAAATCAGTTAATATTTAAATAAATTAATTGAGGTTTTTCACTGAAAGGGCAAATACTGAAGCTGAAGCTTAAATACTTTGGCTGCATAATGAGAAGACAGGACTTAGTGGAAAAGACCCCTGATGTTTGGAAAAACTGAAGGTGAAAGAAGAAGGCAGAGGATGTGATGGATAGAGAATGTCATGGAAACAACAAACTTGGAGAAAAGGATCTTGTGACTGAAGAACCATAACAAATGTTGATCTTATCCCTTTGTTTTTTGTACTACCTGCCAATCAGCACAGAGCCACATATTTTTTGATCCTTTCTCTTATTTATAGTCTCATTTCCCTATGATGGGCAATAACAAAGGAGCTGTGATACTAGGCTATACACTTTTAGAAATGTGCAACTATCAGAATTGCTTTTCACCTAATTATTCATGCATAAAAACACAAATAAAAATGGATTTCATTGCTTAGCCACATTCTAAGAACCTTTGCATTGGGTGCTATAATAAACTACTTTTGATTTTCTTTGAGTTGGCTTTTAACAATTTTTTGTGAGTTCAGTTAGAGGAATCACTTTGCCAGGCACTTTCACTGGGGAATCTTCCTCAGATTCACCAGAGTTTTTATTCTATCAAGGTCAAAAGTACACTTTCCTAGCAGTCAGCGAGGTGTGATGAAATGTTGGGAGAATTGAACTCCTCAAGCTCTGGAAGGTAAAGGAGAAATAGGTTCTCAACTAAAATTTAGACTTATTTATTCTTCTCATTTTTGCATAAAAAAATTAAAGCATCAGGTAACCAGAAGAGACAGGCAAGCAAATGAGTTTTCAAGAAATACAGGTATTCAGAAGGGGTCAAGAGGAATGAGTTTTCTATGGATTCTTGGGTAGATAAGCTGAAAAAACTTAAGATGAGAAAAATATCACTTTTATCCATAACTAGGCAGGGAGGCTCTTAAGGACAAGGAAAATTTGGGGGTAAATTTCAGCAGGATATAAGTCAGGATCTTTGATACTAAAAATAAGAGTTAATGGGCAACAGCCTAGACAAAAATGGTATTTTTAGTTACAATGAGAGGGAATTTGAAACAGCAATTATTATCTTACAGCAAAGATTAATCAGATTATACTCTATGAAAAAGATACAATAGAAGGAATTAAGGAATGAAAAAGGAGATTTAAAAATAAAACAAAAAGGAACCAAAAGGATCTCTCCCAACTCCCCTTCCCCCACCATCTGCCCTTAAATACTAGAGAGTACCATCCTCATTCCCACCATGACCTGAATCAGACTTTGTTGCAGTTAAAGGGGAATAAATGTTGACTATGACTGGAGGATAGAGAGAGGTAGGTAAGACCTGGGGAGTACCATTTGGGAAGACTGAAATAAAACATTTCCTCACTGATAAAAGCTGATGTGAAACAACACAGAAAAGCAGAGTATAGACTAATCAAATGGAAATTGATCTATTTATACTCAATGACCTTTCATCAGCTTTTATGTGGGAGACAAGGAGAAAACATGAGAATCCTTCAAATTCCACCACCCTGACCTGGTTGGAGAAGGCAGATATAAAGACATAAAGAAAAGGAAAGAATTTTTTTTCCTCTTTCCTTTCTCCTGATCTGTAGAAAGCAATTGGAATGGTTAAGCAGAAAGTAATAGGTTAAGAAAATAAGAACATTTTAATCTATGTCCACTGGAGAAAGAAAGACAATTTAATCAAATTGGGAAAAGAAGAAATAAAAATTAAAAAACAAAGAAAAGGTGAAGTCAGTTTTCTACTGCCTTATGAGTAGAGATTTGAGAATAAAAGGATTTGGAGTTTGGAGAGACCTTGGGGGAGGTTTTGATACTATTGTGATAGGAATTGGAGAAAACCTTTCATGAAATATGTGTTAGCAATTTCTGATGCATAGTAGACTATCAATTTATAATATTCACTAATTGAAAGCTATGGACCCTAAAATACAAGGTGCAGGATGCTTACAGTTCTTAGAGGATTCCCCAAAAATTACCATTTGATATTGTAAACTCAAATTTGATTTGATTGTAAATTTTGTCCTGAAACTAAATTATGTGGTCTCATTTAGACTGAGATATTGTCCTCCTAGCATGATTGTGGTAAATTAGAACTTAATGCAAGATACATTTACTATTTAGCAGTAAGCAAATATGCTCAAAAACTACATGAATCAGAAAACCTGAGTTGAAATCTGGTCTCAAAAAACTTATTAGCTGTGTGATCTTCAGCAATCACTTAACTTGTTTGCTTCAGTTTCCTCGTGTATAAAATGGGATAATGATGGTACCTACCTAACAAGTCTGTTGTGAAGATCTCATTAATTCTAAGAGGGACAGCAATGATTTTGAGGTCCCCTCACCTTAGGGAGCTTCTGTTTTAACAATGTCAGTAATTCTAAATCTTCTGACTTTGGAGTTTGCCTCAGGGAACTCCCACATCCAATCTAAGAATTAAAAATCTGTCTGATTTCAAAGTCTCCTGGCCTTAGAGTAGTCCCATGGACTGAACTTCTGAGACAATAGTGAATAGACTAGTCCTCAGTTAATTGTTGACAGTCAGATAAATAACCTGTTGGTCAGTGAGAACCAAATTCCAGAGACCATTCCTTGGTCCTACCTCTGAGCCATAAAATTAAATATCTATGACATGAAGAACTAGATAAATGTCTCTCTTTGCTTCTATTGCTTTGCTAAATTCTCTTGGAATTTAGACCACTTCTAATGACATTACAATTACAATAAACTTTGCCCCTTGATTAGGAAATGGGTTTGAGCCTGCAAATTCTTTTGAGACACCTTACAACCCCTGGTCTGTGACCCCAAACTTTTGGGATCCGTTTTCCAAACTCAACAATATGATAGAAATAATTGTGAAGTGCTAAACCCAGTACTTGGCACATTTTAAGTCACTATTATATAAATAACTATTATTATCATTATTATTTTAATTGAATGTAATTACTTCATACTAGATTTTTATATACTGAATTTTAAGTTTGATTAATACAATTGCCAAAAGGGATCAGATGAATGATTTTCTATGCAAGATAATTTGGAAATGCATTCAATTGAATTAAGGTTCTCTGATAATAAATTGTGTTTCAAGTTTTACATATGGAATATTGTATATGTTGTTATTGTGTTTCTGAAACTTTTCTAATATCATGATATTTGGGAAACCATTGTATTAGAAATAGAGTTAGAGAATAATTTATTTTAATCTGGTTGCTGTTAGATTATGAATTAAACTGCTAAATGAATGTGGCAAAATGTTTGAAAACATATTTAATAAGATTTTATTTGCTTTACAGTAAATAACTTACTATTGAAATAAAAGTAGGCAACCACCTTAAGTTATTCTTAATTGTGAGGTACTTTGGGACTTACTATTTGAGCAAGATCACAAAGTCTTATTAGCCTTGATGAATACTTGTTGCCCAAAGTGGAGAAATTTACAAGTTTGCTTGTAATAAAGAGTGTGTTTTGTCTAACATTGTTTGGCAATCACTTATGAAAATTATAAAATTGTAACTGTTAATAAATAATATAAAACTTCAATATCTACATACATTATTGACAGTAAAGGGACAAAACTAAAGGAAGACAATAATATTCATAACAAGTACAAGCAAAGCCTTAGGGAAAGAAGTTATTTTGCTACAAAAACTACTAAGCTAACTGGAGAAAATGAAATGAGATTAGAAAGTGAAATTAGATGAAATTTTAAAATGAAATATATTAAAACATAAAATGTAAAAGTTCTAGAGGGGGAAAACAAACAAAAAGGAGTATTTAGCTTAGAATATAAAGTAGAAAATTTTATCCATGTAGCAGATTCCCTAAGAATGATTCCAGATGACAGGGAATATTCAAAAAAAGTCAAAAGATTAGAAAAATATAATAATATGCAACGTGGATCCTATCAGAAATAATTGACCTGGAAAGCAGGTCAAGATGAGATATTTTAATCATCATTGGTTTCACTGAAAGTCATGACCTAACACAAATTCATATTTTAAGAAATTACTGAAAATGATAGAGAAAAAATAATCAATCTGGTGAAAATGAACACATTTTCAAACAACACCTCCAAATTCACTCAATTGTGCATAGTTTTTGACTTTGAGAAACCATTAATAGACTTATACTCTAAATAGAACAAAGGAAGAGAAAATATTAAAAATATTTGTGGCAACAAGTTTTTTATTGTAGCAAAGAACTAGAAATTAAGTTCCCACATCAGTTTAGAAATGACTAATTATATACCTGCAATGAAATATCATTGCCCAATAAGGCACTGTAATAAAGATGGATTCATAGAAATCTGTGAATAGTATTAACTGATGCAAAGTGAAGTGGGCAAAACTAGAAAAAAATGTATACAACTAAACAATGAATAGCTTTGAAATATTTAAGAATTCTAATCAATACAATAATCAGCCATGTCACCAGTGAAGTAATAATAGGTCATGCCTTGATTCTCTTGTTAGAAAGGTATTGGACTAAAGGTTCAGAATGAGATGTGGATTTTCAGACAGTGAGTGAGTGGATTTATTTTTCTTGAGTTTGCTTATTTCTGCAAGGGAAGTTTTTAAAAATGGAAGAGAATTTGCTAAAGCAAAGAACACAAGAGAGAAAAGAACATAATTGAAATATATTTTATACAAATAAAAGAAAGGAAGAAGGTTCAGAGGAAGGAGGGCACATACTTGCAAGTTAAAAAAATACATGAAATAGAAAACAATGGTTTCATGTGCAATTCTCCTTTTCTATTTGTTTCTATTTCCATTTGTAGGCAAGTTCAGTAATAAAAAAGGAAAAAAAAAGATGAAAAATCAGTTTTACATTTAGTTTTTCCTATCATCTTATATTTCAGGCTAGAGTTTTTAAGCTATATTTAGAACCAGTCATCTAATTACTTTAAAGCTCATTACTTACATCTATTCACAGTTTTAGAGGTTTTAGGGAATGATAACATTTCTCTATCCTCTCTATTCTCAGAAGGGAAATAGTGACAAAATATAGATAAGAGTGATTGGGCAGGAATAGAATGGAGAGAATTAAATCTAGAACTATAAAATGTCAGAGTGGAAAAAGACTTTAGTTATCTTGAAATTGGGCACATATGTGGCAGGAAACCTCTCAATCACATTTTTTAAAACCATTATTCATTTTTGTCTTTGCTTGAAGATATGGAAAACTCACTATTTTTTAAAATAATAGACTCTTTTTATTTATATTGTTGTAGTCATTAATATACTATTCTTTTGTCTCTACTTTCTTAAATTCATTACTTTAGAATTTTTTTTTATTAAAGCTTTTTATTTTAAAAACTTATGGATAATTTTTCAACATTGACCCTGGCAAAACCTTGTGTTCCAAATTTCCACCCCCATCCCCTAGATGGCAAGTAATCCAATAGCTGTTAAACATGTTAAAACTATGTGTTTAATCATACACACACACACACACACACACACATGTATTTAAATGTAATATATGTATATCTACATGTGTGGGTATACATATATTGGATTTAACATATATTTTGTTATATATGTGTGTATATACACACACATACACACACACACACACACAGAGTTATATTGCTGTACAAGAAAAATCAGATCAAAAAGGAATAAATGAGAAAGAAAACAAAATGCAAACAAACAACAACAAAAAGAGTGAAAATGCTATGTTGTAGTCCACACTCAGTTCCACAGTTCTCTCTCTGGGTGTAGATGGCTCTCTTCATCACAAGATGATTGGAATTGGCCTCAATCCTTTCGTTGTTGTAAAGAACCATGTCCATTAGAATTGATCATTGTATAATGTTGTTATTGCCATGTACAATGATCTTCTGATTCTGCTCATTCCACTTAGCATCAGTTCATGTAAGTCTCTCCAGGCATCTCTGAAATCATCCTTCTGATCTTTCTTATAGAACAATAATATTTCATAACATTCATATACCATAACTTATTTAGCCAATCTTCAATTGATGGGCATCCACTCAGTTTCCAGTTTCTTGCCACTACAAAAAAGGGCTGCCACAATCATTTTTGCAAATGTGGGTCCCTTTCCCTCCTTGAAGATCTCTTTGGTATATAAGTCCAGTAGAAACACTGCTGGATCAAAGGGTATGCACATTTTGATAGCCCTTTGAGTATAGTTTCAATTTTCTTTCCATAATGGAATCAGTTCACAATTTCACCAACAATGGCACAACTTCACCAATAATATATCAGTGTCCCAGTTTTTCCACATCTCCTCCAACATTCGTCATTATCTTTTCCTGTCATCTTAGCCAATCTGAGAGGTATATAATGGTATTTCAGAGCTGTCTTAATTTGCATTCACTGATCAAGAGTGATTTTAGAGCACCTTTTCATATGACTAGAAATGGTTTCAGTTTCTGCATCTGAAAATTGTCTGTTTAAATTCTTTGATCATTTATCAAATGGAGAATGGCTTGAAATTCACTACTTTTTGAGACAACTCATTCAACTTTGAGATAATGATGATTGCTAGGAAATGATTTTTTTTTATTAAACTGACATCTTCATCTTAGCCACTTCCATCTATTTTTCTTAGTCCCTCTTCCCACTTCACCATAGGGTCAAGAATAAAAAAATTCTATTCTCTATTCTAGATGACAGAGCTTCAAATAGACATGTTTTTTCTAATATTTCTTTTGGACAAATCCCTGTTCATTTTTCAACAGATGCTCATAAAACAATGTTTTCACATCTTTGATTAAACCATATCCCCTCCCCTAAGTACATCCTAGTTTGTCAATTTTTTTCTCAAACATGACCAAAAAAACTGAATTCAAAAAAGTAGAATGCAGTGAAATGATTGCTTGACTTGCTCAGGATACTATGCCTCTAATGATAGAGGTAAAGCCTTCATTTACTTCTTTGACTGCAATGTGACATGGCTGATAAATAACCATTGTGGTTGTAAGCTTGTAATCCATTATAATTCAAGGTCTTTTCTTACTTGAATTTTTGTCTACCTCTATCCTTTCCATCCTGTACTTGTACTCCATACTGTTCTTCTTCCTTTTTAACTCAAATATAAAGATTTACATTTATCCCTTAACATTCATCTTTATAGATTCTCTTCTAGCCTGTCAAGGTTTATGGGTTTTGTATTTATTTTTAGTGATTTTTTTTATCCCAATTGTCTAATGTAATAGATAAACTGTTCCTTATAGTTTTGTGCCACTGAAAGTTTTCCATCTCTTCATTCATTGAAATCTTTGATATAAATGTTTAATAGAATAAGACCAAAGACAGCGGTTTTGCAAACTACTATCAGTGCACTTTCTACTTCCTTTTGTTTGGCCATCTGGGAAATTCTAAGCAGGACATAATCTAACTTTCTTTTTTTTTTTTTTAAATAACTTTGCATTGATAGAACCATGTCAGGGTAATTTTTTACAGCATTATCCCTTGCATTCACTTCTGTTCCGATTTTTCCCCTCCCTCCCTCCACCCCCTCCCCCAGATGGCAAGCAGTCCTTTACATGTTGAATAGGTTACAGTATATCCTAGATACAATATATGTGTGCAGAACCGAATAGTTTTCTTGTTGCACAGGGAGAATTGAATTCAGAAGATATAAATAACCCGGGAAAAAAAACAAAAATGCAAGCAGTTTATATTCATTTCCCAGTGTTCTTTCTTTGGGTGTAGCTGCTTCTGTCCATCTTTGATCAATTGAAACTGAATTAGCTCTCTTTATCGAAGAGCCACTTCCATCAGCATACATCCTCAAACAGTATCATTGTTGAGGTATATAATGATCTCCTGGTTCTGTTCATTTCACTCAGCATCAGTTCATGTAAGTCTCTCCAGTCCTCTCTGTATTCATCCCGCTGGTCATTCCTTACAGAACAATAATATTCCATAACATTCATATGCCACAATTTATTCAACCATTCTCCAATTGATGGGCATTCATTCATTTTCCAGTTTCTGGCCACTACAAACAGGGCTGCCACAAACATTTTGGCACATTCAGGTCCCTTTCCCTTCTTTAGTATCTCTTTGGGGTATAAGCCCAGTAGAAACACTGCTGGATCAAAGGGTATGCACAGTTTGATAATCTAACTTTCACTTCAGGAAAATCACTTTAGTGACTGACTGCAGGATGGACTGAAGTAAGGAGAGATTTGAGACAAGAAGACTCATCACCAACTTACTACAGTAGTCTAGAAAAGGGGTGTTAAAAATCTGAATCCAAATGATGGGGCTATCAGAGGAGAGGGCATATTTGAGAGTTGTTGCAAAGATGAAACTTCCAGATGATGGCAACAAATTAGATATTGAGACAAAGGGTGAGGAACAGTGAAGAATTGAGGATGGCATTTAGGTGATAAGGCAAAAAAAAAAACTTGGAGTATGGTATTGGCCTATGTAGTACCAGGGAAGGCAGGAGAAAAGGAAAATTTAGGGACAAAGAGAATAAGTTCAATTTTGAGACATATTGAGTTTTAGATTTCTATTGGACCTCTAGCTCAAGATATATAAAAGGCAGGTGAAAATATGAGAATGGAGGTTAGTAAAGAGTTTAGAACTGGATAGGTAGATTTAAGAATTGTCAGCATAGAGATAATACTTAAAATCCACAGGAACTGATGAGATCACTAAATGAAGTATAATAAAAGGAGAAGAGGACCCAGTACAGAGCCCTGTGGGATACTCATGGTCTGTGGAAATAACTGGATGCGAATCCAGCAAAGGAGATTGAGATCCAATAAGAAGGAGGAGAACCAGGAAGAATAATGTCCTGAAATAGAAAAGAGATGAGTTTATCAAGAAGAAGAGAATGTCAATATTGTTTAAGATTGCAGAAAGGTCAAAAGAAATGACAAAAAACAAACAAAAAAATAGAAACTGACAGTTAAGTTTTAGTAAATCTGGAGAGAGCAGTTTCTTAGTACAGCATCTGGCACATAATAGGTTCTTAATAAATGTATATTGACTGATAGTTTTGGTGTGATCATAAAGTCAGAAGCCAGGGGATGGGATACTATTTTCCATGAAGTTTTAAAAATCATTGATATTGGTTTAAAACTCAGTGCCCTCAAATACCATTTGTTCAGAACTGTTAACTTGGGCTTGCAATGTTTCTAGGTTCCCCTGTACCATTTCTTTTTTTCTTTGGATATTGCCTTATTTGTTAAGTAGATGTATGATGCCATTGATAGGTTAATTGTTCTCAAAGCATAGAAGTCTTGTGTTTAAGCCTTTTCTATGACACATCTTGGCTTTGTAACCCTGGGCTATTCACTCTAAGGTTGTGCTCTAACAACTTTTTCAAACTATAAATTTTATATAAATTTCAATAATTCTCATTGTTGAAAGAATTTCATCGCTTAGGAATCCCAAAACCAATGATATCACAGTTCTAATTCCTATGTCTGGGTTCTGCAGGTTGCTCTCCATGATAAATTAAATAGAAGAAGAGTTAAAAAAATTTGCTTTCTGTCATCTTTTATTATTGTTTTTATTCATGTTATCATTAGTCCTTATTCATTCTTTCTCTTTGTTGTTTATTCTAAATGGCATTTTTTTTAATTTGAGAAAATAGCAATACAACCTATAGACACCATTTGTTCCATGTGCAATAGAAAGCTTTAAACTTGTTTCTTGTCATGGTGAATACTATCTGCTTCTGTAAACATCTGCTGACAGGAAAATTGTTTAATTTAATTTAATGAAAGTCTCCATGTTTCACAGGCTGAAGGTGCAGTGACTATTGACTGGCCCTGTCCCACTATTGATTGGCACAGATGCCTTGACTTGCTAGATTTCCCACATGAAATCAATTAGCTCTTCTTCTTTAATCTATCTGGTTGTGAGGACGCCACAAATTGGTGTCAGTTTTAATACAGACACCTAATCAACTTCTCCCCTTACATCTCAGTAGTCATGAGCTCAAGATATCAACCAGCCTTTCCAAAAATTAAGAATTACATATGTGTATTACCATAGCTAGACATCCTTGTTTTTGAAGAAGAGAAAAAGAAAAGATTTAAAGTGGGGTTATAAAAAGGAACATATTCTTATTTATTTTTTTCTTTTCCAAAATGGAGTAACAAATTTGAGCAGTTATGGTACAAAGTTATAATAGACTTTATAGCTAGCCAGAAGGCTTGTCAGCAAGTCAGTTTGGAACTGAGACAGAATACGTGGAATTTTATGAGAATGCCAAAAGCCACATAACATAGAGGAAGCATTGATAAGGGAAAGTAGAGGCAGTTACAGAGCAAGGCTGGATGTGGTCCTAGCTGTCCACAGGTGGAATCAAAATGACTCTGTTTTCAAATATTTCTTCCTAAATAAAATGATTGGCAATCCAGGAACTTTTAAAATAATTAGATATGTGGGTACAAAGAAAAATGATTTCATAACAGCCCTTATAGAAAATGAGAGAGCACAAAAGCAAAGAAAACCGAAAACCTTAATAAGACAGGAGGCCACACAGCTTTCATAGAGCTCTTCATTTTAGCAAATTATTTTCTTGTATTTCATAGGATTTTAGCATCCTAGATTCAAAGTTGGAAAGGACCTAGGATGCCAAGTCTAAATTCTTCATTTTACAGATAGGAAAACTGAGGAAGCCTAGACTTGCTAGTCTCAAGATCGTTCCCTACATGTGGCTTGGACAGTGATTTGAAGGGAAGTAAAATAGCCCTTTCTAGTTTGTTCTTTATTCTTCTCCAAGGGAGAACTCAGCACCTTCCAGGAGGAGAGTTAGAAGGTTGGGAACAGAAGATTGGACACTATTCTCTCAGAAAGAGGCAGTACCAGTCTAGAATTATATCTCATTGTTCCTTTAAATATAATTAGTTAGAGAATGTGGTTTTCTGGTTCGAGCTAAAATTCTGGTTGCTATTTCTTAATGGGGGAAACAGGACATCAAGCTTCATATTCAAGCTTGAATTCTCTTCATTAAATAACACTTCCACAATGAACATACATAATAATTTAAAAAAGAAACCCAATTATCCAAGTCAATAGCAAAATAGAAGTCAGAGAACATATACAGAGAATTTATAATAGACAATACAAAGTGAAAGAGCTCACCCTTTGGGAGTGAGATAACTTGCTCAATCAAGAGAAAGAGCCCCAGATCTTACCCAATTGTAATTCCCCAAGAAACTAGTGTAACGAGCTGAGGCTAGGGATGTGATGGAGACTTGCAGTTCCTGCCATACTGGCTTCTTCTGAGAGTCATATTTTCTTTTCAACAAACTGAACTGGTGTTGACATTATCTATTTTCTCTCTAAGAGCTGAAATCAGAAAAAAAAAACAACAGAGATATTGAAGAGCCTGAAGAAATGGAAGAAACTTTTGAAGAATCTCTCATTAATTCTGCCCCAGCCTTTCCTGAGTACAGCGCATTGTACTTCACCAATGAGGAGAGTCAAGGTACAACAGGATGAGTTTGAGCCAAGATTTGAACCAATGACTACAAATACAATTCCCATCTACTCTGTCATGCTTTATCATTGATTTCATTTACACAGAAGTCCTAGATTTTGCAATAATAATTTAGACATTTTTCTTCTTCCCAAACTTCTTTGTCTCATCAGATATGTAATGCTATCCCTGAAAAGTCCAAAAGATGAACTATTTGTCAAACACAGGGCTAGGGTTGTAGTACTGGTTGTCCTGAAGTTATATACCTTTTTCCCTGTCACTATCTTCTCTTTCTGCTCTTTTTTTCCATCTCTTTCTGCCTCTCTTCCCTTTCTCTGTCTTTCTCTGTTTCTTCCTTTCTGACTTTATTTCTGTCTCTCTCTTCTATTTCTGTCTGACTGTCCCTTCTAATTTAGAGAAAATGAAGGTTATAGTCATCAATAGTATGAGTACCATGACATGAATTGGGAAGAAAAGGAAAGCTTCCTTCCTCCCCTTTCCCACTTTTTGCTCTGTGGCCCCAAGAAATAGACACACAATTTTGTTTTAATTTGTTTCATTCGGACTTTCCAGTACTAGATGCATGCAGTGAAATCTTCATTGGACCAAGCCATGTTGACAGTGGAGTCAGGATTCCAGTCCAGACATCAGTAAGAAAGCCCTGAGAAGTGAGAGTCTTGGGACTTGAACCCAAAGGCGACTTTATAATTGGAAGTTGGGGCAACTTATTACTTAAAAACTGAGCTAAACTTGAAACCTGATTCTCTTTTCCCCAGAGTATTCCGTGATACGGGGAAAATATTACTATCCAGATGTTGATGGGAATGTTTGCATATTTGTTCTTGCTATGCCTTTAAAGTAAATATTACTCTGTGAAAACTAAGCTGACATCTAAGGGTTAAATGGAAGATTAGAGTTGAAGAAGATCCCTATAATTTGGGTCATATCAAAGATGGGGGCTGGGCCTAGACATCTTCAAATCCCCTTACAAGTGCTGTACTAGAGAACCTTGGAGCAGAGTTGAAGTGAAACTATCAGATGTGTGGGCAAGAATGGTTGTTATTACCCAAGTAATATGTGGCTTGTGGAAATCTGTTTAGATTCATATAAGCACTCAAGCCTATTAAGAACTAGTGGAGTTGTTCCCTGACACCAGACAACTAGAACCAACAATTCTTTATCCCACTGGGAAGTAGTTTTGCTTCTTTTCTCTGTATTTCAAAGTCACTGAAACACAGTTCTCAAATCAAGTATGTTTCATAACTACCTCTTAATGGTTTCATTTCCCCCCTTCTATTTAACACAAGCCAGAAACTACTAGACATTTATTTTATGAGTAGGTCTCTTTTAAAATGGATTGATACTTCAACTGGACAAACCTTATTTATCCATTCAAAGCTTAGAGAGCTAGAATACAACTTATCAGACCTGATCAGGGATCATAACTGATGAGCCAATTTCCTAATAGTTACAAAAGTCCCCAGGGGAGAAATGTATATGCAGTGTGACCTTGATAATGAATATTTACTGAAATAAAAATGCTGTATGTATGTATGTATGTATGTATGTGTATATGTGACTACAAAGAAACAGGATAATGTTACAATATGAGAAATAGTTGACTTTAATATCAGTAGTTTTCTATATTTGTTCAACATAGGAATATTTCTTATAGCTATTTCAAACAACCACAAATTTATTTTAGTGATCAAACTATAAGATGCTGTCTTTAGCTATTGCATATATGAAACACAATCAATTCAAGTACCAATGTAGAGAGGGGATAGGAAACAGAACTTTAACATAACTGATATAGGGATTTCAAGGGGAGGAAATACTCTCCACCATGTAGTAACAGAATTACTTAGAATAAAGGTAATTCAGTGATTTGCCTAAAGTATCATGAGTATACATATCTGAAAGAGGACTTCAAGTGAATTCTTTCTTTAGTGAGAACATGAAAACATTAAAATTTCCACATTTATCAATGGGAATATTTATCTATCACTACTAAGAGGTCCTATTCAAATTTCTTTCCATTATGTAATTGAATAGGGGAGAAAGCATTAAATTGTATATTATAGCAATTTTAATAAGACATAGTCCAAATTAAAGGCCTAGTTCCAAATGATAACAGAAATGGCTAAAAATATGTCTGAATTCTTGTCACAAGTAGCAGTACCAGAGTGTTTGAAGAAGTAAAAGCATTAATCTGGAGAGTCAGGAGATTTGAGGGTCCTCCTGACCATTCTTTCACTTCTTCACCATGACCTTGAACAATTCACTTCACTAATAAAAACCTGTTGGGAAAGTAGTACACTGGACTTATACTCAGGAAGCCAGGGAGTTCAACTCTGACCTCCAGCACTAACTTGTTCTGAGATTTTGGGCAAATAACTTTTCTGGGCCTCAATTTCATAAACTGGGAATAATGATAGCATATGTCTTCAACAGTTGTGAGGATCACATAAAACAATACTTCTAATGTGCTTAGCAGAATGCCTGGCACATAGTAGTTGCTAACAAAATACTTGTTTTTTTCTTTTGTCCTTATTGCTAGGTTGCTAAGAGGTAAAATTGGGCAGGGTTGAATTAGATGCATCTTAAAACTTTTTCCTCCAATTTAATGTTTTGCGATAAAAAGTAAGGAGAATGTTCAGATGTACTATACAGTGGTCTCCAATATACTACTATAGTTAGAACCCAATAAATTGATTCTATGAGCTATTTAAGCACCCTGATTTTGTAGAACATTAGGACAGTAAAAGAGAGGTTAGAATATAAATTCAGGCAGATGAAATTAGAAGAATTTTACAGGAATCTAAAATGAGAAGGGATTGGCTGTGGACAAAAGGATTTGTCTTTTACCATGAAACATGCATTCCAGCAAAATTTATTGTACAGCAATTTCTACTTAGCAAATTCTATTTCCCCTTCTGTTTCCATAAAGCCAGAGATACCTTGTGCTGGGAGAAAAAATGGCCCTGAATATAATGAAATCCCATTTAAGAATAGAGGAAACAATTTTTCATCTCATATTTAAAGGAAAAAATAATAATGTTTTGACTAAATATTAGCAATAATATCCCAAACCATTATAATGAAGGTTATGTTGGACTCAACTTATTTATTCATTTAACAAGCTTTTATTTTACTTCTCCTATCTGCAAAGCATTGTATTAGACCCTGGTGGAAATAATAAATTTTACATGACATGATCCCTGTCCTCTTGGTGTTTACAGATTAGGAAGTGACTTAATGATAGCTATATTACAAAGTAAAAATATCAAACTCTAAAATATAGGCTGTTTTCAGAAACACACACACACATATATGTATATACAAGTACACATATAATTTATATATTGTTGTTCAGTCATTTCAGTCATATGTGATTCTTTATGATCCCTTTTGGTTTTTTCTTGGCAAAGACACTAGAGTGGTTTGCCATTTCCTCAGATCATTTTACAGCTGGGGAAACTGAGACAAACGGAGTTAAATGACTTGTCCAGGGACATATAATAAGTATCTGAGGTCACATTTAAACTTACATCTTCCTGACTTCAGAACTGGCACTCTATCCACTGTGCCACTTGACTGGCCATTTTACACACACAGTAATGTCTCATTCTTCATAAATCAACTAAGGCAAACAGAGTTAAGAGACTTCCTCAGGTTCGGACAACTATTAATTTATTGAGGTCAGAATTGAACTCTGATTCCAGGCCCAGTACTCTATCTACTACATCACCTAGCTACCCTTGGAATAGGAAATATTCCCAGGCACAAATGGACATGTGGATGTATGTATATGTGCACACAGTGTACACATGTCTATACATATGCATAAACACACATGTACATATATATAATCTGTGAATGCATGCATGTATGTATGTGTATATATATATAAGTATGCATGTATGTATGTATCTATAAATCTCTCTATATATTTAATACAACTTTAGTGCAGGTAGGAAAAAAATTATCAGGTGAGGTTTCTTAGTCACTTTTTTTAATTTCAGATGTTGAGTAGGGATACATTATCAGATGATTTGGGCAGGAGAGAGTAGAAAGAGAATGTCAATTTCATCATAATCTTGGTTTTCTCCAACAATAGGTTTTGCCCAAAGTCATGTCTATTCCAGAAGGATTCCCCTATAGTTAATGCTATCAGATCATCTTTATAGGTAAAAGACCTTTAGTTAATTCATTAGTTTGTCTAGAATCTAGGTGAGACAGGAGTGGAGACCTCCTTTTGACCCTGAAGACTACATTTCTTTGACCTGGGAAGCTACTATTTCTAAGCTAATATTCTGTTCCCAATTCAAAGCACAATTTGTACATTTCCTCCATAATATGGTCAAGCAATTTATAACTTATTCCTATTTTTAAAGTGACATTACATTATTACATTAAAAACTATACTAGTGGGGGATCTCAATCTTGCTCCCTCAGAACTAGATAAATTGAACCACAAAATCAATCAGAAAGAAGTTAAGGAGGTAAGTATAATTTTATAAAAGTCAGGTATAATAGACCTTTGGAGAAAATTGAATGGAGACAGAAAGGAATATATGTTTTTTTTGGGAGTATATGAAACTTATACAAAAATTGACTCTGTATTAGGGCATAAAAACTTCAAAATCAAAGGCAGAAAGGCAAAAATAGTAAATGCATCTTTTTTTCAGATCATGATGCAATAACAATTACATGCAATAAAGGGCCAGGGAAAAATAGATCAAATATTAATTGGAAACTAAATTAGCTAATCCTACATAATGATTGTGTGAAACAACAAATCATAGACACAAATGACAATTTCTTCCTGGAGAATGACAATAATGAGACAACATACCAAAATTTATGGGATGCATCCAGATCAGTTCTTAGGAGAAGTTTTATATCTTTAGATGCTTACTTGCATAAAATAAAGAAAGAAGATCAATGAACTGGTCAGGCAACTAAAAAAATCTAGAAAAAGAACAAATTAAAAACCCTCAATTAAATACCAGATTGGAAATTCTGAAAATAAAGGGGAAAATGATAAAATTCAAAGTAAGAAAACTTTTAAATTAATAAATAAAACTAAGAGCTGATTTAAAAAAAAAAGAAAAGAAAAGATAAACTTGTAACTATTTTAATGAAAAACAGGAAAGAAGAAAATTAAATTATTAGTACCAAAAATGAAAATGGTAAACATTCCACCAATGAAGAGGAAATTGGAAATATAATTAGAAGCTATTTTGTCCAATTCTATGCCAATAAATATGGTGATCTAAGTGAAATGGATGAAAAACTACAAAAATATAGATTACCTAGATTAACAAAGGAGGAAATAAATAACAGCCCCATTTTAGAAAAATAAATTGAAAAGACTATTAATCAACTTACTAAGAAAATATTTCTAGGGCCAGATGGATTTACATTTGAATTCTCCCAAAAATTAAAAGAACAATTAATAACAATATTATACAAACTATTTGGAAAAATAGAGAAAGAAATCCAACCAAATCATTTTTATTCCACAGACATGGTGCTGATACTTAAACCAGGTAGGATCAAAACAGAAAAAGAAGATTATACACCAATTTCCCTAATGGATATTGATGTAAAAATCTCAAATAAAACATTAGAAAACAGATTATAACAAGTTTTCCCCAGGATAATACACCATGACCAAATAGGATTTATACCTGAAATGCAGGGCTTGTTCAATATTAGGAAAACCATTAACATAATTGATAATAGAAATAATCAAACTAACAAAAATCATATAATTATCTCAATACATGTAGAAAAAGCATTTGACAAAATCCAACATCAATTCCTATTAAAACCATTAGAGAGTATAAGAATAAATGGAGTTTTCCTTAAAATGATTAATAGCATTTATTTAAAGCTATCAGGGAGCATTAGATGTAATAAGGATAAACTAGAACCATTCCCAATAAGATCAGGGGTGAATCAAAGTTGCCCACTATCACCATTACTATTCAATATTGTATTAGAAATGTTAGCTTTGGGAAGAAGAGAAGAAAAAGAAATTAAAGGAATTAGAGTAGGTAATGAGGAAACCAAATTACCATTCTTTGCAGATGATATGATGGTATGCTTAGAGAGTCTCAGAGAAACATCTAAAATACTAGTAGAAACAATTCACAACTTTAGCAAAGTTTCAGAATACAAACTAAATCCATATCAATCATCAGCATTTTTATATATTACCAACAAAATTCAGTAGTAAGATATACAAAGAGGAATTTCATTTAAAATAACTATTGGTAATATAGAATATTTGGGAGTCTTACCTACAAAGGCAATGTCAGGAGCTATATGAACCTAATTACAAAACACATTTCACACAAATAAAGTCAAATCTAATCTCTTAGAAAAATATTAAGTGTTCATGGGGAGGCCAAATGAATATAATAAAAATGACAATATTACCTAAATTAATATACTTATTCAGTGCCATACCAATCAAACTCCCAAGAAATTATGTTACAGAGCTACAAAAAATAATAAGAAAATTTATCAGAAGAACAAAAAGTGAAGATTTTCAAGGGAATTCATGAAAAAATAAAAATGAAGGTAACCTAGCTTTATCAGACCTAAAACTATATTATAAATCAGCAGTCATTAAAACCATTTGTTACTGTCTAAGAAATAGAGTAATTGATCAGTGGAATAGATTATGTTCACAGGACCAAATAATCAATGAATATAACAATCTAGTGTTTGATAAACTCAAAGACCCCAGCTTTTGGGAAAAGAACTCACAATTTGACAAAATCTTCTGGAAAAATTGGAAGTTAGTATGGCAGAAACTAGGCATTGACCCACCTCTTTACCAAAATAAGAATGAAATGGGGTCATGATTTAGACATAAAGAGTGATATTATAAGCAAATTAGCTGAACAAAGTACAGTTTACCTCAGATCTGTGGAGGAGGAAGGAATTTGTGGCCAAAGATCTAGAGTACATTATTGGATACAAAATGGATAATTTTGATTATATTAAGTTAAAAGGGTTTTATACAAACAAAACTGATGCAGACAAGATTAGAAGGGAAGCAATAAACTGGGAAATAATTTTTACATTTAAGGGTTTTGAGAAAGACCTCATTTCTAAAATATAGAGAATTCACTCAAATTTATAAGAATTAAAGCCATTCTCAAATTGATAAATAGCCAAAGGATATGAACAGGCAATCTTCAGATGATGAAATTAAAACCATTTCTAGTCATACTAAAAAGTCCTCTGAATCACTATTGATCATTGAAATGTAAATTAAAATAATCATGAGGTTCCACTACATACCTCTCAGATTAACTAAGATGATAGGAAAAGATAATGGCAAATGTTGGAGGGGATGTGGGACAACTGGGACACTAACACATTGTTTGTGGAGTTGTGAACTGATTCACCAGTTATGGAAAGCAATTTAGAACTATGTCCAAAAGACTATCAAAGTGTGTATACCTTTTGATTCAGCAGTGTTTCTACTGGGTTTATATCCCAAAGAGATCATAAAGGAGGGAAAGAGACCCACATGTGCAAAAATGTTTCTGGAAGCCCTTTTTGTAGAAAATGGAAACCAAGTGGATGTCCATCAGTTGGAGAATGGCTGAATAAATTATGGTATATGAATGTTATGGAATATTTTTGTTCTATAAAAAATGATTAGTAAGATGATTTCAGAGAAACATGGAGAGGCTTACATGAACTGATGCTAAGTGAAATGAGCAGAACCAGGAGAACATTATACACAGCAACAGCCAGAATATACAATGATCAATTCTGATGTACGTGGCTCTTGTCAATAATGAGATGATTCAGGCCAGTTCCAATGGTCCTATGATGAAGAAACCTATCTGTCCTCAGAGAGAGGACAAGGGTCACTGAATGTGGCCCACAACATAGTATTTTCACTTTTTGTTGTTGTTTGCTTGCGTTTTGTTTTCTTTCTTGTGCTTTTTTCCTTTTTGATCTGATTTTGATCAAAATCCTTTTGATTTTCTCCTGTGCAGCATGATATTTGTGCAAATATGTATATAAAAATTGCATATATCTAACATATATATATATATTGGATCACTTGTCGTCTAGGGGAGGGAGTGGGGGGAAGAGAGGTAAAAAAATTAGAACACAAGATTTTGTAAGGGTGAATGTCGAAAATTATCCATTATATATTTTGAAAATAACAAGCCTTAATTTAAAAAAAAAAAAAAAGAAAAAGGAAAGAAGAAAATCAAATTGTTAGTATCAAAAATGAAAAGGGAGAACTTTCCACCAATGAAGAGGAAATTAGAACAATAATTAGCAATTATTTTGTCCAACTATATGTCAATAACTCTGATGAATAGTAGTAACAGAAGAGGAAATAAATTTCTTAAATGGTTCCAATTTAGAAAAAGAAATTGAACAAATTATTTAATGAACTCTCTAAGTTAGACTCTCTAGGACCAGATTGCTTTACATGTGAATTCTACCAAACATTTAAAGAATAGTTAATGCCAATACTGTGCAAACTATTTGGATAAATAGGGGGAAAAGGGGGATCCTAGCAAATTGCTTTTAGGAAATAGATATGATGCTGATGTCTAAACCAGTCAGGGTCAAAACAGTGAGAGAAAATTATAGTCCAATTTCTCTAATGAACATTGATGCAAAAATCTTAAATAAAATATTACCAAAGAGATTACAGCAAGTTATTCTCAGTATAATACACCATGACCAAGGAGAATTTATACTAGGAATATAGGGCTGGTTCATTATTAGGAAAATTATTATTAGACTAGACAATTAGCAAACTAACAGAACTTATATAATTATCTCAATATATGTAGAAAAAGCATTTAACAAAATCCGACACCCATTCCTATTAAAAACAGTAAGAGTATAACAATAAATGGAGTTTTTCTTAAAATCATCAGTAGCATCTATTTAAAACCATTAATAAGCATTATATGTAATGGGGATTAACTAGAACATTTCTCAGTAAGATCAGAGGTGAAACAAGGATGCCCACTATCACTATTACCATTTAATATTGTATTAGAAATGCTAACTTTGGTTATAAGAAAAGAAACAAAGTAAAAGATTTAGAGTAGGTAATGAGGAAATCAAATTATCACTCTTGGCAGATGATATGATGGTATTCATAGAGAACCCTAGAGAATCAACTAAAAAAAACTACTACAAACAATTCACAATGTTAGCAAAGTTGCTGGATACAAAACAAATCCACATAAATCATAAGCATTTTTATATCTTACCAACAAAGTTCAGCAGCAAGAGATAACAAAAAGAAATTCCATTAAAATAACTGTAGATAATATAAACTATTTGAGAGTCTACCTCCAAAGTCAAAGTCAAGAACTATATGAACCCAACTACAAAATACTTTCCACAGAAATAAAGACAGATCTACTCAATTGGAAGACTATAAAATGCTCATGAGTAGGTCGAGTGAATATAGTAAAAATGACAGTATTGCCTAAAATAATACCAATCAAATTCCCAAGAAATTATTTTATCGATCTAGAAAAAATAATAACAAAGTTCATGTGGAAGAACAAAAGATCAAAAATCTCAGGGGAATTAATGAAAAAAAATGCAAATGAATATGGCTTAGCTGTACCCAACCTAAAACTCAATTATAAAGCAGCTGTCATCAAAACCATTTTGTATTGGCTAAGCAATGGAGTCATTGTTCAATGGAATAGGTTAGGTTCACAAGACACAATAGTTCAATGACTATAGTAATCTAGTATTTGATAAACTCAAAGACTCCAGCTTCTGGGATAAAAAAATCACTATTTGACAAAACTTGCAGAAAAATTGGAAAATAATATGGCAGAAACATTCTTCAATTGATAAATGGTCAAAGGATACGAACAGACAATTTTCAGATGATGAAATTGAAACTATTTCCTAGTTATAGGAAAAAGTGCTTCAAATCACTATTGATCAGAGAAATGCAAATTAAGACAACTCTGAGATACTACTACACACCTGTCAAATTGTCTAAGACGACAGGAAAAGATAATGATGAATATTGGAGGGGATGTGGGAAAACTGGGACACTGATGCATTGTTGGTGGAGTTGTGAACAAATCAAACTATTCTGGAGAGCAATTTGGAACTATGCTCAAAAAGTTATCAAACTGTGCATACCCTTTGATCCAGCAGTGTTACTAATGGGCTTATATCCCAAAAAGATCTTAAAGAAGGGAAAGGGACCTGTATGTGCCAAATGTTTGTGGCAGCCCTGTTTGTAGTGGCTAGAAACTGGAAAATGAATGGATGCTCATCAACTGGAGAATGGTTGGGTAAATTGTGGTATATGAATGTTATGGAATATTATTGTTCTGTAAGAGATGGTCCAGCAGGATGAATACAGAGAGGCTTGTGTAGTGGACTGAGACTTGAGTTGATGCACTGAGGTCCCAAGCATGTGAGGCTAAATAGTAATTGGACCATACTCTATTAATATATATGCTTGGAGAAAGAATGGCCCCCGCCCACTCTTTATGCAAGTCCTCATGTGTTGTATAGGAAATGACATTTTTGGTGGGTGGAGGCAAGGGAGAGGGAAGGGAAGCGGAAGGAGAGACTGCTGGCTGGTGTCTTGACATAGCTGCTCACGTTGCCATTGCAACGGCCCTTCAGCTCCGATCTCCCTCTGCTAGCTTGCTTTCTATCGCAGCTGCCCATATTGCTATCACAATCTTTCTTGCCCATATTGCCATTGCAATCCTTTTTCACCTTTTCACTTCAATAAAGATTGAAGATTTTTCCCTTAACCTGAATTCCTGACTCTGACTGATTTTAAATATGCGGTCATCACAGGCTTGGAAAGACTTACATGAACTGATGCTAAGTGAAATGAGCAGAACCAGGATATCATTATACACTTCAATAACGATACTGTATGAGGATGTATTCTGATGGAAATGGATTTCTTTGACAAAGAGAAGATCTAATTCAGTTCCAACTGAAAAAAGATGGACAGAATCAGGTACACCCAGAGAAAGAACACTGGGAAATGAATGTGGACTACTTGCATTTTTTGTTTTTCTTCCCAGGTTATTTTTACCTTCTGAATCCAATTCTTCTTGTGCAACAAGAGAACTGTACGGATCTGCACACATATAATGTATCTAGGATATACTATAATATATTTAACATGTATAAGACTGTCTGTCATCTAGGGGAGAGGGTGGAGGGAGGGAAGGGAAAAGTTGAAATAGAAGTGAGTGCAAGGGATAATATTGTAAAAAAAAAAATACCCATGCATATGTTCTGTCAATAAAAAGTTATAATTTTAAAAATTATAAAAAAATAATAATGTGGCAGAAACGAGGCATGGGTCAATCCTTAATACCCTCTACCAAGAAAAGATCAAAATTGGGTTCATGATTTATACATAAAGACTGGTATTATGAGCAAATTAGAAGAACAAAAGCTAATCTACCTCTCAGATCTGTGGAGAAGGCAGGAATCAATGGCCAGAGAAGAATTCAAGTACATTATGAAATACAAAATGGATAATTTTGATTAAATTAAGAATTTTAGCGCAAAGAAAACCAATGCAGAAAAGATTAGAAGGGAAGATGAAAAGTAGGGGGATGGGGTTGGAGGTGGAATTTCACATGCAAAAGTTCTGATAAAGGTCTCATTTCTTAAGTGCATAGAGAATTGACTCAAATTTATAAGAATTCAAGTCATTCTCCCATTAATAAATAGTCAAAGGATGTGAACAGACATTTTCCAGATGAAGAAATTAAAACCATTTCTAGTCATATGAAAAAGTGCTCTAAATCTTTATTGATTAAATTGAGAAATGTAAGTTAAGACAACTCTGAGTATTACTTCATACTCCTCAGATTGGCTAAGATGATAGGAAAAGATAATGATAAATAGAAGGTATGTGGGGAAATGGGTACACTAATACATTGTTGTTAGAGTTGTGAACTGATTCAATCATTCTGGAGGGCAATTTGGAGCTTTTCCCAAAAGGCTTTCAAACTGTGCTACCTTTTCATCTAGCAATGTCTCTACTGAGCCTATATCTCAAAGAAATCATAAAAAAGGGAAAAGGACCCATATGTGCAAATATGTTTGTAGCAGCCCTTTCCAAGGAAGTGGAAACTGAATGGATGCCCATCAGTTGGAGAATGACTGAATAAATTGTGGTATATTTTTGTGCTATAAAAAACAATCAACAGGATCATTTGAGAAAGGCCTGGAGAAACTTGTATGAACTGATGCTAAGTAAAGTGAGTAGAACTAACAACATTTTTCAGAGTAACAATAAGATTAAATGATGATCAATTCTGATGGATGGAGCCCTTTTCAACAGCGAGGTTATTTTGGCCAATTCCAATAGTATTGTGAAGGAGAGATCCATCTGCATACAGAAAGAAGACTTGTGAGGAATGTAAATCACAACATAGTATTTTTTTTTCTTGCTTTTTCTCATTTTTTTCCCTTTTTGATCTATTTTTCATGTCTTGCAGCATGATAATTGTGGAAATATGTATAAAAGAATTGTATGTGTTAACATATATTGGATTACTTGCTCTCTGCGGGGGAAGTAAAGGGAAGGGAGGGAGAAAAAAATTACACTCAAGGTTTTGCAAGGGTGAATATTGAAAACTTTCTTTGCATATATTTGAAAGTAAAAAGCTATTTTTTAGAAAATAAATTATTTTTAAAATATTTTGGAAAATAAAATAAAATGCTAATATTTGGTAAGAGCATTATCATGTTATATAGGACATTGTACAATGTTTCATCAACTTAAAAGCCATGATCTAAACTGATAAAATAATGATGATTAAGATGATAATTATGATCAAGATATTATTGTTTCAATATACATAATTTGATCGGTAGTATATGTGTAATAAGCTCTGTCCTAATAGGATTGTATCAAACATTATGTCTGTTGTTATTTGTCAAAAATTGATTCTCTTTGGGCAAGCCATATCTGGCTGAATCTCCAAGTACTCATCTACAAAATAAGGATTTTGAATTGAATAACTTTTAATGTCTTTTCCAACTCTAAATCCATAATCTTATTAAATGATTAACTAAAAAAATGAGGAAAAAAACAGTGAAAGAAGCTTGAAATTGGAAAAATCATAATGATTTGAGGCATTTTCAGTGATGAATCCTCATCCTTTGAACTTTCTTTTCCTCTGCTTTAATCAACAATGTCCTAGTTTAGGTCAAAGTCTGATATAGGTGACTGGTGTGGGTGATTAGTATGCCATCTTGAACAAGAAAGAGACTTACTAGATTTCACTTCTCTACCCCACCCTACCCCCATCCTCTTGTACCTCCAGGTCCTAGGATTTTCCCTTAGTTATAGTCCTTGTTCAGCTATTGTACTTACTGTGTAATAGTATACTGTGTATATTTGTACATATTTTATTGTCAGACTAGGACACCAGGGCCAGGAGAAGTTGGGCTCACACTTCTTTCTTCTCTGTGGGAGAAAGGAAGTGGGGAAGGCTGTGGAATGAGATAAGATGGCTTGCTTGAACCAAAGGTAATGGGGGTGCTTACTTCTGAAACCTTTGATATTAGTATGCATTTTTCTAATTATTTTAACTGGTTGCTTACATATAATCTTGTAGTCTGAGTGATCACAGTAACTCACTCTAGCAAAAAAGAAAAAAAAAAATACTTGGCAAATTAGTGAATGACAAGTAATGATTTTATAGAGCTACAAATCTAGATCAAAAACCTAGGATATAATGATGAGGGGCAGAATTCTGAATGACTGACAATAATCTGCTTTAAAAATTATACAAGCAGAGAAAAGAATATCATTTACAAAATTTCCTTCCATTTTATTCAATTCAATAAGTATTTATTAAGCTACTAATGTATAAGATACAGTAATAGACCATGAATACACAAAGAGAGAAATGAAATAGTTCTTGTCCTCAAGGAGCTTACAATTTATTGTGGTTAGGAAACAGGACTGTGCATTACAACTTACTACACAGGTATTGTTTTAATCTTATAACATCTGTGGAACTCAGTCAATATTCATGTAAATAATGCAAATATCACTTCAGTAGCTTAGATTCAAAACAAGCCTAAATTCATTAAAGTTTCAGCTGAGAAATGGTTTTATATGTTTAATGTAATTAATAAATCATATCTGACATTTGTAACTTTTACTCATCATTCCTGGTTCTGCCTATAAGAACCAAAAAATGTCGGTTCTCCACATGATAGATTTTCAAGTATTTAAATACAGTTATTATTCTCATTCCATTTTGCTTTCTCCAGAATAAATATGCTTAATTCCTTCTTCTGATTCTCATAGGTCCTGAATATAAAACTTTTAATCATCCAGGTTGCTGTTGCATAAATATTCTCTAATGTAGCCATTTCTTTCTTGGTACCAAGAATTTTTCTGTGATTTAGAATAAAAAAGTACCTTATTGTTCCAAATTAAATCCTTCATTTCACAAATGAAAAACTGGGGCCCAGAGAAGTCAAATGATTTATACAAGTTTACAAAGCTAGGTAGACTAAGTAAGGCTAAATTGTAGCTCTCCCAACTCCTTCTTCGCCCTATATTTTCCAGGACACCAGTGCTGCTTCTTCAGATAATGCTAATTAAACCGTGAAAACTATGCAGTAAGTTAAAATTTATTTCTATATAAAGATATTTGACTTTTTTTTTCCTGGAAATCTACCAGGATAAATGCAATTCATGCCTCAAAAAATTCCACTAGTAAAGAAACCAACTTACACAAAAGAAAAGAGTCCTAAAATTTTTCAAGGAAAATGAATAAAATAAGAGAAATTACCTACAAATTCTTCTCCTAAGGATTGGGTCAGTCCTACTTGTTCAATAACAAGCACGTAATCATTGATGAATCTAATAGGCAAGGCCTTATATTGGGAGTTGAGAAAGATCTAAGCATGAATAAGACCAAGTGACTTCATTTGAAGAATTTGCTATCTAGTCTTTCAAGAGCTAGAGAATAATTCAAGATATGCCAAATGTGATCCCATTATTACCAAAGGAATTCAGAGAAGGAATATCACTTTTCTTTCAAGTTTCCTCAACTGCTAAAAGAGGATAATAATAGCAATGATTTTTTCAACGTTATTGTGCAATTTAAACAAGATAATATTTGAAAAACTCTTAGTTAAATGTCTAGCACATAGTGGGTGCTACATAAATACTTATTTCCTTCCTTTCCTCTTTTCTTATATTCTTCTCTTGTCTGGTGTGATCACAGAAGTCTTCCCAGAGGAAATAGTTCTTGAAAATTTGTTCTTGAATATTAAAATGGGGTGCTTGTAAGATATAGCAACTCTGACAAGATTTTGTATCTACTGGATGCAACAAAGAAATCCCCAAACATTATTGATTACAAATTTCTGCTATTCTTTGTCAATAAGTGTAATATGGAATATGCATTGATAATGCAAATTTAAACCATGAATAGTTACTCACATAATTAAGTTAGGCAGCTCTTAATCTTTTTTGAATATTTAATACTAATTATCCCTTTGGCAATCTGATGGTACCCTGAACCCCTTCTCTGAATAATGGTTTAAAATAAATAAAATATAATACATAGGATTACAAAAGAAACCCATTATATTTAATACATATATTAAAATATTCAAATGTACAAGGCAAGGCAGATTGTTTACCATTTCAGGAAAAGGTTAAAGGGAGGAAAGGACAGATAGAATTTGGACCTCAAAACTCAAACAGTAAATCTTAAAGATTGTTTTTACATGCAATTGGGAAGGTCTTTTCTAGTTCTAAATTGAAATTTCTAGGCAGACCATTTTTTCAGTCTTTGCTCTTCTTTACATTTTAAGGAATCTATGGATATGGATATTTTTCATAAGTTATTATAGATATTGAACCCCTTAGAATCAAATATTTATTCTTGGCACCAATAAGGACATGCGAGTTAGGTAAAAAGTTCTAAATGTGACAGATACAGCTATTAACCTATCTTTTGATAAAAATCCAATTATAAAATTTGGGATGGAAAAATGTATCTCTTTTTGAAGATTATAAAACAAATAATATACTAAAATATATTTCTGTGATAAAAGCAAGTCTAAAGACCACAATGAGTGTATTGACTATGACTATGTTATGTACTTAGGAATGATAACTTCTAAAGTAGAGTGGTAATATTATAGTTCTTGGATGCCTAGCAGCATGTATTAGGGACTCATTAAATGTTTATGGATTAATTGATCGATCAAGAATACTTATCAGAACTGAGACCTCTCAGAAATGCCTTTCCCATGGCCCCATAGGAAACAAGGCAAAGAGTTATGAAGTGAACCCAAGTTCTCTGATTATAAATGCATTGGCTATCACATTTATATTCTAGCTTTTAAATGGATATTGTATAAAAGAACACAAAAGTTGCAAAAGCTTTCCAATTTATCATAAATAGTATTTGCAAAAATTTTCAAATTCTTTCCAATTAGTCACTTGAGGCATAGAGCATCCAAGACAACATGGACTGTTTTTCTTGGAACTAGTATACATGTTGAAATAATGCATATTGGATAATTCCAGGAATCACTCATTTTTTTTAGTGATGAGTATTACACTTTATATAATGGTAAAAGTGCTAGATTTTTGCATCAGAAAGACTTGAATTTATCCATCTTCAGACACTGACTGATTTTGTGATCATAGACAAGTCATTGAAACTTATTTCCTTCTTCTGTAAAATTGATATTTTAAAAGAATCCACCTCCTTGGATTGTTGGATTGTCTAAAACATTGCATATAATGCTCTTCAGAATTTTTTTGTTTTTGTTTTATAAAGGATTCTTCTTATTTTTCCAAACTTACAAAACAGAATCAAGTCCCTCATGTAGGGAGATGATTTCTGTGCCAGTGAAAATGGGCAATTGATGCCTCATTTTTAATTGGTCTTATTTAGAAATAACATTTTCAATGGCATAGACAGTGATTTCAATTGTCACAGAAATGAAAAGAAAAATGATTGAGTGTGAATCAATTTCTTTGACTTTTTATGTTTTATATTAACTGTTAGTTAAATTATTTTCTGCCATCTTTGGCAAAATAAAAATTAAGAGAATGCTTTAATTTAATTTTAAATATATGTTTAAATATAATTTTTAAAAATCACCAATGAAGCTCAGCAAGAGACTATTTGTGAACATCAGTGAACTAATTAAATTTATATTTGCTATTGGATAGCCATAGCCAAGATGATGATAAGAGACTAGTGAAAGATCATAAGCACCACACCTCCACTGAATATTGAAACAGATAAATGAAAATCATTAATTTGTTTACATCTGTTTGGAAAATCAGTGTATGCAGTAACATCATTGGTATAGTGAAAAAATATTAGCCTTCTATGATCTCTTATAATTTATAATAGTTGAAAAATCAAAACTATCCTCTGGAAATAGGATTCATAGAAGCACAGGATTTAGAGTTAACAAGGACATCAACACCCTCTTGGAGGCTACTTCATATTTCTTTTATTGCAGTTCAAGATCTCATTAGCTTTTGTAACTGTCACATGCTAGTGATGATTCAAATTTATGCTACAGAACATCAAAATCTCCATATCTTTTCCCAAATTTTCTGATGTCTAACTAAGCCTCCCTTATCCTCTATTGTAAAGTGATTTTTTGGACTCATCTGTAATACTTTACATTTATCCTTTTTGAAATATATTTTATTAGATATAGCATGATGCTCTAGTTTTTTAATATACTTTTGGATCATGATTCTGTCATCCAGTATGTTAGTTTTCTCTCCAGGATTTGTATTATCTTCAAATTTGATGAGTATGTCACTTATGTTTGTATCCAAGTCATTGATAAAAATGTTAAACTAGATGGAGCCATGCACAAATGGCAGGAATACTTCACTAGAACCTCTGCCAAGTTGACATTTCACCAGAATGGCTATTCAGTTCTAAATGTGTGGTAAGTTCAAATGTTGGGTTCTTGTTCTTCTTTAAAATATTATAAAAGTTCTCTCTGGGTGCCTTCCCTGGAATCAGGATTTTGTCGGTCCCTGTTCGGGCACCAAAATGTGGTGAGCTTTTTCTTCTCAAAACACAGCCAGGTGATAAAAGTTCAGATCTTTTATTATCTCCAATATAGCCTGATTAGCTTAGAGGCCTATCTCTCTGCTTGGTTCCAAGAGCTCCCTCCAAATGTCGCCAAATCCAAAGGTTTTGTCCTTAAGCCTCTGTCTCTGCTTTCTTCAGTCTCCAGCCAGCTCCACTCTTCATGTCATTCTGGTGAAATCTCCCCAAGTGCTCTGTGTCTACACCAGAGTGCTCCTCTCCAATACAGCTGAACTCTCTTTTGCAACCAGCCAGCCAAGTGGAATATATTCTCTCTTGCCTTGCCTCGGAGAGAGGGCTTCTGGCGTAATTCCGCTGAAATCTGACCGAGAGCCTCTGTCTGTTTCTTTTATACAAGAGGGAGGAATTGTGGGATACGAGAGAGAGGGATTATGGGTTTTCTCTCATAGTGCTCTCTGGCCCTAAGAGCTTTAAGGGAGGTGTGAATTCCCAAAGTTACAAAGTTTACTTTGTGAAGCTGGCATACTTGTGAACTCCAATGAGTAAAGGTGTGAACACAAGCCTTGTATTAATTAGTTCTACTTAGTACCTTGTTTCAGGTTCTGCCCAAAACATCTTCTTGTAAGATTAGATCAACTCTAATGAGTTAGCAGTTTGTAAAGATTCCAACATAAATGCATTCAGGAATTTTAACTTTTAGTATACATCCTCTCTCTCTTTTCCAGGAGAATAGTATGATACTTTATCAAATTTATTGCTAAAATCTTAGCATACTATATCTATAATGTTTCCCCTGATCTACCAATTTCGTGACTGTCAGAAATCAAAACAAAGTCAATTTGGCCTAACCTGTGAGTTGTTTGTTTTGTGTTTGTTTTGTTGTGGCTCTTTATAATAACCTAGGGTTTTTTTTTTTTTTTTTTTAAAGACATCTGGTCACTTTTATTGTTCTTTAAAGAATTTCCCCAAGAATCAAAGTCAGTGCAGATTCACTTCTCTTTTATTTTTTGAATCTCAGGAAATTTGTCCTATATCAATTTTGCAGCACCTCTTCTGTTTGCTATGATTTTTCTAACATCACTTACTGATGTTCCCCAAGCATATCTGTCTGCTCTTTCAGTAATGAAGGATATAGTCTATCTGAAATAGAAAAATTAAATACATCATGGGTAACTAGATGCTCTCTTTATATATACTTATCTTGGGAATCAAATTCATTGGTAACCATCATGTTCTATTACTTGCAGAGCAAATATCATTCTCTTTAAAAAAGCAAGCAGGAACATTCTTTGTGTTGTCAGTTATCATCATCCCATACAGCCCAAGCTTAGACCTAATCTTTATTATTTTTAAATAAGTTCTCCTTCCCAGAATAGTTAAAAAAAAAAACAAAACAAAACAAAACAGAGACACTGATACATTGTTGGTGGAGCTGTGAACGAATCCAATCATTCTGGAGAGCAATCTGGAATTATGCCCAAAAAGTTATCAAACTGTGCATACCCTTTGATCCAGCAATGTTACTACTGGGCTTATATCCCAAAGAAGGGAAAGGGACCTGTATGTGCCAAAATGTTTGTAGCAGCCCTGTTTGTGGTAGCTAGAAACTGGAAAATGAATGGATGCCCATCAATTGGAGAATGGCTGGGTAAATTGTGGTATATGAATGTTATGGAATATTATTGTTCTGTAAGAAATGACCAGCAGGATGAATACAGAGAGGACTGGTGAGACTTACATGAACTGATGCTGAGTGAAATGAGCAGAACCAGGAGATCATTATACACTTCGACAACGATATTGTATGAGGACATATTTTGATGGAAGTGGATTTCTTTGACAAAGAGACCTGAGTTTCAATTGATAAATGACGGACATAAGCAGCTACACCCAAAGAACGAACACTGGGAAACAAATGTGAACTATCTGCATTTTAGTTTTTCTTCCCGGGTTATTTATACCTTCTGAATCCAATTCTCCCTATGCAACAAGAGAACTGTTCGGTTCTGCAAACATATATTGTATCTAGGATATACTGCAACATATCTAACATATAAAGGACTGCTTGCCATCTAGGGGAGGGGGTGGAGGGAGGGAGGGGGGAAAAAAATCGGAAAAGAAACAAGTGCAAGGAATAATGTTGTCATTATAAAGTAATCATTAAATTAAAAAAAAAAAAAAAGAAAAAAAGAAATGACCAGCAGGATGACTACAGAGAGGACTGGCGAGACTTACATGAATGATGCTAAGTGAAATGAGCAGAACCAGGAGATCATTAAATACCTCAACAATAGTACTGTGTGAGGATGTATTCTGATGGAAGTAGATTTTTTCAAGAAAGAGAAGATCTAACTCAGTTCCATTTGATCAATGATGGACAGAAGCAGCTATACCCAAAGAAAGAATACTGGGAAATGAATGTAAACTGTTTGCATTTTTGTTTTTCTTCCTGGTTATTTTTACCTTCTGAATCCAATTCTTCCTGTGCAAAAAGAAAACTGTTTGGTTCTGCACACATATATTGTATCTAGGATACACTGCAATATATTTGACATATATAGGACTGCTTGCCATCTGGGGGAGGGGGTGGAGGGAAGGAAGGGAAAAGTCAGAACAGAAGTGAGTGCAAGGGATAATGTTGTAAAAATTACCTAGGCATATGTTCTGTCAATAAAAAGTTATAATTAAAGGGAAAAAAAAGAAAAAAAAAACAGGAAACACACTTTTAAAAAATTACCTTTAGCTTATCTTGTAACCTTAGCTCATTCTGAGTTTTCATCAAAAAAAAAAAAAAAAAAGGTTTTTATTGGATTGGGTCATGATTCCATGATTGTAACATAATTAGAACAAGGTGAACTGGTCTCTACTCCATTTATGTGCATGCTGGAGTGGGAGACACTTTTCTATGAAGACATGATTTTTGTCTTCTCTTAGAGCCAACTTGCAGTGCTTACTTACTTAATCTTAGGTTGCTACATACATAACAAGACTTCACATACTCTTGTACCCAGATAACTTCTTACTCAGCTTGAGAAGTACAGTCCCTACCCCCTCAAGAAACCAAACTGAAGATGAATGTCATTCTATATAAATGGAATCAATGCTAAATAAGTTAGGTTTCTTTCTTCTCTTCTCCCCACCCTCCAGGGACTGGGGGAGAGAAATTGAAAAGTTAGCTTTCCACTTGGTGCAGTATGTGCTTTCACTTCCTCTTTGCCCCCATAGAAGACACAGCCTAGAATTATCTTAATCACTATGTTCTATGGCCTCTTCCACTATATTTATCTTTTGTGAATTTTCCCATGTTGTGGTGAGAAGATTATTATATTTGGAGTCAAGGGCTCTGAGTTTGAATCCTGCCTTTGCCACTTACTATCTGACTGTAAGCAAATCAATTCTATTATCTGTCTTCAGTTTATTCAACTGTAAATAGGATTTGACTAGTTTGCTCTAAATTCCCTTCCATCTGTAACTCTGGATGTTTTCCTTTTAAATCCCTCACACATTGTGGATATCACTTAGCTTTCTCTTGAAAATACTGTATTTTTAGACACTTTTTATAAGACTCTTTGTTCTCATGATGCTCCCCCTGCAACATAGAACACTGACTGATTTCAAGGGGTTCACATTCAAGAAGGAGACAACAGATCTGGAGTGTTTCAGTTGCTATTCAGAGAGAAAAGTCCCATGTTCCTTAGGATGCAGTGGCAAAGCAGATGTTAATGCTTCTTTTCTTCTTCCTTCTTTCTTTCTTTCCTTCCCTTCCTACTCTTTCTCTCTTTTTCTTTTAAAATTTTATTTTAGTAGCATATTTTTTATTATTATTAAAGCTTTTTATTTACAAAGCATATGCATGGGTAATTTTTCCAACATTGACCCTTGCATAACCTTTTGTTCCAAATTTTCCCCTCCCTTTCCCCCCAACCCTTCCCTTAGCTGGCAGATAGTCCAATACATTTTAAATATGTTGAAATACATGTTAGATCCCATATATGTATACATATCTATACAGTTATCTTGTTACACAAGAAAAATCAGATCAAGAAGGAAGAAAAAGAAAAACTGAGAAAGAAAACAAAATGCAAGCAAATAACGACAGAGAGAGTGATAATGCTATGTTGTGTTCCACACTCTATTCCCATGTTTCTCGCTTCATCACTGAACAATTGGAACTGGTTGAATCATCTCAATGTTAAAGAGAGCCATGTCCATCAGAATTGATCCTCATATAATATTATTATTGAAGTCTATAATAATCTCCTGGTTCTGCTCATTTCACTTAGCATCAATTCATGTAAGCCTCTCCAAGCCTCTCTGAAATCATCCTGCTAATCGTTTCTTACAGAACAATGGTACTCTATAGCATTCATATAACATAATTTTTTCAGCCATTCTCCAATTGATGGGCATCCATTCAGTTTCCAGTTTCTTGCTACTACAAAGAGGGCTGCCACAAACATTTTTGTAGCATAATATTTTTCCAATTATTTGTAAAAATAGTTTTCAATTTTCATTTTTATAAGATTTTGAGATTGACTTTTTTTGCTCCTTTTATCCCTTTCCTTCACTCTTCCTCTGGTAGCAAGCAATCTAATATAGGTTATATGTGTGCATTCATTTTTAACATTTCCATATGAGTCATGTTGGGAAACAAAAAGAAAAAAACACACAAAAAAAAAAAATCAAAAGAAAAAAAGGTGAAAACATGCTTCAATCTGCATTACATTTCCATAGTTCTCTCCCTGGATGCAAATGATATTTTCTATCCAATGTTTATTGGAATTGCATTGGATCAATGTATTGCTAAGTCTATCATAGCTGGCCATCACACAATCTTACTAAATTGATGTGTACAGTATTTTTCTGATTTTGTTGTTTTATTCTGTATCAGTTCCTTTAGTCTTTCTAAGCTATTCTGTAGTCAGCCATTTCATTATTTCTTATAGAACAATAGTATTCCATTATATCAAAACCATAACTTATTATCATTTCCTCGAATGATGGGTCTCCACTTTTTTCCAATTTCTTGCCACCACAAAAAAAAAAAAAAAAAAAAAAAAAAAAAGCTGCTATATTTTTGTACATGTGTGTCCTTTCCCTCTTTTATGATCTTTTTTGAATATAGGCCCAGTAGTTAATGCCTCTTTTAAAGTATTATTTCCATCCACAAAATCATACCAGTTTGTGATATTGAACCATTTGACAGTGTCAGTCATTTGTTGGCAAGAATTTACCTTTCTGGATCTTCAGTATCTGTGACCTGTGGCACTGCCAAGAGTAATAGCAAGGCTTCTTCTCCAGAGGGATGGCTTTTTAGAATGATGTCTTAGGACACTGATCTGGAAGAACACTATTCTTAGGCTCTAACAAGAGTTCTAGAAAAGAGAATATAGAAATAAATTCTATAACCTATTGTGTTTGTCAATATGAATGTATCTGCCAGCATAGGAAATGTTTGAATCCACATCTTCCTGGATCCAAGCCCAGCATTTTTTCCATTATGCCAGCTGCTTCTTATTTCAATATTAACAATCACTTGAAGTTAATTATTCAGCCCTGATGAATGCCTGGCCAAGTAAATTCAGAATAATATCTATTTTATTATTAAGGGAATTAAAAAATGTCCAAATTCAAAAAATAAGTATAAAATTATCTATAGTCTTCCCAATTGTGACAGCAATTCTAAAATAGTTGTTGTAAAGTTCTTGATGTTTCATGCTTCTTTTCTCTTTTTTAATTAAGATTGTCACTCTATTGTCTGGTATAAAGACAGCCTTCTATCCATTTTTGGGATTAATTGCAGCCTAGATGGACAATCTGCTACATGATCAAAGTGAACAGTATGTGGACCAAAAATAATACTCATTAAGCATACCTACAGTTTGCAGTTGAGTACTGACATTACCATATTCAATATTGGTGATTTTTTCTTTGCCTTGAAATTCAGTCATAAGATTGTGGTGCCCTAATCATTATAAAATAAAGGAACAATATAGGATAATAGTGAACTTTGAATCATGAATACTTGGTTTAAATCTTGCCTCCAATACTGATTAATTATTTCATGTCAGTAAATCTCTCTGGACCTCAGTAATTTGGTTCAATGAGTTCTAAGATCTATGATAGCATTTATTTCATTTCTTTTATGGCTAACTTTGAGAACATCTACAATTGTACTTTTACTTATTCTTTCTTCTTAATCCCTTCTATACCTTTTGCAGTCTTGCTTCTCATCTCAATATTCTACTTAAATTATTCTCTCAGAATTTTACCAATGATCTCTTAATTGACGAATTAAATGGACTTTCCTCCTGAACAACCTCCAGTGTTCTGTATATTTGACCATGCTTTATCATTTTCTTTTGCTGGATCTTCATCTAGGTCACACCTCTCAATTCTGAGTGTTCCCCATGGCCATCCTGAGCACTCTTCTTTTTTCCCTTTATATTATTTCATTTGGTGATCTTATCAGTTCCATTGGGTTCAATTATTGTTTCTACTTAAATGATTCTCAGATATATTTTCCAGTCCTAATTTTTCCCTTAACTTATAGTCTAGCATCAATGGCTACTTTTAGATATTTTAACTAGATATTCCATAAATATCTAAAGCTTGAACATGTCTAAAACTAAACTTATTTCCCTCCAACCTTATTTTTTTTTGAACTTTTCTGTGTTTATGTATCAATATTTTGTCAAGCACTACAATCTTGAAGCCAATATTGATTTTTCACTCACACTCATCTCACATATCCATTTCATTGTCAAGTGTTGTTATTTCTGCCTTTGCACCAGGTCTCACATAGCTACCTCAGTGAGGTAGGCTTTCAACATCACATATCTAAATTATTATAACTTTTTGGTTGGTTTCTCTGATTCACATCTCATCCACCCAATTCCTATAATTTATCCTTCACCATCTCCCAATGTGATTTTCCTAAATTCCAAGTCTTACCATCACTTTCCCATAGCTTCTATTCAATTTTAGTTTCTCCATATTATCTTCAGAAACAACTAAACAATTCTCTGACTTTTAAAGTTTTCACAATTTGGACCCTTCCTATCTTTCCAATTTTTTTTTTTTTTTAATCATTGATTTTATCTAGAAACACTGGCCTACTTTCTATTTCTTTCATGTTACACTCCATCTTCCAAACTGTGTCTTTTCATTAGCTGTCTTCCATGCCTAAATGTCTCTTCATCTCCTGCTTTCTGTGGTTTCTTTAAGGATGAGCTCAAGTCCCATCTTTTGCAAAAGGTATTCTCTAGCTTCTTCCCTCCCCAGTGTTCATACTTTCCTTCTGAAATTATTTCCTATTTACACTGTATGAATCTTGCATGCAGATAGTTGTTTGCAGTCTACTTCTTCCCTCCAGGACAATGGAAGGGCAAGGACTATATTTGCTTTTGTTTTCTGCACTACTTAGCAGAATGCATATTATATAGATAAGGGGCATGTTAATTGATGGATAAATATCAACTATAGGAAAATGAATGTGGGTAAGTAGTATCTTGTGGTAGAAAAAGATATGGGCAAGGAATCAGGAGTCTAGCTCTGATATTACTAATTAACTCTTTGGATTCTAAATGATCTATTTTCAATAGGTCTTTGTAATGTGAATGGATTAAACTAGATAATTTCTAGGGTTCTTTTAGTTTTAAAATTCTAAAATCATTTAATTCAGCATGAGTACTTTTTAAACTTAAAAATATTAAAGTTATGGTTTTTCATTTCATTATCAGATGGCAAAAGCATTCAAGTTAGTTATTGGTATTCAGGTTGAATCTTAAATGTTATTGCCTGTCTTCTAGTCCTAGGAAGATATTTGCTCTTTCACAAATAATTCAAAACTCAACCTGTTCATTCTCTTCTGTTTTAGGACTTCCTTTTACAATATTTTATAGTCAACATCAAAATTAGATGCCTCATTCCTTTTTTTTCCCTCTTCATAAAATTTATTTATCAGTGTTTATTTGTCAGTATGATTTTGATATATGGGTGAGGGATAGTTTGTTGGCAGAGAATGTTTCAAACAACATTTTGTTCTGTTAAATTAAGTCCTTTTTTATAATTGGCAATCAGCACCATGGAATCTTGTATTGTCTAAAACTTTCAGTTAACTTTGTGATTGTAAAGATATACTTCACTATAGAATATTTCTTGAGAAACCAACCTAGGTATTCTGAAGGCAGATCTCACTCATGAGAGTCAATGAAGTTAATGCTTCTGAATTTGTGGGCTAAGAAGAACTAGAGTACATTTTGGAATGCAAAAATGGATCATTTTGATTATATTAAGTTTAAAAGGTTTTGTGCAAACAAAACCAATGAAGACAAGATTAGTAGGGAAGCAATAAACGGGGAAATAATTTTTACATTCAAGGATTCTGGTAAAGATTTCATTTCTAAAATATAAAGAATTAACTCAAATTTCTTATAGAAATAAAGCCATTCTCCTAATAGTCAAAGAATATGAACAGGCAGTTTTCAGATGATGAAATTAAAATCATTTCTAGTCATACTAAAAAATGCTCTGAATCACTATTGATCACAGAAATGTAAATTAAGACAATTCTGATTTACCATTACATACCACTAAGGTTGGCAAAGATGACAGGAAAAGATAATGATGAATGTTGGAGGGGATGTGGGGAAAAGTGAGAAACTAATACATTGTTGGTGGAGTTGTGAACAGATCCAACCATCCTGGAGAGCAATATGGAACTATGCCCTAAGGACTATCCAAGTGTGCATGCCTTTTGATCCAGCAGTATGTCCTGTATCCCAAAGAAATCATAAAAAAGGGAAAAGGTCCCCCATGTGCAAAAATGTTTGTAGCAGGTCTTTTTGTAGTGGCTAGAAACTGGAAACTGAATGGATGCCCATTAGTTGGATAATGGCTGAATAAGTTATGGCATATGAATGTTATGAAATAATATTGTTCTGTAAGAAATCATCAGTAGTATGATTTCAGAGATGCCTGGAGAGACTTACATGAACTGATGTTCATGTGAAATGAGTAGAAACAGAAGAACTTTGTACACAGCAACAAGAACATATGTTATGATCAATTCTGATGGATAAAGCTCTTTTTCATTAGTGAGCTGATTCAGGAGAGAGTTCCAATGGTTTTGTGATGGAGAGTGCCAGTTGAATACAGAAAGAGGACTCTGGGGACTGAGTGTAGATCACAATATAGTATCTTCACTTTTTTGTTGTTGTCTGAATATTTTCTTTTTTCTTTCATGGGATGTTATAGTATCTTGTAAAATTTGGGATGCTATTGTACACTGCTATACATATATTTTATGCATTTCTGAGTTTCTAACTTTTTTCTGTCATCTTCATGTTGTCTGTAGCTCCCACATAACTCCACCCAATTCCCATTTAATTTCTTATGTTAAACCATGATTATTGAAACTGAAATGGGGAAAGTGATGATATGGAAGGGATAACTTGAGGTTAAATTTTCAGTGTGAACATTTAAACCCTGTTATTTATACCTTCTGAATCCAATTTTTCCTGTGCAAGAAGAGAACTGTTTGGTTCTGCACATATATATTGTATTTAGGATATTATGTAACCTATTTAACATGTAATGGATGGCTTGCCATCTGGGGGGAGGAGGTGAAAGGAGGGAGGGGAAAAATCGGAAAAGAAGTGAGTGCAAGAGATAATGTTATAAAAAATTACCCTGGCATGGGTTCTGTCAATAAAAAGTTATATATATATATATATGTATATATACATAATATATGTATATGTATATATACATATATATATATATATATATATACATAGTATAACAGATGGATAGCCTAAGTACTTTACTGATATCCATGAAATATTTAAAGAATCAGAGGATAGCTTATAGCATATTGAGCAAATTGTATATATATTTAAGGAAATATATGAATTAGAAGCCTACAGAATGAAAAAAGTGTGGCAGAGTATATTATCTGTCCTAATGGTAGATTATTTATATTTATGGCATCCTGAACTGATTTCAAAACTAAAATAAATTTGTTATTTTCATGCAAAAAAAAAAAAAAAAAAGAACATTTAAACCCTGTAAGTCAGCAAATGCTTCAGGTCAGGGTTTCATACTTTGATTGTATAAACAATAAAGTAATGAATAAAATGTTAATAATGCCAATTAAACTTAAAAGTGTGCCATATGTTTTTCTATCCTGGGAGATAGTTGTTATACATTTACCAGAACAACACTGATTCTTATCAATAAGGTTGTATGGATCTAAGTCTGCAAAGAATTGAAGCTGACTATCATCTAAAGCACATATTGAATAAAAAAGTGTCATGCTGAAAAATAAGGTAAAGAATGACATCAGAGAAACATGATCGGAAAAAAGAAAAGCCAATCACATAGCAAAAGAAGGAGTTGACTTAAAAGAAGCCTGAATTTTCCTTGTGATATTAAGTCAGTGTGAGCATGATCCCTAGCATGATGATGATTTTATGGGCTAATATGGACAAAAACGCACAGAAATAGATGTGAATAAGTTTTCATTTGTAACTTTATGATCAAATCAGAGATCTGTGGTATCAGAATACTGAAATATTTTGCCTTGATGTATAGATTGACCTTGAAATCATATTTACATTATTTTTCAATTATCATTTTACAAATATATTTATCCAACATCTACTTTATGCAAGAGGTTAGAGATAAAAAGAGAAAAATAATTGAAACAATCTTTATGTATTGGGAAAACAAGAAGCACATGCAGAAAAAAAATAAAGGAACAAATGGGAACATTGTTTTTTCTTTCTCTTTTCTATTAGCATGATTGAAAAAAACTGACCATAGTCCTTTTGAGCATTTAAGATATGCCCAGTCATTCCTTAAGAAGCATTACTGTCATTCTGCTATCCCTCCTCAGCTCCCTACTATTATACTTTTCCTGATTCAGAATTTCTAAAGTAAAGAAGCCACATATCCCTTGTAACCTTCTGTTAAGCTGAGTTTTGAGTGATTGTGTAAATATATTTTTCCAGAGACTTCCTGAAAAAAAAGAAACACATACACAGAGTCACACACAAATACATACAATTTATAGCTGAATCTCTATGATTATTTCTTCTTTAAATTCTTTGCACCAAGATTTCAATCTCTGGACATGAAGCTTGGATTTTCTGGTTTCATGGGATGGGCAGAATACTTTGTGAAAAAAATTAATATTAATTGAGATTATAGTCCCCTACTTCTAGGGCATTTTTTTTTTTATTTCAACAATTTCAGTTGGAATTTCCTCTCCTCTACTTCTCCTCCGCTCTCAACCAACTCACTTTTACTTCTTTTTGACAAGCTTCAGGCAGATTTAAAAGTTGAAAGCTAATATACTTAAACTTTATAATAATAAAAAAGAAAAATTGGCTTTCTGAAGAATGTACCCTTGAAGCATCTTGCTCAGCAGTGATCTCTTTGTTTCCTATTAAAATTTAGCAAGTTGGAAATCAAAGCTGGATTATAAAACTGGAGTACTTATATAAGAAGAGAAAAACTGAAAAACTGGGTAAATAACAAGAAATAGGCCCTGGAGAAAATGTTGGGTCATAGAACAACACAGGCAGTTAAGTGGTAGAATAGATAAGAATGTTGGGTCTAGATTAAGGAAAATTCATTTTTCTGAATTCAAATCTGAACTCAGACTCTATGTGCCTGTGGGCAAGTAATTTAGCCATATTTGCCTCAATTTCCTCATCTGTAAAATGAGGGGGAGAAGGAAATGACAAAACACTCTGATATAAACTGAGATCTTGGGGGGAAGAAGAGACTAGTCCTGGATAGAAATCTCAAACCCCTCTAGAAGGGGCCCTACCCTCCTAATCATAGGGGAAACTCCCAGATAAATAATCTAATTCAATTGGAAATCTTGGCCTGGGGCATGGTCAAGGCCCTCTATTGAGTTGAAAATTAGTCCCCTAACTTGGGGCAGCAAAGAAACTCAATAAAATGGAACACTGTGCCCAGACTTATGTAAAAGTCCGAACAGAATGTTACCCACTAATGAAAATATTTTCTTCTCACTTTTGTCACAAACTGTCACCGGTATTCATTGGGGTTTATGAATTCTTTCAGAAAGCCTGCGGACTGGACAGGGGACCCCATTGCTTTCAGGGTATCTCTCAACCCTCATTTCTCACACCTCAACATCTCCAGTATCTTTGCCAAGAAAACTCCGAAGAGGGCCAGGACTGAAATGACTAAATAAAAACAAGAATAACACAAGGAGACCACAAATAGGAAAGGAGATATTTTCCAAAACAACAAAATGCTAACACACTTATGGAATATATTGTTCCCGTTACAATTACCTTTGATGATCTACTATTAAAGCATAACCTTTATTTTTAGCTTTCACAGTTCAAGGGAGATAAAGAAATTGGAGAGGATCCACAGGAGAACTACCAAAATAATGAAGGGATAGAAATGTTCCTGTGAGAGAAGGTTAAAGGAGCTGGGATTATTTAGTTTGGAGAAGAGCCTGAGGGATTGATTTAATAATGACTTTCTTCTACGTGAAGTGATATTCTAAAGCAGTAGTAACCAGATGACCTTCAGACCAACTAAAGACAGGACAAGAGAAAATGGGCTGCAATTGCAGCAGAAATGATGCAGTCTAAGTGCTGGGAGAACTTTCAGGTTGGGAAGGGAGGCAGTGAAAACTATTTTTTCAGTAAATACTGCAAATGGTGAAATATGTGGTACAAATTAAAATGCCCCATGGATCTTTCTTTCTTCTTATTTACCTTTCATCTATTGTAAATCAGGGAATATAATTTTAATTTTCTAAGATTTCATGGTATTTATAGTAAAAAAAAATTCTTCTTAGAACTTACTCCCTAACACATCCTCTTTAACCCAGTGACATTGGCCTCTTTCCTGTTTCATGAACAAGATACCACTTCATTTCTTGGCCCTGGGCATTTTCTGTGACCATATCCCATACCTTCAATATTCTTCCTCTTCTGCTCTGACTAACTGACCACTCTGCCCTTCTTTAAATCCCGAATAAAATCCTACCCTCTACAATAAGCTTTCCCAAATAGTTCTTAATTCCATTGCCTTATAAACCTATTAGTATATATATATATATGCAAATATATATATATACACATACACAAATGCATATATATTAATATATGCATCTATTTATATATATGTATATGTATACATTAATATATACATCTATTAATTTCCTATTTATCTCTAGGCATTGATTATATATATTTATTTTGCATATTGTTTTGGGGTTGTAAATTCTTTGAGGCAAGGACTGTATTTTGCCTCTTTTTAGCAAAATGCTTGGTACATAAGAGGAACTTAAATGTTTATTGATTGGGGAAAAATCTTTATGTAATCCAACATTTTACAAATAAAGAATCAGAGTTATAACTAGGGTAATAAAAAATGGAGCTTCATGGTTGTTTAAATTTATGGCTATGACCAAAGAATGGAAATACATTCGTTTAGACCTAGTAATCAAACATAATTAGTTGAAAAAGAAAGCTACAGCTGATAGATCTTCTCTTCTCTGATGTGCAGAACCTAGATGAACTCCCCCATTTGCTCTGCCCATCTTCCTTTTTCCACCCCACACCATAGAAACCTTCTAGTTTTAGGGTTTCTATGCCATTTCCAGTGAATAGTGTCCAGGGATTTTAAACATATTCTTAACTGATTAAGTTTTTACAAATTATTTTGAAGACTTGTTTCCTGTGTGTGGCTCCCCTTGGTGAGGGAACCAAATGATGAGGTTAGTGGTAGGTTTGGGATTCAGGGAACCAAATGAAGAGGTTTGGCTCCCCTAAATTCCCCTAGGATTCAGCGCAAGGTAGGGAGTTGTGGGAACCCCCTTCTTTCTGGCAGCACAGAAGTCCTTCATAAAGGAATTTACAAACCCAAAAAGCTAGATTTATAAAAGAAGTTTATAATTGGCATCGGGAAGTCAGCCTTTGCTATGCATGAATAGAAAGACTGAATTCCTTGGTGGCAAGGTCCTGACAGAGGAGTAAAGTTTCTAGCAGAGAAATCCTGACATAGAGGTATAAAGTCTTGTTAGGGAAATGTGTGAAAAGATAAAGAGAGAGTAATGCTGAAAGAGAATGTCATTTAGTGGGTAGAGGATTGCTGCTATGCCAAGGAAAGAAAGAGACTCCTTGGCATGGCATATTAAGTCCTCTGCAAGTACTGAGCCCCCAAGTTGGTTCATTTTATAGCTAGAAACTGGGGGTTACTCTTGATGGGAGCTGGGTGCAGTTGGAGCAGGTATCAGAATAGAAAATCTTGGAATTGAATGAGTGTCTCTGGGCTAATTTTTACCTCAATAGAGAATTTAATCAGTAGTGAGTGTTATCAATGGGGGTAGTGCCCATCTTTCAGGATAACAAAATGAAGCTGTTTATCCTGTTTCCTTGGGGCAGGGTCTTTTACAGAGGTGAGGATTCAAAGAGACTTTTTCTCCTTGAAAGAGATTCAGAGAGAGAGTTTCGGGGTCCCCCCTTCTGTTTCAGGGTCCCCTCTTCACTGTCACTTGCCCATGCTGTGTTTCATGTTACTTGACAAAGGTGCATAAATTGCTAGTTGTAGCTCTGTCCAGACAGATTAAGTAATTTATCCAAGTAGCACAGTAATTGGTAGAACTACAATCTGAACCCCAGTCTGTTATGGGCCAGAACTTGAAACAAGGTGCTATGTCACTGGAATTGATAGACAATGCTTATGTACTTAGTTCACACCTTTAAGAGAGTTCATAATTAGCATTCACACCTTAAGAGAGTATATAAGGAGGAGCCCATAAAGGACAAGCCCACCAGAGACTTTGGGAGATTCACAAGTCAGAAGCCCACAATCCCACTCTTGGAAGATGAACCAGATTCATTCCAACTTCCACCTTGGTGCTGGCTGGAGGCTTTGGATTCAGAGGGAGCCAGAGGCAGAAGCTGAAAGAGACAAAAGACTAGCAGCAAGAGCTTTTGGAACCAAGGAGAGAGATAGGCCTCTAAGAAAGCTAACCAGGCCCCAGGAAGGACAAGACTTGGATGGAGAAAATAAAGGATCTGGACTTTAGCTCCTGGCTGCATTTGGGGTGATTATTACACTGAACTGAAACTAAGGCTGACTCCAGAAGCCCCCCAAGAAATCTGCTCCCAGAATGATTATATTTTAAAGAAGAACATTTCACCAGTCCTCTTTACATTGAGTGTTAATTTTCATTATGATATTAATCATATTTGTGTTCCAAATAAAAGGAAATATGAGAAATCAGCAACACAGCTTAAAGGTGGTACTGTTGACACCCCAATCTTTACATTCTTTTCTCTAGTACTAAAGAAGGCATGCAATCATTACGTTTTAGGGAACCATGAAATCCATGTCATTTAAGATAAAATCACGCCATAAAAAGTATCAATCCTGTGTCTGTCTTATGTTTATATCTGGAAAGATTTGACAAGCCAGGTGTGGAAGTACCAGAATATTTATTAACATAACTCACATTATTACGTAGTGCAAATGTTATCCCTATCTTGAGTGGCTGTGACTGATAGCAGATTCAAAACTGACTTCAGAGTCAGAAAGTAAGGTTTAAATCCTACCTCCTATTCAAACTGGTCTATGTCCTTGGGCCACACAGTGGCTCAATTCTCAGTGCTAAAGACGAATAGACTGTAGAATATAGAGAAGATGCCAGTCTGCATGGCTATAGGTTACTCTTTATCCAGAGAGCCTTTATTGATGAAATTACAGATTTTGGTCAAATCTATATTATAGATGGATAAACTGAGTCTTCGGAAGCAATCGGCATACTCTCTCTAGCTGTTTTATTTGGCCAAAGTCATAGAGCTTTTAAGTGGCACAAATTGTGATTTAATCCCAGTTTATCCAATCCAGCATTCTTTCCCCTATATTAAATTACTTCCTATTTATATAATTAATATAAGCAATCACATATCTAATGATTTAGTACTAGTTCTGCCTGAAAGCTAGCAGCAAAGTTCCCTTGATGGTCTCATGATCCAACAAATAAGATATCATAAACAGAATATGTTCTCTTCTGATATTTAGGGCAGAAATAGACTTTTAAAATGACCATTTGAAGGCAATGCTTTTCCTGTTCCTAACGATTACTGTTTTCTTAAAAACTCCAGGTTTGATTTCAATTTTCTAGTTGACTAAATATATCCAGGCATTTGTTATTCATCGTTATCACCAGAGATGAAGAGCTTTATGTGTTGTCTGTGATATCTTTAGAGAAGTAAAGTGAATGCCAAGAAATAACAGGGATGGAGAGAATAAACAGCAAAGGAGGAAAAAAATGGCCTTAAAATAAATTAGTTGGAAACTTGGGGGACATAGGAAAGATAGGAAAAGTTTATTTTTGCATATTAATTACACTGTTTTGAAGGAATTATAAGACCATTCATTCTCTTATCTCATTGTAGTCTTGGTTTTTTGTTTTTGTTTTTTTTTTTTTTCCCCTAGGACCTTTACTCTTACACCAGAAAAAAATGACCATAAAGTAATTTCACTTCCTATTTCACTCCATGGGAAAATGAGTCTTTATAATGGACTATTTCATCCTGTGTCTTAGCAGTGTCAGTGATTAAAACAAAGTTCTCCTCTATTAGAGAAATGAGGAGAGGCCAAGTAAATTAAAAGCTCAATGATAAGTTTTGTTTTTTTTTTTTGTTTGTTTGTTTGTTTGTTTGTTTTTTTTTCCCTTCCTCACCTCTTTACCTGAGACAAATACACTTCAATGGGAAAAGAAAAGAGACAGAGGAGACATCATTGGTTAGGACCATCCAATCACATATCAGTTACTGAGAGGGCTGAGAGAGGAAGGAGAATCTGAGGAGATGGGCATCATAGGAACTGCTGACCTAAAAGGAGTAAGAGAGCAGACTGACAGAAGGTTGTTGTGGGAAAATGTTTCTTCTACTGTATGTATATTAACTTTGATTTTTGTATTCTAAGGAACATGACTGATATATGCTAGTGAAAGTCACATAACACACCTTTTTCTAATACCCTCTGGAATATACTCAACTTTCTTTTATCTATGCATGGAGCTCTTTTTAAATACAAAAACCAAAACAAACAAACAAAAAAAAAACTTACAGAAATGTGAGACATTAGACCTTTCTGTGATCATATAGGCAGAAGCACAATTCCCAAGAGAAGCTTGTTCATTTTGTTGAGTTATTGGGAAAAGTCTCAAGAAAGAAAGGATTTCTGAAAAGAAGAGGGAAAATTAAACACATTGGTAGATCACTTAGATCTAGAGCAGATAAGGATTTTAGAGATTATTTATCATAAATCTCTTCTTTAGCAGATGGAGAAAGAAATTTAGGAAGGTTCAGTGACTGCTGAGAATCCAGAGGTAACAGAAGAAACAGATCTGGGGTTTAAACTTGTAGCCTTTTTAATTTAGACCAGGTATCCTTTCTGTAATTTGCTTTCCATAAAAACCTGGGGCAATTTTATAGAGGGGTAGCTCTATTCTTTATACAATCTAGGTGAAGGGAAATAGGATTCATCTAATTTATTGCTTAGTACAATAAATGCCTTAAGCAAATTCTTCAAAAATAGAAGCAGGCTTTCCTGAAAATCCATGGAGAGAGAAAGACTTGTTAATGGCAGACCAAGGTCTCCCTGAGTTTCAGGCATGCATGAAAGTTGATCTCAACACCGTATTTGACCTCCAAAAGCTGGGTTGTAACCAGCATTTGCATTGAACTATGTAGTAATGATATTTCAATGCTGCTTTTCTGAACAATTTGTATGAATTCATGTTAAATCTCTTATAAATTCCATGAAGTAACTTAGGATAGAGCCAGAATTTCTCTGAGAGTGTTCTAAAGTTTATGGTTTCCAAAGGTGTTCTAGTAGTTGTTTCTAAACGATATTATTACCACCAAAAAAGTGCACATTGTTGTTTCTAAACGATATTATTACCACCAAAAAAGTGCACATTTTTTTAAAGTACATTTTATTGATGTATTTTGATTTTGCCTTGTCATTTACTACACTCTTCCAGATTGAAACCTCCCTTATGACAAAAAGAAATAATCAAAATCATCATTATATAATGCCAGAATTTTATATTTTAGTAATTGCCCACCACTATTTTGAGGGAGGAAGGAAAAGGCAATTTTTTTTTTGTTATCTTTTTTCTGGGATTTTTGCTAATTTTTCTATTACCCAGAATCCAACATGATTATTTCATTGACATAACTTTAATCATTGTATTTATATTCTTTTTGTTTCTGCTGAATCTATTTTATATTATAATGATGAGGTCATTTCCAATCAGGAAATCAAATGATGCAGTTAGTGGCAGTGCAGAGAGTTGTGGGAACCCCTCTTTGGTAGGCGCAGATTCAATGTGAAAGAATTCATGAACCCGAAAAGTTGACTGGCAAAAGGAAATTTATTGGCACCAGGAAGTCAGCTTTTGCTAGGAGACCGACTTCTTCAGTGGCAAGGTCTTGACAGAGAGATAAAGATTCTAGCAGAGAAATCTGAGCAAAGACATAAAGAGGGGTTAATGCTGAGAAGAGAATGTCTTCTCAGCAGGCAAGGGTCCTAGTAGGCAGCTGTGCCAAAGGGAGAGAGGTCCCTTGGCATGGCATGATTCCTACTTTAGTTCTCTGCAAAGAAATGAATTTAAAATTACCTTTTTATAAGAGATCAATTGAATGTAATTCCTTCAATGTTGTCACTGCCCCCAGACCAAGATTTCCAGTAGAATGAGACCACTTAAGTTTGAGCTAAATAGGAGTGGTCCTACAACTCAATAGAGGGTATAGCTAGTCAATAGAAATATCAAGTCCAGATGTCCCAGGTGAGTGAGACTACTTAAGTTTGAGCTAAGTAGGGAGTAGTCCTGGACTAATCTTAATGAAACCACTTATCTCTGAATGGTGCATCTCTTTCAGAGGAGAGTTTCTCAAGACATCAAGGAGAGTTTCTCTCCTCCCCTCCCCCCCAAAGGACAGTTTCAGGGTTCCCTCCACCAATTGCAAATAATACTTCCTATATTCCTCCGAATTCCTTATAAACATCATTTTTTGAGTGTACAGTAATATTCCATTATTTTTGTATTCCAGTGAGCACTCTTTCCATAATATGTATTTTTTTCTAGCATTACCAAGGGAGCCTGGCAACAACAGATAGGACCTCTCAGCTGTAAGATGATGTTCTCATACCTGTTTAGGCTTTTTTGGAATTAAATCTCTTTCCAATTCCAAAATATGAGAAAGTAAGCCTAGAAAGGCAATTCTTATTCCACAACACATAAATGTTTGATTCCTGACTTTTTATTAGCATAAAAAGTTTTTTGTGTGAAAATGGATTTTTCCTTCCTGAAAGCAATGCACAGCAGACCCCCAATTCTACTTAACAAAAAGGTAGCCCACTTTACCCATTTGAGTATAACACAGATAGATGGCTGTCAGATAGGACAGAAATCAATAGGATATTATGATCCAAAGATCAGTAGGGCCCATAACAGGAAAAAAGATAGTCCTCTTCTCCTTTGTTTTTAAAGGGGAGACAGATAAAAAGATCAAAAAGTTCAAGTACTAGAATTGTAATGCTGGAGAAAGTGAGTAAGATAGAGATTAGAGAACAATTTAATAGTTTATTAAATGGAGAGATTTACTGGGATCAAATGGATCCATGTTTGGTTCCAGGGCTGAATGAGACTATATCGTCTCCAAGAATCCAGCCACAAAATGTCAGATACAAGAGTCTTTTATAGGGTAACAAGAACAAGACATAATGAGGGAGGTACCTGAGATGGGGATGACCTAATGGGGGAGGTATCTAGGATGACATAATGGAGGGAGGCACTTAAGATGACATAATGGGAACTAATGGAGAGGCTCCTGATATTCTAATGATGTCTAAAATGGATAAAGACCTTTATCCTATCAAACATTAAGAGGGAATGGTTATATCCTGAGGCAGAGTAACTAAACAGGACAATTAGGGAAACTGGGTCAGGACATTAAGAGAACTGTGGCACAATCGAATCCCAGAGTCATACATACATGGGTCAATGGCAATATCAACTGCAGCAACAACAGAGTTGTTGGAAACATCAGCTAGCTTGCCAGCCATATTTTGTCCTCTCTTCCTCTTCATATAGAGATAGAACATCTTCTCTTGAGCTTGTCCCCAGTTAACATGAGGATCTGTTATCAAGATTTAAGTTATTTGGTTTAGGAGGAAGAATGTAGGATTCAGAACAGCTCTCTTAATTTCTAGGCACTATCTTTTTTGCTGCCTTTCTTGTTAGTGCTATAACAGCACAGGAAAGACTCTTGACTACTCTTTTAAAATTTTATTTTTTTTAAAACATTTCCATAACACAGTATAATAAAATAATCGCATATGAAACTACAAATCTGTTTTATATAACTTGCTATTACTTTTAAAATTATAAGGCTATAATGTAAATTTCTTTTTTCTTTTCTTTTTTTTTCTTAACTATTCTTTAGCACTTGAATTTTTTTTTTTTTTTTTTTTTTTTTTTTTGCATTCAGATCTCCCCTCCTTTAGGAAGTGGGAAAGCGTGACTTTACTAGGAGAGTGATAGCACTCAAAGATCCTTAGTTAGAATATTAATACATTCCATCTCATCTTGTAGGTATCCATCTTAGCTGTACCACAACTCCTTTAGTAGAGGGGATTATAAAAGTAAAGAGGGATGTGAAAATAGTATATAAAGTATATGGTAGATATGAGTAGGTTATGATATACTACTAATAAAATAATAATAATGATAATAATATTAATATTTATGTAGCACTTACTTTATTCAGGCACTATACTGTTTTACAACTATTATTTCATCTGATCCTCACAACTCTGAAAGTAGATGCTATTATTATTCCTATTTTGCAGAAGAAGAAACTGAGGCAAACATCAAATGACTTATTCAGGGACACATAGATAGTATATGTATGAAGCTGGATTCAAAATCAAGTGTTCTTGACTTCAGGCCTGACACTGTTTTCACTACATCACTAATATGCCCCATCACATAAGAAATAATAATAATAATAATAATAGCTAACATTTATATAGTCTTTAATATGTATAGGCACTGTACTACTGCTTTATAAATATTCTCCTACTTCCTCTTCACAAAAACCCTGGGAATTAGATGCTATTATCCTTTTACAGCTGAGGAAGTTAGGGAGGATCACTTACTAGCTAAGTGTTTGAGGTCATCTAGATTGCTGGAGAGATGTAGGTTCAGAAAAAGAGATGGACCTTTATTTATATATTGAGAAAAAGAGACAACTGAAGAATAGTCAGCAAATTTTTATTTTACCTCTGCATAATTTCAAGAGGTACGGAAGAAAACCTGTAGCATATTGTGAACTACCAATAGAAGATTTTTGGGAAGACAAGAATGAGACACACAAAAAATGAAAGGGGTTCTGGTTACATAATTGCAAGGGATAACCATATTAGTAAATTCATTGAGCCATCAAAATATTAAAGAAGCGAAAGGAGTTCTGGACAAGGAGCTTTGGCTTCACATCTCTGATATGATGTTTATAATCTGTGGGACTGCAGACAAGAATTCTCTCACCTTCAGTTTCCAGGTTTACACCACCTGCTTCTCAGGGATATTTTAAAGAAGGCATATTTAAAATCTCAAAGTACTAAAGATTGTGATGGAATGTAGTACAACAAGGTGAAACTTTTTTTTCTCCCTAATACACGTGTAGCATACCTTTCAATTCCTCCTATTGAAAAATTTTCATCTCATTGGATATTGGGAATTTAAAATTTCTCTGACTATTCCCCTGGAGGAATTTTGCATTTTATTCCATTTGAATGGGAGTATAGGTGAAAGATATTTAGTGAATTTGATCCAAGTTACTTTCTGCACTTGCCCCCCAAGGAGTTTAATGCAGATTAGAAGATACCACAGTAGGAAATGCAAGTGTAGAATTGGAGAAGGAATACAAGAAGATGAGAAACATCTTTTCCAGATTTATAAACTTACATTCATTTTTGCTCTCAAAATGTTTTGACATCTTGGTAACAGCATGGGAATAAATGAAAACTGTCCAAATTTCATACAACTAACAGTTTTCTCAGAAATTTTCCATGGGTCTTATCGACCTTGACAAAATATTAGGGATCATATCTTCGCTGTTAGCGTTTTTAAGATAACATGATGATGACTATGATGAGATGATGATCAATACCTACCATGTGGCATTGTGAAAAATACAGAGATTATTTATTTTTAAACAGGTTAGGGAGATATTTCTCTGTTTAGCTTTTTAATAAAATAGTCTGAATTTTTCATTACCTCATCCTCTTCAATAAAGAATAATTCATGGCAAACAATTAGGATTTATATAGCAGGGAGAGAGAACTATAAGGCTGTTACACAATGGAGGTTAGAATCTGCTACATACAAATACAGCTCTCAGTAAGCAGTGAGGTGGAAACTTATACAGAAAGTTGAATAATGGATTGAGAATCAGAAGAAACCAATTCATTTTTTAAAGCTTCTTGGCATTATATGAAACTAAAATTGAGACAGGGATAATAGAAAAGAGAAAAGGCTTTGATGGAGGCTGATTTAAAAGTGGAGGAAGGAACTCAGAAGACCTGAACCAAATTTGACCATCTGTCTTTTCTCACCATGTAAATCACCTTTTAAAAATGACTTTGATTATATACTCAAAGTAGGTCCTTCTCATTTAAATAATGTGTATGTGTGACAAAGTGGATGGGTTGTTTTTAACAAACAAAAATCCTTCCATCATTCATTTGGCAAGGAATGTTTCATTCTGTTTTTAATCACTTACTTTGAGCTCATTCATTTATTAATGAAAAATGTATTTAGCACCTGTTAGTATGCAGAGCAATTCATTAGGTCCTCTGAGGGAGTGAGGAAAAGACAGTTTCTCAGAATCACAGAATCTAAGATTGGAAGGGGATTTAGACATCTGTATAATCTAGCCCCCATGTTTTACAAATGAAGAGACTAAGAAGGGAAGTGAATTTACACAGACAACAATTAAATTGCTAGGATAATGAGAAATAGTGAATAGGATACTGAACTTGGAATCATTAGGACTTGAGTTTAGATCCCACCTGACACTTAATAGTTCTCACCTGGTGGAGCTCTTTACTTCATTTGCCTTTAGTTTCTTTTTTAAAATGAAGGAATTGAACTCTGAGGCCTCTGGGTCCCTTCTAACTCTCAGTGTATGATCCTCTGATTTGAATTCAAGTCTTCCAAATCAGATAAATCGAGATTAAAGCTACAATCCCTTTCCTTGAGCAGTATAAACTCTAGCCTGACAAATCCCTTTATATCTGTGTAACTATGTATTTATCTACATTTCTATTTTTGTATCTATCTATCTATCTATCTATCTGTCTGTAGAAATAGTAGTGAACAATTCCTAGGCAACATAGGATCAAGTACGTGTACAGATTCTATACCTTTAAGGTCTGGGGAAACCAGCACATCTAAGGAGATTATTGTGTAATGTGATTTGTCACTAAGTCAATTTATCTTGGAGTACCCTACTTTCTTTAAGATAAATTTATCTTTGCAAAGTCAGAAGTTAAAACTAGTATGCAAGGAGGTGGAATCAATGTCAAAAGTATAGCTTTATACTTTATTATTGGTTGAATTTAATTCTCCTCTCTCCAACCATCTCTTAAATTAACTCATCTTTGATTTGGACCCTCAAACAGGGCATAGACAACATGTGGTTACAGTAGAACAATCTAATAATCACATAGTAACCCTTAGTGTATTCCTTGTCAGTATTCTTCTAAGTCAGTTCACAAAAGTATACTGTTTGAATCCTAGCTCTGTCCTTTACTAACCAGTGTATCACTGGGTAAGTCACTCGGGGGTTCAGTTTCCTTAACCCACAAAAATGGCTTTTGGGGGGACTCTTCTAGATTACAATTTTGCAATTTTATGACTAGGTAGAATCTAAAGCTTTTTCCAACTCTAAATTTTTGATCATGATTGCTTCTGTAGGTGGAAAAGAAATTTTGTTTGGCTTCCTCCTTGAATCAAGGAGAATCTTTTACATAAAATCTTCATACTTTGGGACCATGAATTGTGACAAAGAAATGAAGGAAGGTGGGTGGTAGTGGGAAGAGTAGAGCAGGGTTTATAAGAAGGAGGTTACTTTAATTGGTAAGAATGATCTTTATGCTTCAGGTCTGATTAGAGTTCTGACCTTGATTCATGTTCTTTCTATGTGCTATTGGCAGCAGCCTGCCTTCTCAAATAGAAATTATTTTGTTAAGTATATTTACTGCATAGAACTTTAGCAAAGGGCTGAAAATAGGTCCTCAAAGGACAAGTATATAAGAAAGTTGTTGTTGCTGTTTGGTGTACTATGACATCAGGGATCCCATGATGTACAAGTGAATTGGATTTCTGTGAGGGAGAACTGTACAAGGTCATCTGTCTCACTTTCCCCTTCAGAACTATCTGGTTCCAAAATGACTGGAGATGGCCCTGGATGAAATCAGAGGCCTTGGCCTTTTTTGTTTAATTTAATTTAATTTATTTATTTATTGTAATACACACTGTTTTATGAATCATATTGGGAGAGAAAAATCAGAACACAAGGAAAAACCTTGAGAGAGAAAAAACAAACAAAATAAGTGAACATAAAACAACACATAGTGTTGATTTACATACAATCTCCATTGTTTTTTTTTTTTTTTTTCTTGGATGAAGATGGCATTTTCTGTCCTAAATTTATTGTGATTGCCTTGGATCACTGAACCCCTGAGAAAAACCAAGTCTTTCATAGTTTCTTACTGTTCTTACTGTTACTGTGTACAATGTATTTCTGGTTCTGTTTGTTTTATTCAGTATCTGTTCATATGAATCTTTCCAGACCTTTCTGAAATCAGCTTGTTCATCATTTTTTATAGAATAATATTCCATTACCTTCATATACCATGATTTATTCAGTCATTCTTTCCCCAATGGATGAGCATTTACTCATTTTCCAATTCTTTGCTACCCCAAAAAGAGCTGCTAAAAACATTTTTACACATGTGGATCCTGTTCTCTCCTTTATGATTTCCTTGGGATACAGATCAAGTAATAGCACTGCTGTGTCAAAGGGTATTCACAGTTTGATAGCCCTTTGGGAATGGTTCCAAATTGCTATTCAAGATGTTTGGATCACTTCACAACAACACTAACAAGCCATTAGTGTCCCAGTTTTCCTCGCATCCCCTCCAATGTTTATCATTATCTTTTCCTGTCATATTAGCCAATCTGAGAGGTGTGAAGTGGTACCTCAGTTGTTTTAATTTGCATTTCTCTGATCAATAGTGGTTCTTATGACTATAGATTTCTTTAATTTAATAGTCTGAAAACTGGCTATTCGTATTCTTTGACCGTTTATCAAATGGGGAGCGACTTGTATTCTTATAAATTTAACACAATTCTTTATGTTTTAGAAATGAGACTTTATCAGAAACACTGGCTATACATTTTTTTTCAGCTTTGTACTTCCCTTTTAATCTTGTTTCTGTTGATTTTGTTTGTGAAAAAACTTTTTAATTTAAACCAATCAAAGTTGTCCATTCTGCATTTCATAATGTTCTCTAGTGCTTCGTAAATTCTTCCCTTCTCCAAAGATCCGATGGGCAAATTATCCTGTGTTTTCCTAATTTGCTTATGTTATCATCCTTTATGCCCATATCATTTACTCATTTTGACCTTATTTTGGTATGTGACCTTAGCCTTTTTAAGCTAAGGTCTTCAAGAGATCTCAATTTAGACTGAGGTGGTACCCATTCAATTTCACATAGTCCAAAAAAATCTCAGATTGATTGATTCATTCAGGCATATATTTATCTATCCATTTATTTGTTTGCTTGTTTATTTATAAGGAAATGGAGGAAGTAGTCACCACTCATGGTTCAAAAGGAAGCATGATCAATATATCTTCCCTCCATCCTCTACAAAAGGCTTTTTTCTTGCCAAAAGTTTGGAATAGTAGGCCACTCTAATTAAGAATTAGATAGCAGTCCAGGCTAGAAGTGTATTGGTCTGCTTCCTTAAATATTATTTGTCCAGAGAATATAATTGCTTTATATCTTATTAAGATATATTATCTTATTTTTAATTTCTTTGTTATTTTTGTGGGATGAGGATGACCCCAAGTACTATATGTAAGATTTTACCCCTTTTCCACCTAATGCCAATTCTATAGTAAATGTACATAGGAACAAGGAAAGAAACATATTTATGTAAATTACAGCAAAACAGAAAATCTGAGAAGGTATACATAAGAGAATATGTACTATAGAATTATGGAGCTCTCCTATTTGAAGAGGGTTAGCTCACCCAAGAGTAAATGTCCTTGATCCCATCCAAGGAGAAACAATTTTGCAGGCGTCCTCAAGCTTTTTAAATAGGGGGGCATTTCACTGTCCCTCAGACTGTTGGAAGGCCAGACTATAGTTAAAACAAAAACTTTGTTTTGTGGGCCTTTAAATATGGAAACTTCATAGCCCTGGGTGAAGGGGATAATCGTCCTCAGCTGCCCAATCTGGCCCAGGGGCTGTAGTTTGAGGACCCCTGCTAGAGTATCAAGCTGAGAATAGGGAAATGATGATGATTCTGTACTCTTTTCATGTCTTCCCAATTTCTTTTCCTTAATCAACCTTAATTATGCTTACCTTTTTTCCTCTTCTCAGTTGAATCAAGAAACCAATTTGGTGCTGCACTTGTAGAATACTCTTTTTTTGGAGTGTTTTCAAGGGGAACTGTTTCTTGAAGAATCTCCAAAAGAGGAACTGGTGAAGACTGAATCTCTCTCACTTCTCACCAATTCTATTCCTACCCAAATACACAGCCAGGGCAGGGGATTTATCTCTACCAGTAAGGAGAGAGGCCCATACCAATGGGCATTGAGATAGAAGTTACAAATCTAACTAATTTTAGAGAGGCTCATTTTAGAAGTCTGATCATCAGCTTAGCCACATACCAATGAGGACCATTTCAGGGGGAGAGAAGCATGAAAGACATTGGGTTTGGGAAGAGTGGATATAAGCACTAATTCAGTCAAGGATCTTTTGAACTATTGTATGTAGGGTCTGTTTTATATAATGTTAACCTTCTTTTATTTGTCTAAGATTCATCTCACAACTAGAAAAAGTTTTTTCAAATTAAAAATGGACAGAATTATTTCAAAATAATTTGACAGCTTCAAGCTGTCAAAATAGTAGAAAAATGGTTACATGTTACTATCTGTTCTCATTTGAAATGCACCATGTATACTTGGAAATTACCATAAAGAGGGCATGTAATAGTCATTCAGCAATTTCACAATGATGGGTTTTCACTGTGCCAGGAAAAAAAAAATAATAGACAGAAATGGGTAATAGCAATTTGTGGTTAGAGATTACCTTTCAGGGATTATATTACTATTAGGTCAAGAAAGTTGAGATAGACTTGCTTTTTTCTTTGGAATTCTTGAAATATTCAAGTTTATGAGATAATTTGAGAGCATTATCCACCATTAAGACACTAGGAACTAATTCAGACATAGAATCTTTGAAAGTCAGATGGAAAACTTGTCAAAGAATGTGTTTTGGAGTGTGTGTGTGTGTGTGTGTAGGTGGGTGTGTTTGTGTGTGTGTGAATATAACAATAATCCCTGTGCGAAGATCATTGACATTAATGTTATTAAATATTCAGGCAAATGACCCCACAGTGTATTTTCAAGACTTTAAACTATACAAGTGCTTATGGAGCAAATTATTTAGTAAATTAGTTTGAAGCTCAGAAAATAAAATATGCCCCTGAACATTAGACAGACTGAAAGATAGCTGACTAGATCCTTAGTTATTGAATCAATCACAAACAAAAACATTTTTGTCCTTGGAATAGTGAAATGAAAATCCCAATTATCAGGAGTTTGGAATAATAGCCTGGGGAAACATAAGGTTTAGAAACAGTATTTTTAAATTTTTTTGTATCAGTGACACTGTTCCTCTCTACTGTTTGTTGGAGGGATGGGGGAGCATCTTGATGATCCTGACATTAGTTTTAGAGAAGAATTGTATCATTCTATGGAAAAACTTAGTCTTTGAAGTTCCTAATAAGCTTTTTTGTTTTATTATGCCCTTAATAAGTATCTACAAAACCAGACATTTGAATATATAAAAAGAGAATTGTATATGAAATAATCCTCTGACTTGTTAGATATAATTTATTTAAAAAGATACATTAAATTTAATATAGCAGTAACAATATTCCTGTTTGTTTCCCCTTCTGAAATTTTTTTTTCTGTATTTTTGGTATTTCATTGATTATCTTTTCTTTTTTGGGGGGGGAGGGGAGAAATCATTGCTTTGTTTATTTTAATGGGAAACAGAAGATAACTAGTACATGACACAGAAGCTCAAAAATACATCATCATCATCAAGCTATGCTAAGGATATTGCAAGAGATTACCTCAGGAAAAATCTGTTCAAACTTCATTTTCCTACTCAGCATCATAGAGTCAAAAAAAATTCAAAGTTGGTTCTTTAAATAGTTAAGTTTATGTTAGGCCAAAGTATTCTTGAGAAACAAGGATACAGATGCCTACCCCTTCTTAGGATCAATTACCAAGATTTACAAAGGGATATAAAAAGAATAAAACAAAACAAAATAAAGCTAACACTGTTATTAAAATTTTCCTTTTAATATGTCATGAGTTACCTTGGTTGTTTGTCTGTCTTCCAAAGTTTTATATCTTACCAGTTTTCATTTCCCAACCTTTCCAAAAGGCTTTATCCTTTTTGTTCTAATAGAAGAAAGTTGCTGGAGACAATTCTATGCATTTTTTCCTTTTTCTTTTTTTTTTAAAGAAAGCAATACATTGTCTTGAGTTGGGCACATGCTCCTGTTTGAGAAAGGGGGAAACGTATAAAAGCATCTGGAAACTAGTTTTGAATATTTCCTTCAATTTTATGGATCGGCTTTTTAATCAGTACCAAAAAAGGTAGCAATTGGAACTCGGGGAGAGGAGAGAGAAGGGAGAGGGAATGCTACATTTCTCCATTGGTCTTAAAAGTGCTCAGATCACGATGGAATACATTAAAAGCAAACATGCAATGGTTATTTTAAAACTTTTACTGCAACATAACATTTAAGTAAACAGTAATTAAGTTTTTACTATTTTTTCACCAAAGGGGAAAAAAATCGTCAACAGGAAAATAACTTTGTCTGTATGTGTACAACTTCTTAAATCATATTAAAAGGGATCTCACATTCAATGATCAAGGAATTTAAAAATGGCAGTAGTGATTTTCATCAGAAAGGATTTTCCCCTGCCCTCCAGCAAATAATATGAAAAAAATGGCTTTCTTACACTAATTTCATACATATCTGAAGCAGCAAAAATAACTACTTATACTTTGGCATCTATGTTTACAGTTGCTCCAAAAATCTTTTGAATTTCACCAAGCCATTATCCAGTGTTGCCATGAAATAGAGATTGTAGATTCTAGGTAGCAAACTCTCTAAATGAATGTTAAGTCAAAAGAAACAAGAAACAGGGCATTATGTGAAATTCCTGGATCTAGTACACTAATAAGAGTGAAAATCTAGAAAAAAAATTTGTAGTTTTATAAGAAAGAATTAAATACCTGCAAAAGCTGGTTTCTGATTATATAGTATTTCATAATGTGTGGATTTTCTGCATTTGTTAATTTAAAGCAGACATGCACTGTATTTATTCCTGCCCTATTTCCTACATCCCTTCCTAGGTCATTCTCAACCATTTACTACCTTGTCTCAAGTATTATGGATATGAGCCCAAATCAGACAATCCAGTGAACAAAAGTAGTGTAATGCACTGATGTGAAGTATGAGTTTAAAAAAAAAAAATCTTCATCAAAGTTCTACTGTAGGAAAAAATTGGCAGCCAAATTTTCATTCTTCTCACAAGCAAAATAAGTCTGTATTATAAGTCCTTCAGGGAATCCTAATGCCTTTAACTTTTCTATAGCTCCTTATTTCCTGAGGTATTACTTGAATGTATTTCATGTGACAACTTCCAGCTCTAGCTATTCTCCACTGCCACCCAAACTGGTTCATCTAGCATTTGAATGAAATATTCTTCATGTTAGCTGATTTGCTGCAGTAACAGTGGATTTTCTCATCCTATTTTCTGTAACAAAGCTGGCAGAAGAGAAGGATTCTGTCGAGTCTGTCTTATCTGCTAGAGCTGGTTCCATAAAAATTCAAGTGGATGTCCTCCAAAAGTAGTAATAAGTAGTAGTTGTTGCTGTTGTTGTGACTACAGCCACTGCCACTGCTGAAGACTGAGCAGCCCTTGTGCTGGCAGCTTGTTGGGATGGGGGGGATCCACTACAGTCTGACTTTGTCTATCTCCTGGGATATCCATTAAAAGATATTCCACTGCTCTATCAGGGTTGTTGAAATTGGCTCTCAGTGCTGCAATTACTTGCTCTCGCTCATAGCCTATTAACTGTGGTGACTCAGTCAACATGTTTTCATAGGATTGGACTGTGACAAGATTATTTGTGAATTAAAAAAAAATAAATAAAAGCCTCAAAAAAAAAAAAAAAAGCATACTTGTGAGTGCTGGACTAATACCAACAGAAACTTTTACTGTTTCTCTTCCTACTGGTACTCCCACAATCTGCTGCAGCTGGTATTGAAGTGTCAGATATAGGTGTAGGTGTGGGAGCCAAGGCAGGGGAAGGAACTGGGACTTGAAGCACAGATGCTGCTGAAGATGAACTAATGCAGCAGTTGTAGCAGGATTTGATTGTTGAATTGTAGTTAGTGATGATGTTGACTTAGCTGCTGCTTTGGGTTTTGTCATCATAATCATCACAAAGTTCTCATCCATTTTATACTGTTTGAGAGCAGTATTATCTTTGAGGATTTTGCCAGCATAAATTAATTTTTGGCCTGCTATTGGAAAGGCATCCTTTCCCTTTTCAGATTCAATCTTCTTTTTCAGTGCTCTAATTGTCTCCTCAGGGTCTATGTTGATCTTGAAGGTCTGTTGCTGGAGGATCTTCAAAGTGATGTCTGTTGTTGCCACTGCTCCCAGATGCCATGGTTGCTATAGGTCAGTCCTCTTGTGCCCCATGGGAGGGAGGTCGCGATGGCTGGTGGGGTTAGTGATATTTCCCCAGAGAGGGGCCTCTTCCCCTGGCCTGGGTCTCTGCCACTCCCGTTGTTGTTGCTTTCCTCCGGTGTGATCAGCTGCCATCGTTTTCTCCCCAAGGAGTCCCCAGTGGGAAGTCCATCCTCAGAAGTTGCAGCAGGTCTGGGAGGCAGTGAGTGAATCTGCCAGTTCATTAGGGCCTTGCCACCACCATCATGACTCCTGATTATTTTTCTTTCTTGTTTTTTTATCACTATTACAATTAAGTAATTTACCTGGGCATCACAGTAGGCAGAGCATTGGATCTGGAATCAAAAGACCGGAGTTCAAATCGCAATCTTAGACACTTACTGGCTGTGTGATTCTGGATAACATATTTAATTATGTTTGCCTCACTCACTCATTTGTAAGACAAACTGGAGAAGGAGATGGGCAACCACTCCAGTATCTTTGCCAAGAAAATCTCAAATGGAGTCACAAAGAGTTGAAAAGACTGAATAACAACAAAAACAACAGTTTCCATTTAAGAAATTTATGTCTAGGTTTACAAAGTTCCATAGAACATTTTATCCTCTATGTTTTCATGGTGTTTAGACAGTACAAAAAAAATTAAAAACACTCAAGAATTTTTTTTATATTTTCCCAGATGTAATCAAAAGATATGAAAGATGATTCCTAAGGGATGAAATCAAACTTCTCTAGAGCCATATGAGAAAATGGTCCACATCTGTAAAAATAGTTCGGTTCATAGAGTATTGGGTTTGGAGTCAGGCAGACCTGTTTTAAAATCTGGCTTCACATACTTAATATCTATTTGATTCTAGGCAAGTCATTTAACCTTTGTGTTAATTCAATGGAGAAAAAAAATGGAAAATCATTACTGAATGATTGAACAACAACAATTTCAACAACAAATTTACACAATTGTAAGGTTCTACCTCACACCTATCAGATTGTTTAAGTTGATAAAAACTATAGAAAATTTTAAATTTTGGAGGGATGATAGGAAAAATAAGCTCTCTGATTCACTGCCTTTGGAGTTGTGAATTCTGGAAAGCAATCTCAGACATTTACTAAACTATGCAAAGGGATGTATAGTTTGACACAGTGATATCAGTACTAGGAGTAGACCCCAAAGAGATTTTCTTTAAAAGGGTAAAGATCCTATAAGTATGAAAATATTTATAAATACTCTTTCTGTGGTAGAAAAGAGTAGCCCATCAACTGGAAAATTATTTGAACAAATTGTTGATTATGAATGCCATGGAATTCTACAGTGATAAGAAATGAAGCAATGGACTGTTTCAGAGAAACTTAAGACAATTTGTATAAATTAAGTAAAATGAAATTAATAAAACCAGGAGAAAGAAATTAGACTATAAAAGAAACATTATCAAAAGAAACAAATTTGAAAGAGTTTAAAACTCTGTTCAATGAAATAATTGCAGAGAGTCTATGACAAATACTATTCACTGCTAGAGAGCAACTAGGAGACTCAGGTATTAGAGCTTTGGGCTTGGTTTCAAGAACAGTCATCTTCATGAGCTAAAATTTGGCCTCAGATACTTGACCTTGAGCAGTCACTTTACCCTGTTTATGTCATTGCTCATCTGTAAAATGAGAAGGGAATGGCACTCTACTCTAGCATTCTTGCCAGGAAAAACCCATACTGGAATCTCAAAGAATCTGAAATGACTGAACCACAGTAAAACTCACCCACTAACAGAGATGAGTAGACTAAATGGTCAGAATATGAATTTTTATTTATTTATTTGCCATGGCCAATATAGATATTTATTTTTCTTGAGTAAGCATATCTGTTAAAAGAATCCTTTTTTTCCCCCTTAAGGTAGGGAAAGTGGTGGAAGAGAGAAAAAAGACTTCTTATAAAAATAATTACTTAAAAAATAATTTTGTGTATGTATAAAGTCTTTTTGAGACAGCAAGTATGGTAGATGGAAAGTTGACTGAGCAGTTAAAATTCTAGTCCTAACTGTGACACATTCTTCTCAATAACTGGGGGCCATTTACTTAAACTTGTAGTGCCCCAGGCAGCTCTCTAGAGGTTACCAAGTATATCAATAGAGAGTTTTATCAGACTGATCTGGACCAAAAAGTAAATTAAAATAGAAGGGAACTGTTATATGGTGAATAAGTTACTACTCTTGGAATGAAAAAAGTCTAGATTTAAATCCTACCTTTTATATTTATAAGCTGTGTGACATAAAGAACTCATTCAATTTCTTTCAGCCTCTAAATTATAAGTAGGTTATAACTTCATTTGTTAGAGTTTTCATAGGGAATAAATTATAGATCCTTTATTTATTGATGTAGAAATTTCTTAAAATGAATATTTCCTTTAATGTGCTAATTTTCAGTTAAACCTCCTTCAAGTACTACACAAATTTCTACATAATATAAGAATGTTTCAATTCTAAGAAATGACTCACTTTTTGAAAGCAGTGTTCCTTGTAGGCACATCTCTGTATAACAAAGGAATTCACATAGCTCATTATAGAGCTCATAATAGGAGATGGCCAGTGTGAAAGAGGTCTCATATATTGTGTGATTCATGGCCGCCATCATGCGGCTACTCAGCTATTATACAAATCCCCTGGGCTTTGGTAGAATTAATAAGAACAGCTTTGCAAACATTCTTAGACAAATCATCTGAATTTCCTGCTATATCAAGGAAACAGAAATCAGTAAAGTTTTGGATTGGCTGTTATCTAAAAGGACAAATTGTTAAGTCTTTACAAAATATTTAGAGTCAATATTCCAAGGTCACCAATCAAAATTTGCCATCTCCTGTCTCTCTTTAATTCAAACAACCAGAAATTTTAACAAACTAGAATTGTTACTTCTATTCACTGAATTTTATGAGAAAGCAGCAAATGTCAGAGAAAGCAAGCTGATACTGGAGATTTAATACAGAAGCAAGCAAACAAAATATAATGCTTAAGGTAACATCAGGAGAACTTCAACTAAATCTCTTAGCTTTTCACATTTATAGCATCATTTATGCTAAGAATGTTCATTGCAATATTCAAATTTGGTAGGGCTACAGGAAAATAGAAAAATTAGAGAAAAGTTGACAATGCTTATCATCCAGGCATTTGTCTGAGATTAATAGAGCTTAAGTGACTTTCCCAGAATTATGAAGTTAGTTTTAGAGTTAGAAATTGAAGCAAAATCTTCTTAAATCTCTTTAATTATCATAGCATAATAGGATGGCATAATGCATTTAAAATGATATTTCTGAAATATAAAAGCTGATATGGAAAGTCACATGAAGGGATAGGAAGCAAGACTAAGAGAAAGAGAAATAAATGCATATATTTTAAAAATATATTTCCATTTCTTACCAAATATCTAGAAGGAAAAGGAGATTGCAAAGATTCAGCGTGGCTAGGTCAAGAAAAATTTAAACCAGAAGACCCTCAATTTCTTTCTTTCTCTTTTTCTTCCTCTTTCTTTTATTTTTTTAAGGATTTCTAAATTAGTGATTGAGTGACTCATAGATGTTCTAGCTATACTTTACCTGCACTTTAAAAAATTTATTTATTTTTGTTAATTAATTTGATTCTATTTTGTTAAATGACAGGTTTTGTGGAAAATTCTTTATTTCTATGTTCATTATAATTATTACATTGATTATAATTTTTAAAGTAATTATTCTCCTGAATTCTCTTAATATTATGAATCATTAAAGAAAGATCAAATTGTGTTCAATGTAGATTTAAGGTTGAAAATTCTAATTATTTTAAAATTGTTCATTAACATAATGGTTCACATGATCAGGATCTTTCCATAACAGACTTCAATGATAGTGTTTTTTCATTCATATTTCATTCTGTTACATCTCATAATGAAGAAATACTTTGATATGCTCAAATGAAATATAGTCAATTAGACCATAGCTTTGTTAATGATTTTGGCTATCTTAATGTCTATCTGAAATCACTGCATAGTCAGTGTAGATACTTGTGTTGAAATTAGCTACTATCAAAGTTTACATTTATAAGCATTAATCAGATTAACTACTACCAAATAATATATCAGGTTAAGCAAAAGTATTCATAGGATCATTAGTCTAGAGTTGGAAAGGAATTTAAAATTCTAGACCACTATTTCATTCCCCTTCCTGTTTTCAACATGAGGAGACATTTCCAAAGAGCTTACCTAGCCTACTCAAAGTCACAAGTTAATATGTGGCAGAAACAGGATTAAAACTCTGGTTCTATAACTCCAAATTCTATACCCTTTCTGCTCTATCATATTAAATCCTTATTTTGTTATAATTTTATCAATACTTTAATAGGAAAATATCCTCATTAGTGTTTATACTTTCCCCAATGATACCCATCACAAGATAGCCAGGTCTTACTTAGCCTATAAAATTTTTCAATGTACTTCCGTAAATACTCCCTGTTTTCATCTAGATTTCTTGACATTATTTGGATACTTATTGAACACAGGTACATAACAGCTATATGTTGTTCCATTATTAGCGCGACCTCTCCTATCCCCCTTGTTAAATTATCATCTCTAAGGAGATGATCCCCTGAGTCTCTCTATTAAATCCTAATCCTTCTTCTAAACTCCATTCCTACATCCCCAAGGTATGCTAGATAACTTCTACTTGGATTTCCTATAAGCATCTCAAAAGAACAACCAAAGTAAGAGTAACTATATTCTCTCCTAAACTATTTCCTGAACTTTCCTGTTTCTGTTTGGGACACTGCCAATCTATGTGCATAAGGCAAGAATCAATTGACTCTTTTGTCTTTCTACATTCCCATGCATATTCAGTTGCCAAATCTTGTCAGTTCTGTCTCTGCAATATTTCCTAATAATTTACTTATATAGTCATTCAAGTTCAGATCCTCCTTGCTTTGGCTAAAGTATAATAACATCCTAATTTGTCTCCCATCTTTCAATATCTTTTTATTCCAACTCATCTTCTACACTGATGCTAAAGTTATCTTGCAAAGGAACAGATTCAATTAATTGTCCTAATCTACTTTAGGTGATTTTATAATCAAATGAAGATTCATGAAAGTATCAAAATAACTATCAAACTTATTTTCTAAATTAAATATAACTCTGATACTTTAATTAGGAGAGAATAAGGAAAGGAAAGATAATAATGGACCAACATCATTAATGAATGTTGATTAAAATGATTTAAATGTTATTATGACCAAAAAAAAAAAAAAACAACTTAAAAATGCTAACATTATATGCTTTGGGGAAGCACTATGAACTTTCTTGATAAATATTAGAGTGAAGCAAGGATATGCTTTCCCTGCTATAATTTAGAAATTCTAACAGCAATACTAAAACAAAGGAGAGAAATTAAAGTAAAAAGACAAAAGGAGACAAAATTATTTCTATTATGATGACATAATTATTTACTCAGAAATTCCTAAGGAATGAGCAAAAAAAAAAAAAAAAAAAACTAAACTAACAGAAGTAACTAATAGCTTTAGTAAATCATTTAGTATGATTACTACTTAAAATATAAATACTTAAAATACAAAGTAAATCTATAAAAATGATGTTTCTATATAACAATAACAAAATACAGAAAAAATATTACAGAAGAGAATGAGGCATTCAAAACAATTACAAAATGAATAAAATATTTGATAATCAATTTACCAAAAATAACTTCAATATTTATATATATGCAATGACAAAATAGTCCTTAAAAAAATAAAGAAAAAAACAAGAAATTAAATATTTTCAGTGTTCCCAGCAGGGCTATGTCAATATACAAAATAGATAATACTATCAAAATTAGTTAAAAGATTGTGATATACCAATCAAGATTCTAAGTGGGTATTATTATTCATTGTTTGTAAACCAATTCTATGTCTTGTATTTAATCAAGCTTCTCATTTATCCCCTTTGTGCTGAATTTAGGGCTATTTTTTGATCATTTCATAGCATTATGGAAATTAAGAGAAAAGATAAAGCTTGAATCAATCAATTTTATCATTTAAAAGCTATAATCAAATATTTAGTAGAGCAAAAAATTAAAATATTCTCCTTGAATGAAATTTAAGAGATTATCTGAAGATTTCATTATCAGTTTTTTTTTTTTTTTTGAGGAACTATATTATAGTGGAAGATTTTTAAGTCTGAAGAATTTTAGAATAAAGCTAATTTTTTCACCCCTGCAGATTACAGAGGCAAGAAAAATCTTAGCATGTACTAATTTTATATAACCTTTATGTCAAATAGGTAAATGTCATCAGAGGCCAAAATATACTGCAGGAGACTCTCTCATTCTTTTCACTCATAGCCCCCACCTAGAAAAATCTAGTGAAGTAGCCAATTCATATTATTCTCCAATATACTCCCTAGTCCAAGGGAAAAGGCCATAAAGGACTGCAGGATTTTTTATTTTGGGGTTCCTGACCTTAATAGAATGTCAGGTATCTCTCTGGCTCTGGTTCTGCCCCAGAATGATTATAATGAAATCTATAAAAAACAATAATTCATGTTTAGTATTTTCTCAAGATCTTAGTAACAGAATCTCTTCCAGAAAAGATACCAAGTGTAATAATAAAAGCTAAATGATGACATAGTCCTTTATGGATTGAAAAGTGCTTTCTCTAGCAGCTCTGCTATTATTTCCATTTTACTAGTGAAGAAACAGAGAGAATTTAAATGACTTGTCCAGTACCACATAGCTAGCAAAATCAGAGATAGAATTTAGATATAGAATTTCCTGATTTTCATAGCCAACATTTTATTCAATATAGTTATCTCAGGTTGATTTTAGATATGAATCAATTGTCTAATTTCCTCCATGACAGAAACTATATGAATACAAAAGATATATGAATAAATACATGAACATTAAAGCAATAATAATATATTATGCTCATTATTCATTTTCTCAGAAAAGAAAGGCAATTTTGTTGGATTGCTGAGTAAATATTTCCTATTCTCTTCTGATCTAAATTTTATGAGAAATTCACAAGGTCCAGATCAATCAACAAACATTTATTAAGCACCTATTATGTGCTAGACACTAAGGCTCTGTGCTCATAAAAAATATTAAAATATGACTTATTTTTTCAAGTGTTTCAAATTAATATGTCTTATTAAGGTGATAAAAGTCAAAAGAATCACTAAAATCATAAGGAAAATGGTTAGTGTTCTGGTCAGGGGTACAATAATATATATCATTCCCCCCCCACCCCCGCCTTGTTTTTTTTCTGAATCTCTTTTGGTATTCAAGCCTAGTAGTAGTGTTGTTAGGTCAAAGAAAATTGATCATTTATCAAGTGGGGCATGGCTCTTATTTTTTTTAAATTTTGCTCAGTTTCCTCTCTGAGAAATGAGACCTTATCAGAGAAACGTGCTTCAAATTTCTTTTAAAATTATTATTGCTAATTATATTTTCCCCCATTTATTTTCTCTTTCCTTCCACTCTGTTCTTCCTCAAAAGTGTTTTGCTACTGACTACTCCCTCCCCTAATATGCCCTCTCTTTTGTCACCCTCACCACCTTCTCATATCCCATTCTACCGTTTTTCTTGCAGAGTAAGATAAATTCTATACTCCTACTGAGTAGATATTTTTTTCTATTTTAGACAATTATGATGAAAGTAAGATTCACTTGTTTCCTCTCTCTTTCCTCTCTCCCCCTCCACTGTAAAAGTTTTTTCTTGCCTCCTTTTTATGGCAAATAGATAATCTAAAAGATTCTGCTTCTCCTTTTCCCTTTCTTTCAGTACATTCCTCTCTCACTCCTTAATTTCCAAAACTGAGCCTCAAAAACTCATACAAGGAAATTAATTGTAACTAATGACTATTAATAGCATTATGATAATCCCCACGATTTCTTCTGTTTATATTTCATCCTATACTGAAACAACCCATCTTTTTTGAGGAAGATGTACAGTAGCCATTCTCATCACTGGAAGCCTCTTGCTGCTAGAATTTATAAACCCTCAATGTCTCCAAGGTAGAGTTTCTTATTGATCTGGTAGCCAGCTATCACATTACTTGATATTGTGATTTAGGGGAATGAGAAAACTCCTCCAGTGAAATAAATGGGTAAGAATAATTTATTCCAATGGCCATAATGGTGCCAAGTATCAAAGATTTCAAAGTCATCCAGTCATCTTGAGTTTTGTCTTGTCATTGGACTTCAATGACTCTAGAAGAGAGAATGAATCTAGTGATTTTGTGCAAATTTGCCTCACTTAAACCAAGTCAAGACATCATCCATAATGTTACTGGTCCTTTTTGAAAATGAAGAACACTTTTAATTTGATTTTTTTCTTGTTCACATGATAAATGTGGAAATATATTTAGAAGAATTAGACATGTTTAACCTATATTGGATTGCTTGCTGTCTAGGGAATGGAAGGATTGATAGGGAAGGAGGAAAAAAGTTTAGAATACAAGGTTTTATAGGAATCAATGTTAAAAACTATCTTTGCATGTATTTTGAAAAATAAAAAAGCTATTATATAAAAAATGAAGGACAAACAACATTCTTGAACTTGTGGCTGTGTGTTTCTCCTCAGCTTTATTATCCTTTTCATCACCATTTTCACCTGATGAAAAATTGAATATTTTATCCAGTGTCTTTCTATTTATAGTCCAGCTTTAATCCAGATCTCAGTTGTTTCAACTGGACTTTCTGCTTGATGAATGACTATAATTCATATCTATAGATAGCATCATATACATTGGTCTCATTTCAAAATGGCATTTTGGAGAAAGAATGGCTGTATATAAGAAGCTGAAGTCATTAGTCTCACTAAGAGCACCCAGAAAAATAGTTTATGAATGTTTAAGTTCATTAAACTGTATTTAATATTAGAAAAGAAATAATAAGACATGATTAATTTTTTTTCACAGAATGCTTCTAGCAAATTAGTTTTCATTTTTATTTTCATTGATGAAGCCTTGAAGATTTAGTATCACTTAATATATGCTACTTGGTTTTGATTTGCAAACTATAATTTTGTGAGGTATTAATTTAAAAAATCAGTTCCAATAATTATAAAATCCTTTTCATGCTTCCAAACCTCAATATGCTCTCCTATGATTGAGAATCAGATAAAGAAAAACAAAAATAGTCACTTCAATGAAATATTTGTTTTAAAAATATTTCTTAATGCAATACTAGAGGAATAGACTTTAAATATCAAAAAAAAAAAAAAAGCCCTCACTTTTTTTGAATAATAGAATCTTAAAATTGGGAAGAATTTTAGAAATTATCTTAAACAACTCCTTATCCATGTGTGTATATATATACAGCTAAGGACACAAATAAAAAAATAATTTAAGCACTTACTGTATCCAGCTAGTGTGTACCATACTGGGAACATAAATGACAACCAAGCTAGACAATTTTTGTCCTTAAGGAGATTATTTTGTAATAGGGGATGGATGGGAAGTCATAGTGATGAAAGAATACTTTGGTTGTATAATTGAAAATGCAAATCGATAATGTGGCATAGAGATAGTCAGATAGTGACGTAGTGTGCCCGAGGCTGCACAAGATCAAGCAAAATTTCATTGATAAGAAGACCAGGATCTTTAGGCTTGTAATGCTGGAGAAACTGAGCAAGATAGAGGTTAGAGAACAATTAATAGTTTATTAAATGGGGAGATTTACTGGGACCAAATGGATCCATGGTTTGGTCCCAGGGTTGAATGAGACTATGGTCTCAAAGAATATAGCAGTGAATGTCAGATACAAGAATCTTTTATATGGTAACAAGATCGATGACATAATGGGGAAGGTACCAGGATGGGGATGACCTAATGGGGGGAAGAACCTAGGATGAGGATGACATAATGGAGGTAGGCACCTAGGATGACATAATGGAGGGAGATACTGGAGAGGCTCCTGATATGCTAATGATGTCTAAAATGGATAAAGACCTTTATCCCATTAAACATTAAGAGGGAATAAGTATAGCCTAAAGTCTAAAATATAAGACCTTTATCCTATCAAACATTAAGAGGGAATGGTTGTAACCTGAGGCAGAGTAACTAAATAGGACAATTAGAGAAACTGAGTCAGGACATTAAAAGAACTGTGGCAGAGAAGACTGGTGAGACTTACATGAACTGAGGCTGAGTGAAATGAACAGAACTAGGAGATCATTATATACCTCAACAATGATACTGTATGAGGATGTATTCTGATAGAGGTGGATTTCTTTGATAAAGAGAGCTAATTCAGTTTCAATTGATCAAGGATGGACAGAACCAGCTACCCCCCCCCAAGAAAGAACACTGGGAAATGAATATAAACTGCTTGCATTTTTGTTTTTCTTCTCGGGTTATTTATTCCTTCTGAATCCAATTCTCCCTGTGCAACAAGAAAACTGTTCGGTTCTGCGCACATATATTGTATCTAGGATATACTGTAACCTATTCAACATGTAAAGGACTGCTTGCCATCTGGGGGAGGAGGTGGAGGAAGGGAGGGGAAAAATCGGAACAGAAGTGAATGCAAGGGAAAATGCTTTAAAAAATTACCCTGGTATGGGTTCTATCAATAAAAAGTTATTAAAAAAAAAAAAAGAACTGTGGCACAACAGGATGAGAAATTGAATATCTGGCTAAATCTAAATCTTTGATGGGACTGCTTCCTATTTATCTTCTTTTTTTTTGAAAAGCAGCTGATGTCTTCCTCCTTCACTGGACATTCAAACAGTACAGTATTTGTATCAGAACTGGCAGAAGCAGATTAATTGAGAGGAGAAACATCCTTATTTTCCTCAAACTGATTTCTTTCTTAGATCTGAACTTTTAACAAAACACCTTCCTTCTTTGAATTGTATATTACTTCTAAGCTACTTTATTTTGAATTGTTTGTACCTCTTTTTCCACCATTCCAAAACAGATTCAGTAGTTCCACAAAATCCACTTATAATAACAGTTGGTAGACAAAGATAACATTTATTTTAATGAAATTCTAAATTGTACTGAAGGAAAAATATGTTACATAAATAAGATAATGTGTTTTGACCTTGCTTGATATGGATACTTTGTAATAAAGCTTTATTATCATGATGGCCGTTTTTTTCACCTCAGACCTAATATATATTAAATGATACTTTTCAAAAGTGAGTCATTTTAAGTAAGTCTTTTTGGGATGACATTAAATTTTACTAAGATGCTTTACATGCCCATTAAAATAGTAATATCAATGACATTGTGGTATACTCAAAAGAAAAACTTCTTTGGAAGCAGGAAGAGTTAAGTTCAAGTTTTGCTTATGAAAAATACTCACTGGGTCTAACTATGAGCAAATCACTTAAACTTTCAGTACTTCAAGAAATTCTTTAGAAATTGTAGGAAAATTGTGCATCTGTATCAGGGGAGTTTCTTATCAATATTTCCCCATTTTGAGAGTTTCTAACAGTATTTCCCTGTATTGATGAAATCATAAATTATAATGTCCGGACTAACTCTCTAGCCCGAGTCATTAGTCTTAGAGGAGGAGTGATGAAGGCAGGAGAGACACCACGAGGCTAGTCAAAGATGAAGTCTCTAATCTCTTGTGTCTATGACTGAGAGATTCTGTTTCTGTGGCTGAGAAGCTCCTTCCCAGTCCTCCCAGCTCTTAAATACTTCATTAAGATTACATCACTACAGCAACTGAGCATGTGCAACCATTACATCACTATATCACATTAAGTATATGTTTAGAGAACCATTATCTCAAACTGAGTTGGTGCTTAACTATAAGTACCCTGCTCTCAGTAGCTTAAGTTTGGACCTCTACAATAAATACAGATTTTTAAAATAATTATGAAAGTAATAGATTACCAACAGTTCTTGTCCATTTGACTCTCTCTCTCTCTCTCTCTCTCTCTCTCTCTCTCTCTCTCTGACTCTCTGTGTATATAAAACTCTATTGGAAGTGTGCCTATACATGCACAGTTCTTGTCCATTTGACTCTCTCTCTCTCTCTCTCTCTCTCTCTCTCTCTGACTCTCTGTGTATATAAAACCCTATTGGAAGTGTGCCTATACATGCACAAACACATGTGTGTTTGTGAATGTATATATAATAATATATACAAATGGATTATGACATGATACATTTATTCAGAATTGTTGAAGTGATAAATGCCTTCTACGTAGAGGATTTATTTGGATAATTGAATGCAGCAAAAACCCATCAAAGTACAAATATGTGCTTTCTAATGTCTCTTGTGTTTCTTCACCATCAGGTTGTTGCTTTTACTGTATTGCTCCCAAAGAATACTCCTAAACTCCTAATTCTAATTCTAACCTACTATGGTTTGGGAATTTATGATAAACAAAATTGTTAAAATTATATATTAAGTCATCAAGGCTCTGAGAGAACTTTTTTAAGTACTTAAAATTTAATGATATGACTTTCTAATTACTTTTAATGTCCTCAGCAGCTTTCCTCCCTCATTTCTAGGTTTAGAGCCATTTTGAATATTGAAATAAGCAGAAGACCAATATAAGGAGCTGAAGCTGAGCAGATGCACTGAGGTCCGATCCCTCACTTATGGCTAATTATCAATTGGACAATACTCTATGAATATATGCTTGGAAAAAGAATGGCCCCACCCACTCTCTGTGCAAGTTTGATGTGTTGTATAGGAGAGTGGGTGGAGAATTTGATGGGTGGAGTGAGAAAGCCAGAGTCACTCCTGTCCAGATTTGTATTGCGATTGCTCTCACTTCATATCGCCATTCCCATTCACCTCCACAAAGAATAAAGATCAAGGACTTTCATTTATCCTGACTCCAGCTGATTTTAAAATACCCTGGGTGCTTACGCAGTCATCACAGACCAAGATACTGGTAAGCAGAGCACTATAGTATATATGCAAATATATGTAATCTGTATACTTATATTTATTTCTTGCAATTATTTAACTATCTGTCTATTTATCCACCATTATGTGAGTCCATGGGGAGCTGGAATATTTCACTAATCCCTCTTCTCTTTAGATGTTGTTTGCCTTTGCTCTTTTGCTTAGGGCTTTCCTGCCTTCTCAATAAGAAATCTAGGCTCCTCAGTCCTCTAATTATATGCCGAGCCCAGGTTCCTGAGGAACAATTCTATTTTTCACTTTACTCTAAGGGATTATGTTCAAAAGACAAACAGGAACTTATAAAAAGATAACCAAGTACAAACATGAATCAGCTATGAAAAAGGAGTTCTAAGGATTATAATCAAATGAAAGGCTAATATTTAAGATTTATTGGAACATTTGAAACATAGATGTTTATTAGTTTTTAGTTTTTTTTTTTTTTTTTTAAATCTTTTGCCACCACTGAATCTGATACTACACAATCAATCAATGCTAGGTGGGCTTTTTTTTTTCTTTTGATTTCTTGATCTGAAAGTGACATTTTACCTTTCACTGTCTTGCTCTTTCCATTATCACTGTTTCCTGAACAGCTTTCCTTGCTTTTCCCACCTTTTGATGCCAACATTCTTTCTCCTCCCACCCATTTACTTTGTATTTATTTTTTTCATAAGGATGGCTGACTGGCCAATGAAGGCTCAGTTCTGGTTACACAATTCATTAATGGACTTGCATTTGTAAATATTGTTTTTCTATAACTTGTTTTTCAACAATAAGAAAAGAAACTTGGGTATGATATAGTAAACAGCATATGCATATTCTTAAAAAAAACTGATAAACATATGTAGATGCTTTGATAAAGATCATCAATAGAAAAATAGTATTAAAAACCATTTTCTATACTTTTGACATAAAGTACTAATCAAATCAAAGTGGAAAATAACTTTAACAAAAGAACAACCCTCTTGTCCCATGCTCCCTGCATGCCATTAGCCATCAATCTCTTAGTCTTGAAGAGATCAGGCTTCTGCCATGTGATACTTGAGCAAGCTCATTATCAGGGGGTAGTGCTGATTGTTTGACAGAACTTTTAAGACTTGCCACAAGGCCACTAAGGAAAAATACAAACATTTTCAGCTAGACTTAGGTTTTTTATGACTGTTTTGGTTCTTCTTGTACACTTTTTGTTTAGCTGCTAAGTTATGAATGAGAGTATTTACAAAAGACTTATTCACTTTTTCTTTCCCAGATTTGAGCAAGGAAGATAAATTGAGATGGGCCCCTGAATGGGAGAAAGATCTTATGTCCACTTTCATGAGAAGAGCTTCTTTTTATGAAGACAGGAGTAAAATGCTCCACTGTTTTTTTAGGGTTTTTTTTTAATAACTTTTTATTGACAGAACATATGCCTGGGTAATTTTTTACATTATCCCTTGCATTCACTTCTGTTCCGACTTTTCCCTTCCTTCCCTTCACTCCCTCCCCTAGATGGCAAGCAGTCTTATACATGTTAAATATGTTACAGTATCTCCTAAATACAATATATGTTGCAGAACTGAACAATTCTTTTGTTGCACAGGGAGAATTGGATTCAGAAGGTAAAAATAACCTGGGAAGAAAAACAAAAATGCAAACAGTTTACACTCATTTCCCAGTGTTCCTTCTCTGGGTGTAGCTGCTTCTGTCCATCATTGATCAATTGGAACTGAGTTAGATCTTCTTTGTCAAAGAAATCCACTTCCATCAGAATACATCTTCATACAGTATCATTGTTGAAGTGTATAATGATCTCCTGATTCTGCTCATTTCACTTAGCATCAATTCATGTAAGTCTCTCCAAGCCTCTCTGTATTCATCCTGCTGGTCATTTCTTACAGAACAATAATATTCCATAACATTCATATACTACAATTTACCCAACCATGGGTATTCATTCATTTTCCAGTTTCTAGCCACTACAAAAAGGAATGCTCCGTTGGTATTAAGAGAAATAGTGCCATTGCCAGAGGTCTATTCTCCCAACTTGTGTCAGCATGCATTTATGAGTATATGGCCCTCCTCTAGCTTTTATGTCTACTTATCTATTCTTTCTTGTTAGTAGATTAAGAAGTATTGCATATATGGCTTCAGCCCTTTGAGATTTGAAAGGTGAGACAACTTGAGGTTTTGTGTCGGGAGTAAATGAAATAATTTGGGGTAGCCAGGAGTAGTAAGAAAAAGTAGTGGATCAAGAGCAGCTAAGAAAGACTGACGACTCCACTGGATTTTGATGTAAGACAGAAAATAAATTATAGGGGAGAAAGTGTACCAATATTCTTGATATAAAGAAATCATGAATCTTTAATCTGCTTTCCTGCAAAACAGTTTATTTCTTGAGCAGTAAAAAAATAAAAAATAAAAAAATCTTCTGAATAATACTTGGCTTAAGAGATTTAGTGTCATTCAGCCTTTTACATTTCTCTAGAATAGGGATTTCTGCAGTCTGCTTTTTCAGTCAAAATGAAGCAGATATTTGTAACACTCTCCTTCCCATGCCCTAAATTTCAGTTCAATTCTTTAAAGTTCAAAATAGATATTTCTAGGCCCTCTTATATCAAAACTTCATCAGGAAAAAATTAGTAAGTATGAATGCTTTGTAACAACTGTTAGTTTGAAGTTGTTTTCCTCTTATATTGGGATATAGAGGTAAGTATATTCTCCCTTTAGGGAATGTGTTTTTATTTTTATTTTTGTTATTTCTTCTCAGTAAACATTATTTTTATAAAAACTAGTTGATATTAATTGGCTAAATGATATTTGGATGCCAATCAATAGTAAAGAGAATATTAATAATTTATTAATTGATTCTTCTCTCAGCACTGTGATTGATATGGAAATATATTTCATATGAATAGCACATGCATAAATTATATCTAAATTCTTACTGTCCTTGGAAGAGCAGAGCGAAGGGGGGGAAGGAAAAAAAAAGGTTTTGGATTCAAAACCTTGTAAAAAAGAATGCTAAAAATTGTCTTGACATATAATTGGGAAAACACAAGAGAAAAAGAGAGAGAGAGGGAGAGAGAGAGAGACAGACAGACAGAGACAGGGAGACAGAGAAACAGAGAGACATAGAGAAGCAGTCAGAAGCAGAGACAGAGACAGCAATAGTGAAACAGAGAAAGAAAGTGAGAGAGAGAGATGGACAGAGACAGAGGGAATCCCAGCTTCAATCTAAATCTCTGTAAAATAATATAAGAATAGAATAAAATTTCTTTGATCCCTAATTCCATATATAGGAATTGCTGTGCTAGATGAAGCAGCTAGAAATCTTTCTTGAAATTGGAAGATTGACCCAGTTCACAAATTAGTGCATTTCCTCTGTATAAGCTTTCCTGTAAATAATTTAACAAGTCATCAATGAACTCCCTAAGAAAAAATTCCTAAGATCAGACAAATGTTCATGAGTGAATTCTACCATACATTTAAAGAACAATCAATCCTAATATTATATAAACTATTTGGAAAAATAAGTAAAGAACAAATCCTACCATATTCTTCTTACAAAAAAAAATATGGTGGTGATACCCAAATTTGGGAGAGCCAAAATAGAGAATGAAAATTATAGACCAGTTTTCCTAATGAATATTGATGCAAAAATTTAAATAAAATACTAGTAGGAAAGGTTATAGCAATATATCACAAGAATCATATTAACCATGAGCTTTCCTTAAAACAATAAGTAGTATTTATCTAAAATTATGAGCAAGCATTATCTTCACTGGAAATAAGCTAGAAGACCTCATAATAAAATCAGGGGTGAAAGAAAGATGCTTATTGTGACTACCAGTTTTGAATATTGTAGTAGAAATGTTAGCTTTTTCATTCAGAGGAGAAAAAAATTTAAGGAATTAAAATAGATAATGAAAAGACAAACTATCACTCTTTGTAAATTACATGATGTGCACTTAAAGAATTTTAGAAAATCAGTTAAAAACTTCTTGAGATAATTAACAACTTTAACAAAGTTGCAGGATATAAAATAAGCCCACATTAAATTAAATATTTCTATATATTACCAAATGAAGTCCAGCAGCAAGAGATAGAAAGGGAAATTACCAAAAATGTTTGTGGCACCTTTTTTGTAGTGGCAAGAAACTGGAAACCAAGTGGATGCCCATCAGTTGGAGAATGGCTGAATAAGTTGTGGTATATGAATGTTATGTAATATTATTATTCTATAAGAAACAATCAGTAGGATTATTTCAGAGGGTCCTGGAGAGACCTACATGAACTGATGCTAAGTGAAATGAGCAGAACCAGGAGATCTTTGTACATGGCAACAAGAAGATCATATGATGATCAATTCTGATGGATGTGGCTTTTTTCAGCAATGAAATGAATAAGGCCAGTTTCAATGATTTTGTGATGATGAGAGCCATCTATACTCAGAGAGAGAACAGTGGGAATTGAGCATGGATCACAACATAGAAATTTCAAACTCTTTTTTTTTTTTTTTGGTGGTTTGCTTGAATTTTATTTTCTTTCTCATATTTTCTTTTTTGATTTGATTTTTCTTTTGCAGCAAGATAATTGTATAAATATGTATACTTTTATTGGACTTAACATATATTTTTATGTTTAACATGCCAGCTAGAGGAGGAGATCGGGGGAAGGGAGAGAAAATTAGAATGCAAAGTTTTTCAAGTGTCAATGTTGAAAAATTATCCTTGCATATGTTTTGAAAATAAAAAATTCAATTCAAAAAAAAAAAGAAAGAGAAATTGAATTTAAAGTATCTATGGACAATATAAAATACTTGGAAGTCTAACTGGCAACACAAACCCAGGAACTATATGAATATAACTCTAAAACACTTTTCATACTAATAAAGTCAAATTTAAACAGTTGGAAAAACATTAATTGTTCATGGGTAGTCTGAGCTAGTATAATAACAGTGATAATAACAGTGACAATTAGACCTTAATTAATCTATTTATTCAGTGTCACACTAATCAAATTTTCAAAGAATTATTTTATTAAGATAGGGAAATAATAACAAAATTCATGTGGAAGAATAAAAGTTCTATGATATCAAGGGAATCAATAAAAAAATGAAAAAAGGTGATCTAGCCATATCATTTCTGAAACTGGATTATAAATTTCATACTGCATAAGAAATAGAGTAGTGGATCAAGGGAATACATTAGGTACAAATTATTGTATAGTAAATGACCAGAGTAATCAAGCATATGATAAACCCAAAGATCTAAACTTTTAGAACAAAACTCATTATTTGATCCAAATGGCTGAAAACTGGTAAATAGTATGGCAGAAATGAGGTATAGACTAATATCTCACACCATTTATCAAGAAAAGGTACATGATTTACACATAAAGGATGATACCACAAGCAGATTTAGAGGGTATGGAACAGTTTATCTATCAGATTTATGAATAAGGGAAGAGTTTAGAACCACAAAAATATATAGCTAACATTCCAAAATGTGAAATACATAGTTTTGATTATGCAAAATTAAAAAAAAAAACTTTTGCAGAAACAAAACCAATGCAACCAAAATTTTAAAGCAGAAAGCTACAAAAAAATTTCACGACAATTATCCTTAATTAAGCCTCACTTCTCAAATATATAGAAAACTGAGCCAAATTTATAAAAATACAAGACATTCCCCAATTGATAGAGGTCAAGGGCTATGAATAAGCAATTTTCAGATGAAAAAATCAAAGCTATCAATGTATCCTGATTGGTTAAAGCCATAGCAAGTGAGTGAAAGCCATAACAAGGACACAGTGTCTAGCAAATAGACCCTGTGAATGTTTGTGAGTTTACTTAAACCAACCAGCTTATGGTCTTGAATGTCTGAACATCTATCTATGTGCAATGGCCTTGCGTGTGAGTTCTGGAGCCCATTCCAGTCTAAGTGGTAAATCATAACCTTAGCCAAAAATCACACCAATGTATGCGATATACACTATAAGTCCTCCTTTCTATAATTACTGTGAGACTTTTTTGTGATCTTCCCCCTATGTAAATAACTCATATGATTATTACTTAGATAATCGTACGAAACACTGTAATCTCTTTCTTTGGTATCAAATTGTACCTCTTATCTGGGGAACCTGTGAAATTCTCTGTGCAAGGGAATTCTCAACCCTATACTGTCCATGGTCATATAAAAGTGCTCTAAATCAGTATTTATCAGAGACATGCAAATTAAAACAACTCTGATTATTTTACCTCTCACTTCTGAGATTGGCTAAAATGATAAAAATGGAAAATGTTGGGTTTTGGAGGGGATGTGAGAAAGCCGGGGTACTAATACACTATTAGTGGAGATGTAGATGAATCCAACAGTTTTGGAGAACGATTTGGAACTATGCCTAAGCTAGATCTATATACCAAAGAAATCATAAAAAAAGGGAAAATGGACTTATTTGTATAAAAATATTCATAATGGCTCTTTTTTGTGGTGGCTAAGATTTGAAAATCAAAAGGATGCCCATCAATGGGAAAATGGCTAAACTAGCTGTGGTATATGTGGTATGTGTAATGGTAGATTACTGTGCTATAAGAAATAACAAGCAAATTGATTTCAAAAGAATCCTGGAAAGACTTACATGAACTGATGTATAGTGAAGTGAATGAAATGAGCAGAACATTCTACTCAGTAAGTAAGTTTCATTAAAAAAAAATTGTGAATTACCTATTTTGAGCAATATAGTGATCCAAGGTAATCCAAAATGACTAAAGAGGAAGCATGCTGTCCACTTCCAGAATGAGAACCAATGTTGACTGAATACAGACTGAAGAATGTTATTTTTTACTTTCTTTTTTAAAAATTTATTTCCTTTTATTCAAGTGTTGTTGTACGAAATTACTAATATGGAAATGTTTTAATGATCACACATGAATAACATATCTGATTGATTATTGGCTCAAGGAATGAGGGAAGAACAGAATTTGGAACTCAAAATGTCAAATAAATATGATGAAAAAATAGAGATAAAAAAGCTTTTTTGCAACTTTTATGTGAGAAAAATTTCCTCATTTTATTCCCTTCCCTCTTTTCCCTGATCAGCCCTCTTTCTCATTTATTCATTTTTTTAACATAATCAATTTATTTCTCCAATCTCTTTTTATTCTTTTAATTATAAAAATAAATTTTAATTTACTAAATAAATAAAAATGATAAACATGTAAAAGATACAGGTATCATCTTCTCATATGGAAAAGTAAACAATTTAATTTTATTGAGTCCTTTATGATTTCCCTTCCGTGTTTACTTTTTATGCTTGTCTTATGTTTGAAAGTCAAATTTTCTATACAGCTCTGTTCTTTTCATTAGGAATGCTTAAAAATTCTCTATTACATTAAAAAATATCCATTTTCACTTGAAGGATTATATTCAAGTTTTTTGAGTAAGTCATTCTTGATTATGATCCCATCTCTTTTGCTGTTTAGAATATCATATTCTTAACCCTTTGATCCATTAAAGAAGAAATTGCTAAATCTTGTGTATCCTGTGACTTCTTAGTATTTGAGTGGTTCCTTTCTGGCTGAAAATATTCTCTTTGACTTTGGAGGTCTAGAATTTTGGTTATATTATTTCAAGTAATTTTTTGGAATTTCCTTAAGGTGGTGATCAATGGATTCTTTCAATTTCTATTTTACTCTTCCATTCTCTGATATCATGGGCATTTCCCTTGATAATTTCTTGAAATATAATGTCTAAGATTTTTTTTTCATCTTAGCTTTCAGGCATTCCAATTCTTAAATTATTTCTCCTATATCTATTTTCCAGTAAGTTTTTTTTCTATGAACTATTTTACATTTTCCTCTATTTTCCATTCTTTTGAGTTTGTTTTATTGTTCCTTCATGTTTCAAGGAGACATTAGCTTCCTCTTGAGCAATTCTATTTTTAAATGATTTTTTGAGGAACTTTTGTCATTCATTCTCTTTCATGAAGTTATCATAATGATTTATTCTTTGATAGACTCCTTTAGGATTAGATTTTTAAATATCTAATTATTTTTTAATATATTCTTTTGTAGCCCTTTATGAAATGTAATTTTATTATAACATGGTATGAAAGGACGCATTTAATATTTCTACCTTTCTGAATTTGCTTATGAGGTTGTTAAGTCCTTATACATGGTTGATTTTTATGAAGGCCATAAACAGTTGAGGGAAAAAAAAACATGCTTGTTTCTATTACCATTCAGTTTTATCTAGAAGTCTACCATATCTATATTTTCTAAAATTCTATTTCCTTGATTTCATTCTTGTTTATTATGGTTAAATTTATCTAGTTCTGACAGGTCAAAGTTGAGGTTCTCCTTTACTTTGTATTTCCTCCTGTAATTTTCTATAAGAATTTGCATACTATACCATTGGTGCAATGTATTTTAAATTAATCTTACTTCATTGTCTGTAGTCCAGAGCTTAGGTTCTCCTGGAATTGTCCCCAACAGCCCAGGTTTCTTCAGTCATATGCCATGTAAAGGCATTGGAATGAGTGTATTTAGTTTATGTGACTCTAAAGTTGTTATCTATAAGATGTTCTATTCTATTGTGAAGAGAAAAATAAATGAAAATATCTAATGAAATAACAGCCACAATGCTAATGTCATATGAACTTTCTGTTAAATCATCCAATACAATCCAATAAACATTTACTAAGTACCAGCCACCTTGCCAGACAATATAGTAAATACTTTAAAAAAAAAACTTAAAATCTTATTAAACATAATCTAATTAATAGGGGGAAAAACACAAAAAGAAGACAGGAAGAATGGGTGATGGGACACAAGAGTGAGGGAATCTTTTTCCTTTGAATTTTAATTAGTCAGCATAGTAGATGCAGAGTTGAATGAGTTGAAAAATCCACTTTCTGCCCCCTAAAAGGAAAGCATTGAGAGGAGTCTGATATCCTGCCTTGCACCCTTATAATCATAGGGGAGAGGAGGTAACAGAGATTAATAAAAACTTGAGTTTTCAACATGGTATTGAGATTAGAAGTGATGAGTTTAATTTAGGAGAAGTTGCTTATTGAATCAGGAAGGGTAGAAGATGAAGAGTGCAGTTATTAATTGATTAATGATTAAAATGAGGAAATAAGCAGATTACGTTATAGAAGAGCCAACTGCTTTTCCTGGGAATAACACTGATCCTTGAGTCTGTCCAGAAATGGCATAGCTTGATCAAGCTTGTGTAAGTATCTATATTAGTCAGAAGAATGATTGAACTGAATAATTTGACCCAGCTGCATCTTGGGTGTTTGATTGAATCAAAACATAATCAAGCACAATGAAAAGTTGAATTTAGCAACTGCTCAATTTTATATATCATGTAATATATCATGTATATATCATGTAATTCAACTTCCAACTCAATTATTTTAATCTGAACCCTGAATTTTTTGGTTTGGCTGTCTGTCTATGAGATGAATTAGATAACTGTCAAATTTCCCTTAACTTTGTCTTGTATAGATACGATATGTATAAAAAGTGTAAATATGGATTTGAAAAATGAAAAATGAATTCATCACAAATATAATTCAATTCATTTACACACACACACACACACACACACACACACAAATGATAGAGCAGAAACCCTGACTTTTTTTCAATTTATCCAGGAACTAAGAAATTGCACTATTTATTTTCCCCAAAGGACATTGTGAGGATGTTAAGGTTCCTGGAGTCCACCTTGAATTCTCTTGAGCTTCTCAGACTCTGAGTCTATTCTGGAATTTGGTGTCTTTCTTACTGAAAGTATTGCAGGACATTGTGAGACATCTTGTTGTGACATTTTAAATAGGCTTTTAATAAGTTTTGTGATTTTAAGAATAAATACAGAATCAATACCATCTATACTATCATACTTTTTCTGTATTTTATTTCTCAGGTTCAAAACATGCTATTTATTTTCAAAGATACTTAAATCCTCTATTACTGGTTCAAATTGAACATGTCAAGACAGAATTGTTCATCTTCTCTCCATGAATCTTCCCCATCCTAAGCTTCATTAGTAGGTGAAGGAGGACGTATATATCCTCAGAGATTAACACTACATAATGGGTGGAAATTAGAGGAAATATTTTCACTTAAAATATGAACATAACAATTACAGATTTTCTAGGAATTAAAGCATTTCAAATGATTCATTTAAATTCATTTGATGATGAGTTCTTTGGCCATGATGGACCATAAATGAAGAAAAATTTAAAATACCCTCAGTTCTGTGTAGCTCATTTTTGCTCTTCTATATTGATGGTGATCTAATGGTAGAAGTACAAAATAAAACAAAACATAAGATACTAAGAATCACATATTTGATTTTATGAGAAAGTATTATTGAATAGAACTAGGAGAACAGATTATATCAGTATTGCTAAAAACAAATAATTATGCAAGTTGTAATCACTCTGATCAATACAATTATCATGCAGAGTTACAGAGTATTGATGATGAAGAAGAGTGCTCATGCCATGACAAAGAGATAGTGGAATAATAAGCAGATTGAGGGAGTGTTAATGGATGTAACTAATATAGAAATTCATATTGTTTAACCATCCATATATAATACAAGTAGTTTGCATATTGTTCTAATGGGAGAGACTAGAGAGGGGGAAAAAAGACATAATGCTTGAAAGAAAAAATACTTATAAAAAGAATTACATATTTTTGTCCATTTATAAAGTTTTACTTAGTAGTTGGAAGTCTAAATGGAAAAAAATCAAAAATAAAAAAAATCAAAAAGAAGAATTTGTAATTAAATTGAAAGATAGTTTATAGATTCTCCTTGGAGAGTTAGATAAAAGCATTGGCAGAGTTCAAGCCAACAATAACTATATATTATAGATGTATTACACACATGAAAATGCATATGTCTCTGTTTATAATTTATCAGTTTTCTCCTTTCCTTCCTTTCTCTTTCTTCCCCTTTCCTTCCATTCCCTCCACTTAACTTTTTTTCCCTTTCTTCTCCTTCCTTTCCCTTCCTTTTCCTTCTCTCCCTTCCCTTTCCTTCCTTTTCCTTTCTTCCCCTCCACTTTTCTCCTTTTACCTTATCTCCTCTTACTTTTCCTCCCCTCTCCTCCCTTTTCATCCTCTCACCTTCCCTCCCCTTTTCTCACCTTCCCTTCCCTCACATTGCCTTCTCTTCCTTTTCCTTCCCTTCCTTCCCCTTCCTCTCTTTCCCCTTCCTTTGCCTGTTCTTCGCTTCCCTTCCCTCTCCTTCCTTTCCCTCCCCTCCCATTCTCCGTCTTTCCTTCCCTTCCCCTCCTATTCTCTGTTCTTCTTTCCCCTTCCTTTCCCTTCCTTCCCCTTCCTTTCTCTTTTCTTTCCTTTCTTTTCTTTTCCTTCCCAACATCTATTTCAAATGATTTAGATAAGAATCTATGAAGAACTCATTAAGTCCATTCAAACTAAATCAACATATATATACTTGAAAAATAGGATGGATGTGGCAGAACCAAGATGGCATAATACAGGCAGCAACCCATTTGAACTCTTCTCATTAGCTCTCTCCAACTAATTTTGAATCATCACATCAAATATTGGAGAAGCAGAGCCAACAAAAGATCAAAGTGAAATATTTTCAAGCCCAAACTTAGGAGGTCAGTAAAAGAGTTCTGTGACAATGGCTGAGAACTGAGCAAGACTTTGGAGGTTTCTGCATGAATGATGGCAGAAATAGAAGCAGCATTCGAAGCTCCCAGCCCAGACACAGTAAGAGAATTGGGCAAGTGATCAGAAAGAGATTACTAGGGATCCTTTGCCAGTTCTGGCTGGAGCTGGTCCTGATTGGCAACTCTATGGCCCATAAGTAGTTCTGGATAGCAGTTCAATATGCTTGTGATATATCACAAAAATCAGGGATCCTGGTGATAATTCCAAGGCAAAGAGAAGCACTATAACTTATTGTGATAGGAAAATAAGGGAGCTATGTTGAGTGAATAGGGATCCTTCCTTAGTAAAGTCAAGAGCTCAGGCCAGGAGATCAGTGATAATAACTTTCCCTAGATCACAATACTTTAGAAGCACTGAAAACTTGAAACCCTCCAGAAATAGCTCTGAAAAGAGAAGCTCTCAAAACCTGAAGTTTGGGATAAGGCTTTCCCATCCCTAGCTGAGTAGACCCCAACTTTAACAAGTTCAAAATCAAGAAATAGGCTAGAAAAATGAGAAAACAACAAAAGAACTTGACTATAAAAAAGTCACTATAGAAGGGAAGGACAAGATATAAAATCAGTAATATAAAAATAGCTACAAGCAAAACCACAGAGAAGAATGCGAATTGGATACAAGTCAGCAATTATTTCTGAAAGAGTTAAAGAAAATAAATAAAAATGGTAGAGGAAAAATTGGGGGAAGAAATAAGAATCATGAAAGAAAATGAAAACAGAATTAATAGATTGGTAAAAGAGGGACAAAAATTTGCTGAAGAGAAGACTTCTCATAAAAGTTGAATAGGCCAAATAGAAAAAAGTAAGTACAAAAATTCACTGAAGAAATTAACTCCTTAAAAAGTACAATTAGCCAAATGAGAGGTAAAAAAAGGTACAAAAGTTCACTGAAGAAAATAATCCTTAAAAAAAGTAGAATTTGGTAAGTGGAATCTTATGACTCCATGAGACTTCAAGAGAGAATAAGACAAAGTTAAAAAAAAAAAAGGGAAAAAAAGAGAAGAAAATGGAAAATAAATCATTATAAAATGCAAATGTCCTGGAAAATAGATCAAACAGAGCTAATTTAAAAGATAGTAGACTTCCTGAAAGTCATAATGAATAAAAAAGACCCTAGAAATCATATCAAAAGAAATTATTGAAGAGGCAGAGGCAAGATCATGGAGTAAAGGAAGGAACTCACCAACTTTCCCCAAAATTTCTCCCAATTCCTTTAAATAATCATTTTAACCAAATTTTACAGCATTGGAACACACAAAAAGACAGGGCAGAACATTTTCCAGCCAAAGACAACTTAGAAGGTCAATAAGAAAGGTCTGTGGCATCAGGATGGAAGTCCAGTGTGCAACCTCAGCCCTGAAAGTGGCCCTGACACTAGCAAAGCAGGAATGAGCATATGGACCTCTGAATCAACTGTAGAACTTGAAGTTTCCATTTGGTGTTAATTAAGGAATAAAGTAGTCAAGCAGTGGAATAGATTAGGTTCACAGGACAAAATATTCAATGACTATAGTAATCTAGTGTTTGACAAATCTAAAAACCCCAGATTTTGGGATTAAAAACTCACTAATTGACAAAAACTGTTGGGAAAATTGGAAACTAGTATGGACAAAACTAGTCATTGACCCACACCTATACCAAGATAAGTTTTTGGGTTTATGATCTAGGCATAAAGAATGATATCATAAACAAATTAGAAGAACATAGGATAGTTAACCTCTCAGATCTGTGGAGAAGGAATGAATTTGTGACCAAAGAACTAGAGATCATTATTGATCACAAAATAGAACATTTTGATTATATTAAGTTAAAAATTTTTTGTAGAAGCAAAACTAATGCAGGCAAGATTAGAAAGGAAGCAATAAACTGGGAAAACATTTTTACATTCAAAAGTTCTGACAAAGGCCTCATTTCTAAAATATATAGAGAACTGACTCAAACTTACAAGAATTCAAGCCATTCTCCAGTTCATAAATAGTCAAAGGATATGAACAAACAATTTTCAGATGAAGAAACTGAAACCATTTCTAGTCATATGAAAAGTGCTCTAAATCACTATTAAAAAGAAAAATGAAAATTAAGACAACTCTGATATACCACTACACACCTGTCAAATTGGCTACGATGACAGGAAAAGATAATAACAAATGTTGAAGGGGATGTGGGTAAACTGGGACACTGATACATTGTTGGTGGAATTGTGAATGGATCCAACCATTCTGGAGAGCAATTTGAAACTATGCTCAAAGAGTAATCAAACTTTGCATACTTTTTGATCTTGCAGTGTTTCTACTAGGCCTATATCTCAAAAAGATCTTAAAGGAGGGAAAAAGACACACATATGCAAAAGTGTTTGTGGCAGCCCTTTTTATGCTGGCAATAAACTGAAAACTGAATGAATGCCCATCAGTTGGAGAATGGCTGAATAAGTTATGGTATATAAATGTTGTGGAATATTATTATTCTATAAGAAATAAGCAGGATGATTTCATAGAGGCCTGGAGAGACTTACATGAAGTGATGCTAAGTGAAATGAATAGAACCAGGAGATCATTGTACACAGCAACTAGATTATATGCTGATTAGTTCTGATGGATGTGGCTCTCTTCAACAATGAGATAATTCAGACCAGTTCCAATGATCTTGTGTTGATGAGAACCACCCAGAGAGAGGACTGTGGGAATTGAGTGTGGTTCAGAAAATAGTATCTTCACTCTTTTTCTTGTTTGCTTGCATTTTATTTTCTTTCTTATTTTTTTCCCGATTTGATTTTTCTTGTGCAGCAAGATAATTGTTTATTCATTCATTCATTGATTTATTTATTTTTGTTGAGACAATTGGGGTTAAGTGACTTGCCCAGGCTCACACAGCTAGGAAGTATTAAGTGTCTGGGACCAGTGTCCTCCTGATTTCAGGGCTGGTGCTCTATCCACTGTGTCACCTAACTGTCCCTGCAGCAAGATAATTGTATAAATATGTATGCATATATTGGATTTAACATATAGTTCTACCACGTTTAACATATATTGAACTACTTGCTATCTGGGAGGAGGGGGAGAGCAAGAGAAAATTATAATAGAAATTTTTGCAAGGGTTAATGTCAAAGAATTATCTATGCATAAGTTTTAAAAAATTAAAAAGCTTTAATAAAAAAAAAACTGGCATTTTCTAGACTTCTCAGCCTAGAGACACTAAAGACAATTTGGAAGGTAGACAGAAAAGATTTTTCAGTAGACTGAGAAGACCTTGAGAAACCAGCAAAGCAAACGTGGGTATGGACAATGGTGTTGGGGACAGATTCTGGAGGCCTTAGTTCACAGGTGGTCTCCAGAATAGTTGGATCAGTACACAACTCCATCAACAATGTATTAGTGTCCCATTTTCCCACATTCCCTTCAACATTTATCATTATCTTTTCCTGTTATTTTAGCCAATCTGAGAAATATGTAGTAGTACCTCAGAGCTGTATTCATTTGTGTTTTTCTGATCAATAGTTAGAACATTTTTTATATGACTATAGATGGCTTTAATTTCATCATCTGAAAATTGTTCATATTCTTTGACTATCAATTGGAGAATGGTTTTTATTCTTATAAATTTGAGTCAATTTTCTATATATTTTAAAAATGAAGCCTTTAACAGAACCCTTGGATGCAAAAAAAAAAAAAAAAATTCCTCCAAGTTTCAGCTTCCCTTCTAATTTTGTCTACATTGATTTTGTTTGTACAAAACTTGTTTTTAATTTAACATAATCAAAATTAGCCATTTTACATTTCATAATATACTTTAGTTCTTCTTTGGCCACAAATTCCTTCCTCCTCCACAGATTGAGATTTATACTATTCTTTGTTCTTCTAGTATCTTATAGTACTCACTCTTTATGTCAAATCATAAACCCATTTCAATCTTTTCTTGGTATAGGATGTTGGATGTTGGTCAGTGCCTCATTTCTACCATACTATTTTCCAATTTTCCAGCAATTTTTGTCAAAAAGCTGAATTCTTTGAGTTTATCAAGCACTAGATACTATAGTCATTGACTATTGTGTCTTATGAACCTAACCTATTCTAATTATCAGCTACTTTATTTCTTAGCCAGTACCAAATGGTTTTGATGACTGCTGCTTTATAATATAGTTTTAGGTCTGGTACAGCTAGGCCACCTTCACTGGCATTTTTTTCATTAATATTCATTAATAATAATTTCATTAATTTTTGACCTTTTGTTCTTCCAGATGAACTTTGTTATTATTTTTTCTCACTGTAATTTTTTGTAGTTTTATTGATATGGCACTGAATAAGTAACTTCATTTAGGTAGATTTGTCATTTTTGTTACATTAACTCAGCCTATTCATGAACACTTGATATTCTTCTAATTGTTTAGATCTGACTTTATGTGTGTGGAAAACGTTTTGTGATTGTATTCATATAGGTTGTGACTTTATTTTGGCAGGTAGAGTCCTAAATATTTTATACTGCTACTATCCAGTTACTTTAAATGATATTTTCTCTTTATATCTCTTGCTGCTGATGGGTTATATGAATGTATTTTGTATACTTCAACTTAGCTAAAGTTGCGAATTGTTTCTAGTAGTGTTTTAGTTAATACTCTAGAATTTCTAAGTATGCCAAGAGTAACAATTTGGTTTCTTCATTAGCTACTCTAAGTCCTTTAATTTCTTTTTATTCTTTTATTGTCTAAGCTATCATTCCTGATTAGAGTGTATAGAAAATTTGACATTCAAATAGAAGACACTCAAAATCAGCATAAAAAGATAAAATAAAAGAGTAATCATAAGAGAACACAATAAAATGTCTACATTTTTGTCTATACTTATATTTAGCTTATTTTTGCTGTTGTTGTTTGTTCATTTTCTCCACTTACTTTATTTCTCTCTTTTTTTTTTTTTTTTATTTCTTGACTTTTAGCTTTATGTTTAAAGAATGATTCCAGGGTGGGAGGAGCTGTTTCCATCTTTAGGTTTTTCATGCTGCTCTTTTCAGAGCTGGTTCTGTAGGTCTGTTTTAAGTTTTAAATTCTTTTAAGATGGTATGATCGAAGAATAAGTGCAGTTACTACTCTCCTACTCTTTTATGTGGTTTCTGAGTGACTACAGGCACTCTTTTCTGACCTAGAAATGTAACCAGGGACCTCACTCCCCTATGGCTACAAACTCTAAAATTGTAGCTCTCCTCCTTGCCTTGGGTGTGTGAACCAGAACTACTTATGGATCCAGTGCCAGCAAATGGTTCTTTGTAATCACCAACTCCTTACCATTTGTGTGCTGAAAGATCCATAAGCCACAATCACCTTCGATGTTTGCCTCTAACTTCCCAGGGCATGGTATTGTGCAGGGAAAGATCACCTTAGTGAGACAAACCTTTCCTGATAGCCTTTTTCTTGATTCTGCTGCTCAAGAATCCATTTTGAGGTGTTCGTTTAAAGTTGTTTGAAGGGAAATTTAAAGGAGCTCAAGGGAGTTTCTGACTTTGCTCCTAATCTTGGCTCATACATATCATTTTAATGTGTGCCTAACTTTTTTATTACTTTTGAGAGTTCTTCAATTACTTTTTAATGAAAATATTTATTAAGGATCTTTTATATACATAGCACAATGTTAATCACTGTATGTGTATTATATAATGAATTAAAATATATAGTTACTTCCCTCACCCTCAAGGGCTTCATAATCCTTTTTGGGTGGGGGAGATAATTAATAAAACAAATGATATAAGTATATATGTAATGTTGTAAAGCAACGATATTTAAGATTATTAGAAAATATATTAATTACCTAAATTGGTAATATAGATTTTATTTTAAGAATTTGAAGAAAAGAGTGATGTCTGTTGGATGGAATGATCATGGAAATATTCTTGGAGAAAATGGGACTTAATTGATGACATTTAGAGTAGTGTGTACCTGAAGTAGAGACAGGATGGTAGATAGTATAATTGGGGAACAGTATATAGGTAACTTTGTCCTGTGAAAGAATTCATGACAGGAGGCTGTGAGAAATAAAATATTTCATTTTTCCCATCTCAAACATGATGGGTTTGGACTAGAAAATTTGAAAGTTATCTTCCGGCCCTATCATTCTATTTTATAATTTTATAAGATTTGGAAGATACATTGAGACAGAATGCCAAATTTAGAAATTTAGTATATATCATTTAGTCAATGGAAAGTCATTAAAATTTTTTTTCTCCCAGAGAATAAAATGCAGATATAATTACAATTTCAGTAAAATTTTCTCCCCTTCTGTTTTAATTTTAAAATTCATATTAAAGAAATGTCTAAATTTTACTTCAAAATTATAAAAAGTAATTTTATTACTTCTTGATGAAATTTACTGTTAAATCTTTAAGTTCTCAAAGAATTCTTAAATATTCTAATAATAATATCATTTTAGTTGCCCTTTGTAGGAATTAGTCTTTTGACAACTGCTAAGTTAAAAAGCTTACCAATAAGGAAAAAAAGATTTTGGAGAGCTTAAAATTACTATGCATATTAATTTTGTTACCAGTAGATTTATTATGAGATCCTTACTCAGCAAGATCCTATTGACAGGGGTGAACCCTGAAACTATTCTCCCTGATTTTGAGGGTGAAGTTATGGGGGTGAATTCTGAGAAACTCTCCACCAGGAGAGGATTGCCTCAAGGAATCAAGATAAGAGGCTTCATTCTGATGTCTTGGTTCTGTTATCTTCATTCTGTTGACTAGCTACATCCTCTGTTGAGGATAAAAATTAATCCAGGACCACTCCTACTTAGCTCGAATTTAAGTGGTCTCATTCAATTGGAAATGTAGGCCTGGCATCGGTGAAAATGTTGAAGCAATGTCATTCAGTTGAAACCCCAGTCTCAGATTTCCTATAAAATAGTTTTAAACCCCAATTCTTTGCAGAATTTCAAAGTAATATGCTTTGCCTAGGGACCTCTCCTCTTGGCACAGTTACCTACTAGTATTCCTGTCTGCTGTGAAGAGACCTTTTTCTCAGTGATAATTTCTTGTTATTTTTCTGCCAGGACTTTGTAACTCAGAAGTCAATCTTCTTAGCAAAGCTGGTTTCTTAGTGCTAATAGAATAAACTTCCCTTTTGCCATTCAGACTTTTTCGGGTTCATGAATTCTTTCGTGTTGGACCTGCATCTCTGACCATAGAGGGATTCCCATAACTCTTTGCACTGCTACTAACCCCACAACTATCAATTTTAATTAGGAATTTTGTCTGCATTAGGGTCATAGACAACATGCTCTTTAGGAGGCTCTGGTATATAATTATCTTTGCTACACAAATATACAAAAGATCCTATTGTGAAAAATTGCAGTTCATCACATTTCTTGTTTGTAAACAATTTACTCTTTTCAGACTTTAAGTATTAATGCAAAACATAACTAAAAGGTTTATTTAAGTTGATTATAGACACATTACTATATAAGCCAATATGCAGAGCATGTGTGATCTTTGGATGTTAGAACTCCTTCCAGTAATACAAATCATAACCCATTCTGATATTAGTCATAGGGATCTATTTCAGTATGAAAAAAGCTAATTGCTTGCTTTAGGACATATTGTTAGTGTTAAAAACTAGATTTGATTCTAGGACATTTCAAGTCTAAACCTAGCATTCTTTTACTTTATGTTATGATATTTGTACTTAAAAATAGAATCAGAGAATATTAAGATTTGAAAATAGGTTCTGTTGTTCAATTAAAGGATGAGGATAGGTACTGGACCTGTGATTTCATTACTTTAGCAAGCCCAATCATGAGAAAATTTCCATAATACAGGTTGGTACTTTCCCTGTGACATCTTAGAGAATGAGTATAGACAAATCATAACCATGCAGAATATTTTTTTTTTTAGTGAGACAAATGAAAAGCCTGAGAGTTTCTGGGTAATTAATAATGAATTTATTAATTAGACTAGCTAATAATTGTTGGTCCTTGGTTTCTCTCAGTAACTAAAAGCACCTTATGGAGATACTGAATGCCTTACTATACTTTAGAAAAAGATGTTTGTGCCTCTGAAGGGTAAAAACCAATCCTGATTGGTGAACAATTTAATGTAGGAGTGGGCTAAAAGTATTCAGGTCCTCCTCCTGAGAATGAAGTTTGATCTTGTGACTTTGCTGCCTTCAGCAATCTGGATGAAGATTTGGCTCAAATTCTAAAAATCAGAACTCCTAGTTGGGTGTGGTCCTGCCCAAGATTGCCAAGCATATTCCCAGAGGATTTGAACAATCTCTATTAGTCTTGGCCTTGAGAGACTAATTGAATGACCTACAGATGCTGATTCTTGAATAAGGAAATAAAGAGAAAAAGATTTAGTCTTATTTTAATAATGGTATATTAATATAACAGAAAAATAATTTTCCTCATTATAAGAAGCATATCAATCAATTGAGGCTTCTTCTGAGATGATAGGGAGGAGAAAAACAATAAAAGCAGGAGGAGAACCTGAAAAATAATGAAAGTGACTTGTTTCCTACCGCCATATGATAAAGAAAAGCAGCATTTAAAATTATTATTGTGCAATAGACTCAATGTTTTATGGATATACAAGATAATGGAACACAGAGGAAAAAAAAACTTTCTAAAGAGAGAAGTGAAATAGTACTGGAATATGCCATTTTAAGGAAATTTATTGGAAAGCATGGATTTATTCTTTCTGATGTTCTATAGTGAAAAGACAATGTAAGGCATGGGTAATTACAGGGGAAGGTGACAGCTTGTGAAAATCATACATTATTCCAAAAGAAGTAAGAAAGGAGTGAATCAATGAATTATAGGGAAATAAATAGTTCCATAAAGATGGGACAGGGAAAATGAAAAAATATATCTTAGGAAAATAAGATAAAAAAATAAGAGCTGACAAAACAAGCAAAAACTTGATTGTAGTAAGAGAAGGGAAATCCAGGAAGAACTTTTAAAAAATTGAATAAACATTATTTGTTTATAGAAAGTCAAGGGAGACTGAGGAAATTCATCTTGGATTTGGGTCTTTGTTCCACCCCTCTTTCTAAGTTTCATGAGGACAGGGAATATGTCTAATCTAAACTTTGCGTCTCCCATAGTACATAGTATTCTGCATATAGCAGGCCCTGATAAATAGTTGATGAATTCAATTGGTTTGAGAGTGCTCTATACAATTAAAACTACAATCACAATTATAATTTTTAAATGCTGCTTTTTTTATCATAAGAAAACAAGGTCAATTTCATTATTTTTCAGGTTCTTCTCCTGCTGTTATTGTTTTTCTCCTCCCTATCATTTCAGAAGAAGGGTCAACTGATTGGTATATAATGACAAAATTTTTTTTTCTATTACATTAATAACCCATTATTAAAAATGGTAAAATATATTTGTTGTGTAGAATACTTTTCATTGTGATTTAATCCTGAAGATGATGATGATGAAGAAGATGATGATGATGATAGGTCTACAGCATTATGTATCCCATCAAATTTAAAGAACATTCATTAAGAGCAAAATGAAAAGGAATGAAAGAGATTATAATTTACCAAGGTAGGGAAAAATTATATTTCTCATGCTGTTAAGAGTATAAATGCTCATTGGGATAATGGATTTGGGATAAAGCTCAAGTACCGATGAGTGTGCCAAGAAGAAGCACAAGTTGTTTATAGGGAGTAGGAAAATTGATTAAGGGAGGAATATGGTAAAATATATTTTTAAATAAAATTTTTGTTGATTGAATAAACTGAAAATTTTCCACAAAGAATTTGATAGGGCTTATATCCCAAAGAGATATTAAAGAAGAAAAAGGGTCTATATGTGCAAAAATGTTTGTGGCAGCCCTTTTCATAGTGGCTAGAAACTGGAAATTGAATGGATGCCCATCAATTGGAGAATGGCTGAGTAAATTATGGTATATGAATGTTATGGAATATTATTGTTCTGTAAGAAATGACTAGCAGGATGAATACAGAAAGGCTTGTAGAGACCTACATGAACTGATGCTAAGTGAAATGAGCAGAACCAGGAGATCATTATACACTTCAACAACAATATTATATGAGGATAAATTCTGTGGAAGTGGCTATTTTTGGCAATGAGATGATCCAGTTCAATTCCAATATGTCAATGATGAACAGAACCACTTACACCCAGCGAAAAAACACTGGAAAATGAGTGTGAACCACAACATAGCATTTACACTCTTTCTGTTGTTATTTGCTTGCATTTTTGTTTTTCTTCCTAGGTTATTTTTACCTTTCTAAATCTTATTTTTCTTGTGCAACAAGAGGACTGTATAAATATGTATACATATATTGTATTTAAGATATATTTTAACATGTTTAACATGTATGAGACTGCCTGACATCTAGGGGAAGGGGTGGAGGAAAGGAAGGGAAAAGTTGGAACAGAAGTGTTTGCAAGGGTTAATGTTGAAAAATTACCCATGCATATATTCTGTCAATAAAAACTATAATAATAATAAAAAAGAATTTGATAAAATTATCACAAATTAAATTGACATGTCCTTTAGTACTGGTGACTTAAAAACAAAAATGAGGATAGTTAAAGATGGTCAAAACATATTTAAAAAGTCAGAAATGAAAGAGTCCAAATAATAGTAGACTCTATAAAAGCCAGACTGTATATCATAAGTACTTTATTTCACAGAGGTAGATAGGTGTGAGTCAGAGAGATCATTGAATGAATCACAAAAAGGAAGTTGATCAGTTAACAAATATAAGCATTTAATAAATTTACTATTTAATAAAGAAATAATTTGACAAAAAAAATTAGAGTGGGAATCTGCTATAGTTAGACCAGTAACATGTTAAGGCAAAAAATCAGAAGGAATAAAATCAGAATTAGTTACCTGATGGAAAAATCACACAATTCTGGCAATTGAGTTCAACAGACCTTTACTGGACCTTTACTGCTTCATGGCAGTTATATTTCTCTTTTCTAATTGACTATCATGTTTTATATGATACATCTATTCCAAATCTTCTTGTCTCCCTCCCAAACTCTCTCTCAGGGATTTACCTCGAATTCAACTTTACCAAGAAAATCTGAAGCCATCTATCAAAATGTCTCTTATCTCTCCTATTCCATGTCTACAAACTCTTTTATTCATACTATCATCCTCTGTTCTAATATCTCAAGAAAAATGAGATTCTAGGGCCCTTTTCTTGTCAATGACAACCCCTTTCCTTTTGCTTTTGATCCCATTCTGTCTGTTTTAGGAGCTTTCACAATCAATTATCTTTCTTTCATCTTTAGTCTTTTTATTTCTATTGTCTCATTCATTCCTTTTATCTACAAACATTTTTTTTTGTTTCCTCCATTCTTAAACAAAAAAGTAAAATAACTCTCCTTCCATCACAGAAAAAGTATGAAGTTACACATACACACACAAACACAATCTTTCATTTGATGTTCCTAAAATCCCCTAATTTTTGTCAAGGCACATCATCCCAGGTTCATAATATAAAAGTCATTCTTAACTTATTCTTCTCCCTTATCCTCCATAATCAATCAATTGCTAAGCTATGTCTTTTATTCTTCCATATTGCTATCATCTTCCCCTTTTTCTCCACTCATATCATTATGATCTAAGGTCACGCACATAGGTTATCTGGCTTGGCTTATTGTAAAAGAATCCTAATTGATGTTGTTTCTAGTTTTTGAACTTTTTAGTCTATCCTGCCCATAGCTTCTAAAACAAATAAGTCTGACTTTGTCTTTTCTTGTTGTTCAAAAATGTTCATCTTGGACATGGCTCTCTTCAACAATGAGATGATTCAAACCAGTTCCAATTATTCAATGGTGAAGAGAGCCATCTACACCCAGAGAGAGGACTGTGGGAACTGAGTATGGATCACAACATAGCATTTTCATGTTTTCTGTTATTGTTTGCTTGCATTTTATCTTTCTCAGGTTTTTTTTTTCCCCTTCTTTATTCATTTTTTTTGCAGCATAATAACTTTATAAATATGTATACATATTTTGCATTTAACATGTATTGGACTACCTGCCATCTAGGGGAGGGGATAGGGGAAAGAAAACGGAAATTTGAAACAGAAGGTTTTGCAAGAGTCAATGTTGAAAAATTATCCATGCTTTAATTAAAAAAAACAGAAACAAACAAAAATGTTCATCGTGCCACTTTTGCTAGGAGAAAATACATATTTAGCTTGATTTTTAGGGTCCTCTATAATCAGGCTCCATCCTATTATTCTAACCTTATTTCATATTACTTTTTTTCTACACATTCTCCATTTTATCCAAGCTGGTCTATAAGCTGTTCCCCAAAGTGGAAAGTATAACTTTTGTCTGTGTGCATGCTGCATGAATGAATAATGAAAAAATTATTTATTTTGTGTTACTAAGAAACGAAGAAATTAAGACAGATCTGGTCGTGAAGAAGTTGATGTTCTCATGATCAAAAGTTATGCTAACAAAGGTTATCCTCACTAGGGGAGATAGTGGGGCAAAATAAAGGTTGTTTGAAATAAACTTGTGTAGCATAATTTGCAAACAGTCTAGAAGTTATAAGAGCTAAATAAGAGGAAAGCTAACTTGTCTGAAGTTAGGATGGTTCATGGATTAGAGGCCAAGTCTTAAGTGGAAGGAGAATGAGAAAGCTGAGAATGATGGAAGGAGTTCAGACTTTAGAAATGTCCAAAAAGTGACAGGGAATCTTGGTAATGTGCTTGAAATAAATTCAGAGTTCTCCAGTCAGAACCCAGTGTGACTCCAGAGTCCCAAGTCCCAGTGGGAGGATCACCTCTTTTTTCTGAACATTTGTACAATCTGTCCTTGGTTCCTGAAATGCATTTACTCTTTCTTCACCTCTAATTATCAGAATCCTTGTCTTCCTTTAACTCATTAGTCACCTATATAAGGAAATTACTGATCTCAATCCCTTCACCAGGTTGTTAATAATCTTTTACCTCTGATTACCTGATATTACTTACTTGCCTTATATAAAGTAGATTCATGCTAGCCCTTTCTCTCCACTCCCCTTTATCCCACCATTCTTTGAAGAATTTAGACATCTTATATGTGGAAATAGATTTTTAATCTTTGTATGATCAATCTCCAGCATTGTGTTTTGTGCATTATGAGTATATTGATAGTGCTTATGGACACAATCAATCAGTCTATCAATAAGCATTATAATGCAATGTTACCTGCTGAGAATATAAAAGTAAAAATTTAAAAAAATGTCAATTACCTTATAGCTTAATTACTTATTTATGTAAGTATTTAAAATTTGCAACATATTTTTGTATATTATGTTCTTTAAAATCTCATAGCAACCCAGAGAAGCAATATATCTGGTGTTATTATTTCCATTTCACAAGTGGGTAAAAAGATGTTTAGAGGGGTAAAAAACGAATAAGCATTTATGTAACATATACTATATTCCAAGCATTGTGCTGAGCATTATTACAAATATCATTTCACTTGATCCTAACAATAACCCTGAAAGATTGATGCTAGTTATTTAATACTCATTTTCCAAGTGGGGAAACTGAGGCAAACAGAGGTTAAGTGTATGTCCAGAACCATATAGCTAATATGTTTCTGAGGCCATTTTTAAACTCATGTCTTTCCGACTCCATTCCTAGCACTTTATATACCATGCTACCAGCTGCCTCAAAGCAGAGGAAGAGTTATGCCTTTGTTCACTTAGCTAGTTTGTGAAATTTGAATTCAGGTCTTGGCTACTTCAAGTTCACTACTCCATTTCTTTTGCTATATTACCTCTCCATCTCCATTCTTGAGATGAATTAAATTGAATTAGAATTAATGTAGATAAACCTTTTAAAACCTCTTACTTTTAAAGAGACAAGGGAGGAATACTGGCTGTTAACTATGATTCCACTTTTGATTCTTTCCCAAATTGAAAAAGTACTTTATTTGCTCATGATACATTCTCCTTAGATGTCCTTGGCAGTTTAAAATTGATATGATGAATTTTAAAGAATTATATAAAATCTTGGTTATTGTTGTGAATATTACAGGAATTTTTCACAGGCTCTTAGGAGTAAGGAAGCCAAATAGTATTCTAAAGAATTAATTTTGAGAAGAATGAGTGCTTTAAAGAGTCATTGAGTTAATTATTTGTGGTGATAATGGAAGTTGAGTGTGATAGGGCCACAAATCACATATTTTGTCTGATTATCATTTGTATACCTCTCATAATAATGTGATAATGTTACAATTTCGGGATAAATCTTGTAAGTGGTTCCTGAAAGATTTTATACCCAGAAAAATCTGGAGACAAATGAAATAGGTAGCCAGTGCTTTAAGAAACAGCCAGAATAATGTGGGATAATTAAGAAAGATAAGATTTTTTTCCCTTAAGGTATATAAATCTTCTTTTCATAAATGAAACTTTCTACATACTGCAAAATACTGTAATAGATTAACTAATGCCATTAATCAAATATTCAGAATTAATGAAAAATCTGGACAAGGACTAGGATGGCTTTCCTTTATGCTCTTTATAAAGTAAGACTTTATTAAAGCAAATTAATGATGTAAAAAATTGAAGTTTATCTTCAAATATTTGTGTACATTTTAGAAATACACAAGTATACACTTTCAATTGGTAAGTCAATTACAAATAATTTAAGCTAGTCACTCAAGTCTGAATGACAATAAAACTATCACTGCTCAATCGACTCTGTGAGAGACACCAAACTTCTCCCCACACACACACATTTCTTCAATTTTAAAAATAATAGCTAATTATTATTTAGTGAGAAGTCAGCATTAAAAGTTGGATAGAGAACTGGCTTCAGAGTACAGTAAGAAAGCTTTGGACAGAAATCTCATCTCTGATATATATTTCCTGAGTGAATGAGCAAATCATTTGCTGATGTATCAGTCGTCTAGATAAATTTTGAAGACTATCAGTTGCTAAGAAAGTGTTGACTTGTATTGTTAGAAAAAAGTTCCCTTATTTAGGAGCTTCCTTTTCCAATCGTGTTGGTATGGTTTTCTGTCTATCTATCTACATAGACGTATATATGTAGATATACATAGTGTATGTGTGTATCTATACTATGGTATGTGTATGTGTATAATGTAGACTTACTAATTCTGATTTCTTTTCCCCAAAGTTCCATATTAGTGATACATACACACATGCACACACACACACACACACACACACACAAGTCCATTGTACTAGACTAAAGCCTTTTTGAGGGCAAGGATTGTGACAACTGAACTTAAAAAAATTGATATTATTATTAATGAATAACATTTATATAACATTTTATTGTTGCTACTAGATTATACACACACAATGAGCATTATTAACTCATTTTTATCCTCATACAATCTTGGTATGTAAGTGCTATTGTTTTCTTCATTCTACAGACGAGAAAAATGAGACAAAAAAAGTTAGCTTGTTCAGGATCACACACCTAGTAAGTGTCTGAGGAAAGATATGAACTTAGGGCTTCCTTACTTCAGGTTCAATCATTTAGCCATTGTACTGCTATCTTCTTGCAGTTATGTCTCCTAAATTCTTAGCACCTTGCTCAGTATGAAGTAGGTATTTAATAAATGTTTATTAAATTGAATTGAAGCAAATCTTATTTTACAAAATTGATTTGGAACATAGACAACATAGTAGAAGAATGTCCAGTTTAATGTTGATTAATATATTTGTGTATGTATGCGTCTGTGTTTTGGAGAGGTATAAAGGCCTTTAAAGCAATGACATATTAAAGTTGGAGAAAGTAGATTAAGGAGAGACAGGATAACAATCTATATCTATATATATATCTATACATATCTGAGGAAGAATTAATTGGTTCCCTTTGGCTACAGAATTCAGAACTACAAAGGAATTATGGGTGGAATTTTAAAGAGGCAAATTGAGGCTTGTTGTTGAGAAAAAAATAATATACATAATATATAAATAACATATAAGTATCTTTAAATGTGGGATAGTCTGACTCTAAAAATGATGTTTTATAGGTGTTCTTAGAGGTCTTTAATCAAAGACAAGAAGACCACTTGATACATATGTTATAATAAAGATTTTATCATATATTTGTTGGATTAAATGACCACTGAAGTACTATCTTCTTTGGGTAAGGGAAAGTGATATTACAAGATAGACATCACCAATATTGAGAGATAAATTTTGCTCTATGATGCAATATTTTATCCTCTCTGGAGTTCATAAATAGATTTTAAAGAGAAAATAGTTTATCAAAAGTGAAATGGATTGTTTATGGCTGTGTTCCAAATAGTTTATCAAAAGTGAAATGGGTTATTTATGGCTGTGTTCCACCTCTCCTAAGATTAGATAAGGTTGATCTAAAAACTGAGTTACAAAGAGAGAAATAGAGCAGTTTTAATAAATGAACATAAAAATATGAAAATACAAAAGAGAAAAAGTTCAATCCAAGTAGCTGACACAAGAAATGGATACCCTTCACTATATATAGATGTGTGTGTGTGTGTGTGTGTGTGTGTGTGTGTGTGTGTGTGTTTAAGTGGTGATATTTGAAAGTCAGTCCTCACCCACCCTTCCCTATGAAACAAACCCTAAGCCCTCTAGAAATCCTATCTAGGGAATACAGATATTATCCCATATTTTCCTTTCCACTCAATAATTTCATTTTTAATTGTCTAGTCTTGAAGTAAACTTACAGAAAATGTGGCAATCAAGAAAGAAAAATAAAGCATATCTTATTAAAGTTCATCAACTTCTAATGAACAAGTGACAAATGTGAAATGATGTAAGTTGAAAGGATAATTAGAAGTGTGAAATTAAGTGTTTACTTAAAAATTAAGGCAGAAAAATATATTTAGCAGAAAAAGTTTTCTCTACAATAAATGTGATATTGAAGAATAGATGGAACAACCCAATAATTTCAGTAGACAATATAATGATAACCAATATTTCCACAATCCTTTAAAGTTTATAGATAATACTTAATTTTATATAGTGTAAAGCTTGAGAATTCATTTGGGCATCAAAACAACCTTGTAAAAGAGGTACCAGAGGTAATTTTATCTTTATTTTACAGATGAACCAACAGATTGAAAGGCATTAAATGATTTTCTGTCTCACTAAATTATTATAAGTGAGAGTCATGATTCCAAGCTAGACTCCATGGCCTGCATTCTGCCTACCAAGTTGTCCTGTCTTCCAAGATAGTTTCCTCTCAGTAATCTTATAATGTACGTACTAGAGACAGTATCAATATCCATTTTATTGAGGAGAAATCTTATTGCTGTGTTTTGTTTCTATATTATAAACATCTATGAATTATCTTTGTTTTGTGAGAGGTGTCTTGCAACAAGTCAAACTGTTTAATGAAACTAACAAGATAGTAATCCCATCTGAAAGTACTTGCAATATTTCTTGTCTGTAGCATAACCTTCCCCCCAAAGTTCTAAAAAGAACTTACATATATTTTATCTTCTTCTCACCTTTCACCCCATTAGAAAACAAACATGAAAGATATTTACTTGAAAAATTTGTGCAGTTCTGCAAAACAAATTTCTTCAATAATTATATATAAAAATTATATGTCTCATCTCATATCTTAATTATGTCTCTCTCTATCATGATAAGTCCTCTGAAATCACAGTCATTGTATCAGTCATATTTCTTATATCTTCCAGATGTTTTTTGGTAGTATTTTTATTGTTGATCATTCTTCTGGACCTGCTCACTTTACTCTGCATCTGTTCATTAAAGTTTTTCTATATCTTTAAAAAATCACATATTTCCTTATTTATTAGAGCATAATAGTATTCTCAATACATTTATATACCAGAATTTTTTCTGCCATTCCTCAACTGAGTTATTCACTTTGTTTGCAGTTTTTTTACTGCCTCAAATAAACCTGCTCTAAATATCTATCTATGTATATAGAGAACTCTCTCTCTCTCTCTCTCTCTCTCTCTCTCTCTCTCTCTCTCTCCCCTTTTCCTTTTGTCTTTTTCTCTTCTGAATTTAAATCTTGCAGTGATATAGCAGGGATAAGGACAAATATCATTTTGTAACTTTTTAATTTTTGATTCCAAGTTGCTTTTTAATTGTACCCATATATAGGGTCCATGGACAGTGAATCAATATGCCAACGTTTAATATTTATGTTACTCTTTGCCACTCTGAGTTGCAATATCTAAATTTTAAAATTTGTATTTTTATTAGTAGTCATGATTTGGAACTGTTTTTTCATATGGCTAAAGACATTTTGAGTTTCTTCACTTAAGAATTATTTTTTTTCTCATATCCTTTGACCATTTATTCATTTGGAGTATGGTTTTAACATTCAGAATAGTTAAGTGACTTGACTTGCATGAAACATCTACTAAGCATTTACAATCCAAATGTTAACTACATGTTCATTGCAGTTCCCAACTACCACACAGAAAACAAGACAAAACAAAAAACACTATAAGAAAATAACTCTCCTGAAAATAGGAGAGGATCTGGAGACCTTGCTTGAAATCAGATTTCAAATAAACCCTAAGCGGTATTGTCCTTGATCCAAATGAAAATGATCTTCATTTCTCAAAAGTGGTGATATTTAGTCAAAAGATCAAATCACATTTTTTTTCCTAACACTGCCTCTAAATAACTTAGAAAATGTCACTTGGTGTTTATTTCAGCTTTGGTTCACGCTCTGTATAAGTGTCTACTGGCTTGACATATGTGTCTAATGAAAAGCTGAATCAATTAAGAAAGAGTTGGTAGATATTTACTAATTTGCAAAGTTTCTGCAATGAAACAGCTGGTATTTGGTGCACAATGTTAACAAATGTAGCTGAAACAGTATTTTGTAGAACATTTTCATGGACTGCCTAAAGGATTTTTTTTTTCTTTTTCCTTTTTTTTTTTTTTTTTTTGCTGAGGCAATTGAAAAGGGCTGCCACAAACATTTTTGCACATATAGGTCCCTTTCCTTTCTTTAAGATCTCTTTGGGATATAAGCCCAGTAGTAGCACTGCTGGATCAAAGGGTATGCACAGTTTGATAACTTTTTGAGCATGGTTTCAAATTGCTCTCCAGAATGATTGGATCCATTCACAACTCCACAAACAATGCATCAATGTCCCAGTTTTCCTGCATCCCCTCCAACATTCGTCATTATCTTTTCCTGTCATCTTAACCAATCTGACAGGTATGTAGTGGTATCTCAGAGTTGTCTTAATTTGCATTTCTCTTATCAATAATTATTTGGAATACCTTTTCATATGGGTAAAAATGGTTTTAATTTCGTCATCTGAAAATTGTTCATATTCTTCAACCATTTATCAACTGGAGAATGGCTTATTTGTTATAAATTAGAATCAATTCTCTATATATTTTTGAAATGAGGCCTTTATCAGAACCTTTGAAGGTAAAAATGTTTTCCCAGTTTATTGCGTCCCTTCTAATCTTGTCTGCATTAGTTTTGTTTGTACAAAAGCTTTTTAACTTGATATAATCAGAATTTTCTATTTTGTGATCAATAATGATCTCTAGTTCTTCTTTGGTCACAAATTCCTTTAATGAGGAGAATTTTTTGCAAATAATCTTGAGCCCCAGGTTACTAATACACAACTGTGGTATATGAATAGAGCGCAAGCCTTGCAATTAGGAAGATCTGGGTTCAAATTGGCCTTTGGTTAATCCTGGCTGTTTAACTATATAGGCAAATCTCTCAACCTCTCAGTGTCTCCAGGCAATTATGTATAATGTTAAACTTCAGAGCAATCTTCATTGGTAGGAATTACCTCACTTGTTCATTATAGACACTATGGAAATCATATAGTTAAGCTTTTAAAAAAGTGCAAGGAAATATACTTCATACTAGAAATAGAAAAAGTAAAAATTAATGTAGATCAGCCTTGTCAAAGAGGAAAGCCAAATGTTTACAATTCTATTGATTTTTATTAAAATTACTTAATAAATGCTATTATATAAATGGCAATGTAGAAAATATAAAGCAATATAGCGTTTTCTGATTAAGGGGTTCTTTTGACTAAGGTACTTTGGCATGTTCTCTGCACATTAAAGTTTCATATAATTGTTTGCATCATTGAAAGATTAAATATCTTGCTTAGGACCACATATCTAGTGTGTGTCAGGGGAAAGATTTGAGACCAAAGATTTGCAACCAGATCTTGATTGTTTCATTATCAGTTTTTAATTGGTTAATTATGTTTTTTAAGGAATTGCCTTTCTTTTCCAAGATGTTGATTCTCTCTTGAATACTTTTCATTTCTTTTCTAATATTTTTCTTCTTCCTCTCTTATTTACCTTTTAAAGCCTTTTATGAGCACTTCCAAGAAGCCTCTTTGGGCTTGAGAAAATTCATATTATTTAAAATTTCTCCTCTGTGGACATTTTTTTCCCTTGTCTAAATTGATGTCCTGCTTTTTCCTGTTACCATAGTAGTTTTCTATGGTCAAGGTTATTTTCTGTTTCTTGCTCATTTTCTTTTCTTTTCTTTTTGTATTTTTTGTATTTCCTCTTTTTTTGTATTTTTTTTTTTTTTTTTTTTTTTACTTTTTGATGGTTGAGCTTTCTTCCTTAGGCAAAATGGGGCACTGTCCCAAGCTTCCTCTGCAATTCTGAGCCTTAGGTTTGAGCACAGATGTCCCTTTTGTTTCCTAGGAGTAGCTTTATCTTCTCTTTCCAGGAAACAGCATAGTGTCCCAGAATTTGCCTTCTGAAGTGGTACTAGGGGTTTACTCACTGGTCTGCTCTCTTACTAAGCCAGAATCAAGGGTGCCAGTTGCTGATCTGCTATGATTAAAGCCTTTCATTGGTTTTCTCAGACTCTGAAGTGATTTGGGCTGACCACCCCTTTCATCTCAGTGAGATTGACTTTTTTTGAAGTGCTTCCAATATGCCTTGAGCTGAAGATTGGTTTCATTCCATCAGACTTTGTTCAGAGGCTTGGATTAATGTGGTTTTTGAGGGAAACTGGGAGAGCTCAAACAGCTTCCTGGCTTTACCCCACCATTTTCCTTATTTATTTATTTATTTTTTAAATACAATCTCTCTTCTAAGGGAAAATATAATCTAAGGGGGGATATCATCTACATATATGTAAATGTGATACTTACACAAAATAGAATGTAATTGAAGCAAAGGAAAGCTCCAGACAATATTTTCTAAGATCAGTATTTTATGATACTTTTTACCTTTGGCTCCTGGAAAGATTAATGGAGGAGATGACATGTGAGCTGAGCCTTAAAAGACATGAGCCTATTGGGAATTTAAATATGGCTAATGGCATTAGTCAGCTGGTGGCACAGTGAATTGGAGACCAGTTTCAGAGTCAGAAATGCCAAAATTCAAATTGGGTTATACATTCACTAGCTGAATTGGGGAACAAACTCAGAATACATATACACTTACTAGCTGTATGACTCTCAGCAAATCACTTATCCTTGGTTAGCCTCAGTTTCCTCATGTATAAAATAGGGATAATTAAAGTACCTACCTTTCTGGCTTGTTGTGTGGATTAAATTAGATAATAATTGTAAAGCACTTAGCAAAGTATCTGGTACATAACAAGTGCTATATAAAGATTAGCTATTTTTATTAGATTTGTGTAGAAGCATTAGTAGAAATTCATGTTTTACTAAGTGTGAAGCTCATTTCTTATTTTTATTTCCATTTTGTGCTTCATGAGATTAGATAATTATGTAACTTTGCTTTTGAAACTTTATATCATATACTGTTTGGCAAAACTGAGGGTAAAAGTTGATGATGGATTTGATATGCTCTGCTGTCATCTTTGAGCTTATTGATAATATTTACTTGGCTGTTTTTAACTATATTTGCCTTAATAGAGGGAGTTCCTATATCAATAGTTATTTTCCTCTGTACTGATTAAATCACAATACTGTACCACACCTATCTACATGATCAAACATGCAAGTACTGATATGCATGTGTGTACACCCATAAAAATATACATACAACATTATTTTCAAATATAGTATAGAAAGAGAAAGAATATGATATTTAAAATTATTTCAGCAGATTGGGATTTAATGATTATTTTGGTATGTGTTTGTATAATGGAAGTTGGAGCAAGGTATGAGAGAATTTGAAATGGAATATAATGTAAAAAGTTTTAATGGTGTTATTGTATGTTTACCCACTTGCTGAAACACTTTAAAATGTTATACTAAACACATAGTAGATGCTTAATAAAAATTTATTGAATTGAATTGAGCAATGATATTTACCTTATTTATTTAAATGAAGGACTCCAGTTAAAAACTACAGATACTATATGCGGCAAGTAAAACTTCTTGATGTATATGTATGTATGTATGTGTGTGTGTGTGTGTGTGTGTGTGTGTGTGTGTGTGTAAATTTGTTCAAGTGCCAAACCAAAATGAGCACTTTTTCCTATTCATTTATATGTTACCTTAGACTGCAATATTCTCTATAGTGGAAATTTGGAAGAACCTGTTATATGTCATTCAAGAAAAACATTTTTTTGTTTTGTTTTTATTTAAAGAGCTTATTATTCAGAGCAAAACATTAAATTTTCTTGCTCCATCCCCCAGCACATGTGGATACCCAAGTATCTAGGACTTTATTGAGAGCTCTGTTGGTACTCAATAAAGACTTATTACTTCACTGTTTACACAGAATTTGTCAATAATTCCTAAAGAGTTAGGAGAAAGGAGAATTCTATTTTCATTTCTTCCCTTCTCTTCTCCCATGCAGTAATACATCTGGCAATATGGATGAATAGTTTAAAATTTACTTCACCAATCCAAACATAACGATTCTGACAATGTAACATCCAATCCAATTAAAAAGCTGTTCTCTTCCTATTACTGAAAAAAAAGACAGCACCTCCGATTCCAGAAGAGTTCAGTTTTGAGTTATTAATAGTTCTCTTGACATCTTATTAAAGTGGAGAGGTATTCATCCTCAAGATTTACCTCAATATTTCAGCCTGTTCATATCATTTGAAAAATAGATTCTTTCTGCACAAACTATTACTTCTATTATCTGACTTTCTTATAAGAAGGACAATTATTAATCCTAATTATTTTTCCATATTCCACAGTGAGATTTCTCTACAATAAGAAAATAATGGCGTGATCAAAAGGCAAAATGAAAACTTTTTTTTGGAGAAAGACATATTTACCATCATAAATAAAACACTTTTTCTCCTGAGGATATATCCAATAGCTATTATCTTGTACATTTTATGAGATGGAGAGGGAATATATAGTCAATCCTTCAGTTTTAAAAGTAAGATTCTCTAAGAAGTTTTCATGTTCGTTTCCATTCTTAGACAAAGAGTAAATTGCTTATCTTGTTATTTTCCTTTTCCTTTTTTTTTCCTCTTTTCTTCTTTCCTTTATTTTCCTTTTTTTTATTTCTTCTCTTCCATTCCCTTCTTTTTTTCTTTCAAAGATTCTTAAAAAGATTTATCTGGGAGTAATATTCCCCCCAATTCCATTTTATAATGATCTCTGACTGCCCTTTTTATTTAGTATTGTGGCAGACTAAAATTGGTTACATGGGATGCCAGAATTTTAAAAATTCTAATAAGTTGTATCATTTGTTAAGAAGCTGCACCAAATTTGAATTTAATATTTTGTTTTACCCAAAACAATTTTAATATTTATCTTGTTGTATTTTTATTTATTTTATTTTTTGTGTTTATTTATTTAAAACTTAAATGCAAATGAGAAAAAAAACAAAAGACAAAAAAAAAAAAAAGACAGAAAAAGAAAAATAAACCAAAAAAGTATGGGCCAGTAGAACATGGGGAGGATTTAAAATATGCAATAGATTTCTATTTCAAGAAAGTATATGTGATACTAGAAGACATTGTATTGCTGACTGTCCATCTTTGCTTTCTTGTAGATTTTCTTTTGTTCTTTACTGTACATTTTTTACTTTATTCTTTTTTCTTCCTTTGATCTCCCCCTCACTTCTACTGTTGATTTGCCTTATTATTAGATTCCCTGCTGCATTGTCCCTCCCCATGGATCCCTTATCTCTTACCCCAATCCTTCCTTTCCCTCTTTTTCCATTCCTAATAATCTATACCACTTATTCCACTTCAGTTGATTTATGCAACATTCTACGGCCTACCATATTCCTTCTACCATTATTCCATATATTAGTCATATTCCCTCTACCCTTATTTACCATATTCCCTCTATCCTTATTTCTTTATATATTTTGGTGTAATGGGCTGAGGCTTGAGTTGATGCACTGAGGTCCCAAGCACATGAGGCTAAATGGTAATTGGACCATACTCTATTAATATATAAGCTTGGAGAAAGAATGGCCCCCACCCACTCTTTGTGCAAGTCCTGATGTGTTTTATAGGAAATGACGATTTTGGTGGGTGGAGGCAGGGGAGTGGAAAAGGAAGGGGAGGAGAGATTTTTGGGATTGCCATTGCCATGGTTGGCTCGGCTTGGATGGCTTCCTGTCGCGGCTGCCTATATTTGCTATCGCAATCTTTATTCACCTCTTCACTCCAATAAATATTGAAGATTTTTCCCTTAACCTGAATTCCTGACTCCGGCTGACTTTAAATACGCGGTCATTACATTTTGGAGTGTGGTATCCTTCTTCATCTCTGTCTCTGTGTGTCTCTCTCTCTCCTGATCATGAGTTCAACAAGTTGTCCTCCTTTTTTGAAATGAAATCTTTGAAATGAAATTCTGGAAGTTGCTGCAACTGCCACTAACTGAGTTGTTTCTAAGACCTACTGTTGGTTCGCTAGGGTGCAGTCTGCACTGGTACATACTGTGCTGGAGATGGACTGTGCTCCATTCTCACCCCAGTGAAATGACCTTTCCTGCCAACATTCTAAATTATTTTGGGCTGGAAAGTTATTTCATTATTTCTTTTTGTGGGTTCTGTCCTTCCAGAATTCAATTTAAGATATCATTTAAATTTGTTTAGAGGGAATTTGGAAAAGCTCAGGTGAGTCCATGCCTTTTCTCACCCATTTTGGCTTGCTGTATCCAATTAAAAATATTATTGGTAAAAAGTTTTTGACACAATACAACATTCATCTCTAGAGCTTAAAAGCTCTAGGGAATCTTGTCATTGCTAGGTTAATCTAATTAATTTAATTTTACACAACTGAAGTAGAGTCAGAGGGAAGCAAAATATTCTGTGAAGAATTAATGCACACATACATAAATATTGTATTACAACAGTTCATTGATGGGCAATGGGTTACAGGTAAAAGGAAGTTTTTTGCTCAGGATTCATTATTGACTCTCTAAAACCACTGTGCTCTTTTGGACAAATATAAATTAAAGGTTTAGTTTTATTGTGTGGGTAGGAAGACTTATTTAAAATGATTTAAGATGATTGTTTTACATCATTTATTTGGTGATATGGTTCATTAAAGGACTCTGAAGGATTTTCTGTTCTTAGTTTTAATTGACCCAAACTTTTGAAAGTTCTTAAATCCAGTGAGAGCTTTGAGTTCTTGAATTAAGAGCTTTGATAAGAACTATGGAATTGATTTAAGTTATTTGGGATACTTGTTTCTTTTTGCATATTCCTGTCAATTGATTCATTGTTATTTTATTATAATGAAAATTTTGTTTCTTCCAAAAAGTTTTAAGCATTTTAAAGAAAGCTTTCATTCACATAATGATAATGAGCCCACTTATTTTTCCTGTCAGGGGACAGATAGGCTTCCAGTGTTTTGAAGAAACTTTCTGCCATCTCAATATCTTATTCTGATCCTTCTCTCCATTTTGGGTGAGTAACAAATAAAGTTATTTGTTACCAGAAGTATCACTTTATAATGCCAGAGAAACTGAGCAAGACAGAGATTAGAGACCAATTCGATAGTTTATTAAATGGAGAGATATACTGGGACCCAGAGCTGGATGAGACTATCATCTCAAAGAATTCAGCCCTAAGTATCAGAGGGCAAGCTTTTTTTATAGGATAACAAGAACAATGACATAATGGGAGAGGTCTTGAATGGGGATAATCAAATGGGGGGAGACACCTAGGTTCACACAATGGAGGGGGGTACTGGAGAGGTTACTGATATTCTAATGACATCTAAAATGGATAAACCCTTATCCTGTCAAATATTAAGAAGGAATGTCTATAACCTAAAGATATAAAACATTTATCTCATCAATCATTTAAGAGGGAATGATTATAGCCTGGGGTTTTGGGTTGAGCAACTGAGGTAGGCCTTTATCTTAACAAACATTAAGAGGGAAAGGTTATAACCTGAGGCAGAATAACTAAATAGGACAATTAGGGAAACTAGGTCAGGACATCAAAAGGGAACTGTGACACAACACCTTTAAATCCAGAATGGTGAAGTACTATCTAGTGTCAGACTCGAAAGAATAAATGGCTGTGGACACCACTGAGCACTCTTATTTTCTATCTCTGTTATTTCTATGTTCATATGACCTTTGTTGTTTGATCTTACAGAAATCAGGTCTTTGGTGAGTGGGTGGAGGGACAGTGTTGGATTTTGTGTTAGCATATATGGATTCTAATGTATATTTAAGAACTGGGGAAAAGCATTTATCTCCTCTGGGCCTTATTTCTATTTTAGTGAAATGGGGGTTTGGACTAGATGATCCCTAATGTCTCTTGAATATTTAAATCTTTGATTACCTTATCAAATTTCCAAAATGAGGAGTTAATTTTCTCCTCATAAAGGGCATCACTCTGCTATTGTGATATAATCTAGAACATTTTCCTCAAAAAACAAATCAGACTTTATGACATTCTCTTCATGTCAAAGTATCTCAATTAACTGTTAGAAAAGAAGTATAGTGTTATAGATAGAATGTTAGTCTTGGAGTCAGGAAGACTTAAGTTCAAACTCTACCTTTGAAAAATACTTGATGGATTGTCATAGTTATTTTTCTACTTGAGCACTTCCAAATCTTATTAATAGTCTATCAACTATTTTCTACTCCTTGAACAGAAATATGTCAAGATAACAGCAGATAAAGTAATAGTGGCCAGGGAGGAGTATCTGAGGGTTTAATAGGAATTGATTAACATGCTCTTTATAGTTTTGAAGGAAATATTCATTTGATTATTGTTCCTAAAAGCAACTGTAAAAATGAGGGAAAGCTATTATCACATTTCATGGTGATGGCCATTCTCCCATTCAGCTGTATATATCAGAAACGTCCTTGGCTCTTCTCTCTATTTCTCTGTCTCTGGCTGTGTCTCCCTCTGTCTTCCTTTCTGTCTCTCTCCGGCTTTGTCTCCCTCAATCTTAAATCCTGTTATATCTGTTTTTCTTATGTCTTTCACATCCAGGGAAGTGCTAGAAGACAGAAGTTTTCAATATGAACATTTACACCTTAGAATTAGGCAAACACAACAAATCAGGGATTGATTTAATGTTTTTTAAATGATCTAAACCTGATAAAATGATGAAGAAAATGTTAATAATGCAAATTCAATTGAGAAGTATATTATAGATTCATTTTTTAGAGAACCAGTTGCTAAATATTTATCAACTCTCCCCTACTTACATCTATTCATATTGCAATCTATTTAGTTCAGAGACTCTCATCTAGATAATTAAAATCATCTCCTGTCTGGTTTTCCTGGAGCTAGTCTATTTCCTCTATAATCTACCTTTTAGAAAAGCACCCAAGAAAAAATGTTAATCTATTTCTTTGATCATGTCACTTTTGTACTCAAAATCTGTCACTGCTTTTCCATTCTTACTTAATAAAATATTAACAGTTGATTCTGGCATTAAAAGCTTCTCACAGTCTGATTCCAACTGTCCTTTCTGTTATATATTTTCTACCTTCATGTACTCTATCTTTTAGCCAAATTATATATTTGCTCTTCCTTCTCATCCTGCTCCTCCTTAATTTATGTTTATGCTTTCTTTATCTATATGTTGTCCTTTCTTGCCTCTACAATAAATGTAAGGCCTTTCTTGAGATAAAATATCTCCATAGGAAGCATTTTCATCTTTAAAGTGATTTCCCCATAATCAAATTTATCACAAGAATTTTCTCAGATCTCACTTTTATTTCATACATTTCCTATCTGCACCTACCTTCTGAATTCTTTATCAGATGAGTCTGTGTTCTCAGCATCTAGGACAGTGCTTTGTACAGAGCAGACCCATAATAAATAGGTTGATATAAAAAGGCATGATTGAGCAAAATTATTTTTGCATAAACTGGTTAATTTGATTTTCAGATGTTATTTCTCTTTTAGATGTCAAAATGATACAATAAATAAGCAGAGGCCATCTGCAGCTTATAGTTTCCACATACAATTACTGATGTTTATGTTTTCTTCTTTTGTTTTCTTTTTAACATCAAGAATTTTGTCTTCAAATATAATATTAAAGCAGGCTTGACATATGTAGTTACCACTTTTGTCTTTTGCTAATTTATTTCACGTTGATTATGCTAAACAAAATGTTCTTGCCACTACAAAAGGGGTGCTACAAACATTTTTTTACACATGGGCCTTTTCTCTTTTTTATTATCTCTTTGGAATACAGATACAGTAGTGCCACTGCTGGATCAAAGAATATGCACTGTTTGATAGCCCTTTGGGCATAATTCCAAATTGCTCTCCTGAATAGTTGGATCATTTCACAACTCCACCAACAATTCATTAGAATCCCAGTTTACCCACATCTGTTCCAACATTTTCATTTTCTTTTCCTATCATTTTAACTAATCTGATAGGTATGAGGTGGTACATCAGAGTTATATTAATTTGCATTTCTCTAATCAAGAGTAATTTAGAGTAAAAAATTAATTTTTAAGCAGAGTTAAAGCAGTAAAATTAAATTTGTAAGGTAAGAAAGCTACTCAGGTAAACCTCTCAAAGAAATATGAATATATTCATTTTAACAAATATCTCCCATGAGTTGGTCTTTTCAAGCTACCTGCAACAAATTTAAATTTATCTTAAATATGCAAACTATGCAAACTATTAGTAGTTTGCCTATCTTGCTGGTTTAATTTTATCCTTCATATTAATTGATTGTGAATGACATTACTCTAGGTTTTATTCATTATTTTTCTCCTAAATGTACACATTTTCAAAAGGAAAAAAAAAAGATAAAAGATAAAAAGAAAATTGGAAGATTTTAACATGAATCACATAGCTTAAAAGTTTTTCTTAAGCTATCTAAACTGGTGTAGTGGAAAGAACTCTATGTTTAGAGTGGGAAAAAGGAGGGTTAACTTCCAAGGTTATATAATAATTATTGCCTTGCTGATGAGTGTGATCAATCAAGTCAGTCCATCAACAAACATTTATTAAGCACCTTCTATGTGCTAGGCTAATGTGACAGCTGACTTAGAGGATGAATTGGAGACAAGGGAAACCTATCAACAATTGTCTAGGCATGAAATATGAGGGTTTCTGCCAGAATAGTAACGATGATAGGGGAGAGAAGTGGGCATATGTGAGAGATATTACAAAGATAAAATGGATAGACCTTTCCAAAGAATTGGATGTGGGGATGAGTGAAAGTGGGGAGTGGAGAATGGTGTTGTGAGCATCAGTGAATGGGAGCATTGTGATACCTTAAGGAGTAAAAGCTAAATTAGGAAGACAGGAGATATAATGAATTCCGTATTTATCATGTTGAACTTAAAATGTCATGAAGTGTCCAGCTCAAGATGTCTAATAGGCATTTGGAGAGGTGAGATTGCAGATCAGCAGAAAATGGATTGGATTAATAGATTTGCCAATAATTAGCATAGAGAGCTGATTATTAAATCCATGGGAGTAGATGAGATTCTCAAGTGAAATAAGATGGAGAAAATAAAAAGGAAAACTAAGGACATATCTCTGTGGGAAACCATAGTGTTAGAGAGCATGATTTAAATGATTGAGAAGGAACAGTAAGATAGGTAGGAGAAGAACCAGTAAAAAGTGCTTTCACAAAAACCTAGAGATAAGAGAGTATCAAGGAGAATAATGGTAATAATGATGATAAAGATGATGAGGAGGAGGAAGAGGAGAAAGACGAAGAGGAAAAGGCCATTCATATGGCACTATGTTGCAGGTTCTTTATAATTATCTCACTTGCTTTTCACAATAACCCTGGGAGGTAAGTATTATAATCCTCATTTCAGAGATGAAGAAACTAAGTGAAAAAGAGACAAGGTGACTTAGCAAAGTTCCTGGCATATAGCAGGGGTTTAATAAAGGTTTATTAATTAATTGACTTGCTCAGGGACCTTTAGTAAATGTCTAAGATGAGATTTAAACTCAATTCTTATTGAGTCCAGATCCTACACTCTATTTCCTGCCCCTTCTAGTTGTGGTTGACAGTGCCAGAGGAAGTAGAGTTCAGAAAGATGAGGATTAAGAAAAGGCCATTACAATTGAAGGCAGTGGGCAGTAGAAGACTTTCAAGTATTTGAAAGACTAGAGCTGAGTGGAAACTTTGAAATATAAACCTAAGAGTCCAGAGAGATGGAGAAAGATACATTTATTTGAGTGATTAGAAGGAGCACTTTGAAGATATAGCACTAACATTCTTATAGAGGGAGCAAAAACAAGTGTTGCTTCAGTCATAAGGTCTTCAAAAGTATTAGGAAAGTTTAATTAAGGGGAAAAAGGGATCGAAGAGATGGATTAGTTCTCTCCCTAAGTTTTGAAGAGGGGAAGGGAAAGAAGAGTAAAAAGAGGAATAGTTATGTAGAAAGGAGGAAGAAAAGGGTGGGAATACACTATTTTTCATAATTGGTTTGCATGAGGCTAGTATATAAACATGGAGGAAATGGTGAAAAGAGTTATCACCAGGTAAAGTTTAATCTTATCTGATATGAACAAAGAGTTAAATATCTACCAAAAAAAAATGCATATACAAACAAAGACTTTGATGTTCAAACATATCAAACTCCAAGGGAAGGAAGGAGTTGGGGAGTGTGAAGGGACTAGAAGAAAGAGAATAATGGAAAGAGAATTGTTACAAGAAGATAAACTTTCTGTTCCTTAAGAGAGGAAGCAATTAAAAGGGGAAGAAGAAAAGAAAGACAAAGAACAAAATCTTTTTGATTTATATTGTTTTTTAATTAATTGAGGAGTGCCTCAACAAATTGTTGTGTATAAATGCAACTGAATAATATCGCATAATACTAAATGAAAAAGAACAATAGTAATGATGGCATGAATAAGACCTCATCATTTAAAACCAGGTTCTTGGTAGCCAGATGAACCCTAAGAAGGGGCACTGACAGGAGAGGGCCTCTTTTTAAGTGGACTTTTGCTGAATGAACCCTAATGGAATTTCCAGTTATTCTCAGAGGCAAGTAGGAAGAGGCATTGAGATGATCTTGTCCTTAAGTAAGGCTTTGTTGTATTTAAGTAGATCTTTGTTGCAGGGGACCCTGTTAAGTTCTTTTCATTGACAAGATTATGTTGATACCCTCCTCCCCCCAGTTACTGTATCCAATATGGAGGCCAAGCTATAGCTGTCAGTCCTTGAGGTTATTCCTTTGCTATATAAGGTTCTAATCTCCCTTTTATTAATTGTTAGTTCATTAGGAACTTTGCCTGCCTTATGGCTTCTTCCCCTTTGTTAATTGAGAGTTCCACAAGAGAATTTAGATCTCATCTTTCCTCTTGTTAGTAACTAACTTCCTTTTTGGTACTTAGCCCACTGCCAACAATATAATAAAATGTTTTCATCTTGACTTGAAGATAGTCTAAGTCAACAAAATCTTTTGAAATACCTTGTGACACTTGCCAAATTCCCAATATTTTTGAGGTTCATTCCTCATATCTCAATGTAATAGTAATAAGAATAAGCAATAAAATAGCTAGCATATATATATAGTGCTATTGTAATGCTGGAGAAACTGAGGCAAGATAGAGATTAGAGTTATTAATAATTTATTTGAAAGGGAGAGATTTACTGGGATCAAATGTATTCATGGTTTGGTTCCAGGGCTGAATGAGACTATAATCTCCAAGAATCCAGCAAACAACCTGAGTTGTCAATGACATATATACACATGGCTCAGATACAAGGGGTAGACTGAGGCAGGGGCAGAGTCAGAACTTTGAGAGCAGGAACCTGGGACTAACAATCTGGTTCTGACAGGGTGAGGGTAAGCATGGGGAACATCTAATAATTGGGATTACAGAATGGGGAGAGGCACCCAACATTCTGATGATGCCTAAGATGGAAGGTCTTTGTTCTTATCTGGATCATCATAATTAGGAGGGAGATGTGGTGTTGAAGTATTGCCCAGAACAATTAGGAACTGAGGTTGAACCATTCAGGGAAACTAAAACAGGACAATTAGGAAAACTGAGTCAGGACAATAAAAGAGAACTGTGGCACAACACTATCAAAGTGAAAAGCACTTTGAAAAAAAGTATATTTTAAAATCCTCACAATGACCCAATAACCCTATGAAGAAACTCAGAACACAGAGGCAAAATGACCCTTCTAGGGTTACATAGCTAGGAAGATTCTTGGGTTATATTGGAATTCAAAACTCCATTACTCCAAATTCAACACAACCAAACCATCAAAGAAAGGCAAATTTTAAAGAATCCTACTTAGTATGAACTGATATAGAATAGAATCAGAACAATTTATACTAGACAACAACATTATTAAAAAAAAAAAGTCACTTTCAGACTTGAGAATTCTGATCAAGGCAATGATTTCCTCCAGAAAACTCATATACCTTTTGTAAATATATCTATCCATACCTATATATATGTACATACATATACACATATATGTATACATATATATAGATATATATAATCTTTCTCTATTTCTATCTATGCTTCCTATATATATATTCTGGCAAAGGATTGATAGACAATTTACCATATGGATTGATTTTGTTTTGTCTATGCTCATTTCTTATGAATCATTGGTTTTTTTTGTTTTTTTTTTCTTTTCCTTTTTCTTTTTTCTCAGTTTTATATGAGGGAGAAGGTATAAGCAGTATGAAATGCTAAAAAAAAATGGGCATTATAACATTTTTTTAAAAATGCATAGAAATAAAATTTAGAAGGAAGCATACACAAGTAAAAGAGTTTTGAATGTAAATATACATTATATACATATACAGAAATAAAATGCTAATTACTGTAATCCTTATTACTCTAAGGCCAGATGGGTCACATTTTACTCCTTTTCTAGCATCATTCTAGCAGGAAGGATGGGGTATTTAGTCTCTCTGTAAATTTCTTCAACTCTCATGAATGATGTTCCCTCAATGGTAGTACCTGGATCCTGATGCCCCTTCCATTAGTCATTTAACAATCATATTGACTTTTACATTGGAATATTTACTTTAGAAAGTATAATCACAAATATACAAATTTATCTCCCTGTCCCCAACATATGAAAAACATAGTTTTTTGGGGTTTTTTTTGGAGCCACTATAAAGGGAACAAATCATAAGTTCAATTCATAGTTTGCATTCTGTGATCCAACTGTGATCTTCAACTCTTGGACTCAAAAAATACAAGACCAACATCTTAGTCTCTCTAGTTTTAAAGAGACAGGTAGCCATGAAAGAAGATTACCATCCATGAGATAAGGGTATATGGATACCTCCATGTTAAGCAATCTCAACATACTTAAAGGTTACTCTCAGATTACTTCCATTCTAAAAGAACTGATCATTCCCAGAAAAGCATGGGTTACACACACACACACACACACACACACACACACACACACATATACATATATGTATGTGTGTGTGTGTGTGTGTGTGTGCATATATAAATGGAAGTTTTATTTGGGATCTGCTTTTTGTGTTCTAATGTGGTGTATGAAAAGTATCTGTTTTTGATGTTTAAGTTCAAAGTAAAAAAAATTAAATAAAAGCAATTTTTAAAAGTAATATAGAACCATTTAAAAATTTCCCATTAGGGAATTCGTCAACCAACTAGGAATCACCAAAACAAAGTAATTCTATCAATAGTTATAATTCATTTCATTGAGAAAGCTTTATAGCAAATGTGGAAGATTTGTTGGTATTAGGGAAACAACATTAAAATTATATAGTCTCTATTCTCAAGGAAGTTGCATTCTATGAAATCTAAGAGCTATAGGAATTACACAAGACCTTAATAAAAGCAATGAAAAAAATCAAATATATCCTATAATACTCATACTAATTTTTTCTGCTTATCTAAAAGATTATACAATGTTTCTAGCATCTTTTTTAAAGGTGATCTAGTATCCATGAATGTCCTTTTGATGATGGGCATACTCTGTTATAATTTGTATACATACACAGGAAATTACTGAGTTGTTCACAAGCAAGATGTTAGCATCTTCATGGCTCCACCTCCCCCAAAGTATCAATTTATGGGAACAAATTTGGGCAGAAACTAAGCAGACTATTCATTTAAAATTTTAATTAATGATCTTTTGCTGCTGACAACTTTTTCTGTCTCAGTTAAAATCAGAACAGCTGTTATGTTTAAAAAAAAAAAAAAAACCTGATTAGGAAACTAGATGTTAACTTATTGGCTAGAGATAGGATTTCTGTTCTTTCCTAGTGTTGTATATAGACTCATTTCTCACCCATGAAGCAAACAACCCTAGGGCCTGCTGTCATTTTGCTAACATTCATAATGATGAATGTTATTTCTTTAGGGAAAAGGGCAGAGTCAAACTGTGCAGGAAGGGAAAATGTCCCTAGCAAAAATATAGCCATATACCGGCATCATTTGCTTCTCTCTGGATTTAATTGGTTTCATGAAAACCTGACTTTGGGGGAAAACACATTGATAAAGGGAGTATTTAAGGATACAGAAACAGTGTTATAAGAGGCAGATGCCTTTCTAAGTGATCAAAAGTCAGAACTATAAAAACTTAAAGTACTTAAAGAGCCCTTATAAAACTTTTTATTGGTGATTAGTGATTATGACCACCAATATATATATTTCTTTTAGAATTTTAAAGTTTATTTTTAGAAAATATTTATTATTTCTTTTTTAACATTCCTTTTGAATTCTGAGTTCCAAATTCTCTCCCTATTTCCCATCCTTCCTCCTCTCACCAAGAAGGCAAATAATCTATCAACTATACATGTGAAATCATGCAAAACATTTTTCCATATTAGCCATATTGTAAAATAAAGCAAAATTAAAAGAAGCAAAAATATATATCTCAAATTGCCCTCATAGTCCATCAATTACCGCTCTGAACTAGGAAAGGATATTTTTATCTTGAATCCTTTGTAATTGTCTTTTGTATTATATTGATTAGAGTAGTCTAGCCTTTCACACTTGATCATCATTATAACATCGTTGTTATTGTGCACAATGATCTCCTTGATCTTTCATCTCAATTTGTACCAGTTTATATAGGTATTTTTGTGTTTTTTCTGAAGCCATCTCCCACCCTTCTTGTCATTTCCCATAGCACAATACTCCATCTTTATCATGTGCTTCACTTATTCAGCCATTCTCCAAATGATGAACATCTCCTCAATATCCAATTCTTTGCCACCACAAAAAAAGCTGATATTAACTTTCCTGTACACATAGGTACCCTTTTTCTTTGATTTCTTTGGGGTATAGGTCCAGCAAGTTTATTACTGGAACAAAAGGTACACATATATTCCTAGGACAATGTAATTACAGATTGTTTTCCATAATTATTGGGCCAATTCATTACTTCAACAATTTATTAATGTGCTCATTTTCCCTCATCCCTTCTAGCATTTGTCATTTCTGATAGATGTGATATCACACCTCAGCATTGATTTAATTTGCTTTTCTCCAATCAGTAGTGATCTAGAGCATTTTTTCATATGACTAAAGGTAGTTTTGATTTCTTCTGAAAATTGCCTGTTCATAACTTTTGGTCATTTATTATTTGGTAATGGCCATAATTTTTATAAATTTGATTCAGTTTCCTGTGTATTTGAGAAATGAGGCCTTTTCAGAAAAAAATTGCTATAATTTTTTATATTAATCACTATCTGCTTTTTAGCAAAACACAATTTCCCTGGTTATTTATTTTGATCAGGACCATTTTTGCTTTTGCTTTACATGAGATCATGATTGCCAGCCTTTTTTTTTTTTTTTAAACTACAGCTGAAGCATAACCAGTTCTGCTCCAACCCTTTATAGAAACTCTGTGTTTGTATGTTTTCCTATTTCAAGTGTATTGCTTGTGTTGCACTCAGCATATTGTTGGGTACTAGTTTCTATACCATTCTGTTATCTACATCCATTATGGAACATTATCAAGTTCACATACACAGTTATCATTACTACCTATGTATTTCCCTCTATTCTATTTTTTTAGCCTTCATTCTCTTTTTTGTCCTGTCTCTCCTCATAAATCTGTTTTACTTCTGATCATCTGCCTCCTTTAATTGGCCCTCCTTTTTATTATGCTCTATTCAATAATATTTTTACACTCCTATTTCCCTATTAGGTGAGATATATTTCTATATCTAAGTAATTATGTATCTCTCTTCTTCCCTCTTTGTAATTTCAATTTCAATGAGAGTGAGGGTTAAGCATTGCCTCTCTCTTCCTTCCATACTTCTCCTTTTTCCTTTCCACTATATTGGCTATTTCTTGTTTGTGTCTTTTATGTGAGAAAAAAAAAATTTCTCATTCTCTCTCTCCTTTCTCCTAGATCATTTTTCTTTCTTGCCCCTACATTTTTTTGGAGATCATCTCAATATAATCAACTCAAACTCATACTTATACTAATACTTTTACTCATACTCTCTGTGTGCATATAATCCTTCTATCGCTGCCTCAATAAGGATAAAGTTCTTAGGAGTTATTTGTATTATCTTCTTATATGGGAAAATATTACTAAGCCTCTATGATTACATTTTCATATTTATTCTTTTATGCTTCTATTGAGTCTTCTGTTGAATGCTGATGTTTTTATTTAGTTGTGTTTTTTTCATCAGGAATGTTTGAAAGTCCTCTATTTCATTATATGCTGATTTTTCTTTTAAAGGATTATACTCAGATTTGCTGGATAGATTATTGTTGGTTGTAATCCTAATTCCTTTGTCTTCCAGAAAATTATATTCCAGACCCCTATTCCTTTAATATGTAAGCTGCTAAATCTTGTGTGATCTTGATTGTAGCTCCATGATTTTAGAAAAAAGAAGAGGAGCTGTGTGTATAGGAAAGTTAATATCAGCTCTTCTTATAGTGGCAAATAATTGGATGCTGAAGACATGTTCATAAGTGTCAGCAAAAAAAAAAAAAAAAAACTTTGTGACAAATTGTCCTTCCTTTAGTCTCTTGAATAAGAGCTCCTGAAGCTGCTGCTACTCCTGATACTGCTGCTGCAATTTCAAAGGCCCACACCTGATATACCAGCTGAGCTTTGGGATTATGACAGTCCAAATTTACAGACCTCTCCTGTATATCTTCTGAGTTCTCTTAGGTTAGAAAAAGTCTCTCTTTGATTTTTTGTTGACCTCCATTTTAAAGTTTGATTTGAGATATAATTTTAAATCAAATATTAAAAATAAATATTATTTACTTATTATATAAAATATTTATTATTAATAAATAAAATATTTAAATATTTGAAATATTAAAAAATTAAAGTAAATTTTAAAATTCTTGATGGAAGAATTTAGCTGGTTCTCAGGTTATAATTTGCTATCCTTAGCTCCACCAAATCTAATTGAGCTGTATTTATAGAATGACCACATGTTGTATAACAGTGCCATAGCACCAAATAGTCAGAATATATATGGAGTTACATATTTATTTCTGAGGAACACATTTTTGGAGAGATATTTGCAAAGTATAATGTAACCAAAGGAAAGCAATAAGGATGATGATATGATTCAATGAATATGAATCATTATTCAAAGACTAGTTAAAAACCTATGGTTACTTATGAAAGACCTGATTGTGATCTTCAGATATTTAAACAGTTGCCATATGAAAAACAAACAAACAAACAAAAACAAAACCCCAAACTCTATGTTCCAGATTAACATACCTCCTTCCATGGTATTCCATATCTTTATCTTTTCAAACAGTCATTGCTCCTAAAATGGAATCTGCCTCTTAGTATATATGTAGATTCCTTGAAAACCCCATTCAGGGGCAGCTAGATGGTGCAGTGAATAGGGGACCAGCCCAAAGTCAGGATAACCTGAGTTCAAATCTGGTCTCAGATATTTAATACTTCCTGACTGTGTTATCCTGGACAAGTCACTTAACCCCAATTGCCTCAGCCAAAAAACAAAACAAAACAAAACAAAAAAACCCTCAGTTCAAGCACTGCTTCCTATAGAAAGCATACCCTTATTACTCCTTTATTCCCAGGTTGAGAGTGAACTGCCCAACAAGGAAATTAATATTTTTATTTACTTCTGAACATACATTTTATGTACTCTTCATAGAATTCAAGTTCCTTGAAGGCAGGTGCTATTTCTTCTTCTTGTTGTTGCTATTGTGTTTTTCATCTCTAGCATTTAGTAGTTAAAGTCACTAACATATAGTGAACACTTATTAACTGCTTATTTAAAGACTGAATAAAAATATTTAATGAAAATAATGGTTAAACGTTTTCTGCTTGATCCCTGAAGACAGAATGAATAGTAGATAGAAATTACATGGAAATCTATCTTTATTTAATATGTTTATCACAAAGGAAGAATATGCTAATACTTGATTATTTTAATCCAGAAAGAACTATTTTAGGAAATGGTCATTTCCTCTCACTGAATATACTCAGAGGACAGATTTGTTAGGAATGTTCTAGATTTCTGTTTTCAGGAAGGGATTGGACTAGATGACATCTGAATTCTCTTCTAACTCAAAGATTCTATGTAGAGAATTATACTTTTTTGCTTTTGTGACTATGGCTGAACCTTAAAAAGGGTTTTCAATATTTTTGATTTACATATTTGTAGTGTCCAGATTAATTCTCTGGAGGATCTCAGGACCAGCCTTGATCTTAGTGGAAGAGTGTAGGAGAGCCACTAGGATGATGATCAAAGATGTAATGTCTCATTTCCAATCCTCTCATCTCTTAAATACCTGATATCATTACATCAATACAGCATATTGAATATGTGTGAACTAGAGAACCATTACATCACTATACTAAGTAGTAAGTATATGTGAACTAGAGAGCCATCATCTCATCAATCACACTGTGTTAACACCTTGTTGTAAGTATCCTTGTTTCAAGTATGCTTCTCCAGAGTTCCAGCCTTCTACACATATTTAATGACAGCGAAGTCCACATTCTTGAGGTACAAATACTTGAAAAATTCCAGATTTTAGAATGCCTTATTGATCGGTGTTAACTTTTGTTTTGCTAATTTCAAGAAAGAGACTATTGGTGAGAGTCAAAATTGCAGCCACTGAGAGAACTAGAGGAGACCATCATGTCTTCATACCTTTTAGACTCCATTCCTGATTCTCAGGATTTTCTCTACTCTACCACAGCAGCCTTTTTATCCTCAAAGTTCACTAAGCCCCATAGGGTTTCCTCACCCTGAATGTTCACTCTACCCCAGGCTTTCTCATTGTGGAATCTCCCATTTCTAGTTGATTGATTTCTCCTAAAATTTCTAGATTAAGGAAAACGCCCAGGCCCATCACATATTTATTCTCTTCCAGCCTCCAGTTCTGATTCTATAGGCTCCTTTTTTCATGCTTCCACATGAGGGACATCTCTCTGTATCCTATCCCTATTCCTTTTCTTTGGCATCTTTTATGTGTTGTCTTCCTATTTCTTCCAATTAGAATGTAAATTTCTTGAGGTTAAGGATTCTTTCTTTCTGCATATATTTTGATTCCCATTGCTTAGCCTAATGCCTGACATGGACAAAGTATCTAATATATTTTTGTAGACTTCATTTTAAATGAAAACAGCTTGTACAATTGCCCTGCTTCTAGTAGAGCCACTTTAGATCATTAAACAGCAGATACCCCAACACCCCAGCCACCCCTACACACACCCCACTTTATAATTCATACTTTCTGTGTTTCTATTCTCACCATGATTTCATTTCCCTATTTGAAAACTTGAAATATTTTGCTTCTTGTGATTTCAAGTCACTAGATAAATAGAGAGAATTTTAGAAATATTCAAGGCCCTGAATGTGCTATTAGTGAGTGATAAGTCCATATTTTATGGCTTCATACAATGGTAAACATTGTTACTATATTAGCCAACCTTACTGGAGTTTTTAGCATAGCACTTTTACATAGAGAGACAGAAAGGTATGGTAGTGAAGGAATCATAGCTATAGAGTGGGAAGGAACCTTAAAAACTACCTAGTCCAACTTTTTTTTTTCCTTCCAAATGAGAAAAATGAGGTTAAGGGAGGAAAAGTGACTTGCTCACTCCTCCACTGTACTTTTTCTAATGGGACCTAATAGAGAATAAGCCTCCTAGTCAACATATGAGTTCAAATCTCTCTCTCTCTCTCTCTCTCTCTCTCTCTCTTTCTCTCTCTCTCTCTCTCTCTCTCTCTCTCTCTCTCTCTCTCTCTCTATATATATATATATATATATATATATATATTATATATATATATATATATATGACATACCCATGGCCAAAGAACGTTCTTTGGCCATGGGTATGTCACCTAATTAGGTAACTCTCTGGGATTACATTTACATTACTTGCACAATTCTGGCATATAGCACATGCTTACAAATGCTAATTGACTGAAGTTATGGAGCAGATGCTCATCCACAATAGTAGAGGGGCTTTTTTTTTTTTTTTTTTTGTAGGGAATTATTCATAATCTTGAAATTTCAGGTCAAATTGTTCCCTGGAAGATGCAGAGTAGGTATTCAAGAAATAGTGGAATCAAGTCTTAAATTTTCCAAAGATCTGAGCTCTGGTAGCAATAGTATGTTAGCTGTTCTGAATCATTTATCAGGTTTTTAAAGCTGCTTTGAAGTATACACAACCATATCAAAAAGCTGACAACTTTCCTAACTTTTCTCAAACAGGCTGTAAAATGGCCTTTAGATTCCCATCACTACTTGCCTTTTGGAACAAGCACTAAAAGGTCTATTAGTAACTCAACCTGGTGTCAAAGTCAAATAGAAATGAATCCCTGTGGGTCTCATATTGACTTAGAAAACCATAAATTAATATTATGATATATTACATTTTTATATATTTTGTTGAACTCTTCTCAATTATATTTAATATTGTTCTGGCAACACTCAAGAGTGTTGCTGCTGTGCCCTACAGGTCTCATGTTTGACAACTTTAAAAATTTCTCCCTTGAGCACAGAGCAAAACTTTGCCACAGCTGTTGTCAGTTATACTTCTCATTTAGAAAGATGATGGATGAGTGACTCAGCATCTTTTAAAAAGATTGGAATAATCAAATATACAACTATCACACATTTGTAATTATGGTTTGGTGTGTGACAGGATGATCTCACCAATTTGGTCAACTTTTGCAAAAGGAGGAACTGGAAAGTCATTTCTCAGGGAACTGTACTGCTATATAAGAGAAGTCTTGTCTCACAGCATAAATAGTCTGTAAATATTTTTGGTCGGTTCACTGTGGGGGTGGGAGGAAACACTCTTCCCCATTCCTATTGATTGTGTAGCTGTATAGTTCATTGGATTGTGAGCTCCTAGAGGACAGAGATTATCTTTTATCTCTTTTCATATTATTGAAGTTTAACATAGTTTCTAGCACATACTAGGTATGCTTATTGGTTGATAAATGTTTATTTATTGATAGCAAGAACTAGGGGAATCTTCAAAAACAAATGTCTGTGTCTCAAGCTCTCTGCTTCATTTAGTGACTCCTTTGCTCATGACATCAAATTAGAATTCACACCCTAAGGAGAAAGGCCTAAGTTCCTTCTTCTCTTTGAGATGATATGTTCTTAAGAGAGAGATGCCAGTACTTGACTTCTGTGATTTTTTGTTTTTGTTTTTCATTTTTGAGGAAGGAACTGGACCTTTGACTTTATGAGATAAAAAAGTACAGAGAACACCTTGGAAATTTAGCATTCCATAGTATTTAGTTTTTAGCCAACATATTATCAAAATTCTGTAGATCAAGGTGTGATGAGAATGTTCTGGATTCAGGTCAGTGGAAACTGAGAAGAGGATTCATTCAATAGTCATGATCATTCTGGACATGAACATAATGAGTCAAATGCTTTGGAGGAATTGAATTAAAATTTGAATCTATTCCCCACAGAAATCAAAGCAGTACAGGACAGAATATGCACCTTCAAATGTTGAAGAAAAATGTCCATTTATTTTTGTTATAACAACTTTGTCATTATATATTTATATATATATGTATATATATATATATATACATATATATATATATATATATACATATACATATATATATATACACATATATGTATATATATACATATATGTATATATATATATATGTATATGTATATATATATTATGAATATACCTTCAGATCTTAAAAGTCAGATAATAGCATGCCTGACTCTCTGTGAGTGGCCCAGAACACATATTATATATGCAATTAAACAAAATTGGATCATTCATATATTACTGACCATTTTCTTTTCAAGTCCCAGGTAAAAGTAGTCACTTATCTTATATTGGCATGTTAAAAAATAAAACTAGGGAACTTGGGAGTTAGCTATTAGTTTTTAATTTTTTTGTTGTTTTTTTGTTTTTTTTTTTCTTTTTTACAAAAAGGTTCTTCCCATGTAGTAAGAAGGCATAGAGTCACATAGAAAAGGGTTCTTCTTACTGAAGGAATTCTGATTATTGCCCTCAGCTATTCCAGTCCAAACCTGGCCTTACCACCGACCCCACAGAAATAATTAAACAAGAGTCTCACTAGATCAATGAGCAGGCCAATATATTCTGTAATCACATCATCAGGTTATATGACTGTTAACACAAAACATAATATAGAGATCTGTCAATAAGAAACTATTTCCAACAGGATAAAAAGGGCATTGAATTGCAAACCTTAATAAATCTTTTCCCTGAAAGGAATTCTGAGCAGTTCCCCTTCTTTGCTATCTTTGTGCAAACCTCTGCTAGTTAAAATATCATCATCACACACTAATATCCCCTTTTTGGGTTTTTCTGTTTGCATTCTGGATAAAAGCATACACAATTATATCAAAACTTTCCAATCCAAAATTGGAAGGTAAAAGGACCTTCTAATGTTAGCAACCTCCTCCTACAACCTTAAAATTTACATATCTCATAATGTAATCAGCATCATGTACTCTATAAAAAATCCTTGTCTTGCTTTACTGGGCTGCTGACTCCTTTAGGGAGGTTGGCCCAACTACTGAGTGAATAAACTTATTAAAATGCCTTTGCTTTGATTGGAGATTATTTTACCCTGAATTTCTTCAGAGGCAACACCATGACACATGCCCGATGACTGAACATTACTGTAAAAAGATCTTCCCATATAAAGAGTTCATCACTGGAAAAAAGTCTATTTTTCTCTTTTTCCTGTAATTAAGGTAATTCCCTTCATTTCAAACAGAATTGAAATGTTAATATAAGATAGCTGTGGGTATTTTCTTAGAAAACAACACTTGTCAGTCATTTCAGTCACTTCCAATTTTTTGTGATTCCATTTGGGGGTTTTGTAGCAAAGTTTGCCATTTTCTTCTTTAGTGTATTTTATAGATTAAAAAACAGAGGTGAACAGTGTTAACTGACTTGTCCAGATTCACACTGCTATTAAGTATCTAACATCTAAACAATAATTGAATTATAGCTGCTATCCTTATAATTTCTGTTCTCTTGATTTTTAATATATAACAACTTCTGAATATTTCCCCTCTTTAAATTACAAACTCCATCATATGTCATAAATCCCCATTATATGGCAAACAATTTTGTACAATGAAAAATGACATAAAAAGGCAAATAAAAACAGTTTGGCAAAACTAACCAATACATTAATTGTCTAATAGTATCCATTGTTTCACATATCTATTCCCTCCACCTCTTCAAAAACAAAAACAAAAACAAAAGTTTCTCTTCTCTTTAGGAGTCCAAGGAGTAGCAAGTTCTTTTAGAACAAAGATATGTCATAATAAGTTATTACCCTTAGCTTTTTATTTTATTCAATGATGCCTAAAAATTATACTTTCTAAATTTTCACATCCTGTAAGGCAGGCAATATAATAACAAAAGAGCTATAAGTTGGTCAATTTCTGCAGACTTTATTCCCACCTTTCTTTCACCTATATGTATAGTAGAGAGACAATATTTTCTGAGAGGTAAGGTCTTATGGTGCAGCCCATTAAATCTGCATGCCAAAAGGTGATGATTTTCTATTTTTTTAATGACTATTTTGCTAGCAAATACACATCTCTATTTCTCTCTCTCTCTCTCTCTCTCTCTCACACACACACACACATACACATACTACTATGATGTATATTTTGGTGTGCATTAGATCTTTAAATTTCATTGAGATTCTATATGTAATTGTTAGATCAATGAGAAAAGGGGCATTATTGCTTTAGTTTCTTTTTTAATAGCATAAATCCAACTTTTGTCCTGTATTCTTATTGAGTGATTTAATTCAATTCATCATAAAAAAGGAGAGAAAATGAACAAGAAACAGAAAAGAACTTTGGCCATAAAAAGCTACTATGATGACAGGGAAAACCAAAACACTAGCTCAGATGAGAACAAAACATTCACAGAGGAAATGTCAAAGAATGATATGAATTGGTCACAATCAGAAAGAGGCTTCTTGGAAGCGTTTTAAAGTGAAAGATTTTAAAAGAGAGAGGTAGAAGAAAAAATGAGAAAAGAAATGAGAGGTATGTAAGAGAGAATCAACAGCTTGGAAAAGGAAGGGGAAAAAATAGACTGAAGAAAATAACTCCTTAAAAATACAAGTGGCCATATGCAAAAAAAAAAAATCTATTGAAGAAAATAACACTTTCAAAAGTAGAATTAACCAAATGGAAAAACAGATACAAAAGCTAACTGAAGAAAATCACACATTAAAAACTAGATCAGGCAAATGGAAGTTAATGACTCTGTGAGATAGCAACAATAATTCAAACAGATCAAGAAGAGATAATTTAAAAATTATTTGTCTACCTAAAGAGACACAAAAGATCTATTACAATGGAAGGGGAAAGCAGTGGAAGGGGGTGAGCATTGTCTGAAGCTTGATCTCATCAATTTGGGATTTACATGGGAATAACTTAATCATCCAGTTTAGTACAGAGAAAAAGTTCAAAATAGTGGGAAAAAATTATAGCCAATATTTTTGATAAATTTCTAAAATTTCTAAAATATATAAAGAACTGTGTCAAATTTATAAGGATACTAATCATTCCTCAATTGATAAATGGTCAAAGGACATGAACAGACAATTTTCAAATGATGAAAATAAAGCCATCTATTGTCATATGAAAAAGTGCTTTAAATCACTATTGATTAGAGAAATGCAAATTTAAGTAACTGAGTTACCACCTCTCTAAGATTGCTAAAATGACAGAAAAAGATTATCATAAATGTTGGAAGGGATGTGGGAAAACTGGAACATAATGTATTTTTGGTGGAGTTGTGAAATGATACAACTCTTCTGTAGAGCATCCTGGAACTATGCCTAAAGGGTATATACCCTTTGACCCAGTAGTGCCATTATTAGATATGTATCCCAAGGACATTATTAAGAAGGGACAGGAATCCACATGTGCAAAAATGTTTGTAGCAGTTCTTTTTGTGGTAGCAAAGAATGGGAAAATGAATAGATAGATGTCCATCCATTTTGGAATGGTTGAATAAGTTGTAGTATATAAAGATTCTAATGGAATATTATTATTCTATAAAAACGAATGATGAATAAACTGATTTAGAATAAATTGGAAAGATTTATACAACCTGAACTGAGCAAAACAAGCAGAATCAGGAATACAATGTACACAATAACAGCAAAAATGTACAATGATTAACTATGAAAGACTTGGTTCTCAATGGTTCAGTGATTCAAAGCAATCCCAATAGACTTTGGACAGAAAATTCCATTTGCATCCAGAAAAAGAACAATAGAAATTGAATATAAATCATCACATGCTATGTTCAATTCTCTTTTCTACTTTTCCCCTCTCCCATGGTTTTTCTCTTCTGATTTTTCTCTTCTAACATGATTCATAAAGCAACATTTATTAAAAAAATATATACAATTTTTAAAAAGAGACTGTTAACAGTATTGGACCTGCCTTAATTTAAATTTAAATTTAAGAACTTTATATGTGGATTTGATAATTATTCATCAAATCCACATATAAAGTTCTTAAATTGAATTATAATAATGTAAGTATAATTATAATAAAGTGTACAAAAACTGTATGAGGAAAACCTTAGGAGATCAAAAGAAAAAGTATGGAGGGAGTAGGAGAGAGGGAAGAAGATGAAAGGGAAGAGGAGAATAATTATTAAAAGGAAGAAAAAGGAAAGGAAAAGAATGAGTTGAACAAGAAAAAAGGAAATGATAGCAAAGTAAAGAGAAAGAAAAAAAGAAAAAGCAGAAAATAAAGGAATAAAGGAAGGGAAAAAAGGAGAGGTGGAAGGAAATGAAAGAGAAGGGAAAGGAAAAGAGAGGAAAAGAAGAAGAGAAGAAAAGATGACAGAGAATTGAGAAGACCCTGTTTATATTCTTAAGGAGATTGAGAAAGAACTTGGCAGACATAAAAGAGGTGAACCAAGATAAAAGCAAGGTCACAAAAAACCCAGTAAGGAGAAAAGAGATGTTTAACAGACATTAGGAAATGCAGATTCCCAATTTCCGGGGGAAAATCATAACTATTGAGAGATTTGAATAGTGGTTATATCTAGAGCCAAGAAAATGAATGAAGACTATTAAGAATAAAAGATTATTAAGAATACTTTCCCAGGAAATATTTGGTTTTTTAGAGGTGAACTGTTGTTTGTTCTTCATTCTTGAAGAGGACCAAGACATCAGGAAGGTGATATCTTGACTTCCAAGTGAATTGGATTTAAGTGAGGCAGGACTGTGCAAATTAATCAGCTTTACTCTATCTTCCAGAGTCATCTTGTTCTAGTGACAGGATATGGATTAATTCAATTAGAGATGGCCCCAGATGCAGACCTTGACATGTTTAAGCTAAAGTCTTTTCCAGGTATTGGTTTGTCTGAGACAATACCTACTCCGTGTTTAAAGCTAGGTGATAAATAGGTCAAAAAATGTCTTCTTTTATCTATTTAAAAAAATCAGTCTTGGAAAAGTGACCCACAGTGAATTAGGTTTAAGACATGGTCAGGTAACTACATTTGAACCCCAACGGGATTTGTTTTTTTCTAGTGCTATGTTTCAGTAAGTCATAATTGAAAATACATAGGTAAAAGAGTTAATTGTTCTGATGTGTTTTTTTTTTTATATAATTGAATATGTAAGAAGAGAAAAATTATCCCATAAACCAAAAGTTATCTTGCAAGAGTTCAGTGATCAAAATTTTTATTCCTTTGGGCAGATCATGGCAGGTAAGGGTATGGTTCTCTCTTTGGACAGAGGGAGAGAAGAAAAAGGAGCAAGGATAGGAGAGAGGGAGAGAGGGACAGTAGAAGAGAAGAAAGGAAAAAGGAAAAAAGGAAGGAGGGAGAGAAGAAAGAAATGAAAGAAGGGAAATAGAAAGGAATGAAGGAAGAAACAAAGAAGGGAGAAAGGGAGGAAGGAAAAAAGAAATATCAAGTAAATTCAATTTACTTGCAAGTCAAGACATCACTTTCCTGATGGTATTGATCCTCTTCGAGAATGAAGGACAAACAACAGTAAAAATATAGAACTAACCCCCATTCCAAGGTTGTAACTTGGGACATTTAAGCAGAATATAATAGAATTCTTGTTTGGATTCCACTGAATAAAGAGCCAATTATTCTTAGGAGGTGAAGATAATTATTTTGTGAGAACTGGCAAGCATAGGGACTTTAGGGGAATTTCTTGTTTTCAAGCAGAGAGAAAAATATTAGTAACAGCCCAAGAGATCCTACCTCAGATAGTAGAAAGAACATTGGCTGACAGACTGGAGAAAGACTAGGAAAATTGGGCTCTACTTCTTAATCTATCTACCACTGTGTTATTTTTGGAAAATTTTCTTTGCTTTAAAATGAGAGAATTGAATTGGATAATTTTTGAACTCTCTTCCTATTGTTTTTTTTATCTTCTTTCTAAGCTTTCGAAACTACCTTGGACATTTACAATGGATTTGCTTCATTGTCTTTCATTCATGACTTCTGGTTAGGCTTTTCTTCCAGAGTTGAACATTACCAACACACTAATGTTTGCTGCAGAGAAAGGAAGATTTTATTGCATGTAAGAACATGCACATAAACGTGAAAATGTAGTTCACCCTGATTTAGAGATACAAGCATCTGTTAGTTAATAAAATAGTTAATTTAATAGTATTAAACCAGTTTGGGGTAGACTAGTGTACCTTATAGAGGGAAATTTTACTGCATATTTATTTTTAAGGGCTATTTAATGGATAAACAATATTGATTAGGCATTGAAGAAGTAATAAGTGGCCACTGAGATTGATTAGTACAGAATGAATAAAGCTTTAGGCCAACTATTAATCTAATGTGACATTCTTTATTGGTAGGAAATTACAAAGCCATAGAGAAGATTGTATAGGCTTTATTCAGTGAATTATTGTGTGGGTGAAAAATCACTTATCTTTTGAGAGATAGAAACTGCTGCTTCTTTCCTAGAATGGTCAGTAAACTGTGATTCTGAGATGATTAATTTTAATACTTTAAAGGTATTTAACTCCTTTAAACTCAAATTTGATTTAACAATAAAATGTTATGTAATTTTTAATCTAAAAATAATGTTTCATGATATGTTATACCTTTTCTGAATAAATGAATTTGTAAAATGTTCATACTTATTAAAATAACATTGGAGATAATCTGTTATATACATACTATATTTGTATGTGCATCTTTCAATTTTACCTTTGTTTCTTCTGTCTGTCTCTTTTTTGTCTCTCTCTGTTTTTGTATCTGTCTGAAGCAACTGTGTTTAGAGGATTGAGAATTTAGAGAAACCTATGCCCAATTCCAGCTCTGATACATTCTAAGTGATCACACCCAAATCATTTAACCTCTGAATGTATAATGTACATGTACATAATGAATGTATAATGTAACTCTCTAAGATTGTATATTGTATAATAAATAGTATCTAGCTACATGCATGTAAATATATACATATGTATGTAAGATGTCTTAAATTTAAAGCTAGAAGTGATTTTAGAGATTATCTAATACCTCTTTTTACAGATGAGGAAGCTGATAGCCCAAGAGATGGTCAGGCATATGTTTTCAATTAATTCATTGGAGTAGAAATAGATAACTGGAGTAAAGTGGACTTCTGTAGGAGAGGGTAAAGGAAGAAAGGAAAAGTGCAGATATATACAAAAAAGAACTCATTTAGGTTTACTTTAGGCAGAAGGAATTGGCTGACTGATAGCTTCTTAACTAATCATTTTTGCTGGCTATTTTAAATTCTAAGTTCAGTTGTTTTTCCATTTCTGAAGAGGTGCTATTCTTTAACAGGCCTTGGGACAAAAAACTCCATTTGTTCCATACTAGTTAAAACTCCCGGTGAGGAAACTCACAGAAGATCAGATATATATAGTAAATGAGAGAACTAAGATACAAATCTAGGAATACTTTGGCTCCAAATCCAATATTCTTTCTCTTACAGAATACTATCTCTGTTATTATTTAGGTAAACTTAATTTTTGACAGTCTCTATTACAAAAAATCACCAGGACTTTATATTAAATGAAGTGAATAAAAGGGTTTATATGTAATAAGATAGAAATATCAAATATACACGTTGTGATTGAAAAGTAATTTCTGGGGCAAAGATGACACTACAGGCTGGAGGAAATCAGGCTATGTGTGTTGGAATCTTTACAAAGTGATGTTAGTTGCCTAATTTAGCATGGAATTTAGCAAATCCTCTAGCTCACTAATGTATTTAAGTACTCATTGGAGTTCACACTTTTGGGAGATTCACAAGTTAGTATTCAGTATGAGATTCACAAGTCAGAAACCCATAATCCCACTCTCGGATCCCATAATCCCACTATCTCAGGGGAGGAGTCAACTTTTGGGAAATCATATATAAGAAGCAGACAGAGGCTCAGTTGTAAGAAGTCACTTCGGAAGATTGAAAGCCATGAGTCACAGTTGGGACAGACACAGGGGCACTCTGGGACAGATACAGAGCACTCTGGGAGGAAGCCCACAAGCCCACTCTCGGAGGTGGAGTCAGATTCATTCCATTTTCCACCTTTGTGCTGGCTGGAGGCTGAAAGACAAACCTTTGGATTTGGAGACATTCAGAGGAAGCTTTTGGAACCAAGCAGAGAGAGGGGCCACCAAGAAAACTAACTAGGATATTTTGGAGGAAGCAATAAAAGATCTGAACTTTTAACACCTGGCTGCATTTGGGGTGATTATTGATTTGAGCTGATACTAAGACTGCCTCCAGAAAACCTCCCCAAGAAACCTGCCCAGAGAGAACCATTATATTATAAAAAAGAAGAGAACACCACATATGTGATTTGTAGAAATTATAATTTTAACTTAGGCTTGAAGAATGGATTCTATGAGACAGAAGTTAAGAGGGAGTATATTCAAAGAACTGAGGTCAGCCTGAGGAGAAACACAAAAGGGACATGGAATATTATATATGGAGAATATCTAGTAGAAGAGGTTGGCTCAAGTATAGATGATTATCAATAATAATAATTTTGGAAAGGTAGATTGTAGACAGTACCCTTTCCCAGTGCACAAGTTTTTTCCTCCATCTCTTTGTATGGACTGAAGAAAGTGCTTAATGTAATTTTTCTTTGTATTTCTTGGTCATTGTTTTGTCTAATATTTCTCTTAGATTTTTATTTTATTTTATTATTATTATTATTTTTTGTGGTATAGGTGAGAAAACTGGGCTCCTTGGGAATTTTAACCAGAAGTCAATATTCTTTTTTTAATGAATTTGAATTCTAGGTCTGAGAATATCCATGGGGAAACTAAGAAGCCACAACAGTGGCCTTTAACAAATTAAGGAAGACTTTTTGCTATTCCTAGGAGAATGGTTTTTATTTTTCCTTAAAATCTATATAAAATATAAATATTGATTTTTGGCTAAGAACATATGGCAGCTATACTTATTCCTTTAAAGGGAGAGCTTATTAGGAATTTCAGCTTAGACAAAAACTTGAAGTGCCAGAAGTTATATAAAATGGAGCACATCTATTTGAAAATATGAACAACATCCAATAGAGATTGGCAGAGAGGGGAAACAAAGGGCATAGTAAATTGATATCACTAAAAGATGGCAGGAGCTTTGCAGTGCTGAAGACATGAATTATTCTTTCATACATACACACTGGCCATATGTGCTCTTTTTGTGTTTTCAATGAGGTTGCACCAATTTTTAGAATAGTTTGTTTCAGGTTTATAGGAAAAAATGTTTTATTGTGACATTTCTATATCATATTATTAAATGCCTTTGTTTTTGAGATATGTCCTTCAACTGATTACTAAAAAGTAAATTCATTGGTGAGAGCTCACCAACATGGTTTATTAATTCAGACTCACAAAATTATAGAAATCTGATGTATCCCTATGAGTTAGACAAGACATCTAGGAGCTGCAAAAGTTTTGGGTTTCATAAAGCACTATAAGCTGTAAACTAAAATGTAGCTTGGGCTGCTATTATTACCTCCATTTTCCAAATGCAGACATTTAATCTTAGGAAGATTAAATAGTCTTCTCATGGTTATACAACTATTTTGTGTTAATATCTGATACCAAATCCAACATCATTTCCATTGTAACACAGTGAATTTCTTCAAAAATATTTATTCATTCCTTAATCAATAAGTTGTATATTAATCATGCTAGAAGATTTTATGTTCCAATCCAATATCTTGATCCATATGTGTAATGTTCTAGTTGGTTTTCTGGAGGTTTCTAGACCAGCCTTCATTTCAGCAAAGTAATCACCAGGAGAATAGCCAGGTGTTAAGTCCAAATTCTTTATTATCTCCTTCACAATCCAGTTTCCTTGACTGGGGCCCAGACTAGCTTTCTTGGAGGCCTTCTGGAGTCTTGGTTTCAGTGGAGAAGTGAAGTAAGAGAGACTGCACTACAGTGGTGTAGATGGAATGAATGAATCTGGCTGAGTTTGTCCCAGCTTATATGTTCTATTATAATTAGATCATTTACAGTATACTGAGTATAAATCAATCATTATATCACTAGGGAACCATTATTAGTTGTAAGATTAAATCAATCATACTAAACTAAAGAATTATTAATCATCATGCTAAACTAGTTAACCATTGTGTTATCAATTTCACTGAGTTAGCACCTTGTAAGAATCCTTGTTTCAAGTACACAGTTCTGGCCCATAACACATATGCTCCTTCCCCCTCCTCCCCAACCCGCCTTCTTTGTCCTTTTTCTCTCTTTTGTGTTTGAAGATACTGCTTCTATTTATTTTCAATTTGATTTTTTAAAGTATTAAATGACTGAAGAACTTTGGGTTCCTGTAACCTATAGAAAAAAATTCAAGCTTCTTCCTTACTTAAGGGCACTTGGGGTTTCTAAATCAATATTATGGAGAATTTTTTTTGGGGAAAAATAGGATTCTCATATTTTCTTGTGAAAGGAATGAACATTTAGATATTAAAAGAGTAAATAAATAAATGATGTAAACAGAATAAAACATGAAGTTGGAGTTTAAGATCTTGGTGTAATATTTAATAAAAATTCAAATGTCTTTTGAATATCCTTTTCCTGATCCAGTCTTTTATTTAATGAAATGTGAGTTTTTTTCTTACTTCTGAAAAAAACTTATCTCTGATGAGGTTTCTCAACTTTTAGATAGCACATAATTGAAATATAAAAAGTTTATTTGAATAAAATTGCTATGAGGTCCCCTTAATCACAAATAATCAACTATCCCAAAGATATATTTTCTTTCCAGAGACTTTGCAATTTAGGGAAGAAATGGATCTTTCAATTAATAAATCTATCCATGAGCTTTCCTATAGCTTATCTAACAATAAGACTGAAGTACTAAGTTTTATTTATTAATCCTCCAAATAAGGAAAAAAACTCAGGAAGAGAAAAAAATCAGCAAAATTTCAAGCCACATGAGGAAATTAAGCCAGGGTGGTGATTGTGATCTTTAAAATTTGTAACCTGACATTATGTTGTGATATATCTGAAGGGCACCAAAAGTATTCTAAATTAATTCTCTTTTTCAGTGCACAACAATTTGTCATTAATCATAGAATCCAGCTAGCAGCATGCCCCTTGGTGTTATGCAATCACCTTTATATCCTTATACTCTAACTAAAGAAGAATAAAAAGAGGAGAAGTATTGGCTGGCTTCTGAAGAGTAATTCCCAGATTCTGTAATAAGATAACCTTCTCTCTTCTTCCTCAATAATGAAAGAATTATCTCTTTGTCCTTGTCTTGTGGAAATGTCTGCTCTGTCTTTGGTTCAATAGATCTGTCTGCCCTTGTCACGCAGGGCAGATGAAGATGCTACCATACTTAACAAAAACACACAGGCTGTAATGAACAGAAACTCTGGAAACTATCACATATGCCTTTATAGAAAAAGAAAACACTATTGTCTTATGCTTTTTTCTTGGATTTGGTGGTGTATCTAATGTATATAAACTATGTTTAAGTAGCCAAAATTCTGATTCTGACTCATGTCATAAAAATGAACAAAAAAGACTGGCATTATGATATGGTTTTTTCTAACAAGAAAAAAAACAAAACAAAACAAATTTGCCTAATAGTTACTCCAAACTCATGGCTCTCACTTTTAAGTTCTAATTTTCTTCTTTTCTCTGATATATTAAGTGTTTAGAGGAAAATATTCCTCTTTCTTTGACCTGCCAGACTAGATTTATGCATTTACTGCAAATAGATAAAAAAATGCAAATAGAAAAAGAAATAGATAAAAAACTCGGAGGTTATTTGGAAAAAATATCTCCATGCAGGATCTTTTACTATTTATGTGAAGAATTTAATTGTGACCTGCTGTCCTGGTTATTCAATCATGTCTAATTCTTCATGACCTCATTTGGGATTTTCTTGGCAAAGATCCTGAAATGCTTTGTCATTTCCTTTTCCAGCTCATTCTACAGATGAGGAAACTGAAGCAAATAAGGTCAAATGACTTTCCCAAGGTCACACAGGTAGTCAGTGTCTGAATCTTGATTTTACCTCATGAATATGAAAGTTCCTGACTTCAGACCCGGCACTTGTCTACTATGCTACCTACTTGCCTTAATTGTGGAATATTCTACAATTAAATTTGAGGAAGAAGTGACCTCTTTCCTTAGAAGCCTTTTGAGTTTAGAGGACAGTGAGTCTCAGTTAATAATTCCTTGGAAATAAGTTTGCTTTTTTAAAAAATAAAATCAGTAAGGGCTCTCAAAGGGTCTGGGGAATTTAATTTAACCAATAAACATTTATTCCAAGATATTGGAATCCAATTATATCCAAGATAGTGAGATAAATTTAAAGGGAAAAATACTGTCTCTGTTCTTAAGAAGCTTTTGAATCTAATACAAATTGGAAGAAGAAGTGCCTAAAAAAGAAGCATAATAAACACTAAATTCAAGTGAGAGAGAGAGAGCATTATGACCTGAGAATTTTTCATGGAGAAGGTGGTATTAGGAGTTCTTAGAGGTAATAATTGAAAATTAGGAAAAAAAGGCAAATGGTACTGCATTGAATATTGGCTTAACATAGTATGGCTAGAACTGAAACACTTGGGACTTGGGGAGGGGGTTCCCCTCCATTAATGAAATTGAAATCATTTAGAAGTATTTCCAGAAACCATAAGAAACAAGAAAGTTAGGCTAAGTTACCAGTTGAGATGGGGTGGGGACAACTAAGAATTAAATTTTTCTAATATAGTCTATGTGATTTCTAGTTCTAATAATGTAGTTTCTGATTTTGAAAGTCATGAAGTATGACCCTGAAATGTATTCTGTTTATGAACAAAATTATTTATCAATGGTAATGAAGGAGAAGTTTAACATAGAGGGAAATAAGACATATAGCATCTCCAAGTTTTATTTTAGTAAATGATCTCACCATAATTTTAAAAAGGATTCACTGATGCCAAAGTATGTCTAAGTCATCATTTTATAAATTTATTTTTTTATTTTGAATTTAAGCAGCAAAAACTTGACTATTTCCATATTTAAAGTGGATCATAAAAAGAGGATGATATATAGATTCATGAATCTTTATTATTTTTAATTTGTTTGGTTTTAAAAATGGGTAATACATTTAATATATTATTTTCAGTGCCATAATGTTTGTCCGTATTCCCCATTTCTTTCTTTTTTTATTTATTAAAAAAATTGCTTTGAAGTTTTTTTAACTCTTGCTTTGTCTTGCAGTTTCTTTTCTTTTTTCTTTTTCCTCTTCTTTTATATTGCCAGACATCCTAATCTCTCTTCCCTATGGCTACCTAAGAGAAGGCTCAAATGGTAATATATGAGAGTTATTACTAACTCATTCTTTGAGGGTTCTTTGTTTTATTTTTAATTAATAAGGGTATTGGGGCAGCTAGGTGATGCAGTGGATAGAGCACCAGCCCTGAAATCAGGAGGACCTGAGTTCAAGTATGCCCTCAGACTCTTAACACTCACCAGCTGTGTGACTCTGGGCAAGTCACTTCGCCCCAATTGCCTCAGCGGGAAAAAATAAGGATATTATTGTTTTACATTTTTTTGCAGGACTTATTTAAAAGATGAATGCTGGATCTTCCATTTTGTTCCAGAAAAGTTTTAAAATATAACTGAGAAACCCCAGAATAACTCAAGCAAATTACTCTCTTCTGTCCCTTTCATTCATTTTTCTTTACTTTATGTTATTACTGTTTTGAAGTAGAAAACGACAAGCTGAGCTTTGATGAAATCTGTCAATATTAACAAGCCCTTGTTAAATAAATGAATCTATGATCATTTATTAAATGCTTACTCTATCCAAAGTACCATCCTAAAAGCTTGAGATAATGTGCCTGCTCTCAAGGAGTTCATGTTTTAATAAGAAGAGACAACCCACCTAGGAAGGTTCAGCTGGAAGTCATTTGGAAAGGAATAGTAATCTTAAGGTAAACAGTAATGTATCTTTTAAAATGTCATTAACATTAATAAAAATATATTCATTTCTGAGGTTGTGAATGCAGAGCAGTTTGGTGGCCAGAATTAATTATCTTTTATGTCTCCAGTAGCTATGGAATACCTGAAGAGACAGCTGATAAGTTGCATCTTCAAAAGGATTTTTCATCTTTACTATGCACATTTTTTTAAGTGTTTTCTAAATTCACAAGAGATTAAAAAAAAAAGAAACAAAAACAGTTTCTGCCCTTAATTAATTTACATTCTTAATTGTTATTCAGTGACTTTATCAGAAATTTTTTCTAATGTACTTTGGGTTCAGGTAAACAAGTTTGTTTATTTTATATCAATTAAATGCACAAAAACAATTTTGTAAGTTCTTGGGTATGTGAATTTATAGATCACTGAATATTATATGGATGTAATCTAAGGAACAGAAGATAAAGGAAAAAGAAATCCCATCTTTAGAATACCTGACATTTTCTTAAGGTATCATGATTTCATATTCATCAATACTTATAAAAATTCACAATTGTTTTAAAGAAAATTACACATCACTAAATTACCTTTAAATTATTGTTTGCAAGAGTTTTGGCATGAATATTAGCTCTTGACAATTATTGGAAATATGAATAGAATTGTATGTCTAATACAATAAGCAAGACTATTTGAAGAAAAAAAGGAAAAAATATTATGATTGCAGATAAAATTATGTAGTCCCTTATTATTTATTATGTTTTTTTGGAGGGACAGAGAGCTACTTTTAGTGTATGCATAGGCCATTGACTATTTTACTACCCTGGCTAATACTTTCTGAACATTCACACTGATATTCAGGCTGCTGAATGTTGCATGGATTGCTTAACTTTGCTATACCTTAATTGCTCATTTTGTAAAGTTAAGAGTAAAATGAGCTGGCAAATTATTATTTACTCCGTGGTGATGTTAGGAGAACATGAAATAATGTTTACTGAGAACTTTGAATGTTTGCTGAAAACTTAAATGAAAGCCAGGGTGTTAAGGGACTAAGCAAAAAACTATACAGTTTTTCTCTTCCCCTCAAATAGAAAGGGGTCCAGAAATATTCCCTTTTTATCTTTTTCTCTACTTTGCACAAATACATTACTTCATTTTTAATAATTTACATACTTTTACATTTTAATAGTGTTCAAAATTACTTATTTATACTTAGGTTTCTATTATTAAATACAGAATGTTGTGACTATCCAGTTGTGCTAGAATACTAATAGGGATCCATTTGTAATTGGAAATTTGTGAAATCCAATTCAGTTAGATTTATTATACAGAACTTCTTTGTTATTTTTTCCCTTTTTCAAACAAGGCAAATAAACATTCCAAGCAAAACAAAATAGAAAACAACAACAACAACAACAACAAAAAAAAACAATCAACCATGGGTAAGAAATTTTTAGTATGAAACATACTTTACTTTTGGCCAAAACTTTGCTCTTGAATGTCACATTCACAACAAATGAATTATATGGGGGTTTCTGGTTGGAGAATTTAAAAGAGAATGAAGAAAGGAATATAAAGTTGTTTAGATAATAGAAATACATTAGGGGACTCATGGATCCAGTCCCATTAATGATCAACCCAGGAGCTTTGTTTCTAGCTAACTAAAGCCGGTTGGTAGTTTAATTCTCATTGGACAGCCAGCTGCTCTTTCCACCAACTCTCCAAATGGGGCACCATATTCATCCACATACCCAAACAAAACTATTGAGCTCACATAAACCACGAGAGCTGACTCCCTATTAGCAGGAATTATATGCCTATGGTACAAATCAAGCTATTTGGTAACCTGTTTTGAGGTTTTGTAATGTTCCCTGTTCCTACAGAAACATAATTTTTGTCATGGAATTGCACCCTCTTACTATATGGTCTTTTTTCTTTCAAATAGTCTTCCTCTCCCTTGTCATGCATTACATTGAATAATAATAGTTTCTTTTGCTAAGAGGTTTTCCATTTGAAAATGTCTTTTCAATCCCATTTCAAAGAACTTTCTAAAGATGTACCTATTTTATAAAAAAGCTTTACAAATGGAGCTCAGCTTTGAAAAGAATGACAAAGTAATAATTCAACACAGAAAACTTGCAAAGCTCGATGTAGGTTTTTTCTCAAGTACTTATTGAGCATTTCCTGGGTCCTTAAGTTCTCAGAAAGTCAGGAGAGAATGGTGAATTAAGAGTTTGTCAGACGTAGCTAGATGATACTATGGATAGGATAGAACACTGGCCCTGAAGTTAGGAGGACCTAAGTTCAAATCTGGCCTCAGCCACTTAAAACTTATTAGCTGTGTGATTTTGGGTAAGCCCTTTAAACACAATTGCCTCACACAAAAAAGTCGTTGGTCTAAGTTCTAGAAGACAGGGTTCACGTATCATTTCTGATACATAAAAGCTAAGTCACTTGGGCAAATCACTTAACCAATAAGGTTAAATGACAGCCAATAAGGCTGTCAAGCTACTCTATGATACATAGACAGTAATATTACTAATTTAATTTCTCTAATACGTAATACATGTTACACACCAAGTGTTCTACATTGGTATAGGAACTTTCTCACCAGGACCTTTTATATTTTGAAATTACAACTATTATTTTCTTAAAAGTATAATACTTCCTTGCAAGAAACAAACTGTGATGAGAGAGAAAAAATACATATAAAAATAAACAAATAATACAGTACTGAATTGTATTTTATTAAAAGGAGAAGTCAGTGTGGATTGGACCAGTCAAAGATGCAAACAGCGTTAAGGTTGTTGCCTCATCTCTTGATGTGGAAATAAATGGGAATATGTAGGAAAAATAGCAAGTGTGAGATTTTGATTCAGAAGCCAAGGGATAGGGGAGAATTCTGGGTAGATGTTGGAGTAGGTCAGAAGATTCCAATGTCTCAAATTTTCTCTACAAGTAACACAAAACAGTGCTTAGAGCAAACAGAGAGAATCAAAAACAAATAGGAGTTGGAACAGATATCTTGGGATAACCAGAGAAGTGTATACCTCCAGGCTAGTTATACTAAAACAAGTAGGGAACCCTTGCATTACTTGGGTTCAGATATAGCCCAACCACAGGAACTTTCATTTCCCAGGCAATATATGGGGGAGTTAGCTATCTGATTTGGGGAAAATTGAGGGAAGCTATGCTGATAAGGCGCAAGTGACTGCTGAGAGATGACTTGCCCTGGGTGAGAAGGAACTAGTATATTCTGGCTAAATACAGAAGCAGCAGAAGCAGGAATGCTGCTGACTGTGGGCACTTAATAAGATACCAGAGTTCTTAGTTTCTGCTTTCCAAACTAGAAGGGAGAACTAAAGGAGAACTTTAAGAATCAGAAAATCTAACCCCAATAAACAAGAAAGAAACTAGGGAGGTTAATAGGAACCTAGAACACTTGAATATGACAGACCTCTGGAGAAAATTGAATAGAGACAGAGAGGAATAAATCTTTTTCTCATCAGTGCCTGGCACCTACACAAAAACTGACCATGGGTTTAGGGCATAAAAGCCTCACAGTCAGATTAAGAAAGGCAGAAATTCAGATCACAATATAATAAAAATATGTAAAACAAGAGGACCAGAAAAGATAGACTAAAAATCAATTTGAAATTAAATAATCTAATTCTAAACAATGAATATGACAAACTAAATCACAGAAACAATCCAACAATTTCATTAAAGAGAATGACAATAATGAGACAATATATCAAAACCTATGGGATGCAGCCAAAGTAATTCTTAGGGAAAATTTTATATTTATTAAATAGCTACATGAATAAAATACAGAAAGATTAGATCAATGAATTGGGCATGCAACTAAAAAAAATAGAAAAAAGAAATTGAAAATCCTAATTAAAAATCAAATTAGAAATTCTGAAACTCAAAGGAGAGAGTAATAAAATTACTAAGAAAACTATTGAACTAATTAATAAAACAAAGACTTGGTTTTATGAAAAACCACCAAAATAGAAAAGTTTTTGATTAATTTTTTAGAAAAAGGAAACAAAACAAAACAAAACAAATTATCACCATCAAAAATGAATAGGTTGAACTTACTGCCAATGAAAAAGAAATTAAAACAATAATCAGGAATTATTTTGCCTAAATGTTTGGCAGCCACCCTGACAATCTGACCAAAAATGTATGAATATTACAAAAATATAAATTGCTCAGATTAACAGAAGAAGAAATGAATTACTTAAATAGTCCCAATTTAGAAAAAGAAATTGAACAACATATTAATGGACTTTCTAAGAAAAAAAATCTCCATGGCCAGATGGATTTACAAGTAGCTATTTGGAAAAATATTACCAAATTATGGTACTGATACCTAAACCAGGAAGAACCAAAACAAAGAAGGAGTAGACCAATGTCCCTAAGGAATATCGATGTAAAAATTTTAAATAAAACATTAGTAAAGAGTTTACAGCAACATATCAATAGGATAATACACTATGAATAAGTGGGATTTATACTAGGAATGCAGGGCTAATTCAGTATCAGGAAAACTATTGCCATAATTGAGCATATCAGTAACAAAATCAATAGAAACAAAGTTAAAAGCAAAGTACAAAGCTGAAAAAAAATTTTACAGCTAGTTTTTCTGATAAAGGTCTCATCTATAAAATATATATAGAACTGTGTCAAATTTATAAGAATACAAATCATTCCCCAATTTTTATATGGTCAAAGGATATGAACAGACAATTTTCAGATGACAAAATTAAATCATGTATGGAAAAATGTTCTAAACCACTATTGATTAGAGAAATGCAAATTAAAACAACTTTGAGGTACCACCTCACCCCTCTCAGATTGGTTAAAATGACAGAAAAAGATAATGATAAATGTTGGAGGGGATGTGAGAAAACTGGGACATTAATGCATTGGTGGTGGTGGTGTTGTGAAGTGATCCAACCATTCTGGAAAGCAATTTGGAACTATGTCTAGAGGATTATCAAACTGTGCATAATCTTTGACCAAGTAGTGCCTTTATGGATCTATATCCCAAGGAAATCGTAAAGGAGGAAAAAGGACCCACATTTGCAAAAATATTTGTCTTTTATCAAAGGAATAGTATTGTTTTTAAAAATGATGAAGAAGCTGATTTTAGAAAGGCCTGGAATAATTTGCATAAGCTAATGCTGAGTGAAATAAGCAGAATCAGTAATACATTGTACACAATAACAGCAAGAATGTGCAATGATCCACTATGAAATAGTGAAAATATGAAAAACTTGGTTGTTTTCAGCAGTTCAATGATTTAAGGCAATGCCAATAGACTTTGGATAGAAAATGCCATCTGTATCCAGAAAAAGAACTATGAAGAGTGAATGTATATCGGCCCATGTTATATTAATTTCTTTTTTCTGTTTTTTTTCTTTCTCATGGTTTTTCCCTTTTTTTGGTGATTTTTCTCACCCAACATGATTCATAAAACAATGTGTCTCAAAAATAAATAAATTAATTTAAAAAAATCAAATGAGAGAGACTGAAGAAAAAATGAAGGGAGAAAGAGAGAGAGAAAGAAAGAGAGGGAGAGAGAAAACAAACACTAAAAACAATCCAAGAAGAACAAAAAGATTATTAAAAAGTAGGTAAGGGGAAGCCCAATAAATAATAAAACAAAATATAAAGAAAGAAAAAATAGAAGAGAATATGAGAAAACCAACTGATCTGGAGAAGAGTTCAAGAAGAATTTTGGTTACCTGAAAGATATGAGCAAAACTTTTTTTTTTTTTTTTTATAAAACTATACAAGAAATAACTAAAGAAAATTATGCTGAAGTTTTAGAACAAGAAGGGAAAATAGGAATACAAAAAATCCACTGATTCCCCCCTGAGAGTGAGTCTAAGAGAAAAATCTATAGGAACATCACTGCTAAATTTCAAAACCCTTAGATCAAAGAGAAAGTTTTTCTAAAACTTTGACAACATTGACAACAACAAAACAATTTGAATATGTTTGAGCTACAATTAGAATCACATAAAATCTATTAGCAGCTACAATAAAAGACCACAGGTGTTGGAATACTATGTAATGACAATCAAAAGAACTAGGGTTGCAGTTGAAAATATACACAGCAAAATTAATCATAATCTTGAAAGGGAAAACAATAGGTAATTCCCATACTTTGGGGAATTTGTTGCAAAAAACCTGACGTTAATAGAAAATTTGACATATAAGAAATATAAGGTAAATATCAAAGACAAATTTCAAGGGACTCAATAAGGACAAATTGTTTATGATTTATATATGGAAATATAAACTCTATGTCTAAGATTATTAGTTATTGGGTAGTTCAGAGGAACTGAAATATATGACTCTAAAAAACAAAACTATGTAGGAAAAGACAAAAGCAATATATCATACTAATGAGATCTGAGAGTAAGGACTGACACAAAGGAATTAAATGGGGGAGGAGGGATTGTAGTTCTGAAGTTCTACTCACATCAGGAATGGGTTAAAGACTAAACAATACATATGCATTCTAGAAAGATATTTCTTTTCAAATTTTCTTGTAATTGTATTTTCTCTTCTTCTTCTATATATTCTTCTATAAAGAAGTAGGAAGGGAGGAGAATACGATATGGTGGGATATAGAAGATTGTATAGATTAATAGAAATGGCCTACACAGGGAGGAATACTTGGGATCAGAGGAGGCCAAGTAATAGCAAGGGAAATTGGGGGTAGAAGTAAAGTAAGAATCAGCAGGATAGGAAACAAGAGATAATGCAGAACCATTATAATGATTATCAGGAGTAGAATTTAATTAGTAAAAAACTGGTAGATCTTAGACAAAAGTTAAAATAGATTCAATCAAAAAAGAAAAATAGGGAAACTCCATTATATCTCAGCTATATTCATATTGTTTTAGATTATTTAAAACAATTAGATAGCATAAGGTTAGAATATTGCTATGGCAAAAGAAATGGTGATTAGGTGGATTTAGAAAAAATATGAAAATTCTCAGGAATATTATGATAGCCAACGGTTTATATTGTTGAGAAGAGTCTTGTTCCCTGACAATAAAGGGAATAAAAAGTGAAGCTGTCTAATCAGCACAACAGAAAAAGAGGGGCAGTTTCTCAGAGACAAAGATTTGGTATCTTCTCCAACCTTGGAATATGGATTTCTTGACAGATGGTCCAGAGAGTAAGTGAGAAAATAGTGGTTCAGAGGTACTCTCTTTAAGTGATAATGAAAATCAGTGATGACACAATGTGAAATATTTTTGTCTTCATTGCGGCCATGATGTTCCTGATGTTGTTCCTCATTCAACTCTTATATTAATAGACTCTTTATGAACTGTAAAGTTTCCACCTAATACATGGATCATATTGTTTAGAATTAGGATTTGTTCCTTTGTTGATGAGTTTCAGGAACCTGAAACTTTTGTTTTACAATATTCAATCATAGTTTATTTTCTTATTTTTCTGTTTTAATTTTTCTCTTCCTCCAGTGTAATAACAAATACCAAATCAGTTTTTTTTTTTTTAACATACTAAACATTAGGGTTGGCCAGTATCAGTCCTAAAATCATTAAATAGAAGAACATCTGCTTGAAGACTTAAATAACCATCAAGGAAGGATTGATGGGAGAAGTATCCTAACCCACTACTTCCATTCAAGTTAGAGTTCCTTTTCTTCAATTAATAAGATAATAAAACTGTCATTAAGATTTAGTTGGCTCAAGCGAGTCCAAATAAAGGCTAGAGTTATTGACATCATGTCATCTTCATCTGCATTAAAAAGAGTCACAAGCACTTTGAGGCTGAGTTTGCAGAGCAGAACGGGAAATTCTGAAGTCTGGAAACTTCACCTAGCTGAAAAAAATTGATGAAGTCATCATTGTCTTTGCTATGTTCCCTCCCTCTGCCATGGCTAATTAAATATTTTCTTGTTTATTGTTTTCCAATATTCAATATTGGATATTGATCCAATAAATGATACAATAAATGATCTGATCAACCCTTTTTTTTCCAGTATCGATAAGTTAAGGATATCTGAATTGAGTCAGACCCAGGCCAGTATATAAGCACAGCTATCACCACAAACACAATCATTGAATCCAAAGGTTTTAGTCATGTCATTCACCCTGAAATCTAAAGCACTAGTATTTCCAATCATTATAATTATTCTCTATCAATGAACTCTGCCTTAATATTAGAAAATTGCATTAATGCCTGGTACCATGTAAAGATTACTAAATCTAAAGTTATAAGGCCTTGGCATTGACATTTAATTGTTGTATACTGGGAGCAACTTACTCCTTTCTCTGGGTTTCTCTTTCCTTATCTGTGTAATAAAGGAGTGAAACTATGTGATGTTTAAGATTACTCTCTAGTTCCAAATCTCTGTATGTGTCTATATTCATCATAATTTTATGTTGTTTAACATCACATCTTTTTTTTTTTTTTTTTTTTTTTAGAAAATTACACTTTCCTTGCTATCATGAAGGTAGTGTGATACACTGAAAAGAATGGCCAATTTAGAATTAGAAGAACCAAGTACAGAACCTGGGCCAACCAACTATCTCTTGGATAAATTTTGGCAAACTATTTACTATTCTGTTACTTTTGGACTTTTTTTTCTGGGATTAGCATTGGATTTCTTTATATATAAATCTCTTTTATACTGGAACCCTACTAGAGATGCTTTGTTTGAACCAAATTAAGTAATCAATATTCATTATCCTTATCATATAAGACTCTGATGTGGACCAATTTGTAACATGAAAGAAAGAGTAGCAGGAGCAGAAAGATGAATGATTGAGAAGATTGAGGAGGCATGAAGGATCAGAGAATTTGGTCCCTTTGGAGCTCATGTGCATCTGTGAGAGAAGAAATCAAACTGTGAGAGATAGCAGAGCAAAGGGAGATGAGAAATTGCTGGCTCCTTGATAGAAAACTTTCTATTACTGTGCTTTGCAGTTGGTATCAAAGCAAAGAAAACACACAGACATCCAACAGCTTTAGGTATTTAGAGAATATTCTAGGGAAATATTATTTGATGCTCCATCAGTACTGAATTATTAATTATAGTCGTATAGTCTGGTAGTTTTATTCACAGATAAATCTATGTTGGAAACTATATGACCGATTACTTTTTTATAGTAGTTGGAAATTAATTGCCATTTGCAGAAACCAATGAAAGTTGATTGTAGTAAATTATTACTTGCTACATTAGTTGAAATAAGAAATAACATTAATCATTTTCAATTATTTGTGTCATCTGTCACTTAGAGTTCCTTAAAATTCTGAGAATTAATTCAGGTCTGAGTCTACCTTTAGAGAAAAGTCAATTTCTCTGTTAGATTCATTATTCTCTAAAGTGGATTTCTTTAGGAAAATCTCTAAAATGCATTCTGTGTATGATTTCTGTCTGGGATGATATATAACAATGTGTATAACAAAATCTCCTAAAATGTACTCAATGTATAAGGTAGTCAGAGTGGGACAAGTCTTTATTTTCTATTAATACAAAAAACTTATCAGAGTGCCAGGAATGATTGCATATAGAGACATTAAAACAAGAACATTATGCCTTTCCCTATGAGATATACAATTTGTAAAACTGCTGAACAAATATCACCTAGTCACATTTTCTTCGGATTTGTAATATCCAAGCTAATTATGACAATATTATGAAGGGATCTCACGATTAAGATCTGACTCCCTATGGCCTGGATTTAATCCTGTAGTTGCAAGAATTTCCTCGGTGGAGGAAGTTTGATCTGCTCCTTATCTTGGAAGTGAATTGTTACCAAAATATTTTTCTTGGAGAGCAATGCCTGAGTCTCAACTTGGAAACTTGCAATTGGGAACTATGGAATTTTAAAAGATTTACTTATATCATTCTAACTTCAACTTCAGTTGCCAAATGTTTGGCTTAAAATTTAATGTCTATAAAGCATAGCCTTCTTATGTTATTATGTCTCTTGATTCTAAGGATTTTACAGAAAATAATCATATGAAGCATTGTCAATAATATTATTATTAGTCCTGTCAGCCAATACCTGGAGTATGTAGACTGTCCCCCAAATCTTAGTACGTCTTTAAGCTATCATTTATTTATTTATTAAATGTGTTGCTTAATAAAGTTTGACAAAAACACACTCATGGAGAAAAGGTCATTTGAACCTAGATCCTATTAAGAAGCACAGTATAAAAACAGAATGATGAAAATTTTCTCTACAGTTGCCTATTATCTATTACCATTTTTTTTGGTATAAGGAAGTCTTAAATAAAAATCACAAACTTTATGTAGTTGCTTGGGAGCACTGAGATAACAAATGATTTGCCAGATGGCCTCCCAGGTAAAATGTGTCAAAGACTAGATTTGAAGTAGGGACTTGAACTGAACTCACTAACTTCAAGAGCAGGGGTCTATTCATTGTAATTCATTGCTTCTCTACCCTTAACATTCGTAGTATAACAATGAGCCAAAATGTATTACAGCTAGTTTGGAAAGTTGAATTATAAGATATAAATGCTGAATTCAGTGTCACTTTGAAGCTATCACTCATTGAAAGTATTAGCACAGGGGCTGGATGACTATCGGCCAGGGAAGCTACACAGGAGGTTTTGATATTTTGTAGACGATGGGACAAATACAGTATTTAAAGGGTCCCTTTCTGAGAGATGAGACTGTCTTTTAACTTTTTCGTACATTTCAGTATGTAGTACAGTGCCTGGCACATAGCAGACACTTAATAAATATAAAATGACTGATTGCAATTATAAGACTTTGTTTTATTTGATTCTGATCTGGCATAGGAAATCAATAGGTAATTAAATGCTATTTATAATTAGTAACTAGAGATTCACTTTGATAATAAAAACAACAAGGCACAGTGTCAAGAGAACTAAATATACCAAGTTCATTGATTACTTATTTATTAATAAACATAGGAAAAGAAAAAAAAACATTGCTATGTGCACAGCAGAACACAATAGGATTCAAAATAAAAAGCAATCAACTTTCATTTCAAGAAAGTCTATATAATAAATACTACCCATGGTGTACAGAACTGTCCATCTTTTCTTTGTAAGTTTTCTTTTGTTCTCTTCTGTGTCCTTTTTATTTTATTATTTTGCTTTCTTCCCCTCACACACAAGGCTACAATTAAGTGGATGTGTGCATGCACACATACACACACACATCCATATAGACACATATATCTATATATCTATATGTCACTTATATCTTATGTGAGTTTGAAAAAGTTATTTAACTTCTCTAAATTTCCTCATGTAAAATAACGGGTTTGGGCTATATGAATCCAATATGATATTTACTAGTTTTAGATCTAGGAAATAATAATAGCATGACCAATAATAACCATAGTAGCAGTAGATTTAGATATTATAAATATAGAAATACAGAGATAGATATTCACAGTAATAAATACAGAGAATAGAGAGAAAGAGATAGACAGACAGAGACAGGCATAGAGACACACAGAGAAAGACACACAGAGAAAACATATTTATTAAACAGAATATTTTAGGCACTATGCTAAGTGCTGGGATACAAGGACAAGCAAAAATAAAGATGGTGTCTGCCATCCAGAAGCTTATATTCTAGTGGGGAAAGACATGGAAGAAGTCTGAGAAGACATGGGTTACTTGGTTTGAGGAAAACATGGTTGACATGGGTGCTTCCTCAAATGGAAATCTGAGGGAGAGCTCATCAATTTGTGGATATTGCTATTGTATAAAGAAAGCTGCTGAGATACATTCATGGATTGATCCCGTTTGAAGTTTTAAGATTATTATCATAAATATTAGGAATTTGGGATCAATAATCAGAAATAACGAAGCATGTTTGTAATGCTCTTCTCTAAAATATAATATTTTCTGGGAGTAGGTTTCTTGGGGGGCTTCTGGAGGCAGCCTTAGTTACAGTTCAGTAATCAGAAGTGCAACCAGGGATTAAAGTCCTAAACCTTTATTGTCTTCTTCACTTGGAGCTTGGCTAGCTTTTCTGGATGCCTTCCAGATCTTAGTTGCAGTATTCTCCACAGGACAGCTTGCCACCACTTCTCTGTCCTTCTTAGTTCTGCCTGACTGCCTTCTCTAGCTTGTGAATCTCCTCGACTGAATCCTGGCTTCTGAATCTCCCAAAGTCCAAAGGTTTCTGCTTCAGTCTCCAGCTAGCACAAAGGTGGAAGATGGAATGAATCTGTCTCCTCCTTTGAGACCTTCTAATGGGCTTGTCCTTTCTGGCCCTGAGACCTCCTCCTTATATATGCTCTCTTAAAGGTGTGAATCTTGTGGAATTATAGTTAGTACTAAGTACATGTAAATTAGAGAATCATTATCTCATCAATTCCACTGACTTGGCACCTTGTAAGAATCCTAACACATGTTGTATGGGAAAGAATACTAATTTGATTTTTTCCCCTTTAAAATTATAATTTTGAATTGGATTAACTATAATTTGCCTTCAAATTCTAAATATAAGCTTAATTTATATTAAATTATAAACTACAGAAATTATGTTCAATCTTGAAATTTATTTTAATCACTCTAGGTGAGATGGGCATGACCATGGGAAAAAAGTACGCAAATGAGTTTGGGAACATCAGAGAAAAAGAAAACTTCATCTATTTTGCAATTTTTACCAGGGCCAACCTAATATAGAATGAAATAATACAAGAAGTAGGAATTAAATGATGAAAGTCGAGTTAATCACAATTATTTCATTGTTCTTTAGTAAAAAAGGAAATACTCATATCATGTGGAATATTGGAAACAACAGTGAATTCAGAATTAAGAAATTTGAGCATGGATCTTAAATCTGTTATTATTTCATTTTGTGATTTTAAACCCTCTGCAGATTCCTGATTCAGAAAATCATGGAGGTACCCTACCTTCTCAAAGGCAAACTCATCTTTCTTCATAGTCATACTGAAAATTGCAGAAAATATAACGTCAAATTGTGATTTATTGCTTTATGAACATTGCACACACACACATACACACAGAACATGAAGAGTAAAACTCATTGTAAAGGTCCTATTCTAGGAAGGAGAATTTTATGACTATGCGCTAAGAGCAAAAAAAGATTCCCTGCCACATATGGCCATGGATGTGAATTTGTTCAATGATCCTCTAATTGTTGACATTACCTCAGGAAAAAAAGGAAATGTATGCTAGCTAAACATATTTGCCAACATTGTGGAAGATAACTTAATAGAGTAACTTAACATTTAAACATCAGTGCTGCAAACCATTTGATATTTCCAAACTTCTGGCTTTTTAGTTTCCTTTTGTGTGTTTTCTTTCTCCATTATGAGAGAATTGAATGTAAGTTCCTTGAGGTTAGGATCTGCTTATTTTTTATTTGTATCCGAAGAACTTAATATACTTTCTTGCACATAGTAGATACTTTATAAATTTTTATAAACTGAATTGAATTTTTGACACAAACATTTCTTGGCAAATAAGTTGCACTCTTAGACCATCACAACTTTAAAGAATGAAAACTGTATAATCTAAAGGTGAATGGAAAAAAATAAATACATAATGAGTAAAAATGGCATGTGATATATTTTCATAGATGATTTATGCTCAAGAAATATTATGGAAGATATGCTTGAAGGAATGCATAATCAAAAAACAAGCTTGTATACGTGTGTTTTTAGTAAATATATCAAGAGGTTATAACAAATGAGCAGCCCAAATGTTCTACCAGTGCTCATTAATTTTAAAAAGATCTACAGGAATGCTTCCAGAACTTGGGTTATATTTTCTGTGGAAGATTTGTGGAGAAGCATAGGTAATTTTAGTTGTTGATTTGAAGACATGAATAGGTTGTCATAGGTGAATAGTTTGCATACTTGTATAAATGAAATCAGCAAAATTTTCATCAATTGAAACTGGATGTTGTGAACTTTAATTATGAAGCTTGACCTGAAAGAAATATTATGAGAAGGCATCTCCTACTTCTCTTCTTTTAAGAGATAGAGGACTATGGTCATGGAATATTGCACAAAATATCAGATATTTTGGAGTATGTTTTGTAACTATATAAATTTTTTCTTCATTCTTCTAAGGTATGACTCACTGGGAGTTGGAGGGTGACACAATGGAAAACAGATAATGGAAAAACAAAAAAAAAGTGTTAATAAAATTAGTTGAATATAAATGTGAAGTTTGGACTAGATAACTTCTCATATCTTTTTTTTTTTTTTTTTTTTTTTTTTTTAGCTCTAGCTTTCTATGAGTCTCTTGGATTTTGTTCACTTTTTTTCTGGCATGTTCTAATAAATTTTGTAAAAACTTAGTAAGTAAATCAAAAAACCTTAATTATATAAGATCATGGAAAAAAAAAAAACCTAAATTCACTAAGACTTTTGAAACACTCTATATGTTAAATATTAATATGGTACCTTGAGCATAGTATAATTTCTCTTTTTATATCTTTCTATCTCATCTATATTTACTGTGAGTTAATCTGAAATAATGATTTCTTTCTTCCTTATTTCTAACAATCACCATCCCTGGTTCCTCTCAAAGTTCAGTTCAAATGCCACATCTTTCATTAGACCTTTTCTGACATCCCCATTTGGGACTTTTTCCCCCTGGATTTATCTTATATTTATATGTGAATATGATGTATTTCCATATAATTGAAAGTTCTTGAGGTCAATGCCATGCAGCTGAAGTATCTATCACTGATTCTCAATAAATGCTTGTTAATTGATTGAATCAGGTGAATAGATAACTTTTTCAGCTTGGATTCTAACCCAGGCAGAATTAAAGAGAAAGGGAAGGTCCAAAAGGCCACTTTTACTTTGTTGAGCTTCTATTGTTACCGATTAGGACTATGGAGATTATGGAGCATGGGAAGGGTCAAGAGATTAGAATACTTTTAGTACAAAATTTCTACCTTATTGAAGACTTGGGAAAAGAAACAGCCTAGAAATTTCTTTTCTACTGCATCAGCTTCAGCCATATTTGGGACTGCAAAGAAACAGGGAGAGAGGCAGAGAGAAACACAGACAGAAACACTGACATTCTATTGCGTGCAGAAGAAAAAAAAATGGCAAGATATTTCTAGAGAACCATGTAATTATTTTTTGGAGCAAAGGTCAAGGAAATTACAGGACCATCAGAAAATGATGATCAGAAAAATATCTGCACACCATATTTTAGGAAATCAGATACAATTTACCAATCATATTTTTTTAAACACAAAGACTGAGACTCTGTATTCATTTAGAACTAAAATGAGGGGCTGGAGCAAAATATATTATACTTTAACTGAATTCAAAAGATAAGAGGTAGGAAATCATTTTGGGAACAGCTTTTACCTCATCCAAGAGCAAGAAGAGCAAGGTCAAATTAATTTTAATTTGACTTCTCCCTCACATACTTTAGGGAATGAAAAAGGACAAGATAGAACCTTAAGCCATTCAGAATCCCTGGAGGAATTATTAACAAAGGTTACTAGAGCAAGTAGTTCAGGCTACAATCAGTATTTCTGTGAGACTATTCTATACTCTCCCCAAGCCATGGGTTAAAGAATTCACATGGCAGTGCTATTGTTTCTGCTTTTCCACCTCCACATCCATTTCATCCTCCCCCTTTTCCTCTTCCTTTTCCTCCTCTTTCTTTTCCAACACAGAAATTCGATTTGTTTCTTACCTGTTAATTGCTATTTATTGTCTGTTCAAGGAAGAGAAGGAGGGTAGATGGGTCTATTCAAGTTTCCAAACTCAGCAGCTACCTGGAAATAGTGGGGAGGGTCCCCTGCTAACCCTACACTCCCCTTATTACAGCCAGATCATCTCTTAAGTTCCCAGAGGAACACTGAGAAACAATCAGACATATTGGGAAAGATTGGGAAGGTGGCTGGTTTGGCAAGAGACTGAGTGAGCAGCTGTCCACATCCTGGCCAGATACTCTGCAGCTGGAAGGCATTCTTTGCTATCTGAGCATTCCAGAGCCTTTGTTTGTCAGCCACCATATGTTTCTAGTCCCCACAGATCAAATGCAGATCATTTTCAATTAGTCCAGGACTTCAGTCCCTTTGGAGATAACTGGGCCAAACTTCATGCTGACCAGGACTGTCACCTCATCATTCATGGTGTAAAAGGCTACAAATTCAATTAGTCCACACCCCCTAGATGATGACATCATCAAACAATTCCTCATACCCTGAGAAGGGGATACTTTTCCCAAACATGGCATTCCAGAGGCAGGTACACAGCTGATCTCAGCTTCATGGGCCAACGTGTTCTGAACTGTCATACACCCATGACTGTGGGCCAATTGCCAGTGTGGAATATTCACTTTCTTGTTGCTCTTCAAGGTCAGATAGAACATGACAGCATCATCAGGAGCAAAGATTTCAGAAATGTTTGTCTTGTTAACAGGAATGAATCCCTGGACATCCATGCTTATTCTGCTGTTTAAGGAAGCCTGGCTGGCACCAAACCCATGCCCATTATGCACTTTTCATCCAGAAAGACCACTTTGCCACTCTTTAGTATCCCCTCTTTCAGCTTCCTTTCCTTGGTCTGAAGCTCCCCTAGTCAGGATGTTGGTACTTCTCAAATGGTAGCTGCTGAAAGAGATGCTCTTGTCCATCACTTTCTTCTTCCTCCTCTGCATCTGTGGGGTATATTTGCTGGCTTGAATATGTGCCTTCTCCTTCTTGATCTTTACCTGGAGCTTGGGCAGACTGTCTAGGTCCAGAAAATCTTCGATGTCTCCAATGGAAATTTTGAAATGGGCCCCATTCCAGGGGCATCAGACTCTGATAAAAACCCCTTTCACCATGGGGCTCTGTAGTGCAAACAGTTGTGAACCAGGGCATGGGATTTCCTATTCTCCTTCACCAAGTGGCAACCCTTGCTCTACTTCCTGCCTCCGGCCATTCTCCAAGTCCTTGAGTTGGCACACTGTGGTATCTGCTCAGTAACAAAAATTGGAATAATGATGCAAGGTTAGCAGCCAGGTGAGGAAAAGAGGAGGGAAAAAAGAAGGGGGCAGGAGGAAGTGCTGTGGGAGGATCAAAGGAGGGTGGAATGGGTGCTGCATCTTCTTGGAAGGGAGGACTGCTAATAGACCCTTCTCTTGGATTAGGCACTCCCCAAGGCTCATCAAATACTTCCTTTAATGCCATGACTCTCACCTCATTCCTCTTTGAATTTCCTTCTCTGTAAAATGAGGAAGTTGCATGAGATGATGTCAAAGCCTCTTTCAGCCTGCAAATTAAACTCACTGCCTTTGCCCTCCCATATAATGTTCCTTCTGTAATGTCCCTCTTCCTCTCCAAAGTTCTAATCCCACCCCCCACCTCTATGTTCATCCTTATGGCAGTGCTTCCAATAATTAAGAAGACAGGAAAACAACCTCCACTTTGGAAAGAGACGATGATGATGGTGACAGTTGTAGAATACAGGCTAGCTCCCTGGAGGGCCTCAGATCAGCCAGAGTCAGTAAATCAAAGTCCTTGGTTTTTAGGGGGAAAAGTGAAGGAGGCAGGCAAGCTGCCACACAGCTTGCCAAAGATGTATCCTGGATTCTGGCATCCAGAGTCTCCAGACTTTCTCCTCATCCTGCTGCCAAGTGACTCTGACTCTTTCCCTCTACCCTCCAATCCTTGTCTATGATTATCTCACTACCAAACATTCAACAAGCATCAATGGTGAGGAGAGCCATCATCTAAATATATGCTAATAGAGCCATTGTCTCACATCAATAGGTAGCCTGAAGTGCTCTCTTTTCTGATTCAGAGTTTCAGCCTTCTACAGACAGTAGTGATGGTTGAGACCTATTCACTAGCCATTTCAAATGACAAGTCTAAGGGAATTTTTACACACACACACACACACACACACACACACACACACACACACACACATATATATATATACATATACACACTAATATAGAAAAGGAAACTCTAGGATGACGAGCAACTAAAGAAGGAGACAACATCCCTGCCTTAATTAAAAGTAACTCTCAAGGTTAAAAAAAAAGTGAGTTAGTCACAAAGACTCAGAGTGGATGGATAGTTTTTAAAAAGATAGGAAGAGAGAAAACATAAAAGAAATTATAAAAAAAAATGAGAGAAATCAAATCTGGAAAAAACTGGACAAACAATTTGGAAAACACTGAATTATGGATAGCCAGGAAGGAAGCATAAAGGAAATACTTTTTAAAAATTCAACAATTCAATACAGTTAATAAAAGTAAAAGGACAAAATGTAAGGGAAATTTGAGGTATTTACTATGATAACCAACATTTAAGAATCACTGGGCTTCCTGAACAGCAAGAAGAAATATACATATATATTGTTACCATACCAAATCACAGAAAAAAGTGCACAGAAATGTAGAAAACAAGGCAATAAATAAATAAATTAATAAGCAATGTCCTGAAAGAATCTTCAAATATTAAATTATAAATCAAAATTTAGGGGGCAGTTAGGTGGCACAGTGGATAGAGCATTAGCCCTGAAGTCAGGAGGACCTGACTTCAAATTTGGACTCAGATACTTAACACTTCCTAGCTGTGTGACTCTGGGCAAGTCACTTAACTCCAGTTGCCTCAGCAAAAGAGAGAGAGAGAGAGACTGAGACTATTGTCCTTTCATAATATCACTGTCCCTATAATTGGTAAAAGAAAAAAAAAAACTACAAAAACTTAGAACATGGATATCAGAGAGAAAGAGAATGGAAGAAAATCTAATGGAAAGGAAAAGAAGATGGGAGATGACCTGATTACTTAATAATAATTCAGGTTCAAAGCTGGGGGTGAAAATTTAAACATCAAAATGAGAGGGGCATAGAGCAACTAGGGTAAGTTTTATCTGAGCCATGCAAGGAGATTGTATTCTATTTTATTCCACTGGTAAAGTGGAATAAAAGTAAGTCAAGGAAAATCTCACCTGATACATATACGTGCATGCGCGCGTGCGCGCGCGCGCACACACACACACACACACACACACAAACACAGAACAAATTCCAATGTCCAAGGAGTAAGAAATGCAAAAATAAAGAAAACAGTTTGTTGAATTTTTAAAAGCATACTCTGATATGTGGTTTAGAAATAGACAAATAAATATATCTTTTATATTTGTACTCTTATTTCAAATACATATTTATGTTTGAAAGAAAAAATATGTTTGAAATACATCTGAAATAAAAAGAAATGAAATAAAGATTTGAAATAATTTGAAATATACATATGTATACATGTGCATACATATATATAATCTTTGAAATAAGAACAAATATAGAAGGCAAAGGCAAATAAATTGGATTTTAAGTTGAAATATTAAAATTGCTGGTGGTTCTGAAAAAAAAAAGATTTGTATATGTTATATAGATTTTAAATTAGATCTTCAAGCAGTATGAAAAGGGTCTATCTTAATACCTGTGGGATATTACTTAAGTATTACAAGTGATGTATGAAGAAATGAAAATATATAAGGATCAAACAAAATACTAAATGGTTTATCACCAGGAATAGAGGGTATAAAACTGAGATTACTCATGACATATAGTGCCATAATATATGCTGAAGCAAAAAGTATGAGTGCAAAGTATTAGGTTGATGGAATACGAATGATAATGGGAAGATGAATTATCCTTTAAATCAACATTTCTCAAACTCATTTTTATAGGAGCCTACTATTCTCTAATCTATAAAAACTTACTTTCATAAGTACATTTTCTTACTGGAATTATTTTCCTTGCTAAAATATTAAATTCAAATATATTAAAATCACACAGGTTTAGCAAGTTTGGGATATGGAAATAATCTTTATTTCTTCTATTTTGCCTTACAATTTCATCATACTTCATTTTTATGAACACATTTTATGGCAAAAATCAAACAATCCTATTACTTTGGAATTTTTTTTTTCTTTCAATGATAATCTACTCACAGGAATCCTTTCTAATATTTCAACTTTAGATGGGATCTTTGGTGGAAGTCTATTCCTTTTTCGTGTTTAAAAAACTCATTTCTTGAAACTATTCCAGTCCCTTGAGCCCATTTTAAGGTCCTAATCATATGCAAAAGCTAATCAAATCATAACAGACTTCATTGATCACTCTCTTATCTGAAAGAATGGAATTATACCATTCTTTTCAGTATACATTATACAAAATTAGAGAACTTCACTTCAAAGCTTAGTTCTGCTACTTGCCTATGTGACCTTAAGTAATTCCCTTAAGTTATCTAGGTCTCAGTTTCTTAGTCTTTAAAATGAAGTAATCCAATTACTCGATCATCAGATTCCCTTTTAGCTATGATTGCTTTTACTGTTGTCATGTGTTGTTATATAATGTTTTACGTGTTTTTATCTTGTCTTCTCAATTGTATTATAAACTTTCAAGTGCGATGGTTATACTCTACTGTCATGTGCATTCCTAACTCATTTAGCCTAATTCCTGTGTTGTAGTATCTCTGATGGTATACTTGGATGGTATAGTGAAAAAGGCTGCTGAGTCATTTTCAGGACTACTTTCCACCTTTGGTATGCATTGGATCCACCTAACTTTTACCTTGGCTCCAAAAAAGCTGTAATATGCAAAGTGCTCACACCCTCATAAATTGTTTTGGCGGACGGGATAAACCAATTTGAATGCAACTGAGGGGTCTCAAATCCTATGGTATGTTAGGAGGGTGTCTACATGAGTATGTGGTGGAATAGGCAGATGAAGCAGGCGATATGAAACATTTAGAACTTGGTTCTTGAAGTCAAAGAAAAATTTTATGATGACCTGGAAACAGTTATCATCAAATTTGCCAAAAGAGAACAAGATTATAGTTCTGGATGACTTTCATACTATTAGATAAGGCAGGAAGTCCTTGGGAGGAAGTTGGAAACAGCAACAGCAATGGTCATTTACTATTGAAAACTTGTGCATCTCATGACTTTCTCAACACCAACAGTGTCTTCCATTTACCTAAATGCAAGAAAACTTCATGGATGCATCCTTGCACCAAACAATTGCATTTAATAAATTATATGATTGTAAAAAGAAGAATTAGGACAGGATGTAAGAATGATGATGGCAATGTATGGTGCTGAGTACTGGGCTGATCATAGACATCCTTCCCAAGGTAAATATTAGCATTCATCAAAAGTGATATTCCCAAAGCAAAATGACTACGAGAAAAATGTCAACAGATTAGAACTTTTCTCTTAGAGAGAACAGTGAAACAGAAAAGGAGAGGGCAACCTTCAGAGATTTGCTGCACAGCATTGTATTAGCTCAACTGGATCCATAACACTCACAAACATCAAGACTGCTTTGACAAAAATGCTAGGGAAACTCAGAAGCTACTAAATGAAAAATGAGAACTCCACAGAGTATACCAGCAGAGTTCATCCTGTTCTAAGAAAGTAGTAATCAATTACATCAAAAGTAAAAGACAAAAACAAAAATTTTAGAGAGATACAGGATTCTTGGGCCTGTAAGAAGGCTAGTAAGAAGGTAGATGAAATTCAGTTTTATGCTGATATTAAAAGTGCAAAGAGCTTTTATGATGAACTGAAGGCTATTTAGGGCCAAAGATCTGTGGCACATTTCAACTGCTCAGTGCTGATGGAGCCACCTTGATTAATGATAAGGCTATGATCCTAGAGAGATGAGGTGAACATGTCCATAGTGTTCTAAATAGACCATCATCAATCAATGTTGAAGCCATTGATCATTTACCTCAGATTAAAAATTAATCCAAGCTGAAGTTCCAACTAAAGAAGAGGTCCTCATGTGGCAAAGTAGTTGCTGCTGATTCTATTTCAGCTGAGTTTGACCAAGTCCATTGCTCACATAAAACCTGACTGAATTTTTAAAGTTTATATGACAAGAAAAGGTTATACCCCAGGAGTTCAAGGAGGCATCCATGGTCCATCTCGATAAAGATAAAGGGAATGAATTATCCTGCAACAATCACAGGGAGATCTCTCTTTTACTCATTGCTGAAAAGATTTTTGCTAGAGTTGTTCTTAATAGGTTGATATTTCACTTGACAGGTCACCTAATTGAGACCCATTGTGGCTTCAGAAGTGGGACAGGAACATTTGATATGGTTTGCTGTATGTCAACTCCAAGAGAAATGTTAGGAGCAGAACAGGTATATCTGTACAACATTTGTAGATGTGACCAAATCCTTTGATACTGTCAGTCACAAGGATTTAGGGAAATTATGTCAAAATTTTGTTGCTCAGAAAAATTCATTAGTATAATACGTCAATTTCATGATGGCATGCTTGCCCAGGTTTTGGACTATGTACAATACACTCAAGCTTTCCCAGTCACCAATGGAGTGACACAAGGCTGTGTGCTTGTTTCCATGCTTTTTAGCAAGATGTTTTCATTCATCTTGTCAAATGCCATCAGTGAGGATGTATGTGGCAGTAAGGTCATCTAGTATATCGATGGTACTTTCTTTAACTTGAAAACTATAAACCAAAACTAAAGTGGAGGCAATATTGGTGCAAATTTTTGTTTGTAGATGATAATGCACTCAATACAGCCTCTGAGGCTGTAACAAAGGTACTCTGAAGATGCAACAAAGCATGTGTCTATTTTCTTATGCTTGTGCTAATTTAGGTCTAACAATTAAAATTAAGAAACCACAGGGGCTCCATTATGCAGCACTATCCCATCCCATATGTGGAACCATTGGTTACAGCAAATACAGATATTTTGAATACTGAGGATAAGTTAACAAATAATGGTAGTATACTTTCTAGGGAAATCCACATTGATAATGAGGTTGAAACATGCATTCCTAGAACTTGCTTAATGTTTAGGAGCCTCTGAAAGTGTGGGAGAGGAGAGAGTATTAAGCTATGAATGTGAAAGTCTAAGAGCTGTTGTGCTGACCTCATTGATGTATGTTTATGAAATCTGCACTGTTTGTCAGCACCATGCCAGCAAACTTAATTGCTTCCATTTAAAATGTCTTACACAAGTTCTGAAAATCAGGATAAAATAGCAGACACTGTCCTTTCTTGAACTAAACTGACAACTATCAAACTACTGTAGAGAACACAACTCTTTTGAATTGGCCACATTATTTGAATGCCAAATGCCTGCCAAAAAAGATTATTTTATGGAGAACTTACACAGGACAAGCTTTCACATGATGGTCAGAAAAGGTACTAAAAAAAGCACTCTAAACATCTCTTTTGAAAATTTTAGCATTAATTGCACAACATGGGAGACACTGGCACAAAACTGACCAGCATAACATGCCCTCATCAGAAAAGGTGCTGTGCTCTGTGAGCAAAACAGAATTGAATTACCTCAAAAGAAATGGTGAGTTATATAAAATTAGAAAATCCACTTGAAAAATTTATATTGATTATTTGTGCCCAACCTGTGGCAGAGTATTCTGAACTCATATTAATCTAATCAGTCATAATTGGTCACAGTGTAACTTGAATGATGATGACATTTTTGTCTTCTCTGAGAACAAAGGACAACAGCCACCAGTCAAATCTTTTTAACAGAGCAGTTCAATAAATATTTCTTGTCATTCTTGATATCCATAAATAATAGAGGGAAGATTTTCAAATAAGTATCATGCAGCTCAAAATCAAGTCTAAAACATTTTTGAGATCTAACACATTCAACTATGAATGTACTCATAGACTGAATTTATCAATGAGGTTTGCTACCAAATAATGTAGTTGACATCAAATGATGAGATTAGGATAGCAAATCCTAATTCAAAGCATGCAAAATGCAAGGCACATGCAAAGAATTCACAGTGACATTCTCTTGCCAAAAGTTATTTTTATTTATGAGAAGAGGTTGCAGACAAAATGAAGAGGTAAAAGACACTAGGAGTGATAAATATGAAATAGATATAGGAGAGCATGTAGGTAGGAAGGAAAAAGCTTTAAATAATTAAAAAGTGAAAAAAAAACACAAATTAATTCCCAATTAACTAGAAGAAAGGGAATACACCATGATGTGGGAGTATATCATTGAATGACAGGCTAAATTTGTAAAGAAGTTTAGCACCTTAAAAGAGTGAGCTTAAGATACCACAAGGCAGAATACTGTGGTGTTTCCCAAAAAAAAAATTCATTAAAGATGGTGTAGGCCATGGGCAGATTTATAGGAAAAATTTAACCTTGAGGGTTTAACATCATTACTTGATTTTTGATTGGATTAGTCAAGTGAAATGTCCCAAGATCTTCACAGGTGTGGAATCATAAGACTGAGTTTATCCCCATTAGTTCCCTTCTCTGCTTACCTCAAGTACTATAATCTAATCAATACTTCAGGATTTCTCTGTCACCCCATTTAATTACCCAGGACATCATTGGTATCATCATTATTAAAAGAAGAGATATTTACAATTGTATAAAAGGCAGTCATTTCTTTTTTTGTATTTGTTTAGGTCATTTTGACAGTTAGGCTTGAGAAATTGTTGCTTACCACCATCTATGGTAACAATGATAACAATGTTAGTGTAGACTTTTTACAGTAGTCAAATTATAAAAATTGCCATCCATCTTTCCTCTTGCACGTCCCCAGATAAAGAACCTGAATTGCTGATGACAAAAGAATCTTTGTCTAATTCTGGAATATTTTATAAGGCATACTTTGAAATGGGTCCAGTTGGACCATCTCTGAGCTTTTTAATGAAAAGTGATTTCATTTGATGGTAGGCAGTCATAATGTGAAACATTAAGCTCAGAATTGTACAGAATTTTTATAAAATCATCAAATTATAGTGATAAGAATCATGAGACATTTTCCTTTATGATCTATATAAGATTTCTGGACATAACATTTACTGTAGCCCTGAAGGTTCATCTGACTATCTTATTTACACTGGCTTTTTTTTTTTTTTTTTTGGCATTTTAATAGCCACTATCATGGGTTTCTTTTTAAATTGTTACATTTCATATTTTTTCACTGTAGCTACAAATTACCCCAAAAGGAAAAGTGTATTTTTTTTTTTTTTTTTTTTTTTTGCCTATAGAATGAGCTTGGGAATAGAACCAAAGAGCACTTAATGAGTGGCCACTGCTTTGCATTTTACATAATTATTATAATTATAGCTGTGGTGAAGACTTATTAAGTTGAAAATTCAGAGATCAAACAGGAACTGTGAATTGAATGTCCATTTGAGGACTGATAGATGTAGTATTCTTTGTCCTTGAATAACTTCATCACTAGTAAACACAACTTGGTATGGTCAGAAGAATGTGTTTTTCTCTCCTCTATCTTCTACATCTTTGATATTTTTTTCTTTTGTATGTTAAACTTTCTATATCTCTATCTTCTTATGTCTCTTTGTATTTCTCCATCTCTCTCTTCCTGTGTATCTATTCTCTGTTTCCATCCAGAGAGCCTTAATTATTTAGGGAAATTTGTAAAACCAAATTGTCTCTCTCTGTCTCTCTGTCTTTCTCTCTCTCTCTATCTCCCTCTCCCTCTCTTTCTTTGTCTCTGCCTTCCTCTCTCTTTACCTGTATTTATGATGTAATGCCAGAGAAACTGAGCAAGACAAATATTAGAGAACATTATAATAGTTTATTAAATGGAGAGATTTACTGGGACCAAATGATCCATGTTTGGTCCCAGGGCTGAATGAGACTATTGTCTCAAAGAATCCAGCCCTGAATGTCGGACAGCAAGACTCTTTTATAGGATAACAAGAACAGTGACATAATGGGGGAGGTACCTGGATGGGGATAATCTAATTGGGGGAGACACCTAGGATGACATAATGGAAGGAGATACTGGAGAGGTTACTGATATTCTAATGATGCGTAAAATGGATAGACCTTTATCCTGTCAAACATTAAGAAGGAATGATTATAACCTAAAGATATAAAACCTTTATCTTATCAAACATTAAGAGGGAAAGATTATAGCCTGAGGCAGAGTAACTAAACAGGACAATTAGAGAAACTGGGTCAGGACATTAAAAGGGAACTGTGGCACAACAATGACAGTTTGTTCATTCATTTCAGTCATGTCCAACTCTTTGTTAACCCATTTGGATTTTCTTAGCAAGGATACTAGAATTGTTTACCACTTCCTTTTCCAGCTTATTTTATACATGGGGAATTGAAGCAAATAAGGCTAAATGACTTGCCCAGTGTTACAAAACTACTATGTATCTGAAGCTGGATTTGAACTCAGATTCCCTAACTCCAGAACTAGTACTGTATTCACTGTGGTATCCTTCTCTACAATTTCTGTTACTGTTGGCCAGCCCTTCTTACTGGATATTCTCTTTTCTCTGAATTTTCATGATGCTGCTCTTCTATAGTTCTCTTTTTACCTCTAAGATCCCTCCCAGTTTTTGACATTCATTATCTCCATACTGAATTTGCTGCTCTGCCTGATTTCAACTCCAAGCACAAGATGCTCCTTCTAGAACTTATCACTTCTAACATTGCTAACTCAAACCTTAATTGATACTATCTTCCATTGCCTCCTCTTCCCTCTGGAGGGCTGAAAAGTAGTTTTAAATTCCTCTGAATGTCTTACTTTAGAATTAGATTAGATTAGATTCTCGGATTATCCTTCTTTGCATGTACTCTTCTGCAGATTTGCCTGGGCCAGGAAAACCCCTAATTTCCTCTTCTTCTTTGCCTTTCCTGGTCTTTTCTATTTCTTTATGCATGATTCCTCTCTTTCTATTAGATTGTAAACTACTTGAGGAAAGATTAATTGCCTCCTCAGTGCTTAGCACAGTTCGTAGCATATAGAAGGCACCTAATAAATTTCATTGTTTTATATTATCCATATCCCATTTTTTTGTGTGGCTATATCCTTGGACTATGTAGGCTTTACTTTATTCTTCTATACCCTTTTCCTTAGCAAGTTCATCATCTTCCATGGGATTCACTTGGTTTTATATAGAGAATGCCCACATTTATAAGCTAATTTTTTATTTCTCTCCAGAGCTCCAGTTTTATATTTCTAGCTGCTGTTTGACATCTCTACCTGGGATATCCCATATTCATTTCTTTTTTTTTTTTAATAACTTTTTATTGATAGAACCCATGCCAAGGTAATTTTTTACAACATTATCTCTTGCACTCACTTCTGTTTCGATTTTTCCCCTCCCTCATTATTCTCATCATTCAGTTTTACAAAATAGGAATCATCCTTTATTCTTCTCTTCTCACCTCTCAACTGTAATTATCAATTGTTGAATCGTGTCAACTTTATTTCCTTAACTTCTCTTCCAAACATCTGTTTCTACTCATATCACATCCCCAGTTCAAGCTATCATAAGCTTTTGCCTTCATTAATGCAATATTCTCTAAATTGATTTCTCTCATCTATCCTTCATATAGATGCCAATTTTAGCTATTTCTGAAGTGGGAGTTTTTGCTCATGATGCCTCCTGTCAAGAAGAATCTATTATTCCCCATTATCTTTATGTTAAAGGGCAAACTCTTCTATTTGATATTTAAGGCAATTTAACATATCTTTGTAGGATTATTCCCCACAACATTGTGTACTGCAGTGGTCTCAAACTTAAATAAAAACAAGGGCAAACAGATAAATACATAAGGATATCTGTAGGTACACATTGATTTAGAAAGCCACATGTTAACATTATGTTTTATTTTATATTAATTATTTTGTTAACTATTTCCCAATTACAGTTTAATCTGGGCAGCATCCAAGACTAGGCCACATATTTAACATTTCTGCTATAATGGATAAAGTCTTGGACTTAGAATTAGGAAAACTTAGGTATGAATCTTGTCTCATAGTCTTATTCATTTTTGACTATACCAGACACTTTACATCTGCTGCCCTTAGGTTCCATATCTGTTAATTTCTCTAGGTTAGATGCAATTATCTCTAAGATTCCTTTCAACTCTAAATATACATACATACATATATATATATACATACATATATATATATATATATATATATATATATAAACACATATATATTCCTAAATATCTAATGTTTTTCCACTGTATCAAAGATAAGAAAAAATTGGATGAATTTAAAATCATTTAAATAGTTATGTTTTTCTCTTTCATCTATTACAACAGTCAATAGTGCATTAAAAGTTTTCTATAAATTTCAAAATAAGTATAAACACATTGTAGAAACTGCTTCTGGCATACATAGACACTAGAAATATAAAAATAAGAAAATGTTACTTTTCTTTTTTTTTTAATTTGTAAAATATTCCCACTCAAGAGAGAAAATATGATTGTTGAAATGGGATTCTAGATATGAAAATAGACTCTGCTTGTCTGGTATGAAAGGATGAAGCTTGAATATATTTTCCCAATGCTTTCACAAAAGGAATGAATGATCCATGAAATAAAAGAATATGTAACAAGGACAAAAACTAATCATTGACATGGACTAATCCCCTTCAAAACAAAAAATAAAAATAATGATAACTCATATTTCTGTATTTTGCCATTTATTGAACCATAGCTTCCTCCCACTGTGAATAAATTGTCCTTGAAACGAATACACAACACTAGTGGGTTCTAGCTCAGGCTCTTAAGTAATTTGTGAGATTTAGTAAATTATTTAATTTTAAGGTTCCTCATCAATGAAACAAATAGTTTGGATAAGATGGCATCTGAAATTTCTTCATGTAGGAGGCTGAGATTTTGCAGTACTTTATGAGGTATAAAAATACTTCCTTTACAAATCTGTGAGGTAGTTACTGAATTTTTCAGATGGGAAAACAGGCCCAGTAAAATCAGATGACTTTTCCAAGGTCACAAATTACTTCTACTTTGATAGAACTTGCCAGGGCTGTCTGTTCTTTTCTGAAGGCAATTTATTCTCCCCATGAATAATGATGGCTCAATGGCAAATACTTAAATTTGATCAAGCTATCCATAAAAGTAAATTGATAGAAATTTTTATTAAATGTAGGGCTCTTTCATTACTTGAGAGATGGGATTATTGAAATAGAATCAGTGCCTTCAAAAATCTCCCTGAGAAAAGCAAGATTTTATTCTCTCATTTCTCGCTTATCCACCCACTAGCTCTTTTTCTATTTAACTGTGGGATATGTTAAAATTTGTTCTATTTGTATGAAAATATTCAATTTAGTTTGCCTGGGCAATTTATATGACAGTGGAGAAATTGCTTACAGTAATATTATATTTTAATCATAACTACAAAATGCTTCTCTTCCAATCACTGTAATTAAAGTAATATAACAATTCATAACAGTTACCTCCTAGAAACACTTTCTATTTAGATGCAAGAATAACCTGAAAGTGATATTAGTGCTTATTTTGTGTGTGTATGTGAGTGTCTGGGGCAGGGGGAGGAGTGGGGTCTATGTTTGTATGTATTTCTTTTTCTTAATAATTCATCAGCTACCAGAGCAATACAAAATAAAGGATATATAGTAGCAGTAGACACACACACACACACACACACACACACACACATATTTTCATTGACACTGGAATCTGTTGTTTTCTTTTTGTATTAGCTGAACTTTACAATTGAGACTGTAATTATTGGTTCTAAGTTACCATATTAACTATTTCTTACTAAATTGGCTTGCCCATTCAACCAATGGATATAATAAGGTTTTTGTTGTTGCTGTGTTTTTTTTTTTTTTTTTTTTTTTTTTTGCCTGTCAAAACATTTTGACTTCTTTTAGATATTGATCCTGGATGAATGTTGAATAATGACCAGTTACTTTATAGCCAATGATTTATCAGCTAATGCTTGGAGGATTAAAATTTCCCTGTTTTATAAATGATGGCAATAATTTCAACTTTGTACTACTTAATGCCTTTGGAGTTTTCACACATATTCTATAATAAAAGAATACCAGACATGCATTGATTTGGTTTGGTTTTATTTTCTTTGAGATATGAATGCTCCCAGACAACTAAATAAGGGGAAAATGTAATTTATCTGGAAAAATCAGAAAAAAATGTTCTGTATTTCTTAATCCATCTATTGCATATGAAAATCAGAAAGTCATAATTAAACTTAATTCATCAACACTTCTCACAGTGCCTGGCCCATAGATGATACTTAATAAATGCTAGTTGATTTGATTTGACAAGTACTCTTTAATTGTCCCTCATATGCCAGGAATTGAATCGGGACCTAGGGATACAGAGACAAAAATGAAACATTCTATGTCTTCAGGAAGCTTATATTTTACTGGGGAATAAAACATAAAAGAAATTGAACTCCTTTTTCTCTGTTATATCTTTTAGAATTTAAATTTTAGAATTCCATCCCATTTGGGGAACATTTAAATGCAGCAAATTCATCCACCATTTACTAAAGGCTTTTCTTCTATGTTCAAATAATAGTGTGAAAGGTTATAGGAGATAAAAGGACATCATTATTATTCTCATGGAGCTTACTGTCTCTCAGGAAAATCATTTTCTTTATTCTTTGGTGCTATAATATCATCCATAATTTCCTATCATCAGTGCAAGCCAATACTACACATCTCATTCCATGAAGGCTTCATAGATGATTATATACTTTCTCGTAGATTTTTTCACACTTCAAGTATATCATTGCTACTTCTGGATTGTTCATCTGTTGTTTCTCACTTCTAGTACTTGACTGACAGATTGACATTTCTTACCATACATTCTTAATATACATAAATGTATGATATGTGGCAGACTAGTGATGAAAAAAATATTCAAGTCAGAGATTAATTTAAGATATTAAAATGTCATGTAATTTCCCAAATATAGTCTAGCCAGTACTTCTATTGAATTCTAGACTGGGATCTTTGTTTATCATCAATGCATATTTCCAAAATATATTCAGATGAATTAACTCAGTGTAGTGACCATTTAATTGCATGATACAATCTCGACCAGAAGAATTCTTTATCCACTATCATGTGGGAATTGTTAGTTTAATTTCTTGCCAGTGGCTATAGAACTCATTGTGGAAAAAAGATCATAATGTTTTCAACAGCATGAATGTCAATATGAGTTGGTCTTAATCTGAAATATGCACAGTATTTTGTATATACAAGAAATATAATTAGTGTGTAAATTGAATAGCAAGCATAATAAGGGATGATCTCTAAGATTTTTACCTCTTTTATATATTTAACATGTTCTAATTAGATTTATTGAGAAGTTAATTTCTTAATGTAATCTGTACAATATCATCTATATACACATATAAAGAAAGAGAACATCAGTCTTCCATTGGATTTTGCGCAGTATATAAGCAAGCAGTAGACTTCTCTTTTGGGATAATGCATTGTGATTGTTTATAGCAGATTTTTGGGGGGACTTAGGTTTTACAGAAGAAAGTAGTTAAAAATACTAAAATGAATAGGATTTTATTCATAATGTTTTCACTCACAAAAGGGAAGACTATGATTTACTTTGAGATATCCAAAAACACAAAAAGAAGAAGGGGAAGACAAATTTCCTTTGGTTCACATAAATGCTCAATTTGCTGGAGGAGTGGAACAAATATTTGAAGGAAGGATGTAGGGACTTCAGGTGAAATGATATTCAGAGTACAGTATGAGGAGGCAAGGGATATAAATAGGCCAATAAGAAGTACTTCCCCTTTCCTGGAGCCCACATAAGGGTAGACTCTTTTTCCTCTTGTATTGTTTATTGTGTGAAGGACAAATTACTCAAGCATCTCAGGCCTCAATTCATTCATTATAAATCAATAAGCATTTATTAAATACTCCCTCCATGTTAAGCAATATAGACTAATATAGACTAATGTAGGCACTGGGAAATATGTATGCAATGAATGGAAATGAAACATTTCCTATATGGAAGACAATATAACATAAAAATAAACACAAAGCAAACATTTATATCTTTTTATATCTATATATGATAATAAGTTTGAAGGAAGGAGGTATTAGAAGTTGACAGGACTGGGAAAGATTTAATATAAAAGATGGTGCTTGAAAGGAAGAAAAACATCTCATAAATATATATCTCATAGATCTATAATGTATAATTTCTATTGTGGGCATAGGGGCCAATAAGGTAAAAGGACATCTTGGATTAGAGGATTCTGAGATCACACTTTATCTGTGATTCTATGTTTCCAATTTGGTACAGACACATCTGGTCATCTTCCACATAGCAAGGCTGCTTAGAAATGTAGTCAGTGGCTAAGGATTTTTTCTAATGAGGGGCAATCTTTCTCAGATGCACCTAATTAGTTTCTTATCACTGACTTCACAGATAGAGAAACACCAATTAATGACGTTGGAAATTTTGAATATTAAAGATTCAAGTATGAGAGAACTCTAGGGGGAAAAAAGAAATCAGACAGTGGTATCAGGCAGAAGAAAAGGTTATATCCACCAGAAAATTATCCTGTTACAAGCGAGACAAAGAAATAGAAGTTGTTAGCAACATATACCCCCCAAAATGTATTAGAATATGATATAATATGGTACAATATAGTAAGTATATAAAAGAGAAAAAAATAGAGAACTAAGTAATTTATTGTACTTGCCATTCAGTTTGCACACTTATTATCAGCCTTCTATATATGAAATACTATGCATGTTTCTGGTTAAGAGCAACTTATTTTGATATGTGTTTTCCATGATTGAAGACCATATGTACATTCTTTTTGCCATAGCTATTCTCTTGGATGGGTGCATAAAAATTTTTATTTTCATTTTACTGATAAAGAAATTAAAGTTCTAGCTAGATTATATTCACACCACTAATAAGTGTCAGATGGATCCAAGACTCAAACACTTATCTTTTAATTCCCAGACTTGTCCCATTCTACAATCATGAGTAACCTCATTGTTGATCATTTATTTATGGATTCCAAAAATTAGTATTCTCTAAATAATCTTTTAACTAGTTACCTCATTCATATTATGATATTCAATTCAATTCAATTTAATTTACCATCTGTTAATTACTGCTCATGGAAAAATCACTGTGGAGAACAGAAGATGGAGTAAATTTCTACCCCTGGAGAACATGCAATCCAGTTCCAACACAAGTTATGACAATAGGAATTGTCACCATAAGCAAAAATAATGAATTATGGAAGTTCACGGAAGAGAGGATGCAAAATTCATCAGAAAGATGGAAGTAACAATTGGAGCTATACCAAGAAGGATTGGTGGGTTTTCATCAGGTGGAAGTGGAGGGAGTCAGATATGGGATTCAATCCATGCTTCCATATGAGCATATGAAAATCCTTCACTTGGCAAAAGCCAATCTTTATTGAGAGTCTGTCATTTTGGCTCTTGGGAATTGGTAGGTTACCAACATAATTAAGCCAACAAGAAAAAGAAGTCAGAGTTGTTCCTTGAACCTGACATTGACTTAACTTATTTAGTGCTAATAGATGGAATGACTTTTTCTATGGCCATATAAGAACTAGTTGCATTGTCCTCCTTCAAGAAAACACAAATTTATCCTGGGAAGAAAGGCAAAGTAAAAATTCATTTGCATCAAATAATTCTACAAATGATTATTTCAAATTAGTAAATCATATGTTAGGTGATTATTTCATTGTCAACTTGTGATTGAGTGACAAATATTGTCCTAAATCCTAAAAAAAAAATGAAAATATGAAATTGTGTTTACTTTAAAGAAGAGAAAACCTTTGTGCAGGTTTAATAAGTTGGAAAAAATTCATGAAACCAGTAAATTTAGATACTATGATAAATGTTAAGTGGCCCTCTGGGGGCAAGTAAGAAAAGTAATATATTATTAGAATGGATCAACATACACTATGAATTTCCTCATGAAAAAAACAAAAATACGAATCCACAAAATGGTTATTGTAGAAACATGACATCCCATATTTTTCTAAATAAAATCTTCATTCCATTTCACTTAATGCTTATTTGAACTGTATAACAGTACCATAGTCTCATTATGTTGTTGCATTTCAATACAAAGCACTTTGCTGTAATGGAAATAAAATGATGGGACTTTAGAAAAAATGAAGTATTTGTGAAAAGATTAAGAGATTTGTACCTTCTTAGAAAAATAATAGAAAACAAGAATATCAGGTTTATGATCCATAGTCTACCATAAGAATTGACATAGAGGAGGAACTTAATGATGCTTGTTGATGGATTAAATATTGATTAATGTTAAAGTGAAGCTCCATGAAGAAAGGTATAGTTTCCAGCAATGGTGTGGAGGGGTGATGGTGGAATAAAGCAAGTCATTTTGTACTCTGTCTTTGCCAATTCTCATCTAGGGTATTCTGTTCAAGTTTTAAGAAAGGCATTGCTAAGCTGGAGAGTGTTCCAGGAAGATAGGTAGGATGATGAAGCACTTTGAGTTAAGTCATAGGAGAATTGGTTGAGAAAACAGTGCATTTTAAACTTAGAAAAGAGAAGATGGGGTAGAGCAGTATATCTTCCTTGAAGTATTTGAAAGTTTGCTAAATAAACAAGAATTTAGGCTTGTTCAGTTTGAGCTCAGAAAGCAAAATAAAGAACAAGGTGTGGGCCATTATAAAGACTTACATATTGGCTTGATGTCAGGGGAAAACAATTCCTAACAATTTAAGCTGTAAAAAAAGAGAAATAGACTGCCTCAAGAGATGTTGTATTCTCTTATTTGAAGGCTTTCAAATTAGTCATACAGACTAATTATCAGGTACATTATAATGGGAATTTCTTTCATGGGTAATTGGAACTAATTGGCCTCTGAGGTCCATTCCAATTTTCTAGTTCATATACATACACACATATACATTTATTTATTTTTTCTATTTAGTCATTAGAAAGTAATTGTGAAATTATGCTTGGGGAATTCAAATAATTAATTTGAGGAAAAATAACCACCATGAACTTTTGCCAGTTTAGATATTCCAATTATTCCATTACTGAAATGTTTGTTAGAATTCCCTTATAGACTATAGACAGAGTCCCAGAGAATGCAAATCATTCAATATAGCATTTGAATCATGTGTGCAGGTACATATAACTTGTGCTTGAGACCACTTCCCATTTCTGTTTGGGGTTTCCTCCACAGGTATTTTGATATTGTTATACTCTTCTGAGTTTGTTTCTTGGTCTTCCTTGTAGCTATTCCCACAATAACTTTCTATGGTCAGATTCTTATTTTTACTCTTTTTTTCTCTATTTTTTTTTCCTTTTTCCTTTTCTTTTAAATTTGATCTCTATTCCCTGGTTGGAAGCTGCAGGTACTAGGTGTTTAACTGGTGTTGCACTAATGTTGCTCTGAGGCCTTTGGTGGACCCTCATTTCTAGTGGTCTTTGGGACAACACCAAAACACATGGAAGCTAGAAGACACCTGCTTGCCGGGCTTTGCCCAAGAAGGCAAAAGTCTTGTTGCTTGATGATACTTACCCAATCCAGGACTACACTGCAGCATGTGATTTCCAGAACTGGAGTCGGCCAGTTCTTCTTTCTTTGCCAAGGTATAAGGTAGATTCTTAATATTGGCACTCTCCAGCTCCACCACACTGAGGTTCAGGATTTCCTGCTTGCTGCCAGCTCACTTTGAAGGTTTCTGTCCTGAATTTTGTCCATCTCCCTCCTCCTTGCCAGAGTAAGACTAACCCCTTCTGTTTATCCAAGTTTTCTGGGCTAACAGATTATTTCATCCTCCTTGCTGGGTCCACCATTCCAGGATTTGTCTTGTGGCACTATTTTATGGTTACCTGTAGGTGAATATGGGACAATTGAAGCAATTCATTTCTTACTCTGTCATCTTGACTTCTGGAAAATATTTTGGAAGTCTTGACAAAGAAAGATAAAAGGTTCTTTAAAGGAGGAAGAAAGGAAGTAAAAGGAGGGAAGAGGGAAGGAAGAAGGAACTACAGAAGAAAGGAAAAAAAAGGAGGAAGAAGGAAATGGAAGAAGACAAGAAGAAAATAGTGACTGAGAGAGAGAAAGAAGAAAAGAGTAAGAGCAAGGGAAAGAAAGATCAGAAAGGAAATTTTCTTTTATCTTCTTTTTGCCTTTTTGGATGCAGAATGGGAATAAAATACTTAACATTCAATCAATCAACAAGCACTTATTAAGATCATAATATATACCAGACATTGTGCTAAGCCTTGGAAATACAAAGAAAAACCAAAACAGTCTGTACCCTCAAGGAGGTCACATTAATATAGCATTTTCTTCACAATTTTTCTGTGAGGCAGAGTATATCTATAATTTTTCTCATATTACAGAGAATCCAAGAGTTTGAGTGATAATATCTGAAATAGGAGTTAAACTTAGTTTCTAATGGTGCCATTTCTAGAATTCTATTCACTATACTATATTTACAAAGATAAAAGTATCATAGAATTTTGCTTCTGTGAGTTTTGTTTTAGTATTTTTTTTTAACCATGGTCTCTTTCAGGGCTCCCTTTATATGGTGAAAGAATCCAAGAGCCATTTGTTAGGAGAAATTAATAATTGTTTGCACACTTAGTTATTGATTATGCAGCAATTCTGCATAATCACTTAGAAGTGATTAACTTTTGCTCTGATTAGTTGAGTCTAACAATACACAACATATTAGAAGACAACACTTAGAAGACAAGAAGTACAAGTATTATTTACCCTTTGTTCCAGATGAGGAAACTAGTAATAGCTATAGATTTAGAGATATTTTAAAGCATGCAATCTAACCTTACCATTCTAAAGGTAGTCAACAAGTGGTAGTTGACAGAATACTTCCCATTTCTTCTTGAGCTGGCCTTATTAGATAAAGACAGTGTTTCTATATGGCTATTATTCTAGTTTTTCAGGGTGCTAGGAATAATTATCATGTGATTACATGTTTTTATGTTGGAGGAAGGAGAAGAGGAATTTCCTCGAATTTGTCACTGTAGCTCTTAAGCCCCAACTAGTGTGTCTCCTACTTACACAAAATAATTATTCACAATGAAGCCATTTTCTAAATGACAATGAAAAATAGAAATAATCATAGCATTTATTCAATAAAAGGTACAAAGCAGGAAAAATGAAAATATAATAGTCATACTCTCTTGTTAATTCACATAGTAATTGTAGGGAAGAGTGAGCAGATGCATGCAGAAGCATGTTTGAGACAGGATGATTTCAGATAGGCCGGGAGAGACTTACATGAACTGATGCTGAGTGAAACAAGCAGGGCCAGGAGATCATTATATACTTCAACAACAATATTATATGATGATCATTTCTGATGGACCTGGCCATCTTCAGCAATGAGACGAACCAAATCAGTTCCAAAGAAGCAGTAATGAACTGAATCAACTATGCCCAGCAAAAGAATTCTGGGAGATGACTAAGAACCATTACATTGAATTCCCAATCCCTATATTTTTGCCTGCCTGCATTTTGGATTTCCTTCTCAGGCTAATTGTACAATGTTTCAGAGTCCGATTCTTTTTGTACATCAAAATAATGGTTTGGTCATGTATACCTATTGTGTATCTAATTCATACTTTAATATATTTAACATCTACTGGTCATCCTGCCATCTAGGAGAGGGGGTGGAGGGAAGGAGGGGAAAAATTGGAACACAAGGTTTGGCAATTGTCAATGCTGTAAAATTACCCATGCATATAACTTATAAATAAAAAGCTATTTTAAAAAAATGAAGCATGTTTGTGAAATCTATATGTCTAGGATAGTTCATAACTCCAGATATCAGACTTTGATGTGGGAATTTTATTCATACCCTTTAGGACCACTTATGATTCCATGTTGAAATCCCATCTTTAACAAATATGAAACAATAGCTACAGAATCAAACTATAACTATAACATTCATATTGTGAATTTCACAATTATCAGAGTTCATGATTTAGAAAAGACTGGAAAAGGCTTAGACTGTAATCATGAATAATTTATTTAAGATAAGAAACAATGATATCTAAATAGATCATCAAATACAAGCATCAAATTGCACTTCCTCATAAAATGAATGATGATCATATCCTAATGGACAAGAAATGACAGGTAACAGAGGCTGTAAATCATTTTGCTCTCATCTTTATGTGTATAGTTAGACTCTCAACTAATCAGAGCAAAGGTTAAAATTAATACCACATTAGAAGAAAAGAGAACTATAAGAAAATACTACATCCAATCATAACATCTTTAATGTGACATTTAAATGTCATTATCTCTAAGAAATTGAAGCAAAAAAATAGAGATTTACGAGCATATATCGGAGAAATTTAACATAAAAAAGAATTGTCACAACGAAGAGCCTGGAAGTTCTTCCTATAAATACTTGATCTCTTTGCCTAAAGTAGAGACATGGCAGCCAAAAAATAATTAGTTTAGGGGACAACCTCAGTCACAAAACATTTGGGAAGTCTATGGAATATTACTGATAGCATAACTTCATAAATACTGAAAGGCAATGGAGGGGAAAATGAACTTGTAGAGGGAATGATGTGATAGCCTTATAAACTATATTAATGAGCATTTATGGATGAGAACAAACACAATGAAATGGAGAAAATTTGCTAGCATGCTTCTACTAATCTATTTTGATTATCAATGACTGTAATAACAACATATTTGGACCCTATTACTTTAAATTTAGTACTTCATAGGCTGGGTTAGGATGTGAAAATAGTACTTGAGGAAAGTTAGTCAAAAACAATGCTGGTGTTTGATCAAATAAACATAAAAATTTTGTTGAAAGTAGGATTTTATTAAAAGATTACTATCCAACAAAACACAAAGCTTTAATTGATGCATATTTTCTTGCATATATAAAACCTTTATGATAATGTGTGTACATGTAGTGGTTATTGTTGATGGAAATATGAGAAAGGAATAACCAGGTTTTTGCATAAGAGTTTCTATATCAGACCAGATTTTCATGATTTCATATTTGGCCATAAAGAGGAAGAAATGCTAGATCCCATTTTGCTTATTATTTATAAGCAAAAGTATTTGATATAATGAAAGAAGATACAATATTGAAGACTCTAGTAAGATCTCTCCCATGCATGTGGCTTAATCTTTAAAAATTCCTTGATATATGCAACCATAGATATAACTTTGCTTAACGATTCTTTGATTATTACTATTAAATGAGTCAAAAAACTTGGAGAAATGTGCTTGCCAAATGAAAGTTTTTCAAAACAAGTAGGTCTTTGTGAGGCATTTTATAGAGGATGTAGACAAAGACTACATCAGAGGAGAAGGTCTAGTTAGGTTGCTTTCTAAAGTGGTTAGAAGAAATAATAGATCCATGGAAATATTTAATGAAATAAATTTCAGAGAAAGTAAATTTACTGCATAGAGCTGCTTTCTTATAAGACAAATACATTTCACTTTTCTCTCTTCTCCACAAGTATCTGTTACCTAAAAAACTAGATTATGTGTTCATGTAGACATAACAAATAATTTGATCTATCAAGAAATTAATTTGCATGATCCTGTTAATTTGGACATTTATAAAGAATCATTCCCATGTACTTACTTAGGGATCCCATAACTTTAACAAACACATTACTTGACTACATTCCCATCTGCCTCCCCAAGACAGCAAGCAATCTGATATAGGTTAAAAGTGTTCAGTTCTTCTGAAAATAGTTCCATATTCCTCATACTAAACAAAACAAAACAAAAACAGAAGAAAGGAAGAAAAAATACAAGTAAACAAACAACAAATAAAAAGTGGAAATACTATGCTTTGATCCACATATAGTCTTCATAGTTTTCTCTCCGGATATGGATGGCTCTTTCCATCACAAATCTACTGGAAGTGCCTTGAATCAGCTCATTGAAGAATCAAGTCCATCACTCTCAGATATAAACTTTTAACTACTTTTCCAAAGATTTCATACAAGCAAACAAAATGTGCCCTCCTTTCCTCCTTACAGATTGCTATATTCATCTCACTCTATCAAATTTTAGTTATCTGCTATTTTTTTCCCATTTTGATTGAACCCAAATGGCCACAGATGGAAGGATTCCAATAAATTTTTAGAAGTATATTAGAACAGCAGCTGGATCTTCTTTTCTTTCTTTGACAAGATAAAAAAGTTTTTTTAATTTTTTTTTATTTTTAAATAATTTTATTTTTTTCAAAGTACATACAAAGATTATTTTCAACATTCACCCTTTCAAAACATTGTACCCCCAATTTTTCTCCCTCCCTTCCTTTCCCTCCTCCCCTAGATAACAGGTAATCCAATATAAGTTAAAAATGTACAGTTCTTCCATACATATTTCCACATTTATCATGCTACACAAGAAAAATCAGATCAAAAAGAAAAAAAAAAGGCAAGAAAAAAAGTAAGCAAACAATAACAAAAAAGATGAAATACTATGTTGTGATTCACACTGAATCCCCACAATCCTTTCTCTGGATGCAGATGCCTTTCTTCATCACAAGTTTATTGGAATTGGCCTATATTACCTTACCGTTGAAAAGAGCCATATCCATCAGAATTGATAATCACATAATCTTGCTGTTGCTATGGAACAATGTCCTTTTGGCTCTACTCACTTAGCATCAGTTCATATAAGTTGCTCCAAGCCTTTGTAACATCATCCTGCTGATCATTCCTTATGGAACAATAATATTCTATAATATTCATATATCATAATTTATTCAGACATTCTTCAATTGATAGGCATCCACTCAGTTTCTGTTGCCACTACAAAAAGGGCTGCTACAAACATTTTGTGCATTTTGTCCTTTTTCCCTTTTTTATTATCTTTTTGGGATACAGGCCTAGTAGAGACACTCTTAGATCAAAGGAGATGCAGAGTTTTATAGCCCTTTGGACATATTTCTAAATTGAGCAGCTAGATTTTCAAGTCTTACCTGGGCTACCACACAACATTTGAGAGATTCATAAGCCCAAGAATGTTCCTATGAAGCTTGTAAGAGATTATACATATTCCAAATCTGAGAGCAACCAAGCTCTCACATTCAGCAACAGATATGCTTCCCCGTTCAACACTCTTCTTCTTTTATATTTCTGATACAGAAAGACTTTTTGTGAATCCAAGATTTGACCACTTTGCTACTTTGGGACAAAGTTCTACTTGTTCTTTCTTTCAATAAAATCTCCCATTTATCTTGTTATCTTCAGGCCTTACACTAGACTAGAGAATTTGAAAGATGAAACTTCTGTGTTATAATCATTGGTAATTATTATTTTTTGTTCATTCAACAAGAATTTTTTCAGTGTGCCAGGCAATATGTAAGGCAGATAAAGAGATAAAAATGAAACAGTCCCTGCCCTAAAGCATCTATCATAGATAGTTTTAATCATCTATGAATATTTGGCCTGGGATTATTATTTATCAATTGAGAGAAATCTTATCTTCTCCATTCCTTTCCCAGTGGATCTTCTTCCTTTATTTTAGTGTTTTAAGTTCAGAATAACCTCTTTTAACACACAGTTATAGGAGTTATGTCCAGATAAAGAGACTTTCATTTTCTGTTTTTTTCAGTGCTTTGTCAGGTATCCTTAATTCAAAGCTGTCAAATTTCTAATCTATCTTGTCACTGCTTTGAATCATCCATTATTTCTAGCTCATTTCATCTTGACATCATAAGACTCCAGAATATTGATCTGAGGGAATGTTCAGTGATACTCAACAATCAAAAAATCTCTGTTTTAAAATGGGATACACTGTGGATATCTGTAACATTATGATTGCTTTCTTCCTCGATTTTATGTAATTTTTTTTTTTTGCCAAACTCAAACTTTATAAATAATAACTAAAATTTCCTAAGTATCTTCAAGTTTTCAATATAGTTACCTATGTAATCATGTAAATGAAAGGACCACTGCAGAGGTTAATAGGGAATTATATATATGTTGTCCTTCCCAAAGATACCCATTTGTTCTGAACTTAGGCTATTTAGCCAAGAGTAAGTTGGAATCCTTCTCATTTGTTGGGCTGGTTTCTGCTTCTTCACCCTGGATGGGGAGAAAGAAGAGAAGGAAAAAAGAATTAGTTTACACAAAGTCTAGGTCTCCTCAGAGTTGAGGGCAAAAAAATACTCAGTGTCAATATGAATTAGGCATGGGGTAAGTGATAATACTAAGTACAGAAGACTCATATAGTGTAGTTGATAAAATTAAGCAGGGGGAAAGAACCAAGATGGCAGATAATAGATCTTTATCCAAGCTCTTTTTGACATCCTCAGATCAACAGCAGATCAAGCCTCTGAAATGATTTTGGAGTGCCAGCATCCATAAATATTTGGAGTGTAACAAATTTTCAAGAGGAGATATTTTGGAAGAACTCCATAAAAAGATCAGGGACTCAGAGAAGTGTGGCATCTCAGTTTCATGGAATCTCAGGGATGCTCTTAGCCAAAACACAGCAGCATTGGCTACTGTACTTTATCTTGGTGCAGAATCCAATGGATCAACATATTAGCTATGAGACATTCAATGCAAATACAAAAGGCAAATAGTGAGTCTCTGTATACCAGAATAATGCAGGACTTGACCATGTCCATTCAGCAGCACCAGCCCAGGGCAGCAAAAAACTGCTGCCACCTGTAGAAGAAGCCTGGGACTATTTCCTCTTTGGCATAAGATCATATCTCAATTTTAAAAAATGATTAAAAATCAAAAAGAGCTCTGCCCATAGATGGCTCTTATGGAGACAGAAAAGAACAAACTTCAAACCCTGAGGATACTAAAGTCAAATCATCTCCCCAGAGGGTGATATGAGTTCATCCCCTTCTCACAAGGGTATCTTAGAAGAATTCACAAAGAATCTTAAAAAAGAATTGAAGGAAAAAGAGGCAAACTAATGAGAACTTTACAAGAGAGCTTGGAAAAGGAAATACAGAAATCATCTGAAGAAAACTCCTTAAAATAGATCTAGTGAAATGGAAAAAATCATAAGACTCCTTAAAAAATCGATTTGAAAAAGAAACCAATTCTTTGAAAAACAGAATTTGAATTATAATATAAAGCAATTTGGTATAGGTTAAAAAATAAATTAGTTGATCAGTGGAATAGGTTAAGTTCAAAGGACAAAATAGTCAATAACTTTAATAATCTGGTGTTTGACAAACCCAAAGACCCCAGCTTTTGGCATAAAAATTCACTGTTTGACAAAAACTGCTGGGGAAATTGGAAATTAGTATGGCAGAAACTAGGCACTGACCCATGCTTAACACCGTACACCAAGATAAAATCAAAATGGGTTCATGACATAGGCATAAAGAATGAGATTATAAATAAATTAGAAGAACATAAGATAATTTACCTCTCAGACCTGTGGAGGAGGAAGGAATTTATGACCAAAGAAAAACTAGAGATCATTACTGATCACAAAATAGAAAATTTTGATTATATCAAATTGAAAAGTTTTTATACAAACAAAACTAATGCAGACAAGATTAGAAGGGGAGCCATAAAATGGGAAAACATTTTTACAGTCAACTTTAAAAAAATTTTTTTAAATTAGAGTCAATTTTAATTTATAAGAAATCAAGCCATTCTCCAACTGATAAATGGTCAAAGGCTATGAATAGACAATTCTCAGACGAAGAAATTGAAACTATTTCTAGCCATATGAAAAGATGCTTCAAGTCATTATTAATCAGAGAAATGCAAATTAAGACAACTCTGAGATACCACTACACATTTGTCATATTGGGTAGAATGACAGGGAAAGATAATGTGGAATGTTGGGGGGGATGTGGGAAAACTGGGACACTGATACATAGTTGGTGGAATTGTGAACACATCCAGCTATTCTGGAAAGCAATTTGGAACTGTGCTTAAAAAGTTATCAAACTGTGCATACCCTTTGATCCAGCAGTGTTATTACTGGGCTTATATCCCAGAGAGATCTTAAAGAAGGGAAAGGGACCTGTATGTGCAAGAATGTTTGTGGCAGCCCTCTTTGTAGTAGCCAGAAACTGGAAACTGAATGGATGCCCTTCATTTGGAGAATGGATGAATAAATTGTGGTATATGAATGTTATGGAATATTATTGCTCTGTAAGAAATGACCAACAGGATGATTTCAGAAGGGCCTGGAGAGACTTACATGAACTGACGTTGAGTGAAATGAGCAGGACCAGGAGATCATTATATACTTCAATAGCAGTACTATGTGATAATCAATTCTGATGGATATGGCCCTCTTCAACAATGAGATGAACCAAATCAGTTCCAATAGAACAGTAATGATTTGAACCAGCTACACTTAGCAAAAGAACTCAGGGAAATGAGTGTGAACCACTACATAGAATTCCCAATCCCTCTATTTTTGTCTGCCTGCATTTTTTATTTCTTTCACAGGTTAATTGTACACTATTTCAAAGTATGATTCTTCTTGTGTAGCAAAATAACTGTATGGATATGTATACATATATTGTTTTTAACATATACTTTAACATATTTAACATGTATTGGTCTACCTGCCATCTGGGGGAGGGAGTGGGGGAGAAGGAAGGGAAAAATTGGAACAAAAGATTTTGTAACTTCAATAGTGAAAAATCACCCATGCATATATCCTGTAAATAAAAAGCTATAATAAAAAATAAATAAATAAAAAATTAAAAAGAAAAAGAAAACCAGAATTTGTGAAATGGGAAAAAATCCAATAAACAAAACAAGTTACTTAAGTTCAACTGGCCAAATGAAGAATATAATTCATTAAAAACAAATGGAAGTGAATGACTCAATGATATTTCAAGAATCAGTCAAACAAATGAAAAAAAAAAAAAGAAGAAAATGTAAAATACCTCGTTGGAAAAATAACTGACCTGGAAAAGAATCCAGTAGAGACAATCTAAGAATTATTGGAGTACTTGAAAACCACGTTGATAAAAGAACCTACAGATGATCTTTCAGGAAATCATCAAGGAAAACAGCCCTGATGTCCTAGAACCAGAAGCCAAAATAGCCACTGAAAATTCACCAATGATCTTCTGAAAGAGATCTCAAAATGAAAACTCCCAGGAATATTGTAGCTAAATTTTAGAATTATCAGATCAAGGAGAAAAAACTGCAAGTGGCCAGAAAGAAACAATTCAGATATTGAGGTACCACAATGAGGATTATCAAAGGGAAGAGGGAAAGGAAAAAATATAATTTTGGGAAAAAAAGATAGTGGGAAATACAGAGTCAATAAAAAAAAACCCAAAAAAATAAAATTGTTAGTATTAAAAAGGAAAAGAAAGAACTTTCCACAAATGAAGAGTCAATAATATGGAGCTATTTAGCCCAATTAAAATCAATAAATCTGATAATCTAAGCAAAATGGATGAATACTTACAAAAATATATATATTGCCCAAATTAATAAAAGAGGAAATAAATTACTTAAATGGTCCCATTTTAGGAAAATAAATTGAACAGGCTCCCTAAGAAAGAATCTCCAGGGCCAGATGGATTTACATGTTAATTTTAGCTAACATTTAAAGAACAATTAATTCCAATACTATGCAAACTATTTGAGAAATAGAGAAAGAAAGAGTCCTACCAAATTGCTTTTAGGACACAGATATGGTATAGATACCTAAACCAGATTGAGTCAAAACAGAGTAAGAAACTTATAGACCAATTCCTCAAATGAATATTGGTTCAAAAATCTTAAGTAAAATATTAGCAAAGTGATTACAGTGAGTTTTCCTCAGGATAATAAACCATGACTAAGTAGTATTGATACTAGGAATGCAGGGCTGGTTCAATATTAAGGAAACAAATAACATAATTAACTATAGCAATAACCAAACTAACAAAATCATATAATTATTACAATAGATGTAGAAAAAGCATTTGATAAAACCCAATACTCATCCCTATTAAAAACTCTAGAGAGTATAGAAATGAGTGAAGTTTTCCTAGAATTTTCCTAAAAATGGTCAACAGTATCTATTTAAAACCATGAGCAATTATCATATCTAATGGGGATAAACTAGAACCACTTCCAGATCAGAGATGAAACAAGGTCACCCACTAACACCATTGCTATTCAATATTGTATGAGAAAAGTTAGCTTTGGCAATAATTAAAGAAGAAAAAGAAATTAAAGGAATTAGTATAGGTAATGAGGAAATCAGATGATCACTCTTTGCAGATAATATGATGGTATCTTTAGAGAATCCTAGAGAATCAACTAAAAAATTCCTAGAAATAATTTGCAACTGTAGCAAAGTTGCAGAATATAAAACAAATCCACAGAAATCATCAGCATTTTTGCATATTACCCGCAAATTCCTGCAAGAGATACAAAGAGAAATTCCACTTAAAATAACTGTCGATAATATAAAATATTTGAGAGTCTATTTGCCAAGGCAAATTTAGAAAGTATATGAACACAATTATAATGCATTGTATACAAATAAAGTCAGATCTAATCAACTGAAATAATATCTTGCTTTTCCCCACTGCTTTTTTTTTTCATCTCCTGACATGTTCTCAGTCTTGCTGTGTTCTCTCTCTTTAAAGGAGGAATTATTTTCTTTGAATCATCTAGATTTTTAGCAGCCTTCCTGAACTTCACCTTGATTATAACACATGACTAGGGGATAGGGGCATAGAGATTCAGCAATATGAAAATAGGGGGAGTGAGGAATCTATTCAGGAACAATCCCTTTATTGGAGGAAAGTGAGATTAAAAGTGGTCCTGTGCTTTCTCAAATTTTTATCTGTGACTTGAATGAAAGTATGTGACTTCCTCACATATTTGAGGTCATTTTTTTTAAAATAACTGTTTTTTATTTTCAAAATACATGCAAAAAATTTCTTTTTTAAAAAATTTTAATAGCTTTTTATTTACAGTTATATGCATAGGTAATTTTACAGCATCGACAATTGCCAAACCTTTTGTTCCAATTTTTCCCCTCCTTCCCCCCACTCCCTCCCCTAAATGGCAGGATGACCAATACATGTTAAATATATTAAAGTATAAATTAAATACAAAATAAATATACATGACCAAACCATTATTTTGCTGTACAACAAGAATCGAAGTCTGAAATATTGTACAATTAGCCAGTGAAGGAAATCCAAAATGCACGCAGGCAAAAATATAGGGATTGGGAATTCAATGTAATGGTTCTTAGTTATCTCCAGAACTCTTTCACTGGATGTTAGTTCATTATTGCTCCATTGGAACTGATTTGGTTCATCTCATTGCTGAAGATGGCCAGGTTCAACAGAATTGATCATCATATAGTATTGTTGTTGAAGTAAATAATGATCTTCTGGCTGTGCTCATTTCACTCAGCATCAGTTCGTGTAAGTCTCTCCAGGCCTTTCTGAAATCATTCTGTTGGTCATTTCTTACCGAATAATAATATTTCATAATATTCATATACTGCAATTTATTCAGCCATTCTCCAATTGATGGGCATCTATTCAGTTTCCAGTTTCTGGCCACAAAGAGGGCTGCCCATGCAAAGATTTTCAACATTCACCCTTGCAAAACCTTTTATTCCAAATTTTTCTTCCTCTTTCCCCACCATTCCCACCCTAGACAACAAGTAATCTAATGTATGTGAAATATGTATGATTTAATATATTTATTTATATATTTAGTATATGATATTAAATATGTGTAGTTCTTCTACACATATTTCCATATAATAATAACATTTCATAAGGTTAAATACCTTATGAAGATCTACATTTAAAAAATAACTTCATAGTATAAGATGTAATAGTCAGTAGTTTCTCTTGGTTACCAAAGATAAAACCACAGATATCATTGAATTCTTAAATACCTTCAGAAAAGGAGATGCTTTTGACAGGTAAAAAATCAGTGTTGATTTTTGAATTTATAATAAGAATAATACTATTAATGAATATTAATGAAGAGTTGGGTTAAAAGTTTTCAACTTTTCCTGCTGAGAATGTGACTTGGTCATGGGACTCAGCTGATTCCAAAATATGGATAAAAGAATCTATCTTTAACCAAACCACTCCAGTTGCTTTTCTCCTTCATAAACTGAGTTACTTTAATTCACAGTTGGGAAGTAAGTTGCTAAGACATAGACTTATGTCCTAAGAAAAATAATTCACCAAAATTAGATTCTGTTTGTAAGCCTTTCTAGTTGGGTGAGGTCCCACCCAAGATCATAGAGCATGTACTCAGAGGATTTGGATAATCTCATCTATTAGCAATGTCCTTAAGAGGTTGCTTGATGGGTGATTGGGGCTTGGTCCCTGGATAAGGAAATAGGAGGGAAAATCCTTAATCCTAATTTATAATTGATTATTAAAATAATAGAAAAAACTGATTGCTTCCCTCACTAGAGGTATATAAAGTATCATGTTCTGTTCTGAGCACTAAAGTTTATGAAGGACAAAGATAAGTTTGAAAGTATTCAAGAGTAGGCAACCAGAATGGTGAAGGATTGTGAGACCATTTCACAAGCAGATCATTTGAAGAATATGGCAATGTTTAGCTTATAGAGGAAAAGACTAGGGGCTGAAAACTGAGGTGATGTGTTTCTTTAAGCATATGAAAATCCATCATGTAGAAGAAAGGAACAATGAGTAGAATTTTTAAAGAGGCAAATGTAGGCTTGATTTAGGAAAACAACAACAAAATTTCCTAATAATTAGATATGTTCTAAGTATAATGGATTGCCTTGAGAAGTAGTGTGTCTCCCTTGATTGGAAGGAGGATATCTTCAAAAATACTTGTTTAATACATTATAGATTCTTGTTTAGGTATGGGTTGGATAAGATGGCAATTGAGATCATTTAAAACTAACAGCGAATTGTAAAAATTCAAGAAAGTTCATGAAGTTTCCTCATCTATAAAATGGGGGGGCGTATTGACTTATATGGTTCTTAAAGTCCTTTTCAGCTATAAACTTATTTTCCCATTATTGAAATTTCGGAAGTAACCTCTATTGTTTCCAAGCTAACATTTTCCTCTCCCATTCTCATTAATTAGTCTGTTAGGAGAGGACCTGTTGGCCTAAGCATTAGTTAGAATGCAGCATGTATATTTGATCTCTTTTTCCTAACTGCTGTTTAGCACATAGCCATATGAGCTTTCATCTTATCCTCCTTATCTATCACTAATTTCATTTTCCTATCCCTAGCAATCAGGGAAGTGCTGAGATACAACACTCATACCCTTTTTGGACATATGTACCTATCAGACTTGTCTTTCTCTCATTATGAAAAATTATTTTTAAAAAGCTGTTAGTTCAAATTCTCTGGCTAATTCTCATGGTGTTGATTAGACTACCAGGTAATTTTTACTTTGGTGACCTATAATAAATTAAAATATATATATATATATCTCCTGAGTTTTGTTTTTTTTTTTAAATCAGGGCAAAAGGCCAGAACATTAAAAACATTACTTTTATGCCAGGAAATTAACAAACATATAGATTGGCCTTATCATTTTAGCCATTAAAATCTGTAGTTGGTCTAGTTGTCTCAAAAATAACTGTGACTGTGATGGACAGATTTAGATAAAGCCTAAATTTAATTACTATTCAATTTCTTTTACAGTATCTACAGTGTCTAACTCTAATGCTTTAAATTGACAAGTATTATGTATTTTTATTAATAAAAAACACCAGCAATTTGTTCTTGTTTTTAAAATAGTGTCAAAATATAGATTAATTTTAAGATGAATGACAGCTTTTATATCTTCTCAATATTATTATCAGCTAATCTGAAAGACTATGCATCATAATTTGAGATATCTCAAAGTAAAAATAAGGGATTTTATTTGTTTTAGGTTTCCTCTAATACCTATAACACTCCAAGAATTATTTTCCCTGTTTCTTTTACTAAATTTTTTATGTAGAACAAAACTTTCAAACATAATAAACACTCAAATACTTGTTGGGGTTAAAGCTCTAATGTGATGTTTCCAAAGTTCTGTGAACAAAGGTGAAGCCAGAACAGTATGAATAAAATCCTCCAGAACATCTATATCTCATGCACTTGAGGGACAGATGTTCTTTGGCAGAATATCTCAGTAAGCATTTACTACTTCCCATGAGCCCTGTTCTCCAGCAACTATCATTAATCAATCAGTGCTTGGAAAGCTTTGAAAAGGAAATGTGCTATATAAATGTAGTATATTGTTTTCTGTGTAAACCAGAAAGAATTTACAGCAACCACAACCAAGCCTGTTTCCTGCTGAATATTGATAATTCCATAAATAAAAAGAAGTATGAATTTCAATTCCTAAAAAGATGTCAGCCAAGTCAAAATCTGCTTCCTTCAAACAGATCAAATTTCAAGTTGGTATTGACAATAAGATACCTGTAAGTAAATGTCTGGAACAGATGGTACTGAGATGACTCCATTTGTCCTCTGGGTGTCTTTTTACAACATTGTTCTTCTGGTTGCCAAGTTGATCTGAGGAGTAAGTCAGTGGGAGCCCTGCATTCTGATGAGCTATGAGAAAAGAAATCTGATCATCTGAAGCTTAATTTTTATGGAAAATATCATGTACTCTCTCTCTCTCTCTCTCTCTCTCTCTCTCTCTCTCTCTCTCTCTCTCTCTCTCTCTCTCCTACACACACACACACACACACACTCCTCCCATACACATGTGGATTTTATTTTTGTTAAGATTTTTTAACAGAGGAAAAAAAAATAAGATGGATAGCAAGATTTGGTAAAGGCTGAAGGCAGGAGCTATATCCATGGAGATATATTGCTTCACCTTTATGACTTAATCAGAAATCAACTTCCAATTTTCTACTCCTTCCATTATACTTATAGAATAACGGAATTAAAAAAAAAGTTTGTTAGTGATGAGTAATTCCCAGTCCAGGAATATAATGATAAAAAAGCTGTGGGCTCTGTTCTGAAGTAACTTAGAGTACTGTGAAGTATAACTGGTACATAATAAATACAGCATCTATCTTATCTATTCATATATGTGTGTATATGATATACCCACATAACATAAAAATGCAAATACATATATAAACACATATAATACATATGTGTGACTATATATCCACATGAATATATAGTATATACATACTATACATACATGCACATATACACACAAAATACATGTACGTGTATATACATATACATATATGTATGTATATATGTGTGTGTATGTATGTGTATGTATATATATATATATATATATATATATATATATATATAATATATATATATATATATATATATATATATATATATATATATATACTGTTTTGTGACAATTGTATGTCATTAGGCTATATCCCTCCTGGAAGGATAGAATGTACTTTTTAAACTCAATGCTCAGAATAGAACACATTACTTTAGATAAGGTCTATTTAGTTTAGAGGACTGGGCAGCTAGGTGACGCCATAGTGCACAGAATGCTGGGCCTGGAGTCTGGTCTACTTCTTTCTGAGTTCAAATCCAATCTCAGACACTTACTAGCATTGGACACATATGACCTGGGGTCTTTGCTAAAAACAAAACAAAATTTTAAAAAAGCAACAAAAAAATGGAGTCACCAAGTCCAACATGACTGAAAAGACTAAACAGTTACAAAAATATAAATTTAGAGGACAAAAGGACTTTATCATCTTCATCTTGAAAGTTATGCTTCCCTTAATGAATCCTAAGATGTAGAATTGAGAAGAAAGAGTATTATAGGATATAGAGACAGCCTGGAAATGACATTGGTAAATGGAATATCGGGTAAAGAGAACAACAAATAATACCAGTTTGGCTAAATGTAAGCATAGGCTGGACTAGGAAGATTCTGAGAAGATGGCAAAGTACATCAGTAAATTTCAAGCTCTCCAGATTTTCCACAAACAGAACAAATTTGCACCTCATGGTGAATGTCAACTGGTGAAAAATCAAGAAGACTCGGGCCAGAAAAGGGGCCCTCCTGGCACAATCCTGGAAAATCTGAGAAAAGACCTCAGGTTGGGATTAGCCAGAATAAAGTGCAAATACTTCCAGGCTAGCTCTGCAGAAGCACCAAGTAGGGACTCCTGGGGCTAGCTGGGTTTGTCTGAAGCCTTGGCAGGAATCATAGAAACTTTCACCTCCTGAGTCTGGGAAGACTGAGTAAACCTCTGCTGATCCAAGGTCTGGCCCAGCTGTGCTGCAGAGACACAGCCCTGTTGAGAAAGAACCAACACATCAGTGAGTGTAGAAGTTGTTGGCTTGGGGTGCTGCAGGCTGCTGGCATTTGCAGGAGAGGGGAGTTCTTGTTTTGGAGTTCTAAATCAAAAGGGAATGCAAAAATAAAGCTAGAGGCACCATCCCCATCCCACAGTTAGAAGTGCTTACACTAATATTTCTCATAAAAAAAAAAAAAAAGAACTGGAAAAGAAGCAAGAACTCAATCATAGAAACTTACTATGGGAATAGCAAAGACTGGGGTTCATTTTCAGAGTTGGGTACTGAAGTAAAAAAAGGTTTCTTGTACTCCAAAGAGTAATGTTAAATGGCTCCCTGCCCAGAAAAAAAAATATATAGAAGAACTTAAAAGAATTTAAAAATCAAATGAGAGGCATTGAGGAAAAACTGGAAAAAAATCCAAGAAAAAAAAGAAATTAAGCAAAGGAGATATAGATTCTTAAAAATGAAAAGAACTCTTTGAAAATTAGAGCTGGGCAAGGGGAAGCCAGTGAAGCCATAAGAGATGAAGAAATTATATATATATATATACATATATATATATATATATATATATATATATATATATATATAAAGTTTGAAAAAATAGAATAAAATATAAAACATCTTATTAGAAAAACAACAGATCTGGAGAACAGATCAAGAAGAGAAAACATAAGAATAACTGGTCCACCTGAAATCTGTGACCAAAAAAAAAAAAAGAATTTTGATGGGCAAGTCTCTGAACCCCAAATGCCTCAGCAAAAAACAAAACAAAACAAACACACACACACACACACACACACACACACACACACACACACACACACGAGAGAAAAAAAAAAGACAACAGAAAAAAGAAGTGAACATGGCATATGTTTATTTATATTCAATTTATATTCAATCTTCATAGTTCTTTTTCTGGATGCAGTTGGCATTTTCTATCTAGACTTTATTGTGATTGCACTGGATCACTGAACCACTGAGATGAACTAAGTCTTTCATAGTTAATCCACTGCACAATTTTACTGTTCCTGTGTACAATGTAGACCTTGTTCTGCTTGTTTTATCCTGCATCTTTCTAGGCCAAAAGAAAGAAAAGTTTTAAAATGGTTCTGTAAACATATTTTGGTGAATTTACAATTCTGATACCCCATTGGATTTGTGAAGATCATAATTCACCTGTGTTTCCCTATATTTTGCAACTTTCTTCATGTCCTCCCAACATCCTAGTGGCCCACTTCTGCTTGTTTTAATATTTCAAAGATACTAGACCAATGCAGGATGTGGGTTGTGCATTAGTTACTTCTCATTCTAATCACATCCTCTTTTTTGGATCACATAATTCCTTAATGCATTTCTTCATACCACTTTTTATAACACATTTTCTATAATGTATCCATAAAGGCCTGCTTCAATGCTGTACCATGACATGGAAGTGTTTGTGCCCTAAAATATTAACTCAGCAGAACATAAGCTCTGGTAACTTCTACCAAAAGATTTTGAACATGGTGCCAGCAAGATACTGTGTTTGTTTTCTGAAAAATAGCCTAACTAATTTAATATAAATAATATTCATTGGGTATGAAATAAAGAAAAATACAGACAGAAGCCTCCAGTATATTATAGTCGACTAAATGCAAGGCAAATGCCAAATATAAATCTATCTGAAGGATTTAAAAAGGCATGCCTTGGGACTAAAGTATAGGCTCTAAGAAGTAAGTCTATGGCTCCTTTACGTAATTCTGAAAGTTATCACTACTTGGAGAGGATGAAATATGATGTAGGATTCACAGTGTACATTAAGTTTTTGTTTAATTATGCTATAATACCTTCTTTTGTTTCAGTTATTCTGAACTAAAGCCTATGATGGAAAAGAATTCAACTTAATCTAAGAATAGTCTTAATAATTAAGTTCTATAAAACTTGAAAGTAGTTCACCCATCATCTTCATGTTATGCTATAGACTATAACTTCTATCTTGGTGACCTCATCTTGTAGCTGGTGAACCTTCAACATTTCTAACTAGATCCAAACACTTACACTATTGTTCCTCCAGCAATCTCTGTATTTTTCCTTATTTCATGCTCAATTAGCTGAGTTTGTATTTCACAATGAGGAAGGGGTCCTGTATGTATTTATGGAATTACTATTGAAAACTTGTTGAGAGTTTTCAATTATTGCTGAAAATTTGCATTGTAAAGCTCTCTATTTAACATTTCTGTTATATTTGTCAATGCCATATTATTGTGAATCATAGGAACACCATAATTTGAGGAATAATCAAAATTATGTGATGCCTACAAGGCAGTAGAAATACATTACCAGTGATTATATACTTGTGAGAAGTGGGAGCAAATAAGATTATCAAGGACAAATTTTTCTGCTTGACCCCCCAAAAAGAGAATATTTTATTCAAGACTGAAAAGTGAATTAACAAAGACAGTTGCATACTGTGTTAGCTTTGTCAATAAAGACCATTGGCTATAAAACTTACTGGATTATTCTCTATGGTACTTCTGGAAAATCCATCTTTAGATCAGGCATGGGGAGAAAGGATGACAGTGGTGGCAAAATTGAAACAAGAAACTGATGGAAGCATACCACTAGTAGTCTAATATATTGCTTAATTTGACTCAATGTTGGAAATATCACCTGAACAAAACACTGTAAGTACTGACAGATAAATAGCTCTATCTTAATAGCTGGTTGTAGCTGGTAGAAAGATTTCTCTTTAATTCTGATAGTAATAGACATTCTGATATGCTACCTAGTTATGCAACTCTTTGAAAGTATGCTTCCCAACTTCTTAGTGGGACAAATGACATTCAGCTGCCTGAGATTGAACAATAAGAGCTTTATGACACTTGTCAATGTCTAGAATTGCACACCCACTCCAATGACCAACAATATGTGACTTGTAGGAATAAAATAATATAATCATTTGGACTCAATTTATGATAAAGATGCAGGATTCAAATTAATTTCCATAAACAATAATTGGGAACCACAAACTTGAACAGATTGAACCCATATCTCCTAACTCTAATCTAAGGAATTAAGTGAGATATCTAGTAAAATCCTCAAATTGAACTTATGAGACCTCCATAAGAGTCATGTCAGAGGCTGAAAAGATGATATATTTGACTAATGATTGAAAGTAAGAGTTATAACAAGGTTTTATAGTATAAAGATCAGTGGTTCTAAAGCAGTAGAAATGCTTTCAAAACTTGCTCTGATTATCACTAGTTGTGGGATCCTGGCAAAGTCACTTGATTTCCCTGAGTTTTACTTCCAATATATGCAAGCTGAAGGGTTTATATATACTATGCCCAAGTATCTTACCTAAGGTCCACAGATTGTTCTCCCTCAGCTTTGTAAAGTTATAAATTTTATAAAATTATAAAATTCTAAAAAAAATTTAAAAAAAGTTATAAAGTTTCTTTTGTTTTCTTAGTAATCTGATCAATTTTATTTTATGCATTTGAAAGCACATTTTGTAAAAGGGTTTATAAGTTTTTGTTTTTTGCTGAAGCAATTGAAGTTAAGTGACTTGCCCAGGGTCACACAGCTAGGAAGTGTTAGGTGTCTGAGATCAGATTTGAACTCATATACTCCTAACTTCAGGGCTGGTGCTCTATCCACTGCACCACCTAGCTACACCAAGGGTCCATAAGTTTTACCAGACTTCTTAAGAACTCTTAACCTAATGGTTCAGAACTCTTGACCCTTCAACTCTGGATCCCTTCAAACTCTGGATCTATGAAGAAGTTCATTTTAAAGTAGTAGGGGACCATGGCAGAACTTAAATCTTGCATTATTTCAAGCTTCTGGAGAGCATATTATCAGGGAGAAATGGTAGTGACAAGGGAAAATATGGGGGGGATTGGTGGGCTTCAACATTCCTTTTGTAAAAGGCCTGGCTTCTATAAGACTGAGGCATAGGATGAGAAGCTATGGGATGTGAAAGTAACCCTGTTTTCCTTTCTATCCCCTCATTCATTCTTGGTTATACCCAGAAAGACCCAAGAGGCAAGTAGCAATTATAGACTTATGTGTTATTGTAACACCAAGATAGCCATTTTGTTGATAAAATAGAATATGAAGTTGTACATTGCCTAGAGATACAGTACTTTAAGGATGAAGTTGCAGTTGTACAGAGATATCCTGCTACTGTAGGATAAAGCTCTTATGCTTATGATCTTCCCGTTTCTGCTGTTCATGTGAGGAACACAGAGCACCAGTCACTTCTTCCTAATGATGAGGAGTGGAGAGGAAAACATTCAGGTGTGGATAAAAATATTTTTGAATAGGATGAGATATTTTTGAACAGGAAAAACCATTATACTTACCAACTAGAAATAATAAATGGAGATTTATAGGTCTTTTTCCTAAACCACTTGAATCATGTCTTCTGGAATTCTTCCTATGTAGCTCCAAAATTCTTACTTTTAAAAAATATTTTAAAACTATTTTAATCATATCTGTATTTCATTAGTACATTAAAAGAAAAGAATAAAAATAAATTTTCTTTAGAGTAAACCTTTAAATCAAGGTTTTTGAAGGCAAAGTCAAAACTCATTATAGATGTGTTCATCTATAATGCAGATAACACTTAATATTCTACTCCAAAATGTATAATCCTTTTCATTTTATTGGCTAGGCTTTTACAAGCAAACTAAAGGGGGATCATATAAGATATGAATACTCTTAAGATTGTGAAGCACTCAGCCTTAGCTCCCATCCTACACTAGGCAAAGCACAAGCTTCTGATGCAAAAGTCATTCCTTCTAACCACACAGTTGCCATCATATAAAGTGAGCTCAAAGAAGAATATCAAGAATAGCTTCAAATTCTTCAGTGTTAAATAGCTAAGAAATTTCAGTGAGAGTGTTTGGGGGAAGAGAGGTGGGAGAAGGAAGAGAGCATAGGTACCAAAGCCACAGAGGACTGGGGGACTGAAGGGGCTGAAAACATAGGATATATATTTTCCTAGGTTTTAATGGTCCCACAACACTCCAGAACTACTAGCTCCTCACTTACAATAGCTGTTCTTGCTCTTTCTTTTAGATTTGGTCACAGCCATCCTAATCTGCAATCTTGCCAATCCCAGAGTAAGAGTATTTCCATACTTCTTCCACACTGTATTTTCTTGGGGAGGGGGTGGTCCTTATAAGACATCAATTATGTTGCAGGGGTACAAAGATAGACATCTTGGAGGATATACTTCTGTCTTTCCTTTGACAAATTTCACCTAAACACAAATGTTTTCTATACAAAACCACTAGTAGTGAAATAAAAGCAATAGCTGGTATGTGGTATACATGATCCTAAGGTCTTCTTGAACCCTACATCCCCATGAGTTTCTCCACAATCTAGTATTCTTTTGCTGCTCTTTCTTTTGGCTGTGAATTCATGTCTTTCTGATTGCACCCTCTTTTAGCCCAAGTACTAAAATGTCTAGTTACAGTTTTTATGATAATCCACATGTTTGCAAATGGACAACTAACCACTGATCAATCAATTGATCTATCAATTGATTCATCAAAATAAAGTAATATTTATATTATGCACATATGTAATATAGATGTACATTTGTTTACATGCATGAATTTATACGCACAAGTATATACACAAATATTGCATATATGTACACACACACACGTATATATTGCTGATGCAATTGGGGTTAAGTGACTTGCCCAGGGTCACACAGCTAGGAAGGGTTAAGTGTCTGAGACTTATTTGAACTCAGGTCCTCCTGACTTCAGGGCTGGTGCTCTATCCACTGTGCCACTGAGCTTCCCCACAGATGTATATTTTAATAAAATAGAATTATCAGGCATTTAAAAAAATGCACATCTGTATATTGAAGAACAAAAATTTAGATTGGTGAAGAGATCACACAAAGAACAAAAATAGACACACATATAATTCAAGAGTCTGGGATATTTGGTACAAAATAGACAGTTGATCAGTCAATAAACATTCACTAAATGCCTACTATTTTTCAGACATTGTGCTAGGTAATAGGGAGACTAATCGATACAACACAATATTTTAAGTGATGGGATATTTCGGTATAATAACTTCTAGAGTTTTCTTTCTGCTTGAAGCAAAAGTTAGTTTTTCTCTTAGGTAGCAGTTAAGGATTCACTCATCGTTTAAAATGTGAAGAAACTAACAAAGATAATTTCCCTTCTAGTGTATATGTCCATTTAAAAGTAAAAGCTGGTTTGCTGATGGTTTATGATGGTAATGTTGGAGAGAAGTGACTACTTCATTCCAGAGTTGATAATAGAGGAGGATAAAATAACTGCTAGTAGGCTGACACATACCCTATGCTTATGTCAAAAAAAACTATAGAGAAGGACAAGCGTATTTTAATTGTTTAAAATTCCACAGTCAGTGAAATTAAAGCCCTCAAATTGAAATTCTGGAGACCAATAGAGAAAAAAAAAGATTGAGGTGGAAAGGGGAAAGATGTCAAGGAGATGAATGTGAATGTATAGGAAAAACAATCAATCAATCTAGATTTTTAAAAAAGAGAACTACAGAAGAACAAAGTAAGAGAGGTTAAAAACAGAATTGTAGGACAGTCCTATCTAAATAATTAGGAACAATGAAACTTAATAAAATAAAATGAGAAAGTTTAGCAAAATTTTTACAAAATAAAAAGTTTGTTTTAGCTATAGAGGTGAAATACCGGAATCAAAGAAAGTACCAGAACACTACTTGGGGGGCAAGGGGGGAAGAGAAAATTATAACAATTATAGGAGAGAAGATATATCTGCTCATCTGTTATTTTGCTTGCCTTATATCCCTTAAAGAAAATTATTTTTTTCAGCTGGAAATGATAAAACAACAACAACAAAAAAAATAGTAGAGTTCATCTGCAACTTAAATAGTTAAATAGCTGGTCTTAATGCAGCTGTCATCAGATGCAGGTGAACTATATCCTGAGGGTACAAAATAAATTAATGATAATGATAACCATTTAGATAGTTTCATGATCTGTACTAAGCACTTTATAATTATGATCTCATTTGGTAGTCACAACAACTCTAGAAGTTGTGTGCTATTATTATGCTTATTTTACAAATGAGAAAACTTAAGCAAACATAAGTTAAGTGACTTACCCATAATCATACAACTAATATCTCAGGCCAGATTTGAATATATAACTATACACAGATGTAGCTTAATAGCTATTATTAATATTATATTAATATAATAATAATTATTATTAATATTAATAGCTAATATATGAATGTAGCTATTAAGCCACTGGACAGTGATATTTGGAAAATCATGGAGATTGTGAGAGGTATAACAGAAATAGACAAGGAAGATAGACTGGTTTTCAAGAGAGGAAAGAGAAGGACTAGATAGTATTTTTTAAAAGCCTTGATTTTTACTCTAGTTTAAGCTCCATGTAACTCAGTAATCCAAAAACATCACCCAAATAAAAATATTGAGAACTTTGCCTATATTAAGCGAGGAAGAGTTTCTTTGTATTCTTTCATTGTTTTTCTTTTTCTTTGGATGGACAAATTTTTCTCCTTTATTTTTCTACTTAAATATATCATTTCTAAGTTCTATCAATTTGCTCTCACCCTTTACAGAGTTTTTAGAAAGTGCTGATTCTAAATATGAATGTTTTTATAAGTCACAGAACCGAAAAGGTAATCAGATTGGCTCCTTCTGGACAATAAAGATAAGATTTGTCAGTGATTCACTCACTTTGATCCTAAATTGTCCAATTAGACCAGAGCTTTCAGTAAAAAGTTCAAGTTGGCACTTTGAACAAGGGCCACAAATCTAGTAAATTTAGTAGGATACAAATCAGTTGCAAACTATATCTTCCCCTCTGCTTTTCTTTTTCAGACTAGAAATGGAAATAAAGAAAAACAAGCACTTACAACAAGAACAATAAATTTCATCTTTCAATTCAAGGTGCTGATGAAAGGTCAATAATTGTCACTGAAGTTCTTGTTCAATCAAGTCAATTTTATTTTCCATTAAACAGGAATCATTTAATATTCTGTCATTTTAGTGCTTCTAACTGACACATTTATTACACAACATGCTTTCACCCCCTTGTTATGTCTTCAGTTTTCAGGTTTGCCAACAGGTTTATATATCATGTGCTTTTCTTTTCTTTTGAGTGGTATAATTAAAAATCTTCTGACTTTCAGAAACTCAATTGTCTCTTGAAAGTTAACTCTTAAAATTCTTTGTGTGAATTCAACGGTATAGTTCCCATCATATTTTAGTCTTCAAATGCCTAGATGATTTCTCATTTTTTTTGTTTTATACATTTTAACAACAAAAAAGGTAAATGACATATGTGACAATAAAGAGCCCGAATTCCATCATCAAATTCTGTGTTCCTGAAAGTATATTTCTGCATAACTATATTTTTTATTTGTTTAATAAATAAAAGTTATTTCTCCACCTCTCCAAAATATTTAAAATAAAATATCTAAAATACCTCTCTAAAATATATTTATGCACAAGCCATGTATAATTATATACCATTCACAAGGTAAATAATACTTTATATTTATGCAAGTTTATTTTTAGTCCAAAGCTGCTCAAATCTCATCTGAAAGCCCTCTGATATGTATATATATATATATGTATATATACATATAGATATTTCTATGTACATAGATATATCTATATATATACATATATGTGTGTATATATGTGTATATCTATGGACATAGATATATCTATATATACACACATATATACACACACATTATATGTGTATACACACATATGTACACACATACACACACACACACACACACACATATATAGACACATGCACACATTTTGAAATTAAATTCTTCTCCTATGCATTTTAGGCATTACAATTGCCACTTATAACAGTAGCAATATCATAGATTCTTTAAAAGTTAATATAACTCCTTTTTATATTAAAATATATTACAGTACTTTTCAGTACCATTTTCAGGATATCTGACTAGAGCATTACCTCGAAGGATTTGTGTACCTTGTGTTGAGATCTTTGTTGAATAATTATATGAAAACATATCTATATTATATATCTGATGATAACAAGTAGCATAGTTTAGCATAATGAATGAGAAAACTAAAAAATTCATAACTTTTAATGTTAACATATTGAATTTATCTATAAAAATAGATTTTCAGAATAGATTGGAAATGAGAATTTTTAAATATAATTCTCATCAAGCAGGTATCAAAAGAGAGAGTATAGAAACTTGAGGAATAACTGACAATTAAAATGAAAGGTGAAGAAGACAGATAATGATTTCTTAAGGAAATATGAAGAGAATAAGAAGCATGGGGTGATACTGGATGCAAAAGAGGAGAAAAGAAATAAAAAGAATTGGGTGATCAGCTGTTTTGAAGCAGATTTGAAATAGTAGTAGGGTTGAGAAAATTACACTAGATCTGGTAGAATTTAGTAAAGGGATGGGGGAAAAGTTAAATACAAGGAGCTGCATATTGAATGGGTAATCAAGTATCAGATACTACAGTCAGCTAAGGGCATGACTTGTGTCCTCTCAGTGGCAGCAAGCTTCTTTTAACATCCTCATTTTCTTTTTTAAAAGTTTATATTTATTTATTCATCAATTGCAATTCTTATGGAATAAGCAATGACTTAGTCTCAGGAACTCTTAATTAATAAAGTAGTCACCAAGTAGAAAAACATCCTTTCCTCAGGATTAATGGATGTTGCTTGCAACCTTCTTAAGAGAACAAAAAAGCAGAAGGCAGTCAGAATTTCACTCACCTTGTTAAGCTCAAATGCCTGATCTTTATTGTGGAAACTTGAGTTACCTTTTCAGGGGAAGGAAGAAGAAAAAACCCTTTATTAGACATATGACCAATTGAGATACAATATTGAATGTACTCTAGATACAGAGACAGAGAGAAAGAGATAGAAACAAGAAAAAAAATGGATAGCAAGAGACAGAACTGGTTATCCTTAACTTTTCTCCTGGTTTCTTCTTTAGATTCTATGGCCAATTATCTTTGACCTACCTTCCCCTAGTCTATGACATACCTTTCCTCTCAAGGGGACAAGAAACCAATCGGGGATTGCTATTATCTCAGCAAAATGCAGCATACATCTTTGTGGCAGAGTGCTGGAACACAAATACCACAGAAAGGGAACAGAGAATATGTCTATGGTAAGTTCTCCAGTATACTCTCACTATACCAAAATAAATAGATATAGATAGATAAATATAGATATATACATAAGTCAATTATTAAAATGTGCTTCAAGATAATAAGAGAGAAACATCATTCCCAGCAAATCAAGGTGTGTATGTATGTATGTGTGTGTGGGAGGTACTTGAACTAAACCTAGAAGGTAGGATGTGAGGTATGGCTAGACAGTGGGAATTTCCTCTATCTTTTCTATATAGACCAGAACAAAATTTATTTATTTTTTTGCTGAAAAATGAATATCTGAAAATAAAAAATAACTAGAAATAAAATTCAACTGACTTGTCCATAATGCATATTTCCTCTTTGGATCTTTATCTATGGACATGTACTAGTTGGACACCCACTGGTACAGGAGAGAATGAATGGCACCAATCAGCAATTTTGTACAGACTCATAAAATTTATGTTGTATACATACTTAGAGTTCTGAGCCAATACCCCAGGGGAGTTTATGAGTCCAGCAAGAAGGAAAAAAAAATTTCAAGTGAGGAGTTGCCATGGAATAGAACACTCCATGTCACAAGTTAAGTAAAATGTGCCTCTCATTTGTTCTTGAAATCTATTACTTTAGGGACAAAGTCAAGAAGTGTGAGAAGAGGTGTTTTGATTGTGAACCCAGGAGAATTTCAACAAGAGCTTAGCTATTGTAAGAGCAAATTTGCTCTCTTGAAATTATTAGAAAATAATTCTACCTTTCTATAACTCATGGGAACATAAAAATCTTAGAAATATGCATTTTGGTGTTTTGGGACCAATTTTTTTTTCCAAAGAGGAAGAAAAGAAAACCTTTGCTTTAGGAAATAATTATGTTTCAATAGTCAGAAAATAATTAGAAATGAAACTTTCAAACTATATTTTACAATTGAGGATTTTAAAGCCAATTGAAAAAAGAACTTTGTAAGCCAAACCATGATTTTCTGAATGATAAAGTATGTTTACTTCTTGCTTTTTAATTGTTCAAATATGCACCTCAGAAACAAGAAAGATCTGAATGAAATTGGTTCCATCTGTGTCTAATTTTTCAAAAAAGTCTTCATTTTTAACTCTAGTTCCTTACCTCAAAGAGTTTTAATATATTCTTTAACCTGTGATAGATGGGCCATAAATTTATGCACAATAATAACATTTAGCATTTATATGATGCTTTTCATCTTCAAAATGCATTATAGACTCTATGTAATTCATCTTCACAATATCCTAATGAAGAAGGCAAATATTGTTATCTCCATTCCACAGAAAGGAGAGCAGAGACACAAACTATTCAAGAAGCTTAATTAAAATAAGGTTCTTTTTTGTTTGTTTGTTTTTAGGTGGAGGTGGTGGTAAGAGAATGAAACATCATTCTCTTTGAAATGAAAAAAAAACTTAATACATTTAAAAAACATTATACTAAAACTATGATATCCCTGCAGTATTCCACCTACACGATTTCCCTGATTATGTCTAAATATTCTGGCTTTTTAAATGAATATGAAATAAATAAACTAATATAACAGTTGTATAGATTTTCATCTCTTTTAAGTTAATTAATCTATTTTTTTTAAAAAAAGAACACAGCTTTGTTGTTTGAAGTTGGAAAATACAGACAATTTGGGTTCAAATTCTCTCTACCAGGAATAGGGAAAAAAAAAGATATATAGCCTAATTATCATTTATTTCTTTAGATCATGTACCATTATTTGTGATTGAATTTGGGGTGTTCTTTACAAAGACATTGGAGTGTTTTGCAATTTCCTTCTCCATTTTATAGATGAGAAATCTGAGGCAGATTTAATTGACTTGCATAGGGTCACACAGCTAATAAGTGTTTGAGCCCAGATTTGAACTCAGAGAGATGAGACTTTTTGACTCCAGGTCTTGCACTTTATGTACTGTACTAATCAGTTGCCAGATAACCTGAGAACCTGACTATATTTTTTTCCTATTAAAAAAAATCTCTGCCAAGTAGTTTTAAAAATGAAAAGTTAAAGAAAATGCTATCATTCACTAATTTAACTATGGAAAATATCACATAACTTCAATTCTGTGATCTAAGGTTTTTAAGAAAGTTACTAATATAAATGGAACTTTTGGGAACCAAGGTGGTAGAGTAAGCAGTAAAAAGCTATAACCTTGGAAATTTTACCCAATGGCAACCATAAAATAGCTCCCCATGACATGTTCTGGAGTAGTGGAACCAGAAAGGAGACAGAATAAAACAATCTTTTAGCCCAGGCCACTTGAAGGATCAGTAGGAGAGGTCTTTATCCCTCAGAGAAAGGGGAGAGTACAGTCCAAGTTGGGGAATTCCACAGCAAGCTCCACTTCAATACATCATCAGGAGTCTTATGCCTAGGGTGGTGGATCAGGAAAAGGACAAAATCAGGACCCCTCTTGTGCCTTGGCAAAGCCAGAAGAGTGCAGCAAACTCTAAATCTGGGAATAACCATGTCCTCCCAGAATTACCATGTGTTCTGGTGTAGCCCCAGTCAAACAGGAATTCAAAGGCCAGATTACTATTTGCTTCAGTGTATGCTGGAGAAACATAGAAACACTCCATTTGGACTAGCACATGCCATTCACCACCAATAGGACCCCAGCTCAGCAGACTCTTAGAATTTTTAGTACTATCAGTTACTCCATTCTATCACTTCACCTCATTAGTCACCACCAGACAGAAGGTTCTCCTGTGGGATTTGGGACAACATCAGTGCAGCATCAGGTAAACACTCAGAGTCTATAGCCACTGGAGCAATAAGCTCTTTTCCACTTAGTGGGCAGTGCTCAGATTTAAATGTAAGGACAAAGGAAAAAGAATGTGTGTGTGTGTGTGTGTGTGTGTGTGTGTGTGTGTGTGTGTGTGTGTGAGAGAGAGAGAGAGAGAGAGAGAGAGAGAGAGACAGAGACAGAGACAGAGACAGACAGAGACAGAGAGAGACAGAGACAGAGACAGAGAGAGAGACAGATAGACAGACAGACAGACAGATAGACAAAAGAAGAGAGAGATAAGTAAAAAATAACCATCTCTACATGCAAGGAATCTGACCATAGAAGACTGTTATGATAAAAATCAAGACACAAACTCAGAAGAGGATGACATTGTTGATGTTGGACAAAATCCCAAAGATAAGTGTTAAATGGTCTCAAGTCCAGAAAGAACTCATTGAAGAGTTCAAAAAGGAACTTGAAAATCAAATAAGAGGAGTAAAAGAAATAGTGAGAAAAAAAAGAGACTAAGAGAATTATGAAAAAAGAGTCAACGTTTTGAAAAACTGCTTAAAAAGTAGAATTTAAAAAGGAGATAGAAAAAACCAATTAAAGAAAACAACTCGTTGAAGAGTACAATTAGCCAAATGGAAAAACAAATTACAAAATCTAATAGAGGAAAATAACACCTTAAAAGTCAGCATTGGGCAAGTGGAAGGTAATGATTTTATGAAATATTAAGAATCAAACAAATTCAAAAGAATTTAAAAATGGAAGAAAATGTAAAATATTTGATAGGAAAAATAACTGACTTTTTAAGGCTCTTTTAGAGATGCATGAATCAGAATCATATCTGAAGGGCATAATCAAAAGGAAAACCAGGACAGAATCTTAAAAGAAAGTATCAAGGAATACTGTCCTAATATCTTGAACCAGAGAATAAATTCGGTGTTTAAAGAATCCATCAATCACTTTAAGAAAGAAATCCCAAAATTAAAAATAAGAGCTAAAATAAAAACTCTAAGGGACATTGTAACCAAATTTCAGAACTATCAGTTCAAGAGAAAAATACAAGTGGTCAGAAAGAAACAATTAAAATATTAGGGAATCACAATCAAGATTACACAGGGTTTAGTAGCTGCAGCATAAAGAATTGGAGGTTATGAAGCATGGTATTCTGGAAGGCAAAGAAACAAAAAGGACTGAAATCAAGGAGCATCTGCCTAGCAGAGTTAAGCAACATATTTCATAGGAAAACATGATTATTCTATGAAACAACAGGATTTCAAGCTTTCATAAGGAGAATATCAGAACTAAACCAGAAATCTGATCTCTAATATTAAGGCCTAAGAGAAGCATACACAGATGAAAAGGAAAAGGAAAATAAGGGTTTTAATAGACCTAAATTGTTTACATCCATATACAAGAAAATGATACTTGTAATTCTTAATCACTAATAATACAGGTAGAAACAATACATATAGGTGTAGGGAGAATCCAAAGACAAAAAAAATTGAGCAGTGAGAAATGAGGTTACACTGGGTGCAGAAGGAAGGAAGACATAGAATAGTGTAAAATTATTTCACATGAAGAAGTGTGAAAGATCCATTTCACTGGAGGGGAAGATAGGAGAGTGGGCAAGGAGCATCCTATTTCTCTTACTCTCCTCAACATTGGCTCAAAAAGAGAATAATATGTATTATATTATACAATATAATATAATAATCAGTTGAATTTAGAAATTTATCTTGCCTGACAGAGAATTAGCAAGGAGGAGGAGATTAACTAAGGGGAGAACATGGTGAGGACTAAGAGGGAAAAGCAGATCAGGAGAGGTGATAGAGAGAAGCAAAACATTTGTGAAAAAGGAAAGGATAAAAGGAGAGAGAAGATAAGCAGAAGGAAGAATGGAATGAAAGGAAATACATAGGTAGTAATCATAACTATAAAATAGTAAATATGAAAGCCTTTTTCATGGTGGCAAACTATTGGAAAGTGAGGAGATGCCTAACAATTGGGGAATGGTTGGTTGAATAAGCTGTGATATATGATTATAATGGAATAGCATTGTGCAGTAGGAAATAACAGGCAGATTTTTAGAAAAACTTGGAAAGACTTGTACAAACCAATGCAAATTGAAATGAGGGGAAGTAGAAAAAACAGTACATATAGTATCAACAACACTGTGATGATCAGCTAGCAGAGACTCAGCTCTTCTCAGCAATACAATGATATGACACAAGTACAAAGAATTTACAGAGGAAAATGCTATCCATAACCAGACAAAGAACTGATAGACTTGGAATGCAGATCAAAGCATATTTTTTTCACTTTATTTTTTCTCATTTTTTTTTTCCTTTTTGATCTGTTTGTTCTTTCACAGCTGTGATTGATAATGATAAGGTTTTACATGATAGTATAGGTACAAACTATATCAAACTACCTATGATCTTTGGAAAAGAGGTGGAGGGAAGGGAGAAGAGAAAAATTTGGAACTGAAAAATCTTATAAAATTGAATGCAAAAATTTTCTTAACATGTAACTAGGGAAAATATCATTTAAAATAATTACATTTATTCATTAATTTGATAATTATATAACTATAATTCTGTGATCTTAATATCATTTTGAGCACAGTGCCTGTTTATAGAGCCTGTTCAATTGCAAAAACTTAGAATTGAACAATGCTTTGAGACTTGGATTTACTGAAAGAACCACAGGTACCATTAAATGGTAAGAGAGAATCTTTAACAATTGGATTGGTGTTATCCTGAAGGACCAGTTGATTAGAGTTCAACTTCATCTTACCAACACTCTAACTAATCAACTAGTTAAAAAAAAGTTGTAGTTGTATTATCAGGATTAGTTACTAAAAGTGATGTAGAATTGGGTGGATATTAGTAGTTCATCCCCACTACCCCTGATATTGTAGGCTCATTTAGTCTTAATTTCTTGTTCTCTGAGGGATGATGTTCCATGTCTCACAGCCCTGATCAGATGTGCCCTACCAAATGGAGCACAAAGTCACATCCTGGGCTTGTATACTGCCTTTTCCCACCTATCCTTAACATAGTCTCAGTGGACGTCCCCTGGGATTTACTAGTACAGATAACTTGTTGCAATAGCAATTGATCAGTCTTTTTTAAAAGCATTTTCAAAACATATAAACAGATAATTTTCAACATTCATCCTTGCAAACCTTGTGTTCCAATTTTTTTTCTTCCTCCTTTCCCCACATCCCTTTCCTTAGACAGCAAGTAATCCAATATCTGTTAAACACAGGCAATTCTTCTATACATATTTCCACTATTATGCTGCATAAGAAAAATCAGATCAAAAAAGATGAAAGAGAAAACAAAAAGTAAGCCAACAACAACAAAAAGTGAAAATACTATGCTGTGATCCTCACTCAGTTGCCAGAGCCCTCTATGGGTGCAGATAGCTCTCTTCATCATAAGACCATTGGTACTGGCCTGAATCAGTTCATTATTAAAAAGAACCACGTCTACTGAAATTGATTATGGTATAATTTTATTGTTACTATGTGCAATGGTCTTTTTATTCTACTCACTTCACTTAGCATCATTTCATGTAAGTCTCTCCAGACATTTCTGAAATCATCCTGCTGATTGTTCATTATGGAACAATAATATTCCTTAACATTCATATACCATAACAGTTGAACAGTCTTTAAGAAGCCCCTATTCTAAATCAGATGTCCCCATAGACTCCAGAGATCTAGAGATTAAGAGAGTTATTGATCTCCTATTCCCTGTTAACCAGTTAATAAACAAAGACCCCATGTATTTCTTAAACTTACTGGACATTCTGTAGAAATCCTAAATTCAATTAGTAATAATAAAGAATTCATCATTTTTGCTCCCAAACCTCTCCTAAAAAAAAAAAACAAAGCAATTTCCAAACTCTCTTATTTTCTTTGAAGGCCCTTAAGTGCTTTACAACTTTGAAGTCATTCTTTACTCTTCACTCTCTTTTATCCAATATATCTAATCTATATTTCAGGCTAGGCAATTCTATATTTACAGGACATTTTTGCATTTGTCTTCTCTCCACTCACAATGTCACCAACATTGCTCAGGCAAGGGCCTCTCTAATAGACTATTATAATATTATAATTTTATAATTATAAAAGAGAAAAGAAGGCCAAAAGGAACAACCTTGGGGAGTATTCACACTTAGTAGTTACAAAATGGAAACTGAAAAAAAAAGGTGGTCAGATAAGGATAGAAGAAGATCCAAAAGAGAATCATGTCATAAAAGTTCAGATAGGAGAGAATATATGAGGAGAAGATAGTCAACACTGTAATATATTTCAGAGTTCAAGAAAGATCAAGATGGAGAAAGGAGCACTAAATTACTGCTTGGTAACTAGAGATTAGTCTCCTTCAAGTATGGTGATCAGAAGTTTCATCACTCACATGGCAAAATTAAGAAGAGAATTGAAGAGATAAGGACCTTGTGTGCTAAAGTGAGGAAACGTAAAGATGTTTCTTGGAGTTCTCTAATGTGAGAGAGTATGTTGGACTGGAGAGGAAAAGTATGAACCAGTAAATGAACTCTTTGAGAAAGGAAGAAATATTATCTGTCCCTGAGATTTGCATTGAGTGAAACATTTGGTTAAATTGAACTTCAAAGGAAAACCAGGGGCTGATAAGTGATGGCAGCTCAGAGGGAGTTTAGAATTTTCAAAGAGAGTAAAGAAAAGTCCATTTCCTCCACCAAAACTTGGTTTCCAGCTAACATGGCAGAAGTATTGGATAAGAAAAATTGAACATGATACTGTCTATGTAACAAATAAAATTGGTTCTGGTAAGTTGGGGATCTGGTTTCATGAAAGAAAAGTCAAAAGCTCATTTACTAGAGTCTACAATATTATTCTAATGGATATGGGGGAACCAGATGTGATGGGTGAAGTATAGGTAGTAAGGTAAGGAGATGTTCAGGAAGTTTATAAAAAAAAGTAGAAAAGGGGAGATTCCAGAAAGCACAATAGAAAGAATTGGTAAAGTTGGATTTGGGACTTAGGAGGGATATATTTGGGCAGCTGCTCATAGCTTGAATGTAATTCTTGACCTGATGTCAAGATGACTCATCTTTTTGAGTTCAAATCTAGCTTCAGATACCTACTAGCTGTGTGACTCTAGTCAAGTCACTTAATTTTGTTTGCCTCAGTTTTTTTTTTTTCCATCTAAAATAAACTGAAGAAGCAAATAGCAAACCACGCCAGTCTCAATGAGGAAAATCATAAGTGGCACAGTAAACAGTAACAACAAAAAGAGAGGGCTGAAGTGAATGGGATAAGAGAATATGACATAGGAAATGTGGTGGTTTTCTCTTAGACAAGCAAAGATTCTGCAACATAATATTCTCTTGGCAGCCAGAGAGAGATTCTGTAACATCCTAAAGAAAAGATGGTATGTGTGGTAAAAATTTGCTATGAGGGAAAATTCTAGACCTAGTTCCCAAATCTGCAATTCACAGGGAAATCTGCAATTTTGCCAGGTAGCCCCAGAGTTAAAAAAAACTTAAGCCAAGGGCACTTGCCCTTTATTAGACACTTTTCAAACTACTTACTTAAAAAGGTTTTCAATTTTACTATTATATTTTACAACGTGCCTTTCCTTTCTTGTAATGATGTTCTCAAATATTTGTGATTTGGTTTGTATTTAATAGCTTTTTGACTACATCAAAACCTTCTCTTTTTAAATGTCATCTTGTGAAGATGAAGTTTTGAATGTTATAGTGACAAAAACAAGTAACCCCCCCCAAAAAAAAAAACTCAATATGGAACAGGAAACAATGCTGGTAATAAACTAAGTCCAAGGTTTAAAAATTTGTTCTGTTCTCAGAAAGTGAGAAATTAATGATGAAAAAGGATGGAAAAAAACACTTTTTCTTTTAAAAGAAAGTCACTTTTTCAAATAGCTACTAAGTTGTTAGTACACAGATACTTAAATATTAAGTCATTTTGATCTATCTACTTAACAATTAAATCAATTAGGTATTTTGGCTTCAGCATGTGAAGAAAAAAATTATTGAGACACTAACTACATGCAATGAAACAAGAAAATTAGGAAATTTAAAGAATTCTGATTACATCAGAGAAGAGAAATACTGAATTCCTTAGAGGGGATGTGGGAAAACTTGTTGAAAGATATAGGTATAAGGATAAGATTCTGTAGGTCTCAGCCCTCAGTTTTCCTCCATGTCCATAGGGTAATTACAGTACAGTGAACTATTATTCACCTCTGTTTTGCAGCTTCTAAATAACTCTGGGAACAAATATAGTTAAAAGAACACTGTCTTGGGTGGATCTGGCCAAATCCACCAAGGACACGTTATCTATATACTGCAATGAGCCATTATAGGAGTAAAGCTTCACTCTTGAAAGACTGGCAGGACTGGCCCCCCTTCTGGATTTGCTCAAGAAAGTGAAGTCAATATTGCTGGTATTTAGACACCTTTGTTCCCTGGGCTATTTAAGTCATGACAGATCAATACCTAAATTGGAATTTCATCAGGGAGAGGACACTCTGCCTGGGGTACTCCTGGTTGGAACTTGCTGCCAGGATTCCCCAGCCAGAAATATGAAATATTGATTCTTCCTCTGTATTCTTTCTTCTCTCCTTCCCTTCTTTATATATCTCTTTATATTATTATACTAGTTATATTAATCATAGGATGCATTAAGTGCTTTTGTTATAAAAACTGCACTGTCAATCTTTTTTCCCCTTTTTTTATAATTCAATGTTATTCAACACTTTCATACATTCTGGTATCTTAGGTCTTGTTGTGGGAGCAAGCCATTCTGTAGGAGCAAATCATAAATATTGACCTAATATTGAGACACTAATATATTATTGGTAGAGTTGTGAACTGATCCAATCACTATAGAAAACAATATAGAACTATGTCCAAAGGGCTATAAAATTGCATATCCTATGATCCAGCAGTGTCTCTACTGGGCCTGTCTCCAAAAGAGATCATAAAAAAGGGAAAAGGTTTCAAATGTGCAGAAATGTTTGTGGCAGCCCTTTTTGTAGTTGCAAGGAATTGGAAAGTGAGGGGATACCCTTTAGTTGGAGAATGGCTGAATAAGTAATGGTATATGAATGTTATTGTCCTGTAAGAAATGACCAAGAAATGATTTTAGAGAGGCCTGGAGAGACTTACATGAACTGATGCTAAGTGAAATGAGCAGAAGCAGGAGATCATTGTACAAAGCAACAGCAAGTTTATATAGTGATCATTTCTGATGGACTTGGCCCTTTTCAACATCAAAGTGATTCAAGTCAGTTCCAATGGTCTTGTGATGAAGACAGCCATCTGCAATCCCAGAGAGGACTGTTGGCACTGAGTGTGGATCACAACATAATATATTCACTTTTTTGTTGTTTGTTTGCATTTTATTTGCTTTCATATTTTTTTCCTTTCATATTTTTTTTCCTTTTTGATCTGATTTTTCTTTGCAACGTGATAATTTTGGAAATAGGAATAGAAGAATTGTATATGTTTAACATATATTAGATTACTTGCCATCTAGGGGAGGGAGTAAAGAGGAAGGGAGAGAGAAACAACTGGAACACAAGATTTTGTAAGGATGATTATTGAAAATTATCTATGCATATGTTTTGAAAATGAATTTAATTTAAAAAATTTAATTAAATATCTTTTCATTCTCATAGGTAACGAATGCTATCAATAATAGTAACTTCATATGTGAAAGAATAGAAATTAGCCCTGTGATTTCACTGATATTGGAATTTCCCAAGTAAGCAAAACTTCCCCTACCAATGTTGGGGAACAGCACCCCTATGGAAGATGATATTTGTTATTTGCTTAGGGCATTTATACTATAATTGGTCTAGGGTTATATAGCCAGCATATGTGAGATTTTAACTCAATTCATCCTGTCTCTATGTCACATTATGTCGCATTTCATCAACTATCAGAAAGAAATGACTAATGTGAAATATATATATAAATTTGAAAGATGTGGATGGAGAAGATAAAGGTAGACTGAGAACTTTCCAGAAATATCTGGTGATGTGTGAACTATTAAGAACCAACTATTAAGATTCCTCTCTCCTTTTTTCTTTAGGATAGGAGATTCCCCTAAAACCTATGAAAATCCAGAGATATGAGGTGAAAGTGAAATTCTTTTTTAATTGCCTATTACAAACATAACTGTGAAGATCATACGTAAGTATTGTAATGCCTTAAATCACAATAGTGTTTATGGGGAAAGCTGAGAGATTTCTATATCTGATTTTCTTCAAAGATGACAGATCTTTCAAAAAACTTGGATAAAGCTCAGACTTGTTAGCTGAGTACAAGGAAATAATGTTTCAAAGAAGTCTTGAACTGGTCAATCAGTAGCAAGTAGGATGTAAATGAAATTTTGACGGTGCAAAAGCATCTGTTTATCTCAGAATCTATAAGAAGTTTCAGAGTGAAATTTTCATTGTCTGTGCTCACTGCATTGATCTCTGTTTTATTCAGTGAACTGACCTCTGAGCCATGTAATGCCCGTTTCTAGGTGGTATTTAAAATTTCATCTCTAGTATGAAATTTCAGGTATGTAGGTGCTAGGGAAAAAAAAAATATTTTTTCTCTGCCTTTGAGAAAGGATCACTTAGTGGAAAGTCAGTTGTATATAGAATATTTGATTTTCAGATTACATTTCAAATCTATAGCAAATAGAAATCAACCATCAATGAAGCTTTGCTGTGAAGTAAATTGATGAACTCAGCAGGATCTTTAGTGAACAAATATCATGGAATTAAATTACCCAGTGAGTTAGAAAACTCAGAAGAAAAACTAAGACCTTAGAGGAGATGGGGACTCTCTTTAAAATTGAAAAGTAAGACATATTAAGTCAGCTTTATGAGGACATTGAGGTACAAGTAGATAAGTCAGCAAGCATATATAAAATGCTTATTATGCATGAGATACTGTGCTAAGATTGTAAGATAGTATGTATTCTCTTTGAGGTCAAGAAGTATTTAATTTTGTCATGATATCTACAGCACTTAGTTCCATGCTGGTGAAATAGCAAATAGGTAATAAAATGCTTGTGGATTGTTTACACTGCTAGTGTGCTGACAAAAGATATTTTCAATCTTCATCTGATATTTTTCTTTTCTAAAAATATTTTTATTAATTTTTGTCCTTGAAAAGGATATTTTCTGGGATCTAATGGATTTACCTTAAGGAAAATAATTTATTTTTACAAAGTGGCTAATGCTTTTCCATGGAAAATCATATAAGGTAAAGTGTCATTTATGGTTACACCTGAAAAGCTATTACTTTAGTGGGTGGAGCCAAGATGGCAAAGAGAAGTTAGAAAGGTTCCTGAAGTCTTCTGATTCCCCCAGAAACAACACTAAATAAAGTTTTTAAATGGATTCTGTAGTGACAGAGCCCAAAAAAATTTGGAGTGAAGCAAATTTTCAGTTTATGATAACATAGAAAGTTTTCACGAAAAGTTTATCTCAATTGGATGGACGTGAAGCATGACCCAAAGAAAATGTGTTACAAGGAATCTAATGGGAGGCACTTAGCCATGGCTAACTCATCAACAGAGATCCCTTGGCTCTTACTCAGCTGTCCATTAGGTCAAAAGGCCAGCTGTGAGATGTCCAACCCAAGTATAGAAGGCAAATTGTCAGCCCCGACATCGCTACAAAAAACAGCACTTCCAGTCCTGCTGCCACAAGCCACTGAGAGACTTCTGTTCCTGTAAAAGAAGCTTGGGACAGTGTCCCCAGTGTCTTTAGGAACCAAGTTCAACTTTTAAAAATGAGCAAAAAAGCAAAAAGATCCCTGACCTTAGAAAACTATTATGGTAACAGGGAAGATCAGAACACAAACCCAGAAGAGGACAGTAATGGCAAAATGCCTACATGTAAAGCCTCAAAGGTGAATATGAATTGACTTAAAGCTCAAAAGATTCTCTTGGAAGACCTCAAAAAGAATTTTTAAAATCATCTAAAAGAGACAGAAGAAAAATTGGAAAAAGAAAATTACTATACAGGAGAATCATGAAAAAAGTCACCTGCTTGAAAAAAGAAGAAATAATATATTGAAAAAAATAATTCCTTAATAAAACAGATTTGGAAAGATGAAAAAATAAATATAATCAATAAAACAACTCATTAAAAACAGAATAGAAAATGTAAAAAAAAAAAAAAAAAAACCAACACTACTGAACAAACAATTCCTTTAAAAGTAGAACTGACCAAATGGAAAAGGAAGTTTAAAAAAAAAACTAACTGAAGAAAATAATTCACTAAAAATTAGAATTAGACAACTAGAAGCAAATAACTCAGTGAGATATTAAGAATCAATCAAACAAATTTTTTTACAAAAGGAAAAAAAATACAAGAAAATATAAAATACCTCATTGGCAAAACAACTCATCTGGAAAATAGATCAAGGAGAAATAATTTAAGAATTATTGAACCACCTGAAAGACATCATCAATAAAAGAACCTGGACAACATCTTTCAATAAATAATCAAGGAAAATTGCTCTGATAACACCAGAGAGTAAAGTAGTATTGAAAGAATTTACTCATCACTACCTAAAAGAGACCCCAAAATGATAACTTTAAGGAATATTGTAGCTAAATTCCAGAATTGTCTGATCAAGGAGAAAAACATATCTCAGACAAAGCAAAAGCAAATATATTCTAATTTAAAAGACATTAAGAAGGAAACTGCAACTTTCTAAAGGGCACCAGAAATAATGAAATATTATCAGTTCTAAATATATATGAACCAAGTGATATAACATCCAGATTCTTAGAGAAGTTATGTGACTTGTAAGAAGAAATATAGAGCTAAACTATAATAGTAGGAAATTCCAACCTCCTTCTCTCAGAACTAGATAAATATAAGAACAAACAAGAGAGAAGTTGAGGCAGATAGAATTTTAGTAAAGTTAGATATAATATATCAGTGCTCTGGACAAAACTGAATGAGAATAAAAAACATATACCATTTTCTTAGTGGTATGTGGCATTTACACAAAAATTGACCACATATTAGAATGTGAAAACTTCAAAATGAAATGCAGAAAGGTAGAAATAGTAAATGCTTTCTTTTCAGATGATGATGTAATAAAAATTATATGGAATAAAGGGCCATGGAAGAAAAGTCCAACAAGTAATTGGAAATTAAGTAATCTAATCCCCAAAATGACTATATCAAAGGAAAATCATAGAAACAATCAATAATTTCATCCAAGAGAATGACAATAATGAGACAACATAGCAGAACTTATGGGATTCAGTCAAAGTAGTTCTTAGGGGAAATTTTATATCTCTGAATGCTTATGTGGATAAATAAAGAGGATACCAATGAATTGGGCACACTTTGAAAAAACCTAGAAAAGAAGTTAAAAATCTTTAATTAAATACAAAATTAGAAATTTTGAAAATCAAAGGAGATATTAATAAAATTGAAAGTAATAAAATTCTTTGACTCAGAAGTGTCAAAAGACAGATACTGGGTCTGTATCCCAAGGAAACACTAAAGGAAGGAAAAGGATTCACATCTGCAAAAATGTTTTTAATACCTCTTTTTGTGGCTGAAAGAATTGGAAAATTAGTAGCTGACCATCAACTGGGGAATGGATGAATAAGCAGTGTTGTGTAAAGGTAATTGAATATTATTATTCTATAAAAATGATAAACAAGCTGATTTTAGAAAGATCTAGAAAGATTTTTATGAACTGAGGCAGAATAAAATAAGCACAACCAGGAATTGTATACAGTAACAACAAGATTATGTGATGATCAACTATGAAAACTCGGGGGTATAATGATCCAAGGCAATCCCAATAAACTCAGGATAGAAAATACCAACTGCTTCCAGAAAAAGATCTATGAAAATTGAATGTATCTTCTTCTTCTTTTTTTTTTTTCTCCCATGGCTTTTCCCATTTGTTCTGACTTTTCTCTTCCAGCATTATTCATAAATAATTATTTATTTAAAAATTTTATAATACAGGTATAACCAGAAACAATAAAAGAATAAAGAAAAAGAAACTATTGAACTAATTAATAAAAATAAGATTTGGTTTTATGAAAAAACAAAATAGATAAACATTTGGTTAATTTAATTAGAAAAAAGAAAGAAGAGAGACAAATTACCAATATCAAGAATATAAAGGTTGAAATTAGCCTCAATGAAGAGGACATTAAAACAAGAATTAGGAGCTATTTGTTCTACTTTATGCCTATAAATCAGATAGTCCAATTGAAATTGATGAATATTTACAAACATATAAATTGCCCAGATTAGCAAAAGAGTAAATACAATATTTAAATTCCCCCATTTTAGAAAAAGAAATTGAGCAAGATACCTATGAACTGCATAATAAAAAATCTCCAGGGCCAGTTGGATTTACCAGTGAATTCTACCAAGCATTTAAGGAGCAATTAATTCAAATACCACATAAACTATTAGAAAAAAAATACACAAAAAAGCAGTCCTTCCAAATTCCTTTTATGATACAGATACGATGTTGACACCTAACTGAAACTAAGGTTTCCCCAAGAAACCTGCTCCCAGAGAACATTACACTTTAGAGAAGGACATTACAGAAAAATGCAAAGGTCAAGCTGTATTTGATCTAAAACTATATTATAAAGTTGCAGTCATCAAAACTATTAGGTACTGGCTAAGAAATAGAGTGATGTTGTAATGAAATGGATTAGGTACACAAGACACAATGGTCAATGACTATATTAATCCTGTGTTTGATAAATGCAAAGACTCCTGCTTCTGTGTTAAGAACTCAGTATTTGACAAAAATTCATGGGAAAAGTAGAAAATAGTATGGAAGAAACTAGGTATTGACTAATATCTTACACCCTACAGGGAAATAAGGTTGAAATGGGTTCATGATTTACACATAAAGGGTGATACTATAAACAAGTTAGGAGAGCAAGAGATAGTTTACCTCTCAGATATTAGAAGAAGGGAGGAATTTGTGGCCAAAAAGGAACTAGAGAACATTATGAAATGCAAAATGGACAATTTTGATTATGGTAAATTAAAAAGTTTTTGCCCAAACAAAACAAATGCAGCCAAGATTAAAAGGAATCAGAAAAGTGGTGGTTGGGGGATGGGGGTGGATTACAGCCAGTGTTTCTCATAAATGCCCCATTTCTCAAATGTGTACAGAACTGAGTGAAATTTATAAGAACTCATGTCATTTCCCAACTGATATATAGTCAAAGGATATAAACATAATATTCAGATGAAGAAATGAAAGCAATCTCCATTCATATAAAAATGCTCTAAATCACTATTGGTTAAAGAAATGTAAATAAAAACAATTGTGAGGCATCATGTCACTCACATCAGACTGGCTAAAATTACAGGAAAAGACAACAATGAATGTTGGAGAAGATGTGGGAAAATGGGGACATTATTACACTGTTGTTGGAATTACAAACTGATCCAACTATTCTGGAAAGTAATTTGGAACTATGCCCACTTGATTCAACAGTGTTACTGCAGGGTTTGTATTCCAAAAGGATGATAAAAAAGCAGCAGGATGAATACAGAGAGGACTGGCGAGACTTACATGAACTGATGCTAAGTGAAATGAGCAGAACCAGGAGATCATTATATACCTCAACAATGATACTGTTTGAGGATGTATTCTGATGGAAGTGGATCTCTTCGATAAAGAGAGCTAATTCAGTTTCAATAGATCAAAGATGGGCAGAAGCAGTTACACCCAAAGAAAGAACACTGGGAGATGAATATAAACTGCTTGCATTTTTGTTTTTCTTCCCGGATTATTTATACCTTCTGAATTCAATTCTCCCTGTGCAACAAGAAAACTGTTTGGTTCTGCACATGTATATTGTATCCAGGATATACTGTGACTTATTCAACATGTAAAGGATTGCTTGCCATCTGGGGGAGAGGGTGGAGGGAGGGAGGGGAAAAATCGGAACAGAATTGAATGCAAGGGATAATGTTGTAAAAAATTACCCTGGCATGAGTTCTATCAATAAAAAGTTATTAAAAAAAAAGGATGATAAAAAAGGAGAAACGACTCTTACACAGAAAAACATTTGTGGCAACTCTTTTTGTAGTGCAAGAAATTATAAAATGGGTAGATGTCCATATGTTTGGGAATGGCTGAATAAATTATTGATTTTTAATGTAATGATTTATTATTGTTCTATAAGAAATGATGAGCAGACTGTTTTCAGAAAAGCATGAAAATACTTACATGAGATGATACTAATTCAGTGAACAGAACAAGTAGAATATTGTACATAGTAACAGCAAGATTATGTGATGACCAGTCATGATACAAATAGCTTTTCCAGCAATATATTTGTCCAAGAAAATTACAATAGATTTGGGATGGAAAATGTCATCTGCTTCAAGAGGGAGAGCTGTAGAGATTCAATACAGATCGAAGTATACTATTTTCAGCATTTTGTTTGCTTGTTTTCTTTTTTCATATTTTTTTCTTTTTTGTTATGATTTTTCTTTCACAACAAGACTAATATATGGACATGTGTTTAAAATGATTGTACATGTATAATTATATCAGATTGCTTGCTGTCTTAGGAAAAGGGGAGATAAGAGAAAGAGGGTGAAAAACGTTGGAACTCAACCTCCAACAAAAATGAATATTCAAAAATATCTTTACATGTAATTGAAAAAATAAAATACTATTGATTCCCCTCCCCCCCAAAAAATATTATATTAATTAGGAAAATATTTTAATTTGATACAAAATAATGAAAGAAATGGCTTTTCACCTTAGTCTAGCCAAATCTGAAGAGGTTGATAGATAGTATAATGGACAGAACTCTAGATCTGGAGTCAGGAAGAGCCAAATTCAAATGTGGTCTCAGATATTTCTTAGATAATGAACATATGAATCCACTTTACCTATATCTATTTCAGTGTTCTTGTTTGCAAAATGTGTATCATACTAGAATTCCACTCCCAAGGTTGTTTGTGAAAGTAAAACACATACTATTTGTGAACCTTAAAGCACTATATAAATGCTAACTACATGATTTTTAGGATAGTGGAGACTGTCAAAAATACCAGAGATAGAAAACGGGGCAACTTGGCATCTCATAGAACAGTCTAAATGTATAGTATTATATAAGCAAATTAGAAAGATAAAAAGAGACCAAATTGTGAAGACTATTAAATTTTGAATTCAAATATTTTTTGATCTTAAAGATAAAAGGGAACGATGAGGACATATAGTTATTTAGCCACAGAGATAGGGAAAGCATCAAGAACCATGGAAATTTGCCTTTGGCTCATTTCCCTCTCCCCACTCTTTCCTTTTTTTTTTTTTTAAACTTTTAAACATATTGCCTCTTTAGTTTGTTTTATTAATTTAAAATATTGGCTAAATAAAAGTATGTATCAAGGTATTTTCCAATTTAACCCAAATGCTTAGATGTTTAGAAATATAGTACTACTTTGAAATCCAATCTAGTCATGGGGAAGGTATTTGAGATACTATTTTCAAAGCATAATAATAATTGAAAATTTATTTTGCCTGATGAAATGGCTAAGAGCTTGGAAAGGTTTATGTCTAGAAGTTCAGATTTGATCACTTATCTTCTATCATTTAAACTTTGTAGTCTGTTTATATTAACAATCTTAATGTACTTAGTAAACAAAATAGTATTTAATGGTGTGCTATAAAATAAACGCATTCAAAATTGCAGAAATAACATTGAATAAATGACAGTAAAAGAGAACTGAGAGAAATTCTGTATAAATAATGCATATACTCACAGAAGACACGTAGAAGAATAGTTCTCTGTGTATTTTTATGTGTACCTCAGAGAATATAAAGATTTGCCTAGGAAACCATTACCATCACATCTCCTTATTATTGGTGATGATAGAGCTGAGACCTTGTCAATACTTGCTGCCAGAAAAGCTTAAAACCCCTAATTATCCAATTTTTTTTGTACTACAGAAAAACACAAAAGGTTAAAAATGTGTACAGACCCATCTTTCTGCATTTACTAAACATAAGGGTTAAATTTAGTTTTTAATTTAATTTTTAGTGAACTCTGAAGTGGAACATTTAATATTCATGACATTCATTTCTTCAATTAATTTTTATAGGGAACCTATAATTCATTTCAATTCAGTAAACATTTAATAAATGTCATCTACAAACAAAGCACTGACTAGGACTAGAGATAAAAAGATTAAAGATGGTGCCACTTTTATCCTCAAGTAACTTACAGTCATATACAACTGTGCATACACTTTGATCCAGAGTGTCACTACTGGGTCTGTATTCCAAAGAAATAATAAAAGAGGGGGAAGGAATCACATGTGCAAAAATATTTGTAGTGTAAATCTTTTTGTAGCCTTAAGGAATTGTAAGCTGATTGCATGCCCATCAATTGGAGAATAGCTGAACAAATTATGGTATATGAATATAATGACATATGATTGTTCTATAAGAAATGATGAGCAGGCTGATTTCAGAAAAATCTGAAAAGACTTATACTAACTGATGCTAAGTGAAGTGAGTAGAATCAGGAATATGTAACAGCAAGATTATATGATAATGAAATATGATAGATTTAGCTCTTTTCAGCAATGTAGTGATCCAAGAAAAGTCTAATAGACTTGGGATGGAAAATGCCTTCCATATCCAGAGAGAAAACTATAGAGACTGAATGTCAAACAAAGCATACAATTTTTACCTTTCTTTGTTTACTTTTTTTTCCTCATGAATTTTTGCCTTGGTGGTCTGATTTTTCTTGTATAACATGATAAATAAGGAAATTTGTCTGAAATGAATGTGTACGTATAACCTATATCTGATTGTTTGCTGTCTTGGGAAGAGGAGAGCTAAGGGAAGGAGTGAGAAGAAATTAAAACTCATTATCTTACAAAATATGAATGTTGAAAACTATCTTTATATGTACTTGGAAAAATAAATTATTATTGTTAATATAAACAAATGAAATAAGGCGGAAAACTTGTAGTCCAATGAGGAAGGGAGGTGAAATTATAAGGTAAAAAAAAGATAAAGGAGAGATATAGGAAAGCTTGTATAAAATAATTGAGTTGGATAGATGTTTTTAAGCTTGGAGAGATTGAGGAATGCTTCATAAATAAAATTGCACCTAAGATGTGCCTTGAAGAAAGCAGATTTCATTAAGTTGAGGTATTAAGTTATTTCAGATATAGAAGTTAGTCCACATGAATGAGCAACTGTTAGTTTATTTTATCTGAAATGTATATTATATAAAGAACACTGTCTAAAATATAGACTAAGTATTGGGTGGATTCATACTGTGGAAAACATAACTTTGCTTGATAAAAGAGTTTATATTTAATTTGTAGGCAAAAGGGAATCACTTGTGCTTTTGGAGCTATCTCAATTTGAATCAAGTTATAAAGTTAACTTTAATTACAGTGTCCATATTAAAACTGATTTTGCTCTTTGGTCTATTTTAATTACTGGATCTTGGAAGCCATCTAGTCCAATCCATACTTCAATAAATATTCCCCCATAGCATACTCCCAAAGTGGTCATATAGTATTTACTTTAAGTTTGTTACATATAGGGTGAGATAAAGGGTACACGTAGAGGGAGTCGCCCTACCAGAGAGAAGGACACACTCATTATCATAGACTAAGGAAAAGAGGAGAAAATGAGGGATGACATTGAGGACTTTTATGATAAAGGGAAGGGAACAAGAGGGAGGTCACAGAGAAAGTCTTACTCTTCTCAAGGTAAACTTTATGTTTATCAGCTGAGATGATAGAGGAAACATAGATGTGGGAAATAAGCACAAGTTAGAATAGCTTCTGTGAGGAATATGTTAAAGAATCAATTAGGAAAGAGTAAAGGGGATTTCTAATTGCTCTGAAGAAAAGATTGGCTAACAAAATTGGAGTTAAGTCTAAAACAATTATATTTGCCCAAGCATGTGCTTCATTCATCATCAATCTCTTTGAATACATTGGGTCACCTTTATACCAGGATAAAACATCGCAGAATGACTTTTGTTGAGGATTTGTCTAGTAATCCCCTTTCATGAAGAAAAATTTATTAGTCTTAATATGGCTGGCTCCTGATGAAACCATGCTGCTTATGCTATTTTGATCACCTTTCTAGAATTACTTTTATAGATTTTAAGCAACCATTTCTTTAAAAATACAGGCAGGTGTGGTGATTTTCTTCTTTAAAATAATAGGTTCTCTCTGGGAGAAAGCAGGTTTCTTGGGGAGGTTTTCTGGGGGCAGCCTTTGTTGCAGTTGAAAGTAATAATCACTCCAAAATGCAGTCAGCTGATAAAATGCAAATGTTTATTTTCTCCTTCTAAAACAGCCTGGTTACTTTTTCTTAGTGGCTTATCTTTCTGCATGGTTCCAAGAGCTCCCTCCGAATGTCTCCAAATCCAAAGGTTTGTCCTTCAGCCTCCAGCCAGCCAGGTGGTAGTTGTAATGAATCTTTCTTGCCTCGGAGAGAGGGCTTCTGGCTGAACTCACTTGACGCTCCCCTCTCAATCTAAATTCAGCTGAACTCTCGACTGAGTCCTCTTCTTATACATCATTTCCCAAAGGTTGACTCCTCCTTCCGGAGAATTCGGATATCTCATACCAAACCCTGAAATTTCCCAAATGTGTGAACTCCAATGAATAAAGGTGTGAACACAAGCATTGTATCAATTAGTTCTACTTAGTACCTTGTTTCAAATTCTGGTCCCAAACATCTTCTTGCAAGATCAGATCAAGGATACTGAACCATGCTAAATTAGATAATTATTGTCTCTATCAACTCTAATGACTTGACAATTTGTAAAGATTCCAACAGGCAGGAATTGTTCAATGAATGGAAATCAAGGCTATCTGACTCCTCACCTTTTGGAAAATATGGGCACTTTCTTCCTCTATTCTTAAGATGCCATTTTTGTGGTAACCATTCATTTTGCTCTTCTCTGTGTCTGTGTCTCTCTGCTCTGAATCTCTATGAACTGCCTTTCTATATTTGTCTCTGTCTCTCTGTCTCTCTCTCTCACTTGTTTTTTCTCTAAGTCTCTCTCTGTATTTGTATCCACAGTACCTAATCCAGTTCCTTGAATGTGTCAAAGCCTTAGCAAATGTTTGTGAAATTGTGGAAATGGAAGTTTATTATGAGTTAACAATAGCAACAAAAAAAGAAATGAAGAAAATATTCTGAGGTTGGGGAGGATTGTTATATTGGTTCCTCAAGTCCTCCCCTTTTCCCCTGGTCGGGGACTTGTGAATTGAAGTTTACCTCACTCAAATACAAGTATTAATGTTCTCATATACACACATAGTAAGAGGATGTGATCATAAATATAGTGTAGAAAGGGAACTTGATGGTACAATTTTCAAGTTTTACAGTCAAGAAAATTCAGACTCTGAGAAATTGTGATTTTCATAGATAATAAAAAGCAGAGTTGGGGAATATCTAAGTCCTAAGATTTCTGTTTCTCATTGGAGTACAGTTTACATCATTGTTACTATTTCACTTTTGTTTTGTTAATTGAGAAACTCAACTTTTAATTTGTTTTATTGTGCCTTTGCCTGTTCTGACATAAAGTTTTAAAAATAATTTCCTAAGAGTATTTTATTCAAAGGAAAATGTATCAGAATCAGAGTAACGGATCCTTAAAGCTGGGAGATTTGTCAGAGGTCATTGCATTTAATCCATATCAGAACTAAGTATTTTCTACAATAAATTTGTCAAGGAACAGATTCATAGAGAGGATAGGAAGGCTAGAAGAAATTACGAACAATGCTTTTGGATTTAAGAAGTGATGCAAAAGACATTACTGAGGATATGTATGATTGCGAATTTAAAGGGGATAACAGACTCATAATCCAAGAGTTAACTAGAAGAAATCTAGCAAATAAAAAGCTAAAGGGAAGACCTCCAACATGTTAGTTAGCTCCTTCATGGAAGACTTATGTGAGAATATGGGCAGATATCACACAGAATGACAATGTCTACTCTCAGTTGGGTCACATAGCTCCCATTGGAAGGAGTGCTAACATTATTGAGATCATTTATTTACCAAATTATGCAAAAACTGCTGAGAAATGTTTGCAAAGGGCCACAAATATGAGCAAATGTTTAGTGCCACCTCTGCTTTTGATTGTTAATATTCACACAGAGAGAGTAATTCAAAACTATTAATAGTTTATGTGTTTCCTAAATAGCATAGATATTTGTCTGGGCACAACACCAGCACAGCTGCAAAAGATCAGTGGAGTGATTTATGGCCTGGTTTGGCATATGCACATAAGAATAGCTTTAGGGAAGTAGTGTGACAAACATACAAATTCTTTTTTTTAAATTTTTTTTATTTTAATTTTTAAAAATTTTAATAGCCTTTTATTTACAGGTTATATGTATGGGTAACTTTACAGCATTGACAATTGCTCTTGATCCAATTTTTCCTCTCTCTCCCTCCACCCCCTCCCCCAGATGGCAGGATAACCAGTAGATGTAAAATATATTAAAATATAAATTAGATACACAATAAGTATACATAACCAAACCATTATTTTGCTGTACAAAAAGAATCAGACTTTGAAATATTGTACAATTAGCCTGTGAAGGAACTCAAAAATGCAGGTGTGCAAAAATATAGGGATTGGGAATTCAATGTAATGGTTCTTAGTCATCTCCCAGAGTTCTTTCACTGGGCGTAGCTGGGTCAGTTCATTATTGCTCCATTGGAACTGTTAGTTCATATCATTGCTGAGGATGGCCAGGTCCATCAGAATTGGTCATCATATAGTATTGTTGTTGAAGTATATAATGATCTCCTGGCCCTGCATGTTTCACTCAGCCTCAGTTCATGTAAGTCTCTCCAGGCCTTTCTGAAATCCTCCTGTTGGTCATTTCTTACTGAACAATAATATTCCATAATATTCATATAGCATAATTTATTCAGCCATTCTCCAATTGATGGGCATCCACTCGGTTTCCAGTTTCTGGCCACTACAAAGAGGGCTGCCACAAAAATTTGTGCACATACAGGTCCCTTTCCCTTCTTTATGATCTCTTTGGGATATAAGCCCAGTAGTAACACTGCTGGAATAAAGGGTATGCACAGTTTTATAACTTTTTGAGCACAGTTCCAAATTGCTCTCCAGAATGGCTGGATGTATTCACAATTCCACCAACAAAAACATACAAATTCAATGAAAAGATTGTGATAAATCTGGGCCTAATTTCTGTAATCTTGGTCTCAGTTCTCTGATCATTTTAGCTGGATCTTCCTTGTTGGCAATCTCACTTTTGGCTTTTATGAATTTCTCAGGGAGTAGTTCAAAGAACATTGAACTTTGAGTCATCAAAATAGCTTAAATTCTAATTCTGTAATTGTAACCTGTTTAACCCAAGGTAAATCATTTAATCCACTAGGTCTCAGTTTTCTTGCCTATAAAAGGTGAGAGGTCACGAAGAAGAATGAAAGAGATGACATCCAAGATGCCTTCCAGTTTGAGATTTATTTTTCTGAGTAGAGTAGATTTGGAGGGTCTTGAAAATCAGTCAAAGGACTTTGATATTGGTGTTATAAATAATAGGATAATTTGATTTTCTTGAGAATAGGATAATATGATAAATAGCATTTTGATACTATAGTTCATGTTTTCAAAACATATTATAATAAATACTAACTTGTACTTGTAACATGCTCTTGTTATTCCTTTTTGGATTTAATATTCTTATAAGGGAACTTAACATATTTTTGATATTTCTGCAAAACACTCTCTAAACCCCTGGTCTCCTTCCTGTGATAAAGTACTCTTAATTTCTTGTGCAAGTTGAATTCTTACAATCCCTAGATCTTCCTCCCACTCCACCTCCTTTACCCCCCACTTCTATTCAATACAATTAACCATCTTTTTCCTTCATGTATTCCCTTCAGTGACATGCAGGAGGTCATAAGAGTGTCAATTAAATTTTGAAAGCCGCAAAACTTCCTTTTGAAACAAGGTGGTTCAGAGAGAAATAGCATTTATCATTAAATATTTAGTCTCATCCTTTAATTTAACCATGTTAAAGTTAGGGGAAAAAAACATGCTCTTGGTGCATTCCAAATTCTTTTTATTAGAGAAATATTTTCTTCTTCCCTTATGGAGGGAAATTCTAGACTAACATTCTAACTAGTGTTCTGTTACTATTCTCTATTCCTTATTTTTACTCATTTCCTTCTAATTCTTTTATGTGATTAAGGAGTAATTTTTGTGTCAAACATTTAATCTCCTATTACCTTGACTTTGCACAAGCTGGTCTTCATTCCTTTAATACTCTCCTTTTTTTTTTTAATTTCTGCCTCTCTAGATCAAATTCTACCTTCTTCTAGAGCTCTTTTCTGATTCTTCCTCATCACTAATATTTCATTATTACTTTGTACATATAATTTGACAAGCAATATTTACTTTTCCATGAGTACAATGAATCCCTCCCATAGAATAAAAATTTTCTGAAGACAAGGACTGTTGCATTTTGGTATTTATATTTCTAGTTTCTGGAACTAATTTTTTCTTTGGTGTGGGGGTGTGATGAGGGAAAGAAGTGAGTCTTTTGGTGTGAAGATTTCAATGGTAGAGGAAACTGCTGGCAAAAAAAAAATTCAATGAGAGGTCACTAGTGAATTAGAGTAAATTATCCAGGGTCATAGAGCCCATATGTGGTAGAAAGTTCAAGTGCATACTTGTCTTCCTAACCATGAGGCCAGCATTCTGTCCATTAGATATGGCTAAGTGAGGAGTGAATAGAGAATTGGGCCTGTAGTCAGGAAGACCTAAGTTCAGGTACTCTTATTTTCTTGTGCATGTTGAATTACTTACAATTTTTGGATCTACCTCCTTTACCTCTTCCACTCCCAGTCAGTCTAATTAGCCTTCATTTTCCTTCATGTTTTTTCCTTCAGGGACATACAGTAGGTCAGAAGGGTGTCAATTAAATTGTGGGAGCAATAAAGCTTCCTTTTGAAACAAAGTGGTTCAGAGAGAAGTAGGGTTTGTCATCATTAAATATTTAGTCACTTTCTTTAATTTAACCATGTAACAGTTAGGGGAAAAAACCATACTTTTAATGCATTCTAAATTCTTTTTTTAATGAGAAAAGATATTTTTTCTCCTCTTTTCTAGAGGAAAATCCTAGACTTCCATCCTAATTACTATACCATTACTATTCTCAACTCCTTATTCTTAACCAATTCCTCTAATAGATTCCAATAAGATACTAAGTTCAGCTAGGTGACACAGACTATAGAGCACCAGACCTGGAGTAAGGAAGATCTGAGTTAAAATCTTACCTCAGATACTTAATAGTTGTGTGACCCCACTGAGCAAGTTACTTAACTCTGTTTGCCTCAGTAGCCTCATCCATAAAATGAATTGGTAAAGGGAATGGCAAACCACTTAGTACCTTTGCCAGGAAAATCCCAAATGGGATCATGAAAAGTTAGACACAACTGAATAACAACAGTCTGTAGCTATGTGATCTTGGGCACTTAACCTTGGTTTGTCTTAACTATTAAAAATATATATATTTTTATGATATTTTTATTATATAATTATATATATGATATAATATAATATATGGAGCAGGGGGAAGATCTAGGGATTGTAAGAATTCAACTTGCACAAAAAATTAAGAGTACGTGATCACAGGAAGGCGACCAGGGGTTTAGAGAGTGTTTTGCAGAAATATCAAAAATATGTTATGTTCCCTTATAAGAAGATTAAATCCAAAAAGGAATAACAAGAGCATGGTACAAGTACAAGTTAGTATTTATTATAATATGTTTTGAAAACATTTTATTTATATAATATATAATAACATATAATAATGTTTATAATAACAGCATCAACCCCACTAATTATTCTAATTCACTACTCCATGCTGAATGGAAATATAGGAGCTAGGGAGTAGATATGTAATTTAATTAGTATAAGGAACCTCTTTATGAGGAAACTCTATCTACCAACATAATCCAACAACGTCTTTACAACTTACAGTATCAGAGAGTTGCTTCAAGCAGCTCTCTTAACAAAAGCTAGGTGGTTTGTCCAGCATCTCAGAGTCAGAATACATCAAAAAAAAAAAAAAAGTAGAACTTGAATCCCATTTCTGACATCTCACCCACATATTATTCCATCTTTTGTCTCATAGAGCAGATACTTGTTAAATTTTTATTAATTGATTAACAAATGCATTGGATCAAGAATCTTTTTAAAAAAAAAAACATTTTGCTTTTACATATATAGAAAATAAAAATAAATATGTGTGTGTGTTGAATGTTTTGCAAAATCCCTCATCAAAACCAACTCTATTGCACAATTCTTTCTTAAATCTATCCTTTGATATTATTCCACCACCTATATTATTAATTCTCTAGAGACAAGGACAATATATTTTTGTTTTTATTTATTTTTTCTGAGGCAATTGAGGTTAAGTGACTTGCCCAGGGTTACACAGCTAGGGAGTGTTAAGTGTCTAAGACTAGATTTGCACTCAGGTCCTCCTGACTTCAGGACTGTGCCACCTAGCTGCCCCCCCAAGGACAATATCTTTTGATGAAAATCACAGATATGTTTACTTCACAACAAACTGGTCACATGGTACTCAGTAACTCTTGCCTGATGATAATGATGATAATAGCAAGTCTGAGATATGAGAGAGCAGAATAGAAACTTGGATGGTTTTTTTTTACCCTCATCTAATACTTCTGATTTCCTGAAAGGATCTACATATAATTTGCTCTTCTGGTCAGGTGTCCCAGGCCCTAAGCCAGGACAAATTAGCTCAGTGATATTCTCTCCTAACCGGTATATGATCTAAAAAACATCTACTTAGTCTGAGCCAGAGACCTCAAATTGTTCCATACCAATAAAACACATTTTCTATCATTTTTAAATAGAGTTTTCCCCCATATTCTTTTTGTTGGGATTAATTGACTTTCTCGATATCATACAGCTAGTAAGTGTTTGAAGGCAATCATTTTTGAACTCAGGTTCTCTTGACTCCAGAGCTGGTGTTATATTCATTGCTCTCCCTAGTTGACCCATCCCAAAGAATCTATCCCTTATGAAACTTGACAAAAGCAAAACCTTTTTCTTTCTTTTTTTTTAATAGCATTGTCACATTCAACATCTTATTTTAAGTCTGGCAATAATCTTGTAGACCTCAAAACAAAGACAAAGTAGAAAGAAACTAGTGATGGAATGATGCTTTTTTTTTGTTTTTGCAATGACAGTAGCAGAGTAATGGAAAGAGGGAGCAAAGAAAACTAATAAGCCTACAGTTATTAGGTTGTCTATAAATACTAAGTTAGCTGCAAGTCCTTTAAAAGTGAGATCTTTATCTAGCCACCAAAATGTGGAACTACTTCTGGAAGAGTGAAAGTATATTATTCTTGATACTTTCTAAATTAAACCAGGAGACAAAATGGTTTTTCACCACAGTGGAAGGATGTCTTTATGATTCTCCTTGGAGCAACAAATAAAAGTATTGACAGAATTGGTTTTTATCAGGTTTCCAAACATTATTTCAGAGGACTTTTAATCATCTTACAATGCTTATAAGTTTGAGTAAAACATTACTATAGAAATCACTGCAGCTTATGTATTAACATCTTTTGAAGTAGTTAAGAAGGTAGAGAGACTTTACCAAAAAATGGAGAAAAACTCTTTAAATTAAATTAACAAATATAATGCAAAGGTGCAGGAGAGCATTATGAGAGGTAATAAATAGGAGAAATCAATCATTTGTAGATTGTACTGAAGCCTGTTACCTAGCTTTGTACATTTGCATAGATCACAGCTTGGTATATCATTACAAAGTAAACCTGACCTGTAATCTATGTATATGTATTCTATATATAATGAATATTTGATTCATTGAGAAGATTTTTGAAAAGCACTAGACCCTGGCAACAGAATATAACATCATAAAAATGAAACCAAAGGGTTTTGAATGGCACTAAACAAAGGATTTTATATTTGATCCTGAAGGTGATAGGAAGCTGCTGGAGTTTATTGAATGAAGGGGATGATACGTGACATAGTCTGACCTGCACAGTAGGAAGATTAATTTGATAGCTGAATGGAGGACATTGCACAGATTGGGAAGATATGACTATGAAAGTATTTTAGTCTGCATCCTTGAAGATAGTATTCACATTGATGGTATTCCAGGTTCATTGCAGATATGACTATTCCAGATTATTATTAACCCCAATTTATAGACAAAGAAACTGAGGTTTAAAGATTGCTCAAGATCATATGGCTAACACAATACTTGTGGAAATATATATATAGAAGAATTGTACGTGTTCAACATATATTGGATTACTTGTTGTTTAGGGAAGGGGATGGGGAGAAGGGAGGGAAAAATGTGGAAAAGGTTTTGCAAGGGTCAGTGTTGAAAATTATGCATTCATATGTTTTGAAAATAAAAAGCTTTAATAAAAAAACCATATTGCTAGTAGTAGTAAAAACAGAGCTTGAATCCAGATCTTCTAACTCATCCCATTACACTATGATTACCTCTTTTACTGTATTAACAATTTGTTATATCATTGGTCTCCTATTATTTATTTGTTCATTTTAAAAATCACATCATAAATTCTAGGCCATAGAAGAAAATGAGGCAATTGGAATCTAATTTTTCAGCCCATTTCTTTTTTTCAATGGTTCTAAAAGGAATCCTATGACTAGAATTTCCTTATCTGCTTATAGGTACAATATTGTTACTTTCTTAATGTACCCATATAAAGCTAAGTCATATACATACAACTTAATCTATACTATTAGCACTTCCATGATAATTATAGTCAAATAGAACCATTTCCAGAATTAGGTCCAGAATGACATATTGATGAGTGAATTTTCAGTCAAGAAATGTGTCTAAACTCGTGAGAAATTGTTTAAATATATGGAACAAGCTTAATTCTGTGACATAATAGATTAATTTTGTCAATGCAATGCCTTGTGAAGATAAGGAAGGACTCATACTTAGGCTCTATAAGAGGAGTTGATAATTTAGGACTATGAACTTCAAAAAAATTGTATTTTAAAATGTGTTTTTATTTAAATATGACTGGATTCTTTTTTATTATTAATATTTTTAAAATTTTATATAGTTTAAAAATATCATGAGAAGGAACTATAAGTTTCACCATCTTGCCAAAGGGGATTATTATGCAATAATTTTTCAAAGACTTGAGATCATAGGCATTTGTTTAACATATACTTAAAGCAATGGTTTTCACTGTGTTGTGATCACTTTTTCATCTGTATAAAATTGACTTTTTTTAACTTGTTAATTTCTCTCTCTCTCTCTCTCTCTCTCTCTCTCTCTCTCTCTTTCTTTCTTTCCCCCTGTCATATTTTTTCTGCTCACATGATATTTACAGAGATTAAATAAAGGCAAAGGTGAATTTCTCACATAGTGAGCAAGGAGATATTACATAGGATATAATTTTAGCTATTAAAAAGCTATTTTACCTACTCATTTTACAATGCCTACAATTCTACAAGCAGATTCATTTTTCAAGCTTTAATTAAATAATTAATAATGAAACAGCATATTGGACCTATTGTCAGGAAGACCTGGTTTCAAATTCACATATGACATTTACTAGCTGTGTGACCATGAACAACTTATCTAACTTTTTTTGAGCCTGTTTCCTTTTCTCCAGTGTGGGTAATGATATATTAACTATAGCAGAGAGCTGGGATAAAACTCAAATGAAATATTCTATGTAAAGTGTCTTATAAATTTTAAAGTGAAATTTTGTCATATAATTGTTTTCAGTTATATCTGACTCTTCATGATCCCCATATGGGGTTTCTTGGCAACTGGAGTGGTTTGCCATTTCTTTTCTCCAGTTCATTTTACAGATGAGGCAAACAGGGTTAAAGGACCATCCAAAGTCTGCAATTAGTAATGCTAGAGGTCAGATTGAACGCACAAAAAAAGAGTTTTTCTGACCCATGACCCAGTACTCTATCCACTGTGCCACTTAGTTGCTCTTTTAAGTGAAATATAAATATCAATTATTTTGCTTTCTTATTCCTTATGGAATTCTGTCTTTTGCCTTTTTTGAAGGCTCATAATAGACACTGAATAAATACATATTGATTTACATACCTAATATATTTATATATCTACTTTCCAATTGTACTGAAGTAGGGAAACCTACTAATCCTGGATCTGCCACTAAGTATATGCTCTTAACCCAAACACTTCATTATAGGAAGTCTCAATACCCTTGTCTATAAGGTAAATGGATTAAACTTGACAGATTTTAAGGTCCTTTTCATTTCTGACATTCTTTGATTCTATATATAGCATTAACTCATTCATTCAAGAAAGATTTATCAAGCATATTTTATGGGCAAGACACTGTTCTAAGTTTTGGGGTCACAAAGACAAAAAATGAAATATAATACTTGCATTCTACTGGAGGAAATTACAGACACACACACACACACACACACACACACACACATATATATATATATCCAGATAAGAAGTATGAGTATATATTACCATATAAATATATATGAATATATCATATATTTATCATACTCATATATATATACATTAAATATGTAAATATATCCATCTTTGTATATATTCATAGTATATACATTCCTTCTCAATTTATAATCCATTTTCCTGTAGATAGATGATAGATAGATTAAATAAATTGAGAAGCATGAACTAACGTGTAAGTCAATTGTTCAGTTCTTTTGGTTGTAGTAAAATATAGAATAATAAGCATGCTCCACTATTCCCTAGTCAATCCACAACTAACGTATTATCTTTTGGGATCACACTTCAGAAATTACATTGGTGGATTAGAAATAATATAGAGAGTGTGGTGACCAAAGAGGTGAAAGCCTGGAGAAAATTTGCTTATCTAACAATGTTCAAATTTTTGGGTTTTGTTGCTTTTCAAAGGACTATTATGTGAGAGAAGAGTCATATTTGTTCAGTTTGGTTCTGGTGGGTAGAAACAAGAGCAGTAAGTACAGGTTGAAAAGAAGTCTTTTGGTGATGTAAACAAAATAATTTCCTATTATAGTTTTTCCAAAGTGGGAGGAACTATACCAGGTAATAGTAGATTCTTTATCAATGGAAATCTTCAACAAAAAACCTATACAACCACTTATTGAGGATGTTGTAGAAATGATTCTGTAGGTTAAATTGGATCAAGAGTCTTCATTTTGCATGTCATGTACCTTTTTGGCAGTAGGATATAACTTATGAACAACCTCTTTTGAGAATAATGTTCTTAAAAGCATAAAATGGAAAACAAAAGATTAATAAAATATGTTGAAATAAAGTTATCGAATATATTTTTTAAATACATGCACTCCAGGTTAAGAATCCCTTGAATGAATTCTGGGATCCCTTACATTTCTGAGATTCTGTGATTCAATTTTTAGTGATATAGAGGGTTTTTTAGTTTTATTGATGTTTTATATTTTACATTTCAACCACTTATAGATAAGAAATGGTGTATTATACAGAAAGACAATTAAGTAAAACTAGCGATATAGTCACCTCATGTTAGTATAAAATATTTGTAGCACCTATATCATTACTTAATTTTTTTAATTAATAGAAAACCATTTTATATCCCTGCCCTCTTGGATTCAACTGAAGAAAATTTTAAAAAGAAAAAGAAAAACAAGTTCTTTGGTTTTGTTTATTTGTTTTTATGAGGCAAACATAGTTAAGTGACTTTCCTAGGACCATATAGTTCAAGTATCTGAGGCTGGATTTGAACTCAGGTCCTAGCTTTAGGCCAGAGCTCTATCCATAGCACTCTCTAACTACCCACAAAACAAGTGCTATGTAACAAATACATATAGCCCAGCAAAACAGATTCCCTCAATGGCTCTCTCCACAAACACAGATCAGCATTTTGTCTGCAAATCATAGTTTCAAAGAGTTGATTCTGGGATACTGGGAAGTCAAATAAATTTCCCAGGATGTCAGAGGCAAATTCTGAACTAATTTTATTTAGCTTTGAGACTTGTTCTCTATTTACTATGCCATACTACCTCTCCTTCAAAGAGAAAATGTTTCTAAAATAATATTGACTCTGCTGGATTTCTAATCTTTCCTCTATCACTCAATTTCTGTTTCTGAAATTGCATTGTTTAAATTGCCTCTTTATTTTTCTATTTTCAATGAACTGTGGAGCATGCCTCTCCATCTCAATATAGAGGTAATTGGACCTTAATGTAGTGTTGGGAGGGACTTAAAAATCCATCTAGTCTGATTGACTCTTGTCATTTTACAGATGAGAAAAATGAGGATCAATGAGGTTAAAGGACAGGCTTAATGTCACATAAGAAATGTGCATCAAAGGTGATATTTGAATTCAGAACTTCTGACTCCAGAGCTTCTTTCTACCTCATCACAACTAGGGAACTATAGAATAAGGCCAAAATATTGATTTGTTCTGCTCAGATTGAGTTTTTTTTTTTTTTTTAATATGGGAAGCTTCTGTTCAGAGTGGAGTTTGTGAGAAGCATATTTCAGTAGAGAGGATTATATTTAATAAAGAACATCAGTAAAACATTATTATGATTATTATTTAAAGTTAATTAAAGAATTATTCTCTCAAAGTCATTGAGGTGCCCTGCATCTTAGGAAGAAATCAGATTTGTTTGGAATATTGTTTTAAGGACTTCTTCATTTTGGAGTCAGAGCATGGCTGATATTGCCCAAGGTGAGGAGGGAGGTTCATAAGAGGAACACAGCAGTGCCCAAGAAATTTTACGAATTGAAATGATACTTCCTCAACCCCCAATTGACTTTTGAGATAGACAGGTTATTAATCTTCCTGCCTGGCACTGGGACTCCTGATTTGCTTGGCTTTTGATGTTTCTTTTGATGTTAAGTCCTCCTGAAAAATACCTTTAGCAATTCCCAACTGAGATTTGTACATGTATTTATTCGAGGGAAATAGAAATAAAATTAATGTGTGGGCCTTCCAATCCAGCCTACTTCCTTCCCCTAAAGTAGTCTGGCAGTAAGCCATGGTCTCTTCATTTCCATACTACACTATTTTCTTAGATGCCCCTGCTAACAGAATGGATTTCCCAATAAATAATTAAATTAAATTAAATTATAAATAAGTTATTCTTTTTAAAATGCAAAATCTTTTCTTTAGAGAGCATTTTACAAACAGCTGGCTTAGTCAATGATAGACCCTTTGTAGTGTAGAATTTGTAGAATTTACTGAAAATATACTATTTTTCTTTCAGCCAATTAACATTTCTTAAGTATGTATTAAGCACTTTACAAAATAGCATTTTATCTTTATAACAACTCTTGGGAAGTAGATGATATTTTAAATTTCATTTATAATGGAAGGAAACTAAAGCAGACAAAGGGTTAATGATTTACCCAGGATCACACAGATAATAAGCATCTGAGGTCAAATTTGAATTTAGATCTTTCTGGATTCAGGTTGTATTTATGCCAGTTAAATGACTAATGAGGCCATAGAACAATAGAATAGCAAACAACAGGATTGGAAGATCAATCATTTAATCAGCTAACTCTGTTGGTGCTAAAGATAAAAAGTTAAAAAAAAAAAAAAAGAAACATTCCCTGCCCTCAAGAAACTTACATTATATTGAGGGGAAAATATATTAAAAATATAATATACACTATAAAAATAAATCCAATTTTTTGGGAGGATAAGTGTGTGTGTGTGTGTGTGTGTGTGTGTGTGTGTGTGTGTGTGTGTGTGTGTGTTTGTGTGTGTGTGTGTGTAGGAGGATTAAGAAAGGCCTCATGTAGATGGTGACTCTTACATTAATCATTGACAGAAACTGGGGATTCCAAGAGGCAAAGATGGAAGGGAGCTCATGTTATTTGTGAAGAACAATGTATGGAAAAGAACACAGATTAGAGATGGAATGTCAAATGTGAGGAACAGACAGAAGATCAGACTGTACTGTTTAAAATATAAAAGGGTCTACTAAAAAGTAAGCCTGGAAAGGTAAGTTGGAATCAGGTTGTAAATGGTTATAAGTATCATTCAGAGGAATTTGTATTTGATCCCAGAGGTAATAAGAAGTCAGTAGAATTTATTGAGTTGGGAAATGATATTATTGGATGCATTAGGTGGAGATGATATATTAGGATGTTTCTGAAGTACACTTCAACAATATGACCCTAAAAATGATACAAGAAAAATGGAAGATCCTGTGGTGCAGTGGAAAGAGCTCTGAATCTTTAATTACAGGTCCTAAATTCTAATTCCAATCTCCTATTTAGTACTTGTTTACTTGCTGAAGTCATTGACATCTCCAATATTGAGTTTCTGTTTTTAAAGCAAGGTTGTTATCAGAAGATCTAAGATCCACTCTGATTTTCAATTGGTCATTCTGTCAACCTATAGACTGAAATAAGTAAGACGAGGGATGGTCAAGTAGTGGAGGTTGAAAAAGATATACTGGTCCAATGGAAGAATCATTGCCTAACATATAGTGCACAAAGCTACAAATTAGCAATGATTAGCTTTCAGTATAAGATAAAGTTACATGGAAAATCAGGTAATTGTTCAAGAAAGAAAAACCTTCTTGCCTCTGGGAACATAGTTAATCAAATTAGTAAGCTCTGTGTGTGTGTGTGTGTGTGTGTGTTTCTAAGGAGAACCAGAGAACCAACCTTGTATTTAGCTTTAGTTTCTTTATGTCTTGATTTTTTACTTCTAAATGATCAATATTAACATATCCTTTTCTTTCAGTAACTTGTCAACTCATTGATTCTTGGACAGAGATCTCATGTTAAAGTATCAAAAAATTGGGGACTTATGGGTGGTAAGAAAATTCTTTGGCTATTAGCAAATTATATTGCCCCAAATTGAAATGAACTCTATATGAACAGGCAGGAAATAAGTGGTTACTGATGCGAGTCATTGCAGTCAGTGTAATCAGACCATTGCTTAATTAGAGAAAAGGTCAAAATCAATATCAAATTAGAAGAATAAAAATGTGAATGAGACTTTTTTTTGCACAATTTCAATAGCATTGTCCTAATCTATTCAAATAAGTATTGACTTTAAAAAGGGGGAATGGAAAAGGGAAAATACATCAATTTTAATTATCACCATTTGTTAACAAAAGTGATATTAATTTAGAAATAAATAATATAACAGTACTGTGTCCCCTATAAATTTATTTCACCAAAAGTGTTTCTAAACTTTTAGATTTTCATACCACATCTGGGATCCATTTTTTTCTGCAAATCTATTCCACCACAGCAGGACTTTGCTTTATTCTCCATTGAAAAAAATGAGAACATCCATCCTGAGTTCCTTCTCCTATCCAAAACCACATAACAAATCACTGTAACATTGTAAATCATTTTTTACTTTTTTTTGTCCTTGAAGAATAATGTAGCATTTATTTCTGCTAATGCCAAACTCTTTCCTTGTGTTCTTGATTCTATGTTCCATGATTCCATTGACAAATTGCCCTTACAAATATTCTTTAATTTTCAATATGTAATTGTCTTTTGACTCTTACCTTGCTATCTAAAAATATGTCCAAATCTGTTCCATTTGCTAAATAATTACCATCATCACCACATCACCATCAGCTTCATCATCATTAACAACACTTTCACTTGACTCAATTCTTCATGCTATCAAACCATAGCTTTTTTTTCAAACAAGCTACTAGGATCAAATCAAAATAACAATAGCGACATTAGCAGCTACAACAAAAGCTGTTAAATATTCACTTACTTCATGTTATCAATAACCTTCATTTTTCAGTCCCTTGGTATCTTGCTTTCATTTCCATCATTCAAAGTTTTTTCTCTGAGGTTAATAATTATCATTTAATTTTTAAAAACCAATCCAAACCAAGCCAAAGGTTTTCTCCCCCTTCAGTCTACCATTTTTGATCTTTCTGCATTTAATTTTTCTGTATATTCTATACTCTCTGAGTTTGTATTACACCATTCTAGCACAATATTCTACTTCTAATCCCCCATGGCTGTAATGAAGGTCTGTGCCCTCACCTTTTTCTTCTATAATTTTTGGAAATTTCAGTCTTTCCCAAACACCATATTCCTTTATGGCTCACTTTCCATAATATAAATGAGGGGAATCAAAAATGACAAAATACAAATTATGTCTTTTGAATTTCTCTAGATCAAGTAGAAAGTAGATGGGGGGCAAAATTGAGTTTTCTTTTGTTTTTGCAAGGCCATAGATTTACCTATGTTGTCCTGCTAAAGATAACTGCTGAGAAAGGTAATGTTAAGTGAGTGATTTAGAGGTTAGGAATTAGTTGGATACTCACCCAACCCAAGTTGGAGAAGTAGACATAGATAAACAATAACATTACAAATGATGCATTAAAAAGCTGTATCAAAGATGTTATCCAGAATATGTATGATTTAAATGTGGATTTAGCGAGAATTAGGAATTGATTGAGAGTCGATTATCTGAGTAAAAGGATACTCATTCTTTCCCCCTTTAAAAATAATAGCTTTATATATATAGTTTTCAACATTCATCCTTGCAAACCTTCGGTTCCAAATTTTTTCTCCTTCCCTTCCCCCTACTATTTCCCCTAGACAGCAAGTAGTCCAATATATGTTAAACATGTATAATTCTTATATATCTCTATATATCTATATCTATCTATCTATAATATTTCCACAAATATCATGCTGCACAAGAAAAATTAGATCAAAAAGGGGAAAAAATGAGAAAGAAAGCAAAGATCAAGCAAACACCACTAAAAAAAGATGAAAATAGTATGTTGTAATCCACATTCAGTCCCCACAATCTTCCCTCTGGATTCACATGGCTCTCTCTATCCAAGTCTATTGGAATTGGCCTGCATTACCTTATTATTGAAAACAGTCATGTCTATAGAATTGATCATTGCATATTCTTGTTGCTGCTGTGTACCATGTTCTCTTAAATCTACTCTCTTCACTCAGCATCAGCTCATGCAAGTCTCTCCAGGCCTTTCTGAAATCATCCTGCTGATCACTTTTTATAGAACAATGGTATTCTGTAACATTCATGTACCATGACTTATTCAGCCATTTTCTAACTGATGGGCCTCCATTCAGTTTCCAATTCCTTGTCACTACAAGAAGGGCTGCTACAAACATTCTTGTATATGTAGAACCTTTCCCCTTTTAAAAGATCTCTTTGGGATACAAATCCCTTAGATCTGGATCAAAGAGTATGCACAGTTTGATAGCCCTTTGGGCATAGTTCCAAATTGTTCTTCAGAATGGTTAGATAGGTCACAAAGTTCTTAGAACACCTGGAAGTAGTTGTTATGGAATGAAGCAATTATGGGAAGAGATAGACAAGAATGACATAGGATGAGATGTTATAAATGCATTTCCAAATATGACATTAGAGGGAGTTCTCACATTGCTAAGATAAAGATTCCATTGAATTTCATTTATTTTTATTTTTAAATATAAAACTTAACAATATATAAAATTAAATAAATATTTTTAAATAAATGATAAAATATTTATATTTTATGGTTTAGAGTAATCAAAGTTCCCTTGATGCATTATCTTATTTGATGCTCACATTATCATTGTGGGTAGATATTATTAACCATACTTTATAATTGAGGGAATTCAATCTTAGATAGATTAGAATGATTTGCTCATAAATACCCATCTATTGAGGGTCTATGATGAGATTCTATCTCAATTACTTTTGAGTACAAGTTCAGAATTCTATGCACTATTCCACTCATGACCTTTCTTAGTGAATTTTCTGCTTAGCAGCATTGTCTAACTCTGGTTCTAACATCTACCTCAAATGAACAAAATATACCTTAATTCTTTTGGTGCAAAGAATCCTTAACCTAGGACTCAAAGCTCTGAAGATCATTAGATTATGACAGAAAAATTTAATTCCAATGTTTTGGGGGACTATTCAGGGATGAAAATTTCCACCCATCCACTCATGGCTGATACACAGAGCTACTGGTAGACATAGGAACACTATCAAGAGCTCCAAATCCTTAGGGTGGGTGTCTTATCTATAAGGCCCAGATTCTTAAACTCTTGGAAAGATCATTTCCTCAACACCAAGGATCAGCCCTGATTTTTCATGGATTTCTAAAGTCTAGAATGTAGAAGCAGAATTAAAATAAATCAAGGAATAAAAGGTCTCATTCAGTAAGACCCCTGATCAAAGTATAAATCCCTCAGCGTTCTATACTGTGCTCTAAGGAAATTAAACTTTTCTGAGTGATATTTTGCTACTACAATGAGGTCATGCGTAAATTGTAGGACCTGAAGTCAGAGAGACCCGATTTCAAATCCTGTCTGATTTCAAGTTATTCGCTAGTGACTTTGATTTATTCACTTAACTTGTCTGCCTTAGTTTCCTTAGCAATTAAATGCACATGAAAACAGCATCCAACTTCCATGGTCTTTGTAAAAAGACCAAATGGAATAAGATGAAAAACTCTTTACAAACTCTAAGGTTATGCTATTACTATTGATACTGTTATTATTGTTATTGGTACCATCCATAATGCTTTTTCAGGTTGCAGTCCTTGCTTAATATTGCTTTGTTACTTTATATCTTGTACAGATATCTTTGTCTTTAAATTTTAGAACTTTTGTCATTTGCCTGAACCTGAACTATGTCTTAGAGTATTCTACTTTTACCACCCTCAGATTGTCTGCTATCCCATATTAATAACAAGGATAATCTCCATATGGTTGGCTTACTTAATTTTATGATTCTTATCTGCAGGAAACTAGATGTCAAAGAACCTAGAATGTGGAGGTAGAGTTAGCAATATATGAGTTCAAATCAGTAACTTAATATCTATATGATCTTGAAAAAATCACTTAACCTTACCTCAATTTCCTCATTTTCCTTTTAGTGTTATGAAAATACAAGAAATGATATTTCTAAAGTATTTTACAAACCTTGAATCTGATATTCTATAAATATCAGATATTAATAGTAATAATATTAGCATTATTAAAAATAAAGATTCAAATTCCCATTCAGACATAAGTTGTGTGTCACTTAATCTTTCAGCCAAAATTTCTTCATCTATCAAATGGGGATTATGATAACATCACGCTCACAAATTTAAAGTGCTTTGCATAGTTTTTAGTACTATTAAGTATCTTTATCTTTTATGGTGGCCCTTAATATTAAAGGGTTATATGAGAAGAATATTGGCATTAAAAATGAGTCTCTTTTTGGGAAGTGTTTGATATTATGGATAAAACTTTGCAATTTCCTATGGCTCCAAATGTTTGCAAGTCAACATTGTCTTTTTGATATGGAATTCAGTGTCTGACAGAAATAGGATATTTATAGTCCATCCACAATTCTGGATTGCATGTCCTGAAAAAATCCATGTGAAGGCTCATAATTAAGCAGAAAATAACATGTTCAATTATTAAACTGATGCAAACAACATTAGAAAGAGGCAGCATGGAATAATGGAGTTGTAGTCAGGAGGAACAGAATTCACATTCTACCTTTGACATATTCACTGTGTGACTTTGGGAAAGTCATTTAACACCTCAGTATACCAGATAACTTTTTGGATAGGATGGCTGGTCTAAAAATGGATATAACATAGAAAAGCAGTAAAATATCAACTAATTATAATCACAAAATGTGACCGTGCTTGGCAAATAGTGAATAAGACATAAATTCCTCATCTTGGTAAAGAGAGATGGAATGTGGTATTGCTTAGCATTTTTTTTTTGTGTCATAAAAGTAGATTCAGAGTTTAAAAGAGAAATATGAGAAGGAATGTGTTATAAAAATCAGAATCAATAGAACTTAAAAAATTCAAAAGCCCTGTCAAGTGGTTTCTATGAATAATAATTAAAGAAATGGCCTTGCTTTTTCCTCTCTTGACTTCTTTGCCCTCTCTTCCTTGACAAAAGCCCCTGGGTTTATCCTTAATTTATCTCTGATTTCATTTGTGGTTTAAAATTTTTTTGTCTCCTCATTTGTGGTACCTATCTACTTTCTCCTACCTCTTTCAAGTAATTTCTTGAATATTTTTTTTCCAAAACCTTCTACACTTTTATCTAAAAGGCTATATTTTGCCTTCCCTTTGGAATAGTAAAGCTTGCTGCAAATGAGAAACTACCAAGAGACCTGTCTCTACATCAGCAATATGATCGATTTTTTTTTTCTCCCAGAGAAGATAGTCTCTCCATACTCTAAATCTATTATATTTAAATATATAACTTAATGATAAAATATTTTATTATTAATATTAAAAATAATTCTTTCAAAGCCCAACCAATCTTTCTTATTAGGAGGAAAATCTTTGGCAACATAAAGGTGTACCAGCTGATATATAGTATCTATCTTTGTCTTGACTACTATGCTTGCTGTAAATATGTCACAGGAACTCTGAAACATTGGTGAAATAGGCTCTATTCACTCACTGAATTAGTACTAATGCCAAGTTTGATGGAGGCAGCTAGGTGGCACCTTAGATGGGAGTGCTGGGTCTGGACTCAGGAAGATCTGAGTTCATATCCAGCCTCAGCTATTGCTGTGTGGGAAAAGACACTTAAGCTCTATTTAATGTAAGGGAAAGAAATTGGCAAACAACTGCAATTTTCTTGCCAAGAAAGCCCATACAGGGCACAAAGAGTTTGATACAACTGAATAACAAAACAACAATTAGTTTGATGAAATTGCTCCTGTGATCCAAGGAATGTACAGGATGGTATAGAATTGCTATGTTCCTTTCTCTTCTATTTTACTTATTTTGAGTTTTACATTTTTGTAATTTTTGGATATCCCCTTACTCATTACAGGTTTCCCCAGAAATGATCTCTCATTTATAACTAGGAAAGAAAACAGATAAATAAAATAACTGACTATAGTAACTGTTTAACAATGTATGCATATTCTGGCCTTATAAACTTCCATCTTTTTCTTGAGAGTGATATGTTTCCTTATTTATATTCTGCCATCATTATTGTCTTTGAATTGCTCAGATTTTGGCATCAGATAATGGCAATATGGCCATTAAATTTTAGTCATAGTCTATATTGTTTTGGCTTATTTCATTCTGCAACAGTTTAAATAAGCCTTCCAAAATTTCTCTGTATTCTTCATATCCATCATTTCTTACTGAACAGTAATTCTCCATTATATTCATATGACTTATTTATTACAAACAATTTCTCATCTTCCTTCACCCCACTCCCTTTCCTCTCCCTAATGCTTTGGCAAAACAAAATGGATATATTATTCTATAGAAAACAAAAGTCTTAAAAATAATAGTTTGAGATATCATTTTAATAAGCTATTGATAAATTCTTGATTAGAAGATGAAAAATAATTCTTTATTAAAATTCTTTTAAAATTATTTATTTTATGATATTTAAATAATTGTATTGATTTTTTAAAATTATTTAATTCATATCATTAAACAAAAACTTCTTTCCAAGTTCAGTAATCAGAGTCCTAGATTGAGAATAGGAAGAGGATATGCATATGTGAAATCTCAATGTGAAATTGGAATATCTATTAAGTTCTGCTAAATATATCTTCCTGAAAGAGACCCACATGTGCAAAAATGTTTGTGACAGCTCTTTTTGTAGTGGCAAGAAACTGGATACTCATCAGTTGGAGAATGGCTGAATAAGTTATGGTATATGAATGTTATGGAAATTATTGTTCCATAAAAAACGATCCAAAAAAAAGGATGATTTCAGAGAGACCTGGAGAAATTTACATGAATTGATGCTAAGTGAAGTGAGCAGAACCAGAAGATCATTGTACGCGGCAACAAGAAGATTATATGATGATCAATACTGATGGTCGTAACTCTTTACAACAATGAGATGATTCACATCAGTTCCAATAATCTTGTGATGAAGAGAGCTATCTACACCCAGAGAGAGGACTGTGGGAACTGAGTGTGACCACAATATAGTATTTTCACTCTTGCTGTTGTTGTTCACTTGCATTTTGTTTTCTTTCTCAATTTTTTTTTCTTCTTGATCCTATTTTTCTTGTGCAGCAAGATAACTGTATAAAATATGTACACATATATTGGATTTAATATATATTTTAACATATTTAACATGTATTAAATTACCTGCCCTCTAGGGGACAGAGTGGGAGGAAGAAGGGAAAAAATTGGAACACAAGATTTTGTAAGGGCCAATGTTGAAAAATTATCCCTTGCATATGTTTTGTAAATATAAATGCATTAATTAAAAAATAAAATACAAAAAAATAAATCCTCCTAGGGAGTTATTTGAGTGACCTTTTCTTCTACATGCCTCACAGAAAATTTCATCCAGAATCCAGTGTACCCCATAGAGTAGGAAAAAAATAGATTAGATATATTTTCCATAGTCATTTACTATTGACTTCTAACCTCTTGCCTCCAGGGTAGAAGTAAAGATCATCATTCAACCTAACATTATAAAACTTTTGTGCAGAGGGACTTAGAATCTAAGAAACTATTTTTCATCTAGTAGTTTTACTTTTAATATCTTCTGGAACTATTCAGTAAAATGCTTGTACAGATTACTCTTTATCACTTTTAAACTCTTACAAATTAATATAATGCTATTTTTAGAGCCACAAAGTATCTCAATTCTGCATTTTTGTTTCCTCTTAATAGGAAACAATCTATATTATCAGTGAAGCATGTGAATCAATGAGGACACAAATGACTTGAATTGAATTGAATATTACAGTACTTAAATTTATCCAGCTCCAACTTTATATATCTGTAACTATATTTATATTGTTTAAAATATTTACCTTTTCTTAAAATATTTATGGAATAATGAGGTAATTATAAAATCAGAATGCAGAGATAAAAGACCTCATCAATACACTTTATTTGGTCTATCAGCCAATCTTAAGAGATTGCCATTGTGCCTTCATTTAACTATATGCTATGTGACTGAGAAAATAAAACCATTAAATATAATACTCTTTGCTCAAGAAGTTTATAATCTTTTGCTGTTGAAATCTAGTTACATTTGTTTTCTTTCAAAAATGTTGTTTCCTCCATTTCCATGATGACATTATGACACAATCTGAATTATTGCCTATAATTTTGCATGTTACCCCTTCATTAATAAACACATTACTAGACATTTTTCTAGTCCCTTTTCCATTTCATCAGTTTTCTTAGATCCAATCCTTGTTTCTCCCCAATCTTATCCACTCACCTAGGAATTCCTTTTTGGTATGAAATTTGTTTTTGTAAAAAAATTTTTTACTCAATTTTTATTTGTTTTCCATTTGAAGGGTCAATAAGCAGAGATCATTTTCTCACAGAGAATTTTGTATACTAACAAACTACAGTTCTGCTCATGGGTAAAAGAAAATATAGATGAGATAGAACAGTTTAATACAAAAAGATATGACCTGTTAGTCAGAAAACAAGATCTACTCTCAGATAGAATTAGCTCTGCCACTAAAGTAACTTGGGAAAAATAATTTGTAAGTTTGCATATCTTTATTTTCTCATCAATAAATAACTAATATTAATATCTTACTTTAAAGATCTACTTTATTATATTCTCTTCCACCCTTTTTTCTCTTCCTCCTTGTTGAGAAAACAAGCAATTTAACACAGTCTATATGTGTAGTCATGCAAAAATATTTCTATTTTAATCATGTTGTAAAAGAAAGAAAAATCAGACAAAAAAATACTCCAAGAAAAATACATTTTAAAAAAGTGTTTTAACCTTGATTTAGAATCCATCAATTCTTTCTTTGGAGTTGAGGAGCATTTTGCTGAAAATAATTAAGTTTTGCTAATCTACTAAGTATACACTCTTCTCCTGCTTCTGCTCATTTCATTTCTCATCAGTTCACATAAGTCTTCACTTATCATTTCTTCTCCTGCTCATCATTTCCATCATAGTCATGTACCACAACTTATTCAGTTGCTTCCTAATTGATGGACATCTTCTTAATTTCCAATTTTTTGTCACCACTAAAAGAGTTGCTATATTTTTACATATATAGATTCTTTCCTCACATTTCCTCCAACATTTATAATTTTCCTTTTCTTTCATATTAGCTAATATCCATACATATGGGGTGATACCCCAGAGTTGCTTTAATGTGCACTTCTCTAATCAATAATAATTCATAGCATTTTTTCATATAATTATAGATAAATTTGATTGCATTTTCTGAAAACTGATTGTTTTATCTTTTGACCATTTATCAATTTGGAAGTGACTCATTTTATAAACTGGACTCAGGTGTCTATACATTTGAGAAATGAGGCATTCATTAATTGTTGTAATTTTTTTCCCACCATTGTGATTACTATGTATTTCCCTTTATCATATTTCCTTTATTTGTCCTTCTTTCTCTCTCTATCTCCCTGCCTCTCTTTTTCTTTCTGTCTCTATCTCCCTACCTCTCACTCTGTTTCTCCTTTCAATCTGTCTATCCTCAAAAGTGTTTTGTTTCTGATAATTGCCTCCCCTAATTCTCCTTCCTTTCTATTTCCATCTTTCTGTTTGCTCCCTTCTCCGACTTTTCTGTAGGATAGGAGAGATTTCTATACCCAAATGAGTATGTATATTATTTTCCTTCTGAGCCAATTCTGATGAGTACTTTTGAACTATAATACTAGAGAACTCCAAACTTGTGATTAGCCCTAGAATCCTTAGAGTAATAAATAGTCATTCACTTCTTTGGAGACACATTATGATTTTAGGTTGTAGATATAGTCCCAGAAAGTGTGCTATAATCATATTTCTTGGAATTTTTCTCAAAGAATCTAGCTATTCCAGCAATGATTTCTAAGTAATATAAGGAATCCTATCATTATCTTTCTAATAGTCAAAGCACTTAACCATTCTACTATATGCTAGGCCTTGGTGATAGACATACAAAAATGAAACATTCCCTATATAGGGAATAGGCAAGATCCAAATAAATAATCAATATAAATAAAGTCAATATATCAATATAAATAATAACAATAAGGTCATTTTGATGGATTAGGATCTCAAGAATGTGGAACCACTCTATTAGTTCTAATTGCAACCCATACATGTCTTCTCATCTAGATCATTCTCATTGTTCTGTAAATTCTTCAGATCGACTACCAATATGTTGGAGGTCTCTTTGGAATTCTAAATATTTTGTGGATATCAGTGAAACCTTTTGCTTTTCTATGTCTTCTTAAGTCAGATCTGACATTCTTAGGATTATATAGAAAAGCAAAAGTGCCATCTATGATACATCCTGTCTTTGTAATCCTGGGAATGTCATTTAACTCTTGGTCCTCCCAACTATATAAGACTAATATGTTGAGGAGAAGGGGCCAACCTCCACATAAGTCAACCAGAAGTTATACCAATGAAATCACAGATCCAATCCCTTTCCTCTATCTCCTTTCCAGTTAAGGCAATAAAAGTAATTTGTCCTTTTTTTATTAATTTGCACTTTTGAAAGGTCTTTTGCACACATGACCTAATTTAATCCTCTCAATGTGGGAAATAATTATATGCATATTTAACAAGTAAGGAAACTGCAGGTCAGTGCTGTACGTTATTTGCTTTTCTTCCCTATACTAGATTCCTATCAATTTGATCCTCTTTGCTTCTGTTCTTATAAACTGTTCTGCACTTTATCTTCCATGAAACTGAGCATCTTTAATAATCAGATTAGGAAATTCTTTGTTCTTTACAATCTTGGAGAGTTTTCTAGAGCATTGAGAATCTAAACAACTTGGCTAGGTTCATATAAACATTATGTATCAGAGACAGGACTTGAACCCACATCTTCTGGACTTTGAGACTTGGTTTTTTTTTTTTATCAGCTCTTTAATGACTCTAAGATTATGCTTACATATTTTTATATATATACTTATCTGTGTATCTTTTTTTTTTTTCCAAATGAGATTCAATCCTGAAAGAAGCCTTTGTAGAATTCAGTCTGAGGAAATTTAGCAGATTGGTAGTTCCTTGAGAGCAAAAGGTATTTTTAAAATCTTTTTATTTCCAGTACCACATTCAGAGCCTGATACTTAATTGGCATTTAATAAATGCTTATTGATTGTTCAATCAGATTTTCTACAATTAATAAATTTAATATTGTTTCTTCCCAAATCCAGAGATCTTTCCATTAAATAACACTTCCATTAATTATACATAGGATCTGGTAAAAGCCTCAATTTTTCTTAATATCAACTAGTTCTTCTGCAAAAATGTTCAGGTTGAATCGAATATTTTCTAAGGTATTTTCTGACTTGAAAAATTATTTTTAATATATGAGCTTTCATTTTTTAACCCAAAGAAATAACTTATAAGAATTTCAGAACCAGGAAAACAGGTGTGTTATTTTGAAGCAGTTATACTTCAAATAATATCAAATGGGTGTTGGTCTGTTTTAACCATAAAAAGAGACATTTCTATCATAGAATTTTCTTCCTTCATCCACTTTTTAGATCAAAAAATTTTTTAAAAGGAAATATAAATTGGACACTTTGATTCATTTTGAGATATAAGGTTATAATTTTGCCACTTTTCTTCAATATATGAGTTGCCATCTACTTAGGAAATTACATTTAATTATTCTATTAGAAGCATTTTCAGAAAACATTGTCCTGAGAATAATTGAAGCCTTGAATGTAATAAAATTCAAATTGCTTGAAATATCTTTGATTAGTTTACTGGTTCAGACAAGTGTTTTGAAGCTTGACAATTTGCTTTTATTTTACTGAGGAAATCAATCTGAAAAGGTACACTAATCATTAATAGCTTTAGTGAGCTGTATTAAAGTGTTTCTTCACATGAAATTCATTCAATTTGCTGTTTTTTTCAAATTCTTTCAAAGATGTTTCAAAACTGGATATATGTATTTGCTTACATTTTGCAGTTTAAAAGTTCCCTTATTTCTTTTTTTTTTTTTTTACCATAATTCCTGCTGTATGAAAATTTTGAATTTGATGTTTTAGTTTGAGTTTCTGAAGTTAGAACTTAAATATTTGTTGTTGAGTATTTCATTGGAAAATATAAATTATATATAATTTATTATGAGAATTTTGATTTGATGCTTATCATTTCATTGTCTATTATTTATGTGGGTGTTTAACCTCCGTGATTGCTGCAGCCAGTTTCTGTCTTCTTAATATATACTTTTCTTGCCATTTTATCTCCCAAAAGAGGCAATATGGCATAAAGAGAAAAGAAATGCCTTCAAAATCAAAATGTATAGCCTCACATCTTGTCTCTGACATATAATGACTAGTCATTTAACTTCTTATTGTTTAATCCAGGTAACTCTCTCAAATTGTAAACTGATGAGCACTTTTGGTTTTCTATTGGTAGAGGGACAGTCAACATCTCTTGAGTTCTTTGTACTAGGGAATGTTCTCACACATTGGGAGCCTTTCTCTTCTGTTCACATCTCAGGAATTCCAATGTAATATTTGTCTATTGTTTTTTATCCTACCTCAGTGACTTTCTTATTTCCTTTTCTATTCATATTTGTCCTTAGCATCTTTTATGCTATTACACTAATACAAGCTCTAGTTAATCATGGATTGCTATCAACTATTATTGCTATTATCAATTTTTTCTTTGCAATTAGATTATGCTAAAATGATAGAGGACTTTGATCATAAAAATACTGTTTTTACTTAAGAGATGAATTTTTATAGAAATGAGGAATTTGAAATTATTAAAAGTATAGAATCCAGTTCAACATTGATTAACTGTTCAGTTATGGGCCCAACTCCTGAGGCAGTTTTCATTACATAATGAGTTTTTTGAGAATAAGGATTTCTTTTGTTTTTCTATGGATTACCAGTACTTAGCATACTACCAATTATATTGGAGACACTAAATGAATGCTTATTGACTTTATTTTGATAGCTTAAGGAAGGAATGAACAAATGAAGAAAAGAAGGAAAGAAGGTAAAAGGCAAGTGAGGGAAGTAAGAAATAAATATTATTAAGTTCCTACTATGTGCAAGGCACTACAAAAATTGAAGCTCTTTACAAGTATTATTTTATTTGATTCTCACAACAACCCTGAAAGGTTATTTCCATTTTATAGTTGAAAGAACTGAGGCAGGCAGAAGTTAAATGACTTATCCAGAATCATAAAACTGGTAAGTGTTTGAAGTTGGATTTGCATTAAATCTCCCTGATTCTGAGCCCATTTTTCTATTTATTGTGGCACCTGGCTGCCTTTTTCCTCAAATGCATGTTTGATCTAATAAATAAACTCTAGTGGTCTCCTATTACCCTTGAGATCAAATATAAAATTTTTTTTGACTATTAAAGTACTTTACAAACTGACCTCTTCTTACCTTTCTAGTCATGTACTTTACTTTCCTCCATCTACTTTATAATACAGTGAATACTCATATAATTATTCTTCCTCACAATGACATTCCATTTCCCATTTCTATGCCTTTAATGCTCTGCCATCTCTCTTCCCTATCTTAGAATCCTTGTATTCAAAATTTAACTCAAATGTCACCTTCTGTTGGAGGTCTGTCATGCATCCTACATCTACCCTTTCCCCAACTAGAGCATTTCCCTCTGAGATTATCTGTTCACTATTCTATGTAGATTGTGTGTTTTACACAATAATGAAATTGATTACATATTGTTTTCTCTACTAGATGGAAACTTTTTGTAGGCAAGACTCTTTTTCTTTCTCCTTTCTTCATATTTCTAACAATCAGCACAGTGTCTAACATAGAGTAAGTTTTAAAAAATGCTTATTAATTGACTGACTCTCTTAAGGGTCATCTTGTCCACGAATACATACATACATACATATACATATACATATACATATACATATACATATACATATACATACATATATATACATATACATATACATATACATACATATATATACATATACATATACATATACATATATATATATACATATATATATATATATATGAATTTATGAGGGGCACCATCGAATAGATAGAAGTCTGTTTTTGGATTTAGAAAAACACATTATAATCTTGCTTCTAATATTTACTATATGTGTGAGAGTGAACAAGACCTTTAACCTCTCAGTTTTCCTGACAACTTTTTAAAAGTGTCAGTTGAAGACAAACTGTATTCATTCAAAAGATTTTACATTTAGAATTCTTCCATACCACCCCCACCACCCTGTGATGTTGGACTTTATAGATTTGTATTTTATTTCAGAAGAGTCTCTCAATCTTGTTCTTAAACTGGAGTAGCTATTTGATTACTAAATATTGAACCACCCTTTCTCTATATATATAGTACATATATGTATATATTTAATACATGCATACATACCTATATACACATATATGTATATGTATACATGCACACACATATAATTATTTTATATCAATTATTAGAAGTATTCTTCATGTTCATATTATGTCATTATAACCCTATTTCACTTAGACATATTTTAACATGGAATAATCATTTCATGTGATTTCAGAGTATGAATTAGATAAGAATGCATTTGAAATATTCATAAGCTATTCATAAAAATTAATTTTGCAGTTTAAAATAATTCATGTCTTTTCTAAGGCCAGATATATTTAACTAATAGAAAGACTTTGAAAGAAGAGAAGGAGAAAGAGAAGAAGAAGAAGGAGAAGGAGGAGAAAGAGAAGGAAGAAGAGGGGGAAGAGGAGAAGAAAGGAAAAGAGGAAGGAGAAGTAAGAGAATATTGGAGGAAGAAGAGAAAAAAATAGGAGGAAGTAGAAAAAGAGAGTGAATAAGGTGGGAGATAAGAAAATAAGAGAAAGAGGAAGTATGAGAAGAGAAATGGGAGAGCATTGAGGCAGATTGAAAAGAAGGAAAGAATGGAAAGAAGAGATAAAAATTCTGCAAGAATTGCTTTTATTTGTCTAAACTACTCTTACAGATCTTTTAGAAGTTAACAGTTTCAGCATATCAAAAGAACATTTTGCCATATCATTATTATGTGATATTTTGTATAGTATTATAATAAATGTAGTTAAATATTAGTGAAATTTAAAAAAAAAAATCAAGGTTTAGAAACACATGTTCAATTTGTTTTAACTCAGAACCATGATTACCATTTACATTAGTGAAGACAGGAGAGTTCCAGTTTGATTTTAACAATGATCCACTTATGTCGAGTCCTTTTTAAATTGTCTTCAGCATTATTGGGGTCTGTGGGTTTGGTGGCAAAAAACAAAACAAGTCAAAACAAAACACTTTTTCAGTATCATAAATTGAGGAACAAAGTGAGGAAATGTTCATCCTAAAGGATCACATAATGTATACAGAAGAAGCATTATGCCACATTCTCTCTATATTATACCACATTTTTCTACAGGAATTCTAGGGCCTTAAAAACAAGAAAGATTAATACAGTCTTTGTAATGAAATCTTTTATTTTGATATGCAATTATGTGAAAGGACAATGAATTCCTAAGTTTTGAGGGAGCACTCTTGACAAGTCATAATTCATCCTGTGGTTTAATAGATTATCCATTGGTGAGTTTAGAGTTGGAAGGGAACTCAAAAGTTCAATACCCTCCTTTACAGATGAAGATCTGAAGATTTGATCTGCAGCTCTATCAGACAGTGAAGATGAGTCAGCATTTGAAATACCATCAGTTCTCTCAACTTTATCAATTTTTATGCTATTTTGGAAGTAGCTTTTGGGACATGGAGGATAAATGCCTTGTCCAAGGTTACACACCAAGGATCTGAAACTGCATTTGAATGCAGTACTTTTGGACTTCAAGTCTAGCACTCTATTTATCTGAGTTACCTCTTCTTTTTCTTTTCCTTGATATTATAGGCAAAATAAAGCAGTAACAAATGAACTTATCTGTACTACAAAAGTTTATTTTCAAAAAAATTTTCAAAAAAGAAATAATCTTTTTATGGTTTTGTTTGATTCATTCAACAAATATTTGTTATTTTTACTTAATTAACCTATTTGTGCAAAACTCAGAGTTTTTGCCTATTGCTTATTATGTATGAAAAGATAGTTTCTATTATTTTAAGTGATACAGAATTGTGTCCAATTACAAGGAATTAATATTTAGCAAAAAAAATGGAACAAGATTGGTACTCAAGTTCACAGATGGCAAATATAATTTGATTTTTGATTCCTGTAATATATCTTTTTGAGCAAAGTAAAGGAAAAAAATTTCTCCTTAGCCACAAGTGACATGTTTGACAGAAAGGAATTTGATGGGGAATTGCGGAAAAACGCCTTGATTCTAAGATTTATAGGAACTTGAAACAGAGAAGGTAAGCAAATAGCCTAGTATAAAAATATGATTGAAATGATATTTTTTGCTTAGTTGTAGGAAGAGTATAAAAACTGATAGCCCATTCCTATAGCATTGAATAAAAGCCAAAATATTTTTGAGCTTTCACAGATGATCTTTCTACCAGAAATTTTTTGATAATTTTGGAATTTTTCTGCCATTTCTGATAGGGGTTAAATATAACAAAACTGTGAAAATAAAGATGATATCATTGGTATTGTTTTATGACTGTTTTACCTAGCACTTATTTTCTATTTCACTTTTTTTTAAAAAACCACTGAAGGACCCAGTGCATGGTGCTTAAATAAAGTAGCATTGTTCAATATATAGTTTCATTAGTTCTGACTAGATTTATACCATGTCATTTTACTGGATATAGGTCAAGGGTAGTAGAATATCATGCATTACTATCCATTAACCTAAAATCAGTGACAAAGAAAGTCTCTTCCTACTTAATGATTTTCTAAAATAGAATTGAGGCTTCTCTTCATACATCTATTGAGAGACTAATTAAACAAAAGTGGAAAAGCTAAAGATAAGATGGAGAATTTCCCAGCGGATAAATTTATCCAGAATAATCCACTTTAATCATTCACTCAACATTTCCTACATTTATTCCTAAGAGGATTGCACCTTTAATTAGAATGTTGAAGAAGTAAAGGTGCCCTCTCTTCTTGCATTTCACTTTTGGTGGCACACTTAGCCCCCATCCAATTAACTATGATTCTACTTGGGCATTTTCTCTTTGCTAACAACAAATAATTGCTAAAAGTTTCTAGCTAAAAGTCAAAACAATCAATAATGCAAGAATAATATACTTGCAGAGACAACTGATTTTAAATAATGAAAACACCACTGGGAAATTTAGGTACCTCATCTTCTAATCACTTGAACAGATCAATGAGGCTAGCAGATGGTGAGTATTATCTTCTCTTGGCAGCTATGGTGGAGAATCTTATCAGCAGTGGACCTATAGCCTCTGAATACAGATTTCCCATTTTTTTTGATGATAATATTCTATCCACAAGGGAAGATTGTCCTGTCAATAGCAAATTACCTTTCAGGGTTCAGTACTTTGACAGATCTTTCTACCTTTTCCCCTTAGAATTTCTGTTTTCTCATTGATTTGCATGGCTGAGCATCCTTTTCATATTATGCAAACTTTACTTTCTGCAGTCCTTAAGAAAATGGGCCCATTTCTATATTTACCAATGCCTCTTGTTGCTGTTCTCCAGCATACTACAAGCCCTGTAAGATTCTGAACTGCTCTGGCTGTTTGGAAACCTACATATGATGTCTTGTGATCTTCTGTTCCCATTCTCTCTCTTCCCTCTTTCCCTTGATTGAGAATACCCATTAAGTTTCTGTCACTTCTAATGTTGAGATTTCCAGAAAGCTGCAATTCATCAGTCATAAGTGCTCTATCAGTGCAGACAAAATTGAGTATGTACCTGTTCCAAGGGATTTATTATACCTTTAAGAATTTTGTTTTTATTCCTTAAAAGTATCCCAAAGCCAATGGAAATGTGGGATATTTATGAGTCTCTTCTTCATGATCAATCAAAAACCAATCCCTCTAAATTATCAGGAAAATGGTTTCATCTGTTACTGGTTGCTTGCATATCCTCTTTGTTCCACTTTACATTTCAGTGTATTCTTAAGATTATTCTCTATTTTTAAATTTGTGAACATTTTGTCTGAAACTTTGGTCTATTACTTCAATATTACATGCAACTTTTGTCTGGCTATCATCTCTAAATACTTCTTTGTAGCTTTTAAAGTAGATTTTCTTTAAAAATTAATTTGATACTGTTTTCATTTTGTGGAGCAAATGATGTTTTATAGTGTTTTGGGTTACTGATCTTCCCATTGCTCATATCATCTATTATTTAATCATTGACTTCCATGAATATAGACAGGAGCAATTTTTTGATAGCAAGAAAATGGGGGAAAAAAAGCTAGGCCCAATTTTCTGGGAAATTATGGTATATTAATAGAGAAGAATACTTCTACAAGAAATGTCAAATATAACTCTAGCATCTGGGATTCCCAAAGGCCTACTTCAGGATTGTGATTTTCTGCAGATGAGAATATACTAAAAAAAAAAAAAAAACATAGGTCATGAATATCTAGTGATGTGATTACACAAGGACAAATTTTTAAAAAAATAGAAGTAATAGAACATTGACCCCTAAACCTGAGACATTCTCTTCTACTAAGTCATACATTACCAGTGAGAAGAGTGGACACACTTAGAAAATATTCATGGAAGGCACCCACTTAAGGAACTTTATGTGGCACATGTCTTTGTGTATGATGAAACATGTCACCAACACTGAAAGACCACTGATGCCTTCTGTTGATGTAATCATGCAGATCCCATTGGACCCGCTTTCCGCTGCTTTCACTTGGTATGTAGTATCTGCTGAATAGTTTGATGCATTTAGTCCCTACTAGAAAATTATTTATTATTCTTTTGGTCTTTAGCAGCTACTGCTTGGTAGGTGTAGTGGATACAACTAATTATGGTCTTATTGGATGTAGTTGCAGGGTTTTTCTCTACTTTGTGTTTCTGGAATAAGTCAGAATTATTAATTGAGGTAGCTAATATCTTTTACCTAAAGAATAAAGAAGGGAAGAAGTAACTTCCATAATCTTTCTTTTAGCTTAAGAGGCTAAAGGCTTGGGCTTTAGTTTTGCTAATGAAGAAATGAAATCCTTTATATGTACTAGGAGGAAATCTTTAGATGCTTTCTCTTCATAGAGAAATGTGCTAGTTCCCAGAATTATGTTTGTATAAACATTTGCTCTCATGAAAGAAAGTCTTGCTTCTGTGATCCTTTCAGAACACAGAACAGTCAGCCACTACTACTACTAATTACTAAGTACTAAGTACTAATGTACTTCTTTTCTAAGTCAAGCCCATAAACATTTAATGTAACTGGACCTTCTGTACCTGGGGCTGAATCACCGTCCTTTGTTCCAAATATTTATTTGATGTGGCTTGTCATATAAACAAATTTCAGTCAAAAAAAAGAAACTAGTGCAAAAGAGAAAATGATGATCATTTTCTCCCAAAGAGCTGGCTTGCATGTTAATCTATATTATATATATATATATATATATACACACACATATATATATATATATATATATATATATATATATATATTATCTTTATATTATTTATAAGTTGACAGCAACAAACCTTTCCATCTCTGAGCTAACAAAAGAAGGAATTTATAAAATGTGTTATGGATTTAATGAACTGATTTATAATGAATCAATACAACCAGGGGAACAATATGTGTTCCAAATAACAGAAGCAAAGACAACATCAAAATTAATTGTAGTGGCCAATATCTGCACTAGATAACAGTAGATGAAATAATCATTCTCCTTAAAATAGAGAGTTGAATGCCAATTGTAGAATGTATCTCATTTCAAATATAATGAGTCAGTTGGTTATTTCCATGACATTATTTATCCATCACATCCTTTATTATCCCCTTTTACTTTTGTCATTAATTTTTCCCAACACCAGGGTTTTTTCTAATGTCCTGTCTTTTCAAGATAAAACCAAAGTATTTAAGCTGCAGTTTTAGTATTTAATTTTCCAGTGAATAGCCTGAATTAATTTTTTAAAGTATTGAGTAATTTGATCCATTTGCTGTCCAATGGATTCTCAAAAGTCTTCTTCAGCACCACAATTTGAAAGCAATGATTTTGCATTGTTCATTTTTCCTTATAGTCCAAACTAATGGCCATATACTGCCACTAGGGAAAACAAAAACAAAAACATAGCTTTGACTATATAGGCTATTGTCAGCAAAGTAATATTTTTGTTTTTTAGTATGTTGTCCAAATTTGCTGTAAGTTTCCTTCCAGGGAACAAGTGTGATGTCTGCAGTCACCATCTGCAGTTATCTTTGAGCCTAAAAATATAAAATGTGACACTTCTTCCATTTCTTCACTCTCTGTTTGCCAGGAGGTGATGGGATCAATTGCCAAGATCTTAGGATTTTGCTAAGTTGTTTGTTTTTGTTTTGTTTTACGTTGAGTTTTATGCTAGCTTTTTTCCCCCCTTTTTTCTTTCTCTGTCAACAAGATACTTTGCTTTCTGCCACCAGAATGGTATCATCTGCATGTCTGAGGTTGTTTCTCCCTGAAACCCCAGTTTTTATCTTTTGATTCAACCAGCTTACCGTTCTGTATGATATACTCTGAATGTAAGTTAAATAAACGAGGTAACAATATGCAGTCTTATCGTATTTCTTTTCCAATCTTAAATCAGTCATTCCATGATTAGCTCTAACTATTGCTTCTTGACCTGCATATATCTTCACCCTTTTATTAACTATGAAAGCAATTATATCTCTTTTAAGGAATTCTTGTCCATAGTAGTTTATGTAATGATTATCTGAATCAAATTCATCCATTCCTATCCATTTAAATTTATTGGCATCCAAGATGTCAAATTTTAATCATTCCATCTCCTGTTTGACTATATCTAGTTTACCTTGGTTCATATATATTATATTCCAGGTTCCTGTAATATTAGTCTTTATTACACTTTTATCACCAGACACATCTACATCTGAGTTTTCTTTTCACTTAGGCCTAGCTGTTTCATTAGGCCTGGAGGTATTTGTATTTGTCCTTTACACTTCCCCAGTAACATATTGGACACTTTCAACCTGAGGGGCTCATTTTCTGATGTCATTGCTTTTGTTTAAGAGTATTTTATTTTTCCAAATACATGTGAAGATAGTTTCCAACATTCATTTTTATAAAATGTTGTGTCCTAAAATTTTCTTTTTCCTTTCCATACATCCCTCCTCCCCAAGTCAAAGCAATCTGATATAGCTTAAGTATGGGCAATCCTTTAAAACATATTTCTGTTTTTGTCATATTGTACAAGAAAAATCAGACCAACAGAAAAAAGAAACATGAGAAACAAACAAATAGAAATGTGAAAATATTAAGTTTTGATCCACATTCAATTTCTCTCTGGATGTGATTAGCATTTTCCATCCCAAGTCTATTGGAACTACTTTGAATCACTTTGTTGTTGAAAAGAGCCAAATTCATCACAGTTGATCATCACATAATTTTCTTGTTGCTGTGCACAGTGTTCTCCTGGTTCTGTTCACTTTACTCAGCGTCAGTTCATGTACTTCATACCACCATGACTTATTCAGCCTCTCCCCAAATGATGAGTATTCACTCAATTTACATTACAAAAAGAGCTGCTACTAAAATTTTTGCCCATGTGAGTGCTTTTCTCTCTCTCTTTCTCTCTCTCTCTCTCTCTTTTTTTTTTATCTCTTTGGGATATAGATCTAGTAGTGAGATTGCTGGATGTATAATTTTATAGCCTTTGGAGTATAGTTCAAAATTTCTTTCCAGATTGGTTACATTATTTCACAATTCCATCAAAAAATGCAGTAGTGTCCCACTTTCCCCAGCTCCCTTTCAACACTTATTATCTTTTCTTATCATCTTAGCCTCAGAGCTGTGAAATGCTAATTCAGAATTGTCTTAATTTGAGTTTCTTTAATCAATAGTAATGTAAAGCATTTTTTCATATGATTAGAAATGGCTTTAATTTCTTCAACTGAAAATTGTCTGTACATATACTTTCGCTATTTATCAATTGAGGAACATAATGTCATCTCTTTTATCATTTTAATATGGTCTATAGGGTTTTCTTGGTGAAGATACTGGACTGTTTTGACATTTTCCTTTTCAGTTGATAAATTTTTGTCTATGATCTCTTTGTTTTGGATATGCCTGTAAAGCATAGGTCATCATATTACTGAGTTATGGAAGCCCCTTTGCTATAACATAGTGATCCAGAAGAGGTTGCAACAATTAGAGAATGGCTAAATAAACTGTGGGAATTAATGCCATGAAACATTGTGGTGCTATATAAAATGCTAATTATGATGAAACAGAGAAATATAGAATGATTGACGTAAAATAATGGAGAATGAAGAAAGTAAAGCTAAGAAAATAATGTGTACCAATGATAGTTGCCATAGTGTAACTAAAAGGAATCACCACACAAAAACTCAAAAATGAATTTTGGAAAGTTACAAAAAACAAACATGTTTTTGACAGATGTTTAAATATAAATTGACAACATATATGAAAAAATATCCTAAATCCATATTTTGCAGAGGTGACAGATTCATAAGTGTGATACATGGCACATGGCTTCAGACTTGTTTAATATAATTGCTAAGTACATTAATTTTTACCCTCTTTTTTGTTTTTTTTCTTTTTTGGACTTAAGTATTATTTGTCACATAGTCTGACTCTCTGTAAAGTCAATGAGAGAAATCTTGATATAAAAACAAAAAAAGCATCAATAAAATTTTATTTTAGAATGAATGTATTAGGTTAATTTTTGTTAAGAGAATTTCTACCTCTAAAGCTTATGTTCTAAAACTCCATATTTTTTTTTTTTTGCCCTTAAGGTAAAGATAGAGATAAGAATTAGACCTGTGTTTTCATTGATATAAGGAACTTCCAGGTGAGGAAAGTCTCTCTACCAAAAAGATAGGTACTTTTTTTTTTTTTTTTTTTTTTTTTTGCAATTTTTGCAACTCTCAGAAAGTTACCTAAATCTTTTAAAGATTAAATAATTTGTCCAAACTCATACACCCAGCCATACAGTCCTCAGAGGGAGTTCAACCCATGATTTGAAGGCCAGTTGTCCATCATACCAGCATGACATTCAGAGTAAAGATATCAAGGGCAAACATCCACTCCTATTGCCATATCCATGCCCTCTCTCCATGTTTTCTGGCTTTTACTATCTGCTTTCTTTAAACAAGAATTTACTCTATATAAAAATCATCCCTTCTGTGCTAATTTGGATTGTATAAAAGAACATAGGAATAAGCTGTTGACCTACAATTCCAACTGTCCAGGCAAATTCAAAATGAGATACTATCAAGTAGATAAATTATTTTAACGCTAACATTTCAGGTTTTTACCTGCTCAAACGAATTTTATATTTATACAGTAGCAACAAACTAGAACCAAGCATGTGGAAATTAATAGATAGGATCAGCAATGCAATTGATCAATGTGGCACCTTGTGCTACCTCCTCTGGTAGGAGTCTGTTTTGGGAAACAGACTGCTGATATGGGGACCCAAATGTCTCTGACTTACTGTGATAAATTTTGAAATGTAGCAATGTAATCACTTGAATCCATAAAATATGGTAATAAATACATATGCTCAGCTGTGTCAGGGGACATTGGTTAAGAGCTGCCACATATCTGCTGTGATTTATAAGAAATGAAAATGTTGAAGATTTAAAATAGATTTTCATGCTCACCTATCTTTCAGTGGTTAGGCAATGTTATATGCTGTGAATATAGAAGAGAGGGACAGAAAAAAAGTTTTACACACACGCATGTGCACACACACACATATACACACACACAAATTGATTCTCTCCCCCAATAACATGTCAACTCCTGGGGCAAATAAATTGTTTTTTTTTTTTTTTTTTGGTCTTTCTACCCCCAGTGACTTTCATGATCCTTGGAATAAAGGAACAGGAAATATGTGTTGACTGATTACTTGGGATGAACCTGGGTGAGTATGGCTAATTTTTTTTAATATAACTTGTGGCCATTTAAAAGAGAAATATACATGTATATTTGTTTTATATTACATAACATGTATACTGTATACAAGTGTTTTCTAAGAGTGAATTATACATAGTGGGATATTTGGCTTAAGGCCAGCTCTGTAATACTGGTCCATCATTCTTGGACTAGATCCAGGCTAGAAAATTCAAATTAATTTAACAAGTATTTATTAAGTGACTTCTACTCCCAGGTACCATGTGAGTCATTATGTATACAAAGACAAATATGAAAATAGTCTCTGATTCCTAGGATTTCCCTTTTATGAGTGAACTGACCTAGTTCAGTTGATGAGTCTAGAGATCAAAGGAGAGACTTATCAGAGTAATAATGTGTTTATATAAATTTTAAATCTATATGTTGGTGAGTCTCACTCAAACATACCTGGAAACTGCTTTGAATTCAATAGAATGGCAAAATAAACTGAAATGGCAACTTTACCTTAGAAAGTCAGATATTGGTCTCTGTTCATTTATTTATTTATTTATTTAACCAAGGGTCTGACTTCTTTTGACTTACCCTTGACTTTGATCAATTTGCTTTTGATTTTCTGGATGTTATGCAAGTTTGATAAATCCCTGCCCATACTCTCCACAGTGTTGCATTGATGACAAAAAGAAGAAAGCCCCCCCATTGTTTTGACATATTGTCCATTCCTACTGACCTGAAAACTTTGGATATCCAAGGAAGCTGCTTCCTTATTGTACAATTTTGCTCAAGAAGAGAATCATAGTCTCCTCTCCCTCCAGGTGGTCTTTAAAATCATGCATTTTAATACATTTTCTGCTTAGCAGATTTTCTTGGGGGAAATTGTGTCTATGGACATGAACACAGAAAGAACCTGCTGACCTCAAATCAAATTTATTCAGAAGTTAGAAAGGAAAATAGCCAGGACCATATGTTCAGCATCTAACATAATATTAAATCTTGAAATCATGATGAAATCTAGAGACCACTTTACTTCTGTCTTTGCTTTTAACACTATTTGACACTTGAAATTGCATCTGCCTTGATGAGTCTCTCCTTTACCTCTCGACTTGACCAGTGCCAAGGAATTGGGAGACTAGATCAGGTCAATCAAAAAGAAACAGCTTTTATTCCAATCTGGCTCTGCACCAAATGAACACCAGACTAAAATTAATCTCATATACTTGGAAATAGGTTCAGATTTCTAATCAGGGATTAGAGATCTAAAGATGGAAAGGAACACAGAGATTACCTAATCCAAATACCTTAATTTGCAGATGACTCATTTGAGGCCACAGAGATGAAATATATTTTATGAGATTACTCAGGTAGTAAGCATGGTAGTGAGATTAATAATACTCAGGTTCTTTGACTCCAGAGCTAGTTCTCTTTGTACTGTGCTATGCAGTATCTCATGGGTGAAATTTCAGTGTAGGCTTTTAGATTCAGTATTAGCTTTCTAGAACTTCCATTTAGTACATAATGTGTGTGTATATAGGTGTATATACTATATATGTAAATAATAGTCTCTTAGTCAAGGATTCACATTATTTAGAATAGGAAAAAAATACAAAAGGAAGGGTACCAAAGGGTTGGGAAGTGAAGCACTATGATGAGTGAATTGAGCTGAAAGTAAATTGAACAGCATGGCTTAACCTTCTGCAAGAAATAATGATCTTAACCAAAGACTCACCTATTTATAGATCTTAGAATGGAATCACCAGAGTGGACACAATAACTAGGGATGGGGCAGAGAATAATGCAGAGAATAAGGTGGATTGAGAGTAAAGTAAGTAGTATGACAGGAAAACTAATACTGAATTTTTATTCACTTCCTAACTGACCCAAACCAGTTTTATTTTTAAAATAAAACTAAAACCAACAATATGATGTCATTTATCACAACCAAATCTTACTACAACTTCAGTTTTCTATTTTTGTAAAGCAATAGTTTATTTAAAAATGATTTAAATTTCATTAAATTATTTATTCAAATTATTAATTCACAAATTATTTAAAATTTCATAAATTCTCAGGTATATATATCCTCAGAAAAGTGTACTTTAAAGTGACCTTTTGATCAATTGTATTGAAAATTACTAAATCTATATTTTTATCAATGATTTAAAAAAAAATTCTTCATCTTGAAAACTCTCAAGAAAGGGACAGTGTAATATTTGATACCTTATGTAGCTCAGAGAACAATGCCAGGCATCTTCATATAAATACATAGAGTAATTAGCACCAGACAGAGTTTATGAACTTGGAGGTCCACTTTATTTATAGCTATAACATCATGAATTTCTGCTTAAGTGCAATGTTTAATCCCTTTTTTTCTTTTCCCTTCTTTCTTTTTTTAACTAGAAAATGCATTTTTAATTTTGAAAAGCCTGGCTCATAGAAAGATGCTCAGTTGGACCCCATAAAATATTGTTACCAGTAAAACTTAATGGCATATATGTAAATTTAAGGATTCTTAGTGTTGTGCAATTTGACAAAAATAAGGAAAAGTAGTCATGCCCTGCCTTTGTGAGTTTTATGGGAGTAGAGTGAAGAGTTATGAAGCTATCAGAACAAACATTTGCAGGGAACATATCTCATCTACCTTCCATATTTTCACAATCCAATCAGCTTCCATATTCCTCAATAAATCTCCATTTTCCCTCTCATATGTATTAAATAAAGTTCACATGAAACAAGCTAGAAAATGACAGGGCAAATTCATAAATGTCTTTTCTGAGAATAATGAAAAATACTGTTCTCTCTAGAGAAACCTTCAATTTCTGGGCTAGTGGGTAATCCAATTTAATCTAATGTAATCAGCATTTATTAAGCACCTAGAATCTGCAAAGTATTATGGTAGGGAAACAAAAGACAGAATGAAAAACGGTCCTTGTCAAAAAGCTCACATTCTATTGGGGGTCTACAGTATATCAGTGAACAACTGGGCTATAATGATCTCAAGTGAAGAAAAACATTATTTGGTTGATGAATAAGGCTGATCTACCTGAAAATCTTCACTATATACTAAAATCAATTCTAGCTTAATAGAGTCATTTGTTTTCATGAAAGCAACTTTTTAGGTAAAACAATTAGATCAAGTAGCATCTTGAGGGAAATATTCTAAAGTGAAATATTTAGATACACTGGAAGGAACATTGACTCTGGAGTCCAAAGATTTGGGTTCAAATCCCACCTAAGATGTTTATTACCTATGGGCAAATCACTTACCCTCCTTTACCCTCCTCATCTGTGGATGTCTCTGAGATCCTTTCTAGTGCTGGTTTTATGACTTTCATCTCACATATTTCAAGGGTAGAGGTTGGTTATGTGAAAGAGAAGGCAGGCAACAGAGTACAATGGTTGGGTTGGAATTCTCTTGGATAGATAAAGGATGGGAAATTAGTACATTGAAACCAGGGTTCAGGTGCTCTTTATAACATTACTTTTGTGTTAACACAAATTGGGTTGCAAAAGCTGAGGTATCTTTAGTCATACTTTAACTCAGAATAGAGTCGGAATTGGTGATTTGGAAGTGATGGACACTAGACTATCAGAAGCATAGGGGGAAATGTGCAGAAAAAAAAGACTAAGAGGAGATGATTAACTTTTCTGTACTACAATCCAGTAGATAACTCAAATGATGAAAACTTCCTCATCAAATAAGCAAAACAGTGACATGCTGTTTTTTTGAAAGTTTAAAGATGGTGGCACATCAGTGGGGACTTCTTATACAAACTTCATAAGAGGTACCATAAAATACACATTTGATTAAAAAAGTTTAAAAAATATAATAAATTATATTTTCATATTGTAATTATTTCTTTTTAGATTCAAATAAAAATTCTATTCAAAATTCCATTTTGTTTTAGAGTGATAATTGAAGAAAAGGAAGATGATATCTTGTCTCAGAGAAATTAAGCACAGATGTGCAACATAAGGCATTTTATTTATAAAATATACTTGAATAAAATAATATAAAACTGAACACATGTGATTATATATATATATAAACATGCCACAAAAATTATTGGTGGTTAGTGTTGCATTATGATCTAAATTAAATTCAACTTATATTTATTAAGTACTACCTATAGAAAAGGCTGTGATATAGATGCTAAGAATACAAATCTATATGCATACTGACTCTATTGTTGATGACCTTTCAATCTAATTAGAAAGTTTGAAGGGAGACAAATACATAGATAAATATGAAACATGGAGAATGTGAAAAGTGTATAAGAGAAGTTCACATAAAATACTATGAGAATTGATCTTATCAGTCCCACTTAAAAATAGTTAAATTGAATGGAATTGAAAGTTATTGCATTTTCCTGATTCCTTACTTCCCAGATTTGTCAGATGGTTCATCTCATACATATAAACACTAAGTAAAAGGCTAGAATTAATTATTGTACCTCTTGAGAGAATTAATATGTAAGTCACAAATTGAGGCTATAAATCAGTTAAAGGGCACCTTTGTCATTTTTCGCTACTTGCTATCCTCACATATCTTGGTCGTGGAATGAGCCTCTTCCTTCATCCCCTGCCTAGGTTGATGATAAAATATAGGAAAAATTTGTCACTGACTATTTAAAAGCCATAGGATGAATTAAATTCTTCTCCTCATCTTATTTTTCCCCTAATTCTTCACCAAATTATAATGTTCAAGATTATAGTTTGGATTTGAGAATGAAATCAGTAGAAAATATTATTTCTCCTCATTAATCATTGTCCTAGAATCTTTGAGAAATTGGAAAACTCAGGTAACATGCCTCAGAAATGAGGAAGATATTAAGACACCATATGTTATTATGTATATGTATTATATATGTTATTATGCATACTTATATATCACATGAACTAGTATTATGTTGTACAGATAGATAGTATAATATTTAATTTAGAATCCAGGAGAAAGATACCTTATTTTCCTAAAAAGCATTTGAGAGAAAATAAAGCTTTGTCTTTAGTTAATTTTTCACTTGCATCTCTGCCATTATAACCTATATCCATCCTTCAATAAATTTTGCTAGGACATGTGTTTTGTACACAGTGTTGCTTTTCTTTTAAGATCCTAACAGATTTGCACAATAATCACCTATTTAGAAGCATTGGCTGCTGCATGGTCCGAAATGGACAGCAGAGACTGATCATCTTTTCAGCCTGTAAAAAATAATCCCCTCAATTTTTTTATAGGGTTTTAGGGAGGGGATGATTCTGGGAAGATTTCAAGTAAAAGGTGACAACAATACATTGAATAGTGTTTTTCATTTTCCAATGAGTTGCCACATTTGATTTCCGTCATTAACATTGTGAGATAAGGAGAACAGGTATTATGTTCTCTATTTTTCAGATGAGAAAACTAAGAATTAGCATAATGAAATGACACACAAAATCACACAGCAAATGGGGGAGAAGTTAATAACAAACTCCAAACCCAGTCTTTTTTCTTTAAATCCACTGCTGTTTCATCTGTACCACATTGTCTCTTTTAAGTTCTTCATGACAAAAATCTAAACAAAATATTTTATTTGAATGTATCCCACCCACTGACAGTATTCTAATTTCCCTTGATTCCAAATCCTCCTCCATTGCATCTGACACTACTTCCTTGTCTAGCACAATGTTCTGAAGAACTAATTAGATATCTGCTGATGGCCATAAGAGATGGGCAAAAAGCTTCCAAATACAATCACACACACAGATATCAGTATTTTGCAGTTGTTCTTTCTTAGACATGTTACAGATCTATGGTAATGAATGCTAGGAATGTGCCAGCAGACATTCCCCTTTTAAAAAAGCTTTTCTCTCATCAAATAAAACACATCTACTTGATCATTCTGTTCTGGATCACTGAGGAGAACAGTTACAAAGATTTTTTTTATTGTTTTCTATGTATTTTCTCCTTAGTTGGTAGGAGAAGCATGAATTTGGGGACTGAAGTTCTAAAAGTTACACATTGACTTATTCAAAATATTTGAGATATATTCCTCAGCTTGTTATTTTTTTCACCTGACAAAAGCAAATTCAGAAAGATTTCCATGGTTTTAGACATTAAAGAGAAATCATTCTTCTTCCTGCCTTTCTTACATGTTTACAGAAGATTGATCTAAAAAATCTCAGCAATTAAAAAAAAGAAATGTTGTAAGAAATTTAATTGTTTTTTTCTGGTTAACTTTTCATAAACATAGTCTGTAGAAATATATCGTGTAGTAATAGAAAGAAACCTTAGAGATCATTTAGGACAAACTGATTACTTTATAAATTAGGAAATTGAAGACCAAATAAATGATAAAATTAATCAACCAACTAGAAATTATTAAATGCTTAACACATACCCAACAACATGTTAAGCACTCAATGTAAAATGGTTTGGCCAATATAGACATATGTTGGTTACATATAGAACTAAGACTCCATTTTCTGATCCCCAGTCCAGTGGACTTTTCCCCTGAAAGGGAAGATGATCTTTTATTTCTTTCCTTTCTTTTTTCTTTTTTTTTGAAACAATTCCTAATGAAACAAAATGTATTTCACCAAATGATTTTATGTTTCCTAGTGTGGGACTGCAACATGTTTCCTTTCTAAACTGGCCTTCCCTTTCTAGGTCATACTTGTATGACCTTCGGTAAGTTAACTTTTCTGGGATAAATATGTTTATGAGAAAAAAGCAGTAGTTGAATCATTGCTTTGGCAATTCTTTTTCTAAAGCATATTTGTTCAGAGTTAATGAAGTTGAATTAGAAAGTCTCTAATGCTGATTAGAACTCAGATTTCTGATTTCGAACCAAGCACTCATGTTGCCTTGGCATGTGGGAAGAAAGTAGTAGGAGGCATGGGAAGAGACAGTTTCAATAAATAGGTTGCATAAATATTAATAAACTAATCAACCACCTAATCAATAAGTGATTAACAGATTACTGACTAGTAAATAGTTTGACTGATTTATCTTCATTAACTCAGTTCTAGTGTCTGCCAAAAGTTACACTGTGTTCATCAAAGAACTTTTAGGGACAGTTCCTGACACAAAAAAAGAATACTAAGTTTATATTTTTATATTTACAAGTTACTCCAACCACATGGGTTCTCCAAACTTTTGTTCTCCTTACCAAATATTTGTAAGTATATGTCCAATGATTGCTCTCCAAGGAAACTAAATTCATTACAAGAGAATGACTTGGAATTACATGAAGATTCATATGTATTTTTGTGCATTTATTTGAATTACATTAGTGGCATTATTATTCTTTTGGCTTATTGGTAAGTGATGACTAATTTAAAATATATTTTAACATATTTTGTTAAATATTTCCCAATTACATGTAAAAATTAATAATCTTTTTTAAAATTTGAATTCCAAATTTTATTCCTTCTTTCCTCCTGCTCTTTCCCCTTCTTGAGAAGGAACACAATTTGATATTGATTATACATGTGGAGTCATGCAAAACATATTTCCATATTAGGTATATAACAAAAGAAACAGAAAATAAATGAAGAAGTTAAAAAAAAGTAAAAAAAAAAAATCACAACCAGAATTCAACAGTTCTCTTTCTGAAAGTAAATAGCATTTTTCATCATGGATCCTTTAGATTTGTTTTGGATCAACCCACATAATCTTTTATAGTCCCTTTGAATTCTAAATTATGAGATATGTCAAGAGGCGTGCTCTATATCCAACTCCAAATGGCTTCTATCAATTGGTTAAATTTCCTCTGTGAGTAGTTTTAACTCAGAAATTGACAAATAACTCAAATCAGGAGTTGATGTATTATTTTGCTGATTGTCCTACAAAACTCTACTTGTGATTGGAAGAACAATGATTTTCAAATATATGTAATCACAAAAACTCTAAATCAGGAGGTACTGATAATAGAATTATTTGGAAAGATGTCCATATATCATGTGCATATTTATGTATAAGCACATGCATATACATATATCTCTTATTTTAGGAATGCTTTATCTGCTTTAAAAATATGTTTTGTTAAATATTTCTCAACTATATATATAAATATTTTTAGCATTAATTTAAAAAACTTTTTAGTTTCAAATTCTAACTCTTCCATCTCTCACTTGTACCTTTAGAAGACAATGTAATATTAATCATTCAATAATTATTATTAATTAACAATAATAAAATAATGATTAATTGTTGTGCACTTATTTCAGAAATGTCTGAGTCTTTCTGATCCCATTTGGGTTTTTCTTGGCAAAGATACTGGAGTGGTTTGACATTTCTTTTTCCACCTCATTTTATAGATGAAGAAATGAAGCAAACAATTCAATATCTTGCTTAGGGTCAACAAATTTAGTATATTTCTGAGGCCAAATTTGAACTCAGGTCTTTCTGACTTCAGGCCAGACACTCTATTCACAATGCCCTGTACTTCCCCTAATTTTTTACATAATACTTCAATGCTTTAATTCCAAACAAAGATAATATAGGCAATAAAACTTCCCATAAATGAAAGGCTAAAATAATCTTGATCATTTCTAAATTGATTTTGTAATGCTGGAGAGACTGAGGCAAGATAGATATTAGAGAGTTTTTAATATTTTATTGAAAGGGAAAGACTTACTAAGACCAAAAGTATCCATGATTTGCTCCCAGGACTGAATGAGACTATGGTCTCCAAGAATCCAGCATCCAGCCAGCATCCAGCAGCCAATGCGAGTTCTCAATGACATATTTATACACAGTAGCTAAACAAAGGCAGGGGAGTCCAAACTCTGGTGAGCAGGAATCTCCAGGTAGGAATCATCAACTGTGAAAGTTGAGATGCAGGGCCATAAATTCTAACAAACTGAGAGTTAAGAAAATATCTGATTAGAAACAGAATGTCTGGATTCCCCTTTTTGAGTTTACAATTGACAATTTATAACCTCTGAGTTATACCAGTTTTCATGAAGTGGAAGGTAGGTTTGCAACTAAAAGGATTGAGGCAGAATAATTAAGGAAACTGAGGCAGAACAATTAGAGAAATTGAGGCAGAACCAATTTAGGGAAACTGAGTCAGTACAAAAAAAGAGAACTGTGGTACAGCAGTTTCAACTTTCTCATGTTCCTATGTCTATTGACTTCTATGATGTTCCAATTGTATCCTTTCGTGTCATATTCTATGGGCTTATTTTTGGACAGTGAAGAGGCAATCATGCTGTCTATTATTTTTTAGTTAATACTTTTTAAGGAAATGATTATATTTTAAGTTTACCAACACAGAAGAATTCTGACAGATAATTTACCAAAAAAACCTTACATACGCTAACAAAAATTATTGCAGGACACATATCCCTTCAGGCCAGTGAATATTAACAAGGACACTTGAGTTTAATCCTGGGAAGAGAGAGAGGATAATCCCTCTCCCCCCCCCCAAAAAAAAAAAAAAAAGAGATTATTTCTCTAAATCTTCCTGTACATGTATTTCTCCAAGAAAAAAGAAGCAAAACAAACAAATAAAATTGTACAACAAAGTTTAAGTATGTCATACATAATCTCTTCTTTAGAAAAGGGAAGAAATATATGATATGGGCATCAGTTACAACATAGAATTTATATTTATATTTATTTGCATTTATATGTATAGAATTTATAGAAACTGAATGAGATAAAAAAGACTCAGAGGACAATATTAACAAATGCAGAAATACAGAAAAGAAAATATGCAAATAAATTTTAATATTGTACTACCTTGGGTATGAATGGGAAATATAACTTTGTGGGACTTTTGTAATGTTTCACATTAATCTTGGATTTGCATCATCTAAGTAATTCACCAGATCCTGATATTCTCTCTTGCCAAATCACAACTAATTTTAGTGCTTCAAATGATGAGTAATCTTTTTCTACTGTAAATGAAATTTCCATCTGAGTGGCTAATACCTAAATCCCAAAGTCAAAGGACTCAACCTTGATGCAGCCATAAAGACTAGTATTTCTCAGCCAGTTGCTAAAACTGTGCCAGTTGTTAAACTGTGATTAAAAACAAAAACAAAAACAAAAACATGAAGATAGAATTTAGCCAGGATCCTTCTCATTTGTTTTTTATTCTCATGTGCTTTTAATGACATTGTGCATGATTGGAGAAAAGAGAGGCAAACACTGCACTTTAACTTGGGGAGAAAAGGAATTGTAAAACAAATCCACATTTAACCTCATTCTTACAGGCTCCACTCTTATAGAAAATAATTGCTTCTTCTTCACAATAATTTATTGATCTTCAGCTCTCAATTATCTTTTTTAACTTTCTTCTCCCAATATCTTCTCTGTTATCTTTGTCATATCAAAAACTAGTTCTTTTCTTTTTTAAATTCCTCTACATTGATCCCATTCCAATCCTGCTTTTCCAGTGATTTGTCCTATCATCCCCACTTTTTTACTTTTCTTAAATCTCCCTTTTTCTACTTGCTTTTTAGTTTGCTATAGAAACACCTGTATCTCCTCTATTCTCAGAAACCCCCCTCATTTTATCAGTTCATCCATACTATCAGCTTACATCTCTCCACCCTTTCTCCTAAAAAAAAAAAATCTAGAATCAGTGCCTCCGATTATTATTTTTTCAAACTCTTTTTCTCTCTTCAATCTAATTTCCAACCACATCATTCAATTTAAATTACTCCCCCAAAAGTCACTTATGATCTCTTAATTGACAAATCTATTGCCCTTTCTCAATTCTTAAGCTTTTTGACCTTTATCCAGCTAGTAATACTGTCAATCACTCTCTTTTTGAAATCTCTTTTCTCTAATTTTTTTTATAGTACTATTAGTTCTTCTTTTATTTGTCTGACTGATCCTTAGTGTCCCCAGCTTTTCTCAACCAAGTTGCACCTTCAAGTCTTCCAAGATTTTTTCCTAGGCCATCTTCTCTTCTCCCTACATAGTATTTTGTATAAGGATCTGATTAACTACCATGGATTTAATCATTACCTATGCAGGTTATTTACTTACCTAGATATGACCTCTCTCTTGACTTGGAATTTTATATCTCCAACCACCTTTTAGACATTTCAAACTATTAGCCTCATTAGAATGTAAGTTCCTTGAGGGCAGGGGACCATTTTTGCTTTTCTATCTCCAGTGCTTGGTGCATGCCTGACATATAATGGGTGCTTAATAAGTGTGTTGACTTGATCTGATGAAACCACTATTAACTGAAGATTAATTAGAAGTTTAATATGTCCTTCCAGCAAGGTGCTTATCTTTTAGCAAGGCTCTATGGTCCATGACCAACTCCACAGGTGATATCTCTTTATTTTTATTTTGTTTTATTCTTATTTCCACTTTCAAATGTTTGCCCTCTCTCTATCCCCTCCTTGAAAAGGCAAAAAAAAAATGACAATACCCATTATATGTATGAAGTTATGCAAAACAAATTCACACATTAGTCATGCTTAAAAAAGAAAATCCTTTAATCTGTAATTTGAGTCTAGCAGTTCTCTTTCTGGAGGTGTATAGTATATTTCATCATAGGTCCTTTGGAATTAGCTAAGACTATTGTTTTGTTAAACATTATTAAGTCTTGCACAAATAAGTAATTTTTACAATATTTCTGTCACTGTGTAGAATGTTCTTCTGATTCTGCTCGCCTTACTTTGCATCAGTTCATATAAATATTTCAGATTTTCGGAAACCATCATTTTATCATGTCTTGTAGCACAATAGCATTCCATCATATTCACATACAATTGTTCATCTATTCCCCAACTGATGAGATGTTTTCTCTTTCTTATAAAATCCTATATTCTATAATATCATCAATTAGATTGGGCAGACTTATAAAATTGATCAGTCTTGATAAGAAATTTTCACAAAACAGATGAAAATTCCAAAATAGGACCAAAGATTAAAATATGTACAATATTTTGTTTTCCAATTTCTTGAAAAAAATGTGTCTTATTTTTGGTCCCTCAATCAAACTACGTCAGCTATTTATAACACATAATACCATTATCCCTACATCAGAACAAACTTAGATTCAAGAATGGGAATTTGTTCCAAAGATCCCAACTTTTGGAATAAGAATTCATTATTTGACAAAAACTGCTGGGAAAACTGGAAATTAGTAGAGCAGAAATTAGGCATGGACCCACACTTAACACCATATACCAAGATAAGATCAAAATGAGTCCATGGTTTAGGCATAAAGAATGAGATCATAAATAAATCAGAGGAACATAGGATAGTTTACCTCTCAGACTTGTGGAGGAGGAAGGAATTTGTGATCAAAGAAGAACTTGAGATCATTATTGATCACAAAATAGAAAATTTTGATTACATCAAATTAAAAAGCCTTTGTACAAACAAAACTAAGGCAAACAAAATTAGAAGGGAAGCAACAAACTGGGAAAACATTTTTATAATTAAAGGTTCTGATAAAAGCCTCATTTTCAAAATATATAGAGAATTGACTCTTATTTATAAGAAATCCAACCATTCTCCAATTGATAAATGGTCAAAGTATATGAACAGATAATTTTCAGATGATGAAAATGAAACTATTTCCACTATTGATCAAAGAAGTGCAAATTAAGACAACTCTGAGATATCACTACACACCTGTCAGATTGGCTAAAATGACAGGAAAAAATAATGATGAATGTTGGAGGGGATGTGGGAAAACTGGGACATTGATGCATTGTTGGTGGAGTTGTGAACGAATCCAACCATTCTGGAGAGCAATCTGGAATAATGCCCAAAAATTATCAAACTGTACATACCCTTTGATCCAGCAGTGTTACTACTACGCTTATATCCTAAAGAAATACTAAAGAAGGTAAAGGGACCTGTATGTGCCAAAATGTTTGTGGCAGCCTTGTTTGTAGTGGCTAGAAACTAGAAAATGAATGAATGCCCATCAATTGGAGAATGGTTGGGTAAATTGTGGTATATGAATGTTATGGAATATTATTGTTCTGTAAGAAATGACCAGCAGGATGAATACAGAGAGGCTCAGAGAGACTTACATGAATTGATGCTAAGTGAAATGAGCAGAACCAGGAGATCATTATATACTTCAACAATGCTACTGTATGAGGATGTATTCTGAAGGAAGTGGATTTCTTCAATAAAGAGAGCTAACTCTGTTCCAATTGATCAATGATGGACAGAAGCAGCTATATCCAGAGAAGGAACACTGGGAAATGAGTGTAAATTGTTTGCATTTTTTTGTTTTTCTTCTCTGGTTATTTTTACCTTCTGAATCCAATTCTCCCTGTGTAACAAGAGAACTGTTCGGTTCTGCACACACATATCGTATCTAGGATATACTATTACATATTTAACATATATAAGACTGCTTGCCACCTAGGGGAGGGGGTGGAAGGAGGGAAGGGAAAAGTAAGAACAGAAGTGAGTACAAGGGATAACGTTGTAAAAAATTACTCAGGCATATGTTCTGTCAATAAAAAAGTTATAATAAAAAAATGGAGATTTGTATAAACTCTTCTTACTGAGAGAAGGATTGACTGCTTTGTGACTGTGTTAAGGGTCGAGTTCCAGACTCTGTTCAAAAAGTGACCCTGGGAGAGAGACAAGGACTTTAGGAAGAATTGAAATGTAGAGGACATAGTATCTCAAGCATGTCTCTATTTCCAATTTTCCACTCTAATAATTTCATAGAATTTTTCTTTTGGTGAGAATGAAACCTGTTATTTATTTATTTATTTATTATTAAAAAAAATTTTTTTTGACAGAGCTCGTATATCTTATACCAAGTATCAGTGTATTCTAATCTGCATAACTTTTCTAATTTGTGTATGCCATCTTGTTGAATACTTTTATTTAATACTGTTTGATATTTTAGAAGAATTTTTGTAATTAGAATTTGGTGACGAGTGTATGCAGCCTTTGGATGCAGCTTGTGGCAAGTGTTTTAATGGAAAATGACATGGAGATTATCTTAAGCCTCAAAACGATTTTCCTTTAACTTGAAATATTTTGAGGGCTAGACAAGTATGATTCCGGTACCTCTCCTTCTGTGAACTTACTTTTCCTGAGGTTTCATCTAGGACTTCCCTCAAACAGGCACAGACTGGCAAGTAATTATTTTCTGTATTTAGAAATACCCTGCAGACATAATGGATAGAGTACTAGCCCTGGAGTCAGGAAAGTCTGACTTTAAATGTAGTCCCAGATATTTATTAACTGTGTGACAATTCATTTAACCTCTGTCTTTTTTTTTTTCTTTTTTAACATAATAAGAGTACCTACTATCCAGGATTGTTGTGAAGAATGAATTAAATAATATTGTAAAAAAAAAAATTGGTGAACAGAAAAAATACCAAAACAAAATAAACAATAACAAAAAATAAAGCTTCCATTAAAATTGTTCATGGACTGATTTCATTCTCAGCACAGTTCTAATAATCCATTCACTAAACTTTAAAACATTTCCATAAAAAGGAAACACAATTTTCCTCCCTAAAAAAAAAAAAAAAAAAAAAAAAAAAACTCCCAAGAAAAATAAAATTAAGAGAGAGAGAAAGAGAGAGAGAGAGAGAGAGAGAGAGAGAGAGAGAGAGAGAGAGAGAGAGAGAGAGAGATTAGACAAATTCATATTCACATAGGACTTTTATTCAAGCATTTCTTGTATGAGGATGTCTTGAACCCATAAGATGAATCCACAGGCAAATACAGAAGTATTGGAAAGTTCTTCTACTTATATCCACAAAAATGGGGACCTTGCTTTGTTCTTGAACTTTACAAATACAGTTCACAAAATGAAGGTCAAGTTTTGTTCATTTATTTTTCAGTCTATAATTGTGTAAGTCACTCTTTTTCTTTCTTTTTCATGTCTGGATATGGGAACTTTGTGTCAGAAACATTCATCATGTACAAGTCGGGGAATACCTTGGTGATTTTCTTTCATTTTTCTTGCTTCTGATACTTTTACCTGAGGAAAGCTCAGAAAGTACACTTATAGAAACTGACGAAAAAATATAACTTTTATGTAAGGAAGTTTATTAAAATCATTTTAAAACCAAATAGAAACTCAGGGCACTGTCTTGGTCCTTATTCTCTTTTATAGATTTTTTTTCAGGGATCATTTTAACTCTTTACTCAGACAACATATGTATATATATTCAGGCTCCATTTCTCCTGAAGTCCAGCTCACTACCAGTACACTACCAGCTCATGCCTGAAGTGCAGCTCAGTAACTAATTAATGTGCATGTTTAATTGGATATCCCATAGACATTCCAAATATGATGTAAATCACAACAAAATAATTGTTATTTTAAAAATTATTTAATAATTTCCCCCAATTACATTTAAAAACAATTTTAACATTTGTTTTAATGTTTTGAGTTCCAAATTCACTCCCTTATCCCTATCCCCACCCCCATTAAGAAATTGCATGTCAAATTATGCAAAACATTTCCATAAAAAGGAAACACAATTTTTCTCCCTAAAAAAAAAAAAAACAACTCTCAAGAAAAATAAAATTAAGAGAGAGAGAAAGAGAAAGAGAGAGAGAGAGAGAGAGAGAGAGAGAGAGAGAGAGAGAGAGAGAGAATATGCTTCAATCTATATTCAGTCCCTTCTCTGGGAATGGATAGAATTTTTCCTCATAAGTCCTTCAGAGTATTCATAAATCACTGTATTTCTGAAAATAGCAAAGTCATTCACAGCTGATCATTTCAGAATATTGTTATTACTTTGTATACAATATAAGAAATAATTATTAAAACAATAATAACAAACAACAACAACAAAGCAGGCAGTGAATGCAGTGGATAACATACTGGGTTCTGAACAAGACTCATCTTCATGAATTCAAATCTGGTCTCAGATACTTATGAGCTATGTAACACTGAGCAAGTCATTTAACTCCATTTGCCTCAGTTTCCTCAATCTGAAATTTTTTTTCAAATGAAAAAAATGAAAAATGGAGAAGAAAATGGCCAACTACTGCAATATCTCTGCCAAGGAAATGTCGGGTCACTGAGAGTCAGATTTGACTCAAAGAACATTTAACAATCTAATACTCTTTTGTTGGTATCCCCATCCTTCTCATCTTTCAAATTTACAACTTCCTGGTCATCTGTGACTTTTCTATCTCCCTCACCACTCACACCCAATCTGTTGCTGAGTTTTATCAATTCTATCTCACATCTTTCCCCTTTTTCTCCACACACATTAGCTCCTTTTAGTTGGAGCCCGCATGAACTATACTTCAACTATTGCAGTCATCTTTATATTGCTATTTTTACCTCCAGAAGCTTTCCTTTTTATAATCCATATTTAAATAGTTGCCTAATTGATATCCCTAAACCACAGTTTGACCATGTAATTTCCCTGTTCAAAAAACTTCAGTGTATCTCTGATATTTCTAGGATAAACTACACACTACTGTTTTGTTTTTAAAGCTCTTCACAAGCTGGCTTCAGTCAACCTTTCCAAGATTATTGCATACAACTCTGTTTACATATTTTATATTCTATTTAACGTGGCCTGCTTGCCATTTCCCATATATCACATTCCATCAGTCCTACCCAATAATGCTGCACAGATTATCTTCTGTGTCAAAAATATATTGCTCATGTATTTTTCCAATGTAGAATCCCTGACTTTCTTCATAATTCAAATGAAATCCTATTTACTAATGAAAGCTTATTCTGAGTCTCCCTGCACCCTAGATATTAGTGCCCCCACCCTAAAAATTACATTATATATTATATATTTAATTTGCTTAGGTGCATGTCATTTCCCCTCCATAAATTGACAGTTGAGATACTCTCAGTTTCAACTTTATATTACCAGTGCCTTGCACATAGTAGGTGCTTATTGTTATTGATTAAATAAGATAAATGATCTTTCAGTCTTGATTGAAATTGAAATTGAATTTCAATTGAAAAATAAATCTCAAAACACAATGTCATATGACACTCACACATATTTAAATAAGGGAGGAGATAATTCAGCTCTTTCTCTGAAGGTTGGGATCCATGGTAAAATAAATAATATTAGATGCTTAGATTCCCATATTAGTTGTTTCTTTTCAATAGACAAGGAATATGTTCACCTATTAAGAGAATTAAATCCACAATGGGTCACCCTTTTGGCAACTAGCGGGGTAATGATCATGTCTTAGTTTGGGTCCTGTAATTAAGTCCCAAATAATGTTAGTGAGCCATGTAATATATTATAATATGTTTTAAATTACCATAAAATCCGGGATGTTGATACATGACCTACTCTATTTAATTTACCAAATGAACCTGTTATTTTTACTTTAACCTTCCTTTCTGAATGTATAATCAAGTTATTTTTGTTAACAATATGCATATTTTTAAACTAATAGTTCAGGCTGTCTGCCATAGGAAAAATAATGGTGACAGAGAGGAAGACAAAACACTAAAAGCAGGAGGAATAGATTATATATTTTCTGAAAATCTAATTGTAAGGATTATTGATGATTTTTGAAGGGTTTCCAAATATCTCTACCTGACTGTGTTCAGTACACAAAATAAAGTCAGCAGGAGCGTGAGATTAAGGAAAGGGTAAGGTATGTTGTAAAGTAAAATTCAGTAAAAATAAAGACTAAGAAAATTGAAACATAAATTTAGAGCTACAAGGGATCTTAGAGAAAACTATTCAATCTGCTTAATATCCCTCATTTAACAGGTGGAAACTGAAGCTTAGAGAAGTGAGATCACAGTTCTATATTCCTTATTAACTTTTTTGTTTTGATCTATTAGGATTTTCTTTGGTGATTTATAAAAATAGCAACCAAACTTTAAAGATAAAAGAAAACCATTTAATTTGTATTTTGTTTCCAAACCCAAAGGATTTTCTGTTCTTTATGAAAAGCAACTGCAAACCTCAGATTTTATAAATTAGATTGAAATTTCAGTTTTCATTAGTGGGTAAGAATTAAATAGTGGTGTATAGAATTTACAACCACCAAACACTCTCCCATTCTCAGACACAGTCGAGCCCTTCTCCAAAAATCATAAGCTTTCCACAAAAGACATCAGTTCTCTAAATTGTGGAATGGAAAATAAAAAGAAACTACTATTTTTATGTAGCAAAATAGATTTGCTATATGTGAACAAAGTGGAAAAACAAAAGCATGTTAACAATGCAGACAAATGCACAGTTTGATCAATTATATACAATGCATCCCCACATAATACAATACCAAAATAACTTAACAGTTCTAAAATATAAAAAGATTAGAGTTTCTTTGCACACAAAGAACAAAGACTAAAATGAAAAAAATGCAGCCTAAGTCAAATCCTCAAATGCTTTACATGGGAATAAAAGTCTGAAAGTGAACTTCTAATTCCAGATCTAGTGCTTATTTCCAGTATAAATCTGGGCAAGTGACTACCTCTTTGGATCAATTTTTTTCTTTGTAAATTAAGAATGATTTTAAATTAATGACTTCAGGTGTTCTTTGTAATTCTAAATTCTATAACCCTTTCTTTCTTATGCCTTTTTGGTAAATTTACATCTGCTATTTGCAAATGATGAGGGATTAATACTCAAAGGGCTCTGTAGCACAAAGAACAGTAGGTAAGTGGATTTTTTTTGTAGTGGAAATTAAGAAGATGTCTATCAGTTGGGGAGTGACTCTTCATTTTCAGAAGCTGAGGAGGTATGTGAAGACATGTGAACTGATCCAAAGTAAATTAAGCAGAACCGGGAAAATGATGTATATACAACCTTCTGTTAGGGGACCGCACAGGAGACAGAAGAGACAGGAGAAGGGACTGAAGAAAGAAGTCATCAGAAGAAGGAAAGGCATTGTTGGTGAGACATAATTGTTCACAATTTACTGAGAATTACCATTAACAGTGTGATAGATCTCTGTTTTGCTGACTCAGCGTTAGTTGGAAGCAGAGACACTAAAAATCTCTTCTCCTCTTCCCAAACCTTTCTTCATTTAAGCCAAAAACAATAAGTAGTTTCCCAGATAAAACTTTCATTTTATGTTTATGCTGTATCTTTCTTGGCTTTTAAGTCGTCATCAAGAAGAGAGCAGCTGGGGCTTTGAGATCATTACTCTCAAATTTCCTCCTCCTTTTTATGTAGCCATGTCTGTTTGCTACATGTGAAAAAAAAAAAGGAAAAACAAAATCATGTTAACAGTCCAGACAAATGCACAGTTTGTACAGTCTTTCCTCCTCCTGAAAGTTAATATTCACTCCTAAGTCGTTAAAATATGATAAAACTGTATGACAAAGAAAATCCATTCTATTTATTGTGTTTTGATTAATGCAAAAAGATACAGTCAAGAAAGCCCAAAATGGGAATCCCTTCTTCAAACAAAAGTGATATTTTCTGGACAAGAAAAATTATGCTGAGGCCAGGGTTTATACAAAACAGCAGAAGTCAATCAAGGCCAATATTATAGTCCACATGAGCCAAAGGAGATATTGGAAACAAAAGGTACCCTAGGCTTATCTGTTTGTTTGCTTGAATGAAATCACAAGCTGAGAAAATCTGCAGTATGAGAAAGAATAGCTATTTTTAGTCCAAGCAGTTTTAGGTGATTGTCCCCCTTTGTCAGTGTCCTCTGTATAGCTTAAAACAAATTTAACCATGGAGATTTAGTGAAAATAGTTACATAAGAAAAATAGTATAGTAGTATAGCAGGAAGGTTTCAACTGAGCTTTTGCAGTTGGCAAAATGATGTCACCAGAACAATCCACCAATGTCACTGGTATTTATAATTACTCTCACAAACTTTCCTGGTTCTTCAAGGCACAGTACAAATGGAAGGCCACACACAGCAGCAGTGGCAATAGCAAAAATTTTTTTTTTAAATTTTATTTTATTTAATAATAACTTTGTATTGACAGAATCCATGCCATGATAATTTTTACACGACATTATCCCTTGCAATCACTTATGTTTCGTTTTTTTTCCCCTCCCTCTCTCCTCCCCCCCCCCAAGATGGCAAGCAGTCCTATATATGTTAAATATGTTGCAGTATATCCTAGATACAATACATATTTGCAGAACTGAACAGTTCTCCCGCTGCACAGGGAGAATTGGATTCAGAAGGTAAAAATAACTCAGGAAGAAAATCAGAAATGCAAATAGTTCACATTCATTTCCCAGTATTCCTTCTTTGGGTGTAGCTGTTTCTGTCCATCATTTCTCCAATGAAATTCAGTTACGTCTCTTTGTCAGAGAAATCCACTTCCATCAGAATACATCCTCATACAATATCATTGTCGAAGTGTATAATGATCTCCTGGTTCTGCTCATCTCACTTAGCATCAGTCCATGTAGGTTTCTCCAAGCCTCTCTGTATTCATCCTGCTGGTCATTCCTTACAGAGCAATAATATTCCATAACATTCATATACCACAATTTATCCAGCCATTCTCCAATTGATGGGCATCCATTCATTTTCCAGTTTCTAGCCACTACAAACAGGGCTGCTACAAACATTTTGGCACATACAGGTCCCCTTCCCTTTTTTAGTATCTCTTTGGGGTATAAGCCCAATAGAAACACTGCTGGATCAAAGGGTATGCACAGTTTGATAACTTTTTGGGCATAATTCCAGAGGCAATAGCAAAAATTAAACAAAACAATTAAATTTAACAAATTCAATCCCAGAGAAATGGGAAAATTCTTCTTTTCAAAGGTGAGGGCTATCAATGTAGAAAATATATCTAATATTGGACTCAATAGATGTATAAGATAATTTGTAGAACATTTTTATTTCTTTTATATTTTTTGTTATAAGGAATGTTTTCTGCATAGGTGAAGAGGAAGGTATACATAAGCACAGTGGTTTTAACCACAAAATAAATCTGTAAAAAAATAGATAAAATAACAATACACTAGAGAGGAGTGAGAACTAGTATATCCTCTAGGAATGAATCTGGGGAAAGAATTATGTTTTAAAAGTTTTAAACCAAGAGCTATTAAATCTTGTGCGTTTGTGTGTATGTGTGTTGGATAGTTTTGGCAGGCAATCTGGTGAAGTCTAATGAATCTTTCTCAAAATGAAATTTTAATATGCATTTAAATAGATAGGACTATAGGAATCCAATTATTTTAATATACAGTTAATGAAATTTCATATATATATAATATATGTATTCACATATTAGCACACACATATATTTTAATCTATATCTAGATATCTGGAGATATAGATATATTAAATAACTCATCTTGTTCCTTTTGCCTCTTCATTAAAGATCTTAATTAATTTAAAAGCAATGAAAATACCTTCATCCAATGATCTAACTTGGTTAAATAGCTAACTTTTGAAAACAAAATGGCAGGCTATCTTTCTGAGACCTCATTTTAATCAGAAGTCTTGACTCTTAAATATTCTTCTAAATATTCCAAATTTTATGACAACAACTTTCAAACATCATAGTTTTCATGAACACAAAAGAGAACATTGTAATGTAATGGAAAAAAACTTGAAATCAGGAGACACAAACCTACATCTAGTACTTACAAGCTGTATGACCCTAAATAGTCATTTTGTCTTATCTTTCCTATAATTAAATTGATCTAGAGAAGGAGAAATAACTTGTCAACAGTCATACTGATCATATAGAACTAGAGAGTTTAACCCTATCTATGGATTCCAAGTTTGGTCCTCTATCCAGTGGTCACTTTATATTGCCCTAGCTATGCTTGTAAAGGAAATTAAGGGGCCATCCCTGCTAATTCTCCTCCCCAACAAGGCACATGTTAGATAAAGAAATTGGCATGGTTTTTGAGAATGTTGGGCCAACTATTGATTATAAAGACAACTTTCAAAGCAAGGTTTTTGTAAATGTATTATTATATACACATTTCTTGTTTTTAGACTACATGTTTAAAAGAGTTCAGTTTAGCCAATGCTTTTGGACATAAAGGACTTTGTAATTTGTTTTTGTTGTTGTTATTTAGTTTTGTTTTTACTCTTTGTATCTCTAGTGCCTCTAACTAGATTTCAGTCAAACCTGGCTACTTTTATGTAGGAATTTAAATAACAAGAAAAACAAGGTGCATTCAGACAAGATATCTCAAAACTCTGAGTGCAATTTTAAAAGTTGAAAATCACAAAAAAAAAATCCCCTCAAAAAAAAGAAACAATCAACCTCTATCAATCACAATTGAAAAAAAAAAAAACCCTTTATGGGTAATCTGTAAAATGCATTAAATTTCACAATGTACTTTGGCTTGTTTCATTTAATCCTCAAAATAACCCTGAGTCATAGTTACTATTATTATCTTCTTTTTACAAATAAGGAAAATGAGTTTGAGAGAGGTTAGTTGAATTTTCTAGTGTCACACAGCTAAAAAGTATCTGAGACAAGATTAAAACTCTAGTGAGTGCTTTTCTTTCATATTTCTAGTTATAAGTCTTGTGACACAATATGGGCAGATACCATGTGTGAAATTTCTCCTCTGCCTTGTCTGACTTTTTCTTAGTGCCAAAACTTGTCCCATCAATATAGTTGCTACAAAAATGTAATGGATTGTGAATAGAATTGTAGCCAGGTATTACAATGGCTAGATTGTTGGGCCTGAGGCCTATCTTCTGAGTTCAAATTTGACCTTGGATAATTACCAGCAGTGCAACTCTGGTTAAGTTATTTAACTCAGCTTGCCTAGCTTTTCTCATCTGTAAAAAATGAGGTGAAGAAGGAAATAGCAAACTACTCCAGTATCTTTATAGGGTCAGAAAGAGTTGAACATGACTGAAATGACTGAACAACAACAAAAATGTGGAAGCTGGTCTTCCTTTCTCCTCTGCCCCTTAGAATATCCTTCCTTTATCCCTCAAATACTCTTGGTCTTTATCCCATATACTTAACCTTTTTGCCTTATTTCCTCCTTTGTACAATTAATTGGAGGAGGAAGTGCCAAGTTGCTCCAGTATCTCTATCAAGAAAATCCCAAATAGTCATGAAATGATTGATTGACAAAAATGGAATGGATTTAGTACATAAAGTCTCAAAGGAATTTATTCCTTACAGCATTTCTCATTTTTAACATGTATACTCTTTTGACTGAGGCAAATTTCCATAACAACAATAACAACAATTGATATAGAATCTATGTGCAAAACATTGTAGTAAGTGCTTTACAGTTATCTCATTGGTAGATGCTGTTAACATTTCCATTTTACAATTGAGGAAAATGAGATCAACAGAGCTAAAGTAACTTATCCAGAGTCACACAGTTAGTGTCTAAAGAATTTGAATTTAGGTCTTCCTGACTCCAGACTTAGTGCTCTATCCACTGCGCCACCTCAAAGCCAATTCCTCTAAAACTTAACAAATGTTTTTTGAGAATTGCTTCAGCTTTAGAAAACAAAAACAAAGCAAAATAAAAACCCAGAATTAACGTATGACCAGTTGAGTGAGTGGCACATTTTTCATACTTGACTAGGTCAGTCCCAAGAAAACAGCCATTCTTTCTACTGCTTAATAAATATTTGCTGAATTGAATTGCATTGGATATCTCCTGACATTACTGAACCTGGGGCATTATTCATAGGATATTTTTCTGAAATGCACAATCTGACTTGTCCCTCCTCAGTTAATCTCATTAAGGGGATCTTTTAGATTCTAATCCTGGCCTGTGTAATTAGACTTTGTTAGTTGGCTATTCCCTCACAGTTACAAAGCATGTAACTCTCCAGAGTAGCTGATCTCTTGGGCACACCTTTTCATATATATTCTTTTAAAATGAATGGCTTCCTTTGTACCAATACAATTGATTTTCCAATCTGTCCCTTGTTAACTGGTATTGTTTTATAGCAATGTATGACCTGATGTGGCTCAGTGGATTTTTATTCCCCAAAATGCAAAGATAGAAAGATATAAACACAAAACTTCAGTGATATATATATATTGAGCCTTAAGCATTGCTTTCAGGGTCTCAAAATCTTGAGTATGTCATGTCATTCTGAGGAGAAAGTGTTTTATTTCCCCTTGTTATGGAAGTAGACTTAGAGGAAGGATAGCAATTCTTCAGTGTCCCAAAGCTTTCTGCATTGTGTATCTGAGAATGTTTCTCCTCAGATACTGATGGAATTAAGCAATTTCATGTAAATGTAAGGCATCCTTGAGTGTGGTAAGATTCATAGCATTGAATTCACTTTCAGACTTTTTGAAAAAACTCCTGAGAAACTATCAGACTAGAGTGTTTAGCTTGGGACCTATACTATTATCACCTACAGCAACTTAAAATGAAACAGGACAGGGACCTATACTATTATCACCTACAGCAACTTAAAATGAAACAGTCATTCTATTTCTATTAATGTTATTCTGAGATGCTTTCACCAATTTATGCTAATGCTGGGCACATCCCTGTAGGTACCTCCCCCCAACTTCCCATCCTCATTCCCACCCTCACTCCTGCCTCATGCCTGGGAGGTATACCTTCTTCCCTTCTGCCTCTTAGAATCTTTATTTTCCTTCATAGATAAAATAAAGTGCTTCTTTCTCCCTTCAGATTCTATTGTCTCTCCCTTTCCCTAACACCATATTATCTTTCATTAATTTGTATATATTTGTACAAGTTATTCCTAAAGTTTTACTACCATTTTTAACTATTAGACCTTGCTTAAACTAAGATCTAACAACTTAAAGTGGCACTAAAAGACCCTTATGTTTTTATGCTCATTTAAGATAATACCAGAACCATGATGTCTCATATTTGTTTTTATATACCTGGCTCTCTGGAACATAGAAAGAACTTAAAAATGTTTTCTGATAAACTGACTGATTGAAAGAATGAGGGAGACACTGTTCTAGTAGATAATATCTAAAAATGTCCTACCTCAGTCCTCCACTACGACCATGTCTTTTCATCTGCTTCTTCTCCTAATTATTTTCTTTGCCTCATTAATATTGACAACACCTCCTCTTTATTTCTTCTTTTACTTATTAGTAGTACTTGATGCCCTTATATTTAAGTATAAGACCAAGCCCTTTATGAAAATATTCCTAATAGAAGTCACTGTGCTAAAGAATTATTTCTTTTAAACAAGGGATCTTTTAACAAGCTGATCTTAAAAATTACCTGATATACCTCCATCAAGCTCCACATGATTTCATTGAATTTGAGGCAATGAAAGGCCTTCCAGCAGCAAAATATGTGAAATTATTGAAAATGTAGAAATAGAACTCATCGGAGACACTGGAGCTTTGGACAGAAATTGTGAATTAGCTTTTTAAAGGTAATAATATAGCTGGAAGCAAAAATGATTATGAAGGAAGAGAATCTAAAAAGTAAAAGGGACAATGATAGAGTCGTGCAAGCAAATCACCTTAAGGAGTAGAAAGAATAAGATGAAATTGTAAAGGAACTAAAGAAAGAGGAATCAAAAGGATAGAGAAGCCCAAAAAAAAGCAGTGTCTGTCAAGACAAGGGACATGAAATTATCCAAAAGTAGGAGGCATGCTATAAAGAATGGTGCTGAAATGCAGCAGATAGGTCAAGAGGGATGAAAGCTGAGAAAAGGCTGTTAGACATGGAAAAAATTGAAATTATTAGTAACCTTGGAGAGAACAGTCTCAAACCATTTCAAGTGCTAGGCAAATGAAAAGACAGTGAGGAAGTAGACACAAAAAATAGAGCTTACAATTTCTAGAATATTTCCAGTGAAGAGAGAAAGAAAAATGGGATGGCAGCATGAAAATGAAACTAGATCAAGAAGAGGGCTTCTTTTTTCTTGGTTTAACCATTGTAGGAAAGGGAAGACAAAAATGTTTTGAGAGCAGAAGGGAAGGGACACATAGAAACATTGAGGAGTACAGAGTATATGATCAGTGAAGGAGAGAGATGGAAGGATAATGGGATCAAGGAAACAAATGGTATGATTAGGTAAGGAAATTCTCAGATCCTGTAAAGAAAAGTATTCCATCCTATATTTTTATTTTTCTTGAAATAGTTCTTATTATCCAAATTTTGCTATTATTAGATGCAAATTTTACATGATTGTCAGTTGTCTTTTATCTTATTTAAAGTTATTTTATAAATGAAGTGAAAATTAAATGTATTACATAACATACAGTTTCTGTTAGCCCAGTATTCTTTTCCTTTAGGTGTAGAAAACTTTAGTGGATGGCAGCTTCATTGTTGCTCTAACTCATTAACAGTGATTTGTTAGAATTGAAGAAAGTGATGGGTCTATGGTATGGATAAGATTGAGAGGTACCATTCTATTCCTTGCCTTGATCAGTTCATTGAATTGAAATACATAACCTCAAGGAACTACTATTTTTTTTTCATTTATTGGAATCATATAAAATTAAAGTTAAAAGAAACCTTAGGTATCTTTTAGCCCAACATCTTAATTTTACAGATGGGGAAAGTGAAGCCCACAGAGGTCAGATATGATTGGCAGAACTGAGAGTAGAATTCACCATATTCACCATATTTATCTCACTGTACTATCACAAAGTCTATTCTAAGTAGGAATCAGTAGTAACATCATTTGAAAAGGAGTGGAAGTACCTTTGATGATCTGGAAAGAGTAAATATTCCCCTTTGTTCCTATCACCATTTTCCTCAGTACAATTTGACCTTTGGATGATGAGCAGATGGGCAGCCAGAAGCCTTTTAATGCTACGGACATTTTTTGGCATTATAGGAGAACTATATTGCTTATCAATTTCTGTTATGTTTTGTCACAAGTTACAGGAGGAAAGATTAAGGACAAGAGCCCTTGCTGCTTATTACTTTTTAAGAAATTATTTGCTTCTTGGCAGATAGACCAGATTTGGACCCAAAAAGATACAGGATATATCATGTCCCCTATCCAAGGGAAAATAGTTGGTATCATGGTGGTGATATGTAGTGTCCATGAATCTATTAGCACAAGGTGCAAAGAAGTTCTATGTGGTCACTTTGCTTTGCCAGAGAGCTTGAGACTTATAACTCTTGTTTGAAATCTTAATCTATTATTTCTTTGTAGATGCAGAATGATAATAGTGGAAAAAAGGCTGCTGCTTCTGAAATCATAACTATTCAAATTCTGACTCTGAAGCTTACTACCTCTATGACTATGTACACATCAGGGAATCTTTGTAAGTCCCATGTTCCTTATTTATAAAACAAGGGGCCTTGGACATAGGCTAGGACTGATCAAACTGATTGGGCATCTTAGATTCAGAATTAAAATGAAATGAAATACTCATGGATCATTTAGCAGCTAGCAAAAGTAAATTTATTTTGTTTTAGTCAAGGAAGTTATAATCAAATCCGAGCAAGGGCTAGATGTGTATTAGAAAAGTTGATTCATTTGAACAAAGATTTCCTAGACGAAGAGTGGTTATCCCACTCTTCTATCTGTAATCCAAAGTCTGAGGGAAGAATGCTTAGGTCATTTCATCTTATTCTTTTTGTACTGAGGTGACAAGGAGAACAGTCTGACCTTTAGTCTTCTAAACCAATTAAATTTCAAAAATGGTTTCAATACTTTTATAAAGAAAAAAAGAAAAGAAAAACTAGCCTGACCTAGCCTTTAGATATTGTTCCTACCATAGCCTTTGAGGTTCTTTTTAGTACTAGATTTGTGATTCCTAAGAAGTGACTTAATTTTACCTATTCATCTTGATGTTCCTTATTGAGAGCTTTCTGATATTATAGAAATGAATGTGATCAATGGAACCAGACAGGGCAATAATATCCGGAGCAGATGTTGTCCTAGGTATGGAGGACTTAATAACTCTGAGCTCTATATAGATTATAATTTTGATTTTTTTTTCCAGAGAAGAGAGAGACATAACTGAGAATAACTTTTGTGAGGATCTACTAATAAAAATTAGGGATATGAGTTTAACTCCTTTAGTATAGACAAAGTTTATAATTGATTATCTCATTCCCAGTGGATTAGACTCTCTTAAAACGTAAGAACAGTTTATATGAGTATAGGTCAAGAGTAGAGATACTTAAACCTGGAATCATTCACTGTTAGCAATAGTTCTTCCAGACACAATTCTATGAGAAAATTCACATTTTTTTTTTTAATGGAGGAATAGAACATCCTATACCAAATTCTTTGATCTAAAATCAGGAAAACAATTTGATGTAAAAAAAAAAAAGTTAAAATCAGCAATTATCTGCATCAGCAAACATAAACATTTCATTTTAAATAATTTTAATTTGTTATATCTAGTTTGCTTATAAGTATATATATATATATAAATGTAATTATATACAAATATTCATATCTACAATCTACCTATCTGTATAAATGTGAATATATCTGTGTATATTATGGATAACATATATGGAACACAAGATAGTAACAAAACTTCTTTATTTGTTTCTGTACTCTTCTACATTTTGTTTTTTCTTCATCTACTGTTTCCACATATCTATAATTATTCACTAACTTACCACTTCCTTTTCCTGAGTAGAATCCATCCCTTTTGACATATAGATCCTATTGATAAAAAGAAATCAACATGTTGGCTTTAAGAATATCTATCTCTACATGTATCGCTATTATATTATTACTCTATCCAGACATTGAGCATATATTTCATTATCAGTCTTTTAAAGTCTGAGTTGCATGTTGTTTTGGTCGGAGTTTTGCATATTGCAAGATTACTTTACTTCACATTATTTTTGTTGTCTTTTCATATGTTCTGTGATTACACCTATTCAGTCAAGGGAAAGGCTTATTATACATGTATTTGTATCTCTATATGTATCTCTATTATATTATTTTTCTGTCCAGACATTGAAAATGTTTCATTATCGGTCTTTTAAAGTCTGAATTGCTCATTGCTTTGTTCAGATTTTTATATCTTGCAAGATTACTTCATATTACTTTTGTTGTCTTTTCATATGTTCTGCTGATTCTACCTATTCAGTCAAGGGAAAAGCTTCTTACACATGTATTTGATTGACAGCTTAAATAATTTCACCCAGACAGAGTTAGTAGATCATTTGTTCCTTAGTTATAGAAAAGGTTAGATACTGACAATGATTTTAAGTAGAAATCTGAGTCATCTAGATTTTCCTTCCTGAAATCAGAATTGTAGGGAGAGAAATGATTTCGACATCAGCTGTCAAGAAGACAGGGCATGGAAGCCACTAACTACAATGAAAATACCTAAAATGGGGAGATAAAGATTTCCCCCCTTTATTTAATGTTTCCCCTTTGCTTCTATTTTTCTGCATAGTGCATGATAAGATAGAAAGCAGTAAAGTGAATAATGTGGCTACACTATAAGATTCCTATGGTCTAACTAATTCATTGTTAGCAAAGGTATCACAGATACAGAAGGGGTGGGGGAGACAATTTTTTGTTGGTGATCATAGATTTAGAGATTAAAGTGACCTTTAAGATTAACTAGTTCAACAAATTTTTTTGGATATATGAATATACTGAGATTCAGGAAATTAGAAAGATTAGAAGATATGCAACAGATAGAGTTCTGGGCCTGGTGTCAGTAAGAACTGGTTTCAAATCCAGTTTTAGCCACTCTCTAGTAATAGAACTTTGGTCAAATTATTTAACCTTTGTTTACCTTATTCTATTCATCTGAAAAATGGGCATAGTAATGATAGCACCTATTTTCTAGGAGTCGCATAAGGACCAAATGAGAGAATAAGTATAAAGAACTTAGCCCAGTGCCTGGCACAAAGTAAGTGTTTTATAATGTTAGCTGTTATTATTATATCTTGACCTAACATTTATATAGCACTTATTTTAGTATCACAAATGTGCTGCTATGAATGGCTGTATAGACCCCAGCTTCTTAAACTGTGATTTGCAACCCCAAATAGAGTATCATAACTGAATTAAGGGTTACAAAATTATGATTTATTATCAGAAAATGTTTAATTTCTACTTTTGTCTTATATACCTATATACTTAGGATCACATAAAAATTTCTTGAGCAAAAAGGGGTCATACTTGGAAAAAGTTTAAGAAAGCCTGGCTACAAGCCATTCTATTCTTGACTTCCTTGAGACCTTTTATGGGATTTCCACATCACTATACTCAAAAAGAACAGGAAAGCCAGAGGGTTAGTTCTCCAGATGCTTCATGTGTTTTCCTGGTCAGCTTATTGGAGAAAACCTACTCAATATTTCATAGATTGTTTGTCTGTGATTGCATCTTGTCTTGATTGCTTTCTTATAGACTGATAATTTTGTTTGCCTTTATTTTTTCTCTAAAGCACTCATAAGAAGGATAAAAGGATAAGTGGAATATAATAGATTTAATGATGTTTATGAGTAAGTTTCATTGGTTAAGAAATGACAAATTTGAGATGGTCATAGTCTACAAGAGAAGAGAAATCTAGAGTTAAAAAGAACAAGGAGATTATATCTATGTGAATGTATGTATATATACACAGTTATGCATACATATATACACATATACATACAGATTCATATATAGATATGTAATTATGCACACACACATGCACAAATATATGTGTATAGAGGTACTTTGTTTAAAGGAGATGAGAAGAGAGGGATATCATCATACCCTTAATTATATCTTTTGCAAAATCCTTAAGTTCTGTGCACTTCTTACTTCTGAAAGGATTTCTCTGCATTAAATACTTTCTGCAACTCAAAAATATTGACTAAAACCTACTTCATTAAAGGGATTAGAGCTAAGGAAAAACTCACATGTACCCTTTTATTATCTACTAATCAACTCGTTATCTCCTCTCTATTAGATATCATCAGTATGAAGGACATTCTCAGAAACATATTTCCAATGTAAGGAAGCTCAAGAATCCTGCCTGTGGGGCAGTAGAATAACCCAAGGGAACTAACATTCAAGTAATATGAGGGGAATAAGATGTGAACTGATAATCTCCTGCTTTGCAATAATTTTCCTTTCCAAAAGAAAAAGCATTTTTTCAAGGCAAAGTTGAAGCCAATTTTTCTTTTCAATAGCATAAGTAATTTCACACACACACACACACACACACACACACAATTTCTAGTCATTTCTTAAATCATATGAATGTATCACTAGCATACTTTTAAAAAATATTTCTCCCAAGCTATAAGTTCCCTATTTTGTTGAAAAAAAAATATGAAAAAATAAGTTTTCCTGTGACATTTAAGACTTTCAAACATATATTAGCAAAACACCACATAAAATGAAATAAAATTAACCCTCCAATTTTACCTTAGAACATATAATCAGAAAACAAAGCATCCAAAGATGATACTTCTTTCCTATTATTTCAAGGGACAGAGCTTATCATTCAGAGACTAAAGTATTCAAAGATAAACAGCCAGTAAAACCTCAGATCACATTGAAAGTTGTCTGCCATCTAGTGTTTAAACATGTTTTAAAAACATAACAATCAAGAACCTTCATTATCTCTTTGTGAAAGATAGAAAAAAGGGAGAAAGAAACCAAAACAATATTTGCTTATAAATGCAAAAATTTTTGTCTTTGTGTGAGTGTGTGTGAGTGTATGTGTATGTATGTAGAAGCTGACATTCTCTTGCTATCAACAAAGAAACCAAATTGAGAAACAAAATCTTCCCCTCTGCTATTTATTGTTCAATGCATTTGTCCTTATGCAACAGAAATAAAATATTTCAGCAATTTTTCTCTAATGCTACATAATCATCTTTAATGAGATTAAGCTCATTATTTCTTAGTGGTCTGACCTCTTTAATTTCTTTTCAACTTTTTACTTCACTTTCCTTATTAATGGCTCTAACATAGATTTTGTGTATGTATGTATATATATCTATAGTATATATGTATGTTTCTCTCTCTAAGTATACATATTTAATAATGCATATAGGCACTTGTATAATACATATCCATCCATAAACATATACACATACATACACACCCACACCCCCACACACATACATATATATAAAGTCCATCTTATCAATTTCCTTCCTAAAATTTGATGACCAATAGATAGACTTAAAATTTCACTGTGCACTCTATAGTAGGATTATAATTTTCCCAGTTCAGAACTTTATTTTTTTAAATAGCTTTTTATTGACAGAACCCATGCCAGAGTAATTTTTTTTTACAACATTATCCCTTGCACTCACTTCTGTTCCAATTTTTCCCCTCCCTCCCTCTACCCCCTCCCCCAGATGGCAAGCCATCCTATACATATTAAATAGATTACAATATATTCTAGATACAATATATGTGTGCATAACCAAACAGTTCTCTTGTTGCACAGGAAGAGTTGGGTTTAGAAGGTATAAATTACCCGGGAAGAAAAACAAAAATGCAAGCAGTTTATATTCATTTCCCAGTGTTCTTTCTTGGGGTGTAGCTGCTTCTGTCCATCCTTGATCAGTTGAAACTGAATTAGATCTCTTTATCAAAGAGATCCACTTCCATCAGAATACATCCTCATACAGTATCATTGTTGAGGTATATAATGATCTCCTGGTTCTGCTCATTTCACTTAGCATCATTCATGTAAGTCTCGCCAGTCTTCTCTGTATTCATCCTGCTGATTATTTCTTACAGACCAGTTCAGAATTTTAAGGAAGGGCAAATTATGTTAGCTCTTTTGATTGCTCTATCCTACTAGTGATTGATACTGAAGTATTAGTTCACTAAAACACTCCAGAGTATTCAGATGAATTTTTCTCCCAATATACTTCCCCCATCTTTTACTTGTAAAGGTAATTTTTGAACCAATTTAAGATTTTACATTCATTAATTTTTATCTTTGGTTTAGTCAAATATTAAAGCTGATTAAGGTATTTCAAACCTAGATAGCAGAGACCAGATAGGACATTGCCTGAGTTCTCCACAGCTTCCTTCAAAATCAAAACTAGATCAAGCCCTTAAATGGATTTTGGTATGACAGAACTTACAAATATTCATAGTATAATAATTTTCTAGCTTAAGATAACTTGGATCTTCGGGAAAGATCTGTTTCAGTTGGGCAGGGGGAAACATGGCCCAGGGCAGACATATTGCTTGGAGGCCCAGTGTGGGGAAGTCCAGTGTAAGTAATCTAGCAGGAACCTCTTAGGCAAAATAAAGCAGCATTGTCTATTCAGTCTTAGTTCAGAAGGCCAGTAGATACGCAGATTATCTGTGAGATCTCCAACACAACTACAGAAGGCTATGAGCCCCTAAACCCAAGCATAACAGGTGGCATTTGACCAAGCCTATCCAGAACAGTTAGAAAGGCAGAACCCCTGGCCTCAGGGTAATCAGTAAGAAGCCCCTGTCACCTTGCAGAGGAAGACCAAGACAACACGTGTGTCACTGAGAGATCTATGGGAATCTAGCAGAAGATCCTTAGCAATCCAGTTGTGAATGTCTAACTAAACTACAGAAGACAAATTATATGCCCCTGTACCCCAGAACAACATGAGAGACTTTCAGGTTACTCAGAACCTGCAGGGAAGTCTGCAGCAATGGCCTAAAAATAGCCAGGGAGAAGCACCAGTAGCCTTTTAGAGGAAGCTTGGAACAATCTCCCCTGTCCTCTAAGAGCAGACCTCAATCTTTAAAAATAAGCAAAAAAGCAAAAATACCACAGTGATCTATTATGGAGACAGAACACCAAAACACAAACCCAGGAGAGGACAACAAAGGCAAAATGTTTTCAGATGAAGACTCAAAGAACAATATGAACCATTCTCAAAATTAAAAGCTTCTTTTGGAAAAGATCAAAAATGTATCTTAAAAGAGAGAGAAGGAAAAATGGGGAAAAGAAGTGAGAGCATTGCAGAAAGATTTTGTGGAAAGCCAACACCTTGGAAAATGAAACGGAAAATGATTGAAAGAAATAATTCCTTAAAAAACAAATTTGATGAAATGGAAATGATTTTACATTTGTATTCATATATATGTATCTTTGTATAAAAGCAATTGCTTTAAAAATAGATTTCATGAAATGGGGAAAATATCCCATTAAGAAAACTTCTATTTTTTTCTTCTGAATCAATTGGGGTTATGTGACTTGCTCAGGGTCACACAGCTAGGAAATGTTAAGTGTCTGAGGTCAGATATGAACTTAGGTCCTCCCGACTTCAGGGCTGGTGCTCTATTCACTATATCATCTAGCTGCCCCCAAAAAAATCTTTAAAAATACATTCGACTGTTGGAGGGGATGCGGGAAAACTGAGACACTGATGCATTGTTGGTGAAGTTGTGAATGAATCTAACCATTCTGGAGAGCAATCTGGAATTATGCCCAAAAAGTTATCAAACTGCATACCTTTTGATCCAGCAGTGTTACTTCTGGGCTTATATCCCAAAGAAATACTAAAGAAGGGAAAGGGACCTGCATGTGCCAAAATGTTTGTGGCAGCCCTGTTTGTAGTGGCTAGAAACTGGAAATTGAATGGATGCCCATCAATTGGAGAATGATTGGGTAAATTGTGGTATATGAATGTTATGGAATATTATTGTTTTGTAAGAAATGACCAGCAGGATGAATACAGAGAGGCTCGGAGAGACATGAACTGATGCTAAGTGAAATGAGCAGAACCAGGAAATCATTATATACCTCAACAACGATACTGTATGAGGATGTATTCTGAAGGAAGTGGATTTCTTCGATAAAGAGAAGATAAAACTCAGTTTCAATTGATCAATGATGGACAGAAGCAGCTATACCCAAAGAAAGAACAGTGGGAAATGAATGTAAAGTGTTTGAATTTTTGTTTTTCTTTCCGGGTTATTTTTACCTTCTGAATGCAATTCCTTGTGCAACAAGAGAACTGTTCGGTTCTGCATACATATATTGTATCTAGGATATACTGCAACCTATTTAACATATATAGGACTGCTTGCCATCTAGGGGAGGGAGTGGAGGGAGGGAGGGGATAAATCGGAACAGAAGTGAGTGCAAGGGATAATGTTGTAAAAAATTACTCTGGCATGGGTTCTGTCAATAAAAAGTTATTATTAAAAAAAAAAAAAAACATTTGACCAAATGCATAAGGAAGTAAGAAAGCTAATTGAAGAAAATAATTCACTAAAAATTAGAATTGGACAAATGGAAAAAAAATAGAATTGCAGAAATGGAAGCAAATGACTCAATGAAACAGCAAGAATCAGTCAAACAAATTCCTCTCAAATGAAAACAAAAATAGAAGAAAATGTTAAAAAAAAATAAAAGACCTGGAAAATAGATTCAGAAGAGAAAAACTAAGAATTATTGGATTACCTGAAAGTCACAATGAAAAAAGCATCCTAATCATCATCTTTCAAGAAATCAAGGAAAACTGTCCTCATATCCCAGAACCAGAGGGTAAAATAATCGTTGAAAGAATACACTAATCACCTCTTGAAAGAGACTCCAAATTGAAAATCCCAAGGAATGTTGTAATTAAATTCCAAAATTATGAGATCAAGAAGAAAATACTACAAGCACTAGAAGGAAACATTTCAAATATCTAATAGCCACAATCAAGATTACCCTAGATATTGCACATTATATATTCCAAAATTAAAGGAATATGATTTTTATGATATTTCTGAAAGCAAAGGTGGTGACTCCAACCAAAAATCAACTACCCAACAAAATCCAGCATTATCTTTCAAAGCAAAAGATAAACATTGAATGAAATAGATGATTTTCAATCATTTCTGATGAAAAAATCAGGGATAGATAGAAAATTTAATCTAGAGAGAGAGATCTGAAGACTTTTGGCATTGCCATTGCGATGGTTTGCTCAGCTCATATCTCTCTCTGTTAGCTGGCTTCCTGTTGCAACTGCCCATATTGCTATCGCAATTTTTCTTGCCTGTATTTGCTATCGCAATCCTTATTCATCTCTTCACTTCAATAAATATTGAAGATTTTCCCCTTAACCTGAATTCCTAACTCCAGTTGATTTTAATGTACATATGAATTCTACCAAACATTTAAAGAACAATTGATTCCAATACTATGCAAACTATTTGGAAAACTAGGGAAAGAAAGAATCCTAATAAATTCCTTTTGTGGCACAGATGTGATGCTAATAACTAAACCAGGTAGAGTTAAAACAGAGAAAAAATTTATAAATCAATTTCCTTAATGAATATTGATACAAAAAATTTAAGTAAAATATTAGCAAAGAGATTATAGCAAGTTATCCCTAGAATAATACACCATGATTTATATAGGATTTATACTACAAATTCAGGGCTGGTTCAATATTAGGGAAACTATTGACATAATTGTATCAATAACCAAACCAATAAAAATCACTTTTATCTCAATAGATACAGAAAAAGCATTTGAGAAATCCAATACCTATTCCTATTAAAACATTAAAAATATAGCAATAAATGCAGTTTTCCTGAAAATGATCAATAGCATCTATTTAAAACCATCAGTAAGCATCATATGTATTGGGAATAAACTAGAAACATTCCCAATAAGATTGGGAGAGGGGAGGAAACAAAGTTGTCCACTATCACTATTACTATGCAGACCTGTAGTATTTTAGCTCTAGCAATAAGAGAAGAAAAAGAAATTGAAAGAATTAGAGTAAATAATGAGGAAATCAAATTATCAGTCTTTGCAAATGATATGATGGTATACTTAAAGAATCCTAGAGAATTAACTAAAAAAAAAAAATACTAGAAACAATTCACAACTTTAGCAGATTTGCAGGATACAAAATAAATTCTGTTGAAATAATCAGCATTTCTATATGTTATCAACAAAGTTCAGTAGCAAAAGATATAAAAAGAAATTCCATTTAAAATAACTGTAGATAATACAAAATATTTAAGAGTCTTCCAAGACAAAGTCAGTAACTATATGAACACAATTAAAAAAACATTTCCCACACACATTAAGTCAGATCTAATCAATTATGAAACTCTTAAGTACTCATACATAGATTAAGCTACTAAAATAAAAATAATAAATTAATCTACTAATTGAGTGTTGTACAAATCAAATTCCCAAGAAATTATTTTACAATCTAGAAAAATAATAACAATGTGCTTCTAGAAGAACAAGAGGCCAAGAATCAAGGGGATTAATGAAAAAAAAATGCAAATGGAAATGGCCTACCTATACCAGACCTAAAACTATATTATAAAGCATGGTCATCAAAATCATTTAGCACTGGTAAGAAATACAGTAGTCAATCAGTAGAATAGTTTAGGTTCAAAAGACACAGTAGTCAATAACCATAGCAATCTAGTCTTTGATAAACTCCAAAACTTCAGATTCTGGAATAAGAACTCATTATTTGACAAAAATTGGTGGGGAAAATTGAAATTAGTATGATGAAAACTAGGCATTGACCCACACCTAACACCCTATGTGAAGATAAGGTTGAAATGAGTTCATAATTTAGACATAAATCTTATAATAATAAGCAAATTAGAAGAACAAAGGATAGAGAGATTAACAAAATTTAATGTAAAAAGATTACTGAATTAATAAACAAAATTAAAACTTAGTTTTATGAAAAAACAACAAAATAGATAAATCTTTGATCAATTTGATTAGAAAAAGGAAAGAAGAAACACAAATTACCAGTATCAAAAATGAAAAGGGTGAATTTACTATCAATGAAGAGAAAATTAAAGAAATAATTAGAAACTACTTTACACAATTATGTACCAATAAATTTGACAATCTAAATTATTTGGATGAATAGTTACAAAAATATAAAATTGTCCAGATTAAGAGATGAGGAAATAAATTACTTATATTGTTCCATTTAAAAAAAAATAAATTGAACAAGCCATTAATGAACTTCTTAAGAATATTCTCCAGGGCCATGGATTTTCAAGTTAATTCTATCAAACATTTAATGAACAATTAATTCCAATACTAGATAAACTATTCAGAAAAATAGAGGAAGAAAGAGGCATATACAATTCCTTTTAAGACACAGATATAGTGCTCAAGGGCCAAAGTAGAGAAGGAAAATTATAGATTGATTTCCCTAATGAAAGTTGATGCAAAAACTTGAATAAAATATTAACAAAGACATTTTATCAACTTCTGTTCAGGATAATACACTATAAATAAGTAGAATTCATAACAGGAATACAGGAAAATCAGGAAAATTATCAATTGATTATCTTAATTGATGCAGAAAAAAGCACTTGACAAAATAATAGCCATTTCTATTGAAAACACCAGAGAAGAAAAGATTCTGGGAAGATGGTGTAGTAAATTGGTAAATTTCAAGTTTTCCATATTTCTACCACAAACAACAAATTTGCTCCTCAGTATGAATATAAACTGCTGAAAAAAGGATGGCAGAAAGGATAAACATTTCTTTCTGATCTTCAAAAATCCTCAGACTAATTAGTAAATCCAGGCTTTGAATTAGTTGTGGACTGGCAGAATCCATGAATATTGAGAGTGCAACAAATTACCATCAAAAGATAATTTCAAAGATCACCAGAAAAGGTCTGCTTCAATCAGAAATGGAGGGAAGTGGGCCAAAGTGCAAGGAGGAGGAGCACAGATTCCAAGTGCAGACAGCACAGACTGGGGGCAGTGCAGACTCCACGTGGCTGAGAATCTATGGGTAGGAATCTACAGCAGTATTGGTTACTTTGCCTTGGTTGCAAGGCAGTAGATCAGCAGAGAAGTTACAAAACATCCAACAAAAACACAAAATGTAAGTAGTGAATCCTGAAATGCCAGAATTTCAGGGGCCTGGCCATGCCCACCCAGCACGAGGAGTGAGTCAGCACAGGCTCAAAGCAGCTATGGCTGCTTGTTGAGGAAACTTGGAAAACCTCCCCTACCTTAAAAGCAGAACTAAATTTAAAAAAAAAAAGAGTAAAAAAGCAGAGAACTCTGACCATAGACAGTTTTTCTATAGTGAAAGAGAAGAACAGATTTCAAACTTTGAGGAGAATAAAATCAGATTGTCTCCAGATGAAGCCCCAAAAGGTGACATAAACTGGTCCCCATCACACAAGGCTCTCTTAGAAGAAATTAAGAAAAATCTTAAAAGAGAGCTAATATAAAAATGGGGAAATGAAATGAAAACTTTGCAAGAGGTCTTTTGAAAAAGCATATAACTCATTAAAAGATAGATTTGATAAAATGGAAAAAAAAAAAAAAAAACAACTCTCAGGAAACCAGAATTTGTGAAACAGAAAAAGAAAATAATTCTTTAAAAACAAAATTTATGAAATGGAAAAAGAAAATAACTCCTTAAAAAACAAAATTTGTGAAATGGAGAAGTCCATAGAACAAAACAACTCATTTAAAAATTCAAATGGACAAATGCAAAAAGAAGTAAAAAAAAAAAGTAAATGAAGAAAATAATTCACTAAAATTCAGAACTGAATAAATGGAAATGAATGACTCATTGAAACAACAAGAATCAGTCAAGCAAAATGAAAAAAAAAATGAAAAAATAGAAAACAATGTAAAATACCTAATTGGGAAAACAACTGACTTGTAAAATAGATCTAGGAGAGACAACCTAAGGATTATTGAATTCCCTGAAAACAATGATGATAAAAAGAATCTGGACAGTATTTTTCAGGAAAGCATGAAAGAGAACTACCTGCATGTCATAGAATCACAAAATAAAATAACCATTGAAAAAATTCACCAAACACCTCCTGAAAGAAACCCCAAAATTAAAACTCCAAGGAATATCATAGCTAAATTTCAGAATTATAGAACCAAAGAAAAGGCAGCTAGAAAGAAATAATTTAAATACCCAGGAGCCACTAATAACGATTACCCAGGACCTAGCTGCTTCCACTTTAAAGGGTTGAAAGGCCTGGAATTTGATATTCTGAAAGGCAAAGGATCTTGGAATGCAGCTAAGAATAAATTACCCTGCTAAACTGAGCATTTTCTTTCAGGGAAGAAGATGGCAATTCAATGAGACAGGGGAATTCCATTTATTTCTGATGAAAAGGGCAGAGCTAAACAAAAAATTTGACCACCAAATATAGAACTCAATAGAAGCATAAAAAAGTAAAAAGAAAAGAACTCTTGAGAATTCTGTTATGGGTATACATACAGAATGCATGTACGATCTGATTTCACTGTTAAAATATATTAAAAAACAAACAAACAAACAAAAAAAAAAAACTAGAGGTGAAATGAAGATTGTACCAAAAAGAAAGGGGAAAGTGGAGGTAAAATGAGGGAAATTACATCTCAGAAAAAGGCAAAGAACCTATTATAATTGAGGGAAAGAAAGGAGGGGGTGAATATTGTGTGAATCTTACTCTCGTCAGATTTGGCTCAAAGAAAGAATATTAGACATATTTGATTTTACAGAGAAACTTTTCTCACATTATAGAAAAGTGGGAAGGGAAAGGAGAAAAGGGAAGGGGTAGGGTCAATAGAAGGGAAAACAGAAATATGAGGGGAAAGATATAAAAAAAGGGAAGGGTGTCTAAAGAGGGGAACTGCTTGAGGCAAATGGTGCTCATAAGTAAAATACTGGGGAGGAGGAAAAGGGGAAAAGGAAAGAGAAAAGTATAATTTTGGGTTAATAATAATATGGCAGGAAATGCAGAATTAGTTATTTTAACTGTAAATGTGAATGGGGTGAACTCTCCCATAAAGTATAAGCAGATAGCAGACTGGATTAAAAGTCAGAATCCTATAATTTGTTGTTTACAAGAAACACATTTAAAGCAGAGTGATACATACAGAGTAAAGGTAAAAGGCTGGAGCAGAATCTATTATGCTTCACGTAAAGTTAAAAAAAAAAAAAAAAGAAGGAGTAGCCATACTGATATCAGATCAAGCAAAAGCAAAAAGTGATCTAATTAAAAGAGATAAGAAAGGATACTACATTTTGCCAAAGAGTACGATAGATAATGAAGCAATATCAATATTAAACATATATGCACCAAGTGGTGTAGCATCTAAATTTCTAAAGAAGTTAAGAGAGTTGCAAGAAGAAATTATTGCAAAACTATAATAGTGAGAGATTTCGACCTTGCTTTCCCCAACTAGATAAATCAAACCACAAAATAAATAAAAAAGAAATTAAAGAGGTAAATAGAATAGTAGGATAGTTAGATATGATAGCTCTTTGGAGAAAAATTGAATGGAGACAGAAAGGAGTGCACTTTCATCTTGGCAGTTCATGGAACCTATACAAAAATTGCCCATATATTAGGACATAAAGATCTCAAAATGAAATGCAGAAAGATGAAATTGTAAATGCATTCTTTTCAGATCATGATGCAATAAAGATTACTTTCAATAAAAGGCCAGGGGAAAATGGACCAAAAAGTCATTGGAAACTAAATAATCTCATTCTGAAGAATGAATGGGTGAAACAGCAAATCATAGATATGATCAATAATTTCATCCAAGAGAATTACAATAATGAGACAACATACGAAAATATGTGGGATGCAGCTAAAGCAGTAATAAGGGAAAATTTTTATATCTCTAGATGCTTACTTGCATAAAACAGAGAAAGAGAAAAATCAATGAGTTGAGCTTGCAACTAAAAAAGTTAGAAAAAAAACAAATTAAAAGACCCCAATCAAATATCAAACTTTAAAATCTAAAAATAAAAGGAGTGATTAATAAAAATTTAAAGTAAAAAAAAAAAACCTAGTGAATTAATAAATAAAGCTAAGACTTGGTGTTATGGAAAAAACCCCAACAAAATAGATAAACCTTTAATTAATTTGTTTAGAAAAAAGATTAGAAGAAAATCAAATTGTTTGTCCCAAAAATGAAAAGGGAGAACTTTCCCCATTGAAGAGGAAATTAGAGCAATAATTAGGAGTTATTTTGCCCAACTTTATGCCAATAAATTTGATACCTTAAATGAAATGGATGAATACCTTCAAAAATATAGATTGCCCAGATTAACAGAAGAGGAAATAAGTTACTTAAATAGGCCCAATTTAGAAAAAGAAATAGAACAAACTATTCATCAACTCCCTAAGAAAACATCCCCAGGATTGGGGATGGATTTACATGTGAATTATACCAAACATTTAAAGAACAATTACCTCCAATATTATATAAACTATTTGAAAAAATAAAGAATGAAGGATTCCTACCTTTCATGACATGGACATAGTACTGATACTTAAACCAGGTAGAATGAAAACAGAAAAAGAAATTATAGATCAATCTCCTTCCAAAATCTTAAATAAAATATTAGCAAAGAGATTACAGAAAATCACCCTCAGGATAATATACCATGACCAAATAGGATTTATATTAGGAATGCAGGGCTGGTTCAATATTAGTAAAACTATTAGTATAATTGATTTTGTCAATAATAAATTTAACAAAAACTATATGATTATCTGAATAGATGCAGAAAAAGCATTTGATAAAACCCAATACCCATTCCCATTAAAAATACTAGAAAATATAGGAATAAATGGGCTTTTCATTAAAATAGTAGCATCTATTTAAAATCATCAGTAAGCATCATATGAAATGGGGATAAATTGGAACCATTCCCAGTAAAATCAGGAGTAAAATAAGGTTGCCCATTATCACCATTACTATTCAGTATTGTATTAGAAATGCTAGCTTTGGTAATAAGAGAAGAAAAAAAGATTAAAGGAATTAGAGTAGGTAATGAGGAAAGAACCCTAGTGTAAGAAGTAAAAAAAAAAGCTATTAAAACTATCTGCAACTTTAGCAAAGTTGCAGGATACAAAATAAATCCATATAAATCATCAGCATTTTTATACATCACTACCAAAACTGAACAGCAAGAGACACAAAAAGAAATTCCATTTAAATAACTGTCGATTGTATAAAATATTTGGGAATCTATCTGCCAAGGGAAAGTCAGCAGTTATATGAATAAAACTACAAAATACTTTCCACTCAAATAAAGTCAGATCTAAACAATTGGATAAATTCTTTTTTTAAACTGGTAATTCATTGTTATATATTTTGAATCCTTATTGATGTTCTGTGGGCAAATGACAATTCTGCTTTTATTGATTTATTTTGCTTTTGTTTTTTAAAATTTGTTTTTCAATAAAATAAATAAAAATAACATACCAGAAAGCATAGGAATAAATGGAATTTTCCTTAAAATGAGGAGTAGCATCTATTTAATTTATCAGTGTGCATTATATTAAATAATTACATAATTATATGTAATCAATGAAAAAGATCATGGGTGAAACAAATATTTCCATTATTCAATTCTTTAGGAAGAATGTCAGCTGTAGCAATAAGAAAATAAAAAGAAATGGAAGGTATTAAAGGAGGCAATGAGTAAAAAATGCTGCTCGAGCTCTCGCAGTTTCCCTTCAAAAGCATATGAAATCAAGCCTCTCTCTGAACAGAGTCTGATGGAATGAAACCACTCTCTATTTCAAGATAGACTGGAAAATTTTCAAGAAAGGTCACTCTCACTGGGGTGACCAAGCCAGTTTAGACAGGCTTTGGGAAAGCTGGGGAGAGGTTCTTAATCACAGCAAATCAGCAACTAAGAACCTCAGTCCTGGCTCAGTAGAAGAGAAAATCAGTAGGGCACCTTCGAGTTCCAGCTCAGAAGGCAAACTCTGGGAAACCAGGCTATTTCCTAAACAGAGCAGATAAAGGTACCCTGCAAATACAAAGGACCATTGTGTTCAAATCCAAGGCTCAGAGTTACACAGGAAGCGTGGGACAGCTCTCCCTTTACTTCAGGAACAGAGTTAAACCATAAAAGTAAAAAAAAAAAAAAAAAAAAAAAAGGAAATTGCAAAAGAAAAGGAAAGAAAATGAACAAGAAACAGAAAAGAACTTTGACAGAAAAAGCTACTATGATAACAAGGAAGATCAAAATACCAACTCAGGCTAGGAAATAATGTTCACAGAAGAAATCTCAGAGTGATATGAATTGGTCTCAGGCCCAAAGAGTTTTCTTGGAAGTCGTCATAAAAGGTTTTAAAAGACAAATGAGAGGTAGAAGAAAAAAATGAGAAAGGAAATGAGAGGTATGCATGAGAGAATTAACAACTTGGAAAAAGCAGGGGAAAAAACAATTGTCTGAAGAAAACTATTCCTTAAAAACTGAAATCAACCAAATGGCAAAAGAGATACAGAAGCTAACTGAAAACAATCACACAATAAAAAAAAATTGTAACAGGGTAAATGGAAGGTAATGATTCTATGAGATAGCAAAAATCAGTCAAACAAATTAAAAAGAATGAAAAAAAATGGAAGAAAATTTGAAACACCTCATTGGCAAAACAGCTGACCTATAAAATCAGTCTAAAAGAGGCAATTTCAAAATTATTAGTCCATCTGGAGTGTCCATGACTGAAAAAAGAGTTTGGATAGCATTCTTCAAGACATCATTAAGGAAAACTGCCTTAACATTCTGGAAACAGAGAGGGAAAAACAAGCCTAGTTATTTTGATTACTAGTCTTGATACCTGCGCTCTTTTATTGTGACTATTGATAAGTCCTGTACGATTCTAATAAGTCCTATACAATTCTAATTGTACCTCCAACATGTTTGAATTGTTTATTTTTCTGTTTATTAGTTCCTTATAGAATTTTCTCTTTGATCTGAGGGTTTCAAAATTTAGCAATAATTCTCTTATGTGTTTTCCTTGTAGGATCTCTTTGAGGTGAATTTTTTTCCTATTTTTTCTATTTCTACTTTCCCCTTGCATTCTATCTCACTGACAAATTTCTTTTATTATTTCTTGCATTATTATGCCAATATACTTTTTTGGTCACAACATTCAAGTAGTCTAGCTATTCTTATGTTTTTCTCTTTTTAATCTGTTGTTTTTCTTAGAAGATGTTTCACATTCTCTTCTAATACTTATTTATGTTTTGCTTTGTTATTTCTTAGTCTGTAATAGCTTCATTGGCTTTTCCTTGCCCAATTCTAATTTTCAGAGAATTACTTCCTTCTTTAAGATTGTATTTTCTTTTCTAGTTGGATGACTTCTTTTTGTTTTTCTCAGATGTTCTTATTTTTATTTTTTTTCCTAATCTCTCTCATTTGATTTGTGAAGTCTATTTTGAGTTCTTGTACAAATTCTTTCTGAATGAGCCTGAATGTAGATCAATGCATAGTATTTTCACTTTTTTGTTGTGGTTTGTTTGCTTGTTGGTTTTTTTCTCATTTTTCTCCTTTTGATCAGATTTTTCTTGAATAGCATGATAAACATGGAAATACATTTAGAAGAATTGTACCTGTTTAATCTATACCCAATAGCTTGCTGTTTAGGGAAGGAAAGAGGAGAAAGAGAAGGAGAAAAATTTGAAACATGAGTTTTTTTATTAAAACTTTTTTCTTTTCAGAACATATGCATAGATAATTTTCAACATTTACACTTGTAAAACCTTGTGTTCCAAAATTTTCCCTCCCTTTCTTTTTCTCCTAGACAGCAAGTAATCCAATATATATTAAACATATTCAGTTCTTCAGTACATATTTCCACAATGATCACACAGCACAAGAAAAATCAGATCAAAAAGGGAAAAAATGAGAAAAAAAAATGCAATCAATAATAAAAAAGTGAAAATACTATCTTGTGATCCACACTTAGTCTCCATAGCTGTCTCTCTGGATAACGATGGCTCTCTTTTTCACAACATCATTGGAACTGACTGAATCACTTAGCTGTTGAAAAAGAGCCACATTAGTCAGAATTGATCATCTTATAATCTTGTTGTTGCTGTGCACCGTGCTCTCCTGGTTCTATTCACTTCACTTAGCATCTCACATAAGTGTCTCCAGGTTTTTCTGAAATCATCCTGCTAATCATTTTTTATAGAACAATAATATACCATATCTTTCATATACCATAACTTATTTAGCCATTCTCCAACTGATGGGTAGTCACTCACTTTACAATTTCTTGCTACTACAAAAAGAGCTGCCACAAACTGGAAAAAGATTCTGATCTTGGGAATTTTGAAGCCAAAAAGAAAAGGGGAAGAGAGAGAATTAGATAGATAGATAATATCATAGAAATAATGAACATGAACTTAGACTTCAAGAGATAGCACAGAATATGAAGACCTGGTGTGCTAAGATTCATGTTGTAACAAAAATTTGGGCACAGCTAAATAACTGGAAAAAAAAAAAAACCTAACTCTATACTCTATAATGAGTCTTCCTGACTCACATATTTCCCTGTGACAATCTATCTTCCACTTAGGTGTCAAAGTCATATTTCTAAAGCTTCATCCAGTCTATGTGTCAACTCTACTAAATGAATAAATATGGTCTCCTTTCACTTTGAATATAATGTACAATATGCATTCAGACATTCTGGATTTGGTTCATTTATAAGAATATAAAGGAATGATAACATCAGAATGATTAAGATTCTGACTTTTTCTATTAGATCATAATTACTTTAGAATTACATACACACACACATATGTTGCAAGCAGAACACTCAAGTTTACATCCTAGTTCTGACATTTAATAATATTTAATAGCAACTTCAGCAAATATAATAATAGGTATGCCAATGATAATATAAATAGTAGAATTGTATCACCCAAATTTCTTTCTGCACAGGCAGCCATTTAACATTATTCTTTCAGCTAGGAAAAGCTTTATTTTTTACTTCACCATCCTCCACTGAAGAAGAACCCCAGTTTTCCTTATTTCCATAATGAGTTTCTACAATTGGGTTCTTTTTTCTTTGCCTAATCATTTTTTAAAAATAAAACCTTATTATTGTAAAATCCTCTAATCGTTGGGGGAAGGAGAGTCAAGGAGAGGATGTATCAGATATGGTGCCTCTGATTTCACTTCAGCTCTCCCCTCTGATCTAGAACATCCAACCAAAGTATTCATTCTCCTGAAAGTGCTTGCAGCTAGCAGCCACTCTACATCACTGGTTCTACACTTATTAGATGTGCTTGGTTTCCATTTCAGTCAGGACCAACTCTCAGAGTCTTAACAACACAACTGGATTTGACATTTCTTATCAGGAGAAGTTCCCTAAATATTTCCTATTTCCTTACTTCCTAACCTCTCTAGAAAGTAACAGTTCTTACTGTTTGGACTGATGCTACCTCAGGACCCAGCTAGCCCCAGAGTCTTTCACTTGTTATTTCAGAGGAACTGGCCTGGGAACTAGCATGGTGGTGTTTATACTTCACACTGGTTAAATCTCAGCCCTGAGGTCTTTTTTCAGGCTTCTCAAATTTTCTCAGGAGAATCTCTATTCTGCTCCAAGTCTTATTTGTTTTTCACCATTCTATGTCAATCCTGAGAAGCAATCTTGTTTTGTTTATGGGGGAAATGTGAGACTTGCAATTTTCTGACCAATTCTGCCCATCTTCCAGAATCTTCTGGAGGATTCCTCTCAAACTTTTAATGAAATTAATTCTTTGTATTTCTAGCATATTGTCTAATACATAATAAATACTGCATAATAAGTACTTAAGTAATTAATTTTCAAATGATTAAGATGAACAAAAAGCTTAAAAATCCAAACAATTTTTTTTAAAGCTCTAACATATACTTTCATCTCTGTAGGAGCAGAAATTTCCTCTGCATATACAAATCAGCAAATTCTTTTTTACCTATAGTCTTAGAGTTAGTTCTCTTGGGTCAGTGAATGGATAAGTGTTTTTTTTTTTCATGATCACAAAGTTAATATATGTCAGAAGCTGAACCTGGATCAATTCATTTTATACTTAGAAGCTTGCCTTTTATGCAGAATATCACAGTACATTTCATCCAACTTATAATAATTGTAAAAACGTTCTGGGAATAAAATTTTAGTGTGGTAATTGTATGATTTAATTATGCAGGTAGCTGGGGGAATAGTCACAGGTAAGTCCTAGTTCATGGAGAAAGATAATACTTTCTAAAGGAGTCATATATTTGTGCAATATATTCATGATTTTCTCAATGTTCAACAAAATCCAGATTATATAAATTTATCCTTCTGTGTTTAGTTTTGTCTAACTTCCCACTTAAGTTCCAATTGTATTCAAAGTCTTTCATGATACCTTACTCTTCCAGACCACAGTTATCATCATATTACTTTGTCCATTTTGTATTTATCACATAATCTCAATAGCTACAATGTTTTGTTATGTTATTTCTATTCAAGGGTGTTTCTCATCTTGATTTCAGATTTCCACACTATTATAAAATTTGTTTTAATATATTCCACAATTTCATCATGTATATTTGGAAGATATAAAATGCATACAAAATGTTAAAAAAATTGTTTTGCTTATAAAAATGCAATTCCACAAAACTTGAGTCAGTAAATAAAACTCATTTATGAACAAATAAATGGATAAAACTAAGTTAGGCCTAAGATGAATCCAAATATTATCTTATTCCAAATGATTATGGAGTACTTAAAAAGATGCATGATTGGGAAAATTGCATTAATCTTTTCATTTTTGATACAGATAATATAAATTTCTCAGGCTTTTTACATAGAAAATAAATTAAAATGAATATAGATATGACATGATGAAAACATTTAATTCATTGAAATGATGGAAAAGTCTCCAATTTAGATTTCATTAATTCTTATATTGTTCCATATCCTAAACTTAAGAGAATTCACAGCTTTTTGTCATCATGCCAAAAACGTATTTATCTAATATTTTAAGGAAGAATAATTAGGAAGTTATAGAGATAGTAAAGGACTAAATTAATATGGTGACTATATGAATGGAAGAAAGGAATAGATATCACAGATGTGATGGTAATATCAACAATCTTACCAACTAATTAGAAATGTGAAGCGTGATGACTCAGTAATTACTATGTAATTCCAAAATTTGGTAATTGGAAGAATGATATTGCACTCTACAAAAAAAGAATGTTTGGAAGAGGAGTGGGTTTTGTGGGAAATGAATTTTATTTTGGATATGTTGATTTTGAGATGTCCCAAAATATTCGGACAGTCAGTTATCAAGCATTTATTAAGCACTAATTACATGCCACATACTATGCTAAAAGCTAGAGAGATAAATACAAGTCAGAAAGGCAGCTCTAATTTTCAGAATGTACATTTGAAAAAAGTCAATAGTACTATATTTTTCTAATTACATGTAAAAATATTTTTCAACATTCATTTTTGTAAGATTTTGACTTCCAATTTTTTCTCCCTCACTTCCTCATCTCTCTCCTATCCAAGAGAGCAAGCAATCTGGTATAGATTATACAATGTACAATCATTTAAAAATATTAACCATATTGGGAAAAAAAATCAGAAAAAAAAGGAAAATTAGGAGAAAACAAACAAACAAACTACAAAAAAGGATGAAAATGGTATGTTCAGATTCACATTTAGTCTCTATAGTTCTTCTTCTGTATGATGATAGCTTTTTCTATATTAAGTCTTCTGGAATTGTCTTGGATCACCATATTGCTGAGAAAAGCTAAGTCCATGGTTGTTGATCATCATATAATTTTGCTGTTACTATGTAAATTGTTCTTTGGTTCTGCTCAGTTAACTCAGCATCAGTAATGATATACATTGCATGCATATCATTAAAACAGTGAAGTGACACCAAAAGTTCACAAGTATGACAAGAGCTGAATAGATAGCTCTTGCAGTCATTTGAATAGAACTTCTTGTTGAATACATGGAAGTTCCTTACCAGTTAATTCCCTAGAGTAATGAAATCAAATATTTGGTCAAAAACAAAAACACAAGACTCTCCAAATAGAATATATGCTAAATTATGTATTTGCATTTTTCCAATAGAACAATAACTCTTGAGGGCAGAGACTCTTTCATTATTTACATCATATTCTCAAACTTAGAACATTTAATAAACATTTAATAAATTGTTATTAATTTTCTGAAACTATTAAGAGGTTAAGTGACTTGCCAGTGTCCTGAATAAAGAATTTAGCACTGGAAAGGGCAATAGAATAATCTAGTTTGAACCCTCCTTATTTAATTTTTCAAAATTATTTTACTAAATATTAATTATTTTAATTGTTTACTTATTTATTCTTATTAACCATGATTATACTGATCTGGATTATACTGATTTGTATACTGAATTATATCATTTACCAGCAGAATGTTCTTGGTCAAATTACATTCTCTTGAAACTTCAGTATTTTTATCTGTAAAATGAACAATATGAAGTTTATTTAAGAAGTTTGGTTATGATCATTGGGTTTTCTATACCTAAAAGCATTATGTATATGTTAACTGTTCAATAAATCCTTATTGAGTGATTGATTTCTAATGCTGGGGAAACTGAAGTAAGACAGAGATTATTTTAATTGTGGAGAATTTGGGCTAACTGTTCAAACAGGACTCATGTTCAAAAGATGTTTGACCTCCCAGTTGGCTGCATGGGAGGTCATACATGGCTTGCTTGTCTCAAAGCATTGAACAGCGAACAACTAATTCCAGAGATTTTTATAGAGCTCCAGCTATCAGGGAAACAAATGCAAGAAGGGGAGAACACTAGGTGAGTGGGCAAGAAATAATTCCAGAAAAGAATCATAATTTAGTCCTGACAGGATGGGAGTCAAAATAGGAAGTTCAAGGGCAGGAGACAATGAGTTGAGGGCCAGGGCTGGAGATAGCAAACAGAGGGGGAATTATCCCAGCAGGCATTTGAGATAAGCCTGGAGTTTTATGACTCTATGGTATTTCAGGGCCTTCAGTTGTAATGGCAAGGAACAAAGGAGTTGGGCTATAATAATTTTATTCAGGGCATAATGATTCAGGGAACTAAGGCATTACAGATTCTGTCACCTAAATTTCCTATCCAAAAAGCTCTTGGAATCTGTTCAACATTCATGATTTATTCATGTTTGACAAATTCAGGTATGATAAATAAACTAGTGGTAAATATAAAAAACAGTCTTAATATTCCTGTACTGTCATCATTTATTCCTTTTTAATGAAGACAAAGCAAATTAATTTCATATAAAATTACTTCTTATGAAAGAAAAGCTAAAAACATGAAGCTTTATGAAGAAAAAACCTCTTGCCCATGTAAAAATGCACTGGTTAATTTATTAATTTTTCATGCTGCAATGATAAACAACATTAAGAAGACTTTGCTAATCTCCATTTCTGATATGAATGTACCCTGTGAAATAAGCTTAATATAAAGACAGATTTAAAGTTATGTCTCTATCACACCTATACCTAAGAATTAGATGGTAAGGCAAGCAGTCCTCTCTTAAAGGTTTGTAATTTGTAATGGAAAAATAATACATGAAGCAAGTAAGACATTCTCAAGAGTGAGAGAAAAAATCTGGGCAAAGCCATTGTATAATGGGGAAACAAAGCATGTAGTGGTGGAGAGCGTATATGAAGATAAATCAGAGCAGGAACTCAAGATGAAAACAGATACATACTACTTCTTATGAAGGGATATACTAGTTGGTTTCAAAGCAAATGGAGAAGAATGCTACTGAGGAGGAAAACAGGATGGGCTATCGATAGGAAGGCTCAACAAGTAGTTTATTTCCCAATCAGCTTCATGTTTTTGGGGTTTTCTATCATGTCTCAAGGACCCCTTTATCCTTAAAGATTGCTTTAGTCCTAAAATCCATATCTCATCAGAATCCTCTGCTGGTGAGGTCCTTCTTTCTATATGGAGGGCAGAGAAGAGAGCTCCTTTCAGAGCTTCCATTTAAAAAGAGCATTGAAGATAATGAGCTCTTCATTTCTCACTATGCTACATTCCTCTGGATTTGTCCATCATGTCTCCGTGGGCTAAATAACTCTCTAGACACCAGAAATCTTCCCCTACTTCCTTTTAGCATTTTCTTATAATATATATATATATATATATGTGTGTGTGTGTGTGTGTGTGTGTGTGTCTATATATATATATATATATATATATTTCATATATTATGAGCTCCTAGATGGGACTTTATTCCCTCCCTTCCTCCTTCTTTTCCTCCCTTTTCCCTCCCCCCTTTCTGCCTCCCTTTCCCCTTTTCTCCAATGCTTAGCTCATTTCCTCTATCATATCAGGTACTTAACAAATGTTTATTGACTGACTGACATTACTATGAGACACTTGACAAACCTGCTACTTGTAGCATTCTAGTTTATGTTTATTAACTATTTACAAAGTTCTGTTGTTTCTGTGCAGTTAAAAGAAATAAAAGTGCAAATTAAAAATTGTATAATGTTTTGAAATCTTCAGTTTGAATTTGAAGTGTTCCAAATTTTAGTCCTTAGCCCAGAGGCTTTATTGTCCCATCCTAGTTTTATTTCTGTTTTCTAAGTCTTCTTTGTAATACAACTAAACAGGATGGTTCACAATATTTTACCTCAATAAATTTATGGTGTGGTTGATATTATAAACTTACTTTTATATTGTTATTATTTTTGAATTTGTATAAAAAAGCTATTAGACATAGCTTCTCTTTTTAATGAGAATTTCATTCTGTCTATATACTTTACTAGGAATACAATTTCATAATAATTCAGGCTATTAAGTTTATAGATCATTGATTTACAATTTTAAGAGATATTAAAGGACATTGAGTCCAATCTTTTCAATTTATAAATAAGAAAATTAAGACTGGTAAAGGTTAAGCAACCTGTTCATGGTCACAATTCTAATAAATGTCAAACAAAGGATCTGAACTTATGTCTCTATGATTTGAAGTTAGGTGCTTTCTCCACTAATACTACCTATGTTAGCTGTTTCCAAATATAGTCTGCAGTTTAAACCTGTTGTCAATCAATCACTAGCTTTGTGCCTCTGGAAAGGCACTTAATCCTGTTTGCCTTAGTTTCCTCAGCTATAAAATAATGAACAAAGCAAAACAATGCCTCCTTATGCTGATATTTGGTTAATTCTGCTCCAATCTTAAGTGCAAAAAATAACCAAAGGAATGAGCTATCTTGGTACTATACTAACAACTGGCTTCCTAGCAAATTTCTACTGATAAACTAATTACAGCAACCATTTGTTGTATTTGGAAAGTGTGTGAGCATCCCAGCCTGCCTTAACCATGTTAGAAACCTATTTTCAAACATTGTATCAAGACCTGTAAGTGACAAAAGGTTTAGGAGGAAGTAATGAAGAAAATAAAGCTTTTATGGACCCTTTGTAACCCAGGCTGCTACTGTGCTGAGCTAATCATTTAAACTACCTGTTTAGTATTCCACACAGAGATTCCTTAAACTGTTTACTGAATTACATTGATTGGAAATCATCTAATCTCCAGGAAAAAGAAAGAATGCAACCAACCCCAAATCAACTAATTGTATTGACGTTGCCATATTCTCAAGGTATGTTGCTTTCACAACAAGGTATCTTGGTATAGAACTATTGAAGTATATTCTTTAAAAATTACAATGGAGCCTTCTGCATTTTTCCTGACAGGTGAATATAATCCAACTGAATGTAGTGAGAATTCACATCCAGTAAAAGAGCACAGTGGGCTTTGTTTTGTAGATTAATGTTCAACAGGTTCGATAAAGGTTATAATCTAATTCAACTGTAAACAACATTCAGTTTAAAAATTTAGCTACTACATTTACTTTGCACATAATTTGTTCAGAAAATTAACTTCTTCTTAACAACTGTAAACAAATTAATTTTAATTAATAATAGATTAAGGAATAGGCACACTTTAAAATAGCAACACATGCATCAAGAGAAGAATATGTCTGTCCATATTTTTGGAGTGTCCTATTTTTCAGTTTGAGTAGTCTTTATTGGGATACTTGAAAGTGAGCCAGTAAAATAGTCAGGCAAGGCTTAGGTTCAGATGCCTCCTGACAATTATCAATGTGAAATTACAATTACTGATGTGAAAATAGAAAAAAATTCCAACTTCTTTGATCCTCAATTTTCTCATCTGTAAAAGGGAATAGAAAAACAGATCGATCAATCGATAGATAAATAGACAGATTATCACATCTCATAGTTATAGTCAATATATGTTATTCAGTCTTGAAAAAGATCACATTAGTTTTAGAAGATGTAAAATTATGCATTTTATTCTAGGTATGACTTCATGAACTGTTGCCCTATTGTTTCCAAACTGCATGACAAGACAACGTGCTTCAATTTTTATTAATAATTATAGTCTGTCTCTAAAAGACAATCTATTGGGCAGTAGAGATTTCACAAAACATAAGTGGATATGTGCTTTCATCATTGCAAGCATTTCCTTCAATGAATCCATCATAACTTATTTATGTCTACCTAACCTGATTAGATTCTTACCTATAACTTTTTATTCATTTTGTCACACCTCCTTTGGCAGTCTGGTGAAACCTGTAATCCCTTTTGTTAATTATATTTTAAATGCATAAACAAAACACAAAAGATTATAAAGATCAATTAGGCAATATATTTTTATAAGTATATATGATGTATCAGATACTGTGCTAAGCACTAGGTATACAAAGAGACGATAGTTCTTGCCCTCAAGGAGCTGACAAGTTAGTAAGGAAGAAAACAGGCAAAGAAATTATCTACCTATTATCTATCTATCTTTCTATCTGTCTGTCTATCTATCTTTAAAGCAAACTATATTTAGAATAAATAGAAAAAATAGGGAAAAGGCAATAAAATTAAGAAGAGTTGAGGAATGTTAAAGATGGGATTTTAGTTGGAACTTAAAGACAGCTGGTAAAATCAGTGGGAGAAAGGAGGCCATTCATTAAAAAAATAAAGAAAACCTATCAAGTATTGCTGAAATACAGCTGAAAAATAAAAATACAAATTCATGAACTCCAGTTTAAGAAGATCTGCTTTAGATTCCTTGCATTACATGGATATCACTAGAGCACATGCACTGTCCATTTTTTTTTTTGTTCTTACTATGTTTTAACATTTATGTTCTTAAAAATATCTTTTTTCCCCTTTTAAGAATCAAATTTGTCCTGTTCTGTGCAAGTTACTCTATAATTTATTTTTTTTTCATAGCCCTTCTTTGCTTCTTAATCTCTTGTACTCTTAGGCATCCCCTAATACTTCTGTTCTTTCTGCTTGCACAATTTCACAGCATCCTTCTACAATGTATGCTTTATTCTTCTCAGGAATATTTTGAGAATAGAATAAATGATATAATAAGATTAATTTCCTTGTTTCATGCTAAATCCCTTCTCACAGAACAAAAAACAGATGTTGTGAAAATACTTTGAAAAAATACATATTAATGGAGGGTATTATTTAAATGAACTCATTAGTATTAATAAAATGCCTCAAAATATAAATTTATCTTGAATATTGTTCTGAAGAATTCCTTATGAACCAACTAAATAAATATTAGAACTGAATGTGTCTCAGTAGACTAGAATATTATTAACAGCAATAACAAAATGGTTAGACTATAAATGAGGAAACTTTATCACATCACTGCTATTTGCCTCACTTTCCTCATCTATAAAATAAAGTTATTTCACAGGGCTGTTATGATTATCAAATGACCTTCAGCATAGCAATATGGAAATATGGTCTCTTAATTTCCCTTTCTCTATTGATGACAAAACCATTCCGAATTCTAGTATTACCTCAGTGCTACCTACTAATACCTGTTCCCTTCTAAACTAATTCCTTTAGAGCTGCTATACTGCTATACCTTTTATTTTCCCTATTTCTTTTGATGATTCCACCATCCACCTTGTCAGTCTTATAACTTCCATCTTCTTCCTTATTCTCTTTGTCAAGTTCTGTTGTTTTTACTTTCTCTATACTGCTTTTTTATTCCTCTATCAATTCTTTAGTTCACATTATTATTGACTCTTGTCTGTATTTAATTATTCAGTTAGATAGACTATAATCTTTTTTACCTTGAATCCATTTTTCACATAATGGCTCCAATGATCTTCTTAATGTATCAAATGATTCTCTGACTCAAAGACCTTCAATGATTCCATATTCACTGCAGGATAAAACAAAATACTGAAACTGACATTTGAAGCACTTTATAATCTATCTCCAAACCCACCTTTATAAACCTGTACTTTTCTCCACATAATTAACAATTCTAAACCTATACTTTTCTCCACAATCTCCACGCAATTATATAACAGATTAATCATTCTTTAATATCAACATATTCTCAACCTCCTTTGTGTTTTTGTGTAGGCTTGGTACAAACTCAGCCCACATTTCCAACTGTTGAAAAGCCTTTTATTTTAATCAATAAACTGACCAGAAGGGACAAATTTGAAAGTTGGTGAGCCTAGTAATTTGGAAATTTTGAGTAACAAAAATTGAAGCTGAATTCTTAAAAATGTATTTCCATATGTTGCTCATTCCTCCACTTTTCCTGGAATCATGGATACTTATACTCAGGAGTCAAGCCAGCCAGTCCCTAGAATTATGACCAAAGCAGATCATGAGGAGTGGCTACCCTCCAAATTCAGAAATGACCACTAAGTATAAAGAAAGACTAGAGGAAATAAGGAAGGCAAAAACCTTCAAAACTGCATTTCTGTCTGTTTTACAGATCTCTGATTCTGTTGAAATTGTGAAAATAGAATGTAGGCAGTCAGCCTCTAGAACTGTAACTGAGAGTATCTAAGGGGGGAAGTTATCTTGCTAACCAAGGAATAGTATTAAGAAAATATCTGAGTAAATGAAATAAGTTCTCAGAATTGCATTTTTAGATATTGTTTGATTCTCTGCTTCTTTTAGAATTATGGAGACTTAATCAAGAGCCAATAAAATATGCTCCTAGAATTGTAACAAGAGAGAGAGATTGGCTATTTTATTGTTAACTCTTTAAGGAGGCTGAACAGGGTTCTGAGTATAACTGAATTGTAAACTATACTATAAACTAAACTATAACAAAAGATATCACAAACAGTAGAGAATTGGATGTTGCTTTGGTATATAAGAAACAATACTCTGGACAGATTACTGAGGCATTGAAATCTCAGCTGCCTGGATTAAGGCCACAGTTCTTGTTTTCTTAAATTATCTTAAGGTCATCCTTCTAGAAACATAGGGATATAAAGTGAAATGATTATAAAATTTATTAGAATTTATAAGAATACAAGTCATTCCTCAATCGATAAATGGTCAAAGGATATGAACAATTTTCAGAGGATGAAATTAAGGACATCAGTAGTCAAATAAAAAATGCTCTAAATCACTATTGATCAGAGAAATGCAAATTGAAGTAATTGTGAGGTACTATCGCATACCACTCAGATTGGCTGACATGACAGGAAAAGATAATGATAACTGTTGGAGGGGATGTGGGAAAACTGGGACACATGCATTTTTGGTGGAATGTGAATGGATTCAAACATTCTGGAGAATAATTTGGAACTATGACAAAAGGGCTATCAAATTATGCATATACTTTGATCTAGCAATGCCACTGCTAGGCCTGTATTCCAAAAAAAAAAAAAAAAAAAGGAGCGAAAACTCATTTAATAACTCAATTGGACATATACAAAAAGAAGTAAAAAAAGCTAATGAAGAAAATAATTCATTAAAAATCAGAACTGAACAAAGAGAAACTAATGATTCATTGAGACAGCAAGAATCACTCAAGCAAAACCAAAATAATGATAAATTGGAAAAAAGCAAGAAATATCTACTTGGAAAAATGACAGACCTGGAAAATAGATCTAGGAGAGATAATCTGAGGATTACTGGACTTTCTGAAAATTATGATGAAAAAAAGAGCTATTCTACAGGAAATCATCAAAGAGAACTGTCCAGAGGTAATAGAACCAGAAGGTAAAATAGGCATTGAAAGAATCCATCGAAAAATAAAATAAAAACACCAAATTTAAGAACTATCAGATTAAGGAAAAAATATTACAAGCAGTCAGGAAAAAAACAATTCAAATACTTAGGTGCCATAATAAGGATCACCCAAGATCTGGCTGCCTCCAAATTAAAGGATCAAAGGGCCTGGAATATGATATTCCAAAAGGCAAAAGAACTTGGAATGCAGCCAAGAATAAACTATCCAGCCAAGCTGAGCATTTTCTTCCAGGGAAGAAGATGGACATTTAATGAAACAGAAGAATTCCATTTGTTTCTAAGGAAAAAACCAGAACTAAACAAAAAATTTGATCCCCAACCATAGAACTTAAGAGAAGCAGAAAAGGTAAAAGGGACTCTTAAGAACTATATTTCTGTTTTGAATATACAAAAAGACTAGATATATATTCTGATTTTACTGGTATAAAATAAAAAGGGGAAGTAAAAATAGAAAAGGAATAATGTCATAAAAGGGAGCAAGGGGGGATAAAAAGAAGGAAACTACATCCCACAAAGAGGCAAAGGAAACATCGTACTGAGGGAATTTAGAGAGGGGGAGGAACATTGTGTGAATCTTACTCTCATCAGAATTGGCTCAAAGAGAAAATAATAGATATATTACAGAATATCCTCTCTCACCTCATTAAAAAGGGAGAGGGGAAAGGGAAAAGAAAAGGAATAATAAGGGAAGGGTACAAGAAAGGGGAAGAGATTCAAAGAGGGGAGGGAAGGATCCTAAAGAGGGTGAGCAGTGTGATACAAGTGGGGCACATAAGATTAAAACTGGGAAATAGGGTTGGGGGGGCAAGTAAAAGAAAAGCATAATCTGTGAATAATAAGATGGCAGGAAACACAGAATTACTAATTTTAGCCATAAATGGGAATGGGATGAACTCTCCCATAAAGCAGAGGTGGATAGCAGACTGGATCAAAAGTCAGAACCCTACAATATGTTGTTAACAGGAAAAACATTTAAAGCAGGGAGATACATACAGAGTAAAGGTAAAAGGCTGGAGCAGAATCTATTATGCTTCCAGTGAAGTCAAAAAAGCAGGGGTAGCCATCCTTATCTCAGATCAAGCAAATGCAAATACCAATCTAATCAAAAGAGGTATGGAAGGAAACTATATCTTGCTAAAGGGTAGCATAGACAACGAAGCAATATCAATACTAAATATATATGCAACAAGTGGTATGGGATCTAACTTCCTAAAGGAGAAGTTAAGAGAGTTACAAGAAGAAATAGACAACAAAACTGTAATAGTGGGAGATTTCAACCTTGCACTCTCAGAATTAGACAAATCAAACCACAAAGCAAATAAGAAAAAAATTAAACCAGTAAATAGAATATTAGAAAAATTAGGTATGATAGATCTTTGGAGAAAACTGAATGGAGACAGAAAGAATATACTTTCTTCTCAACAGTTCATGGAACCTATACAAAAACTGACCATATATTAAGACATAAAGACCTCAAAATTAAATGCAGGAAGTCAGAAATGGTAAATGCTTTCTTTTCAGATCATGATGCAATCAAAACTACATTCAACAAAAAGTTAGGGGTAAATAGATCAAAAAGTAATTGGAAACTAAATAATCTCATCTTAAAGAATGATTGGGTGAAACAGCAAATTATAGACATAATTAATAATTTCACTCAAGATAATGACAATGATGAGATATCATACCAAATTTTGTGGAAAATTTTATATCCTTAGTGGCTTACTTGAATAAAATAGAGAAAGAGAAGATCAATGAATTGGGCTTGCAATTAAAAAAGCTAGAAAAAGACCAAATTAAAAACCCCCTATCAAATACTAAATTTGAAATTCTAAAATTAAAAGGAGAAATTAATAATATTGAAAGTAAAAAAAAAATTATTGTACTAATTAATAAAACTAAGAGTTGGTTCTATGAAAAAAACAATAAAATAGATAAGGCTTTGGTAAATCTGATTAGAAAAAGGAGGGAGGAAAATCAAATTAGTAGTCTTAAAAATGAAAAGGGAGAACTTTCCACCAATGAAGAGGAAATTAGAGAAATAATAAAGAGTTACTTTGCCCAACTTTATGCCAATAAATTTGATAACCTAAGTGAAATGGATGCTTACCTCCAAAGATATAGGCTTCCCAGATTAACAGAGGAGGAAGTAAATTTCTTGAATATCCCATCTCAGAAAAAGAAATAGAACAAGCTGTTAATCAACTCCCTAAGAACAAATCCCCAGGACCAGATTAATTTACATGTGAATTCTACCAAACATTTAAAGAACAATTAGCCCCAAATGCAATATAAATTATTTGATAAAATAGGGAATGAAGGAGTCCTACCAAATTCTTTTTATGACACAGACATGGTACTGATACCTAAACCAGGTAGGTTGAAAACAGAGAAAGAAAATTATAGACCAATCTCCCTAATGAATATTGATGCTAAAATCTTAAATAAGATCTTAGCAAAAAGACTACAGAAAATCATCCCCAGGATAATACAATATGATCAAATAGGATTTATACTAAGAATGCAGGGATGGTTCAATATTAGGAAAACTATCAATATAATTGGCCATATTAATAATCAAATTAACAAAAACCATATGATTATCTCAATAGATGCAGAAAAAGCATTTGATAAAATCCAACATCCATTCCTATTAAAAACACTTGAGACATAGGAATAAATTGACTTTTCCTTAAAATAATCAGTAGCATCTATTTAAAACCATCAGTAAGCATCATATGCAATGGGGAAAAACTGCAACCATTCCCAATAAGATCAGGAGTGAAGCAAGATTGCCCACTATAACCATTACTATTCAATATTGTATTAGAAATGCTAGCTTTGGCAATAAGAGTTGAGAAAGAGATTAAAGGAATTAGAGTAGGCAATGAGGAAACCAAATGATCACTTTTTGCTGATGGTATGATGGTATACTTAGAGAACTGCAGAGATTCTACTAAAAAGTTATTAGAAATAATCTACAACTTAAGCAAAATTTCAGCATACAAAATAAACCCACATAAATCATCAGCATTCTTATATATCACTAACAAAATCCAACAGTCAGAGTTACAAAGAGAAATTCTATTTAAAGTAACTACTGATAGTATAAAATACTTAGGAATTTATCTGCCAAGGGAAAATCAGAAACTTTATGAGCAAAACTTACAAAACACTTTTCACACAAATTACCTCTGATCTAACCAATTGGAAAAATATTAAATGCTCTTGGATAGGGTGAGCAAATATAATAAAGATGACAAATCTACCTAAATTCATCTATTTCTTTAGTGCTATACCAATCAGACTCCCAAAAAACTATTTTAATGACTTAGAAAAAATAACAACAAAGTTCATATAGAAAAACAAAAGGTCAAGAATTTCAAGGATACTAATGAAAAAACAAAAATCAAATGAAGGTGGCCTAGCTGTACCAGATCTAAAATTATATTATAAAGCAGCAGTTACCAAAACCGTTTGGTATTGGCTAAGAAATAGATTAGTTGATCAGTGAAATAGGTTAGGTTCAAAGGCCAAAACAGTCAATTGGAGAATGGCTGAATAAATCGTGGTATATGAATATTATGGAATATTATTGTTTGGTAAGGAATGACAAACAGGATGATTTCAGAAAGGTCTGGAGAGACTTACACAAACTGATGCTGAGTGAAACAAGCAGGGCCAGGAGATCATTATATACTTCAACAACAATATATATAATGATCAATTCTGATGGACCTGGCCATCTTCAGCAATGAGATGAACCAAATTAGTTCCAATGGAGCAGTAATGAACTGAACCAGCTACACCCAGCGAAAGGACTCTGGGAGATAACTAAGAACCATTACATTGAATTCCCAATCCCTATATTTTTGCCTGCTGACATTTTGGATTTCCTACACAGGCTAATTGTACAATATTTCAGAGTCCAATTCTTTTTATACAGCTAAATAATTATTTGATCATGTATACTTATTTTTTATTTAATTTATACTTTAATATATTTAACATCTACTGGTCATCCTGCCACCTAGGAGAGGGGGTAGGGGGAAGGACAGGAAAAATTGGAACAAAAGGTTTGGCAATTGTCAATGCTGTAAAATTACCCATACATAAGACTTGTAAATAAAAAGCTCTTAAAAAAAAAGAAAATTACATACAAAGAAGATATAGACTAGACCAAAAAAATAAAATAAAATCTTCCAGAAATAAAAAAAATAATAAAAAATAAAAAAAAAAGAAATAGATTGGGGAAAAATAGTAAACAACAGAAAAAAATTCTAACCAGATAAAGATGTTACTATGTAACAAAGAAAATCACAACCCAGCCTCAGAAAACTATAACAAAGTCAAAGTTCTAAATCCAAAGCCTAGAAGAAGAAAAAAATGAATTAATTTCAGGCTATTAAAAAGTTCAAAAAAGATTTTGAAAACCAATTGAAAAACTAATTTGAAAACCATTGTCAATGAAGAGAAGACCTTTAAAAACAGAATTTGTCAGTTAAAAAGAGGCACAAAAATTCATTTTATAAAAAAAAAAATCCTTAAAAAACAGAATTGGCAAATTGGAAAAGGAAGTGCAAAAGCTCTTTGAAAAAAATAATTCCTTAAAAGTTATAATTGAGTGCAAGGAAACTAATGACTTTATGAGAAATCAGAAACCAAACCAGAATAAAAAGAAAGAACCAAACAAAAGACAATGTGAATTATCTCAATGTCAAAATAACTCACCTGGAAAATGGATCTAGAAAATATCATTTGTAAAATTATTGGACTGCCTGAAAGCCATGACCAAAAAAAAAAAGCCTAGACATAACCTTTCAAGAAATTAACATGGAAAATTCTTCAGGCATTGTAGAATTGGAGGGCCAAATAAAAATCTAAAGAATTCAGTGATCAATTCCTGGAAATGTCTATGCCATTTGACCTAGCAATGTTACTAATATGTCTATCTATATAAATAATATATCTATATACTATATTATGTATATATTACATAATAATTGGCATATATATTTTATAAATAAAATATGTATGTAATATATATATATAATGTAATACATATTATATGTAATAGTTATATTACAGTTAGCATATAAGTTAACATATATATCTAGTACTGGCATTGCTAGTTCAATTGAGAATTGGGAGAGTATTTAACATGGAATACTATTGTGCTGTAAGAAATCTTAAACAAGATGCTCTCAGAAGAACTCGGAAAGACTTACATGAGCTATTGTAAAGTAAAATGTAATGTGCACAAAGTGACTGCAATATCATAAGATGATCAGGAATGAGTTGTCTATTTCTGTGTGATATCAATCCTCCTCCTTTGAATCTCAGGGTTATATAATTTCCAAACTGTGGAAATTAGTTTTTAGTGCCAGCACAACTGGCCACAAAAGGTTGAATAAGGGTGGCAGATCACTGTGAACCAAATAATTATGGTTGTAACAACTGGGCCAGTTCATTTCATGTTCTGCAACCTATAAAGAGATGTTAATTTTATCTCTTGAATCTTTATTGTTCTTATTTATGGCCATAGTAGTCATAGCTCTGTCAAAAACAAAATGAACTTGAACTTTCTATGACTTTTTATATCTCTAAGACATGTGTACATGCTACTAAGAAGCAGGTAGATCCACTTGAAGAGAACTCATAACAATTACACAAGAAAATTATAGGCTAACATTTATTGGAATTTTACATTATGATATTATTGTGTTTTGTCTTGCAAAAACAAGTTGGGGGGAGCAATAAAGAGAGTAACAAACCTTATAGGTGACAATGAAGTTCCATGAAGAAAAGAGACTGTTCAAAAGTAGCTCTAATGGGTTTGAATTTCTAACAGCACAAGAACCATTTGCAGACTCCTACTAGTTCAGACCCATAGTCATAGAAATATGAGAAAAGAAAGGAATTTTCCATTTTTTCCCCCAATTTTATTCCTTGCTTCACAACCAATAGAAGAAAAATGATGACATGTAAAAGAAATAAGGTAAAATACCAACCTGTTAATAATCTTTATTTCAAATCTTATAGAAATATACATAGCAACTAAAAACCAGAGTAGACTGTAATAAAAAGGTTAAGGCTATATTGTCATCTAAAACAAAAATGTACACAGGCCACACTTCTAATTTTAATCTGCATTGTTAAGAATTTCTCCATTACTTTCTTAAGTCTCAAAAATCAATAAATTGATAAAACAATTCCTGATTAATAACATTTGCTGATTTATGGGGTTTAAATGCTCAAAATGAAAATTTAATAATCAGTTTCTGAAAGTAAAAGCTGGTCCCAGCATTTTACTGAAGTGGTAGAGCCAATAGGGGTCTCACATGACACACATGCCTGAGAGTTGTTAAAGAGCAATTTCTCTCTGGACTTTGTCCCAAGATGAGGTTAATGACTGTCAGAGACAGTTTATAGTTTTGAGTGATTTGTACAATTCTACCCAAGTGATTAAGCAGAGCTAATTAGGGGAAATTAGACTGGTGTATCAGCTCATGAACACATAGGGAACATTTTTATTTTGGATGGAGAACATCCATCTCTTTGTCAGAGAGGAAGCATATCTCATGATTTTGGATCACCAAACCTCAACCTGGAATTAGCAAACTGGAACTTGGATTTTATGATGGAGACTGATAAAGTGGTAGTGTAATTATAAAATGATCTGTAGCAAGGAATATTGAAGAAAATCAAATAGGTTAAACATAAGGTGATGGGGAAAAAGAGAACAGTGGGAAGGGGTCAATGTAGGGGAAAAATCTTTACAATGAAATTTGTTTTGAAGCAGAAGGGTAGTGAGTTTCTTTTGATGATGAGGCTGAGAATAGAGCGAAGATACTGATTTGGCCCTGAGTTAAACTTGATTTTGTCATTGTGTAGAGTAGAGCATCTTAAATTTTTTCCAATCGTGACCCTTTTTCACATGAGAAATCTTTACTCAACTACAGATTGAACAGGTATATAAAATAGATATTAAATCAAACATTTACTGATAATAAATTTTTAAAAAGACATTTATTTTCAAATAATTCCTTGGTATACATATAATTTTAGCATTTTTTAAAGATGAGAACAAATTTATATACTAAGGAGATGGATATATTTCTTTATTTCTACATAAAGAACTGAATTTTGGTGGAATACTTGATAACCTTTAGTATCATCAAATTTTTTACAAGCACCACATTCAATTAGGTGAGACCCACAGTTTAAGAAGCTATAGTGTTACAAGACATACAAAAGAGGCACTATTCAGAGTAAATAAATTCTCTCTTCTTGACTTTGTGGGTTTGTAGGACACTATTCTTTCTCCCTGATAACACTTCACAATTTTCTTTTCTGGATCTTCATCCATGTCATGTCCATTAACTGTGGAAAGTAACTCAAGGTTCAGTCACAGGACCTCTGTTCTCTCTTTGGGAGTTCATTGGCTTCAAGGAGTTTTTTATCATCTCTATAGATTCCTCAATCTACATATCCAGATTAGTGTCTCTCTCGAATACCAGTACAAAAACCAATGTGAGTTCCAATACTACTTCACAAATTTTTTTACTTGACATTTCAAACTAGATTTTGATCAGAAATCATCATCATTTGCCCCAAATTTATTTTTCTTCATGATTTCTCTATTGTGGAAGATTGCCACAATTTCTGATTATTTTATTGTCATTCTTGACTCTTCATTCATATCTATTCTCCTTTTTCTACTTCATGCGGCTATGATCCTAGATCAGGTCTTTATCACCTCACATCCAGATTATTGCAAGAGTTTTTTATTTGTTATTCCTATTTGAACTCTGAATATTCTCCAATCTGTCTTCTACATAGCACCAAAGTTATTTTTTTCCTAAAACATAGTTTTAACTTGTAAGTTCACTAGATTCTAGTGCTTCCTGCTCATCTTCAAAACCAAGTATAAGCTCATTATTTTGGTATTTAAAACTCTTCACATTCTGGTTCCTAACTATCCTTTAAATCATATTACAGGTTGCTCCCTTGTATGCAGCCATATAGCCAATAAGCATTTATTAAGTAATTACTATGTGCCAGGTACTTTGTTAAATGCCAGGGATATGAAAAGGCAGTCCTTGCCTTCAAAGAGCTAACAATCTAATAATGGAGATAGCAATCAATCAAATATATGCAAGCCATTTAAGAAATAATTCACAGAGGCAGAACATAATAATAAAGAGACACTGAGAAATACTTTCTGTAGAAAATGAGATTGTTATCTTGGATTTGAAGAAAGATAAGGAAACCAGAAGGTAGAGATGAAGAGGGAGAGAATTTCAACAAGGAAAACAGTCAAAGAAAATGCCTAACTCTAAGAAATGAAGTATTTTATTTTTGGAACAATAATAAGGTGAGTATCACTGCATCTTAGAAAATCTAGCAGAGAATATAGTATAAGAAGATTGTAAAGGTATTGGAGAGGGTAAAAGTTAGGTTAAAAAGGACTTTGACTTTAGAATGTAAGGGTTAAGGATTGGTAAGGACAGGGATACCTATTCCTATGGCTCTTGGTCTTACCTGTCCATTTTTTGTAATTGGTCAATGGGGTCAATTGTCAGTGTTGGTGGTGTCAGGGACAACAAACTCTATTAAGGTTTCTGTTCTCAACAATGGCTATAAGGATTGGGCTGGAAGCAAGGCCTGTGATCAGGGGAGCATTACAATATCCCAGACTCTTGGGTTCTGGATCCTAGAATGTCTTCAACAAGGTCCAAGGAGAACCTGTGCTTTCTCCTATCCCTATATTGTTTTTTATCCCTTGGAAAATCGTATTCTTTGACTAGACTGGCTTTTTTATCTCACTTCAGTAAGTTGGTGTTTCTAGCACTAAATCAGTAGAGTTATTATGTACTGCTACAAAAGGTGTAAGCATTCCATTTTTTTCCTCATTAAAGGATAGTTTTAATGATAAAAGTTACACCCAGGATTCAACAGTTAAAGCAGCAAGCAGTGGAGATTAATACTTATAGAAGTTCACTCCCTCAATCACCACTTTCTTTTCCTTTCCTCCCTCTCTTTTTCTCCCTCTCTCTCTTTCCCCTCTCTCTGTACCTCCTTTCCTCTTTCTCTGTCTTTTTGCCTCTCTTTTTCTTTGTCTTTCTGTCTCTGCCTCTATTTCTATCTCTCTATCTCTGTCTGTCTTTATATCTGTCCCTTTTTCTGTCTGTCTCTTTCTCCCCTCTTTGTGTTTTTCTGTCTCTCTTTCTATCTTTCATATAATTATTTTTGCATCCAAATGGCTGCTCTGTTTCCTAGAAACACTACCAAATCTCCCTTATTTTTTAAAAAAGCAAAAACAAAAACAAGCAAACAGCTCCCCCTTTACTTGATCCTACTATTTGTCATTTTTCTTTTGAATATAAAGGTTATAAAATGTGCTATTTGTGTTGATTTACTTACCTCCCAGATGATTTTAGTTTCTGACTTCCCATGTCAATACTTGAGAAAACCATGACCACAATAATTTTTCTAGCCTTCTTGATCTCTGTGCAACTTAAGCCACTTTAGAACACTCTTCCCTTTTATAGTCTCTCTCCTTTGGATACCATGGAATTGCTCTTTTGGTTCTCATCCTACTTATCTTATTCTTTCCTTCTGATCTAGGCTAGATAATTTTTCTCCTCCTCAAGTTTTTTGAGCCTTCTTCTTTTCTCTCCTTATATTCTCTCAATTTACAGAAATCTCTCTTATCAGTTTACATGGACTCAATTATTGTCTCTAGGATGACTTTCTATACATAGTATATGTATCCACCCTCCAATCTTTCTGTTTAACTCCAATCCTATATTACAACTTCCTTCCTGCTTATTGTATTTTGATATTCTTCATACATTTTAAATTCAACAAATTTAAAATGGGACTTATTGTATTTTTTAAGCAAACAAAATTTCTCTTCAAATTTTTCCTGTTTCTATTGATGGCAACATTATCTTTCCAGGCATCTACCTTTTCATCTTCCTTAATCTCAATATACTAATTTGTTGTGGGTATTCTATAATATGTATTCTACATCTCTATTCCCATGGGTACCACAAAAGCTTAAACTTTCATCAGTTTTTATTTGGACCATTGAAACAGACTGCTAATTGACCTTCCTGATTAAACCATCTCTTTTCTCTAATATATTTTCCACATTAAATGACTGTTAAATGACGTTTCCATGATGACAAATGAAAAAAGTTTCTCCAAAGACATCCTTGCCCATTTTTTTCAGGAGAGTGTTTAACAAGATTATAGCATCATCAGAAACAATAATAACAAAAAGTAGGAGGATCAAATGCCTTTCGTCATTGAGTAAATAATGTATTTTGTGGAGAAATTTTTGTGATTCAGAACTCAGTATTTGATTAAAAATAACTGGAAAAATTGGAAAATAGTGTCACAGAATCTAGGCATTGACCAACATTTAACACCATATATCAAGATAAGATCAAAATGGGTTCATGATTTAGACAAAAAGGGTGATATTATAAGCAAATTGCCTCTGAGATCTGTGGAAAAGGAAGGAATTTTTGGCCAATGAATAACTAGAGAACATTATTAAGTGTGAAATGGATAATTTTAATTGCATTAAATCCAAATCAAACAAATGCAGCTAAGATTAGAAGGGAAACAAAACTAGGGGAAATTTTTTTTTTTTACATTCAAAACTTCTGATAAAAGCCTCCTTTCTAAAATATGTAGAGAATTGACTCAAATTTATAAGAATGAAAGCCATTCTCCAGTTGGTAAATGGTCAAATCATATGACTAGACAATTTTCAGACTAATAACTGAAAGCCATTTCTAGCCATATGAAAAAATCCTTTAAATCACTATTAATTAGAGAAATACAAATTAAGACAACTCTGAGACTGTCTACTTACACCTCTCAGACTGGCTAAGATTATAGAAAAAATATAATGATAAATGTTAGAGGGGATATGGGAAAACTGAAGTGATCCAATCATTCTGGAGAACAATTTGGAATTATGCCCAAAGAGCTATCAAACTGTGCATATCATTTCATTTAGCAGTATTTCTATTAGCACTGTATCCCAAAGGTATCATTTTAAAAGGGAAAGGATCCACATGTTCAAAAATGTTTGTAGCGGCTCTTTTTGTAGTGGTAAGGAACTGGAAAATTAGTGGAGGCCCATCAATTGGGCAATGGCTGAATAAGTTATGATATGTGAATGTAATGGAATATTATTTTTCTATAAGAAACAATCACCAAAATGTTTTCAGAAAGGCCTGAAGAGACTTACTTGAATTGATGCTAAGTGAACTGAGAAGAACAAAGAAAATATCAGACACAACAACAAGATTATGTGATGATTGACTGTGATGGACTTGATTCTTGAACAATAAGGTGATTAAGGCCAAGTCTAGTAGACTTGGGATGGAGAAAGCCAAATGCATACAGAAAGAGAACTGTGGAGGCTGAATATGGATTGCAATATAGTATTTTCACCTTTTTTCATTGTTTGCTTGTTTTTTTTCTCATTTTTTCCCTTTTTGATCTGATTTTTTTTAATGCAGCACAATAAATGTGAAACATGTTTAGAGGATTTGAATATGTTTAATCCATAGTGGGTTACTTGCTGTCTAAGTGAGGGGAGTGGGGGAAGGGAGAAAAATTGGGAAAACTATCTTTGCATATATTTTGAAAACAAAAAGCCATTATAAAATAAAAAAGAAATGATCATGCTACTAAATATGATGAAAGAGTGATATTCATTCCAACAGATCAAGAATTGGAAGAGAGGAGTGAAAATGACAGTATGAATACAGATCATTATTTGGTGGATAAAGAAATTTTTATGATAAAAATAATAGAAAGAACAATAGAAATGTGTCAATTTAGATATCAAAGACCCATTTTCCCCTCTCAATTTTGACTTCAGCTAATAGAATTTCAAATGCCTGTGAATGAAACAGACATATGGCAGGAAAATGCTTTAAAATCGAGGAGAAAGAAATGAAATGGAAAAAAAATTGATTATGTGATTAATATGTGCCAAGCTTTTTGTAAGAACTTGGGATACAAATAGAAAAATTTAATAGGCCCTTCACTAAAGGAACTTACAGCCTAATTAGAGGAATTAAAGGAAGATTCAGCATCATGATAAATGAGAAAACCAAGTGATAGAGGACATAGGTTCTGGCAAACAGAGCAAAAATTTGTTTTTTCTTTGGTAAGACTATATGAAAAGTAAACAGTAGGAGAGAACATAATAAAACCTATACAGTATCTATGAGGGAAACATAGCAGCAGGAGAATGCATTCAAAGAATAATTTCTTATGATGACCTGTTTCACAAGGACGGTTAGCAGACTCTCAATAGAAATTATTTAGCAAGGACCCTAATCTATTAATGCAGATGGGAAGAAAGTGGTGTATTTGTATGTTTCATGCCCAGGAAGTCAGTTCAACAGAGAAATTAAATTCATTTTGAAGAGCAAATCAAGAGTAAATAAAGAAGGGAGAAATAGGTATCTTTCCAGTGTTGTTTATCATGTTAACCAATACCTCCTATTTGGTTTTGGATATTCTTTCTTTTTTAAAAAAAATCTATTTTTTAAAAATTTTATTACAGTATTTTATTTTTCCAAATACATGCAAAGATAGCTTTCTACATTTTCCATTGCAAAACATTGTGTTCCAAATTTTTCTACCTCTCTCCTATCCACACCCCTTCCCCCCAATACAGGAGAGCAAGCAATGTGATATAGGTAAAATCTGCAATTCTTCTAAATATACTTCTACATCCATCATGCTGTGCAAAAAAAAAAAAAAAAAAAAAAAAGGATCAAAAGTGAAAAACACAAGAAGGAAAAAAAGCAAACAATATCAACAATAAACATGAAAAAAAGCAAACAATATCAACAATAAACATGAAAAAATGTACTATAATCCACATTTATTCTCCTTAGTGTTCTCCTTGAATTAGGATGGCACTCTGGATAAAGGGGAATGCACAGTTTGATAACTTTTTGAGCATAGTTCCAAATTGTTCTCCAGAATGGCTGGATCCATTAACAACTCCACCAACATTGCATCAGTATCCCAGTTTTCCCACATTCCCTCCAATATTCATCATTATCTTTTCCTGTCATCCTAGCCAATCTGATAGGTGTGTAGTGGTATCTCAAACTTGTCTTATTTTTCATTTCTCTGATCAATAATGATTTGGAACACTTTTTCATATGAGTAGAAATAGTTCCAATTTCATCATCTCAAAATTGTCTGTTCGTATCCTTTGACTATCAATTGGAGAATGGCTTGATTTCTTGTAAATTAGAGTCAATTCTCTATCTATTTTGGAAATGAGGCCTTTATCAGAACCTTTAACTATAAAAATGTTTTCCCAGTTTATTGCTTCCCTTCTAATCTTGTCTAATTTAGTTTTGTTTGTACAAAATCTTTTTAACTTTATGTAATAAAAATTTTCTATTTTGTGATCAATAATGGTTTCTAGTTCTTCTTTGTTGATAAATTCCTTTCTCCTTCCCAGATCTGAGAGGTAAACGATCACATGTTCTTCTAGTTTATTTATAATCTCATTCATTATGCCTAAATCATGAACCCATTTTGATCTTATGTTGGTGTATGGTGTTAAGTGTGCGTCAATGCCTAGTTTCTGCCATACTAATTTTCAATTTCCCAGCAGTTTTTGTTAAATAGTGAATTCTTATCCCAAAAGTTGGTCAAAAACTAGATTGCTATAGTTATTGACTATTTTGTGCTGTGAACCTAACCTCTCCCACTGATCAACTAGTCTATTTCTTAGCCAATACTAAATGATTTTGGTGACTGCTGCTTTATATTATAGTATAATCAGGTACAGCTAGGCTACCTTCACTTGATTTGTTTTTTCATTAATTCTTCTTGATCTTTTGTTCTTCCATATGAACTTTGTGTTATTGGTATAGCACTAAATAAATAGATTAGCTTAGGTAGTATTGTCATCTTTATTATATTAGCTCAACCTATCCAAGAGTACTTGATATTTTTCCCGTTGTTTAGATCTGACTTTATTTGGGTGGAAAGGGTTTTGTAGTTTTGCTCATATAGTTCCTGAATTTTGTTTGGCAGATAGATTCCAAAATATTTTATACTATCAGTAGTTATTTTAAATGGAATTTATCTTTGTTATTTCTGGCTGTTGGATTTTGTTAGTGATGTATAAAAATGCTGAGGATTTATGTAGATTTATTTTGTATCCTGCAATTTTGCTGAAGTTGTGGATTATTTCTAATAGCTTTTTAGTAAAATCTCTGGGATTCTCTAAATATACCATCATATCATCTGCAAAGTATGATAATTTGGTTTCCTCATTACCTACTCTAATTTCTCTAATCTCTTTTTCATGTCTTATTGCCAAAACCAGAATTTCTAATACAACATTGACTAGTAATGGTGATAGTGGGCAACCTTGTTTCCCCTCGATTTTATTAGGAATGGTTCCAGTTTATCCCCATTCCAAATGATGTTTACTGATGTTTGAGGTCTCTCACTATTATAGTTTTGCTATCCATTTCTTCTTGCAGCTCTCTTACCATCTCCTTTAATAATTTAGATGCTACACTACTTGGTGCATATATGTTTAATATTGATATTGCTTCATTATCTATGCTACCCTTTAGCAAGATATACTGCCCTTCCTTATCTCTTCTAATTAGATCAATTTTTGCTTTTGCTTGATCTGAGATCAGGATGGCTCCCCCTGTTTTTTTTTTTTTTTTTTGACTTCACCTGAAGTATAGTTGATTCTACTCTAGCCTTTTACTTTTACTGTGTATGTATCACCCTTCTTCAAGTGTTTCCTGTAAACAACATATTGTAGGATTCTGGCTTTTAATCCAGCCTGTTATCTGCCTCTGATTTATGGGGGAGTTCATCCCATTCACATTTACTGTTAAAAATTAGTACTTCTGTATTTCCTGCAATCTTCTTAACCCCAGATTTTGCTTTTCTCTTTTCTTTCCCCCTTTCCTCCTTCCTCAATATTAAACTAGTGAGCACTACTTGCCTCACACAGCCCTCCCTCTTTCGGATCCTTCCCCTCACCTTAGAGTCCCTCCCTTTTCTTAAACCTTTCCCTTACAATTTCTGTATTCCCTTTTATTTAGCTTTCTCCTTCCCTTTTTGCTTTTCCCCTCCCACTTTTCAATGAGGTGGGAGAAGTTTCTCTGTAAATCGAATATGTCTAATATTTTTTCTTTCAGCTAATTCTGATGAGAGTAAGATTCACACTGTGTTTATCCCCCTCCCTTCTTTCCCTCAGATACAATAGGTTTCTTTTGCCTCTTTGTGAGATATAGTACTCCCACTTTACCCTTTTTCTGGTACAATTTCCTTTCCACCTCTAGCTTCTTTTTTATATTATAACTGTAAAACCAAATACATGTCTTTATGTATACTCATACAGAAATATAGTTCCCAAAATTTCTTTTTACCTTTTTATATTTCTCTTGAGTCCTATATTTGGAGTCAAACTTTTTGTTTAGTTACAGTTTTTTTTTTTTGTTTTTTTGTTTTTTTTGGTCAGAAATAGATGGAATTTACCAATGTCATTGAATGTCATTCTTCATCCCTGGAAGACAATGCTCATTTTGGCTGGGTAAGTTATTTTTGGCTGCATACCAAGTTTTCTGCTGGCTGAGGCCACACCCCACCCTGTCTGGTTTGTTCTGCATGAGCTGCCTTCCGTGCTTTCACTACCTACTTTCCTGAATACTGCACCTGGCCTCGCTGTTCCCACCTATGGGCAAAAACAGACCTTTTCTGGTGAATTTCTAGATTATATTCTATTGGTAGTGTGTTGTATTCCCAATATTTATGGGTTTTGACAGCCAAACACTAATTCCAAGGCTGTTTCATAAAAAAGTAGTCTGAGGGTAAGGGAAAACTTAGACATGTGTGTCCTTTCCACCATCTTGGACCTACCACCTTCTCTTCTAAAGATTCAAAAAACTAGGATTCTGTGAAGATTATGTTTTCTAAGGTTGCTGAGACAAAAAGCCAACTTAATATGGGTCATTAAATTAACACATTCCCTAGCTTAGTGTTTCAGTTGTAATGAACTCCAACTTTTTGAGTAGGGTTATAGCAGTTCTTCATGATGGGGTTTAAAATATTTCACAAATATTTTAAAATATTTTACAAATATTTATTCAAAATGTACAACATCAGGTGCTTCACTATGTGTTGAGAATACATGCAAAAATGGTGCTATTCATGACTTCAAGTAACTTACAGTGTATTTCAGGGGATTTAGCATTTACACAAATAAGTCTCTAACTAAGAAGCATGCTATTGGCACAATGTACTTAAAAGTATCAACAAGACTTGAAGGAGAAGAGGAAGATTTAAATTGGTAAGACAGTATGAAGATTTAGTTATTATAACTCACAAGAATTAACTCAGTTCCATAAAGACATTCTCTGACCTGAAATAAGAAAAGTAGGGAATAACTTTCACATGGGAAAAGGATTGAAGTTATTTTTCTTGGTCCTGGGGAGAGATAGGGGTTACATGGTAGAAGTTACAGAAAGTACTAAGTAGTATTTCTATTAAAGTAGAAGTTGGAAAAGAACTATGGGATGAACAATTGCAGATGCCACTAAGAATATAAGGCTAAAGTTTGTCAGTCTTCTATCCCTATCATCTGTCCCTAGCATTGCCTTTATACTTCTTCATAGTATCTTTTTGAGTGCCTGTCACATTTTCAACAATTTTTCTTATGGCATGAAATACACTTTTGCCATCTCTCATTAATTGCTACTCTAGTAACCCATTGTCCATAATATGTCAGGCCCTTCTATCCTCTACTACATCTCAAAGTCTGTCTAAAGTTATGTTCATTATTTTCCATCTAATCCTTTCTTCTCCTTTTGTGTTCAATATTTCCCAAAGTCAGAATCTTTGCCAGTTAATTGTATCTTCCCAATTATGTGACCATTGATTTCAATATCTGTCCTTCTAATTACTATCACAAAATGCTTTCTTTAAATATTTATTGATTTGATACTTGTTGTCCCAGGGACTTTGAAAAGTCCTCTCCAGCACCATAATTCGATAGTGCTAATTCTGCAGCATTCAGTTTTCTTTCTAATCTAATTCTCATAGCTATATATTACAACTCATAAAACCAAAGCTTTAATTGTGTATATATACATATGTATATATATATATATATATATATATATATACATGCATGCACACACACACACATACATATACATTTCTGTACAACTAAATATTTTTTTTTTTGTCAAGAGGTAAATGATTACTAGTCCTTCTTAAAAGTCTTTAATATTTATTGTGGGTTCATAATATCCACCAATCCTTTTTCTATTTTCTAGCAGTCATACATGATAGACTATTGATAAAAAAGGGAAGTTCTCATATACAAATAAAAAGTTAAAGCAATTTTGTCTCTTTAGAATAAATGTTTTTAAACCAAAAAATGGTTATTGTATTCAATAATTAAAAAACAAACAAAAATTAGATTCTATATTTTTATACCCAGAAAAGAAACTTTCCCTTCTCTACTACAGAGTGAACTAAGAAACATGGGTACAATTACGATATGTAATTTTTTGATTGATGGCATGTGTGTGGAATGGCAATAGAGCAATTATTTGAACAAATATAGTTGAAACAGTATGGAATTGAAATTGAGATATTATTCTGATCAATGGTTTGTGATACCTTCGAAAAGAAAGTCTAAACTATTTATTTGTAGAAAGTCTAAGAAATTACAAAATTTTGATAATTTTTCTTTAGGGTTCAAGAGATATATTTATATTCTAGAGGTTTATTGATAAGGATTTTTGTTTCTCTAATTATGTTCTTTCTTCTTCTATAAGGGCAATTTGTAAATCTTTTCATGAGTTCCTTTTAGATATATTTGGTCCATTTTTATGTTTAAAAAATCTTTCTCTTTATAACTCAGGAAACTGAAATACTACAAGGACCAATTGAAATGCCCCTTCCTTTATGTAGCCTTCCTTTGTCAAATACAATGATCTCTGCTCCTTGAAAACTCTCACAGCACCTGACTTTTTCTTCTCATTAGGGAGGCACTGGTGGGAAGTATAGTAGAAAGAGGGCTGAATTTGGAGTCAAAGTGTGTTCAAATTCTAGACTCTGCTCTTTCACTCTTTGAGACCTTAAACAAGCCACAAACACTCTGGAAGTCAGTTCCTTATCCAAAAAAAAAAAAATGGAAAATGGTTATGGGATTGTACTTAAATGACTTCTAATGGTGCATTTCAAGTCAAAAATATTTATTGAGCATCTAATTATGTGTAGGCACTATGTTAAGTGCTAAACATGGGTATCGATATATTTTTATTCTTTTGATACCATATCCTTATTTATTTACTTGTCATATAATTTTAATATCCAGTTGTTCAGAAGTTCTAAGTTGCCATGGATTTCTATGGTAGTCTGGTGAAGACTATGGGTCCCTTCTCAGAATACCATTTTAAGTGCATGAAATAAAATACAAAGGAAATCAATTATGGTGAAATAAAGATGTATGTTTTCTCAATCAAGTTCATGGATACTCTGAAATCTATATCCTAATCTCTTGGGGTTAGTTACTCAGAATTTCTCTTGAGGGGTCATGGACTTCAGAATATATATATATATATATATATATATATATATATATATATATATATTCCCTTATATCTTCCTCTTTTTCAGAAGCACTGTTGAGGCCTAATACATCTTGAGACATCAAAATAGACCAAGGAAGATCTGAATCTCCAAAGGAAAGAAATAGATAAAACATGCAAACTTACACAGAGAATGACAAGATATAAATGGACTGTGATCAATATTAGTATATTATGTTTTTGACAGGGCATAAGAAATATTTAATACAAAATGTTATCTGGGGAAAATAGAAGAAAAATAACAATATCCATGAGAGAATTTAAATAGAGGAGTTTAATACTCTTTTAAAACTGAATTCCAGACCATTGCATTATCAATTATTTATTCCTTGGTATCTTGTTTGTTAGTCTGGTTCTTTTAATTCTGTTACCTTCATAAAGGAAGTGTCAAACAGGGAGAACTAAATAAGTATTCATAATCATTCTTTCTTTTTATAAGTTAGATGAATAAATAAACCATGCCAAAATCCCTTTTGGAAAACTATTTTCTTTTTTTAAATTAAAGCTTTAAAATTTCAAAACATACATATATATATATATATATATGTGTGTGTGTGTGTGTGTGTGTGTGTGTGTGTGTATGTGTGTGTGTATATGTATGTTAAAAATGCAGCCTTACAAAAGCTTGTGTTACAAAATTTATCTCCCCTTGTCCCCAACCCTTCCCCTAGATGGCAAGTAATCTAATATGTTATTCTTTATGTTATTCCACAATTATCATGCCGCACAAGAAAAATCAGATCAAAAGGGAAAAATTGAGAAAGATAATAAAATGCAAGCAAATAACAACAAAAAAGTGAAAATACTATGTTGTGATCTACACTCAATCTCCACAGTCCTCTCTCTGAATGCAGATGGCTCTCTTCATCACAAGACCATTGAAACTGGCATGAATCACTTTGCTGTTGAAAAGAGCCAAGTCCATTATAATAGATCATCATATAATCTTTTTATTGTCATGTACAATGATCTTTTGGTTATTCTCACTTCACTTAGCATCAATTCATATAAGAATCTCCAAGTCTTTTTGAAATCGTCTTGCTGGTCATTTCTTATAGAGCGATAATATTCCATTCCATTCATATATCATTATTTATTCAGCCATTCAACTGATGGACACCCACTCAGTTCCCAGTGGAACTTACAACTACTAAAAAGGCTACCAGAAACATTTTTGCATATGTGGGTCCTTTCCCTCATTTATGATCTCTTTGGGAGACAAGCCCAGTAGAGACATTGCTGGATCAAAGGTTATGCACAGTTTGAATGCTTTTTGAGTATAGTTCCACATTCCTCTCCAGAATGACTGGATCAGCTCACAACTCCAACAACACTATATTAGTGTCCCTGTTTTTCGTCATTCCCTACGAGATTCATCATTAACTTTTCCTGTCATCTTAGCCAATCTGAGAAGCATGTAGTGGTACCAACAAGTTATCTTAATTTCAAATTCTCTGAACAATAGTGATTTAGAGAATTTTCAAATGACTAGAAATGGTTTTAATTTCTTCATCCGAAAATTGTCTGTTCATATCCTTTGACCATTTATCAGTTGGAGAATGGCTTGTATTCTTATAAATTTGAGTCAATTCTCTATATAGTTTGGAAATGAGGCTTTTATCAGAATTCTTGAATGGAAATTTTTTCCCAATTTACTTCTCTTCTAATCTTGTCTGCATTGGTTTTTTTTTGGTACAGAAACCTTTTAACAGTATAATAAAAAAAAATATCCATTTTGTATTCTACAATATAGTCTAGTTCTTCTTTGGCCACAAATTCCTTCCTTCTCCACAGATCTGAGAAGTAGACTATCCTTTATTTTTCTAATTTATTTATAGTATCATTCATTATGTATAAATCATAAATTCATTTTGACTTTATCTTGGTATAGGGTGTGGTGTAGATCATTGCCTAGTTTCTCCCATATTTTATTTTCCAATTCACTTAGATTATCATATTTATTGGTATACCATTGAGCAAAATAGCTCCTAATTATTGTTCTATTTTATTGTTAATTAGTGGAAAGTTCACTCTTTTAATTTTTGATATTATTAATTTAATTTTCTTTTATCTTTTTCCTTTTTCTAATCAAGTTAACTAAAGTTTTATATTTATTTTATTATTTTTTTCATAATACCAACTTTTAGGCTTATTTATTAGTCCAGTAATTTTCTTTCTTTCAATTTTAGTAATCTCCCCTTTTAGTTTCAGAATTTCAAATTTGGTATTTGGGGTTTTTTTTAAGCTTTTTTAGTTGCATGACCAATTCATTGATCTCCTCTTTCTCTATTTTATGAAACTAAACATCTAGGGATATAAACCTTCTCCTAAGAACTGGTCTTCCTACCTCTAATAAATTTTGGTATGTTGTCATTATTGTCATTTTCTTTGGTGAAATTAGCAATTGTCTTGATGATTTGTTGTTTCATGCACTCATTCTTTAGCATTAGATTATTTAGTTTCCAATTAATATTTGGTTTATTTTCCCCGGCCCTTTATTATAGGTAAATTTTATTGCATCGTGATGTAAAAATGATTCATTTATGTGGTGTTCTTGTTCTCAAAACAGAGCCATGTGATAAAAGTTCAGGTCTTTTATTGTCTCCAATATAGCCCAGTTAGTTTTCTTAGAGGCCTATTTCTCTGCTTGGTTCTAAGAGCTCTTGCAGCTTTGTCCTTTGCTTCTGCCTCTGCTTTCTTCAGCCACCAGCCAGCCAAGTGGAAAATGGAATGAATCTCGCTTGCCTATAAGAGAGGGCTTCTGGCTCTCAATCTGCCAAAGTGCTCTGTATCTGTCCAGTTTAATTCAGCTGAACTCCCTTAACTGGGCCTTTGCTTTCTTCTTACATATCAGAGAGTGGGATTATGGGATATCTCCCAGCATGCTCTCTGGCCCTAAGAGCTTCAAGGGAAGTGTGAATTCAGATATCTCATACTAAACCCTGAAATTTCCCAAATGTGTGAACTCCAATGAGTAAAGGTGTGAACATAAGCATTGTATCAATTACATTGAGTTAATACTAGGATTTCAACACATTTAGTATTTCTGCATTTCTGCATTTGATTTTGAGGGATTTGTGCCCTAATAAGTGGTTAGTTTTTGTGTAAGTTCCATGTACCACCAAGAAAAAGTATATTCTTTTCTGTATTCATTCAATTTTCTCTACAGGTCTAGCATACCTAACATCTAAAATTCTATTTACCTCTTTAACTTCTTTCTGATTTATTTTGTAGTTCAATTTATCTACTTCTATTAGACCAAGGTTGAAATCCCCCCACTAGTATAGTTTTGCTGTCTATTTCTTCTTGCAGCTGTCTTAATGTCTCTGAGGAACTTGGATGCTATACAACTTGGTATATATGTTAATATTGATACTATTTCATTATCTATGGTACGCTTTAACAGGATGAAATTTCCTTCCTTATCTTTTTTTAATTAGATCTATTTTTATTTTTGTTTTATCTGAGATAAGGATCACTACCTCTGCTTTTTTCTACTTCAGCTGAATTATAACAGATTCTGCTCCAGTCTTTTTACTTTTACTCTGCATGTATCACTATGCTATAAATGTGTTTATTTTGTAAAAATAAAATGTGTTTTATTGTAAGATTCTGGCTTTTAATTCAGTCTGCTATCCACTTCCATTTTAATGGGAGATTTCATCCCATTTACATTCAAAGATAAAATAACTAATTTTGTATTTGCTGCCATCTAATTTCCCCCAAATTATGTTTTTCTCTTTCCCCTTTTCCTAACTCACCAGTGTTTTGCTTCTGACCATCACCTCCCTTTATCTGCCCCACATTTTTATAGCCCTCCTTTTGTATCCCTTTACCTTTCTACTTCTGCTCTTCCTTCTATTATCTCCTACTTTCCTCTTCCCTTTCTCTTTCTACTTTCCTGTAGAAAGTGACAGGTTTCTATATAAAGCTAAATATGTCTGATATTCTTTCTTTGAGCCAAATCTGATGAGATTAATAATCACACAATGCTCATAACTCTCTCTTCTCCCCCTCAATTGTAATAGGTCTTTTTTTTGTCTCTTCATGTGATATAATTTACTCCATTTACCCCATCATACCTTCCCTTCCTTCATCTTCCAGTACAATTCTTTTTCTACCTATAGCTTCTATTTTATGTCATCAATATAAATTATACCTATATCCTTTAGGTATTCCCTTAGCAAATATATAGTACTCAAGAGTTAAATGTGTCATCTCCTCATATAGGCATGTAAACATTCTTAGACAAGAGGCAGTCATAAGTTTTATGGAGGGAGGGAAAGTATAGAGATGAGGATTCTTATTCAGGCAAATTTAATTGGTTTGATATCTCTGATGTAACAGAAATTGTTGTTGCTAGGTATTAGCTGAGAGAGGTAATACAAATGGAATATGAAAGTTTTCTAGGAATAGAAGGAAAAAAAAGTTATACCCAATATTTAAAAAAGAAGGAAGCAATTGAGTCTGAGATGAGCACAGATTCCAAATTTTGGAAATACACTGGCTAACAGTATATCACATTCCTCAGGACTTCCATTTATTGCCTTTCATTGTTAATATATGAATACTTCATCTCTTTTTCCAGACATATGTTTCTTTCATAATATATTTTATAATATTTATGGACTACTAGCCCACACAATTCTTATAAGATGTCTTTTCAGCTTTAGTTTTATCCCAATGTAGATATTCAAATGTAATGAATTTAATTTTTTTTCTTTCAAAATTCCATTGACTGTTAGTAATGTTCCATTGAAAAGACAATTCAATGTGTTTGCTATCTTTTATGAATAATAAACTTCCATTTCATTTCATATGAGATCATAACCTTAGAATATAATGAATAGTACTATTTTGGGGGTATTAAGGCTAGTTACAAATAATTACATTACCTAAAAATTATTTTAAATGTTTAATTTCATTTATTTAATTGTAGATTTAAATGTTTAAGAAAGTTTTGTTCCAGTCTTAATAAAACTGAAAGGACTTCCGGCCAAGATGGCGGAGAGGAAATACACTTCTGTGTAATCTCCGTGTTTTTCTCTCACTATTCATTTCATTTCATGCCTCTGAATTAATGCTCGACTGAAAAAAAACCATACAATTACTTACCAAGAGAAACCATCCTTGAGACTCGTCAAGAAAAGTCTGTTTTTGCGCGAGGGCGGGGACGGTATTTGGAAGCAGTCTGCGGGCAGCAGCTGCAACCAGAGCACAGATAGCAGCTCAGAACCGGGTGGAGCGGAGAGGGGGTAGGACGCGATCGCAGCCGTCTCTGCGGTGAGAGCTTTGCTATAGGAGCAAGTCAGCAGCCCAGCAGAGAAGCTAAAAACACCGGGGGTGAAGAATACAATCCCAAACAGCTGGAATTTCTCGGGACCTGGCCACCCCTCCCCCACAGTGTCTTAGCCCGCTCGGATCTCAGAGCGCTCGGATCTCAGTGCGCAGGCGCCATAGCACAGTAGGACCTGTGCCTCACGAATACCCTGCCCCTCCCCCAAAGAAAGCAGCCTCCATTCAAGGGGTTTTTTTTCCTTCTGTTTCTTTGATAGTTTGTCTTTGATAAATAGACAGAATGAGCAAGAAACTGAAAAAGAATTTAACCCTGGACAGCTTTTATACAGATAAAGAGCAGACTCCAAACCCTGAGGAGACTAAAAACAAACAGTCCCCAGGTGAATCCCCGAAAGAGGAGACCTTATGTCCCTCAGCACAGATGAATCTCATGGAGGAAATTAAAAAGGCTCTCACAAGGGAGCTAGAAGAAAAATGGGAAAAGGAGAGGGAGGCTCTGCAAAAGGAGAGGGAGGCTTGGCAAAAGAGCCTGGAGAAGGCAGTTAAAGAGAGAGTGGATAAAGAAACCAAATCCTTGAAAAATAGGATTAGTGAACTGGAAACAGAAAACAGCTCTCTAAAAAACAAAATTGGCGAAATGGAAAAAAATTCCACAGAACAAAAGAACTCAATTGGACAATTAGAAAAAGATCTTAAAAAAGTGAGTGAAGAAAATACCTCACTGAAAATCAGGGTCGAACAATTGGAATTGAATGACTCGAGGAGACAAGAAGAATCAGTCAAGCAAATCCAAAAAAATCAAACAATGGAAAAGGATGTGAAATACCTTCTGGGGAAGACAACAGACCTGGAAAACAGATCCAGGAGAGACAACCTGAGAATCATCGGACTTCCAGAAAAGTATGATGAAAAAAAAAGCCTGAACACTATCTTCCAGGAAATTATCAAAGAGAACTGCCCAGAAGTCATAGAAACAGAAGGTAAAATAGACATTGAAAGAATTCATTGATCCCCTACTGAAAGGGATCCTAAAATCAAAACACCAAGGAATATAGTGGCCAAATGCCAGAACCCTCAGGCAAAGGAAAAAATACTGCAAGCGGCTAGAAAAACCCAATTCAAGTATCAAGGAGCCACAATAAGGATCACCCAGGATCTGGCAGCATCCACATTAAAGGATCGAAGGGCCTGGAATATGATATTCCGAAAGGCTAAGGAACTTGGTATGCAACCAAAAATAACTTACCCAGCGAGATTGAGCATCTTTTTCCAGGGAAGAAGATGGACATTCAACGAAATAAGCGAATTTCATCTATTTCTGATGAAAAAGCCAGAACTTAACAAAAAATTTGATCTACAAGCACAGAACTCAAGAGAAATCTAAAAAGGTAAAGATTAATCTTGGGAACTATATTTCGGCTGTAAAGATGTATAAAGAATACATGTATACCTTGTTCTAGAAACTAGTTGTGGAAAGGACATTGTACTAGAAAAAAGGGAAAGTGGGGGTACTACATTTCATGAAGAGGCAAAGAAAACCTAGTATATCTGAGAGAAAGAATGGAGAGGAATGAAAATAGTGAGTATTTTACTGCTTTCAGAATTGGCATTAAGAGAAGAATTTTAGACATATTCAATCTATGGTGAAACTTCTCCCACCTCATTGAAAAGTGAGAAGGGAAAAGTGAAAAAGGAAGGAATAAGCTAAGTGGAAGGGAATACGGTAACTGGGAGGGAAAGGGGTAAGTTGGGGGGGGGAACTCTAAGGGGGGGGAGGGATACTGAAAAAGGGAGGGCTGTGAGAAGCAAGGGGAGCTCACAAGCTTAATACTGGGAAGGGGGGTAAGGGAGGGGGTAAGGGAGTAAGAAGGGAGAAAAGCATAAACCGGGGTTAACAAGATGGCAAGTAATACAGAATTGGTCATTTTAACCATAAATGTGAATGGGGTAAACTCCTCTATAAAGAGGAAGCGGTTAGCAGAATGGATTAAAAGCCAGAATCCTACAATATGTTGTATACAGGAAACACACCTGAAGCGGGGTGATACATGCAGGTTAAAGGTAAAAGGTTGGAGCAAAATCTACTATGCTTCAGGAGAAGCCAAAAAAGCAGGGGTAGCCATCCTGATCTCAGATCAAGCTAAAGCAAAAATTGATCTAATCAAAAGAGATAAGGAAGGGCACCATATCTTGCTAAAGGGTAGAATGAATAATGAAGAAGTATCTATATTAAATATATATGCACCAAGTAGTGTAGCATCTAAATTCCTAAAAGAGAAATTAAGAGAGCTGCAAGAAGAAATAGACAGTAAAACTATAATAGTGGGAGATCTCAACCTTGCACTCTCAGAATTAGATAAATCAAACCACAAAATAAATAAGAAAGAAGTCAAAGAGATAAATAGAATACTAGAAAAATTAGATATGATAGATCTCTGGAGAAAATGTAATGGGGACAGAAAGGAGTACACCTTCTTTTCAGCAGTTCATGGAACTTATACAAAAATTGATCATATATTAGGACATAAAAACCTCAAACTCAAATGCAGTAAGGCAGAAATAGTGAATGCATCCTTTTCAGACCATGATGCATTGAAAATTACATTCAATAAAAAGCCACAGGAAAGTAGACCAAAAAATAATTGGAAACTAAATAATCTCATACTAAAGAATGATTGGGTGAAACAGCAAATTATAGACATAATTAATAACTTCATCCAAGAAAATGATAATAATGAGACATCATACCAAAATGTATGGGATGCAGCCAAAGCGGTAATAAGGGGAAATCTCATATCTCTAGAGGCCTATTTGTATAAAATAGAGAAAGAGAAGGTCAATGAATTGGGCTTGCAACTAAAAATGCTAGAAAAGGAACAAATTAAAAACCCCCAATCAAACACTAAACTTGAAATTCAAAAAATAAAAGGAGAGATCAATAAAATTGAAAGTAAAAAAACTATTGAATTGATTAATAAAACTAAGAGTTGGTTCTATGAAAAAACCAACAAAATAGACAAACCCTTAATAAAGCTGATTAAAAAAAGGAAAGAGGAAAATCAAATTGTTAGTCTTAAAAATGAAAAGGGAGAACTCACCACTAACGAAGAGGAAATTAGAGCAATAATTAGGAGTTACTTTGCCCAACTTTACGCCAATAAATTCGACAACTTAAATGAAATAGAAGAATACCTCCAAAAATATAGCTTACCTAAACTAACAGAGGAAGAAGTAAATATCCTAAACACTCCTATCTCAGAAAAAGAAATAGAACAAACTATCAATCAACTCCCTAAGAAAAAAACCCCAGGACCAGATGGATTTACATCTGAATTCTATCAAACATTTAAAGATCAATTAACTCCAATGCTAAATAAACTATTTGAAGAAGTAGGGATTGAAGGAGTCCTACCAAACTCCTTTTATGACACAGATATGGTACTGATACCTAAACCAGGTAGGCTGAAAACAGAGAAAGAAAATTATAGACCAATCTCCCTAATGAATATTGATGCTAAAATCTTAAATAAAATATTAGCAAAAAGATTACAGAAAATCATCCCCAGGATAATACACTATGACCAAGTAGGATTTATACCAGGAATGCAGGGCTGGTTCAATATTAGGAAAACTATTAACATAATTGACTATATCAACAACCAACCAAACAAAAACCATATGATCATTTCAATAGATGCAGAAAAAGCATTTGATAAAATCCAACAGCCATTCCTAATAAAAACACTTGAGAGCATAGGAATAAAAGGACTTTTCCTTAAAATAGTTAGGAGCATATATTTTAAACCTTCAGTAAGCATCATATGCAATGGGGAAAAACTGGAACCTTTCCCGGTAAGATCTGGAGTGAAGCAAGGTTGCCCACTATCACCATTATTATTCAATATTGTATTAGAAACACTGGCCTCTGCAATAAGAGTCGAGAAAGAGATTAAAGGAATTAGAGTAGGCAATGAGGAAACCAAACTATCACTCTTTGCAGATGATATGATGGTATACCTAGAAAACCCCAGAGATTCTACTAAAAAGCTATTAGAAATAATTCATAATTTTAGCAAAGTAGCAGATACAAAATAAATCCCCATAAATCCTCAGCATTCTTATACACCACCAACAAAATCCAAGAGCAAGAGATACAAAGAGAAATTCCATTCAAAATAACTGTTGATAGCATAAAATATTTGGGAATCTACCTACCAAAGGAAAGTCAGGAATTATATGAGCAAAATTACAAAAAAGTTTTCACACAAATAAAGTCAGACTTAAATAATTGGAAAAATATTAAGTGCTCTTGGATAGGCCGAGCAAATATAATAAAGATGACAATACTCCCTAAACTAATCTATTTATTTAGTGCTATACCAATCAGACTTCCAAGAAAATATTTTAATGGTTTAGAAAAAATAACAACAAAATTCATATGGAACAATAAAAAGTCGAGAATCTCAAGGGAATTAATGAAAAAAAATCAAATGAAGGTGGTCTAGCTGTACCTGATCTAAAATTATATTATAAAGCAGCAGTCACCAAAACCATCTGGTATTGGCTTAGAAATAGATTAGTTGATCAGTGGAAAAGGTTAGGTTCACAAGACAGAATAGTCAACTATAGCAATCTAGTGTTTGACAAACCCAAAGATTCTAAATTTTGGGATAAGATTTCATTATTTGATAAAAACTGCTGGGATAACTGGAAATTAGTATGGCAGAAATTAGGCAAGGACCCACACTTAACACCACATACCAAGATAAGATCAAAATGGGTCCATGACCTAGGCATAAAGAACGAGATTATAAATAAATTAGAGGAACATAGGATAGTTTATCTCTCAGACTTGTGGAGGAGAAAGAAATTTGTGACCAAAGATGAACTAGAGACCATTACTGATCACAGAATAGAAAATTTCGATTACATCAAATTAAAAAGCCTTTGTACAAACAGAACGAATGCAAACAAGATTAGTAGGGAAGTAACTAACTGGGAAAACATCTTTACAATTAAAGGTTCTGATAAAGGCCTCATTTCCAAAATATATAGAGAACTGACTCAAATTTATAAAAAATCAAGCCATTCTCCAATTGATAAATGGTCAAAGGATATGAACAGACAATTTTCAGATGAAGAAATTGAAACTATTACCACTCACATGAAAGAGTGTTCCAAATCACTATTGATCAGAGAAATGCAAATTAAGACAACTCTGAGATATCACTATACTCCTGTCAGATTGGCTAAGATGACAGGAAAAAACAATGTTGAATGTTGGAGGGGATGCGGGAAAACGGGGACATTGATGCATTGTTGGTGGAGTTGTGAACGAATCCAGCCATTCTGGAGAGCGATCTGGAATTATGCCCAAAAAGTTATCAAACTGTGCATACCCTTTGATCCAACAGTGTTTCTATTGGGCTTATACCCCAAAGAGATACTAAAAAAGGGAAGGGGACCTGTATGTGCCAAAATGTTTGTAGCAGCCCTGTTTGTAGTGGCTAGAAACTGGAAAATGAATGGATGCCCATCAATTGGAGAATGGCTGGGTAAATTGTGGTATATGAATGTTATGGAATATTATTGCTCTGTAAGGAATGACCAGCAGGATGAATACAGAGAGGCTTGGAGAGACCTACATGGACTGATGCTAAGTGAGATGAGCAGAACCAGGAGATCATTATACACTTCGACAACGATATTGTATGAGGATGTATTCTGATGGAAGTGGATTTCTCTGACAAAGAGACTTAACTGAGTTTCATTGGAGAAATGATGGACAGAAACAGCTACACCCAAAGAAGGAATACTGGGAAATGAATGTGAACTATTTGCATTTTTGATTTTCTTCCCGAGTTATTTTTACCTTCTGAATCCAATTCTCCCTGTGCAACAAGAGAACTGTTTGGTTCTGCAAATATGTATTGTATCTAGGATATACTGCAACATGTTTAGCATATATAGGACTGCTTGCCATCCTGGGGGGGGGGGAGGAGGGAGGGAGGGGAAAAAACGAAACATAAGTGATTGCAAGGGATAATGTCGTGTAGAAATTATCCTGGCATGGATTCTGTCAATGCGAAGTTATTATTAAATAAAATAAAATTTATTATAAAAAAAAAATAAAACTGAAAAAAAAACCATTGATAGAAAATAAAATGAAGTTATAAAAGTATCTGTGAAAATGTATAAATGAGCCTCAATAAACATCTTAACTAAACAGATTTCAGTACTGATGCTGGCAATACCATAGAATGAATCACAGTAACATAGCTAGTTTTTTTCCTGAGATATTTTGCAAAAAGTTTTTGTAAAAATAAATGAGTTCATGGCAGCTAGATAGTGCAGTGGATAGAGCACCAGCCCTGAAGTCAGGAGAACCTGAGCTCAAATCTGGCTTTAGATACTTAACGCTTCCTAGCTGTGTAACCTAGGCAAATCATTTAATCCCAATTGCCTCAGCAAAAAACAAAATAAATGAGTGGTCCCCTTAAAGATGATAACTTTTGATTTGCAATTTGAATCTTTATCTGTTAAAGTAAAAAAAGTGATACATTCTAATAAAATCATTGTACCTAAGATTTCTAAATATTGCTAGGTTTCCCACATATAACTAGATATCATTTTGATAGGTCATGTCTGTCAAATGGGCTAATCAGGAAGGTGAATGCAGCAGGGTCTTTTGGTAACACAGTGAATTTATATTCATCAATTTAATTCTGGAAACATAGAATGAAAGACACTTAACTGATGGTAATTTCTACAGAAAAGTTATGAGGGGTTCAGTTAATAACAACATAAATGGATCAAAGCTAAAGCTAAAATAATGCAATAAAGCAGATAAATCCATTATCTGCTTAAACTGGTGTATAGCTAAACTTAACCATATTCCTTTTCTGTGCAATTCATGCCAGTCTTCTTCCTTGGATCATCTAATATGGATGGCTTCTTCTTCTGAAAGAATAGTGTCAAACAGTGGAAAGAGAGCTAGCTTTGGAGTCCAAGTCCCCTTATCAGTGACTGTTTATTTGACCTTGAACAAATGCTTTAGTCCTAAGTTTGTTCAAGCATAAAATGAAAATATTTATAATGAAGGCCTAACCCAAAGAACTGATCAAATATTTACCAATCATAGTTTGGATGTTTTATCCATTTAGTTTTTCCTAGGTGGATTGCTAGATTGCAATTTTTATAATAGCTAATAGTTAATATTTTTGCAAATAACAATTTAAGACTTAAAAAGTACATTTCAAAATTCATGTCACATTCATGTCACAAATTCCTTGGAAGACATTTTTCATTTGTTTTTTGCAGGTGAGGAAATTGAAGCACAAAAGAATTAAATGACTCCCAGAGTCCCATAGTTAATAATTATCTAAGACAATATTCAAACTCAACCTTTCTTAACTCCAAATCTAGCAGATTTTCCTATGGATCACATTGAAAAGGGACAGTAATATTTTGGCATGACATACATTCATTTGAACTCTGCAGTGCATTGTCCAGGACAACATCAACCTCTTTGGTAAGAAGATATTTCTTAGTTTCATATATTACTTGAAGATAATTGGAAGATATTTGATAATTGAAAATAATGAAAGATAATTGAACAAAAGTTTGTGTGTATGTTGATTGTTTGTTTTTGCATTCTTTTAGTATCTCTAATGATTAGCACAGCACCTCACATATAGAAAGTGTGAAAAAAATGGTTTTTGGCTTACTTTTATGTTTTCTTTGATAAGAAATTATGAGGATCCTAGAGTCTAAGAATAGGAAAGTAGTAATTCAGCTACACTCTGTCTGGCTCAGAGCCCACTTGAAGAATTGTGTTTAATTCTGTTCACCACATTTTAAGAAGGACTTAAATAAAACAGAAAGTCAAGAGAAGAGTAAATGGAATCATAAAAGATTTTAAAGTCATCATATAAAAATCAACGGAAGGAACTGGATTTCTTTAGTCTCAAAGGCTTGTGGGATGGGGTGAGGAGTAATGTAGTTAGAATTTCTCTTCATAAAATCATAAAAGCAAACATTTAGGTTGGAAGAAATCTAAGAGGTTACCTAACCCAGTCCACTCTTAAAGGTGAGGAAATTAAAGTTGAGAAGGGGATTAATCTAAGGTCGCAAAGACACTGAATGTCAGATGTGGGATTCAAACCCAAGTCCCACTGACACTGATTTCAGTGTTCTTTCCCTTGCTATGCATAACCTTTAAAATAATAGCTTTTATTAAAGAATATTTTTACTAGGAATCACCATTATCAGATTTAAGTGCTAGACTGCAATATTTCACTGGATAATCGAGAAGTGTTTTAGACTTCTAGTAGGACTACATGGTTTTAAAACCATAAGCAGCTGGTATGTATCTACTTGGAATCATAATAATGTGTAGTTTTTTATTTTAAAAAAAGCTTGAAGAAGCAAGGAAGTGTAGCATATTTTGTGTTTATCAGTAGATGGATGATATTGGGATGAGGAATTTAAATGACTAAGGAAGCTTGGGCATTCTCCTTCCTGCACTGGAAGAGATCTGAACTAGATGAATTCTCCCACTTGAGGGAAAAACTGCCCTGACATCTGTCTTCAAAAGCTAATTGGTTATGAACAATTCACAGCCTCTTCTAGGAGAAGTAGTAGGGCAGCAGCTAGGTTGTACAGTGGATAGAGCACCAGCCTTGAAGTTAGGAGGACCTGAGTTCAAATCTGGGACCAGACACTTAACACTTCCTACCCATATGACCCTGGGCAAGTCACTTAACCCCAATTGCTTCAAAAACAGAGAAGTAGTAGGGGATAGTGGATAGTCTTTACAGTTTGTAATTAAAAGAGATCTAGATGCAAATACTGCCAATGACAATTGGCATCTATATGACCCTAACTAAAGGACCATTCAATCTCTTTGCACCTCAGTTTTCTCTTCCACAAAGTACAATTTCTACAGTACCTATCTGTCTGGGGTTGTTTTAGAGTTCAAATGAAATAATGTATGTAAAGTGTTTTGCTTATTTCAAAGTACATTTTTTCCTCAATTCTTCTTGTATTCACTTTTATGTACTTTTTGAATCCCTCACAGTAATTTCTTCATAGGCAGGGCCAGCCACAGAAGGCGTTCTCCTCTTTTTTGTTTGTATAAAGCTTTTCATGGCCACTGGGTACTCCCTCCCCCCAACACTCCCACAAACAATATCTTTGTTCAAGGTAGTAAGTAAATCATTGGAGTTCAGAATATTTTTCTTTGATGGAAGGGATTTTGCTTTCAAGTCTTGGTATATTACCTAATATACAATACCTCTGCATGACCCCTGCACCCCTCCACACACACCTTTTTTTCTTCATACTTTCCATCATAAACATTTAATATTGCATTGTGATTGACTATGGTGTTTTTACCAGCATCAGCAGCAGATCATAATATCCTGGTTTTTTCCCTTCGCATTCGCTATATTCATACTTAGTTTGGTAAATTATTTATCAGCAGTGAAGTTAGATTTTTTTCCTACTGGTTTCCTATTTTCTTTCTCCTTAATTATCACAGCTAAGCTTTTTTAGACTCAAGTTCTGATTGAATAAACAGTTGAAATGAGCCCTGTGAATATTTTATACCAATTGAGTATGGCTTCAGTGTTGCTTTGGTGTCTTGTCAGTGTGGTGCTTGATGATGATAAGGGTGAGGGGTACATATGAGAGGCGTGATTAATGGTTTGGGAGCTATTATTCTTTCTATAGTAAAATGTCATGAAGTTAGAACCTGGGTTTTACCAGACATTTGTCTCAATAGGGATGCTCTCTCTGTCTGCTCATCAAATATCATTAAATTGAAATGTTGAATTTCTGTCCAGAGTCCATAGCTTAGTTAATGGCTATGTTCAGTTTCCTCTCTCAGTTCACAATTCATCAATAGCCCATTATGCTAATGTTATCTTTCCCTCCCAAACCAGCACACACAAAGAAAACCACTATTTTATAAAATTGGTGGTTTTAAATTAACTGTCATTAGGAAAAGGTCATTTTTTTTCAAAAATGATCTGAAAAGCACATTCAAAATTCTAAGGGTATGATTATCTTTTTTTCTTTACTATTGACCAGACCTAATTTTTTTTAATAAAAAGGAAAAGAATTGGTGAGAACTGGTATTTGATATACTAGGGTATGATTCTCTTAACTCAGTTTTTGCTCATATTGAAAGTGAAAGCTAATATTCTGTAAAGAAATGCTAGAATTCACCAATTGTATTTTCAAGGTTATTTTTTTCTGAATGTTCTACATTATATCACACCTATTTTTTATTGTTTATTGTATTAATTTCACTAAATAAGAAAAAAAGACAAAAAAAAAGATGACCACCTTTTCCTCTGAAGGATTATACTCAGTTTTGCTTTGTAGGTGATTCTTGATTGTAATTTTAGCTCCATTGTTCTCTGGAATATCATATTCCAAGGCCTCCAGTCCTTTAATGTAGAAGTTGCTAAATCTTATCTTATCCTGAGTGTGATTTCATTATATTTGAATTATTTCTTTTTGGATACTTGTAATATTTTATTTGGCTATAATATTCCTGGGAGTTTTCATTTTGAGATTTCGTTCAGGAGGTGATTCTTTCTATTTTACTCTCTATTTCTAGAATATCAGGATAATTTCTTGAAATAAAATGTTCAGATTCTTTTTTTGATTGTGATTTTTGGGTAGACCAATAATTTTTAAGTTATCTCTCTTGGAACCATTTGCTTGGTCAACTGACCAATTGTTTTTCCAATGAGATATTTTGCATTTTTTCATGGTTTTGTTTTTGCTTTATTGCATCTTGGTTTCTCATAAGGTCATTAACTTCCATTTGCTATATTCTAATTTTTAAGGAAGTATTTTCCTCAGTGAGCTTTTGTACCTCCTTTCCCAATTGGCCAATTTTGCTTTTCAAGGCTTTCTTCTCCTTATTACCTTTTTTGCATTTCCTTTTGCATCTCTTTCAATTCTTTTGCTATTTTTTTCTCTATTGCTCTTATTTGATTATCATAATCCCTTTTGAGCTGTTCCATGACATGAACCCAATTCTTATTTTTCTTAGAGGCTTTGGATGTTGGAGCTTTGACTTTGTTATCATCTTCTAAATGTGTGTTTTTATCTTCCTTGTCACCATAATAACTTTCAATAGTCATAAACTTTGTTGTCTGCTCATTTTCTTAGTCTATTACTCAACTTTTAGCTCTTTATTAAAGCAGGGCTCTGTTTCTAGGCTAGAGGGTGCATTGTCCTAAGCTTTAGGGTTTTTTGCAGCTGTTTTCAGAAATTCTTTTTTAAGATCCTGACTACAATCATTCTTTTCTGCCCTGAAGTTATAAGAAGTGTCCCTGCCCCACTGTAGCTGTAAAGTCTAGTTATGCTGAATCAACTAAGTTGCTGATGCTTGGGCCCTGGGCTTGAGATGGGGCTACACTGGCATAACATGCACTGGGATTGCACAAGACTGCATATCAGATTTGCACCCTGTTGCCACAGATCCTTTCCATTGACCTTCCAAGCACTCCTTGGTTTTTCTGGGACTGAGAGGTTCAGAAAGTTCAGAAGTCTCTAGCACCACTGATCATTAAAAGGTCCTGCCTTGCTGACTCTGGCGTCCAGCTGGGGCCAGGGCTGGGCTAGGCTTGGTGCAGATAGTGCTGAGATTATAGGGAAGACCTCCATCCTGTTGCATAGACCTTTTCTGCTAATCTTCTAAATCTTCTGGTGTCTCTAAACTGAGAAGTCAGGAAGTCTCCAGCACTGCCACTGATTCAGAGGGCAAACTAGGGCTGGGTCATTGGCTGGGTAGTGTCAGAAACTGTACTGGGACAGCCTATACTGGTACTACATGTTGGAATCCCACCCTGGTGTCAGAGACCTTTCCTGCTGATCTTGTAAATTCTTTTTGGCCAGAAAATCTATCTTTTGGAGTTTCTAAATTTTGTTTAGAGTTATTATTTAAAGGAATTTGGAGCAGTTTAGGAGAAAGGTTGAGTGAGTTCCTACTTTTACTCAGCCATTGTGCCTCCCACTCATAAATCACTCTGGTAATTCATGTGATCTTCAGACTTCTGCAGATTCAGCAGGAATTCGATTCTAAGTACATGAGTTTTTTTATATCAATAGGTGAGTGAAAAGTTGTAAAGGGTCAATCAAGTACTAGGAATAGCTGAGTTGCCTTTTAGAGAAAACTGATGCATATTGAAGAAATTAGAGAGCTGCAATACATGATAATAGTCTTTATTTTATTCATGCTCTTCTATAATGTTCACTTTCACTCATTTTAATAAAGCCTTCCAAGTAGTATCATTCTTTTTCATTAATACCAAATTCTATGGAATGGTATTCCATTCCATACTATTAAATAATACTATTTATCCTTAAACACTATTATATTATTTATATTTCCCATGATATGACAGAATTTTGGGGAAAAATCAGCTTTCAATATACTGAGTACTAAATTATGTTATTACTTTTTTTATTAGTCACATCTATAACTTCTTTTATATTCAATGAACAAGTAGGATACCAAATTTGCAGAATATTGTGATTTGGAAGGACCATCAGTGGCTACCTGCTCTAAGCCATACAACTATAACATTATCTATAAGTAATCATTGTATCTCTATCTGAAGATGTTTGAAGAAAGTGAACTCAGCACTTCTAGACTTCCATTTTGGGCAAGCGCTAATCCTTCCACATGAGAAATCTTCAAACACTTGACATTTATCATGTCTCCTTGTGACTTCCATTTTCAACTATAACAAAATCTAGTCCTTATAATTTGTAAATTCTAGTGCCTTCTTAATCCTCAGTGCTTTTTTCTAGACACTCTTTTAGTGTTTTATTATTCTTTGTAAGCTGAAATACCCAAAATTAAATACAAAATTCAATATGATGCTGGATAATAGCAGGATATACTGAGATTCAATGAAGCCTAAAATTGAATTAATTTTTTTTTGTCTGCCATATGACGCTACTTATTCATATTGATACTATAGTCAATTAATCACCACCCCCAACATCTCCTTCATAAAGATTATTGTCTAATCACACATTCCCCATCTGGTATTGGCATGATTGAATTTATTTGTATCCAAGAATAAAGTTTTACATTTGAAAAATTTCATCTCAGTATTCCAGACTGAGAGTATCCTTTTGTATTCTCTGATATTCAATATACCAGGTATTATTCTAAAATTTGTGTTTTTTATGTAATCACTGATAAAAAATATTAAATAGTACCAAGTCAAGGATAGCTTGGAAGGGTACTAACTCTAGTAGTAACTAGAAACCTTAGATCATCACACTGACATTGAGACAATTATAATTATAATTAAGTAGTCCAAATTCAGCCATCTAATCCAGTGGTTTTCAAACTTTTGTGTTCAGTATCTTTATCCTATTAAAAATTATTGAGGATCTCTCCAAAAAGTTTTTGTTTATCTGTGTTATATTTATAGACATTTACCATATTGGAAATAAAAACTATTTTTGAATTTGTAGACCCTCTAAAAGAGTTTCAGAGATCCCCAAGATTCTCTAGACCATACTTTGAGAACCACTGAATCAGTTTGAATTCGTCTAATTGGATTATTGTCTAGCCCATATCACTCCAATTTCTCTATGAGAATTGTGTGAAATATTTTTCAAAAACTAATCTAAAGTCTGAAGTACGTGTGTCCATAATACTACTCTCATACACTTGTTTTATAATCCTATAATAAAAAAGAAATTGAATTCTTTCCTGACCTGTTTTTGATGAACTGAGGCAGGCATTTTGTAATCACAGTTTCATTTTTAGATGTTTGCTAGCTATTTCTTTAATAATTAATTAATTCTAGAATTTTCCTAGCAATTGAAGTTAAGCTTACTGGCCTACATTTGGTGACCTTGTTTTCTTCCAAAAGAAGGATATCTACCATTTTCAAATATTGTAATAGCTCCTCCTTTTTTCATACTGTTTCACATACTATTGAAGGTAGTTCAGAAAGCACATCTCATAATTCTTATAAAATGTAGTTTATCTGAATCAGATGAAATGGAATCATCAAAGGAAGACAAGTGATGTTTTGTTATCTCTTCATATATCTTGGTAAAATAAGTCATTTTTGTTCTGACATTTCCAATGCAAAGGTCATCCTCTTTTGTAGAAAAAGAAAACTAAGAATCTGAGATGCTTTTTGTCTTTGATGTCATTTGTCAACATCCCTTTCATTCCAAAGAATAATTCTGTCCTCTCTTTAACTCTCTTTTCTCCCTCACTACAGCTAAAACAAACAACACCAAAACCCCTTCTATTTTGTCCATAGCTTCTCTTGACAACTTTAGCTTATTTCAAGTTTTAGCATTCTTTCCAATATATTTTACAAAATCATGGAATTCATTCTCTGCTTTATTTCTATCTTCTGTGTTTATTTTTTAAAGTTTAAGTTGGTTTGTGAGGTTTTTGTGACCCTACATTGATCTCTTCAAATAAATCCTATTTCTTCCTCACTGGAATTGTTTCACTTTGTGTTTTCAGAAATTAATTTTGAGCATGCCATATTATTTCTATACTGACTTCCTCTATTTTACTTAAGTCCATACTATCCTACCTATGTATCTTTTGAACACAGAAATCCTTCTTCAATTCTAGGGTGCATGTAAGATTAATGAGATCCTGGGTCACTAGGTAATACTGGCAGAAAAAGTCTGAAGTACTTTACTCCCTGAAGCAGGCAGGGAAGGCACTGCCGGGGATCACTTCAACCTTATAGTATGTTATACAGTCATTTCTCTCTCATCTTGTATTTATGAAATTTACCATTTTTGTGCCAAAGATGATATTTTAATTTTGTTTAATTGCCTCTTTGCCAATCTATACTCTTACAACTGCAGTTCTATAATAGACATTTTGAAATAGATATCCAATAGACATCTGAAGCTCAACTTGATAAAAACTGAACTCATTTTCCACTCAACTCCTCCTTCCAAAGTTCCCTACTACAAAACAATAATTAAGCCAATATGTGTAACACTTTTTCCCTAGCAAATTTATCTATTTTCAATACACATTGCTTTATAAATCATGTTGGGAGAGAAAAATCAGAGTAAAAGAGAAAAACTATGTGTAAAGAGCTGAAACTCTGAATAAGTGCACTGAAATCAGACAACCGAACACTTAAGACTAATTTCCTATTGGATAATACTCTATTAGCATATGCTTGGAAAAATCACCCTTATTCTATGCTGGCTCAATCTTTTGTTGCATACAGATAATCACAGAAGGGATTAGGGGGTGGAGTAAAACAAGCCAGAGTCACTTTGAAGGAGGACCAGGAGAAGGGAAGTCTGTTGCTGGAGAACATGTGGCAGTTTTGTCGATCTCTTTCACTTCTCCTCCTAAAGACCAAGTGTGGTGTTCTTTTTCTTCTTTAAAATATATAATATGATGATTCTCTCTGGGAGTGAGCAGGTTTCTTGGGGAGGTTTTCTGGAGGCAGCCTTAGGTTTGGTTAAGAATAATAATCACCCAAAACGCAGCCAGGTGTTAAAAGTTCAGATCTTTTATTGTCTCCAATATAGCCTGGTTAGCTTATCTTAGAGGCCTCTCTCTCAGCTTGGTTCTAAGAGCTCTTGCAGCTTTGTCCTTTGCTTCTGCCTCTGCTTTCTTCAGCCTCCAGAGCCAGCACCAAGTTGAATCTATCTTGCCTCTGAGAGAGGGCTTCTGACTCTCAATCTCCCAGAGTGCTCCTCTTTGATTCCAGTCAATGTTCCGAAGTAAACCTCCTCATTCAAAGAGGGCTTCTGGCTGAACTCACTTGATGCTCCCCTCTCAATCTAAAATCAGCTGAACTCTCTTCTGCCACCAGCCAGTCAAGTGGAAAATGGAGTCAATCTCTCTCTGAGAGCCTCTGTCTGTTTCTTATGTATGAGAGAGAAGAATTGTGGGATATGGGAGAGAGGGATTATGGGATTCCTCCCATAGTGCTCTCTGGCCCTAAGAGCTTCAAGGGAGGTGTGAAATCACAAAGTTACACAGTTAACTTTGTGAATCTCCCATACTTGTGAACTCCAATGAGTAAAGGTGTGAACACAAGCATTGTATCAATTACATTGAGTTAACACTAGGATTGTAACATCTCCCTTGAGTTATCGCCTTGTTTTAAGTTGAGTTAACACTAGGATTCCAATACCAAGGACATTTGCTTATCCTGACTCTAGCTGATTCTGAGGCCTCCAGGGAGCTAACCCAGACTTTACAACCATGAGAGAGATTAAAAAAACAAACAAATAAACAAACAAAAAAAGTGAACATATCATGAATTAATTTTCTCTCCATTTTTTATTGGTATTGCTTTGGATCACTGAAGCACTGAGAAGAACCCACGCTTTCATAATCAATCATCATACATTCTTGCTATTATTGTGTACAATGTATTCCTGGTTCTGCTTGTTTTGCTCAGCATCAGTTCATAGTAATCTTTCCAGGCATTCCTAAAATCAGTTTGTTCATCATTTTTATAAAACAATAATATTCTGTTACCTTCGTATACCACAACATGTTCAGCCACTCCCCAATTGATGAGCATCTGTTTATTTTCAAATTTTTTGCTAGCACAAAACGAGTTGCTACAATGGGTCCTTTCCCCTCCTTTATCATTTCCTTGGGATACAGACTCAATATTGGCACTGCTGGGTCAAAGAGTATGCCCAGTTTTATAGCCCTTTGGTCATAGTTCTAAATTGTTCTCTAGAATGGTTAGGTCATTTCACAACTCCATCTACAATGCATTAATGAACCAGTTTCCCCACATCCCTTCCACCATTTCTCATTATCTTTTCATTTCATCTTAGCGAGTCTGAGAAGTGTGAGTTGGTATCTCAGAGTTGTTTTAATTTGCATTTCTATAATCAATAGATATTTAGATTATTTTTTAAAATTGACTATAGATGGCTTTAACTTCATCATCTGAAAATTGTTCATATCCTTTGACCATTTATCAATTGAGGAATGACTTGTATTCTTCTAAATTTGAAGAAATTAGATCTTTATCAGAGACACCGATTGTAAATATTTTCTCCAGCTTTTTACTTCTCCTTTAAACTTGTTTCTGTTGTTTTTGTTTGTTCAAAACCTTTTACATTTAATATAATCAGAGTTGTCAATTTTGTCTTTCATAATGTTCTTTAGTTCTTCTTTGGTCATAAATTCATCCTTTCTCCAAAGAACAGATAGGTATATTATCCATTGCTCTTCTAATTTGCTTATGTTATCACCCTTTATGCCCAAATCATGTACCCATTTTGACCTTTTTTTGGTATGGTGTGTGAGATGTAGGTCTATATTGAGTTTCTGACATTATTTTACAGCTTTTCCAGCAATTTTTGTCAAATTGTGAGTTATTATCCCAGAAACTGGAATTTGGGAAGTTTATCAAATACTAGATTCCTATAGATCCTGATTATTGTGTTGTGTGTATCTATTCTATTCCACTGATTTACCACTCTATTTCTTAGCCAGTATCAAATGGTTTTGATGACTGCAGTTTCATAATATAGTTTTAGGTTTTGTGCTGCTAAGCCACCATCCTTTGTATTGCTTTTTAGTTGATTCATTTGATATTTGTGACCTTTTGTCCTCCCAGATCAATTTTATTATTTTTTGTATAAAATAATTTTAGATAGTTTGATTGGTATGGTACTGAAGAATTAGACCAATTTAGGCAGAATTGTCCTTTTTGTTATATTAGCTCTGTCTACCCATGAGTAATTGATATTTTTCCACTTGTTTAGAACTGACTTTGTGTAAGACGTGTTTAATAATTTTATTCACATAATTGTTGGGTTTATCTTGGACTTGTAACATTTGTAGATCACAATAAAATTTTTAACAAATTTTTCCAGAGAACCAGTATTTAGCTGGTCCCAATGCAATCCTTATTCAATATATACATTTAGCACAAAGTAACATTCATATGAGAGGTATGACTTTGAGTAATCCTAGCTGGTTATATCTAAAAAGAAACAGTTATTAGCTCAAAGAGATGCTGATTATCTAAACATTTACTTTAACCCCTCAAACCTCCACCGTCATAAAAAGTATGTGTGAAACTGTATTTGCCTCAGAAAAGTAACTATTAAAATTGGTATTGTGAGAGAACTCTTTACAAAATAATGTTTTTGGGAAAACCCAGTTCTGATTTATCTAGAGATCATCTGTTTCAGTCCTTATCTTGTGGACATGTGTATTCTTGGCTCTTGGGATGACTTGACTCTTTTTCTAAAGTTTCATGTCAGAGTTAGATTCAGGATGCTCCTTGAGATCTCTCAGTTTCCTTTGAAAGCAACATGAAACAAAACCTCTGAACGGATTCTTAAAAAAATTCCATGAAGAGATGGAATGAAATAATTTTATAGCTCAAAACAGAGTGGAAGAACATTAAGAAAGGTCAGTTTCCTTGTGGTGAAAGCATGCCCAGTCCATCTCAGAAGATGGACAGTACAGCAGTGGGAAGGTCTCAATCACAGCATAGCTCAGCAAGAAATCCTCTGGTGTAACTCAGTAAAACAGTAGCAAAGCAGACAAATGGAGCAGGCTCCCAGTTCCAAAGTCTAATGAAAATTGCCACCCAAGGAAATAAGGCAACAATAGGCAAGAGTAGGTCAGGCTATACCAGTGCTGTGAATAAGTCACCAAACACAAGGCACCACTGTATTCAGAGCCAAAGCTCAAAGTTGCACAAGAAGCTTGGGACAGAGGCCCTGTGCTCCAGGAGCAGAGTTCAACTTTAAAGTCAATAAATGGGGGGGGGGGGGGGAGAGGGGAAAGCAGAGAGAGAAAGAAGAAAGGAAAAAAGAAAAATGAAGAAATATTAAGGAATTATGACCAAAAAAACATGCTGTCATGACACGGAAGATCAAAACATCAACTCAAAAGACAGATGCCTACATGCAAACCTTAAAAGCCCCTCTAAAAAATTGACAAGAATATTGTTGGAAGACCTCATAAAAAACATTAAAAGTAAGATAGGGAAAAATTGGGAAATTAAATGACAGGTATGCAAAAGTCAACAGTTTTGAAAGGGAAGAACAGAAAGTTACTGAAGAAAATAATTCCTTAAAAATCACAATTGGACAAATGCAAAAAAAAAAAAAATACATTGAAGAAAACACCTTGAACAATAGAATTAATCAAATGGAAAAAAAACACAAAAGTTTCCTGAAGAAAATTATATTTTAAAAACTAGAACTAGGCAAATGGAAGCCAATGACTCTCTGACACATCAAGAATCTGTTATACAAATTAAAAAGAATGAAAAATAGAATGAAATGTAAAATATTTTATTGGAAAAAAAAACAATTGACCTGGAAAACAGATATAAAAGAGAAAATTTAAAAATTATTGGATTACCTGAGAGCCACAAACAAAAATGGAGCCTTGGCAGCATTTTCCAAAAAAAAAAAAAAAATCAAGGAAAATTGCTTTAATATATTAGAACCAGATAGTACAAGAATCATTGAAAGAATCCATCATAGAAACAATAGCAGAAAGGGATAAAATAAGGGACGGGGTAAGTAAAGCAGAGTGCAATTGAGAGAGAAGGTGGTCAGAAACAAAACACTAATGAGGAAGGAGAAGGGTGAAAGAGAAGAAAAGCACAAAAAGAGAAGAAAATAGGAAAGCGGGAAATACACAGTTGGTAATCATATCTATGAATGTGCATAGAATGGACTCTCCCATGAAAAAGAAGAGGATAGCAGATTGGATTAAAAACCAGAATCCTACAATATGTGGTTTACCAAAAATACATTTGAAAGAGACAGATATACATGGACTAAAAGTAGAAGGCTGGAGGAGAATATATTATGCTATAGCTGAAGCAAAAATAAATAGGGTTAGCAATTCTGATCTCAGAAAAAAAAATAGATCTAATTAAAATAGATGAGGAAGGAAACCGCATATTGTTAAAAGATATTGTAAACAATGAAGTAAACTCAATGCTAAACATAAATATATCAAATAGTACAACATCCAAATTCTTTTTTTAATTGAAGTTTTGTTGTTGTTGTTGTTGTTGTTGTTGTTGTTGTAGTTGTTGTTGTTTTCAAAACATTTGCAAGGATAGTTTTTCAACACTTACCCTTGGAAAACCTTGTGTTCCAATTTTTACTCCTTCTCCCTTTCCCCCCACCCCTAGATGGTATGTAATCCAATATATGTTAAACATAGTAAAATATATGTTAAATCCAAAATAGGCACACATATTTATACAATTTTCTTGTGCAGCAAGATACCCTCTTAATCTACCCTTGCTTCCCACAATTCTCTTTCTGGGTATAGATGGATCTGATCATCACAAGATCATTGGAACTCCTTGAATCATCTCATTGGTGAGATAAGCCATATCTATCAAAATTGATCATTGTACATAATCTTGCTGTTGCCATGTACAATTATCTCATGATTTTGCTCATTTCACTTTGCATCAGTTCCTGTAAATCCCTTCAGTACTCTCTGAAATCATCCTGCCGATTGTTTCTTATAGAACAATAATATTACATAACATTCATATACATGACTTATTTAGCCATTATCCAACTGATAAGCATCCACTCATTTTCCAGTTTCTTGCCACCACAAAAAGTATTCTTGCCATAAATATTTCTGCACATATGGGTTCCTTTTCCTCCTTTACGATCTCTTTGGGAATACAAAACCAGTAGAAACACTGCTGGATCAAAGGGTATGAACACTTTGATAGTCCTTTGGGCATTTTCCAAATTGCTCTTGAGAATGGTTGGATCAGTTCATAACTCCCCCAACAATGTATTTAAAAAGTTTTCCGAGTATATTGCTTCCCTTTTAATCTTGTCTGTATTAATTTTGCTTGTATGAAAAACTTTTTCAATTAATATAATCAAAATTATTTATTGTGTGTTCAATAATGAACTCCAGTTTTTCTTTGTTCACAAATTCCTTCCTTCTCCACAGATCTGAAAGGTAAACTATCCTTTATTCTTCTAATTTGCTTACAATATCACTCTTTATATCTAAATCATGAACCATTTCTACTTTCTTTATGTTGGTGTAAGATGTTAGATGTGGGTCAATGCCTAGTTTCTCCCATACTAGTATTCACTTTTCCCAGAAGTTTTTGTCAAATATTGAGTTGTTTTCTTAAAAGTGGCTTTCTTTGGGTTTATCAAACAATAGATTATCCTGTAAACCTAACGTATTCCACAGTTTGACTACTCTATTTCTTAACCAGTACCAACTGGTTTTGATGACTGCTGCTTTATAATATAGTTTTATGTCTGGTACAGCTAGACTAACTTCACTGGCATTTTTTTTATTAATTCCCTTGAAATTCTTGACCTTTTATTTTTCCAGATGCACTTTGCTATTTTCTTCTAGACGTATAAAATAATTTCTTGGGAGTTTGATTGGTATGACACTAAATAAGTAGATTAATTTAGGTAGTGTTTTCATTTTTATTATATTTGCTCAGCCTACTCATGAACACATGATATTTTTCAACTTATTAGATCTGATTTTATTTGTATGGAAAATTTTTTAGTTGTGTTCATATAGTTCCTGACTGTGCCTTGGCAGATAATCTCCCAAATATTTTATATTATCAACAGTTATTTTAAATGAAATTTCTCTTTGTACTTCTTGCTACTAGATTTTTTGGTAATATATAAAAAGCTGATGATTTATTTATTCTGATTTATTTTGTATCCTTCAACTTTGCTAAAGTCATGAATTATTTCTAGTAGTTTTTTAGTTGATTCTCTAGGGTTCTCTAAGTATACCATCATATCATCTGCAAAGAGTGATAATTTGGCTTCCTCCTTATCTACTGTAACTGCTTTAATCTCATTTTCTTTTCTTATTGCCAAACCACCAATATTGAATAGTAATGGTGATAGTGGGCAAACTTGTTTCACCTCTAATCTTACTGTGAATGGTTCCAGTTTGTCCCCCTTACAGATGATGCTTGTTGATGGATTTAAATAGATGCTACTAATCATTTTAAGGAAAAGTCCATTTATTCCTATATGCTGTAGTGTTTTTAATAAGAATGAATGTTTTGTTTTGTTTTGTTTTGTTTTTGCATCTATTGAGATAATCATGGGATTGTTATGATTTTGGTTATTTATAAGTATTCTTGTTTCAAATATACTTCCCCTGATACTGGGAGGCTGAGGTTGGTGGATTCCTTAAGCCTGGGGGTTCTGGGCAGCAGTGGTGTTATGGTGATAGGGTATCCACACTAAGTTTAGCATCAATATGATGAGCTCCAGGGAGGGAGCGGGATGCACCAGGTTGCCTAAGGAGAGGTGAACCGGCCCAGGTCACAAATGGAGCAGGTCAAAGCTCCTGTGCTGATCAATAGTGGGGTTGCATCAGTGAATAACCACTCTTGGTGGGTGCCCAAGTCCTTCTGATCAAATCAGAGTCCGCGGATGGTGTGAGGCCATAACAGGCCCTAGGTATGCTGGGACTGTGTCTTCTCAGAGTTGAGTTGCTTGGGAATGTAGCCCAAAATAGATGGTAAACTCCATCTAAGGCTAAATACCAGCACAAGACCGATAGTCAACAAGTACCATAAGGAAAGTTGAAAAGAACTTTGAAAAGAGAGTTAAAGAGGGCATGACCGCTTGTGTTCTAAGACAAAAGAAAGCAAGAGAGCCCCACATTGTGTGCCAAAATGTAATGTTTGGGCTAGCTTTCTGGAGGACCTCAGGACCAGCCTTGATCTTAATGGAGGAGTGCAGCAGGCAGGAGAACCACCAGGAGGATGGTCAAAAATGAAATGTCCCATTTCCAGTCCTCTCACTATTACAATCATATCATTATAGCATACTAAATATGGATGAACTAGAGAACCATTATCTTATCAATTCCACTGAGTTAAAACATTGTTGTTAGTACCCTTGTTTCAAGTATATTTCTCCAGAGCCCTGGCCCTCTACAGTTATTGATATAGTCAATTATGCTAATAGTTTTCCTAATATTGAAACAGCTCTGCATCCCTGGTATAATTTTGTGTATTATGTGTATTATCCTGGGGGTGAGTTTTTGTAATCTCTATGCTAATATTTTATTTAAGATTTTTGCACCAATATTCATTAAGGAAATTGGTCTAGAATTTTATTCCTCTGTTTTCATCCTATCTGGTTTAGGGATCAGCACCATATCTATGTCATCAAGGGAATTAGGACTCCTTCTTTTCCTACTTTTTTCAAAAAGTTTGTATAGCATTGTAATTAATTTTTTCTTTAAATGTTTAGTAGAATTCTCATGTAAATACATCTGGCCCTGGAGATTTTTTTGTTGGGAGTTGAGTAATTGACTTGTTTTATTTTTTTTCTAAAATGGGAGTATTTAAGTAATTTATTTCCACTTCTGTTAATCTGGGTAATCTATATTTTTTTTAAGTATTCCTCCATTTCAATTAGATAATCAAATTTATTGACATAAATTTGGGCAAATAACTCCTAATTATTGCTCTAATTTCCACAATTGGTAGAAATTTCTTCCTTTTCATTTTTGAGACTCACAATTTGATTTTCTTGTTTCCATTTTCTAATCAAATTAACTAAATATTTGTCTATTTTATTGTTTTTTTTATAGGACCAACTCTTATTTTTATTTATTCAACAGTTTTACTTTCACTTTTATAAATCTCCCCTTTTATTTATTTATTTTTATTTTTGCTCTTCTCCTTGGCCCCTCAGGACAAACCTTTTCTGACAAAATTCCAGATTTTCTTCAGCTGGTGAGTTGTTTTATTTCTAGTCTTCATGGGTTTTACTACTCAAATACTATTTTTGAGGCTGAACATAATGTTGGTTGTGAGGGTAGGAGAGGTGCTTGGATAGTCACGTGTGCCTTCTCCATCATCTTGGCTCCCCTCCCATATCTAAAATATATAAAGAACTGAGTCAAATTTATAAGAATTGAATCCATTTCCCAACTGACAATGGAATAAAAAGATATGAGCAGAAAATTTTCAGATATAGAAATTAAAGCTATGTTTAGTTATAGGAAAGATGCTCTAAAAGCACTATTGATCAAAGAAATACAAATTAAGATAACTCTAAGGCACCAATACACACCTATCAGATTAAGATAACAGGAAAAGAAAATGATAAATGTTGTAGGGGATGTGGGCAAACTAGGATATAATGCATTCTTGGTAAAGTTGTGAACTGAACAGATCCAAACATACTGGAGAACAATTTGGAACTATACTATGGCTATCAAAGTGTGCATACTCTTTGATCCAGCAGCGGAACCCAAAGAGATCATAAAAGAAGGAAAAGGATCCACATATGCAAAGATGTTTGTAGCAATCTCTCTCTCTCTCTCTCTCTCTCTCTCTCTCTCTCTCTCTCTCTCTCTCTCTCTCTTTGTCTCTCTCTCTCTCTGGTGGCAAAGAATTGGAAAATTAATTAATGCCCACCAATTTGGGAATGATTGAATATGTTATGGAATATGAATGTAATGGAGTATTATTGTTCCATAAAAAATGATAAATAGGCTGATTTCAGAAAAGCCTGAAAAGACTTGCATGAGCTAATGCTAAGTAAATTGACCAGGACTAGTAAAACATTGTACACAGAAATAGCAAGATAGTGTGATAATCAATTGTGAGAGTCTAAGCTCTTCTCAGCAATTCAGTGACCCATATCAAATCCAACAAACTTTGGATGGAAAATGTCATCTTCAACCAGAGAGGGAATTATGGAGACAGAGTGAAGCTAGAAGTATATCATTTTCCCCCTTTCTTCCCATTTCTATTTTTTCTTGTGGTTTTTCCCTTTTGTCCTGATTTTTCCTTCCCAACATGGCTCATAAACTCTTTTTTTCTTCTGAAATAAGGGTTCTCATTCTGGGATTTGTGAACTTAAAAAAGAGTGATTTTCACAGCTATATCATAATAAGATTAATTTCCCTCATAATTCTATTTATTTAGTTTGTGACTTACAAATATATTTTTTCCTGAGATGGATTTCATATACTTCACTAGACCAACAAAGAGGTCTATCCCACACATGCATATACACAAAAGTTAAGAACCTCTATTCTGAAAGCAGGGCAGAAGGCTGTTAATAAATGCTTTAAAAATTAATTTAGGGAAATTGTGTCTCTGTATGTGTGTGTGTGCATGTACTCATTGCACATTTTAAAGTTTACATAATTTATTTTTTCTAAACAATCAATTTTTTTCTAAATAATCAAAATAACACATCAAACCCTGATTCATAAGTTATTCTAAAAAATTAACTATCATTTCCAGGGCCAGTGTGAACTGCCTCTGGCACATCACTACTTACAAAGTTTTCCTTATCTGTGCATCTTTATATGAAATTGAAAAGAATTAGATACTTTTCCAAAAATGTTTAATTTTAGGTGAATTTTCTTTTTTAATTTTTAAAATTTTTTCAAGACTTTGGGATTACTATGGTTTAGTCAAATTGTTCTAAAGCCCCTCAAATAATGACTACTAAGAGTCAAGATTGAGAAACATCATAAATAATTACAAATGCGATTACTGTGATTCTCCATATAACTCTAGAGAAAAGATAACTCATTGTGGTTGAAAGGATTATTAATGTTATTTTACCTGAAATTTGAAGACTGAGAAGATTTTGGGTTTGCATTTGAGAATTTTTTTCTTTTTATCTTTCTTTTTTGTATATTATTTTCTGGAAAGAAAGACAAGCAATATTAACAATGGATAACATAATATAAACTTGCTATCCCATGGTACAGCTAATGAAAATGTGTACAACAGCTTTTCCTTTAATAAGAAAAACAAAAGGAAAATTCACACTGGATGTGGCAAATTCATGGGTAAAAATAATTCACTAACACATTGTCTCTCTGTGTAAGTGTGTATGTATTTCCACAAAAACATACAAGAGAAAATAAAGCATCAGTATCAGTTATTTTTTTAAAATGCTATACGTTTGAATAAATACATTTTGCCTTTCAGCCAAAGCATTTGCAAAAGAAATAAGTCTTTAACATGCATCTGTTTATTTGCATGATTTTTATGAGCTTTAAAATTTACTTGAATTTTAAATGTAAAACAAGTTTTTAAAATAGATTAATTTACTTCTCTCTAGAAAGCAAATGGAAGGAGTGAACTTAAAAATATATTTGTTCATAAGATACCTTGTGTTTTTTTTAATGTGATGCAGCTCATTAAAAAGAATTGGTTAATAAAAAATTACTATTAAAAACAACAAACAAACCCTAAACTAGACATCAACAATAAAATCTCTCCTTCCCATATTTTATATATCTTTGTTTCTATCAATGTAGGATACTTTTAAAAATCCTTTACTCTCCTACTGTCTTTAGCTGCTTTGCCATTGGTACCAGAAGCCAAAACCATACTTTAGAAAGCAAAGTTTTTCAGATAGAACATGAATCTCACTGTTTGATTGGTGGTTGCACAGCTACACATTATAAGTAGTTCAAGCCTATGCAACCCTTCTTCAGTTGCAGTTCAGCTTCTTTTTAGCTACCGATCCAGAGTAAAATACCATCTTACACACACACACACACACACACACACACACACACACACACACACACACATTTTCTAGTAATCAAATCACAATGAAATCAACTCTGTCATTACTACTAGAAAGAGTGTGTCAATCTACTCTACAATGATTCCACTAAAAATACCTATACCTTTCAAGAATATGTTCCTCCCTGGACACCATAACTCTTTATATGATGCTTCTCACATTAAATTGTCAGTTTCTTAACGGCGGGAACATCTTTTGTATTTATAACTCAGTGCCTTCTCATTCATTTGTTTTCATTAATTAATTTGTTTGTTCATTCAAATTATTACTAATTTTCAGTGTCCTATACTGTGCTTCTGTTAATACTATACTTGAAGCCTTTCTAGCCTGTAGTTTGAGGAACCATTAGAGATGATACCCTTCAGCCAAAGCCATCAAGAAGCTGAGAGTCACCTTAGCACCTTAGATATTACAACTGTGTATAGATTAAAAAAATTACTAACATACAAAATAAATTTATGCACATGGGTAGAACTGTCTTAGAACAATCTTTTGCAGTTCTTGATAAATGATGACGTTAAAAATTCATATAGCTAAAAGTAGAAAAGTTCATTAAAAATGGGCTCAATATTGCAAAAGATATATTTTCCTATTTATGTCTATAAAATTTATCTTCTGTAACATAAAGCAGAGGTATTTTATGGTTCTAATTAATCTGCTAAATTGCTTATAAAATATTGCAATGTTACTCACATCTTTATAAGATTTTGACATTGACATTAATCCTGAAACAATGTTCACTAATAAAGGATAATGTTTTCTCAAAGAAGTACAATAATAAATATTTGTTATATTGAAGCAACAATTTAGGTATTTCTACAATAATATATTTTAAGTTAAGACTGAAAAGCTTCACTTATTTGGGGTGATGCAACATTTTCCTGGTATTCAAAGATCTTTGAAGGACATTAAAATTAAAACATGTTCCAGGAACCAAGATTGTTATGGGTCAGAACTCTGTACTTAAAACAAGGATTCTTACAAGGTGTTAACTCAGTGGAATTGATACAGACAATGGTTATCTAGTTTAGCATGGTCATTAATAGTTCTCTAGTTCAGTACATGTACTTAGTACTTAATATAATTCTACAAGATTCACACCTATGATGATGTAATTAAAATAGAGCATACCATGTTTCCCCAATAATAAGACACTGTCATTATTTTTTTGGACAGAAAAACATCAGAGGACTTATTTTCAGGGGAGGGCTTATTTTAATGAACATTGACAGCAATTTTAATAAACAGGTAAATGTGAACAAAAAAAAGTACCTTTATTCAATAATGATCATGTCATCTTCTTCAACAACATCGTCATAAGTGTCCATACCCTGAATTCCGTTCTGGATGTCTTGCGCCTCTATTTCCTTCAGAAGAAGTGGACCCAATCTGCCATGTCCAGCAATATAGCTCTCTTTAAATGAACATGTCTTGTCCAGACAACCTGCTCGTGTACCTTGGTGACACAGCTGTCAGTAATTTTATCCCATGACTTCTTCACCCAAGTCACAACTTCTTGTAGACAGGGCTTCACAAAGTTTCCACTCTGATTTCTTTCCATTCTATTGACTTCCATGCGCAAATGGTCCTTGAATGGCTTGTTTATTGCAATATCAAGGGTCTGGAGATAGACAGTCATTCCTGCAGGAATCATTACTTGATCTATTATTCTCTCTGCAAGGAAGTTCTTCATTTCTTTAATGCGGTGAGTGCTGGCTGAGTTCTTCTTTTATCCTCCATCATGCCCCCTGAGTTCTTCTTTTATCCTCCATCATGCCCCTTTTATCCTCCATCATGCCCCCTCACTCCTGCTTACATACCAGGTTTTTATGTTGTCCTGCCTCAGCTCTCCTCTGCGACACTGCTCTCAATGGCGCCAGCAAGCAAATCACTGGGGAAGAACAGGATGACGCGCTCACTGCTGCAGCTCTGATTGGATGCAGCTTGGAGCACGGCGTGCGTTTCACCCCGGGGGGGGTGGGGTGGGGAGGGAAGACAGTGCATACAAAGGGTACCATAATGTAGCATGTAGCACAGGGGATCACCTTCACTACAGTAGCAATCTCAGTAGGGCTTATTTTGGGGGGAGGGCTTATTTTAGAGGAATCTTACACAGTAAGGGGAGGGCTTATTTTCGGGATAGGTCTTATTATTGGGGAAACACAGTATAAAGCTGGGACAAACTCAGCCAGAGTGCAAACCAGACTCAGAGCCAAAGAAGACAAGAGGACTGGAGGTAGGAGCTCAAGCTCTCAGAGCCAAGGAGAGCTAGATTCATTCACTTCATCTCACACCACAATAGTGGTTGGCCTGCACTTCTTTCACTGAGACCAAGGCCGGTCTGAAAGGCTCTCCAGAAAGCTGCCCAGCCCCAGGCAAGGAGACAATAAAAAATTTGGACTTTATCACCTGGCTATTTTCTCAGTGATTACTGAAGGCTGGTTCAGAGACCTCCAGAAAACCATCAAGAACATTGCACAAGATGGCAGAGTAAGCAATGAATTATTGTACCCCTCCCATATTCATCTCCAGGCAATCATAAAATAGTACCTCAAGATCAATCCTGGAACGATGGAGCAGCTAGGGAGATAGGATAAAACAATCTTTTACTTCAGGAAACTTGAAGAATCTAGAGGAGAGATTTCTTTCACTGGGTAAGGGGGAGGGACGAGGTTTGCAGTGTAAGACAGGAAGCTTTCCAATAAGCTAGCAGCAAGCCTCATCTCAACAAATCAGCAGGAGAGCCTGAACATCATGGTGTTGGAGGATGCAAATATCAACATCAAGACCTCATACATGCCTTCTCACAATGGGGAAACTGTGGACTCAGCTCTGGGGAATCACCATTTCCTCTGGCAAATCCCAGAGCAATTAGACATGTTCCCATGGCCAGACTTTTACGTACGTTACATACTTTCTAGGGAAACACAGAAACACTACACCTGATCTTAGCACATAACAGACACCACCACTAGAACCCTCAACTCAGCATCAGTTAAGTTTTTGGACCCTATAGGGCTTCTCATAGCACCAGCTATCCCTCATTGAACCCCACAGCCAGCAACAGGCATCAGATTTCCCTGTGGGCTTTAGACTGCATCAAATAAATACTCAGGGCCTGTAGCCACTAGCACAAGAAGCCTAAAACAGTATTCTTTCCACCTAAGGAGTAGAGCTCAAAATTGAAAGAAAGGGAAAATACCACAAAAGAGAGATGAGTAAACAACAATAACAAAAGACATTGAATATAGAAAATCAAGACAGAAACATAGAAGAGGACAAGTGTTAAAACACCTGTTGGCAAAACTCCAAAGAAAAAGATGGGATTGATCTTAAGCCCAGAAAGAATTTGAGAGCTTTGAAGAAGAAGCTTAAAAGTCATGAAAGAGAGGTAGAAGAAAATGGAAGAAAGAAACAAGATAAATGTGAGCAAATTATGTTTTTTTTTCTTCTTTTTAATTTTTTAAATTTATGTTTTATTATTATAGCTTTTTATTTACAAAACATATGCATGGATAATTTTTTAACACTGACCCTTGCAAAACCTTCTATTCCAACTTTTCCCCTCCTTCCCCCCACTCCTTCTCCTAGATAGCTGACAGTCCAATACATGTTAAAAATGTTAAAGTATATGTTCAATACAATATATGTATACATATTTATACAGTTATCTTGCTGAACAAGAAAAATTGGATCTAGAAAGAAGGTTAAAAAAAAACTGAGAAAGAAAACAAAAATGCAAGCAAACAATACAGAAAGAGTGGAAATGCTATGCTGTGGTAATGTGAGCAAAATATGAAAGAAGTCTCACAACTTGGAAAACTGCTTAAAATATAATTGGTAAAATGGAAAAGGAGATAAAAATATAGTCAATAAAATAAATTATTAGAGAGGATAATTGGCCAAATGGAAAATAAAATACAAAAGTTAATTGAGGGAAACAACTTAAAATTTAGATTTGGGCAAAATAGTTACTGACTATGAGACATTAAGAATCAATTAAAACAAATTCAAAAAAAAGTTTTAAATGGGGAAAAAATATGAAATGCCCCATGGAAAAACCAGTGGACTTGGAAAATAAGTTTAGGAGAGATAATATCAGAATCATTGGATTATCTGACAGCTGTAATCAAAGGAGGATCTGGACACCATGCTTTAAGAAATTATCAAGGAAAACTGTCTTTTTTTTTTTTTTACATTCAATCTCCATAGTTCTTTTTCTTTTTTTTCTTTTTTTTTTTTTTTTTTTAATAATTTTTTATTGATAGAACGCATGCCAGGGTAATTTTTTACAGCATTATCCCTTGCATTCATTTCTGTTCTGATTTTTCCCCTCCCTCCCTCCACCCCTTCCCCCAGATGGCAAGAGTCCTTTACATGTTGAATGGGTTGCAGTATATCCTAGATACAATATATGTGTGCAGAACTGAACAGTTTTCTTGTTGCACAGGGAGAATTGAATTCAGAAGATATAAATAACCCGGGAGGAAAAACATAAATGCAAGCAGTTTATATTCATTTCCAGTGTTCTTTCTCTGGGTGTAGCTGCTTCTGTCCATCTTTGATCAATTAAGGCTCTCTTTATCAAAGAGGTCCACTTCCATCAGAATACATCCTCAAACAGTATCATTGTTGAGGTATATAATGATCTCCTGGTTCTGCTCATTTCACTCAGCATCAGTTCATGTAAGTCTTGCCAGTCCTCTCTGTATTCATCCTGCTGGTCGTTCCTTACAGAACAATAATATTCCATAACGTTCATATACCACAATTTACTCAACCATTCTCCAATAGATGGACATCCTTTCATTTTCCAGCTTCTAGTCATTACAAACAGGGCTGCCACAAACATTTTGGCACATACAGGTCCCTTAAGGAAAACTGTCTTGGTGCATTAAAAGAACCCACCAATCATTTCAGAAAGAGATACAAAATTAAAAATTCCAAGAGACACACAGAGTAAGGCAATAGTCTGGAGAAGTATCTATTATGTTTCAGTTGCCGTTAAAAACAAAAACAAAAAACAAGAGTAGCAATCTTGCTCCTAGACAAAGTAAAAATATAAATAGACCTAACAAAATGAGATAAGGAAAGAATCTTCATCTTGCTAAAAGTTACCATGGGAAAGAATTTTGGGAAGTGGTGCCAAAATGGCAGAATGAAGGTAGGAAATTGAGCTTTGTTAGTTTCCCTTGAAAACCACATGAAACCACGCTTCTGAACAGAATCTGTTAGGAGGAAATCATTCTCCAGCTCAAAATAAATTCAAAGGACTTCAAGAAAGGTCAGTCTCATAGGGGCAAAGAGGTATAGTCCAGCTCAAATGGTATCTAGGAAAGCCAATGAAAAGTCTTAATCACACCGAACAGCAACTGAAACTTTTGATGCTGACTCAGTAGCAGAGAATACAAAGAGCCTCTGTAATCAAAAGTAAAGCTGAAATCAGCACAAGAAGCTTGGGGAAAGTGTCTCCTATACCTCAGGAGCAGAGCTTGATCTCAAAAGTTACAAAATAGGAAAAAAGAGAAATAAAAAAATGAGGAAGAAACAGAAAAGAATTTAACTATAGAAAGCTACTGTGGGAGAACAAAATAGTCAATGACTATAACAATCTAGTGTTTGACAAACCCAATGACTCCAGCTTTTGGGATTAGAATTCACTATTTGACAAAAACTGCTAGGAAAATTAGAAATTAGTATGGCAGAAACTAGACATTAACCCATACCTAATACCATATACCAAGATAAGATCAAAATGGATTCATAATCTAGACATAAAAATGATATTATAAACAAATTAGAAGAACACAAAATAGTTTACCTCTCAGATCTGTGGAGAAGGAAGGAATTTGTGACCAAAAAAGAACTAGAGATCATTATTGATCACAAAACAAGTAATTTTGATTATATTGAGTGAAAAAAGTTTTACAAAAAAAAAAAAAACTAATGCAGACAAAATTAGAAGGGAAGCAATAAACTGGGTAAACATTTTTACATCCAAAGGATCTGATAAAGGCTACATTTCTAAAATATATAGAGAATTGATTCAAATTTGTAATAGCTCAAGCCATTCTCCAATTGATAAATGGTCAAAGGATATGAAGAGAATTTTCAGATGAAGAAATTAAAACTATTTCTAGTCTTATGAAAAGGTGTTCCAAATCACTAATGATCAGAGAAATGCAAATTAAGGCAACTCTGAAGTACCACTACACACCTCTCAGATTGGCTAAGATGATAAGAAAAGATAATGACAAATGCTGAAGGAGATATGGGAAAACTGGGTCAAGAAAAGAAAAAAAAAAGAGCAAGAGGCAGAAAAGAACCTTGGCCATAGAATGTTACTATGGTGATAGAGAAGACTAAAACATCTTTTCTTATGGTATTTCTTCCTTTTTTACTTTTATCTTTGAGGTCTATGCCTGAGGTAAAGGGGGCACTGAAACAAACTTCCTATGTAGTTCTGAGATGTGACTTTGAGCACAGGGGTTCCTCCCACAGAGAGAAAAGGAAGGCAATTCCTTAAAAAATACAATTGGTCAAATGCAAAAAAAAAAAAAAAAAGTCAATCCACAGAAGAACAAATATCTTCAAAAGTAGAATTAATTAATAAAATGGAAAAAAGATATACAAAATTAACTGAAGAAAATCACACATTAAAATTTGGAACAAGGCAAATGAAAGCTAATGATTTCAAGAAATGTCAAAAATCAATCAAACCAAAACAAATGAAAAAAATGAAAAAAAAAGTAAAATATTTTATTGGAAAAACTGCTGACCTGGAAAAATTAGAGCCAGAAGAGACAATTTAAAAATTTAAAAATTATTGATTTACCTGGAGACCATGACCAAAAAAATAGCCTGGATTGAATTCTAGAAGGAATCACCAAGGGAAATTATAACAGTATTCTAGAAACTGAGGGCAAATAGTCATTGAAAGGTTCTATCAATGATCATGAGAAAGAAATCCCACAAGTAAAGCTTCAAGGAGCATTGTTGCAAAACTCCAGAGCTACAATTTCAAGGAAAAAATTCTGTAAGCTGTCAGACCAAAGCAATTCAAATATCAAGGAACATTAGTTAGGTTTACCTCTTCAATAAAGCTTCTTCCTCTTCTACAATAAGGGATCAGAAGGACTGGAATACCATATCCCAGAAGTTAAAGTACTTAGAGTTGCAATCAAGAATAGGTCTATACTAGAAAAAGAAGAAAGGCAAGGTATAATGGGACAATTAGTTTTCATGAAGAGGAGCAAAAAAGCAATTACAATTGAGAAAAAATAGAGAGGGAGATGAGCATTGTCTGAAGCTAGATCTTATCATTTCTGGCCCAAAGAGGGGATAACTTAATTATTCAATTGGGCATAGAAATTTAGATAACCTTATCAAGAAGTAGGAGGAGAAAGAGGAAAGAAAAGGGAAGGGTTGGATAGAAGGGAGGGCAGATAGAAACAAAAGGTAAGAGAAAAGGGAATGGGGTGATAGAAGATAAGATAGTGGGTGAGATTAGTTTTAAAAAACCACTTCTAAAGACAGAGTGGAGATAGAGAACAAAAGTATATACAGGGGAGAAAATAGGATGGAGGGAAATACAGAGCTGTTAATCATAACTGTGAATGTGAATGGGATGAACTCTGCCATAAAATGAAAGAGAATAACAGAATGAATTAAAAAGCAAAATCCTGCAATATGTTTACAGGAAACACATTTGACACAGAGAGACATATATAGAGCAAAGGAAAAAGGCTGATGTAGAATTTATTATGCTATAGCTGAAGTAAAATTAAAAAAAGCATGGGTAGCAATTTTGATCTCAAATAAAGGAAAAATAAAAATAGATATAATTAAAAGAGATAAGGAATGAATACATTCTTGATAAAGGGTATCATAAGCAATGAAGTAGCAGCCATACTAAGTGTATATATATGAAGTGGTAGAATATATAAATTCCTTGAGAAGTTAAATGAATTACAGAAAGAAATAGTCAACCAAAGTCTATTAGTGGGGGATATCAACAATCCATTCTTGGAATCAGACAAATCTAAACATAAAATAAATAACAAAGATACTAGGGAGATTAATAGAATCCTAGAAAACTAGGATATGATAGATCTCTGGAGAAAATTGAATAGAAAGAAAGAAATACATCTTTTCTTGGCATGAAATGGCACCTACACAAAAATTGACCATATATTAATACATAAAACATTACAGTCAAATGCAGAAAGGCAGACATGGTAAATGTTTCCTTTTCAGACTATGATGCAATAAAAATTATATTCAATAAAGTAAGAAAGAAAGATAGACTAAAAACCAATTAGAAATTAAACTAATTCTAAAAAAATGAATGGGTTAAACAAGAAATCACAGGAATGATCCATAATTTCTTTTACTATAATGATAATAATGACACAATATACCAAAACCTATGGAATGCAGCCAAAGTAGTTCTTAGGACACATTTCATATCTCTAAATAGTTTGTTGATTAAAATAAAGAGAAGGTAAATGAATTGGGCATGCAGCTAAAAAAAACTAGGAAAAAAAAGCCCAATTAAAACCAACAAAGCAATTCTGAAATTCAAAGGAGAGATTAATAAAATCGAAAGTAAAAAAACAATTGAACTAAAAAATAAAACTGGTTTTATGAAAAGAACAACAAAATAGGTAAATCACTGGATAATTTCATTAGAAAAAGGAAAGAAAAAATAAATTACCACCATCTTAAATAAAAAGAATGAACTTCTTACCAATGAAAAATAAGTCAATAATTGGGAGCAATTTTGCTCAATTCTATGGCAGAAAATCTGACAACCTAACTGAAATGGATGGATATTTACAAAAATATAACCTGCCCACATTAACAGAAGAGAAAATAAATTACTTAAATAATCCATTTTAGAAAAAGAAAATTGATCAAGCCATTAATTAATTTCCTAAGAAAAAAATCTCTGGGGCTAGATTCATAATCCACAGGATTCACAAGTGAATTCTACCAAACATTTAAAGATTAGTCAATTCCAATACTATGTAAAATACTTTGTATTTGAAAAAAAATAGGTAAAGAAGGACTCCTATTCAAATTCTTTCTATGACAAAATATGGTACTGATACTCAAACCAGGAAGAGCCAAAAGGTTCTGGCAAATTGCAGTATTTTTATCTTGAGAGTTTAGTTTTGGAATTTTGTAATAATGCTCTTTGGAGTTTTCCTTATGGGATCTCCTTTCATAGGTGATTGATGAATTCTTTCAATGAGTAGTTCCCCTTTTGTTTCTAGAATATTTGGACAGTTTTCCTTAATGACCTTTTATAGAATCCTATCCAGACTCTTTTTTTGGTCATGGCCTTCAGGTAGGCCAATGATTTTTAAATGATCTCTTCTGGATCTATTTTCCAGGTCAACTAGTTTGCCAATATTCTTTCACTTTTTCATTCTTTTTGTTTTGTTTGATTCTTGCTGTCTCACAAAGCTATTAGCTTCCATTTGCCTTATTCTAGTTTTTAATATGTAGTTTTCTTCAGTTATCTTTTGTATCTCTTTTTTCAATTTGGCTTATTCTATTGAGTTTAAGGATTTGTTTTCAATTTTTTCCCTTCCTCTTCCAAATTATTGACTCTTTCATGCACACCTCTCATTTCTTTTCTCATTTTTTATTCTACCTATCTTATTTTACTTTAGAATTCTTTTATGAGCATTTCCAAAAGTGTCATTGGACTTGAGATCAATTTATCTCACTCCACTTTTCTGTGGACATTCTGTCCTTGTTTGACTTTATGTTTTGGTCTGCCCTGTGACCATAATAGCTTTCTATAGTCAAGGTTTTGTTGTTGTTGTTGTTATTGTCGTTGTTTTGTTTATTTTGTTTTGTTTTGTTTTGTTTTTTTCTGTTTCTTGTTCATCCCCCCTCCCCCGCCCTTTTTTTTTTTTTTTTGTATTTCCTTTTTTTTTTTTTTTGACTTTTAAGGTAGAGCTCTGCTCTAGGGTAATGGTGGCACTATCCCAAGCTTCCTGTGCAGCTCTAAGTCTTGGCTTTGATCACAGAGACCCTTTGTATTTGTAGGGGGTAGATTTGCATGCTCTTTTCAGAAAACAGCCTGTTTTCCCAGAGTTGCCTTCAGAGCTGGGACTGCAAGCTGCCGCACTGATTTTTTCCTCTACTGAGCCAGGATTGAGGCTATCTTAGTTGCTAATTTGCTGTGATTAAGATCCTTTCACCTGCTTTTCCAGTATCTATCTTTCACCTATACTGACCTTTCTTGAATTTTTTTCACTATTGACCTGAAGAGTGGTTTACTTCCACCAGACTATGTTCAGAGGCTTGGTTTCCTGTGGTTTTTGAGGAAAACTGGGAGAGCTTGAGTAGCTTCTTTACTTTTGGCTCTACTGCTTTTTTCAATAACACTAGCACCTTTTAGTCTCAGTTTCATTATGAAGGTGTTTATATATGGCATTATTTACACTCTAGTTAGCAGTTTGATGGCTAAAAAAACTCTCTCATTCCTTTCTTGATTACTTAAAAGTTTAGTTGTCTGTTCTATAATCCTCAATCTCCCTTGCATCTGCTCACCTATCCCACCCCTACTCCTTACTATAATACTGTAAAATGAATATAGGGAGGCAGAATGAAATAATACTCATAATACTGGTTTTGAACTTTATTTCTGTTACTACTTGGATGACCTTGGTTAAGTCCCTTATTCACTGAAAGTTCCTTTCCTAGAAAATAAAGACAATAATATTTATACTCCCTCTTTCAGAAGGCTGTTTGAGGGTCAAATAAAATCTACTTCAAGTGTTTTCTAAACTTTAAAGAATTTTACAATGTCAGATATCATTATGACTTGTTCTAACATATTCCATTATTTTGTTTCCTTCTATATGTTCACATTTTTGGTGACAAGCAGGAGCTTGGCCTGCACATTTATCAAGAATGTGCTATTTATTTTATAAACAATTTTTTATGAAATTCTGGCCCAATAAAATGTATCTCTACAACAGTGATGGTTGGTTTTCTAATCCCCTATGAGGGTAAATTGTATGGTAAGTGATCAGCTTGACTCTCTGCCCTTGTACCCATTCAAAACTAGAGTTATTTACTCTTTTTGAACTCCCCATGTCTGAGCATCTCTCTTTCTGACTGTCATTACCTAATTTAGTCTACCCCCTTCTGGTCTAAATCTGTGGGGCACATGATTCCTAAGCTCATACTAAGAGTGATTCAGGGATTGTCCCCCATCCCCAGTCTCACTGCCTTTGCTCTGTTTACTTCAAATTGTAGACACATTGCTGATTCTTTGTTCTTGTTCTCAAACCTAGCTTTTCCAACATTGCTCTAATGTCTGAACAACCCAGATAACTGGAGTCCAGAAAATATTCCATTATTACTTCTTGAAAGGGATCTAATGGAATGGTTTTGAGAAAGAAGAAGGGAGAGAGGGAGAGAAGGAAAGAGGGAGGGAGGAGAGAGACACACACACAGAGACACAGAGATAAGACAGATGTAAACATAAAGAGAGAGAGACAGACAGAAGCAGGAATAGAAACAAAGCTAGGGGAACATGAGAGAGGAAGAGAAAAATAGAGACAGAGTTAGACAGAAATATAGAGAGAAAATGAGAGATATATAGAGAAAGGGGGAAGAATGTCTTTGGCATTCAAAAAGACAAAAAGTGGAGAGAGAGAGAGAGAGAGAGAGAGAGAGACAGAGAGAGAGACAGAGACAGAGACAGAGACACAGAGATAGACAAAGAAAGAGAGAAACAAAGACACAGAGGGAAAGCATACACTTTGAGAAACTGGACTTTCACAGAAGAGCAACCCAGGAGGGTGAAGAAATTCAAATTAATGCCATAGTGGGAATAGTTGATAAAACAGGGATATTTACCCTAGAAAAGAATAATCTTAGAAGAAACATGATAGCTCCGTTCAAATATTTGAATAACTGTCATCTGGAAGAGGGATTAGCCTTGTTTGTCTTGGTGACAGAAGATAAAACTAAAAATAATGAGTAAAATTTACAAAGTGGTAAAGTTAAGCTTTATTTAAAGGGGGAGATAATCTAGCTGTTAGAGCTGCCTAAAAGTACCATAAAAGATAATGTATCCCTCTTGAAGAAGTCATCAGCCAAAGATTGGATGTTCAGTCTTTTTTCAGAAACAGGTTTCATTAGAAAACAAATAAGGTTCCTGCCAACTGTGAAATATATTGAGCTTATAGAAAATAGTAGCAATGTATACATATGTAAAGCATTATTTCATCAGAGAAGCTATGTTAGCTTACTCAGAGGTCATCATATGAATTCACAGAAATCTTTTCCTTTGTGGAAAAGTCTCTGGGGTTTAATATTCACAAGCTGGACCAATCCCTTTCTATCACAGAAGAGGAAAATAATGTCCAAAGATATTAATGATTTTTCTATGGTTACTCAGTTAGTAGCTCGTATCAAAGCAGAGTATTAAAGTGTCATGATAGATGGACCAAAGTTTACATACAAGATGTAATAGGTAAAGAAAGTTTATTTTCATTTTTGTTATCATTATTATGGCTATTCTAATTAGCAGCAATGATAATTTTTTAAAAATTAACAGTACTTTCTCTAGTAACAAAGTAAAATACATATTTATATATGTATGTATGTATATTTAATATTTTATATATAGCAGTATGAATATAATATTATATATTGCATATTATTTAAATGGAAGACAGTAAAATTTGGCAGCAACATAACAAATAGGACAAAGACTTCCTAATTTGTAAATAACCTCAGAGGAACAAAGTAACTTTGTTTTGTCTATACCAGCATAGCACAATACATGGGGAGAAATAAAAAGATATGAACAAGAATAACTCATTTTTCATGGAAATTGAAGGGAAGCTAATTAAAGGAAAAGGTTCTTCATTTCAAGAGAGGAGAGATACAGAATCACTTTCTCTTTTTGTTCACAATAGGATTATAGAGTTGAAAAAATATATAACCAGGTCATATATTTAAAAATTAATGAGATTTTTGAGGCCATATCTTCCAGTATCCCCTCCTTTATTGCACATGAGTAAAGTGAAGCTTCATACAGAGATTGATAATTTTCCAACAGTAATACATATAGTAATTATAAAGGTAAAATTTGAACTCAGATTCCTAACTCAAAAATCAGCACTCTTCATAATACACAACTTTCTAGGTCAACTCCCAAATATTCTAAATGAAAAAAAAAAAAAAAAACAGGCCCAAATAGGAAAAGTGATTTGCCTAAATTCACACATGACAAAATGTGATAGGTTTATAATTTAAATCTATTTGTTTCAATTCCAAATCCAGTTAGCTTTCTATCGCAGCACAGATAATCACTATGCAAGTTGTACATTATGTGCAATATTGTTGGATGTTCAATATATCCTCAGGTATTAAGAGCGTGGAAAATAAATGTATCCACTATTTATTCATTCAGAAAATCTCCAGCCATCATGGAAAAAATCTCAAATGTAAAGATATCATGATGGATCTTAAGATGTAAGAATTGGAAACCTTAATGAAGGAGTCAATAGCTCAAGCCCTTGACTAATACCAGGGAAGAAGATACTAGGAGAGAATTTTGCTCAACTTTATATGCTTGATGTGTTTAGAAATTGTTCCTGAGTTTCTTTGATTAGAGAAGTTCATCATCTGTCATAGAATGTTAGAGCTGGAATAGTGACAGAATTATAGAATGGAAACTTTAGAACCAAAAGTCACCTTAGTGATCCCTCTCTAGTTGTATGGATGGAAAAAGAAAAGCAGACTCACAGAGGTGATGTGGATTTCTCTAGGTCACAAGTTAGTTATTGACAAAACTGGAATGAGAACCAAGTCTCCTAATTCGCAGTGTAGTGCTCCTTTCACTATAAGAAGAAAATGAGTGATATACACCACTCCTTTCCCCCACAAAGAAAAATAAATAAATAAAAAGAAAGTAATGCTTCTTCTGTGAGTAGTAATGGCTTAATAGCCTTCGGTGTCTCTTTTTTTCTAAACCAACAGGGTGCTATCATCGCATTTTATATTAACTTTGGCACTTCAGTTTTTCTCTTGGGCACACTCAGCAGGCATTGAAGACATTGTAATGGATGGCTTGTGTGACAGCTATTCATGGGAATGGCTTTGCTTTGTTGTAAGAATTGCTCTCCACCTGAGAGAAAGGAAAGTAGTTAAGCCTGAAAGTTATGGAGAAGGGTATTGTCTGCTATTATGGTCTAAATAGAAAGCAGCTTACCATTTCCTTTGAGAACACTGGAAGATTTTTATGTAAGTATACTTGGAGTGACACAGAGATATAACAAGGGTTGAATAGTTGAGGTTTTCTCCTAGGGATGGGCATGGATGATTGGGGAAATGGGGGGTCCTGCTTCTCTTACAGGTTCTAGAGATTGCTAGCCCCATTTATTTCCCCATATCTCAAGAACATCTGATTTCCTGTGTTCCTATGGGATTTTTTCTAAGGGTGTGACAATACTGGGAGAAGGCAAAACAGTAAGGTTTATAGAAAAAGGGAAAGCCCCAGCCAGCTACTAATCCATGAATACAAATTAGATTTTCTGTCCTGAGTCCTATATGCCTTTTTCCCACTCTCCTACTCCTCAGTTGTCCCAGATGCCCAGATTCCTAATCATAGTTCTACATTTCATAATCTCTAGACTCAAAAAAAAAAATTAGCATTGTGATTTACAGAGTTCCCCCCACACAATGGCATTACTGAGAAAACTCTTTGCATATTTGACTAGCAGATAATCTGATGGTAAATAGAGATAAAGAGATACTAATTCTTGCACTTTTTATTTAACAGGGATGCTATAGGAAGCTTTTCACAAATGAGAAAATGATACATAAAGATAAAATATTGATGATCAGCAAAAATAATTTCTTATTGAGTGAATAAGGTGGTTTTTAAACTTAGATAGACATAAATCCCATTTTGGAGATTTCAAATGTCTATGCTATATCAAATAAACAGGAGAGAAATTACAACAGCATAGGAAAATTCATGCTTACCTCGAAAAGTGAAAAACTATTTTTTCTACATTTCTTTTACCTATTTGGGAACTAAACTGAAAATGCAATCAATTAGATCTACTTTGGTTGCAAGCTTCTGAAGGTCTAAGACTATGTCTGATTTTGTCTTTGTATCCTCACAATCTCATACAATATTCTGGACATATTAAAGTTTATTAAATTGAAGTGAACCAAAAGTTTAAATGCAATTTTCTGGGGGGGGGGGGACTTGCTTTTCATGAGTAGGAAGACTCTCTATATTCTATATTCTGTACTTCTTCCTCTGTCTTGTTATGGACTAATATATCAAGATACTCTTATTAATTCCACAACTAGATTGAGGTGAAACCATAACATATAACTATAAAACAATAAAGTAAATTCACTCAGAGGCTCAAAAAGGCCATCCACATTCACAGTGAGAACTGTGAAGCTTGAATGTGGATCTAAGCATAGTATTTTCAACTTTTAATGGTTGTTGGGATGGGTTTTTTTTGCTTATTTTTTTCTTTCTTCTGTTTCTTCTCCCTTTGATTTGATTTTTTCTTGTCAAATATGGAAATATATTTAAAAGAACTGCACATATTTTACCTATATCAGACTGCCTACTTTCTTGGGGGGGGGGGAGATAAGGAAGAAAGGGAGAAAAATTTAGAACACAAAAGTTTTATAAAAATGAATATTGAAAACTATTCTTACATATATTTGAAAAAATAAAATACTATTAAAAAGAAAAACATCATCAGAAAGATGATAGACTAAGAAAAAATAATGAGTCAGTCATAGGACATGAAAGATATCCAATTTGTAACTACTTGTTCTGCAATGGAATGCATGAAATGTAAAGAGACTTAGAAGAATTACCTCAGCACATAAAATGAACTATCTTTGGGCAATTTGTGGGAAGACATAGGCAAGATTTTATACATGGATAGATATATGTAAGTTACGATCCTTATCATTGGAATGAATGTTACAAATTGATGATATCACAGATAAAAACATTAGGAGTAACAAAGCAACATTTCAACAACACATTTATAATTTCTTTAAATATTGCATTATAATTTTTCATTGCCATATAACCTAAATTTCTTCTTGTATTCTTGTCTCTTCTCTCTGAAAACTGTACCCAAAATTTTAAAAGGAAAAAAGGAAAGTGCAGGATTACCTATGTGACATTGGAGGGCTCCTTTAATGACTTCAAACCCCTCCATGTAATAAAGGCCCATCATCATCATCATCATCATCATCAACTGGTCGTTGTCATAGAACACTATAGTCATTGAAGAATTAAAATTGAGAACTAAAATTGAAAAGTACAAGTAGAGAATGAAATCACAACAGATAATAAAGAGTAACAAAAGGAATATCTTGCCAAAGAAATGTATGCTCAAGAAGAAGATGATGTGGTCAAATAACAAATGTAGGGAAGAATTACTGGAAGATATCTTTTTATATATTCCTTTGAAGCAAATGAAGTTTAATGTTGAGTTAAATATAAATATCTCTTGGACCAGATTTGTGTAAAGAAATACACAAGAGAGTTATGCAAGATAGATTGATATCATAGTGTTTGGGTAAAAATATTATTTGACAATTTAATTCCATTTGTTAGCAGTATTTATTTTTAACTTTACTAAAATTCAATTAGATAGCCATTACAATTCTTTATTTACCAACAAGGAATTTAAATAAAAGGCTCAGTCTGATTTTTGGATTATTTTAGGTCCAGAATATAAATAAATAAGTGATCTTTTTTGGTAATAATGTATTATGGCAATAAAAATGGAGGGGTAATCTGAAGATTTGGGTTTGAATTCTCCTGCAATACTTACTAGTTATGAATAAATGTATCAATAACAAAGGAATTATATCTCATCCTTGGAACTCATTTAATCTAAGTCCAGTTTCCTCACTTATGAAGGAGGTATATTTAACTATCAGACATCTATCTCAAAGAGTTGCTATGTCAGAAACACTCATAAAACTTAAAATACTATAGAACTCTTAAGATTTAAATTCTAAGTAGATACCCCAAGGAGGTAGGTGATTCACAAAAAGAAGGGCTCTATATAGACCTAAATATTTACAGCAACTATTTTTGTGGTAGAAAAGACCTGAAGTCAAAGCAGATTTTCATTAGAAATGGCTAAACAAATCATGAGAAATGAATGAAATGTGATATTGCTTTGCTATGAGCAGTGACAAATAAAGAGAGGATAGTGAAAAGATTTCATGAACTGATGTAAAGTAAGCAGAATCAAGGGGGAAAAATAGACATCCATAAAAACAGAAATAGAAAGAATTTTTACTACAAAATAAAATATGAATGCTGTAAGATTACAAATATTAATCTGCTTCAAAGAAGAAATATGAAAAGGCATACTTTCTTATTCCATGGCAAAGACTGGGACAGGGGGCAGTCAATGGCTGTAAAATATTGCATATATTATCAGATTTTAAAAACAAATTGATCATGTTGCTGATTTCCCCCATTCTTCCTTTTTTAATTATTCCTTTTAATAATATATGGCTTTCTAGAAAGATGCTAATAGCATTTAACTGAGAGCATATATGTGCATATATAGACATATGTATTGAAACATATATTTATATGATGTCACATAGAGATACACATATTATTATCCAGTCACATCCATATGATGATAGATGAATTGTATATGTTGTTTATGAAGTAGGAAATTAAAGACTGGATAACAGCTATTCTTTATCTACCTTGTTTTATTTTTTCCCTTTGTGAATGTTTAGAAAGCTTAAGAAAACTCCTTAATTTTTTTTTTCCTTACCAGGAAATAGTTCTAGACATTGCATTCTACCTGATAAAGCTGAGGTGAGTTAAGAGGTGCTACAGAGATGATCCCAGAAGCTAACATCAGGAAAAAATTTCCAGAGAGATTTTGCTAGAGTAACATTAAACCAAGACTGTATGTCCCGACATCACATAAGACCAACAGGGACCTGGTCACTGGAGGCTTGGCACCAAGGGAAGATTAGACCCAGTGACTGATAGTTGTACAGTGACATCCTTAGAATGTGTCATTATTATTATTATTTTTTTTAAGGATCAGGTATGAAATTTTCCTTTTTTTTTCTTTCAAAGCTCTTTATAACTAGCCCCTCACACAATTTCCTCTCCTATGTGCTCTTCAAATCAGTAACACTAGCTTCCTTGCTTTTCTTAGAACAAGACACTCCATCTTCCAGTTTTGAGAATTTTACTGTATATCTCTATGAATGGGTTGTTCTATTTCTTCATCTCTGTCTTCTGGGTTCCTAAAGTCCTAACTGAAATTCTGACCTCTACAGGAAATCTTTCTGATCTTTTAAAATTCTAATGCTTTCTCAGAATTTATTAATTTAAAATTTGAATTGTTTATAGCTTGTTTGCCTATAATTATTTCTATATTTTCTCTTCCTTTAGACAGTGAGCCCTTCAAAGGAAAAAAATTCCTTTGTAATTTTGCGTATCCCTAATACTTAACATAGCTCCTGGCACATAACAGATAGTTAATAAATGTTTACTGACTGAATGAATGATTTTATAAAATGATAGAAGTTCTGTAGCATCAGAAGTTGAGATGCTCTTACACACAAGTGACTAAGTTGAAAATTATCCAATCTATATGACTCTTATACATAATTCTGATTATTTCTCTCTTATTGCTGATATATTTGCAGGAAAGTCTACCCTAAGCTTTTTCTTACTATATTATTTAGTATTTATTTTTTCTTAAATTAATTAAATTAATTCTTTTGCTAACAAAAATAGCATATACATTTTTTGGGTCTCATGAGTCATGGCTTTGAATGGATGTAAAACTACAGAGTAGCTGAAAATAAACATGGGTATTCTAGGGGACCCACATGGGAGAGATAAATAACTGGGGTGCTAAATATTAGAAATCAGCAAGGATCAGTATCTATTGATTTAAAGTGAAGCATCTTATTCAGCTTTTCATAAATTGTTTCTACCTCTTTTTTCTCTGCAACTATTGGTAACACATAAACTGCAGTTGTTTTTACAATAGTTCTCTTGAAAATACTTATCATGAGTACTAAATGAGAGATGGCCAAATATCTCTTGACATGTTTTTCCTTTTTTTTTTTTTTTTAAACCAACCCTTTGTTCTTACAACAAAACTGACTCTACCTCTCCTTTCCTTGAAGGGAACCTGTGAGCCATCCTTCTATTTAGCAAATAAATGTTAAATAAATGATTAAATATTTAGAAGTGATCAGCATGATCTAAGAGATTTATATGTAGAATCACTATCAAATAAAGAATCAAGAAAAGCCCTTTATTAGGCATTGAAAAGTAGATTAAATAGGCCTGGACCTGTGAGTTCATTTCCATAAAGAACTCCCAGTGAAGAAACCCCCTCCACCACTGCACTTTAGTAACTAATCATTTTATTATGTTCTCTTGGACACAAAGAAAGTTTAATTCTTTGACAGAAATCACATAGGATATGGCAGAGGCTTTGGACTTGAACTGAGGTATTCTTGATTACAAAACTGGCTCTCTATACAACTATACAATGTTGTCTTTTTTGACAAAAGGAAACATTACCAACAGATAAAATGATGAAGGCCTTTAATCCTAGACATAGGGAACATTGTTGGCAAAAACTAAATTGATGGAGCTCATACTAAGCCTGGGATACAATGACGAATATGGTTTAATTGGAATGCAGTGTATATAAGGGTAGCTAGCTGATGTAGTGAATGGAATACCAGGCCTGAACTCAGGAAGACTTGAGTTCAAATTCATCCTAGGACACTTAACTATTTGACACTGAACAAGTTACTTAACCCTGTTTGCCTCAATTTCCTCATTTGTAAAATGAGCTGGAGAAAGAAATGGCAAAACATTCCAATATCTTTGCTAAGAATCTTTGCTCAAATGGGCTTGTGAAGAATTGTACATGACTGAAATCCCTGTACAATCACAAAATGTATACAAAATGGATAAACATGATGCTAAACTGAAGAGATACATTGGAACCAAACTGTGTACAGTTTTGAGTGTCAGGCTAAAAATAGTTATTTGAGCAATTTGAAGGATAGACAATAGAAGGCAGATAGTGAAGTCCAGCTAACAATTAAATGGGATATTAATAAATGAAGAGAAATGAAGAAGTGAACAAGGATGATATCAATAGAGGTGAAAGGAGAGAGCAGATAATCACACCACCTATTGTTTATATGGTTCTTTCAAATTTCTATATACACTAAGGTATACTTACAGTTTTGAGCATTTTTACAGTACATCTCTATGAATGGGTTGTTCTATTTCTTCATCTCTGTTTTCTGGGTTCCTAAAGTCCTAGCTGAAATTCTGCCCTTTACAGGAAATCTTTCCTTTGACTAACACCTGATAGTTGTTACTATAAGTATTATTATCCCCATATTACAGATGCAGCAACTGAACCTCCGAGAAGTTAAGTGACTTGATCAAAGTGTACATTCAGGTCAGGGGTGATAGTTGAACATATATTTACCTGCAGACCCAGAACTTCTATTCAGTTCCTCAACAAATTTTGGTATTTATTATTATGCTATTTTATTATTATATTCATAAAACTTCTATAAGGTAAGGGAAAACATTTCACATAAGAAGCAGAAGATTTTAAAATTAAGTACTCAGTTTTATTAATTCATTAATTTTTTGCTGAGGCAATTGCCGTTAAGTGACATGCTCAGGATCACACAGCCAGGAAGGATTAAGTATCTGAAGCCAGATTTGAATTCAGGTCCTACTGACTTCAGGGCTGTGGCTCTCTCCAGTGTGCCACCTGGCTGCCCTAAATACCAAATTTTTAAACTTTTTTTTTTTTTTTACTCTTTATTGACAGTTTTTTTCTTCATGACCTTGAGTTTTAATTCATCCCTTACCAGAGTTGCCTCCTGACTTATCATAATGAATTTTAAAAGTGGGCAAGCAATTTAATAAAATCAACAATTATCAGCCAAGGATGAATATGTTGTGAGCTGTACCAAGTCCCCCCATCTCTTCAGAGGGAGGGGAGACACTTTCTTGTCTCCTTTGGGGTCTGAGCTAGATCATCAGGATGACTTCATTTATATTCCGTGCTCCTACTGGGAGTACTTAGGTATGGTTCTAGTTTAGGATGGAGTCTCTAAGAAGTCTAAGGCTGGGGATCCAAGTAAAAATAAATCCTTGTCTCTTGGGATCAGTCGAAGTGTTGTAATCAAGGGGTCCCGAAAGGAATTTGTTTGGGCCACAGCAGAGCTAAAGATTTCCTGGAGGAAGCTGCATGTATTCAATTGGATATGGAAGGTGGAAAGATATACTATCACAGACCTGGGGAAATCTCCAAGGCCATCCAATAGAAGAGAAAGGAAGGAGGGATCTCCTTCCCCATGATGAGCATGGGGAATGGGACTTAGCCCCTACAAACTGCAAAGAGATTTCAGGGTTTGGGGAAGGAAGAAATGGGAGGGGGGATGGAAAGTTGACCAAGCCTTTCATAACCCCTTGGTCCTCCTTTGACCAAAAGTCAGCCAATTCCAGTATTAGGTATCCAGGTAAGAGGACAATAGAGATCTTTGTAGTTTTTTTGTCAAAGGTAGTTACTTCTGCTTCTTGCCAGCTCACTGAGAAGTGAAAAGCCTTTCTACTTACCTGGGAAGGAAGGGGTAGGCGAGAGTCCCAGATCAGTCTCAGAACTGCAGTGTACAGGAAGCCTTTTGTGGAGTATTGTAGAGAGGGACCTCAAGAAGCTCTAGAGTGCACTCAATCCTGAAGCTCATGCTGCTCCAAGGCTGGAATGTGGATGCTCCTCATCCCAGGGCACTTTAGCTCCTAGCATCCTCCTTACTGTGGTTAGTTAGAGCTCATCTGATGGGGAAACTGGAACAGGCCCCTGGCTTAGCACCATACACATTGAAGAAAGAAGAGAGGGAATCTTAGGGTCCAGGAACTGTTGGCTCCACATCTTGGCTAAAATAGGAGATGCCTTGTACGCCTCTATGTGTGTGTGACAATGGTTCAGGGGTCTGGGACAGACCCTTGGCTGATGATGTGAATCTTCTTTCCTTAGACAAAAGAAGAGGTACAGGATTCCCGCATCCCAAAGGCTATAAGGGCAACTTTCTCTGCAAACTTCATTTTTTTTTGAAGAATTTTCCAATGAGCCAAACCAAAGAACCAACACTACCACTGCCTCAATTGTGGATTTATTGCCATCTCTGGAGACCTTGTAACAGATAGGGGAGTAAAGCCTCCCAGGATGGGGACTCTTTTCCTGGGTAGTCCTCCATGTGATAGATAGCTGAATGAGACTTGCAGGAGTGGGAGTTCTTTTCCTAAAGGTGGCAGATAGCTGAAGGAGGTTTCCAGGAATGGAGGTTCACTTCTCCAGGGGCACATAGTTCTGAAGCTGTACAGAATTAAGAATTGCCTAGGTGTAGCTAAATGGCTCAGTGTATAGAGAGCAGCCCTTGGGGTCAGGAGGATCTGAGTTCAAATGTATGTGAAGGTACATTGCTAGTTGAGTGACCATGGGTGACCATGGCCAAGTAATTTAACCCCAATTATCTCACTAAAAAAATTCTTAATGGCAACATGAAGTTATTTAATTCCTGAACTTTCAGTCTAGTAATCATTCTACTAAATGAACTTGCCAAATAGTGTTTACAGATTTACTTGCAGGCCAGCCTCAAAAAAGTAGAAGGTATTTGAAACATAAATTTTGGTGGGTGACCTCCTGCAAAAGATTTAAAAAAAAACAACATATATTGATATTTTGACATTTTCTTGGCCATTTTTCAAAGGTCACTGAGGAATTTTAAAATGTAAGTTTTCTTTTGGGCACTCAATTTTATAAATGATTGATTCTTCTTGTCTCCATAAAAATCCAAATATAGTATTTAAAAATGTGATTAATCAAAAAAAATAACAAGTGAATGCATCACTGCTTGGAAATTGGTATCTTCAGAGATCACATCACTTCTCAATTTTGACCTTGACAAGGCAACTAGGTATGCAGAGTGAATGAGCCAATTATTTTAAAGAAGATACAGGGCATGTAACCTGTCTCACTTTTCAGTATGAATAACAGGCAGCTGGAGAGATTTCAGTTTGCTGAAACGTCAACATGAGCTCAGAAGATTATTCAATAGTCCTTTAATGAGTAGGTCTTTGCAGGTATTTCTTTTGTGAAATTTTAACCAAATATTATTTAAGAAGAAAGACCCAAGAAATTTCATCTATGAGACAATATAATATATTTTAAAACTGATAAAACAAGGTAACATTAACTTTGGCTTGGGAATATGTGCATTAATATAATTGTTGAAACAACATTCTACTATACTTTCAATATGAAAATTAAATGGAGAGAAACTAAATATTCTAAAATATTATCTATCATCATATAATTTTAGACATGCAAATACAACCATGTATGGACATAGTTGAGTGAACATGAGCTGGAAGACTTTACCTTTACATTTATACAATTCTTGCACAGAGTCTCCCACTGACTCAATTGGTGAAAGCTTTATATGGTGCATTATATCTGGTCAGTTTTAGCCATTGATTATTCAATTATATTTCTGCCTGCTATATTTTCTATCTCTCTTTTTTAGGTTTCCAGTATTCTGTATTTATTCTTCAAGATGTTCATTATCATGAAATTTTGTCATTTTGAAGTCAAAAGATAAATTGACAAGTTAAAATTCTTGGGCCATTGAAAGAAAATTGCTGAGTTTGATCTTCTCATTTTCTCATTTTAAAATTAGAAATGCTCAAATTCACTTTTTTCATGTATCTATTTATTTAATATTTTCCCCAGTTACATTTTTTATTAGAGTAAGTTTATTTATTTTTAACACACATTGCTATATGAATCATGTTGGTAGAGAAAAATCAGAGCAAAAAGGAAAATAACATAGGAGTAATTAAAAAAAAGAGAAAAAAGAAGTGAACATAGCAGTGTTGATTTACCTTCAGTCTCCTTCAGTTCTTTTTCTGAAGGCAGATGGCATTTCCTGTCCAAAGTCTATTGGGATTCCTTTGGATCACTTAAAGTACTGAAAAGAACCAATCCTTTCATAGTTGATCATCACATATTCTTGCTGTTATTGTGTACAATAGTTCGACTTGTTTTGCTCAGCATCAATTCATGTAAATCTTTTCAGGCCATTCTATAGGCAGTTTGTTTATCATTTCTAGAGAAAAATAATATACTATCACCTTCATATACCACAACTTATTCAACCAATCCCCAATTGAGGGGCATCCACTCCTTTTCCAATTCATTGCTACCACAAAAAAGAGCTGCTACAAACACTTTTGCACATGTGGGTCCTTTTCCCTCCTTTATAATTTCCTTGGGATACAGATTCAGTAATGATACAGCTGGGTTTTATAATCTTTTGGGCATTGTTCCAGAATTCTCTCCAGAATAGTTGGATCAGTACACAATTCCAACAACAATGTACAGCTGGGTTTTATAATCCTTTGAACATTGTTCCAGAATTCTCTCCAGAATAGTTGGATCAGTTCACAACTCCAACAACAATGTACATTTAGCATTATTTTTTTTCCTGTCATCTTAGCTAATCTCAGAAGTATGAGGTGGCAGCTCAGAGTTGTTTTAATATGTATTTCTCTAATAAATTATGGTTTAAAGCATTTTTATATACATATAAATGACTTTAATTTTATCATCTGAAAATTGTGTCCTCATGTCCTTTGAGCAATTGGGGAATGACTTGTGTTCTTATAACTTTGACACAGTTCTTGATGTATTTTAGAAATGAAAATTTTATCAAAAATACTGGCTGCAAATATTTCTTCCCAGCTTTGTACATCCATTTTAAACTTGTTTCTTTTGGTTTTATTTGTTTGAAATCTTTTTAATTTAATGTAATCAAAGGTATCAATTTTGCTTTTTACAATGTTCTCTAGTTCTTCTTTGGACATAAATTCCTCCTTTATCCAAAGATCTGATAGGTTAGCTTCTGGTATTATCCTTTAGTTCTAAATCATGTATGCATTTTGATCTTATTTTGGTATGGTGTGTGAGATGTAGGTCTCTGCCAAGTTTCTGACATTTGCTTTTCCAGTTTTTGGAGCAATTTTGGCCAAAGCTTATTCAAGAAGCTGAAGTTGGGAGTTTATCAAATACTAGATTTCTATAGACCTTGATCATTTTGTCATATGTATCTAATCTATTCCACTGATCCACTATGCTATTTCTTAGTCAGTACTAAATGGTTTTTATGACTGCTGCTTTATAATATAGTTTTAGATTTGCTACCACTAAGTCTCCATCCTTTGTATTTTTTCATTAATTCACTTGATATTCTTAACCTTTTGTTCTTCCAGATGAATTTTGTGATTATTTTTTCTAGTTATATAAGATAATGTTTTGGCCATTTGGTATGGCATCGAACAAGTACACCAATTAAGGCAGAATTGTCATTTTTATTATATTAGCTTGGCCTAACCATGAACAAGTGATATTTTTCTAGGTATTTATATCTGATTTAATTTGTGTGAGAAGTGTTTCATAATTGAGTTCATATAGTTCTTGGATTTGTTTTGACACATAAACTCACAAATATTTCATTTTTGTCTACAGTAATTTTAAAGAGAATTTTTCTTTCTATCTCTTGCTGATGGGCTTTGTCAGTAATATATAGAAATGGAGATGATTATTTTGGGGTTTATTTTATATCCTACAACTTTGATAAAACTGTGAATTTTTTCAGATAGGATTTTATCTGTAAGGAGTGATAGTTTTATTTCCCCATTGCCTATTCTAATTCCTTTAATTTTTCTTTTCTTATTGCTAAAGCCAACATTTCCAGTCTAATGTCGAATAATAATGGTGATGATGGACATTTTTGTTTCACCCTAATCTTATTGGAAATGTGTCCAGTTTCTCTCTATTACAAAAAATACTTGCTGTAGGTTTTAGATAACATTTATTATTTTAAGGAAAGCTCCTTTTTCCATATACTCTATTCTTTTTAATAGGAATGGGTGCTGCATTTTGTTAGAAGCTTTTTCTGCATCTATTGAGATTATCATATAATTTCTCTTGGTTTTGTTATTGATGTGGGCAATTATGGTAATAGTTTTCCTGATATTTAACCTGGTATAACCTGGCATTCCTAGCATAAATTCTGCTTGGTCATGTTATACTATTCTGCTGATAAGTTGTTGCAATCTTTTTGCTAATATTTTATTTAAAAAAATTTTACATCAATATTCATTAGGGAGATTGGTCGGCAATTTTCTTTTTTTATTTTGGCCTTTCCTGGTTTCTATATGAGTGCCATATTTATGTCATAGAAGGAATTTGCTAAGGCTCCTTCTTTATCCATTTTTCTTAATAGCTTACATAGTATTGGAATTAATTGTTCTTTAAATGCTTGGTAGACGTGTTGCTATACAGTTGGGCAAATTATCTCCTAATTAGTGCTTTATTCTTTATCATTGGTGATAAGTTCATTGTTTTCATTTTTGATGCAGGTGATATGGTATTACTCTTTCCTTTTTTTCTGATCAAATTAACCAAAGGTTTATGTATTTTGTTAGTTTTTTCATAAAACCAACTCATAGTTTTCTTAATTTCTATTTATCAATCTCTCCTTTGAAGTTCAAAAGTTCTAATTTGGTATTTAATTGGGAGATTTAATTTGTTCTTTTTCTAGCTTTTTTAGTCACATACCTCATTCATTGATCTCCTTTTTGTGTGTGTTGCTAATTAGAGATAAAAAAATTTCCCTTAAGGACTTCTTTGTTTGCATCCCATAGGTTTTGATACATTGTCTCAATATTGTCATTTTCTTGGATGAATTTATGGAGTGTTTCTGGATTTGTTATTGGATAAATTTATGGATTTGTTGTCTGATTCACTCATCCTCTAGAATTAGGTTATTTAATTTCCAATTGGTTTTATTCTATCTTTCCCTTACCCTTTATGGAATATAATTTTTTATTGCATTGTGGTGTGAAAAGGAAGCATTTTCTATTTCTGGCTTTTTGCATTTGATTGGGAAGTTTTTATGCCTTAATGCATGGTCAATTACTGCCAAGAAAAATATGTATTCCTTTCTTTCCATATCCAATTTTCTTCAGAGATATGTCATATCTAGGTTTTCTAGGATTCTATTTACTTTCCTAGTTTCTTTCTTGTTCATTTTGTGGTTAGATTTGTCTGATTCTGAGAGGAAGGTGGAGGTCCCCCACTGGAATAGTTTTGCTGTCTAATTATTTCTCTAATTGGCTTAAAATCTTTTTTTAGAAATTAATCTATACTACCACTGCCTACATTTGGTATCATTACTACTTCATTATGTATGGTATGCTTTATTAAAATATACTTTCTCTTGTTATCTCTTTCAATGAGATTTATTTTTATTTTTGCTTTTTTTTGAGATCAGATTTGTCATCCCTGCTTTTCTTTTACTTCAGCTGAAGCACATTGAATTTTGTTCCAGCATTTTATCTTTATTCTGTATGTGTTTCTCTGTGTATATTTCTTGTATACAGCATATTGTAGGATTCTGCTTTTTACTCCACTCTGCTATTTTCTTCCATTTTGTGGGAAATATCATTGCATTTATTTTAACAGTTATGATTACCAGCTCTGTATTTCCCTCCATTCCATTTTTTACCCTATACATATTTTTGTACTCTTTTTTCACTTTGTTCTTAGTCCTGTTTTTATTTTACCTACTCCACTCACTACCTTATCTCCTATCATCCATCCCCCCTTCTCTTACTAATTATTTTATCCACCCACTACCCTATTTCCTATGTCCTCTCCCCCTTCTCTTAGAACTGTTTTTTTTTTTTAATCCACTCCACCCAGTACTTTATCTTCTGTCAATCTTTACCCACTTCTCTTACCTTTTCTTCTAGTTTTTCTACTCTCCCTTCTATCTTGTCCCTCCCTTTTCTTTTCCTTTTTCTCCTCCTACTTCTTTATAGGGTTAGATAAATTTCTATACCCAACTGAATGATTAAATTATTCCTTCTTAAAGCCAAAATCATGAGTCCAAGCTTCAGACAATGCTCATTCCTCTCCCTTCTTTCCCTGGTATTTTGAACCTCTTCATGTGAACTAATTATTCCATTATACTTCCCCTTTCCTCTTTTTCTAGTACAGACTTTTCCCATCCTTTAATGTCCTTTTCTTTGATGTCATTACATCAGGGACCCATCACAACTTCATCCTCAGTCCATGTAATGCCCCCCTATGTCTACCTCAATGACAATAACAATTCACAAGTTACAGATATCATTTTCCTGTCTAGATATGTAAACAGTTTAATCTTTAAATATATATATATGTGTATATATATATATATATATATATATATATATATATATATTCTCTCATTTACTTTTTTATGATTCTCTTGAGTCCTGTGTGTGCAGATTAAAATTTCTGTTTAGTTGTGTTTTTTTTTTTCAATAGAAATGATTGAAAGTTTCTTACTTTATTTAAGCTCCATCAATCACCTCCCCTGAAAGATTGTAATGGGCTGAGGCTTGAGTTGATGCACTGAGGTCCCAAGCACATGAGGCTAAATAGTAATTGGACCATACTCTATTAATATATAAGCTTGGAGAAAGAATGGCCCCCACCCACTCTTTGTGCAAGTCCTGATGTGTTGTTTAGGAAATGACGATTTTGGTGGGTGGAGGCAGGGGAGTGGAAAAGGAAGGGGAAGGAGAGACTTTTGGGATTGCCATTGCCACAACCTTTCTGTTTGTTTCTCTTCTTCTTTTTTGCTTTTGCTGAAGCAGTTGGGGTTAAGTGACTTGCCCATGGTCACACAACCAGGAATTGTTAAGTGTCTGAGGCTGGATTTGAACTCAGGTCCTCCTGACTAAAGGGCTGGTGCTCTACCCACTGAGCCATCTCCTCCCCTTCCTTTTCCACTCCCCTGCCTCCACCCACCAAAATCGTCATTTCCTATACAACACATCAGGACTTGCACAAAGAGTGGGTGGGGGCCATTCTTTCTCCAAGCTTATATATTAATAGAGTATGGTCCAATTACTATTTAGCCTCATGTGCTTGGGACCTCAGTGCATCAACTCAAGCCTCAGCCCATTACATCATGTTGTGGCAATGGCAATCCCAAAAGTCTCTCCTTCCCCTTCCTTTTCCACTCCCCTGCCTCCACCCACCAAAATCGTCATTTCCTATACAACACATCAGGACTTGCACAAAGAGTGGGTGGGGGCCATTCTTTCTCCAAGCTTATATATTAATAGAGTATGGTCCAATTACTATTTAGCCTCATGTGCTTGGGACCTCAGTGCATCAATTCAAGCCTCAGCCCATTACAAAAGATGAAGCTGAATCTTGCTGGGTAATTAATTCTTGGTCATTTGCCTCCCAGAATATGATTCCAGGCCCTCTGATCTTTTATTGTAGAAGCTGCCAGATTTGGGGTCATACTGATTATTGCTCCTTGATATTTGAAATGCTTTTGTCTAGCAGCTTGCAGTACTTTTTCCTTGAATTTTGGAATTTCACAGCAATGATCTTTGAGCTTTTCTTTGTGGGATCTCTTTCCAAAAGTGATTGATGGTTCTTTCAATCAGTATTTCTCTTTCTGTTTCTAGAATTTGGGAGCAATTTTCCTTAATGATATCTTGCAGAATGCTATTCAGGCTCTTTTTTGTCATGGATCTCAAGTAGGCCAATAATTTTAAATTGTCTCTCGAATTTATTTTCCAGGTTGCCTATTTTGCCAAGAATGTGTTTCACATTTTCTTCCATTTTTTCATTGTTTTTATTTTGTTTGACTGATTCTTGGTGTATCATAAAGTCACTAGCTTCCATTTGCCCTATTCTAGTTTTTAATGTGTGATTTTCTTCAGTTAACTTTTGTATCTCCTTTTCCATTTGCTTGAATATCCTTTTCACCTCAGTGAGACTGACTTTTGTTGAAGTTTTTAGTCTATCTTGAGCTGGAGAGTGGTTTTCTTCGATCAGACTCTACTAAGAGGCTTGGTTTCATATGGAAACTGGGAGAGCTCAAGCAGCATCCTGACTATACTCCACCATCTTGGCTCTCCTGCCTGCTATATTCTCTTTCCTACCTTTACTTTCCAGGTTTGGATCAATAATCAAATCAAAATTGCCATTACTTCTAGAAAAGGCACATCCATTTGTTCTCACTGGTTCTACTCATTTTCTTGGTTTAGGCCTGATTTAAACCAGTTAAACCTGATACTTTGGGTCCAAATATGAAGTTAAATGTGACATTAGTTATCTAGTCACAGAAAATGATTTTTATTTTACTTAACCACAGTAATTAAGTTCACTGAACTGATTAGACATAGTGTGCCATGTGTGTGAAACTCTCATCATAACAGAGTAAAGAAATTTAGAGGAAGGAAGAATTGTTCATCCAAATAAAGCCTTGATTCATTTGTTCACACTTTTTCTTTTTTTTTTTTTTCCTAGTCTATTGTTGTAAGATAGAAGAAGGAGTTCCAGGCTCTTCTGTCCTAGATATTTTATATCTAGGTGAGCTTTAGTCCTTTTAACAAATTCAATCTTGAGAAGAGTTTAAGTTTTGGGTTTTGGGCTTTTTTTATTGAGACTGATTCTTTTTATTCACAGCTGATGGTCACACAATGCTTTGAGCTGCTCCATTTTCAGTTTGAAGTGGCTCATTACTCCCTTTTAAGCAGAACAGTGACCCTTTTAGGGTCCATAAAATAGAAGTCAAATTTATTGTGAACACCTAATTGGTTTTAGCCTTACTGGAATCAAAATATCCTAAGCTAAAATAATTCACTCATGTCTGCTTTTCCAGTAGGGGAGATTATATCGACTCACCTGGCACAGTAGCTTTCTTTATTAAGTTACATACTTTTTCAAACAATAAAAATCTATCTTCTTTCTTTCCTAACCAAACTTTTCCATGAATTGAGAACAAAAGAAAACAAAAATGCAACATATTACAAAAATTTATAGACAAAACAAGTTTCTGAATTGGTCATGTTAAAAAAATTTAATTCTTCATTTTAAGGCTTTCACCTCTATATTACTATTTGGAAAGCATATTTTATCATTAGTCTTGTAGATTTAAGGTTGATCCATATGCTGATCACATTCCCTAATCATTTCAAAGTTATTTGTCTTTAAATAATATTGGTACTTTTAAAAAACAGCAGTACTGCTACTTCTGTCCACTTAATTTTGCAATATTTCATTTAAGGCTTCCCAGGTTCTCTGAAAACATATCCTTTATTACTTGTAGCAGAACAGTAGGCCATGATCTGCTAGGCCATTTCCCAATTGATGGGCACTCTTAGATTCCCTTTTTTTGTTTCCTTGAAAAGAGTTAGAAATGTTTTTTTTAATTCTATCTTAGTTTCTTTTGCAGTCTTTAATTTACCCTCCCACTACTTTTCAATTCTTACTTCTGTTAACTTCTTAATTTTCTGTTGAGTGAAATATATTTCTGTACCTACTCCTGTTGTTACATATTCGTTCCTTTTCATGGTCAGTTCAGATGAGAGTGAGATTCAATCTTTCACTCTCATTACTTTCCTATTTGTATAGATGTCTACTGTGCATCCTGATTGTATGAAATAGTTTTCTCTAATAATTCTTTCTTCTCATCCAATATAGTGTTCTTTTCCTTTCATATTAGTATTCTTTTTAGATCAACACATAAGAGAACTATTCCCAAACCTTATCTAATTAGAATTCCTATTTGATCCTACATGATGATAGGATCCAGAGAGACACATATCTCCTTGTATTTGAATGTAAGCAGCTTGAACTTGTTTAGTTCTTGATGATTGCTTATTTATGTTTACTGTTTTGTTCTATTTAACTTTTGTGTTTGAACTTCAGATTTACTATGTATCTCCTGTTTTGTGGTCAGGAACACTTGGAAATCTATATTGTGCAGACTTCTAAATCTTGTGCAATACCGATTGTGTTTCTTCAGTACCTTAATTCTTAGTTTTTGACTGTTTAATGTATTTCTTTTAACCTAGAATCTCTGAAATTTGACTATAATATTCCTTGGAATTTATGTTTGGAGATTTTCTTCAGGGGATGGCTTGTGATTCCTGTCTATTTCCATTTTTACTCTCCAGTTCTGAAAGATCTGGGCAGTTTTCTTTTATGTTTTCTGGAAATATTATATCTAAACTCATTTTTTGCCATGATGTTCAGGAATCCAATGATTCTTTCATATCTTTTTCTCTGTTTTCTGGGTCAATATTTTGCTTGCTTGCATTTAAATTATTCTTTAAAATTCAAATTTTTTCAGTTTTGAATTTTCTCCTTTCTTTTCCTCTTCTCTCATTCCTCAAGAAGGCAGAAAAAAATGTTTGAGAAATGCAGATTTATTTAAAAAAATGCATTAATAACCAGGTCCAAAAGACCAAGCAAAATAAAAGAAAAAATAAAAGGAAAAAAAAGAAAGTCTGGTGACATCTGTAATCTGAGCCATAAACTAATTATGGTTGGTCATTGTATTGCATAGGATTTGAGAATCTTTCAAAGTTGATTAATACTACAATATTGTTGTTATTGCATTTTTTCTGTTCCTCCCCCTGAGGATTCTGCTCACTTCATTTTGCTTCAGTACAATTGAATCTTCTCAAGTCTTTCTGAAAGCATCTTCTTCATTCCAATTTATATCACTGAATTCCAATTCATTCATATATTATATCTTGTTTAGCCATTCCTCAACTTACAGATTTCTCTTACTTCCCATTGTTTGCCAACACAAAAAAGAGTTACATTATATCATCTATAAAAAGTGATATGTTTATATAAAGCCTTCTCTTCTATCTTTGATCTCTTTGTGATCTAGATCTAAAAGTAATATCACTATTTGAAGTTTAATAGCTGTTTTTATTTTTTATTTTATTTATTCATTCATTCATTCATTTATTTATTTATTTTGGAAAGGCAATTGGAATCAAGCAATTTGCACAGGGTGAAACAGCTAGGAAATATATAGTGTCTGAGGTCATATTTGAACTCAGGTCCACCTGACTTCAAGGCTGGTACTTGCTGCCCCTTAATAGCTTTTTACTATTGCTGCAAAATATTAAATATTTTGAGCTTATCCATAATATTTTCACCTTTTTGTTGTTTGCTTGCTTTTTGTTTTCTTTTTCATTTTTTTCCCCTTTTGATTTCACTTTTCTTGTGCAGCATGATAATTGTGGAAATATGTATAGAAAAATTGCACATGTTTAACATATATTGGATTAATTGCTTTCTAGGGAAGAGAGTTGAGGAAGGAAGAGAGAAAATATTTGAAGTACAAGGGTCTATGTTGAAAACTATCTTTGCATATATTTTGAAAATACAAAGCCATTATTTAAAAATATTTTGAGCTTATCTTGAAATATCATTTGAGATATTGATTTAGACCTAGTTTCTGCCTGACTAAATTCCAGTTTTTGTGGTAGGCATTTAAAAATTAAATATTGATCTCTTGTCTAAATAACGGGGGCCATTGGATTTTTGAAAGAGAAGTTTATTGTGCTTATTTACCTCTACATGTTTTGTATTTAATCTGTTTCAATGATCAACATTTCTAATTCTTACTGAGAATGAAATGTTTTGATGATTATATTTTTGAAGTATAGTTTCGAATTTAGTATTGGTAGGCCCCATTCCTTCCTTGAACTTAAAAAAAACAAAACAATTTCCTGGATATACTTAACCTGTTCTAGATATAAAATTTGCTATACTTTTTTCTAGCTATATAAAAAATCTTTTGTTAGTTTTGTATCTAATTTAATAAGCAAAATAATTTTGGTGATGTAGAATTGCAATTTCATTTATATTAATTCAGCTTACCCATAAGCAGTCAATATATCTCCATTTATTTAAATGTGACTTTATGCAAAGAGTGGAATGGAAGGAGAAAACAAACATTTATTTAATACCTACCCTGTGCCAGATATTTAACAATTATTTTTTTCATTTGATCATTACATTAATCTTGAAAGGGAAGTGCTGTTATTATCCAAATTTTGTAGTTAAGAAATCTGAAACAAACAAAATGACTTGCCCAGGGTCATATAGTTAGTAAATGCTTGAGGTCATTTTTGAATTTAGATCTTCCTGACTTGAGGACCTGTGTTCTATCTACAATACAACATAATTGTCTTTTTTTTTTTTTTTTTTTTTTTTTTGTAATTTTGTTCATATACTTCATGTGTATCTTGGAAGGTAGTCTCTAAAGTATTTTATAATTGGAAGTTTTAAAAGAGTTGTTGTAAATGGAATTTGTCAATCTTTTCTGCTGAATTTTATAGGTAAGAAAGAGAAATTCTTATCATTTCTGTAGGTTTATTTTATGTACTGATACTTTCCTGAAATTGTTTTAATTCGATTTTTAATTGACTGAAGGGTTCTCTAAATAAAGCATTATTATATCATCTGTAAGAAGTGATAATTGTCCTTTCTCATTCCCCATGCTTATTCTTTCTATTTATTTGTCTTGTGTTATTGCTATAACCAGCACTTCTAGTAAAATACCAAAAAGTAATGGTGATAATAGACATCCTTATTTCTTTGTTTATCCTTATTACATGTAATGATAGGTCTTGTTTTAGATAGATAGCACTTGTCGTTTTAAATAAAGAAACATTAATCCCCAGGCTTTCTACTGTTTTTAATCAGGCCTGAATTCCCAGTATAAATTTGTTCTGGTAATAGTTTATGGTTCTTTATGACATATATTTGCAGTCTCCTTGGAAATATTTTTTTAGGAATGTTGGTCTGTAATATTAACTCTGTGGTATTACTCTGTAGTTTAGGAATCAAGACCATTTTTGCATGACACAAGGGATTTGGTAGGGACTTTCCTTTGCCTGTTTTCAAATAATTTGTGATTGGAATTAATTTTCCTTTATAGGTCTAGTAAAATTTATCTATACATACATCTTATCCTAGGAATTTTGACCCCCACCCCCTTCTGGCAGGATATTTATTGTTTGCTCAATTTCTTATACTACAAAATGATTATGTATTGCTTTTCCTATTTTGTGAATTTGGAAAATGTATATTTTCATAAATACACATACAATCAACTTAATTGGCATATAATTGAATAAATAATTCTTTATATTTAATTTTTTATTCTTTATTGGTAATAAATTGACATTCCATTTGATAATGATTTATTATTTTTCTTTTTGAATTAAATCTTTGCATTTTATAAACACTTCTATTTTTATTTGTTAGGTCATTTTTTAAAACTTTCAAATTTATAAATCTTTTCTTTGATTTTTCAGGATTTTTATTTTGTGTTTAATTGGGGATTTTTAAAATTGTTGATTTATTAGTTTGAATCTTTTGTTGCCTGCTCAATTTGTTAAATTTTTTCTATTTTATTAATTAAAATGTTTAGAGATGCAAATATTTTTCTTTTTCTTTTGGTATATATATATTTAATAGCTTTTTATTTACAAGTTATATGTATGGGTAATTTTACAGCATTGACAATTGCCAAACCAAATACAGTTCTCAAGAGTTCCTTTTACCTTTTTCTGCTTCTCTTGAGTCCTATGGTTGGAGAGCAATTTTTTTGTTTAGATCTGGTTTTTTCCCTAGAACAATTGGAATTCATCTGTTTCATTAAATATCCATCTTCCTCCACAGAAGAAAATGTTCAGCTTGGCTGGGTAGTTTATTTTTGGCTGCATTCCAAGTTCTTTGGCTTTTTGGAATATCAGATTCCAGGCCCTTCAATCCTTTAAAGTTGAAGCAGCCAACCTCGGTATTTGAATTGTTTTTTTCTGGCTGTTTGTAATATTTTTTTTTTCCCTTAGTCTGATAGTTCTGAAATTTCTCCACAATATTCCTTGGAGTTTTTATTTTAGAGTCTTTTTCAGAAGGTGTTTGATGAATTCTTTCAATGCCTAGTTTATCTTCTGATTCTGTTACATCTGGGCAATTCTCTTTCATGATTTCCTATAAAATAGTATCTAGGCTCTTTTTTTTATCATCATAATTTTCTGGAAGTCCAATAATCCTCAGATTATTTCTCCTAGACCTATTTTCCAGGTCTGTCATTTGTCCAAGTAGATATTTAATGGTTTTTTTTTTTTTTTTTTCAAATTTTTCTTTCTTTTTTTTTTTTTTTTTTTTGGTTTTGTTGGACTTAATCTTGATGTCTCAATGATTCATTCATTTCTATTCAGTTTTGATTTTTAATGAGTTACTTTATTCATTAGCTTTTTAAACTTCTTTTTGTATATGTCCAATTGAGTTTTTAAATGAGTTGTTTTTCTTTATGGAATTTTTTTCCATTTCACTATTTTTTTTTTTTTAGTGTGTTATTTTCTTTTTCCAATTCACAAATCCTACTTTCCTGGGATTTCTTTACCTTTTCCAATTCACAAATTCTGTTTCCCTGCACTTCCTGAAAATTCTTTACCTTTTCCAATTCACATTTCAGGAAGTTGTTACTCTCTTTCATAGCTTCTCTTTCCTTTCCCCATTTTACTTCTAACTCTCTTTTAAAAATTTTAATAGTCTCTTTTAGGAGAGCATTATATGGATGGGGGCCAGGTAACATTCTGCTTTGGGGTACTGTCTGGAGACTATTTACTATTAGTCTCCTTGGGGTTGAAAACCTGCTCTCTTTTTGTATAGAAGCTATTGATAGTCCTTTTGATTTTTTAATTCATTTTTTAAAGTCTGTAGGGTCTGTCTTCAGGGCAAGGAGGTTGCTAGTTTCCTCTGCAAAGCAGGGATAGGTATATGGACAGTAGTTGTCATGTAAATGGGCTGCAAAGAGCAGTGAGGTTCAGGAGTGCTCTGGGAAAAAGTTACCCACTGGAAGTTTCAGATCTGGTTAGCACAGCCTGAGCTGTGGAAGTACCCAGTGAAGAACCCTGCTGTGTGGATTAGCAACTACCCTGGGGCTAGAGGCTGAGCAGTGAAAGTGTCACTGTCCCAGGCCAAAGCCCACCATGGGGCTGTGGGTATTAGCAGCTGACCAGGGAGTAGCCCCACATGGACTGGAAGTGTCTCTGCCCAGGGAAGCACAATCATGCTGCGGAAGTTCTATTGCCTCAGGCCGAGCCCCCACACTGTGCAGATTAGAGGCTGCCTGGGCTATGCTCACCTGCCATACAGATTTGTAACTGCCCCAAACAAAAGCCCTGTACTGCAGAATGTGGCTGTAGAGCTGTGTTATGGTCTGCACTGAGTCACTCACTTCCATTTTTGGGTGGATATAGCCAGATCCTGTTAGATTCTGGCGTTTTTTAGAGTACCCTCTACTTTTGGCTTTAATTTCTCTGTTGGTCTAGTGCTTTGCAACCAAGGCATAGCAATCAGCCTATGCCAGAGTCACCTCTGTAAATTTTCTAAACAAAGAGCCCACCCTCTTCCCTGGCTCCATTTGCTAGCCTCCCCTATTTCCCTGCTTGTGCTGATCTGCTCCACCCCTTCAGGATAAATCTTCTCTGGCAAACTTCCAGATCATCTTCGGCTGGTGAGTTGTTGCACTTCCAATCTTCATGAATTTTACCAGTCAAGCACCACTTTTGAGGCTGAATTTCATAATTGGTCATGAGGACATGAGAGGAGCTTAGAAAGTTGCGTGTGCCTTCTCCTCCATCTTGGCTTCACCCTGCAATGTGTATTTTCAAAATAAAATAAAATAAAGGCATGGATATAGAAAAAGAAGAAACTTAGAATTGAGATCTTCAATGATGTGCCCACTTTGATATGGTCTGTATTTTAAGACATAATAATTAAAATTGAATTGAAAGGTAGGAGTTCAAATCATACCTCTAACTCTAGCTATATCACCCCATGCAAGTCATTTAATTTCTAGAGTTTAATTATATCTATTCCGTAAGCTTTTTGTTTAGACCAAGCCAGATAAATGTTATTCAGTTGTTTTAATGATGCCTGATTCTTTGTGACCCCATTTTTGCTTTTCTTGGCAAAAGTACTGTAGTTGGCCATTTCCTTTTCTAGCTCATTTTGTATATAAGGAACTGAAGCAAACAGGGTTAAGTGATATTCCCAGGTCACACAGTTAGGAAGTATCTAAGGCTCCAGACCTAGCACTCTAACCATTACATCACCTAATTGCTCCAAGCAGATTTTGTTGCTCAGTTGTTTTTAGCTGTTTGACTCTTAGTGACTCAATTTAGGATTTTCTAGCCAATGACATGGGGCAAACACAGGGTTAAAAAATTTATCCATATTCACACATTTAATTTTTTTCTGAAGCCGGATTTGAACCCAGATTCTCCTGAGTCCAAGATATGATGCTTAATTCACTGTGTCATTTAGATGCCCAAACCAGATAATATATATAAAATTATTTTAAAATCATTAATTGTTGTTATTGTTGTTGCTATTCCATAGGATACTATCCATTAGGCAGATTATTAAAATGCCTCATGTCTTCCTTCGGCTAAATATAAAAATATATTGACCAATGTTGATAATTTATTATGATCAGTAATTCCCTCTGATGTCCATTCTTGGCTATTGCTATCCTTAACAATGAGGCAAAGTATATTTTGTCTGATTTATTCTTTACAAAGGACAAAGTAATGATCAAGTGAGCCAAATACCTGTGATAGGTAATAATTCACTTTGATGGCTTGTGGAACTCAATGACCTGCCAAAAACATCGTTTATATCAAAGGCTTGGCTAAAAGTCCACCCTTTCTAACCTTGTCAAGTGTGACTTTCAATGAAATTTCTCTTTAGGCCCACTGAGGGAGAAAGTAAATAGGTTCAAAAAGACTAGCTTATTCTATAATGTTTCATTCTCAAATATGGTCTTTAAAAAAAAAAAAAAAAGAAGTGAGGTATCAAAGGAGTAAAAACACTCACTGGACTTAGAGTAAGAAAACCTGATTATAAGTTTTGTGTCCTTTACTAACTAGCTTTGTGACTCTATGCGAATGCTTTAGCTTATAAACACTCCTATTTACTGTTACAAAATGAGGAATAATATTTGTGAATACCTTATAAGTATTACGGATGTATTGTGTTTTTTCATAAACCTTAAACATAACAGAAATATGTTGCTATTTTGAAAATATTCATGGCAGTACTTCCTCCACCAACGATTGAAAGGAAGTGTACATACCCAGTCCAAAATATTGACAGTAAAAGTTTCAACAACTCTGTTTTCAAGGTGACATTATTCTGATAATAAGCTAGACCAAATACCTCTTTAAAGCCTGTAGAAAGATTGCAATCTTCTTTCAGTGTCTGCAATACTCTCTGTAAGTAAGGGTTTATGGAATTTATTCAGCAAGTTTCTTTCTCTGCCAATAGTTTCCACTAAATCATCTGATAATTTCTCACAGAACTGAGTTTCTTTTTTTATTTGAACTTGAACAGTGTCAGTGCTTCCTGCCTCTTCTAGATTAGTACATCCAGTGCTCAACTTTGATCACACCAGTTTAGGGCACAAAATGCTTCAAAAAATTGCTATTACTAAGCTCAGTATTGAAAATTTTCTATAATCTGATTTTAACATATCCTTCTAGTTTTATATCAATTTCTTACTTTCATTGCTTTATAGCAAGAACTATGATAGGTCATAGTAATAAAAAAACTTAGCAGTCAATAAAAAGTCCTTGCTTAAAATGAACTTAAATTATATCAAAGGAGATGCCAAGGTTATATATAAGCGTATACTATGCCAATAAATACAAAGTATTTATATATTAGGTAGTTTAATGAAGGCATTAGCATTTGAAAGGGTCCAGAAAATTTTTACATGTACTTGAGTTACAACTTGAGAGAGGGGAATTCTTTAAGAAGAGGCTGATAAAGGAGAGTATTCTAAGTTTAGTAGAGAAATGTTGAAAAGACATGTAAATGCAGATCTATGGAGAAGAAAGGAATTTGTGTCCAAAGACTGGAACTTATAATTGAACACCAGATAAATAATTTTGATTATATTAAGTTAAAAATATTTTGTATAAACAAAATTAATGCAGACAAGTTCAGAAGGGAAACAACTTGGCAAATCATTTTCACATTTAAGGGTTCTGATAAAGGCCTCATTTCTAAAATATATAGAAAATTGACTCAAATGTATAAGAATTCAAGCCATTCCCCAATTGATTAATGGTCAAAGGATACAGACAAACAATTTTCAGATGAAGAAACTAAAACTATTTCTAATCATAGGTAAGTGCTCCAAATCACTATTGATAAGAGAAATGCAAATTAAGACAACTCTGAGATAGCACTATACACCTCTCAGATTGGCTAAGATGACAGGAAAAGATAATGACAAATGTTGAAGGGGATGTGAGAAAACTGGGTCACTAATACATTGTTGGTGGAGTTGTGAATGGATCCGGCCTTTCTGGAGAGCAATTTGGAACTATATTCAAAAAGTTATCAAAGGAAGCATACCCTTTGACCCAGCAGTCTTTCTATTGGGCCTATATTTGAATGAAATCTTAAAGGAAGCAAAGGGACCCACATGTGCAAAAATGTTTGTGGCAGACCTTTTTATAGTGTCAAGAAATGAAACTGAGTAGATGCCCATCAGTTGGAAAATGAATAAGTTATGGTATATGAATGTTATGGAATGTTCTTATTGTTCTATAAGAAAAGACCAGGAGGATGATTTTAGAGAGGTCTGGAGAGACATACATGAACTGATCTAAGTGAAATTAGCAGAACCAGCAGATCATTGTATACAGCAACGTCAATATTATACCACAATCAATTCTGATGAACATGATTGTTTCCAAAAATGAGATGACTAATGCCAGTTCCAATGATCTTCTAATGAAGAGAGCCATCTACATCCAGAGAAAGGACTATGGGAACTGAATATGGATCGTAGCATAACATTCTCACTCTTTTTGTTATTGTTCACTTACATTTTGTTTTCTTACTCATTTACTTTCTTTTTTGATCTGACTTTTTTGTGCAGCAAGAGTATTGTATAAATATGTTTATACATATTGGATTTAACATATATTTTTAGCATATATTGGATTGCTTGCCATCTGGTGGGTGAGGTAAAGGGGAAGAGGAGAAACTCTGAAACATAAGTCTATGCAAGGGTCAATGTTGTCAAATTATCCTTGCATATGTTTTGAAAATAAAAAAGTTAAAAAAAAAAGGCATGGAGATGGACATATGAAGGAGAGAAAGAAGGTCAGTATGGCTTATAAGTGGTCATTTACAATAAAAATAGAAGATTGTATTTAGACTAGGTTATGAAGGACTTCAAAACTAAGCAAAGAAGTTTATATTTGATTACAAAGGCAAAAGGAAGCCTCTGAAATTTGAGGAGAAAAGTGGTCAGATCAAGTTTTAAAAAAAAAACAAGTGTTGTGAATGGACTGAAGGGAGGAAAAATCTGGCAAGTGAAACAATAAAGAAGCTGTTGTATGTAGTGAGAGATAAAGATTTGATTTTGGATGGTAGCTGATTGAGTGGGGGGAAATTTAAATGGAGGATATGTTATAAAAATAAAAATGATAAGAATTGGAAACTGATTAGAAATACAAGGTGATAGAAATACAAATACAATCTTGAAGATAATGCCAAATTTATGAACCTGAAATACTGAAAGTATGCTGATACTTTTGACAAAAATTGGAAAGTTTTGATAAAGGGTCAGTATTGGAGAAAAGATAACATGCTTTGGACATGGTGAGTTTAAAAATTCTCTTGAACATCTAGTTTGAAATATTTCATAGGTAACTCATGATATTTAATTTCAAAAGTTCAGCAGAGAGACTGGGTCTGGATACATAGATGTTGGAGTTACCTATAGTGACATGATAATTAAACCCTTGGAAACTGACAAAATCATACAGAAAAAAAAATAGAGAGAGAGAGAAGGATGAATACTCTAGGGCATAACCTTAGGAACATCCACATATAAAATATATGAAATTGTCTAGAAAAGAATCAGGAGAAACTAGGGTTATGAAAGGCCAGAGAGGATAATAATTAGCAAGAGAGAGTGATCAACAATAAGAATAAGATACAGCAAATGGGTTAAAAAGGATAAAGTTTGAAAAACAAAAGATACAGAGAGAGAATAACATAGTCCAAGTAAACTAGACTGTTCACTATTACTAGAAACCTTTTTGTTTTTTTTTTTTTTTTTTTTGTTTGTTTGGTTTTTTTTGCTTTGGATACAATGGAACTTTGGAATGAATACTGGAGCCAAAGATTTGACTTCAACAAATCTGAATCTGACTTCAAATACCAGCTTTATGACATGATTTAGAATAAATAATTTTACTCCTGTGAATTTCATTTGTAAGATAAAGGATTTGGACTGAAATTGAATGACTGAAATGAGTTAACTAAATGAATGAAAAGAATATTTAGTATACATTTATTATGTGCCAAATGCTATATTGAATAATTGAATTCAAACAATTCAAATTAGTTTGAATTGAACTCCAATTCAAAAATGGAGATTTTTATTGTCATTCAAGATCTTACATTCCAATAGGGGAGACAATACAAATAGGTCAATTAAAGCCAGGGAAGGAATTTGTAAAGTTACAGAGATGATGGGTGAAAGCAGAAAGAGTTACTTCCAGGGGTGGAGCCAAGATGGTGGAGTGAAGCCAGGAAGCTGTTCAAGCTCTCCCAGTTTTCTTCCAAAATCACATGAAACCAGTAGCTATAAAACACTTCTCATACAAAAAAGTCAGGTCTAAATAATTGAAAAAATACCAATTTCTCATGGGTAGGCTGAACTAACATAAGAAAAATGACAATTCTGTATAAACTGATCAACTTAGTGCATGCCAATCAAACTGCCAAAAATGATTTTAGAGAACTAGAAAAAATTTTTTAAAAATCATCTGGAAGATCATAAAGGACAAGAATCTCAAATGAATCAATGAAAACAATAAAAAGGATTGAAGCTTAGCAGTAAGCAGTCTAAAACTCTAGTAGCAGACTTAAACTCTATTATAAAGCAGAAGTCATCAAAACCATTTGGTACTAGCTAAGAAATAGAGCAGTGAATCAGTGGAATAGATTAGACACACATGACACAATAATCAAGACCTATAGTAATTTAGTATTTGAAAAAACCCCAATTCCAGCTTCTAGGATAAGAACTCATTATTTCAAAAACATAGCTGGGAAAACTGGAAAATAATATCAGAAACATAGAATACATCTACACCTCACACCCTATAACTAAATAAGATCAAAATGGATTCATGATTTGGGTGAAAAGGGTGATACCATTAGCAAATTAGAAGAGTAAGAGCAAGGAAGGAATTTAGCAAATTAGCAAAGAAGAAGTAGAGAACATTATGAAATGCAAAATGGAGAGCTTTGATTACATTAAATTTAAAAAAAGATTTTGCACAAACAAAAGTAACAGAAACAAGATTAAAAGGTAAATACAAAGCTGGGGCAAAATCTTCATAGCCAGTGTTTCTGAAAAAGCTCTCATTTCTAAAATATATAAAGAACTCTGCCAAATTTATAAGAATACAAGTCATTCCCCAATTGATTAATGGTCAAAGGATATGAACAGACAATTTTCAGATGACAAAATTAAAGCCATTTATATGGCTTTATACCATCATATGGTTATATGAAAAAATGCTCTAAATCACTGTTAATTAAAAAAAATACAAATCAAAACAATGCTAAGGCACACTTCAAACCTCTCAGATTGGCTAAGATGACAGGAAAAGATATGGTAAATGTTGGAGGGGATGTGAGAAAAATGGGACACTAATGCATTGTTAGTTGTATTGTGAAATGATCCAACCTTTCTGGAGAGCAATCAGGAATATTGCCAAAAGGATTATAAAACTGTGCATATCCTCTTTGACTCAAAAGCATCATTATTGAGTCTGTATCCCAAGGAAGTAGTAAAGGAGGGAAAAGGATCCATTATGCAAAAATGTTTGTAGCGGTTCTTTCTGTGATAGCAAGGAATTGAATAATAAATAGATATCCATCAATTGGGGGATGGCTGGATAAATTGTGGTATATTAAGGAAATGGAATTCCATGTTCTGTAAAAATGATGAACAAAATTATTTTACAAAGGCCTTTAAATGTTTATATGAACTGATGCTAAGTGAAATAAACAGAACTATTAATACATCATGTACAATAACAACAAAAGTGTGTGATGATTCACTATGAAAGACTTGGTTCTTCTCAGTGGTTCAGTGATTCAAGGCAATTCCAATAGACTTAGGATAGAAAATGCCCTCTACATGCAGAAAAAGAATGATGGAGCTTGAATGTAAATCAGAATGTGCTTTGTTTATTTCTTTTTTCTCCTTTTTTTCTCTCACATAATTTTCCCCTTTTGTCTTGAATTTTCTCTCTAAATATGGTTTACAAAACAATGTCTATTAAAATTAATTTAATTCAATATAAAAAAGAAAAAAGAAACTACAGGGAAATATATTGACATGCCCTTTACAGTAATAATGACAACATTCATTTGATTTTTGGTTTTAGAATTAGAAATTGAAGAATCAGGCAGATGTATGTATGTTTGTGTATGTGTGTATGTGTTTGTGAGCTGTGTGTGAGTGTGTTACAGGATTAGTCAGCTAGACAAAAGATAGCTGTGAAATAAATAAAACATGGTTGACAAAGAGCCAGGGACAAAATTTCTGGAGCTCATCTCAATTTTTCAAGTCTATGATTTTCTTTGGAAGTAACAAGAAAAAATTTGATAGGCACCAATGAACTTCCAAATTAATTTAACAATGGTTAATGTTTAGATCAAACCCAGGTCTTCCAGATGTTCCATAGTCCCTGAGCAGACAGAATAGTTATTAGAGTCTTAACACCTTTTAAATGTAATTATTCCAAAAATATTTATTTAGCTGCTTTTACTTAATTATTCTGTGCACATACCTATAATATATGATCATTAGCACTATAAAATAAACACCCACACAAATTTCTCCTGATTCATATACATTTAAATCTAATTCTGCAGATTTTCATATGCTAGGAGTTGCTGTAGTAAATGATTTCAATGGACTTTTGAGAAGCAGCAAACATCTGATAGTATATCATAGTAACAATAATAATGATAATAATAATAATTCTTATCACTAAGATTAGTACTGGACCTGGGATTTCATCAGAATATGGAGTTTCTTCTATGAATGCAAGAAACACATCATGGTTATCACCTGAGGACCCCTTGGCACAACTCTGGGAGAAAGGAATATCTAAGTTGGAGTCCTACTTCCGACACTCCTTCTGTATAGTGCTGTGCAAGTGCAAGTTATATAATTTCTTAGCATTTAAGGCACCTTTATAATAATATCAGTAATATCTCATCCTTTTCATTTGATAATACAAATATTTAAAATATTTCTTCATTCATTCAAAAAACCATTTGTTAACCACCTACCATGTACATGCCTCTATGTGAGGCAGGTACTGGGAATTCAAAAATGTATAATAGCTAGCATTTTTATATTTATTTTTCAAGCAGTTTAAAATATGATGTGATGTTATCCTCACAACTTTGAGGAAACTGAGGCAAATAAAAATTAAGTGACTTAGACAGGATCACATAGTCAGCAAGCTTCTGAGACTGGATTTGAACTCAGTTTCTCCTGTCTTCAGGGATGAATGAAAGATATTGTAAAAATAGAATCAACAACAATTGCAAGCTGATTTAAATGTATCAAAGATTCTAAGTTCATGAACCTAGATAATTAAGGGAGTATTTTTTTAAATTCAACACTGGGAGACACTGCTTTATACTTTTCAATATTCTTTCAAGTGTATATTCATTAAGCTAATTTTCATAGTTCATTGGGCATCTATATCTAGAACTAAGAAGAGGAGAAATAGTTCCTTGGCAGTCTATTGATTATTCTGGGTGGTTGTGGGAAGATGGAAACCTGCTAGTATTAGGGACCAAGAAGATCTCGTTTCCACTTAAAACAGTTTGTAGAGTGTAGAGATAAATTACTCTATTGGGCCATAGAAAGAATTATCTTGGAATTCTTCCATTAAACCCAGCAATTCATAGAGTTATTCCCCAAGTTCCTATAGAAATTCTGGAGTAGAAAAGCAAAGGAACAAAACCAAATCTCATCATTCCAGAAGAATGGTTTTGGTGTTTATGGTCAATCTATTTCAGTACTCCCTATTCTGTAATGCCGGAGAAACTGAGGCAGGAGAGAGATTAGAGAGTTTTTAATATTTTATTAATGGGAGAGTAAGATTGACTGGACAGGACTCTCCTCTCAGATTATCCAGACAGAGATAAGTACACTGGGACCAAGGAATCCATATTGGTCCCAGGGCTGGAGGACCCAAAGAATCCAGCGTCCAGCATCCAGCTGCCAGACGCCATTCTCCAGCCATGAATGGAGGAACCCCAACTTCTTAAATACCTTTTTGGAGACAAAGAAGAGAAAGAGAGGGAAAATTTTTATCAGGGAGGGGAAGCCATAAAACCCTAAAAAATCTGGAGACAAAGAAGTAAAGATATCATGGGTTATCTTGGAATATTCTAAAGGAATATTGTAAATCCTTGAGGACACAAAACAGTCAGGAATCTACTCTCTTATCTTGCTCATTTATAACCCGAGAGTGAATAATCCTTAGTTTTACTGGGTCAGAGACAGAACAGTTAAGGAAACTGAGACAGGGAAACTGAGTCAGGACAGTTAAAGAGAACTGTGGCATAACAGTTCAAGTTTTCAACTTTTGTTTGATTGCCCAAGTTCAGTTTGGGTAAGAGTAGCCTTTGGACTTTCTAGAAAAGTCAAGGAGGATACTTAAGGAAAACAATGCTTCAATCCACCTTGCCTAGCACAAAGCATAAAGATGGAACATTTCAGGAACCCATTCCAAAAGCACATTATAACCCCTTGATTTCTCATCTTGGAAGTATCCTCTTATCCTTTTTTATTTATTTTCCTGGCTCATAGTGTTTCCCATTTATAATGATTCTTTTTTCCTAATATAACTAATGTGGAAATGGTGTGGTACTGCTGATGAAATATCTGTGTTTTCTTGGTTTTAACCAGTAGGCCAAAGTTAGCACAAGCAGTAGAGTATAGACCCCTTTATTATTGTATCTCAGCTTCAGAGGCTATATTGAGTATACCATCATCTGCAAACAAACAAACAAAAAAAAAAACATGCACTAGTACTCCCTCCATTTTAGTTTTGACTTGTAGCCTTTGCAAACTGAAGAATTTATCATCCATGTGGTAGCTGACATCGATGCCATTTGTCTTTATTGAAGGCATTTGACAGCTTGGTTGAAACATTATGCTAAAAAAGCATGAGAGAAAGCACATTGCATTGTTTTAATCCACTGGTGACTGTGAAAACTCAAGAGCATTGTCCATTGTCCAGAGCCTTGATGAATATGCCATCATGAAACTGACATATTATACTAATGAACTTTTCTAGGCAATCCAATTTTGACATAATCTTTCATAAGTCCTCATAACTGGCAGTATCAAAGGCCTTAGTCAGATCTATAAGTGTTGTATATGTGCCTTTGTTGTCCTCCTAGTATTTCTCCTGGATGATGATCCATCTTTTGGTGATGAGCACCAAACATCATACTGACCATTCCTTGGTCCCTTCTGAAGCCACACTGACTATTTGGTAGATGACAGTTTTCCAGGTGAAGGATCAGCCTATTAAGGAGGACTCTGGCAACATTTTGCTGGAAATGACTATGATAGAGATAACCCCCACACCTCTATGATTGTCCCAGGACAACTCATTCCCTTTACCTTCATAAAGATGGACAGTGGAGGTATCCTTGTATTCCTATGTGATAACTTCCTCTTAGCATATACTCATAAAATTTCAGTCAACTTTTGTATGAGCAATGGACCCCCCCTCACATATATATAACTTATAAATCTCAGCTATAATAGCATTAGCACCAGGTGCTTTGCCACATGAAAGGAGCCTCACTTCTTCTTCAGTTGGAATTTCTGCTACAGGGTGATTGGTATCAATCTGAAGTAAACAATCAAGGGCTTCAGCACTGATTGATGATGATCTATTAAGGACCTTATGGAAGATGAAAGTGTTCAGTCTGTGTCTATAGTTTCACTAACCAATATGGTTTTATTAGTACTGAGTAGTTGAGATATACCATGGGTCTTTGGCTATATCCTTCAGTGCATCATAAAAGCTCTTTAGATTGTTATTATAAGTATAAAACTGAATTTCATCTACTTTCTTCTGAATCAAGAATCCTGCATCTCTCTAAGTTTCGACTGAACTTTATTTTTGATGGAATTCAATGCTATCTTTTTAATGATAAATAAAGTATCCTGCTAATATGCCCTGTGGAATATCCACCAAATGTAGAATCATTAGCTACATCAAATGGAGAAGTTTTGGTTGCTAAGAATAAATTCAACTACCTTGACAGTATATTTTCCAGAGATATCCACATTGATAATGAGGTTGACACACATTGCCAGAGTTAGCATAGTGTTTGGGAATCTCCAAAGGAAAGTGTGGGAGAGGAGAGGTATTAGACTGACTACCAAACTAAAGATCTATAGAGCCACTGTGCTGACTTCATTGTTGTATGCCTGTGAAATCTGCATGGTATGCCAGTGCCATGCCAGGAAATTGAATCACTTCCATTTGAATTGTCTTGGAAAGATTCTGAAGATCATCTGAAAGGATAAGATACCAGATACCGATGTCCTTTCTTGAATTAAACTGCCAACCATTCAAACTCGACTGCAGAGAGCACAATTCTGTTGGGCTGGCCACATTGTTTGAATGCCAAATGTATATTTACCAAAGACTATTTTATGGAGACCTCACAAAGGACAAGTGCTCATATGGTGGTCAGGAAAAAGGATACAAGTACACTCTCAAAGTCTCTCTTAAAAACTTTACAACTGATTGCATGACATGCAAGATACTGGCACAGAAACACTCAGAATGGCATGTCCTTACTAGAGAAGGTGCTATGCTATATGGGCAAAGTTTAAGTGAATTGACTCAGAAAATATGCATGATTCACAGTCAGACAATCCACCTCAAATGTTCATAGGGATTATTTGTGTCTGACTTAAGGCAGAGAATTCTGAGCATGTGTTGTTCTGATCAGTCAGACTTGACTTTAACAAAATGATATTATTTTGGTCTTCTTTGAGAATGAAAAAACAACAACCAACCAACCCAACAATGTAGAAATATGTTTAATGTGATTTTACATGCGTTGATTGTTGTCTTGTAAAAGGAGAGGGGAGGGAGAAAGGGAGAAAAAATGGAAATCAAAATCTTATAAAAGTAAATCTTGAAAATTAATAAATAAATTTTTTAAGAGAAAAGAAAATAATCTATCATGCATAATATGATTCATATTTTTTATAGCTATTGCTAAAAAAGGCAAATAGACTGAAGTGGATAGAGCTCTGGGCCTAGAGTCTGAAATACTCTTCCTGAGTTCACAACTGACCTCTGACACTCATTAACTGAGTGACCTTGACCAAGTCATCTAACTCTGTTTAATTTAGCTTCCTTATCTGCAAAGATCTAGAGAAGGAAATGCAAACCACTTCTGTTTCTTTGTGATGCAAATTCCAAATAAGGTCATAAAGAGTGAGACTGGACTCAAATGACTGAATAATAATAAGGTAAGCTTGAGATAAGGCTGCATCTTTGGGTAAAGTCTCAGGTTAAGGCCAATGTAAAGCACTTTGTCTTTCATGTGCTCTTGCCTGCTTTTCCTTCCTTCATCTTCTTCTTAATAGCAATTATGTCCTAGTGTCCACTGTTTTTATGATTCCCTATAGCTGTCCTTAGATGCTAATGCTGTGCTGTACTCAAATTTGCCTTCCGCAGATAGCCCTTTATGATATAGGATGTTGTCTCTTAACTTGTTCCCATCCAAATTTAAAGTCCCTTTGCTCCCTTGCTTCAGAGAATCTTCCTTTATTGCCTTTTTTTTTTTTTTTTGTAATTGAATTATCAGACATGATCCTACATGATCAAATTTTAATGGTTATTAATGGTAACTTGCTTTGATAGCCACTAAAGGATATTTTCATTTTTAACAAGAACATAATGTAAATTATTGTTTAATACAGTGTATTTGAATTTGAATTTGAATTTGAAATAAAATGACCTGAATTTAGTTGCTGACTATCCCTGTGCTTTCGGGCAATATACTACATTTTTCTGTGGACCTGTGTTTCAATATTTGTAAAATAATGGAATTGAAGTAGATAATCTCCAGGAATCCTTCTAGGTCCAGATTATATGATTCTAAAATTAGCCATTTCAGTAAATAAGGGAATTTGAGTCACTATGATAAACCAAATAAAATACTTTGTGTTATGGTGGTTATATTGTTTGCTGTTTTGAAGTGGCTCCTCAATTCAAAGTCCTAGTGGAGAGAAGGAATGGGGGGACAAGACAAAATAGATAAGCTAAGCTTAATTAGAACTTATTTTCACATTTTATGGCTTCTTCTGTCCTAATGTTAATAAATAACAATGACAATAACAACAATAATAATTTCAGCTGGTGTAAATATCATATTTCATAATTTATAAAAATGTTTGAATATTTTCTCACATTACACAAATAACAATCCTATAAAGTCAATAGAAAGTTCAGTTATTATCTTTCTATTTTACAAATAAAAAAATGAAGCATGGAGAAGGTAAGTCATTGTCACACAATTTAAAGAACTTAGAAGAATTGGTACTAAAGCTTTGGGTTTTTCCTAATCTAGCACTCTTTCCACTAGCCCTCTAAATTCATATTTATCCAACTCTAAATTCATAGTCATTTAAATTTTTCATAGGTTATCACAATCATAAAAATTCATTCATTATTGGTCAATCTTATGACAATGGCTTTTCTATATTTAGCAAGTACATCATTGTCAGGTTTATCTTGGAAGTCTTTCTAGTATAGTTGCATTTGCCAGAGATGAAACTCAAAAACACACAGCCACCATAATCAGAGGAATATTTTGGTGGAGTTACCTAAACTTGGAAAAACAAAACAAAATAAAATTCTCCTTGGGAAACTTGTATCAGTGAACAGACTATACTCAGCATCCTTCTAGGAGCAATATTTAATATGTCCCTTAGACAATGATTGTAAACTATTAGCTTATCAAAAAAAAAAAAAAAAACAGAAGAATAAAGGTAAACTAATAAAAAATCAAACTCATAACTGAGGAAAAATATTTTCTAGCACAGGCCTAAGATAATTCTTCTTACTCTTTTCAGTACAAATATTCTATGTGTACTTAGGGATTATTTTCCATCCTGCCTATACTATTATTTTTAAAGGGATTGAAGCACAACAATTCTCCAAATTAGATATGCTGAATTATAATTGCCTGATTTTTTGACATTGGTTGGATTCATAGGATTAAGAAATTAGCTCTGTCATTCCCTGAAATCACCCACAAGCTGCCAGCTGCTCTCCTCATTGTTTTTTTCAATCAGATTTCCACAGTCATTTTGAACGTTTGTTTCAATATAATTATTTCTCCAGTTTTTTCTTTGTTTCCATCCTTATTTTTATATGCTACCATTTTAGGAGCTTGAGGATTTCATTTTGAGAGATCATTGTTTTCTTAGACCATTTTTTCCACCCCACCCTCTCCCATTTTGCTTGTACCCTAGAAATGAAAGACAACAATGGATAAAACCAGGACTCTTCCTTTCATGAATATTATAAATCAAGAGGATTTTAATTTATGCATTTTGTTCATCTCTTGGATTACTCCAGATTTGCTACCTTTCAGATAAGATCTAAAATTGAAAGAGTCCTGACCTCTGGTGGTCACAAGAGCTCAAAATAGTCTTTTTTTTATTCTAGGACCACTGAAGAAATCCTAGTCTGCCTGTGGCAAGCTATCAGAATATTTTAATGCAAACTGTCTACTTTAAAAAAAATTAAAATTTACTTCTCTTCCTGAATATCTGCCACATTTCAGTAAAAGGTAAATAGAAACTTTCAAATTGAGTACTAGTATCACTTTAAATATGTTGTTATAATCAACAAAATTCAGTTCTCTGCATTTGACCTTCATTCTTTCCCTGTTGCCTGCCCCCCACACACACATTGAAAAAGATAGAAAAAAAACCAGCCCATTTTAAAATTATGTATAATATCGCAAAATAGATCCCCTCATTGAGCTTGTTAAAAAAAAAAAAAAAAAAAAAAGAAGAAGGTCACAATTTATACTCTAAGTCCATCAAAACTCATAAAATATACTCCAAGTCCATTGGCTATCTCTGTAAGGGTCTGGGTAGTATGTTTCATCTATTCATTTGAAATCGTGTCTGGATTTCAAATTATTGATCAGATCATTATATCTTCTAAATATTTTGAGGCAAATAAAATTTATGAATTCCAAATGTAGTTAAAGGGGCATTTCATACAACAGTTTGCTCAAACCAGAAGCACTGATTTATTCCCTTTTCCTAATGATAAAGGGGAAGAGTAGACGCTTTCAAGACTGAGTTTGTGCTCCTAAAGATTGGGAAAAAGGAAAAACATAAGAAAGTTTCCCTGATTCCCTTTTTAGCTCATAAATAGTTGATGGTAGGGGTTTCAACTGATTTCTCTAAAGTGAACTTACAGGCATAATTCAATTGAAAAGAATATTTTTATTAAGTATTATTGTATCATTGCATGAAAGGCCATTGAAAAATAATCTCTATGTTATAGACTTAGATTCATGTCCTTATTTTATAAATATGAGCAAGCCATTTAATCTCCCTGGTTTATTTGAATATAAAAAGACTGAAGGGCACAGATATGCTGTTAAATGTTTAATAAGCATCTCTAAAAATGCATTCATGCCACACTGCATTTTTATCACTTTCCTTCACTTAAATTGAGACAACCAACAAAATACTGTCAAGCCTTGATTGTTTGTGTTTGCTGACTTCCAACTTGTAATTACTCACAGTAAAAAAAAAAAAAAAATTTAATGGCTTCCTTGAGGTGGTTAAAGCTGGTTCTAGCATTCCACTGATATGATGCCATAACTATTTTTAAAATAAAGATTTCTGGTTCGTGGTCTTCTTTAATTACATCTTTCTGGATCTGGAAATGTGATGTTAGTGAGGGTATGGAAGAAAAAAAGTCTTTTAATCTCTGCTCTGTGACGATTTCACTCACATATTACTAAGGAGCAGGTGATTCAATCAGTAGAGGCTGAAAAGTGCCCTTCTCTCTACATTTTCCTTTCTCTTTGTATTTCCTCTCCTTAATAGTCCAATGTTGGCAGTGACAGGAGAAGCTCAGCACAAGAGGCACTGGCTACCATCAAGGGCAATAGCTGCCAGAAAGTCTGCAATTTCAACAGCAGTGGGATTACTAGACTGGTATCAACAAAGTAGTTAGACTTTAGAAAAGGAGAACATGGGAAATTAGTACTGTTAGATATTTAATTATATTGTATTAGAGGTGAATTGTAAATGATGATCAGTAGTCTGGGAAAAAATATCATCTCCCAATGAGGTTTGACTATTAGCCTTACAGATGATTGTGCTTTTGGTAGTAATGAATTAAATATGTAAAGAATGTGCAGATACTTTTATGCTTGGCAATTCCTTTTCTCCATAGAAATAGGCGTTTTAATATATGATTCATACTTGCACATTGAATACTTTAAAAAATAATATCCTTCTTCATAATTAGCAACTTTCTCCAGGGAACTAATGAAAGTGAATCTTGGGGTATTGATCTAGAAAAAATAACAACAAAATTCATATGGAACAATAAAAAGTCGAGAATCTCAAGGGAATTAATGAAAAAAGAAATCAAATGAAGGTGGCCTAGCTGTACCTGATCTAAAATTATATTATAAAGCAGCAGTCACCAAAACCATTTGGTATTGGCTAAGAAATAGATTAGTGGATCAGTGGAAAAGGTTAGGTTCACAAGACAGAATAGTCAACTATAGCAATCTAGTGTTTGACAAACCCAAAGCCCCTAACTTCTGGGAAAAGAATTCATTATTTGATAAAAACTGCTGGGATAATTGGAAATTAGTATGGCAGAAATTAGGCATGGACCCACACTTAACACCATATACCAAGATAAGATCAAAATGGGTCTATGACCTAGGCATAAAGAACGAGATTATAAATAAATTAGAGGAACATAGAATAGTTTATCTCTCAGACTTGTGGAGGAGAAAGAAATTTGTGACCAAAGATGAACTAGAGACCATTACTGATCACAAAATAGAAAATTTTGATTGCATCAAATTAAAAAGCCTTTGTACAAATAAAACTAATGCAAATAAGATTAGAAGGGAAGCAACAAACTGGGAAAACATTTTCACAGTTAAAGGTTCTGATAAAGGCTTCATTTCCAAAATATATAGAGAACTGACTCAAATTTATAAGAAATCAAGCCATTCTCCAATTGATAAATGGTCAAAGGATATGAACAGACAATTTTCAGAGGATGAAATTGAAACTATTACCACTCATATGAAAGAGTGTTCCAAATCATTATTGATCAGAGAAATGCAAATTAAGACAACTCTGAGATACCACTACACACCTGTCAGATTGGCTAAGATGACAGGAAAAAATAATGATGAATGTTGGAGGGGATGCGGAAAAACTGGGACACTAATGCATTGTTGGTGGAGTTGTGAACGAATCCAACCATTCTGGAGAGCAATCTGGAATTATGCCCAAAAAATTATCAAATTGTGCATACCCTTTGATCCAGCAGTGTTTCTATTGGGCTTATATCCCAAAGAAATGCTAAAGAAGGGAAAGGGACCTGTATGTGCCAAAATGTTTATAGCAGCCCTGTTTGTAGTGGCTAGAAACTGGAAAATGAATGGATGCCCATCAATTGGAGAATGGCTGGGTAAATTGTGGTATATGAATGTTATGGAATATTATTGTTCTGTAAGAAATGACCAGCAGGATGAATACAGAGAGGACTGGCGAGACTTACATGAACTGATGCTAAGTGAAATGAGCAGAACCAGGAGATCATTATACACTTCGACAACGATATTGTATAAGGACATATTTTGATGGAAGTGGATTTCTTTGACAAAGAGACCTAACTGAGTTTCAATTGATAAATGACGGACAAAAGCAGCTACACCCAAAGAAAGAACACTGGGAAACGAATGTGAACTATCTGCATTTTTGTTTTTCTTCCCGGGTTATTTATACCTTCTGAATCCAATTCTCCCTATGCAACAAGAGAACTGTTCGGTTCTGCAAACATATATTGTATCTAGGATATACTGCAACATATCCAACATATAAAGGACTGCTTGCCATCTAGGGGAGGGGGTGGAGGGAGGGAGGGAAAAAAAATCGGAACAGAAACGAGTGTCAATATAAAGTAATTATTAAATAAAAATTAAAAAAAAAAGAAAGTGAATCTTGGGGGACCCTGTTTGTCCTATAAAAAATCAGGCTTATCCTACAACTGAATTGAAGAAGGTTTTATATAATATCTACTATATAACAATCAAGCTTTCATTATGCTAAGCAATTTGCAAATATTCATTTGATCCCCATAGCCACTGACAGAGATTGTTGCTATTATGAGCTACTGTCAGAGGTTAAATGACTTTATCAGCATAATATGGGTAAAATATGTGGTTGGTGTTGAACTCAGTGCTTCCAGATTCCAAATCCAACTCTTATCTACTGTGTCTCCTAGCTGCCTCTAAGCAAACAATGAATGAACCATAATGGCAGGTAAAGAACAAAAAATTAGAAGTTTGCCAGCCTTGTAGTACCTAGCTAGAGACATTTGTAGATAGGAAGAATAGATTTTTTTTTAAATTAACCAATCAAAATGTCTATCATTTGCCAGGCATTCTACTAGGTGATGGGGATACAAAATACAAACCATTTGTTTCTATGTAGTTTTTATATTTTAGGTCTTGAAAACGGCTGTTTCATTTCCTTATAAAAGCACTGATTTTTCACCCTTAACAAGGATCCTATATTCTTCTCCTGAAATTGTAAGTGATCATCAAAATGTATCTGGCATCAAAACAAAGAAGTCTCTGAGGGAAGAGAGAACATATGTTGAAGCAGAGTTTCATTCCAATTCTATTTTGTCAGCTTCCTACATCTAGTAACATAACAAAGAAACAGGAGAATGTAGAACATGATGATGGGTACACAGAGCTCTTCTTTAATAAAATTATCATTATTCTTTCCTTTATGAGTGGTAATAAACCTCAAAGGGAGAGGCCCAGTGGTAAACCAATCACTAACCTCAGAAAGTCCTCTATGCTACTTTGATAGCTGTATATTTGAGATTGAATGGAACTATTAAAAGTCCCCTTAACTGTTTTTCCTGGGGTACTATTGCTGACTATCAAGTCCCAAGTAAATCCCCATTCAAGTAAATTATGTCTTCTAAGAATGGCTTCTATACCTTTCCCTACTTGCTGAATTTCTTGCTTTTAATATTTGAACTATGGTATATTATATCTCGGGAACTAAGCCTAAGCCAAGTCAACAGACTCTTTATTACTTAGCAGACCTCAATAGATAATAAAAGAATTCAACCTTAGCTGGAACAGATACCATATGTGCCCTAAGAATTCCTGGGCCCTTTCTATGTGTCCTACCTTACAAAAGTACTTAGTACAGTACCTGGCTCATAAATCTTCCTAAATATGTGTTGTCTTCTCCATTTAAAATTTCAGATTTTTCAAGCAAATAAGTTTTTTTTCTTTTCTGTATTTCTAGCACTTAGTCAAGCTTATCACATAGTAGGCACTTAAAATATGCATTTTCCACTTCATTTTAAAGGTTTAGAAAATAGTCTCAGAAGGATCCAGTAACAAGAACACAGATCAGGAAGCAATATCAGAAGTTGTATAGTCAACCTCTTTTATTTTATGAATGAGAAACTTGAGGCACAGGGAAAATGATCAATTTCTTCCAAGAGACAGAGGTAGTAAAGCTTCTGGATCCAGAAGGTCAAACAGTTTGTAGGAGAGTTTGAAAACTCAATCTTGGAGTCTAATGACTTCTAATATATCACTCTTTCCATTGAATAATGCTACTCACAGTCAGGATTCTCCTTTAAATTTTAATAATTAATAAAATATATCTAGAGACTTTCAATTAACATAAAGGACAGTGGTAAGATAGAATTAGAAATAGTGTGTTAAAAATGGGACATGATGGTAATATTTGCTATCTCCCGCCTACCCCCTCCTCAAGACAGCAAGCAATCTAATATACATATGCAATTCTTCTAAATATATTTCCATATTTGTCATGCTGTGCAAGAAAAAGCAGATCAAAAGGGAAAAACATGATAAAGATAAAAATAAGCAAACAATAACAATATTATTTTGAAATATTTTTAAAATATTATTCAAAGCCTTATTAACTCTGTTGCCATGATTCATTCAATAATCAGCACATTTTTTCCTTCTACATTTTTTTCCTACCAACAAACTAGGGCTTAAACCTCTAGTGTCCCTGGTGAATTTTCCTGTTGCCTCTCTTTCTTACCTTTAGTTCCTTGTCATTTAGCTATGCCTATAGCTACAAGAAATCCAGACATTCTCCTTTCTTATATAGTGCTCCATGGAAAAGATTTATAGGGCTTTTACTACTAAAACCCTATAGAATAACAACCAGAGAACTGCCATTAAGCTCCACTTCTGTGGCAAAGCACCTGATACTGATTATATTATAGCTGAGATTTAGAAGGCTAAGGGTCCAATGCTCAAAATGAAATCTTTTTTCAAAAGATGACTGAACTTTTCCAAGTTATGCCAAAAGAGGATGTTATTCCTGTGAGTTCAAAGATACTTCCATTGTTCATCTCTTTAAAGGTAAAAAAAAAAAAAAAAAAAAAATGGACTGCCCTATAATTACAAGATGACCTTTCTCTAAATCATTGCTGGCAAAATTCTGTCAGATTCTTCCTTAACAGGTTTATCTGTTACCTGGAAGATGATCATCTACCTAAGAGCCGGTGTAGCTTCAGAAAAGACTGAGAAATAGTTGATTAAAAATAGTTTGGTTGTTGTCTAACAACTCTAGGAGAAAGAACAAGAACAGAACAGAGGTCTATACACAATATTAGTCGATTTGACCAAGTCTTTTAATATTATAAGTTATGAGGGCTTACAGAAAATCATATAAAAATTTTATTGCCTGGAGAAGTTCATCAGTATTGTATATCAATTTCATGTTGACATGCTTGTCTTGGCTTTGAATAAAGAATGATTCTCTGATGCTTTTCCAGTCACCAATGAAATGAAACAAGGCTTTGGACTTGCTTCTATACTTTTAATGTGATATTCTAAGCAATGTTGTCACACTTCTTCAATGATAATAAACATGACATCGAGATTAGCTACCCCATTAGTGGTGAAGTACTTAATTAGAAAAGGTTACAAACCAAGATTAAAGTGGAGGGAAAGTTGGTTTATTATTATTATTATTATTTTATTTTGCAGATGATTATGCACTAAGTGAAGCCTCTGAAGCTGAGATCCAACAAGGAATGGTTCAGTTTTTTACTACTTGTGCTAATTTTGGCCAACAATTAATGGCAAGAAAATACAGGTTTTTCCAAAAGCCAGAATCACATCATTCATATATGGAAGCATCAATCGTAGTACACAGAGAGATATTGAATACTGTGGATAAGTTTACTTACCTTGGCAGTATACTCTCTAGGGCAATAGACATTGATAATGAGGTTGATGCAGATGGCCAGATTACTAGAGCTAACTCAGTGTTGACCAAGCTCTGAAGACATGTGTGGAAAAGAAAATTACCAAATTGAATGTCTACAGAGCTGTTGTGTTGATCTCATTGTAATATGGTTATAAAATCTGGATATCATACCAACACCATGCCAGGAAAGTGAATCACTTCCATTTGAATTGTTTTAGAAAGATTCTGAAGATCACCTGGCAAGATAAGGTAAAAGGACACTGAGATCCTTTCTCAAACTAAACTGTCAAGTTTAGTTTCCAAATTTTGGAAAATTTATTGCAGAAAATGCAACTTCATTGGGTTGGACACATTGTTCAAATACCAAATTCATGCTTGTCTAAAAGACTATTTTTATGAAGAACTCACACAAATCAAGGGCTCTTGTGGTGATCAGAAAAAAAAATACTCTCAAGGTCTCTCTGAAAAACTTTGGTATTGACTGCATACCATGGGAAACACTGGCACAGGAAAAATTAGCATGTCCTTATCAAAGTAAGAGCTATATTTGTATTTTATTAAAATAGAATTGATGTAGCCCAAATGAAACATTCTGTGCACAAACTTAGAAAAACCACCAGAAATGTTCACATAGTCTATTTCTGACTGACTTGTAGCGTTCAGAGCTCATATTGGTCTGATCAGTCAGACATATTGCAATTTGACTCTAACACAGTGATATCATTTAGATCTCATTCAAAAAAAAGGACAACCACCAGTAAATCAAAATAAGAATAAATGAAATGAGGGAAATATAAAACTAATTCAAAACATGTAACTCATTAATTAATAAATTGTGAAGTATGACACATTAATTATTAGATACCACTCAATTCTATGTTGTACCTGGCACCCTGAGTGCTACATACAGTTCCATGCATGACGATACAAAACTCCTCTTTATATTTTTCTTGCTGTGCCTCCATTTTCCTTTCTCTCCCAAGCTCTTATTTTTTTCCTTGGGTGAACCATATGTGTTACAATATTTTTTCCAGTGCCCATAGTCTATTTGGCTTCATCAGAGTTTTCTGATCCCTAAATCATTGCATTTCCTTCATTACCTTGCTAGTTGTGCTTACTTCCAATTATCAGGGAAAACTAAGAGGAGGAATCATTAAAAATACACAGCATCAACAACCCAAAATTTCTAGTACTGTCAGACCCCTACCTTTTTTTTTTTTTTTTTTGAAATTCATTTTATTAAGAAATTATCAGAATCATTTATTTATTTTTCATTTTTGACACATTAATTTTGCTATTTATAAAGAATCAATCAATAAATAAGCAGTATTGAAGAGCTAAACATATAATTATATAACTATATATAACTATGTATATGTATATAAAGTGTCTAAGTGCTCATCACTCTCCTAAACTTGTATAGTCTTCCCTCGCTCCATATCAAGTTCTAGGTAATGTAGAGTAACATACATAATGACAAGTACAGAATTTGAAAGTGGGAAGGGACTTCAATGGCCATTTAATCCAACTCACAGATGAAAGGAATATATACTATAAGATACTCAACAAGTAGTCATTCAGCTTCTACATAAAGACATACAATGAGTAGGAGTCCAGCACTTTGTAAGGTAAGCAATCCATCCTCCTCTGGGACAACAACAAACTGAAGTTTTTCTTGACATCAAGATTTGTACCTTCTACCTATTGCTTCTGGTTTTATTCTCTGGGATAGAGAATAACAAGATTGATCCTTTCTCTTCCCTTCAAACCCTAATTATATTCTCCCATAAGTCTTCTCTTCTTTATTTTTATAAAGTTTTTTTTTTCAAAACATTTGATGGATAATTTAACAATATTGACCCTTATATAGCCTTGTGTTTCAGATTTTCTCCTCCTTCCCCCAACCCCCTCCCTAAGTGGCAAGCAATTCAATATATGTTAAACATGTTAAAATATATGTTAAATCCAATATGTATAAAAATATTTATACACTTCTTTTGCTGCAGAAGAGAAATCAGATAAAAAAATAAAGTAAATGAGTAAGAAAACAAAATGCAAGCAAACAACAACAAAAAGAGTGAGAATGTTATCTTATGATTCACATTCAGTACCTACAGTCCTCTCTCTCAGTATACATGGCTCTCTTCATCACAATATCATTGGAAATGGCATCTCATTGTTGGAAAGAGTCATGGTCACCAGAATTGATTGTCATATAATATTGATATTGTCATGTACAATGATCTCCTCATTCTACTCATTTTACTTAGCATCAGTTCATGTAAGTCTCTCCAGGCTTTTCTAAAATCCTCCTCCTCATTATTGCTTATAGAACAATATTATTCCATGACATTCATATACCATAACTTTTTCAGCCATTCTCTAACTGATGGACATCCACTCAGTTTCCAATTTCTTGCCACTATGAAAAGGGCTGTGACAAACAATTTTGCACATTTGCAGACCCCTATGTCTTGATCTATATATAGGTGGCTTGTCCAAATGACTGGAATGTTAAGACTTGATTTTATTCCCATATCTTCTAAGATAGAGAATCAGTGTAGAGAAGCATATACTTGTAGAAATCAAAAAACCTGTTTGAAAAGGTCTTTATCTTTCCTAATAACTCTGCTCTCTTTTGTCTTATTGAATTTTCTTTTCTATATCTAGACTTCTTTTCCAGTTCAGTCTAAATTGGAGGTAAGGTAAAGTTTTAGGAGTCTAGTTAAGATGAATTTGGTCTGGATAATGACCAAGTTGTCTTGACCTTCTGCAATGAGCTTCAATAAGGGGAAACCTAAGCTCTTAGCAGGTATTTAACATTGTTGATGATAATATATGCATATATATATATATACATATACACACATATATACTCACATGCATATGTATATGTATAAGTAACTATGTATGTATATGTTAATCATAAACACATTTTCCAAAGAATGAAAATTATTCTTTTTAATACTGAAGGAAAATGGAAACACAGTTCAACTTAATTAAACAACACATCAGTTCTATGTCATCATTTTCCATATCCATAAACCATGGGTGCTGAAATAAAATGAGAGAATTACATTCTCAGATCTTTTAAAATAAATTTTATTCTTATATTTTGTTTTTCTGCTACTTATGTTTCTCTATCTCTTTTTCCCTGTCCCAGAGACATGTGCTTTATATAAAAAAAAATACAAAGGAGGGAAAGGAGAACCTTCAGCAAAACTTATTGAAATTAAAATAAAACACATTATATATAATGTTTCGCACTCTTTACTTTCTACCTCTACTAGAATGATATGCTTTCTTTAGTCTCTGCCATATAGTTAAGTTTCATCATTAAAATTTGCTTCATTCAATTTCTCTTTTTCATTGTTTTTTCCACATATATTGTGTAGTCATAACATATTTCATTTTCAGATTCTAATTAACTGACTTCATCTTATTTCACATATAATTTCATTATATGCATGTACTACAATTTTTAGCCATTTTAAATCAAGAACTATCTATTCACTTTCTAATTCTTTTCTGGTAAAAAGAAAGTTCAAATATTTCTTTCTTTGCCATGAAAAAAAAAAAACTTTCTCCAGAATTTCAAACTTAAGAAGAAATTTGCAATCACCTTTATTTCTTGCCTCCCAGGCCATGGATTTATAGAATTTTTTCTTTGTTCCCTTCCTCCCTGATTGAAAAAATACTCTTTCATATTATCTCTGAACTTCAGATATCTCTGCAACAATGCACCTCAAAAGGGGCCTCCTAAATCTGTTTAGTCAGTCACCACTCTAATTCATTCTCCATACTAAGTTTACCAAAAAAGTAACTTTGCTTAAGTTCAGGTCGTACCATCTCACTTCCCTACTAAATGAATTCAAAAGCTTCCTATTGCCTCTAGGAAATGGGAATTCGTGTATATGGTTTTCAAAAAATATTCCCATAAAATTTTGTAATTGAATTGTCATAATTTTGTCTTACTTGTTACTCCATTTTGGGTTTTCTTGGTAAAGATACTAGAGTGGTTTATTATTTTCTTCTCAAGTTCATTTTAAAGTTGGGGAAACTAAGGCAAGCAAGGTTAAATAGCTTGCCCAGAACCACACAACTTGTGTCTGAGGCCAGATAAGAACTCAGGTTCTCCTGATTTTACTGCACCATTTTAGGTATCCTCCCTACTATTTTATTAACCCTTTCTCATCTTCAGTATATGTTGTTCTCCCCAAACTCAAAGGTTGCCTTTTTACTGTTTTCTCATGCGGTTATTCCATATCACATTTCTGGATCTTTGGCAAGGACTATCCACATGCTTATTTTTTTCATATCTGCCTCAAAGAATTCCTTAATTTTTTCATAACTCAAATTAAACAAATTTTTCTCTATGAAGCCTTTTGTTTACATCTCCAAATGTTAGTGTCCTCCACCTCCAAACTATTTTTCTTCTTATACTAACATGGACATATTGGAGATACAAATGGGAATGTAAACTCCTTGACAGAAGGGAACATGCCATTTTTTTCCTGTGCATTTCTGGTGTCTAGCACAGTGCCTGTCACACATAGTTGCCAAATAAATATAGGATACGTAATAGATAACCAATAGTTGCCAGATTCACAAAATGGGCAACTATGAATAATGAAAAGGTGATCTCCTACCAATTCTCACTTCCACTGTGAAACCATGGATTCCCAATGAAACATTTATCAAACCATTGAAATGTTCCAGGTATGCATAATAGGCATTGGGGATGCAAGTACAAAGTAAGACAATATTAGCTCTCAAGGAATTCATGTTCTAATATGGAAACCAACCTATATAAGGGAGTGAATGCATCAACTTAAAAGTATATTTTGATGATTGTTTTCAACATATTTGGTTTTCTTTGTAATCCTATGTATTTTTATTTTATGCATTTAAAAATTGTTCTGAGTAGTGGTCCACAAGCTTCACACATTTAGACAAGTATATTTAATGATATTTAAGAGAATACTGAAATAAAAGTTTTAATAAAGGCATGATAATGAAGTCAGAAAGTTAACTGAAAGAAAAAAGAGCTCTCATTTCATCATCAAAATCAAGAACAAAAAAAAATAGTTGCAGTAATAAAACATTATTAAGAAAGTGCCCCTTTTTAAAAAGAAAATTAGTTGAACCCATGTCAAATTAAAAGAAAACTTGTAGAACCATTTCCATCAAGAATCAATTCAGTAATTAGCCAATTAATTAAATTACTTTTATCTCTTAAACACATCAAGTAGAATGTAAAAGGGAAGCAGTCACCCAAAAAGCTGTTTACAATTACTAGAATTTAATTTGTTAAAAAAAATTAAATCAGGAACTGCTGGAATTCAGAGAGCATTCTTAAATAAGCTAGGTGTCTAAGTGAAATTTGTAAAGCTCTGTGTGATATAATTTTGAAAATTTAATTTAGAAAATGGATTATTTACATTTTTTGTATTCATAAACTTATTAGGTGATACACAGTGGCATGATAATTCCTGATATTAGAGAGACTAAAAAGGAAGAAAATAAACATTTATGTAGCACTTAATACATTCCAGGATCTGTGATAAATTTTTTTAAAAATATTTCATTTATTCTCAAAAGAACTCTGAGAAGTATGTGTTTTTATGATCCTCATTTCACAGTTGAGAAAAATGAGGCAAAAATGATTAAGTAATTTGACCAAGTTCACAAGCTGGTCTTTGATCTACTGCACCACTTAGTTGCCCTATCTTTTCTGGTAGCTAAAGGTATTCTTGTTAAGACAAAATTTTATGTACAATAAGGATCACATTACAACCCTCTAATGGTTGCTCCTTATTCCATTATAACTATTATTTAGTAATTCAAACATTAATCTATCCAGATAACACATCTTCTTTCCCTACAACCCCCAAGACTCCCTGAATTTGTACCTTTTCTGACCTTTGGCAACCAACTTGTATGATTCTCCTGTTCTAATCACCTATCTAATGACTCTTGCATTACTATTCTTCAAAGGATTATTACAACATTCAGTTATAGGATAAAAGAATAAAATAAATTTATTATTTCTTTTCTATCAAGTCCTGGCTGTTCTATAAACAAGATAATTCATTTCTTGGTTCTAACTTTTAGAATGCTCACCATTCTCAACTATACTCTAGATTTCATTAAATCCCAACTAAAAACCCTTTATTTACAAAAAGGCTTCTTTGTTTTTCCTAATCCCTAGTGCTAACCTTAGTGATTGATTATACTATAGGATCTTACTGAAGATTTACTGATTTCCCCTACCCTCAAAGAGCTTATATTCAAATGGGGAAGACAATACATATAGTTATAATTTGACATTAGTGTGATAGACAAATATGAGTACTGTGTTGTGGCATGGAAATGACTGAAAAAGTCTACAGGGCCTGAGAATGTAAAAAAAAAAAAAAGTGAGATCTAACCCTAGTTTAGGGTTAGACTTGAGCAGTACCTCTTTGTTTCCAGTTTGCACTAAAAATAGAGTTGCCATAAATGTTTTAATATATGTGGATTTCCACTCCTCTTTTATCACTTCAGGGCAAAGATCTAGTAATGTCATTACTAAGGCAAGGAATCATAGGTTAGTGATTACAGAGGAATACTTCCAAATTGCTTTCTACAAAAGCTAGAATAATTCACAACCCCACTAGTACATGTGGCTATATTCTTATAATCTCTTCAACATTTATTTATTTCCTTATTTTTTTTTTAATCATTTGAACCATTCTGTTAGTGGTGAGGTAAAACCTCAGAGTTGTTTTAATGTGCATCTGTCCAATTTAATTTTTGGAGCATTAATTCATATTACTATTGATAAGTTATATGTTTTCCTTTGAGAATTATCTAATTTTAAGCTTGGAATATTTTTTCTTTTGGGGAATGACTCATTACTACAAATTTGAATCACCTCCATATATAATTTATCTATTAAATCTTTGTTTAAAAAAAAAACTGTGTAAAAATTCCTTCACTTCTGATACATTAGAAACTATTGAACAGTTATGAAACTGAGATATCTTGGAAGTAAACTAATAAGCAAAACAGTTTTGTGAAAGAGATAATCATTGTATTCTAACTAAATTAGGATAGAACTTAGGCTTTTGGCCTAAATGCCAAAGCTGCCAGAGAGGACAATAAGAAAAAAAGTCTGAAGCATTTAACATTTGACAATGTGGAGATAATTTTTTTTGGACAACTGAAGTGTTTTTTTGTTATGATAGATTATCCTATACCTTTTTATCTCTTCTAAATTAACAACAATCAAGGTTAACTATAATCATTTTTCAAATACACTTAATAATGTTTTCATGTTGCTAAATGACTCCCCAACCTTCTATTTGAATCTTTTTTTTTTTTCTTGCTTTTAGTAAGCCTATTGCTTTAAAGTTACACAATCGATGTCTTGACAAATACTTGTTCAGAACAATTGATTCCAGAGGATTTTTGGTGTATTAGCTCTAACAAATAACATATCACTCTAAAGACATTGTGATTTCAAAAAATAATTGCAACAATTTATTACACTTCCTTTCCCATATAACTAATTGGTTTTAGATCTGAAAAGCATCGAGTAAGTGTCTACCGTGTTTCCCCGATAATAAGACACTGTCTTATTAAATTTTTTTGGACAGAAAACCATCAGAGGGCTTATTTTCAGGGGAGGGCTTATTTTAATGAACATTGAGAGCAATTTTAATAAACAGGTAAATGTGAACAAAAAAAAAGTACCTTTATTCAATAATGATCATGTCATCTTCTTCAACAACATCGTCATAAGTGTCCATATCTTGCATTCCATCCTGGATGTCTTGCGCCTCTATTTCCTTCAGAAGAAGTGGACCCAATCTGTCATGTCCAGCAATATAGCTCTCTTTAAATGAACATGTCTTGTCCAGGTAACCTGCTCATAGTGCCTTGGCGACACAGCTGTCCGTAATTTTATCCCATGACTTCTTCACCCAAGTCACGACTTCTTACAGACAGGGCTTCACAAAATTTCCATGCTGATTTCTTTCTATTCTATTTTCAGTGTAGTCATTGACTTCCATGCGCAAATGGTCCTTGAATGGCTTGTTTATTGTAATATCAAGGGTCTGGAGATAGGCAGTCATTCCTGCAGGAATCATTACTTGATCTATTCTTCTCTCTGCAAGGAAGTTCTTCATTTCTTTAGCGCGGTGAGTGCTGGCTGAATCCCAGATTATCAGACCTCTTTGGTTACCTCGCATAACCAGTGGCAGCATTAAATCAATCCACTTTCTTATAACGGCTTGTGTACACCAGGCTTTTTAGATTTTAAGAACGTATATGCTTGATACATGTTCAATCTTATCTTTCTTGCCCTTACTGATGATTAGAGGTGTGGCTTTCTTTCCATCCAAACGAATTGCCAAAACACAGGTGACCCGTGCAGACAGAATAATAAAATTATGACCATCAGTCCTTCTTTTCACTCCATCATGCCCCTCAATAATGTTGTAACCCCATCATGCTCCCTGAGTGCTCCTTCTATCCTCCATGATGCCCTCTGAGTTCTTCTTTTATCCTCCATCATGCCCCCTCACTCCCACTTACATACTGGGTTTTTATGTTGTCCTGCCTTAGCTCTCCTCCGCAGCACTGCTCTCAATGGCACCAGCAAGCAAATCACTGGGGAAAAACAGGATGACACGCTCACTGCTGCAGCTCTGATTGGATGCAGCTCAAAGCGTGGAGTGTGTTTCACCCTGGGGCGGGGGGGGGAAGGGCGGGGGAAACAGTGCATACAGAGGGTACCGTAATGTAGTGTGTAGCACAGGGGATCACCTTCACTACAGTAGCAATCTCAATAAGGCTTATTTTCGGGGGAGGGCTTATTTTAGAGGAATCTTACACAGTAAGGGGAGGGCTTATTTTTGGGATAGGTCTTATTATGGGGGAAACATGGTATGCTCTTGAACTATTTTTAAGAAAAGCAGTTAAAATGTCACTTCAAATTCACATTTATTTAATTATTACTTTTATTATTTTTCCTTTTTTATCTTTACAAATTCTCAAAGACCTCATCACACACCAAACAACTTTCAAAACAAATTTCCTACAATTCTTTGTAAGATTATAATTCTTATGATTTTTTTTTTAATTTTCAAAATGTATGCATGGACAACTTTTCAACATTGTCCCCCAAAAACCTTGTGTTTCAATTTTCTCCCCTTCTCTTCACCACTAGACAGCAAGGAATCCAATATATGTTAAATATGTTAAAATATATGCTAAATTCAATATATGCATGCATATTTGTACAAATATGTAAGATTATAACTTTAAGGATTTGTTGGTACTCTGTTAAGTGTCTGCTTTGGCCTGGAAATCTTTTGGTCTTACAGAAAATTTATAGGCATTATAGTTAAAAGATTTGTCCTGATGGCCCTACTCTCTCCCTACAAGTTGTTAAAACTCGTAGTATTTATAGTATTTGATCTTTTGTCCTCTCTTTTTCATTAAAAAAATTGTATAACAAAGAAACTTTTTTATTTTAAAAAGCAGAAATGGTTATTTCCCAGAGCTATATTTACTAGATTTAGAGAAATATGCCACTTACCTATGCCTTTGGGGCATTGGACAATTTGGCAACTTTAATTAGTCAAAAATTTGATCGAGTGTCTCCTTTCCATAAGTCAATCAAAGCAGTGCAACATATTAGGGATTTGATAAGTTAAAGAGCAATGAGAACTCTAAATGTGAAGGTAAAATAAGAATTTTTTTATCAATAAAAAAAATTAACCGCTTTTTTTAAACCTCAGTCTTTCATTACTACTCTTCTTTGTCACTACTAAGAGTAGATAAAGTAATATAAATGCCAATGTTTTGCTTTGGACTAAGTAATAAGACTATATAATGATGAAGAATTCCTTTTTACTTCAATCTAATCATTTTTCCTAGTAATTGACTTATCAACCACAAACAAAAACAAATATTTAAATATATAGATAAGAAACAGAATGACTACATTAATCACTGTCACTCTAAATCTGTGTGTGTGTGTGTGTGTGTGTGTGTGTGTGTGTGCATATATGTGTATGTGCAAAGAGGAGACTTGATTGATATTATTGCACAGAGCACTCCCAAAAGGGGAAAAAAAAAAAAACTCTCTCTTTTGATGGAGATATACATTTATTCTATAACTTACTATATCATCTTAGAAAGCTGCATAAAATAATGAAATGTTAGGTGAACAGGCTAGGGTCCCACAGTCAGAATATATTAATCAAAGGCATGACTTGAAGCCAGATCTATTTGATTTAGAGGCTAGTTGTCTAGCAGTTACAATATGTTTTCTTTCAAAGAACTGATATCCTACGCTAGTGAAACAACATTTCTGTGAAGAAGTTTAGTATACTTTTCTGTGATTAGTTTCCCTGATTTCATTTGGATTCCTGCTTTTTATTCTAAGAGATACCAGTCTGTATGTTAGTTCTAATACTTTTCACTCTTGACCTACCCAAACCCTTAATCTCAATTAGTCATCAGGATGCCCGATAACTTGAGTGATTCACTAAGAAAAATACTAGAGAATATTGGTGATTTCAGATGCTAACTTATTCAACTCATACTTAAACAAGAATCTCCCTTATAATGTACTCCAGAATCGAACATTTAAGCTTTGTGTATAAAGAACAAATTAGGGGCATTATCACTTCCGAGGCAGACTCAGTTCACTTAATGAAATGAAAGGCAAATGTCAGGGTCTCTTATTTATTCTTACTGTATATCTTGTTCTATGTTATGACAAGTTTGAGCACTAGAAGTTTTTCAGTAAAGCATAAGAATCAGTGCTGAAAAAGTAATTGCTTTGTGATAATATAGTCATTATGTCCCTTTAATTTTCCTGGGCATTCTCTTCACTTCATTTTAACAGTTGAAGGACACTAAGTTACATCAAAAAAGACTGACCACTGAGGAGGAGGGACTCACTTAGACCTCAAAAGAAGTTACTCTGACTTCTGACTTTCTTTCTCTGTCTCGCTCCCTTTCTCTACCAATCATGATACATTAATGTGTGTATATGTATGTTTATAAATATACACACATAGGTATAACTTACATAATGTGTACTATATATATTTGAATTATAAATATATAATATAAAGATATATAGAGAGCTATATAGTTAATTTATGCAGATAAGCATATACAATACAAATTTTCATAAAAACATGAAATGCATTTACATTTAAACACACAGACGTTTCTATATAAATGTGTATATTTATATGTAAATATATGTGAATAACATAATAATGATTTTACGCACACATGAATATGTTTGTGTGTCTTTGTGCCTACACATGTTTAAATCCTCTATAGCTAGGTATGTTTCCATCATAGTTGTTTGGTTATTATCTTGTTTGAAAATGATTTTTTTTAAAAGATAGTCAAATAAAGTAATTTTGATGATTCAATTTATCAAGGACTCATATGATTTTAACATATACATTAGAAGATAACCTTTATGATTATATTTTGTTCTAGGTATTCAGATGTTTTATGGAAGTGGGGGGATGAAATGGTGGTAGAAAAGCAGTGGTCATCAAAATTATTTGGTACTGGCTAAGAAACAGAGTAGTTTATCGGTGGAATAGGTTAGGTTCACAGGACGAAATAGTTAATAACTATAGCAATATAGTGTTTGACAAACCCAAAGATCACAGCTTTTTGGATAAGAACTCACTCTTTGACAAAAAATGCTGCAAAAAATGGAAACTAGTATGGCAGAAACTAGGCATTGACCTATACTACAACATATACCAAGATAAGATTGAAATGAATTCATGATTCAGACATAAAGGGCAGTATTATAAGCAAATTAGAACATAGGATAGTTTACCTCTCAGATCTGTGAAAAAGGCAGAAATTTGTGACCAAAGAAGAACTGGAACTTATTATTGAACACAAATAGATAATTTTGATTATATTAATTAAAAAAAAACTTTTGTACAAACAAAACCAATATAGACTAGATTTGAAGGGAAGCAATAAACTGGGAAAACATTTATACATTCAAAGGTTCTGATAACAGGCTCATTTCTAAAACATACAGATAATTGACTCAAATTTAGAAGAATTCAAGCTATTCTCCAACTGATAGATGGTGAAATGAAATAATAGACAATTTTCAGATGAAGACATTAAAACCATTTTCTAGTCATATGAAAAGGTGCTCTATATCACTATTCAACAGAGAAATGCAAATTAAAACAACTCTGAGGTATCACTACACATCTGAGACCGGCTAAGATGACAGGAAAAGATAATGATGAATGTTGGAGGGGGTATGGGAAAATTGGGAAACTAATGCATTGTTGGTAGAATTGTGAACTGACCCAACCATTTTGGAGAATAATGTGGAACTATCCCCTAAGGATTATCAAACTGTGCATACCCTTTGAACCAGCAGTGTTTTTACAGGCTTATATCCCAAAGAGATCTTAAAGGATGGAAAGGGACTCACATGTGCAAAAATGTTTGTGGTAGCACTGAAACTGGAAACTGAGTAGATGCCCATCAGTTGGAAAACGGCTTTAATTAGCTTTAAGTGCTCTGTTGTCTCAGATTCAAGTACACTTTTTCAGAATTTCATCCCTCTACAATTTGTGATTTTGAAGATGAAGTATGTTGTCAGAAAATGTCAATTTTCATCTAGAATTACCCTTTTAACAAATAAAGGCCATCTTCATCAAGATTCTATAAGGATGAGAAATAACCATATAATATTTCTTCTATGTTACTTTTTAATTATGTATTAATACTATCTGATTATTTTACCCCATGGTTATGGAATCTTTTCCTTTGTGAAATTTATTGGAACTTAGTTTCTAGGTATGTTACTTTTAAAGAATATTTTCACCATCATGAATTTACTTTGTATATGTACTAGAATTGATTCCTCAAACTAAACAAGAATTCTATTGATCAGACATTCTCAACTTATTTATTACATGCTCACAGGATTCAGAGCAAGAAGAAAATAACATCTATTCTAATCTGTAATATTAAAGATGAAGACATTAGGTAAAATCCAATATCACATATGTATCAATATTCATAAGATTGTAGATTTAGAATTTGGAGGGACCACTGAATTTATTTAGTTCAATTTTCTCATTCTACAGCATAAAGACAAAATAAATATGAAACAATCCTCAATAACAGCAACAACCTGATGCTCAGATATTACATATAATAAGTGCAAAAGCCCCAGATCTCATATGCAACATATAAGAAATCTTTGATTTGAATCTAAATCCTTTGATTCATTCATAATTCATTAATATCACTCATAGTATTCTTTCCACTGTGCCACATTTTCTATATTGGAGAATCAGACATTTGATTTTCAAGTAATCTTTTGCTGTTTTACACAATGAGTAGCTACTAGGACATAGACATTAGCAACAATAAAATTTAACACTTTGTTACTAAACTTCATTTTACAGCCTTTTAAAAATTTTGTGCTGGGCGATCTATTTCTCTTGTATCTCCTCTTCATTAGTATAGTATAGGTATTGCTGCTCTTTTTGTTTACCATATCCTTTCTATACGATTAAATTGTCTTGAAGAAAATTTCCCAAATTTATGAAAAACTAAACAATTTTAATGGTTACTAAAATTCATTTTGCAAATTCAGAAATAAGTTAAAGAGAAGGCCAACTAAAGGATAATAAGCCAAAATTAATTACATAAACATATTCAAAAAACTGACTAGACAAACATTCAGATATTACTTTAACTGTACAGAACAACATAGTGCTAGATGATACTGTGATTCAAATAAAATTCAATAAATTAAAAAAAAAATCTGAGACCAGATTACATGCACAATATGTCCAAGACTTCATAAATTTTATACGCTCACATACAAAAACACACACAGCTTGTTGTTGTTATTCAGTTATTCAGTTGTGTGCAATTCTTTGTGATCTTTTAGACAACACTGTCCATAGGGTTTTCTGGCAAAGGCAAAGGAGTGACTTACTATTTCCTTCTGCTGTAGATTGAGGCAAACAGAGATTAAGAGTCTTGCCCAAACTGAAAGTGTCTGGAGCCAGATTTCAACTCATTTTCCTACCTCCAGCCCCAGTTTATCTATCCAATGAATAATTTAGCTGCCTATATACAAAGAAATATTTTTCCTGGTAACTGTGTAATACCATCTCTCAGAAAGAAAAGTGCATATATAGTGCACATTGTAAGCTTTAATCTTTATTGTTAACATGTTCTCCTTTATTTTCTTAATGAGTAGCCAATAACTACAAAATAAATCAAACTCAAGCTCCTTTTATAATTTAGCCAATTTTTATGGTGTAAATAAATGCTAACACTGAACATTTAAAACTGACCCCATGAAAAAATATAAACTGTTTTTACTATAACTTTATTACAGATGAAACAAACACCACTACATTATAAGCAAGCACTCCATTTTCCCTCATCTTTCTTGATTTCTTCATCTGTAGTCTGAGAGTATTTAAAATAAGTGATCTCAAAGGAATCTGATTCCTAAAATCACTTTGTATGCTCAGAATTACTGAAATGATCATCTTAGTTTCTTTTCTCCTATTCTTTTTAGTTGTTTAGATTTTCTCTTTATTTTCAGATTTAGTCTCACACCATATACTGGGTCCAATTTACTCCATAGGCAGGGAGAAGATAGAACTTGAAAGCATTTAACACTGTACCTGACAAATAGTAGATGCTATATAAAATATTTATTCCCTTCCTTTTTCTTTCTAATGATAGAGCATTAATCTATTTTTTTTTAATTTTATGCCTAAATCCCTGTATTTATGTCTTGCCCCATTACCCCCATGCCTCCACAATTTATTCTTTTCCAGTCTTTTCATATAATTCTATGACATTTAATACATATGAATAGAGGCCTTACTTTGGGTTAATATTGATCTGGTTTCAGACATTTCCTAGCCACGTGATCCTGGACAAATCATTTGGCTTTGCCTTAGTTTCTTTAACTGTAAAATGGAAGTAATAATAATAAAGCAATTACCTCTTGAGGTTATTATGGAAATCAAATGGAATAATAATTGTAAGTATTTAGCACAGGGCCTGATACATTGTAAATATATAAATAACAGTTTCAGTCCTTTTATTTTCTTCCCTTCAGCTTAAAAACAGAAATCATTTTAACTTGATACCACCAAGGTTTAACATAGTGCTTTTCATGCAGCATTAGTATATGATTACTAAATGAAATAAATTCTCATTGAGGGACAATTTCATTTTTTATCTTTTCATTCATGAGATAAGTAGACATATAAATTATTGAATTATCAATTGATGGTTTGACTGAGTGGAGAAGATATAAATGAAACAGATGGGTATTGCTATGTTGTCTCACCCACATCTTAAAATCACATATCATTTCCCTAGCAGAGGAATTATCTTTTTATTATTCTTATTTACTTTAGCATTTTTCCATGTCTCCATTACTATATGACAGATAAGCTTCCTGCTCTCGTTTGTACAGTTTTTTTTATCAGTTTTTCATATTCATCTTCCTTGTTACACTTGTTTCATCTTTTCCTATCATTCTAAAATCTTAACTCATTAGACATCTGATGAGTAGCTGTAATGTTTTTATTCCATATTTCTATTTCTTTATTTTCTCAGTGTCATTTTTCACAGTGGTAGTTAAAATTTCTTTTTTTTTTCTGTCTTTTTAAAAAAAATCTCCAACACATGTATTTTCCTTTATACTCTACAAGTGAATAATCAAACCTACCTTTTCTATTAATTTTTTTAAATGTATGATCAACAAATTTGAGTACATATCTGATGTTCAGGGACTCCTTCATAATAGTTCAAACTAACATACTGTTTTAAAGTTTTCAGAACACTTTTGTTACATTAACTCATGATAACTTTTTGTTTGGTTGGTTGTTTTTATTATAGCTTTTTATTGACAGAACATATGCATGGCTAATTTTTCAACATTGTCCCTTGCAATCACTTCTGTTCCAACTTTACCCTTCCTTCCCTCCACCCTCTTCCCTGGATGGCAGGCAGTCTCATATATGTTAAACATGTTAAAGTATATCTTAAATACAATATATGTGTACACATCTATACAGTCCTCTTGTTGCACAAGAAAAATCAGATTTAGAAAGGTAAAAATAACCTGGGAAGAAGAACAAAAATGCAAGCAGTAAACATTCATTTCCCAGTGTTCTTTCTCTGGGTGTAGCTGGTTCTGTTCATCATTGATCAATTGGAACTGAATTGGATCTCCTCATTGCCAAAGATATCCACTTCAATCAGAATTTATCCTCATATAGTATTGTTGTTGAAGTGTAAAATGATCTCCTGGTTCTTCTCACTTCACTTCATGTAAGTCTCTCCAAATTTCTCTGTATTCATACTGTTGGTCATTTCTTACAGAACAATAATATTCCATAACATTCATATATCGCAATCTACCCAGCCATTCTTTAATTGATTGGCATCCATCCAATTTCCACTTTCTAGCCACTACGAAAAGGGCTGCCATAAGCATTTGTGCACATACAGGTCCCTTTCCCTTCTTTGTGATCTCTTTGGGATATAAGCCCAGTAGTAACACTGCTGGATCAAAGAGTATGCACAGTTTCATAACTTTTTGAAGTTCCAAATTGTTCTCCAGAATGGTTGGATCTGTTGACAACTCCACCAACAATTCATCAGTATCCCAGTTTTCCCACATCCCCTCCAACATTCATCATTATATTTTCCTGTCATTTTAGCCAATTTGACAGGTGTGTAGAGTGGTATCTCAGAGTTGTCTTAATTTGCATTTCTCTGATCAATAATGATTTGGAACACCCTTTCATATGAATAGAAATAGTTTCAATTTCATCATCTTAAAATTGTTTGTTCATGTCCTTTGAGCATTTATCAATTGGAGAATGGCTTGATTCCTTATAAATCTCATAATAACTTTTTGCACTTGGTGCCTATTTCACTAGGAAAGAAACTGATGTTCAAACAGTTAAATAACTCCTCAGAATGAGTCTCTGGAATTAGAATCTGTGTCCAGGGCAGCATTTCAACCCAGGTCTTTTGTTTGTTTGTTTTTGTTAAAAGTCTTTATTTATACAACTGTAGAGGTGGGTATCCTATGGAATAGGAACTTGGAATCAATACTTGTCCTTTTTTATACATGAAATGCAAATCCCTCTCCTGATGTCTCATTGACAGAGTAGTTAAAGCCTCCTCCCCATATGTGCCTGTGAATTTCCACTCTTGATTTCATCATTACTCCTCCCTTGGCATTAATCTTATTTGGCCAGTCCTTTTCTTTATTCCCTTTAGCTGATTACTATCCTATCTGAAGAGTCCCTCAAAGTGAGTCTAAATCTCCTATTCTTAATATACAACTATATCTGTCCTCAACCCCATATGTCAGTAGTTCTTTACCTCTAATTACATTTTGAGCAACTTTGGCTTCTTTGACCTTAGTGACTAGAATATAGATTTGTTTTATTGTGATTCTAAACAGTTTGCTTTAAATTAAACTGCATATCATTCTGCATTTTTAAGATTATATCTCAGTACTGTCTTTTTTATCCTTTTTTTATATTATGAGGACTACTTCATTTCTTCTAAGGGATTCTTGCTACAGTAGTTTATGCAATGATCATTTGAATAAATTCACTCATTTTCACTGATTTTCACTTATACCTAATGTCTTCTGTTTGACCACATCAAGTTTTCCTTGGTTCATCCAGGATTAGAACTAAGACTTTAATTGATGGCTATTTCCCCTCTACCATACCTTCCTTCAATAATTTATTATAATTCATCATTAATCTTACTGGTAGGTTCTTTTACACTTCAAAAATTATTTTTATTATCAGTGACTTACCTCATTACACATATATGCTTAAATGTTAACACTGTTATGTAGCCTAGCTTCCTACCTGATCTTTAGGTCCTCTATGAAATTGAACTGCCAAGCTATCAAAATCTACTGCAGAGAATACAATATTGATGAGGAGGCTTCATAGTCTCTATGGAAATATACATTTACCAAAAAAAAAAAAAAACTGTTTCATGGATAATTCACACAAGGCAAATACTTACACAGAGATCACTCTCAAGATCTCTTTGAAGAATTTTAGTAGCAATTGTGAGATATAAGGAATCACTAGAAGAGGACTACCCAGCATGGTGTGCCTGAATCAAAGAAAGTTCTGTGCTCTATGAATAAAGTAAAATTGCACTAGCACAAAGAAAACATGAGTTGTGCAAAACTAACAACTTCATCCCAAATATTCAAATCTATTATTTGTGCCTGAAACTTCTGAACTCATATGAACTTATTCATCACTTATACGCATCACTGGACCACACAATGACCTCAACATTGTGATGTCATTGCTTCTCCTCCATTACTAAGGAAAAATAACATGTAACCTAGCTGTCCTCACTTGATTGATATACAAAAAAAAAAAAAAAAAAATTCAACAAAGTGTAAGTGCAGCCTATTAGTGTAAACTCCAGCAAGTTAGCTAATAGGGACTAGGAGAGAATTGCACACAGGTATGGTGCTGGATCAAACCAATAAATAACTGAGTTCAGTAGTTTTAAATATCCAGTATAAACCAGTGAAAACCAGTTGAACTGATATTGTATTATTCTCTTCCCAGGATGCATATATGCTAAGGACAATAAGCCAATTTACCAGATATTAATTCACTAGATTAAGGACACAGGTTTGTTTCTGGAAAATAATTGATTTCTTTGCTTTTTATCACATTCATAATTAGATAATTTAGACATTATTCTCATCTCAGTCATCCATATTACCTCTGTATTTTATGATTGGGCAGTCTGCCATTAGTGCCACATCAATTTTTTGTCTAAAATAAGTTTGAGCTCTGTGTGGTTCTAGTGTTCTGCATACTCCACTCTGATCTACCCTTGGACTAAGGGCAATGGAAGCTGGATTCCAATGTTGTAATTCTTTGGCATCTGTCCTTCCCAAGAATTTAGCAATAAAATTTTGTAATTGCTACCACTCTATGATACTGCTGTGCCTCATTTGAACTACTTCCTCACTCTCTGCACTGTGGAAAAAAAAAGATATGAAGCCTTGACATTACACGTAGAAAATTACATTACAGTATAATTAGAGAGGAAAGATAGAATTTTTAAAAAAAATATCACAGTTAAAGATATATAACAATGGAGATTATTCTATAAACCCTTAACTCAATGCCCAGGACACAGTAAGCAATATAAAAATGCTTATTTCCTTTCCCTTTCCCTTTCATTCCCATGTGTATAAGCCATGTGCATGATTATCAACTGAACAAAAACTGGATATCAAAGGAGAAACTACTTTAGGTTATTGAAGGTGGTCAAGTAAGGCTTTAGAGATGTAAATCCACTTTACCTCAAATTACACAAAGAATTTTTCCAGTTGCATCTTAAGGATAAGTTAAGGTAGAGTGGCATGGTAGACTGTTGTATGGGACTTTAAAGTAAGTAAGATTTCAATCCAAATCACAAATATAATATATATTTTGTGACTCATTATGTCACTTAAACTTTCTCAGCCTCATTTTTCTTACTTCTAAAATAAGGATAATAACTTGTAGCAAAAGAGAATAAAACATTACATTATGGTTTTGAGGATGAACTGAAATAATATAGATGAAGTATTTGCAAAACTTAAAAAAAAATTGTGATAAAAGTTTTAGTGCAATTTTAAACCATTAAAACTTAAAACTGTACTAATATTGTGAGATTTAATATATATATACAGATATACATATATATACAAATAGATATAAACATACATATATATGCACATATGCATATATATTTATACACAAAAGTATATATATGTATATATATATATATATATATATGTACAGCATATATTATTTTATATGGATACTATATGTGTTTTGTGTATAAATATATATTAAAACAAACATTTATATTTTTCATATATGCATGTTTTACAATAGGGCAATTAGTATTGAGTGCCAATTCTGAAGTCAGGAACACTTATCTTCCTGAATTCAAACCTAGCCTAAGACATGTACTAGCTGTGTGACCGTGGGAAAGTCATTTAATCTTATTTATCTCAGTTTTCTCATATATAAATGAGATGGAGAAAATAAAAGGTAAACCATTCCAATATCATTGCCATGAAACTCCAAAATGGGTTCATGAAGATTCGGACACTACTCTAATGTCAGAACAACAACAAATAGTTCACAATGCATTTATAGTAACATAATATATACATAAATATTTATGCATATGCAAATATATGTGCCTGTACACATACGGGTTCATATAACTTCATAAATGCATACATATAGAACACATACAATTTAGATTGGCAGAGATGACAAAGAAAAGGTTTTTGCTGAGTGGAATGGTAGTTACAAGATCAAGATTTGCCCAATCTATTTTAAATGCTATAGTATCATTGTCTATACATCTTTAAAGCTGTATGACTCATGATAAATAGATAGATAGATAGATGATATTTTATACCTAAGTACTTAAATACTTCTTTTTATTAGTTGGAAAAGTAACTGTTAAATTCTTGTGTTAATAAATCCAATGACAATACTCCAGTCTTAGCAAGTTAGTAGTATTTAATATCAAGAGAAACATGAGCTTTGTAATAAATCTTACCTGGTGTTTCATTGCCTTTTGTCTAATTGATACTTGGTTTTTTCCTTCCAAAGATGACTGATCTCATTCATATTTTTGGCAGTTTTTCCTTTGCAAATATGTACTTTGCATTACTTTATTTTTAATATGTATGTGAATGCTGGCTTCCTCTTTCTTCTTATAAGATTCTATGTTTAGCTTCCATACCCTTTGATCCATCAGTGTTTCTACTGAACTTATAGCTCAAAGAGATCATAAAGGATGGAAAGGGATCCACATGTGCAAAAATGTTGTGGGGGCCCTTTTTGTAGTGTCAAGAAACTGGAAACTGAGTGGATGCCCATCAGCTGGATAAGAGCTGAATAAGTCATGCTGTATGAACGTTATGGGATATTGTTGTTTTATAAGAAATGATCAGCAAGATGATTTCAGAGAGGCCTGGAGAGGCTTACACGAACTGATGAGTGAAATGAGCAGGACCAGGAGATCATTATACATGGCAACAAGATTATAGGAAGGTCACTTCTGATGGATGTAGCTCTTTTCAACAGTGAGATGATTCAGGCCAGTTCCAATGTTCTTGTGATGAAGAGAGCCATCTACACCCAGAGAAAGGATTGTGGGAACTGAGGGTGTCTCACAACATATCATTTTCACTCTTTTTATTGATGTTTACTTACATTTTTTTCTTTTTCATTTCCTTTTGATTTGATTTTTCT